>NW_028129178.1:5000000-6250000 GCF_055761805.1 Camellia sinensis | reverse complement strand
TATTGAACAGTATATTTATTTGCTAGATGTTATATATCTTTGTTTAAGTTAATGGTTGAACAATGGGCATGTTTATATTTTGAAAGTAAATGTTTTAAAAAATTACGGCAGATTAATGTTGAACAATGTTTGCTTAATATTTTGTTTTTGCTTAACTGGTGAATATTATGACAGTAGTTTGTTTGATGCGCATGCTACTATCATTAAATTTATGATAATTTGAATTTATTTTAAAATGTTATATGACTTTTCTTGTGAACAGATTATGTGAAACCGTCGATCTAAACTGGACCATACTCACCCCTACGATAGAAGATGATTTTGTAACAAATTACTTGATTATATTTATTGAAAAAGATGTTACTTAAGGTTTTCATACCGAGCCTATCATAAATGTTTATATATATATATATATATTATAAAAAATGACAATTATAATATTTTCCGATAGTTAACTATAGTAGACGAAGACATAATAATAGTTACTATTTTTGTTTAGTTAATGTAGATAAAAATAACTTTGATTATATTTTTATTCTCAATTATATTGACAATGACTGTTCGATTAATTGTAATATTATAATTTTTAGTGTTAATATAAATCAAAATTTAAAATTTTATAATAATTTTTTTCAATAAAAAGTTCCAGTGTTTTTGGCCCCCAAGGTCGAATCCTGGATCCATTCTTAAACATCAGAAAGTAGACATGCATATGGTATACAACTTTTTTGGAGATGTGACTATAATTTTTTTTTATAATTTTAATAATACAAAGTAGCAACTTAGTTAGCTTGGGGGCACCCTTCACAATTTTTAAAACTGATAAGAAAAATAGGTAAGGAGAAATCTACAATGTTCACTATATATATTTATTTGGTATTATGTGCACTCTTAAAAAGGTGCCCATAGTAATAAAGTTTTAGGGTGTGTTTGGTTTAGTTTTGAGAGATAATTTTTTAAAGAATATTTTGGAGAGAGAGTTTAGAAATTTTTTTAGTTTGTTTGGTTGTATATTTTGAAAATAGTTTTGGAGTATGGGAGTTTGGAATGATTTGATATTTTGTTATAGTTGAGTAGATGTGTATGAGAGAAAAAGTGATTGAGAATGAGAGAGGAGAGAGAAAAAGTGATTGATTGATGTGTAGCAGAGATAAAAGTAATTTTGAATTTTTTTTCCCAAAATCACTAAACCAAACAAAATTTTGAAAAATTTTCTCCAAAATTACTCTTCCAAAAACAAACCAAACAATGCATTTATAATGAAAGTTATTAATATTTGTAGTATACTTTGAGGTAAATTGGGAATAGTAAATTTATGGAACAGTGATTTTTGTTATGATATTTTGTAATGAGACAAAATATGACTTTTGTGATAAGAAAAATTATGGTTGTATTTGGTAGAGTTTTCTAAATATAATTTGAAAATAGAGTTGTGTTTTGAGTTTATAAGTTTTGGAATTATGATTTGAGTGTGAAAAATTTGTTTAGTGAGTGAGTTTTGAAAAGAGTTTTGAATTGAGTAAGAAATTTTTGATGTAGCATATGATATTTGATATAAAAATTTATAACTTATAACCAAACACACAACTTAAAATTCTATTAAAACTCATAAAAATATTTTAAAAATTCAGAAAACATGTTTTATTTAATATATAAAAATTAATATGTGTCAATTGCAAAAAAAAAAAAAAAAAAAATTGCACTGTTCCAGTCAACCGACCGGACGACCGGTTAGTCTAAATTTTTCCGCCTTCGACCGCGTTTTCAAAAGTAAGTGTGGAATTAATTTTTAAAATTTGTAAACAAACGCCTTGTTCAAATCAACTCTGAAACTAACGTTCCAGAGCTATACCAAACACAGCCTATAACATTTTATGATTTATGCTACAAATTTTATAAAAAAGTAATAAAGCCTCCGTTTGGCAAGTTGGGTTAGGGGTTTTTTTTGGTTATTTTAGCCACAAAAGGTAAAATAGGCTATTTTAGTCACAAAAAATAAAACATCACATCCAACCCATAATCATTACACTCTTCTCTCACAAAAAAAAGTCAAAAAAGCCAAAAAATCCTTCCCAAACCAAACTTTTTAGCCCAGACTAAAATAGCCAAAAAAATTAAAAAGTCAAAAAACCAACCCACTACCCAAACCAACCCAACGTGCATATCATATGAACCCTTTTAGGTTGGACACTGTAACATATCCCAACAGGTAAAGCTACCTAAAAAATAAGGCCAAGTTTGGGAAGACTAAATAAGTGCACTTTTTGTCTTTTTGGACTAAAAAATTGAGATTGAAAATATGGATGTTTGGGTTAACTTTTTGACTTTTTATTGGAAAATGTGTAATAAAAAATTGTAAAAATTGATTTGTAGAGAAAAATTTGAATTGGGAGTTGTGCAGCCGTAATTGTTGACTTTTGGTGAATAGTGTTAACTTTTTAACTTTTTGAGTAACTTTTTGACTTTTTGGCTTTTTTGGAACATCCCAAACTTAGCCTAAAAATAAATTTAAAAATTATGTCTATTTTCATTGGAAAGTCATAATATTATTACAAACAAAAATAAGAAACATTAATTAATTGGATTGGTTTTTGGGCTTACTGGTAATATTCAATCCAAAGCCCAACCCAATGACTAGTAGCAGATCAGGGCCCAGAGGAATACCTTTGACGGAATAACAGTAAATTAGTTAGTTATTTATTTAAGTTTTTTAGAAGGGCAGTAAACTAGGTTATTGGTGCCTACTAGTCGAGTTATTTTTTTTCTTAATTTTATTTGTTTATAATCTATGGTTTTCTAAGGAATAAAATAACGGTGATGATGTCCTAGATTCTAAATGATTTTAAGTGAATAAAAAAGACGAAAAATGCTCAAAACCCACCATTTTAGAATCATTATTTTGGAAGAGGATTACTTTGCCCGCACTTTTTTCATTGCCAAAGTTCTTGTTGAATGAAAAAAAAGTGCTGGAGAGGATTCGGAGCTCATAATTTTACTCACACTAATGTGATATTATGACACATATCATGTTATATTATTATAGGTCGAATTGAGAAATTATTTCAACAATTTCAAACATTTCTTTATAATAATTTGAACGGTTAAATTATTAAAGCGGATCCAAGATAGATCTATAATGCAAATCTAAAAAAAATTAGGAAAACTCATTGATAAGTCTCATACATAAAATTCAAAATCTATCTAGTCTCAAAATAAAACATTTGTACTAATTAGTCTTATATATTTTTAATTGTTACCAAAAAATTCTTTTATTTAAAAAATAATAATTTAAAGACTCTACTACATCCCACCACTGCTAGATTTCCATCAGGCAGTCATTAAAGACTCACCGGAATGTTCAACATCACCAAGAAGTCTTCAGAATATCACCAGAAATTTGCTAGAGTACCGCCAAAATGTTTTGAACGTCACTGGAAGTCGTCAGATTGTCTAGAATGTTCGTTGGACGTCAAAAATATCATCGGAGACTCACCAGAATGTCTAAAATATTGCCAAAAAATAAAAGAACAATAAATTGAGAAATTTAAAGTAAAAAAATATAGCAAAATGTACTAAATATTGATAAACTAAAATAAGAAAAAAAAAATCTAAGAACAAAAAACAGCAACAATAGAAAAAAAAATATTATTTTCAATTTTTGTAGGATTTCAGCAAATAATTTTTAATATTGATCAATCTGAAAAGCAAGTTTTGAAACTATAAAATGTTATAGTTTCAAAGTATGATTATATTAAGTATTTATCCTTATTAATCAAACTGAAAAACATGTTATAAAATTACAAAATTTTATAATTTTAAAGAATGATTTATTTCAGCAAAAAAAAAAATTTGAAACTGTAAAATTTTATAGTTTTCACCGCTTGTAATTAAAACTCGAAACTAACTTGTTCAGAACTTGAAAATTTTCTCTATTATAACAGGAAAATAGAAGTGTGTAGTATAAAAAAGTATTAAAATTGAAAGATCGAAGGAAATAGACAGATATAGAGAGATATTTGTACTCCGACAACTATTTTTTGGTTTAAATCTAGACGGATCTAACGTAAATCTATATCAGATCTGAGTAGATCTACTTATCTCTTTCGCCATCAGTGAACACGAAGTAAGGAGTTGGTGCTTGGTGGTTGCCTGTAAACCTTAAGCAATGGTTGTCGCCAGTGACTATAGATTAGAAAGAGAAAAAAAATAAGGAAGGTGTAGTGGTAGTCGTTGTCGTCGCCGATATCAGAAAAAGAGAGATAAAGGAAAAAAATGTGCAGAAAAAAAGAGAGAAAATAAATAAGTATAGAATTTTTGAATTTATCTAAAAGATTTTAAAATTAAATAGAATATACATTTTTCAAAAAGAATTTACGGGTAATTTATCCCAAAAAAACTATAAAGTACTAAAGCGGACCTTTCAATCCAACCAATGGACCTGAGGCAAGCACTAAATTGGACCTTTCAATTCAATTAATGGACCAGAGGCAAGCCACTGTCTTTAAATTATGAGAACCAGTTAATGGACGAAAGGGTAGTGTGGGCCTTCTAAATTTACTATGCCAACCCAACTTGGGTTTAATGGGCCTCAACTTTTTTCTTTTTTTGGAATTATTTGTTGGGAGATACTAGATCAAGAACCGAAGAAAAGAATAATAATAATAATAATAACAAATAAATAAATAAATAAAAATAAAAGAAATAAAAAATATTAGAATAAATTATATGATAATTAATGACTTTTTCATGAATTACTATTAAAAAATTAAAAAATGTCACTAATTATTAATTTTCAACGACAATTTAAAAATTATCATAAAAAATATCACTAATTATAAGTTTTGATGATAGTTTAAAAATATCATTAAAAAAATGTTACTAATTTTCAAATTGCAGCAACAGTTTGAAAATTTTGGTATAGAAATATCACTAATTGAAAGTTTTATTGACAATTTATAAAATAATTGATAAAAAAAGTCACTAATTATTAATTTTTAAGAACATATATAAAAAATTATTTTTAATGACAATTTATTAAAATTTATTTTCAATAAGATAGGATGATAATTTAATTTAATTATTAGCATTGATAATTTACCCCAAAAAAAGCTGATCACAAAGATCACGCAGAGGGAGTCAATCCCAAGATCTTCTCACATGACAAGGTTGGGGGCTCAACGCGAAAAGCAAAGAAGGATTTGATTAGTATAATGGACTCGGGTCTAATGCGTGCGAATATTCGATAATTGTGTCCAAATTATTACTATTTCTCTTAGATATATGTGAACACACTAATCATTTAACTAATCAATCCTTGTTCATTTTTTTCATTCCATTGCATGTGACATAAGCTTTGAACAAATCGTGTCGTTGGATGAATAAGTATTATAAAAACAAATGTATGTACAACCTCTATATTTGTAAAGGTATACAAAATGATGTTACAAAATTTTGGTATTTAATGGGCACATATTTTTTTTTATCTAAAAGTGATTCTTAGTGATTCATATTAGATACAAATTAAAAATTATAACGGTTGTTAAAGATGTTTTAGAGAAACTTGTTCATCTTTGATCTTTCTTTTTAACGTAGAGATTCTTTGACTATAATTAATAATTGATTGTCCCGATACAAGCGATAATAAAAATCTTAGATTAGACAATTCTTGTAAATCAGAAATATATTGAATGCTATCATTAATCTCAATATGTAATTCAGAAATCAGAAGCATAATAAACAAACATCACACTTATATTAAAACCCGAAATATGAAATGAAGCTTACAAAAGGATTACAATCGTGGAAGAAAATTGGGCAAAGCATCCACTAAACGCACTGAACACACCCACACTTACACTAAACACACTCTTTTAGACAGTAAGCACTCACATTGTTACAAAATGATAAAATTTAGAATTCTTGAAAGCCTGTCTCTTCTTGAAGAAATGACTAGCTTTTATAGAGGTAGAGAGTCGGATTTGAAAATGTTTGGAGTCCGAAGAGATAAAGAAAAATCTGCTTTTGAATTTTCTTTTGCTTTGTCAGTGCAGAGAATCCACTTTATGAGCTGGATCATTATTGCTTGAGTCACGGGTTTCCTTTGAGTCACATAGGAGTGTCTTCGAATTATTGATAAGAGAATCTACTTTATTGATATTGTTTTGTCCTTGAATAGTTTTCTGGCAGAGGTCACATGGATCATAAATTATTTAGATCTACACCTTGACATGTGTCGGAAAAGTCGTCAACAAGATTTTGAATGGAAATATTTGGAGAAGTAATTGGGAAGGCTTCTGGAGAGATTGTTGTCTGTGGTCGTCGCTGAGTTACAATTGGGGGAAGTGATTCCAGTACGATTTCATCATCAGAATCAAAAAGGCATTCAGCTTCAGCCATTAAGATCATTTTCATTTTGATAGCCTCTTTGTATTTATGTTCAAATTCAGGTTTGGAAATTGAGGGATACTTGTCCTTTAATTTCTTTTTCTTTAACTCGGCTTTGAAAATTTCATAATCAAAGGATTTGGATGATTTTGGACTAGAGGATATCATTGAAGGGATAGGATTAACAGATGCATTTTGCTTCCGTTGTTTGTAGAATGTGAGCAATTCGTCAGGATAATGTTCTGAAGGAATACTATAAGTTTTCCACCATTCGGAGGCAATTTGGCGAGTAAGATACAGAGTATTGAACATAACCGAGATGGTATACTGCCAAGCCATAATCCATGGGAATTTGAAATCAATAACAAAGTATAAAAATTCAGAAAAAATGAGAATCAACTTTCGTTCGATAAATATGGTAAGAGTCCATAAGAGATTTTGGAAGGGCGGCAAATTGAAGTCCAAATTGATGCCACCAAGGCTCGAACCAAGTGGGGATATCGCCAGTTGTGATTGCAAAATTGGGTCAAAAACAGATCCACCAGGAATGTTGGAAAAATCGGTTATGGAAATAGAACACATAAAACCAAGCTTGTTGGTAGTGGTAATAATTATACTGATTAGGTTTAATATTAAGGTCTGAAAATTTTCGAAAAATAGTGGGATGACCCATTCAGCAGGAGAAATGATCTTGAGAATATGAAGCTTCGAATATTGAAGAAGACTTTTGCTTTCCTTAGAATAAACATGTTCTACTGAGATGGATTTGGTTTCTTCAAGGATTTTTTCGTAACACATATGGGAATGTTGGCCAAAATGTTGAATATAATGCCAATTATGGAAAAAATAATAGGAAATAAGGCTTTTTGGTTTGGTATTGGAGTGTTGTTGTAAATGGTATATATGATCATTTGTGATTGGAACAATAGGGTATGTGGTATCATGGGTATAGTAACTATGGTTTGTTGAACCGGTAGATGTGGCCTTAAAATTGGGTCCTCCTTTGGAGGAAGTAGCTTGAGAATAGCTTTTTAAATTATGTGCCATCCAAAAATAATATCTTTTAATGCGGATAGATCAACAGCGGTGATGATTGAAAATATGCTGATATTCACGAGTGAGGAAGTGTCTGGAGATCCTTGCAAAAATTCACGAGTGAGGAAGTCAAGGAGTGAATTTGAGTCTCCG
Organism: Camellia sinensis; assembly: GCF_055761805.1. Classification (NCBI taxonomy): domain Eukaryota; kingdom Viridiplantae; phylum Streptophyta; class Magnoliopsida; order Ericales; family Theaceae; genus Camellia; species Camellia sinensis. Next base: position 6,242,428 of record NW_028129178.1, on the reverse strand, counting down.
CGAATATATTTAATTTGGAAATCAAAAACACATAGAATTGCTTGCCAGCGAGCAAAGGCTTGTCGATAAACAATATTCTTAATATCCTTTTCGAGAACCTCCTTGACAACTTTACAATCAATACGTAATAAAAATTCTTGATTAAGTATATCATATTCAAATTTCTTAATGCAAGAACAATAGATAAAATTTCTTTTTGAATTGTAGAATACCGTGTTTGGGGACATTTCCATATTACAGAGGTAAATCAAACTAATTGTTCTTTACCTTTGTAGAGTTGTTTGAGAATGCCATCGTATCCAATACCGCTAGCATATGTCTCAACAAATTTGAAATCAGTTGGAATAGGTAAACATGACAAGGGTAAAAATTTGGATCTTTATTTGATGCGTTGGACAACAGAGGTATGTGCTTGTGTCCAAGGAGTAGGGTTTTGGTATATTTATGGTGGTCCTTATAAAATTCAGATATATGATCAAACTTCCTAAAAGGTGTTGTAATTGTGTTTTGTCTCGTATTTCATCGGGGAATTTACTGGAAAATTCAATTGATCGTTGGATGGGAATAATAGTGCCTTTATGAATTATATGGCCGAGAAATCGTATAGAGGTTTGGAAGAGTTTCATTTTCTTAACACTAAGAACAAACCATTATTTTTAATAATATGATAGAATTTGCATAAATGTTTGCTATGCTCAAAAACTAAATTGGAGTAAATTAATACATTATCAATATAAACAATGGTGAAGCGGTATATGGATTAAAAATATCATTCATTATATTCTGAAATTCGGAAGGAGAATTCTTAAGGCCAAAAGGCATAACATTCCACTCATAGTAGCCAAAAGGTACAGTAAATGTTGTTTTGTATTGATCCTTTTCTGTGATTTGGAGTTGCCAAAATCCAGATTTCATATCATATTTTGAAAATATTTTGGCAACAAATAAGCAATTTAACTTTTTTTGTTGAGGATAGGATACTTGATCCATTGTAAGACCTTTATTGAGTGGTTTATAATTGATAACTAAACGAGGTGTTCCTCGTTCTAATTTTGCATTTTTGTTTACATAAAAGACAGGATAAAACCATGAAGATTTGCTAGGGTGGATTAATTTTTTGATTAAAAGATCATTGATCTCTTGTTTGCAGTGTTCCATTAAGTTTTTATCCATTTGGATGGGTCTAGCTTTGGTAGGAATATATCATTCACTGAAATCTTTCTCATATGGTAAATCAACCATATGTTGTTTGCGGTGCCGAAAGGCATGGGGTAAATTTAAAACATAAATATTTTTTGAATGAAGTTTGAATTTTTTAATAACAGATTTAACTCTAGGTTGTTGTAATTCCTTATCGATAACTTTGTAAGAAATTTCTTATGGAGTAAACAAATTTGTTTTTGTTTGTAAATAAGATTTGTTTTTAAAGTAATTGATTTCATGTTCTTGGGGAGGAAATAAGAATTAGAAAACTATGTCTTCATTTATAACAACAGTAGGAATACTTTCTGTACGGGGAAGAAATAATTCTCCTCGTATAATCCTGTTGACCAAGTCCACGCTCCTCCGTACGACGTCGCTTTGTCGCTTGAAAACACAAACGTGAGCTAGCCGGTGGGTGTGTGCCGGAAACCTCTCCGATGCCTAAGTCAGAAAACTTGACAAATAGACAAAGTTCTAAGTTCTCAGAAAAATTGTGTTCAATTACCTCCTCCAAGGTGATGTTTGTGAGCTTTTATAAGTTTCCAGTGGCACAATCCTAGTAGGACTTTTATTCCTCCATGCAGAGTCCTCCTAGGATTCATGCTCCTAAGAATAATGCTTATCCTTTTACACCCTCCCCCACTGCTTAAACCAAGTGGGATGGTTTTTACTTTGGCCGAACTACTATATGACCGAAATAAGCTTGGCTATGCAGAGCCACTGAATAAACCGAATTCATCCTTAGTTCGGTTCTTGTGTTATCCCTTTCTTATCTCGGCTTTCTATGTAGAACCCATAGTACGGTCTTAGACTGGACCAACGACTTTTGGCCGGTCTAACCCCAATACCGGTATAACTCCAAGTTGCCTTCGGATCGAAGTATCTTTACAGTCACTGTGCCGAAGTAACTTTGTCTCTCTTATGCCGGAGTAGCCTTGCCTCTCTTGGGCCGGAGTAATTATACCTCTCTTGGGCCGGAGTAACATTGCGGCCGTTTCACCAAGTCCTTGGCACTATGGGCCACAAAGCCCATCACATAGCTCGGCCCAATTTTTACCAAAAATTACCCTCTCAATTGCCCCTTAATTCCATCTGCACAGCATGATTGGGATTACCAGTCCAACCGAGCTGAAGTTATTAAGCCTTTCCAGCCGAGCTAAAAATCTTTAGCCTCTCCAGCCGAGCTAATTTCACTTCGGGCTTCACTTTGTCCGGTCAAAACGTCTCTTCAATCACGACTGTAACGCTTCCCTTTCTATATACACGTGGCATGCTCCCATTCGTAGAAGGCAGCTTTCAACGCCGTCTTCGTGTTTCACAATTTTTGAACAGTTCCCGCTTCTTCCCTTTTCTTTTCCCTCTCTCTCATTTCACAAAACACTCTTTTCATTCTTGGACCATTCACCTTCTTCTCTCCCTTGTTCCTGAGCCCCTGAGTTTTGAGCTTGCTGTGTTCGTGCCTCCATTGCTGCCATTGCCCCTCAATTTCCTAGCTTCTTTCTTATTCGGGTAAGCAAGCCTATCCTTCTTGCTCTTTGTCTGCTTTATCATCTGTATAGTTTTGTTTTGTATGCTTTTTGCAAACACTTTTTTCCATTTGTTGCTTTTGCTTCTGTACTTTTACGAAAAAATAATAACAGAGCTCATGTGTGTATGAACTTCTGTAAAAAAACTAGTCTTAGATCCAAAATCTCGCCCTAACCGAACTAGGGTACTGTTTTTGTGCTAGTGGTAGATCACTTTAGTCAATAACCGAACTAGTACTTATAGAGATGACAGTAGCTTTGAAGAATAAATTTCCGATTCAACTTAGCCGAGATAAGATCACCAAACGAAATATGAACTCAATAAACTAGGAACCTCAGTCATTAACCGAGCTAAGCATTTGGGGCTAAGCCAGCTTTCTCAGTTTCTATATCCAACTCCGAAAGCTGCCCCTAGAGGCTCAACCGAAGTAACAAAACACGAAGTTCAACCGATTTAGGCCTTGGGGCTAAGCCAGCTCTCTTAGTTTTTAGACCGAACTAAGAAAGCCGCCCCTAGATGTCGAACCGGTCAAATAAGTAACTTGCTCAAACCGAGCTTACCAAACCTTTTGTCAAACCGAGATATCACCTGCCCTTGAAGCCGAAATATGGCGTTTTACCTTGTTTTTAATTTGTAGCACGGTCCTATGATCTGTGCTTAACCCCTTTGTTTTCTACTTTGCAGACTTAGGTTGCCCAGGCATTCCTTCTTGTGCTCAACCGAGCTACTTGAGTCCAATCATCCGACCGAACTAACTTATTAATAATTTATACCACAAATGGGTAAGTATAGGTATTTGGTAGAGACCCCTGGTGGCATGGCCGAATTCCGAAGGGATTATGGCATCCCAGACGATGTACACCTTACTCTAGCCAAGAAGGATATCATACCCTGGGGTGAGGCAGGCTTTGTACCGTTTACCCTGCTTTCAATAATTGAGACCGGACTAAGGTTCCCAGTACAGCCATTAATTTGTGAATTTCTTAGGCAAACCAGACTATGCCCAACCCAACTATCCACCAATACATACCGGATAATAATGGGTATAGCCGAGCTAAACCGCCAAGCAGGCCTGAACCTCGGTTTAGCCGAAATCTTTCACCAGTACTCCATAGGTTCCAAAGAAGATGGCTGGGTTTATTACCTTAGGATACGCCGCCGTAAAGAAAAGATAATACAAGACACGCCGGATAAGGACGTCAATGATGATGACTTTTTCTGGGTATCGGGCAATTTTGAAGATCAGCAAGCCCAAATCCCAGGCCGAAGTATTAACTGGAAGAAAGGAAAACCTGGTAGAGTTTTACTTCGGTTTGATTATTTTTTCTTGTACTTCGGTTTCAGATGTTATAACCGATCTAACAGTTGTATCCTTCTTGCAGACTTAGCTCATCTTGCCTCCTATTACAGCTACCCAAGTTTGAGCACACTCCGAGCCGCATTACGTGTTGAAGAAAGAAGTTGGGCTAGGCTTCTAAACTTTGAGCCGACCTACAGATATAGCGGTCGCCGAAAAGCCCGAGTGACCGATTTCCTTCTCGAAGACGCACCTGAACTGGACCCAACCCTGCCCGAAATACGACTTGTTCCATTAACTGCAGAAGAAGAGATGGCAAAGAAAAGCAGAGTCAGGGCCCTTCTGACCGAAACAACTAGGCCCGAAGTAACACCACCCAGCCAATCGCAACCTGCTGTTGTGGCCCTCCCTTCTCAACAGCCGTCCTCATCTCGCCGAACCAAGCGCGCCCGGACTGCTGAGACCGAACAAATTTTGGTTGATGAGGCAGAACCCATACTTCCGCCGAGCTTGCCACCGAGCCCCCAACTGGTACCCTCTGACCGAACTACCGGCAGCTGGGCCCTAAAACTTACCTTCAACGATCGAGACATCCGAGATACAGATTCGGTTGTTGCTGAAAAAGACCACTTGTTGGCCCTCAATCTGGCCAAGGGTGTGTGCCTCCCCAAAGACATGGAGCATCACCAAAAACAACTTAATACCGAACTAAAGGCCATCCGGTCAACGACAAAATCCATGATTCTGGTAAGCAACTTCGGTCGTCTTGCTGTCTACTTTATTTTTTCAACTTTTACTTCGGTTTAAAGGGAAATCTTTGCTTTGTCAGGCCCTTCAGAAAAACCAAATCACCCATAGGAAGGTACTGGAGCTTAGGAAAGTAACTAGGCAAGCAGCGGCAGAGGCCGAGGCGAAAGAAGCCGAGCTGGAGGAGGCCAGAAAGGAAATGGCCGAACTCCGAGGTAAGGTCGGCCGACTGACCGGAATGGTTAGTTCGGCCGAAGCCGAAAAACAAAAGACTGCCATCGTTCTGAAGGACAAGTACTTGCGCGAGCTGTTAAAACTTGAAAAGAAAAAAGACGCCGAAATAACCCAGGCGAAGGAGAGCGCCAAAGAGGCCGAAAAGATTGGCTTCCAGAAGGCAGAAGATGTTTATGTTAAACAATGTGAGGCTGCCAAGGAGCTTTTCTTTAAGTGTGGCTGGAGGGGAGCCGTTGAGAAGCTCGGTCATGATCCTCAAACCGAGGTTTTCGACCCTCCAGCCTACTTTATACCGAAATCCCTTGCGGAGTACGCAAATGTCATGCAGCAACAGTTTCTTGAGGGCTCAGACTCAGATGAAGATTCTGCTTCTGACAATGCTCCGGTTGTTGATGTGGATCAGGTAGTTCGGTCGGAACCTATGGTGGAGGACTTAGTTGTTGATCAGCCAGGTGAAACCGTGGTTCCGACCGAAACCACTCTTGCTACCGACACCGAGCTTCCGCCTGAAATCGGTCTTCATGCTAATGCTGATGCTGCCTTTGACGCTGAGATCGAAGATCTTTTTTCTTGACTATGTACTTTTTCTTTTGTTATTTCATCTTTGTAACCGGGCTACGCCCCTCTTGTACTTACTTTTCAATGAATGAAAATTTTGTGACTCTTATTCCGGTTTCTGATTCATATGCTTGCACTTGTAATGTCTTCTATTACTCCAACTGTTATTTCGGTTTTAGCTGGTTAAACTATACTTACAGTAGCCAACCACTCCTTAGCCGACATATTTACTTCGGCTGAGGAGTTTTTAGTTTGTTTAATCCAGCCGATCCAATTTCAGCCATACCCTTACTTCGGTTGGAGAGTAACAAGAGTTGGTTTATTCCAGCCAACCACTCTTCAGCCATACCCTTACTTCGGCTGAAGAGTAACAGGAGTTGGTTTATTCCAGCCAACCACCCTTCAGCCATACCCTTACTTCGGCTGAAGAGTAACAGGAGTTGGTTTATTTCAGCCAACAACTCTTCAGCCATACCCTTACTTCGGTTGAAGAGTAACAAGTGTTGGTTTATTCCAGCCAACCACTCTTTAGCCATACCCTTACTTCGGCTGAAGAGTAACAAGTGTTGGTTTATTCCAGCCAACCACTCTTCAGCCATACCCTTACTTCGGCCGAAGAGTAACAGGAGTTGGTTTATTCCAGCCAACCACCATTCAGCCATACCCTTACTTCGGCTGAAGAGTAACAGGAGTTGGTTTATTTCAGCCAACCACTCTTCAGCCATACCCTTACTTTGGCTGAAGAGTAACCGGAGTTGGTTTATTCCAGCCAACCACTCTTCAGCCATACCCTTACTGCGGCTGAAGAGTAACAGGAGTTGGTTTATTCCAGCCAACCACCCTTCAGCCATACCCTTACTTCGGCTGAAGGGTAACAGGAGTTGGTTTATTTCAGCCAACAACTCTTCAGCCATACCCTTACTTCGGTTGAAGAGTGACAAGTGTTGGTTTATTCCAGCCAACCACTCTTCAGCCATACCCTTACTTCGGCTGAAGAGTAACAAGTGTTGGTTTATTCCAGCCAACCACTCTTCAGCCATACCCTTACTTTGGCTGAAGAGTAACAGGAGTTGGTTTATTCCAGCCAACCACTCTTCAGCCATACCCTTACTTCGGCTGAAGAGTAACAAGTGTTGGTTTATTCCAGCCAACCTCTAAGTTAGTTTTTCCAGCTAACTTAGAATAAAAATGCTTGCAATGAGCCTAACCTTAAAGCTAACTTTTACAAAGAACAACTTGTGCTAAAAAGAATTTCTCGTTTTATTGAAGGAAGAAAAAACTACACATGATTAAAAGTAAAATAACTTGAGATTGGCCGTGTTCCATGGCCTAGGGATTGCCTTGCCATCCTTGTCTTCTAGGTGGTATGCCCCTTTGTCTGCTAACCCAACCACCTTATAAGGACCTTCCCAGTTTGGGCCTAACTTGCCATCTCCTGGGTGTGAGGTGTTTCCCATTACTTTGCGTAGTACCCAATCGCCTATCTTGAATTGTCTTGGATGCACCTTTTTGTTGTATTTTCTGATTAACTCTTGTTGGTATGCGGCAATGTGAACCAGTGCTCTTTCCCTTCTTTCTTCTGCAAGGTCGAGTTCTAAAGCTATGGCTTCTCCATTTAAGTTTAGATCAAAATTTTCGCTTCGAATTGTGGGGAGGCCAACTTCTAGTGGGATTACTGCCTTCATTCCATAGGCTAAGGAGAATGGTGTTTCTCCTGTTGATCGCCGAGGTGTGGTGCGGTAAGCCCATAAAACGTGAGGAAGTTCATCTGCCCACTTGCCTTTTGCTTTCTCTAGCCTTTTCTTTAGTCCATCCAAGACGACTTTGTTTGATGCTTCTGCTTGCCCATTTGCTTGAGGATATACCGGTGTAGAATTGTAGAACTCTATCTTGTACTCTTCACAAAAGCTTCTAAAGATTCTGTCGTCGAACAGAGTACCATTGTCTGAGATCAGTGCTTTTGGTATGCCAAACCGAGTGATGATATTCTTCCAAACAAACTTCTTCACGTCTTTTTCTTTGATTGATACCAATGCTTCTACTTCCACCCACTTTGTGAAGTAGTCTATTGCTGCGAGAAAGAATTTTCTGCCGCCGGGGGCGCTGTTGGAAGTGGTCCTACTATGTCCAAGCCCCACATTGCGAAAGGCCATGGGCTAGTTAATGGTAGGAGTTCTCTTACTGGTTGATATATTTGGTGCGCGAATTTTTGGCATTTCTCACACTTCTTCACATATTTCTCTGAGTCTGCTTGCATATATGGCCACCAATATCCTTGCGAAATAGCCCTGTAAGCGAGCGGCCTTCCCCCTTGATGACTTCCACACACCCCTTCGTGTATTTCGAACAAGAATGCTTCTACTTTGCTGGGATGAACGCACTTGAGGTAAGGCCCAGAGAATGACTTCTTGTATAATGCCAAAGATGGAGATAGCCAAAATCGCTGCGACTTTGCCCTTATTCTGTTGGCTTCTTTTTTCTCTTCTGGTAGGATGTCGTCTTTTAGGAACAGGATGATGGGATCCATCCATGAAGGGCCTAATTCTGGGCAACATACTTCTTCTGCTTCGGGGTCTTCTATGCTTGGTCTTGGTAAGTAGTCAAGGAGTAATGGATGAGGGATGGATGTATCTGCCATTGAAGCAAAGCCTGCTAGTTCGTCCGCTCTGCTGTTTTCCTCCCTGCCAATTTGTTCTATCCTCACTACATCAAACTTCTTGATCTCTGTTCTGACCAACTCTTGGTACTTGGCCATTCTGTCATCCTTTGCTTCGTATTCGCCAGAAATTTGGTTTACCACCAGTAGAGAGTCACTGTATACCATTAGTTCGGTGGCCTTCATGTAGTATGCTGACTTGAGCCCTGCGAGAAGCGCCTCATACTCCGCTTCATTGTTGGATGCTGGGAAGCCAAGGTTGATTGCTTGCTCTACAACCAGGCCGTCTGGGGAGATGAGGACTATGCCAAGCCCTGCACCATGCCGGTTGGACGCTCCATCCACAAAGAGCTTCCACATCTCTCCAACAAATAACTTCCAGCAAGTGGAGGGGTCAGATGATGTTGTGGGGTCAAGGATGGTGTTTTCTTCAAGGTCCATGTTGGCTATTTGCCCTTCGTCCTCTGTTTGAACTGTTGGTGAGCCTTTGTTTGTCTCTTCCTTGTTGTCCTTAGTATGGTCTGCCTTGGTGCTTGATTGACTACCTTCTACTAGGGGTTGCGCTATTCCGGCGTCAACTTCCGTCCCTAGTTCGGTTGTGTCAGTTAGGTCGACTGGGCAGATATGATGGCTTCCACGAGTAAACTCTGCGACGAAGTCTGCCAAAGATTGGGCTTTTATTGCGGTCTTGGGTTGGAACTTGATGTCGAATTGTCCCAACTCTACTGCCCACTTCAAAATTCGCCCACTAAAGTTCGCCCTTTCAAACAGAGCTTTTAGTGGAAAGGCTGTGAGGACGACTATGGTGTGGGCGTGAAAGTAGTGCGCCAATTTTCTGGATGCCATCATTAATGCTAATGCTAGTTTTTCCAAGGGCAAGTACCTTGTTTCGGCTGCCAACAATGTCTTGCTGACATAAAAGATGGGCAAGTGTTGTATTCCTTCTGCACGAACCAACACTGCGCTAACTGCGTGCTGAGAGACTGCCAGGTACAAAAAGAGTTCTTCACCAGGTACTGGAGTAACAAGTAATGGTGGGGAAGACATGTACTCCTTCAAGCTTTCCAGAGCTTGGTCGCATTCTTCATCCCACTCAAACTTGGCTTTTAAAGCTTGAAAGAATGGTCGTAGTCTGTCTGATGACCTGCTTATGAACCGGTTGAGCGCAGCCGCCATACCAGTGAGATGTTGTACTTCTTTGACTGAGTTTGGTCTCTCCAACTCCTGGATTGCTTTAATCTGAGAGGGGTCTGTTTCTATACCCCGGTTGGTCACAAGGAAGCCCAAGAATTTGCCAGATCCAACTCCGAATGCGCATTTAGACGCATTGAGGCGCAACTTGTGTTTCTTCAAGATCTGGAACATCTTGCCTAGATCTTTAAGATGGTCATTCTCATCCTTGCTTTTGACCACCATGTCGTCGATGTAAGCCTCCATTGTTCTGCCTAACAATGGTTCAAACATCTTGGTGACCATCCGTTGGAATGTCGCCCCTGCGTTCTTTAGGCCAAAGGGCATGACCTTGTAGCAGTACAATCCTCTTGGTGTCGTGAAGGATGTGACCTCCTGGTCTGGTTCATGCATGGCGATCTGGTGGTAGCCTCTGTATGCATCCAGAAAGCTAAGTCGGTTATGCCCTGCCGTTAGGTCCACCAGTTGATCTATCCTTGGTAGAGGAAAGCTATCTTTTGGGCACGCCCTGTTGACTGTTTTGTAGTCGACGCAGACACGCCATTTACCATTCTTTTTTGGCACTACGACTGTGTTGGAGATCCATCTTGGGTAGTGTACTTCTCTTATTGCTCCTGCCTCCAGCAGGTTGCCTACCTCTTCTGCCACTATTTCGGCGTGGTGGAGTGCCGATCTGCGTGTGCGTTGAATGACTGGTCTGGCGGATGGGTGGACATTGAGTTGGTGACTGATGAAGTTTGGATCAATACCTGGCATGTCGTAGGGCGTCCAGGCAAACACTTCGATGTTAGAGGTCAAGAATTCCAAGACCTCTAATCTCTCAGTGCTGGACAATGATGAGCCAAGCAAGAAGAACTTATCCGGGTTCTTCTCATCTATTTTTACCTCCACCAAGTCCTCCACCGCTTTCTGATCAGCCTTTTTACCGACGTCCGCGAATAGTTCATTACTTTCTGGTTCTTCCACCGAATGAACATATCCTTTGGCAGCGCGGCTGCCATTCACCGTGGCGAAACATTGTTTTGACATGATCTGATCTCCATAGACTTCTTCAATTATACCGGTGTCGTTGGGGAACCGCATTACCTGATGGTATGATGACGCTACCAAATGCATGGCATGCAGCCATGTTCTGCCCAAGATGATGTTATAAGTGGAGGGGACCTTCAATACCCAGAACTCCACTTGTTTTGTTACGCTTCCTGCTCTGACCGGAAGAATTATTTTGCCGACGGGCCATTCTAGCATGGAGTTAAATCCAATTAGGAGAGAAACTGCAGGCGCCAAGTCTTTGTCTTGCAGCTTCAACTGTTTGAATGTTTCGTAGTACATGATCTCACACGAACTACCCTGGTCGATCAGAATCCGCTTGACGTCAAAATCTTTGACTCGGAGAGTGACAACCAGAGCATCATTGTGAGGACAGTATATTCGATCCAGGTCTTTATCCGAAAAAGACATGACGTTTGTTGCCTCCGTCTTCCCTTTCTTGGTGGTAGGTTGGGCACCTAGCACTTCTCTAAAGTGCTCAGCCTTTTTGATTGACCCTCTGAGCTCGCATACGCGCTCAGGTTCAAAAACTCCATGTATGACATTGATAATACCTTGAGGTGATGCATCGATCGGCATTCCGTTGGGATGGTTATTATGATCTTGGAGGGCTGGTTGCGTCCCTCCTTCAATATATTTGTCCAAGTGGCCTACTGCCACCAACTCTTTCAAGTGTTGTCTTAACGGTGTGCAATTCTCAGTTCGGTGCCCCTTTTCTTTGTGGAAGGTGCACCGTGATCTGTCGTCGTAATCTTTCTGAGCTTCCCCTAGCTTGGCTGGCCACTTGACAAAAGGCTCATCTTTTATTTCGCTCAGAATCCGATATATTGGTTTTTTGAACACCGTTGTTATGGCAGTGCGGATTCTCAACCATCTTTTGTCTGGGTCTTCTCCGTTATCTCGTCTGCCACGCCCGTTTTTATTCTGCCGATCTACTGAATTGACCTTTGCTGAGGTCTTCTTTTCTGGTACTGTGGTTGCACTAAATTTTGCTTTGGCACGTGCGCCATCCTCTTCTACCCTAATGTGCTGATGCACTCTCTCCATCAGGGCTTCCATGGTAAGGGGTGGCGTCATGGTGATAGAGTCCCTTAGTCTGTTTCCGACTGGAAGGCCTCTTTTATACTGCGCAATGGCTAGATTGGTGGGGCAGTCTCCAATCTGGTTGAATGTCTCCCAGTAGCGACTGTTGTAAGATCTGAGGGTCTCTTTTTCACCCATGTCGATGGAGAGCAACTGGTCTATTTCCACCGACGTTTTAGTGTTTGTTCGAAACCTTGTTACGAACGCTTCTACCAATTGGGCCCAGGAGGCTATGCTGCCCTCTGGGAGCTTTTCGAACCAAGTCAAGCCGAGGTCGCCAAGGCTTGATGGGAAGAGTATGCACATTAAAGCCTCGTTTCACCTGTACACAGCCATGACTTGGCGAAAGTGGCTCAAGTGTGAATACGGGTCCGTCTTCCCTTCATATGTAGCGAATTTCGGCTAAAGGAAGCCTGATGGTAGGGGCGCGTTTTCAATTGCGGGAACAAACGGCGAAGTCTGTAGTCTTGCTAAGGCTTTGTCCGTTGGTTCATACGCTGGGCGCGGTATTGGCATTCCAACCTCGATGCTTCCATGCGTCCGAGGAACCAATCGTTGTAAGGCAGAGACTCTGTGTGGATCGCGCGCCCTAGCATCTTCCTTGCATCGTGCTTTTTCTTCGAGCACGGTTCGTAAGTCGGATGACCTGGGCAGCTCTGTCTGTCTAGATCTGGTTTGGTGTGAGTGCGAAGGCCAATACGTGCTTCCTTCAGTGTATGATCTTTCGGATCTCGTCCTCTCAGACCTGGAGTGACGAGTTTTGGAAGATAAGGAATGAGTGTCGCCTGTCCTGAGGCTTCTGCTCTCTCCATGGGAGGGTGTAGTATTCCTACTACGATTCTCTGGGTGGCGAGGGGGCGTCTTGTGCTTGCGCCCCTCTCCTGTCGCCACATCTTTAGTCTTCATCTGGTGTTTCAAAGCCTCTATGTCCGCCGCCATCTTCCGAATTAGTTCATCTTGCTCCTTTACGCGATCTTCCAGGGCTTGAGGATCAATCCTCCTCATTTGCCTGTCAGGACTTTGAGAGTGACGAGGACTGTTATTCCGCCTCCCCCTGCCACTCCTCTTGGAGTTATGTTGTTGGGGCTCCAGATCTGCCATAGGAGGGACAGAGGGTAATCCTTCTCGTCTTGCGCCCCCGTCTGGAGTTAGCCCGTCGACGGCGGACTGCGGTAGTTCTTCAACGTGTGCCATTGATTGAGAAAAGGAGAAGCTTAGTCAAGAGGTTTTTGTTCTTGTCTGTTTGTTCCCACAGACGGTGCCAATTGTACGGGGAAGAAATAATTCTCCTCGTATAATCCTGTTGACCAAGTCCACGCTCCTCCGTACGACGTCGCTTTGTCGCCTGAAAACACAAACGTGAGCTAGCCGGCGGGTGTGTGCCGGAAACCTCTCCGATGCCTAAGTCAGAAAACTTGACAAATAGACAAAGCTCTAAGTTCTCAGAAAAATTGTGTTCAATTACCTCCTCCAAGGTGATGTTTGTGAGCTTTTATAAGTTTCCAGTGGCACAATCCTAGTAGGACTTTTATTCCTCCATGCAGAGTCCTCCTAGGATTCATGCTCCTAAGGATAATGCTTATCCTTTTACACCCTCCCCCACTGCTTAAACCAAGTGGGATGGTTTTTACTTTGGCCGAACAACTATATGAACGAAATAAGCTTGGCTATGCAGAGCCACTGAATAAACCGAATTCATCCTTAGTTCGGTTCTTGTGTTATCCCTTTCTTATCTCGGCTTTCTATGTAGAACCCATAGTACGGTCTTAGACCGGACCAACGACTTTCGGCCGGTCTAACCCCAATACCGGTATAACTCCAAGTTGCCTTCGGACCGAAGTATCTTTACAGTCACTATGCCGAAGTAACTTTGTCTCTCTTATGCCGGAGTAGCCTTGCCTCTCCTGGGCCGGAGTAATTATACCTCTCTTGGGCCGGAGTAACATTGTGGCCGTTTCACCAAGTCCTTGGCACTATGGGCCACAAAGCCCATCACATAGCTCGGCCCAATTTTTACCAAAAATTACATTCACTGAAATCTTTCTCATATGGTAAATCAACCATATGTTGTTTGCGGTGCCGAAAGGCATGGGGTAAATTTAAAACATAAATATTTTTTGAATGAAGTTTGAATTTTTTTAATAACAGATTTAACTCTAGGTTGTTGTAATTCCTTATCGATAACTTTGTAAGAAATTTCTTATGGAGTAAACAAATTTGTTTTTGTTTGTAAATAAGATTTGTTTTTAAAGTAATTGATTTCATGTTCTTGGGGAGGAAATAAGAATTAGAAAACTATGTCTTCATTTATAACAGCAGTAGGAATACTTTCATTAGTAACAATAAAAGGAGCAATCATAATAAGGAAAGAGGTTCCTAATATGATTAATTGAGACATATTTTTGACTAACAGGAATTCAGTATTTAAACAAATATCTTGATTGCAGATTTGGGCATGAGATATTTTGTAATTGATTTTCATAGATCCCCCATTAGCAATACTCAATGATTGGTCAGTTTTTTCAAAATATTTGAAAGGTACAAGACCTTCTCAAATGCAATTAAGATCAACCCCAAAATCCACAAGTGCCATTATTGTCAAAATGAAATCATGTATTACCATTTTAATTTCAATATACCATTTTTGAAATGTAATACTATTAAGGAGTAGATTGATAGAGTCATTAATAACAAATGGTTGTTTTTCAAGATTTTTGTTGGATGATTCTTGGAGATGTAGTTTATATGGAAATGATGTATCTACAAGGAAATCATCAGCATCTGTTGAATTTTGTTCAAGGACAAGGACTCGGGATTGTAAATTTTGAACATCAATTTTGAGGTTGTGGATTTTATTTTGGAGATCATGGATAGTAGGTGTATTGAATGGGCTTGGTACCTTGTTGACACTTTTAAGGACATCTTTAAAATCATAAGTGTCATATTTTAATTCTTGAGTAGTATTTGTGATTGGAGCATTGCTTTGTTTGGAATTTGAATATTTGAACATAGCTTCTTGTTATTTATTTATTTATTTTCTGGATCATCAATATTATCAATAAATTCAAGTGTCATTTTTTCTTGTGCTGTTAGAACATTAATGCTGAGACCATTTATTTCTAAAATGGCTTTACAATAATCATTTGTTGGTTGGCACGAACATTCATGAGAGGCTTTGGGATGATCTTCGGGTTCTTCATCAGAAGAGTAATAATATCATTATCAATTTCATTGAGTTGGAAGTCATTGTCAGATGGATTTTCAGAAGAATATTCGGGATCAGATTTGGGTTCTTTATCAAGAAGAAGAATTGATTCTAATTGATTTTTAAATTCATCGTAAACATCAAGTTCATGAATTTTCTTTTTAGTGAGGCATTTATTTGCATAATGACATGGTTTACCACATTTTTAACAGTTTGCAGTTTTCTTAGAGGAACTGGGTTTGGATTTAGATGTGTTATAGGTTTTGGAATTGTTTGAATTATTGAATTTTCTCTTCATCTAATACGGTGTCTTTTTGTAGTTTGAAAATTTGTTGTAATATTTTTTAGTAGAATACTTGCGAGTTTTGCAGATAACTGTTCTATGGGAGGAGGATCTTGATACAAGAGAAAGAATAGAATTGTAACCAAATTGGTAGCAAAATTGGCTGAGTTCAGTATGACCGGTTGTGTGTTCCTTCTTTAATTGATTTTTGATTTTGATGTCATTACACAAGGATAATCCTTTAATGCAAATCTTGGATATTAATTCGCGAAAAGTGTATTGATTGTAGGGTATTTGACCATTATGTTTTGTACAGATTCTAGTTTTGACTTTTTCGGCAAAAAGTGTAGGAAGTCCAATAATAAAACGTTCTTTCCAAAAATCTTGGTGAGTTTGGAGAGAAATATATCTTTGTACCATCGGAAATGGGTTAAGGTTGGACATTGTAAATTGATAAGGAGTTCCTTGGATCTTTCAAGAACAATTTGAGTATTACCAATAAAATATTGAGTTATAACAATGACGAGGGTGGTGACTACATCACTAATTGGTTGCCGAGTTGTGGGATCTAGGATAGGAGTATCATTGGATCCTATTTAATGGCAGTTAAAATTGCTTGACGTTGATCTTGGGAGAGGTAATTGTCTCACCAGCCTTTGAGTTGGCCAAAAAATCCAGAAATAAGCATTCTAGCAACAGTGCCGTCATTATTATTGGAGGGATGTTTTGCAAGGGTAGCATTAGCAGCCATTACCATATGCTAACTAAGATTAAGGATCTGATAATCAAATTTGCCATCAATATTCCATTCTCGGAGATCACTTCTGGAATAAGAAAAATGAGTATCAAAATGTTATTCTTCTAGTTGGAGGTCAATTGGAGTAGGTCGAGGATAATAATTTCAGATTGGTGGTTGGGCAGAGACCATTGAAGTTTCTTGTACTTGGGTTGGAGTATTGGATGTGAATTGTTCATATAGATTTTGAAATATTGTATCGTCTTGGAGGACATTGATGGTTCCACTATGAGTAGCTGGCTCTGTGCCTTCTTGTTTGGGAGTACATAGATTAGAGGTATCAACTGTAGGATAATGGATTGGTTCATTGTCATTGAGAACTTTGATAAGTGTGTCTTTTCATTTGTCAAGTTCTGCTAAGAACTCATCCGAAGGACTAGTAAAAGAGCAGGCCGAATATGGTAGGTTTTGGATTAAAGGAGGTTGTCGGGCATGATCTGGAGGAACAGAGAGATAAAGTTTGTCAACTCGTTCTTCAATTCAAGTAGTTTGTTCACCTATCGTTTGAAGATGTATATTGGTATAATTTAATTGCTCATATACTTGGCTGATGTCATAGCTAATTGAAGGAGTTGTTTTCGAGGATTGGGTATTGTCCATAGGGGGTCGGTTATAAGGCTCAGCATAAAAGGAGAAACCAACACCACAAAGGGTACATGTTTTGTTAGGAGGATGTACAAACTAAATGGGTTTGCCATTAAGGACATGCTAGTTTTTCTAGATGACATTGAAATGGGCTGATTAGAGTTTTTGGGGAACTATTATTTGGTGACGGGGCAGTACTGGTGAAAATACCAATGGAAGAAAGGTATATGATGTTGTAATTGTTGTAAGGTTAGAAAATATTCAGACCGAATAATTTATTGTTGAGCAGTAGTATGGTTTCGTTTAAAATAAATTCTATTATGAGAATTATAAGGAGCATTGTATTCTTTTGAGAGTAAGTCATGATTAATCGTGAAGTCATTTTGAATAACGTTGATTGATAAAGAATCGATGTCAAAGTCCATATCTTGAGAGAAGCGGCTAAAATCAGTATAGTTCATATGTGGAATTTGATTAGGTTGTCGATGGGTAAAGTGTAAGGGTATGTCAGTGGAGTGGCGAGGAGGATGTTGAGGAGTTCGTGCGGGAGTATGATATCTTGTGGAAGGTGGTTGTAAAGAGGTTTGTGATTGGGTGCGAATTGATCTGGATCGTTGAAAGCAGATTATGACTAAACCATTTGGATTAGTTTGGGGTTGAGAGGTAAGAGCTGGAAAGCATTGGAAATTACCCATATATCGTCGTTGTCATCAACATCGACTTGTAAAACCTCTTCCCAAGTGATAACTTGAGGACCCAAAACTTCAATATTCTTTTGATGAGCATGAAATAAGATAGTGGATTTTTTGGGAATTGGTGCAATATATTTAAAGTCAGGGCAAGAAGTGGTCATAGCTTTGAGATAAACACGATAACAAACCATAATATTAAAGGATGTGGAATCTATTTTGTGACTTTTGGTTTGAATGTTAAGAGTAAGGGTCTTGAGAATAATGGGATGAAATTGGGAAAACATTCAAAGTAAATAGGTCTATGAGCAAGATTGGATTTGACAACACCTAATAATGAATCATCATAATCATGGTGTCGCATATCTCGAAGGGTACATAGCACAGATTTATTAAGATGCATGCATGTCATAAGTATAACACCTACTTGTACTAGACCAATATGTGAAAAATTGAATTTTTTTTTAATGAAATTTGAGAATTGTGTCACGATCAAGTAATTGAAAATTTGGATTATATTGGGTAACAGGTAAAATTTGTTCAACTATTTTAATCTTGTAAATTTGTTTGAGTTGAATTTTTTTTTTTATCATAAAAACAGTCAATATCTTTGGTAGGTAGTTTCTAATTCTTAAGATGCTCTTCAATCTTTTCGATCTCTACGTCACTTTGATTAATAATGACTGGTTTCGTAGAAGAACCTTCGCCAGAAACTAGATTAGAGAATGATTTAAATAATGTTGCCATTATAATTGTGACTATCAACAGGTGGTTTTGCCTAAGCTCAAGTAGTCAACAACAACCTCCTGCATAACAACCTAACGGCTTACAGACTTCTGCGACTTGGGTGCTACACAGGTGAAATGGGAAGAAATAAAATCAGCTCAAAACTAACTTGGCTCTAATAAAATCAGCTCAACCAATTGTGAATCGAAAGCGCCATGTCAATGGTCTATTGTTTTACTGCTACATCATTATGGTTAAAATTTATGTATAAAAATTTTGGAGTAGAATTTTTCATGGTGTATTAGTGTGTCAGTGACTAATGGGCACATATTTTTTTGTATCTGAAATTTCTTACTCTTGTGTACTAATACATTTCTTTTATTTTTATAATCTGATGTCCGAACCAGTTTATGTGTATCTTAATTAATTCCAGAATTCAAGCAAAGCGTCTCATCTACGTAAATCGTTCATATCTCTAGCAAAAGTCATAGGTGTGGCCTTAAGGAATTGATAACACCTTGTGAGAGTTGAACCTGAGATCTGAAGGGAGTATAAACCCCAAACCCCAAATTGCACCCATTAGGCCAACCCATTAGGATTGTCCTAATCAAGGTTTAATCACTAAATGATAGAATTTCAAAAGAAAAATGATATTCATACATCATTTTCGTACAAAATTTAAGACAACAATGATATGATAATGATATTCTTATAATTATGAATCAAAGTGATGAGAATTTTGATTTTCAATGAATGACTATAAAAAAGACACATTATTTTATATGAGTTTTTTTTGTATATAAATTTTATTTGTATAGTATTGTTCATTTCAAAAATTCACATATCTCAAATCTTTATGTAATTGAAGGATTAAAAGTGGGACTTTGCTACAGACCCCCATTGGGGGTCGACCCCCAGTGAGGTGGCAACGTGCCATTCGTCCAAATCACAAAAAAGAAAAGAAAAAAAAAACAGTTTTTTTTTTTTGATCAATGGGAAGCCTCCGTACATGACCCCTAGTGACCCCCACTGGGGGTCTTAGGCATTTTTGATTAAAAGTGTATTAAGACAAATTATGTCAAATCTTATGTATTTTGAAGTAATTAAAACATGAGATAACTTCAAGGGTTTCTCAATCTCACGCCTTATTTGAAAGCTTGATTATTTTAATTTATTTTTTAATTTTTTTATTTATTTTAGTATGATTAAAAAAATTATGTTTTGAGATGGTAGTTAATTTTTATTTATTATTTTTTTTTTGTAATTGATTTGATAGTTGTGAAAAAAAATAATTATAATTTAAATATGATATTTTATTTTATTAATTATTTTAATTTATTTTATTTTTATTAATTATTTTAGAAAAAAATTATTTTCCCAATGACCTTCAATAAGTTGACTAATCACTGTTTTTTTTTCATTGGCAAAACCATTATTAATAATTTAAGATACAAGTGCACCTTCTCATCAAGGCATTACTATGCATCTACTCTTAGTTTTTGGGGTTTTGGGCTGTAAAATTTCAAAGAAACTACAGTGAAATTGCTGATGCATACCATGGGTAGTGCACAAACTTCAACTAGCAATTTATTTATATTAATTAGTCAATTAAAAAACTACAAAAACCAATGCAATTGTTGGGTTGGAATTTGTTATAAAGGCACTGCTAACCTCATGCTCAAGGCTTTAGGATAAATTCATGTCGGTCTCGGAAATGTCGTCATCCACGTGGCAATCACGTGCATGTGGTAGTGTGCCATTTCAATGGTGTTTTCTATGATGACAATTTTTTTTTTGAACCAAGCTATGATGAGATTGATAACGGATTTAATTACTATGCAATGTTTTAAAAATTGGAGTGGATTGGTCGATTCAACCAGTTAAACTATCGATCGGTTGGAATTTTGATTTGGATACATTTATTAAACTGTTTAAAGTTAAAAAATCAATTTATTTTAAGAGAATCGAGAAAATTGGCTAGTTAATAATATTCTTTCTTTCTTCTCTCTTTTTTATTTTATTATATATATATATATATATAAAAGAAAATCCTAATTAAAAACTCTCTTTCAAGGGTTATTGCTTATAAATTTCGTTAAGAGTTTGAAATTATTGTGAAAGCTTCTATCTATTTATAAAAAAAAAAATTCTTCAAAAAAAAACTCAAGAAATTCACGTGAGATTCAATTAAATTTATTGGAAGAAAACTTAAAATTTTGATATTCCTCTAACATTTTTGCTATTCTTTCAATCAAATTATTTGAATTAAAATCATATGGAGGAAAAATTGAATATTTGATTTCTTCTTCCAAAATTAAAATTAATAATATTTTAAAATATATTTTTATATTTTTTTTAGTAAAAAAAGTATTAGGAGAAATATTTAAGATTATTTAATTATTTAATTCATAATTTTATTACTTATATTTTTATTTAAATATAATTTTAATATATTTATGATGTCGCGATTCGATTCCAATTCAACTCGACAGTTGAACCGATGACCTGTCTACCCGATTATTTTTTCAATTCACACACCAGTCTAATTTTTAAAACATTGTTACTATGACTGGGCTTCCTCAACATCGTGACGTGGACTAGAGGGTTTTTGTCCAAGTTCATAGAGTTTATTATAATGATTTAAATTATTTATTCTATAAAAAGCTTCATGAATATTTTTTACAAAAAATTAGTTAATTTTTTTATCATAATCTATTCAATTTATGACATATCCTTATATAAAAAAAAATGACAAGTTTATTTTTTCAAATAGACCATTTATTTTTTAGTAATAAACGTGATAAATAAAACAAGTTATTATTATCGAATTTATTTGTTTATTTTTTATTTTTTTTAAGTGATACACACAAAGAACCTTATAAAATGAATCATTCAAATAATCAAAATGGGACCTGTGATATGGGTCTAAACAACACCCTCTAATATAGATTAGAGATAATGCAAACCCTAATTACTATACGTAAGTAGCTTTTTTTGGAATTTGTTAAATAAATAAATTATTCTTAATTATATAAAAATCAACATTATTTGTTACAGTTTCCTATAAGTTAAAAGTTAATTAAAAATACGACAATGCTACGTAGTTCAAATTTTGTGGCTCAAAAGTGGTTCAAATGGCTAAAACGACGTCGTTTTGGGTACAAAACAACATAAAAATGGCCAAAACGACGTTTTGGCCATTTGAGCCACAAAATTTGAGTTACGAGACATTTTCCTTAAAAATAATAATAGAAAGTAAACGTATTATTGTATTTTTATCTTATTGAAACTATTTATTCCTTAAGTCCCATGGAAAAATTACACTAAATACTTTGACATAGATTTTGAGAATAATAACACCATGCTTGGTTGGGTTTTTTTGAATTTTTTTTTGAAAAAGTGATTTGAAAATTGTTTTTTGAAAAAAAATGCTTGTTTGGTTTCCAAAAAAATACATCATTACAATTTCAAATTTCCCTCTAAATTAATGATTGAAACAATTAAAAAAACATAAAAAAATCACATCAAAACATTCACTCATTTTTTTAAATATATATATATATATATACCTAAATGTACCTATATGTACCTATATTTTCAGAAAAATGTACCTATTCAAAGCCTACCTATATGTACCTAGATTTTCAGAAAAACGTACCCATTAGAAAAATGTACCTAGATTTTCAAAGCCTACATATATATACCTATTCTACTAAAGTCAACCTATCTCATTTATTTTTTTGAAAACATAACTCAATTTTCAGAATAACCAAACAAGTTGTATAAATTTTTTAAAAAACTATATTAAAAAAATCACAACCAAACACAGTGAATAATATAAAAAGAATAAGCTCTACCCAAACGCTACAATCATATAAAATCTGCCATCAAAATGATGTAATGGTAACATTTTTACAATTAACGATCACTTTGGTTTGGGAAGTGGGTTGGCTTTTTGATTTTTTAGCTTTTTTGGCGATTTTAGCCTGGGCTAAAAAGTTTGGTTTAGGAAGGGCTTTTTGGCTTTTTGACTTTTTTGACTTTTTTTGTAAGAGAAGAGTGTAATGATTATGGGTTGGATGCGATGTTTTGTTTTTTGTAGCTAAAATAGCTTATTTTATCTTTTGTGGTTAAAATAGCCAAAAAAATCCCTAACCCAATATAATTTTTCAGCACTTACAACCCCTCAACAAAATGGTGTAGTAGAAAAGAAGAATAGAACTTTAGATGAGATGAGTAGAACAATGCTTTGAGAAAATAATCTTTCTAAATATTTTTGGGCCGAAGCCGTTCACACCGCATGTTATATTTTAAATCGGGCATTAATTAGACCTATTCTAAAAAAGACTCCTTATGAACTTTGGCATGATAGAAAGCCCAACATTAATCACTTGTACGTTTTTGGTTGTAAATGTTTTGTGTATAATAATGGTAAGGATAACTTAGGTAAATTTGATTTAAAATCTGATGAAGCAATTTTTCTTGGCTATTCTTTAACTAGCAAAGC
This sequence comes from Camellia sinensis, assembly GCF_055761805.1. Taxonomy (NCBI): domain Eukaryota; kingdom Viridiplantae; phylum Streptophyta; class Magnoliopsida; order Ericales; family Theaceae; genus Camellia; species Camellia sinensis. Next base: position 6,220,091 of record NW_028129178.1, on the reverse strand, counting down.
TTATCGTATTTTTAATAAAAGAACTCTTGTTGTGGAAGAATCTATACATGTGGTATTTGATGAAACTAACATCTCTATTCAAAAGCAAATTGTTAGTGATAATATAGATTTGGAACCAAATGTGGAAGATTCAAGTATCCACAAAGAAGGGAACCAACCATGTAAGTTAGACAAAGAGATTGAACAACCTATTCTCTCATCTCAAGAAGAAGGAGGAAATAATGATGATTTGTCAAGAGAATGAAAATTTGTTCATAATTACCCTAAGAATTTAGGTGACCCTACAAAAGGTATTGAAACTCGCTCTTCACTTAGAAACATTTGTAGTAACTTGGCTTTTCTTTCACATATTAAGCCTAAAAACTTTCAAGAAGCCAAATTCGATAAATATTGGATGATAACTATGCATGAAGAGCTTAACCAATTTGAGAGAAACAAAGTGTGGGAACTTGTGCCAAAACCTAAAGATCATACCATTATCGGTACCAAATGGATCTTTCGAAACAAGCTTGATGAATCCGGCACAATTATAAGAAACAAAGCTATACTTGTTGCACACGGATACAATCAAGAAGAATGTATTGATTTCGATGAAACCTGTAACGCCTCGAAATAATTCAACATGAACTACCCACACTAATTAACAATCCCGCATCAATTACAACAATTCTTCCATCTTTGCATGATTAATAAAAGAGTCTTTACAAGAGTTCCACATGCAGATATACATTCAATGATAAGAAAACACATGAATCTATAGCATGTGAAGCATCTATTCTCAAAGCAACAAAATGCCCTTAAGGGCTTACATCTTCCAAGGCAATAGTCTGGTTACACTAAATTGGTCTCTCGGACCCATACATGTTAGCCCTTGGCTTTACAAAAATTACCACAAAAAGGAGAGTCGTCTATTCTTCACAAAAAAAAAAAAATATCCATGCCCTTAGTTCAGCGGGATCACCACATCTTTACCTGCACCAAAACCCATAGGGGTGAGTACAAAGTCCAGTAGAGAAATTCTCACAAAGTATATACATTTATGCTTTTTCCTCAACACAAATGTAAATGAAGTGCAATGCTATACCAAGATTAATCAATGAGGAAAAATATTCATTTCAATGCATTGTTTCAGAATCACCATGTTCTCAATATCATCATGTGATCTCATCAATTTCAAACTTCCATTATTAATTTTGTAGGGGTGGTAAATACGACACTGGTAATCTCTAGACCGATGTCTGCAAGTAGACTCTACGAGTACTACCAAACTGTCATTTTACCGGTATTAACCAGAAGGCTCGACACCTATCCGCGCGATTTTCTGGTCTTTCACCAAGGACACTCAGGCCAACTTAACAAATTCATCTACATCTCCTATCTAGACTTACCAACGTATTTACCCCTTACACATTTTCATAGTCCTCAATACAATAACTAATTCTTTTCCTCATGATGGAAATCTCCATGATTTAGATTCACAATGCACCATAATAAATGAGATAACATGCAATGCAAATGATCCTTTCCATATCTTAAGACCTTTCTCCACTTTTGACTATCTCTACTACGATGTCAACATTCACATTCTCATATTCCCTTTTCAATGTTTATCCACAAAATTAACATGTTTCATCAACACATAGTCACAATTTTTATATCACAAGACATAACAAATTAATCTCGCCACAACCTTGCTCATGCATGTATTGTCAACAATCTAACATTAACATCTTATTTTTCATATAACATGTAATTTTCCATTTTGCCAAACATTGATGCAACTCACTCTCTTCATCCTTTTAAAACAAGAAAAATAAAACATTTCAAAGACATTTGCCATATTACCAAAATCCCTAATTTCTAGGATTTTTCTCAAAACAATCACTTCCCATTTCATGGTGAAAACTCTCAACCAAAACATTTCTTTCCTTAGGTCAACAAGATGAACCCTCAAGGATTGACCAAAAATTTAAAGTTTTAAAGAGAAACCCTCTTTTGAGGAAAACCTTTACATTTTGAAATCACAAAATTAATATCATCAAAAACTAGAAGGAACTCTTAAATCATCATAAAAGGGCAAAACTAGTATATATAACTCAAGAATATCCCTACCTCAAAGTAGAAGCTCAAAGAAGAAGATGAGAAGAAACTCAAAGTGCTCCAAAGCCCAACTTTTTCGGGTCAACACGAAGCCCACACCAAGCTCTACCTTTTTTTCAAAGAGACTAGGGTAGAGACAATCAAGAACCAAGTGTATTTGTAGAGAGAAGATGTATGCAGAGAGAGAGTGTGCCGGATCTAGGGTTTGAAGGAAGAAGAGAGTGAAAAAGTGTGCAAAAACACGCTGCTGCGAACTGATATATTCGAGGCTCGCTTGAGCGAAGGAGTGGTCGCTCGAGCAATCAGACACAACAGAACCTCACTCGAGCGCAAGAAGCGTCACTCGAGCGAACAATGCGAAGCTTCAGGTCTGCAACCTAGAGGTACGCTCGAGCGCAAGAGTGCTCGCTCGAGCGAAGAAACTCAAAACATAGACCTCGCTCGCTCAAGCGAAGGAAAGCTCGCTCGAGCGGAGAAACATAACCTTTAGGTCAAAAAGAGACGCAGACACACGCTCGAGTGCAAGAGTGCTTGCTCGAGCCAAGAGACACACTACTCAAAGCTCGCTTGAGCAAAGGAACCCTGGCTCGAGCAAACGAACCAAAATCTGGGCAGCAACTATTTATTTCAAATCACATCCAACCTGTTTCAAACCTACCCAACACATTCCAAAACTCAAATACAAAGAATTTAAAGACGGTAACAAGATAAGGACAACAACAACCATGACGGAATCCCAAGTCCAGAATACAATAAGTAATGGAGGGAAAACCGAGATCGCTATAACCTCCCCCCCTTAAAGAATTTCGTCCCCGAAATTTAGACAAACCAACAATCAAATGTGCTTTTACAACTATAATCATTCTAACAACACTTTCAAGTTATAACATCAACACCCAACTAACTTTTACCCTTCTTTCCATCATCATCTCATCTAAACAACATTCGCTCAAATTAGAGATATGAGATAAAACATTTACAACAAAATATCATTTTTTTTTCCATAAGCTCATGTGCAATTTAACAATACATTCACAACAGGTGATCAACAATTTCACACTCTCCCCTCATCACTAGGGGACATTACACTCAAAATAAAACAATCAAGCACGTTCAAATAAATCTGGATACTTGGAGCTGACCTCTGCTTCCCTTTCCCAAGTCGCTTCCTCAATTCCATGGTGTCTCCAAAATACTTTCACTAACAGTATGGTCTTACCCCGTAACACTTGCTCCCGGGTGTCTAAGATTGGAATCGGTCGCTCTTCGTAGGAGGCATCCTCATCTACCTCCAATTCAACCCAATCCAACACATGGGAAGGGTCGGGTTCGTACTTCTTAAGCATTGACACATGGAATACGTTATGAACCCCAGAAAGTTGTGGCGGCAAGGCTAATCGATATGCCACCTCCCCAATCCTTTCCAATATCTCGAAAGGCCCAATGAACCTTGGAGACAACTTCCTACTTTTGCCAAACCGCATAAAACCCTGCCTAGGTGAGATTTTAAGGAACGCATGGTCACCTACTTCAAAGGATAAGGGTCGCCTCTTCTTATCGGCGTAATTCTTTTGTCAACTTTGGACCGTAGCTAATCTCCTCTAAATGAGAGCAACTTTCTCGGTAGTCTCCCTAACAATCTCCGGTCCCAACAATGGTGCATCTCCTACCTTGTCACGACCCAAACCCGGCCCTATGGGTTTAGCACCGTAACCGGCCAGTAATCCGAGATTACCGAAGGCCTGCAGAACAGTAGTACAGTAAAACAGAGTACAGGGCCTGGCGGAAGCCAATACAGTAAATAAATAATGTCCATTGAGCTGTGACAGTCTGCATGCCAAAATATTTTTCATGCATTCACATATACAAACAGTACAGTCTATACAAAATTTACAGTCACACAGTACCGGGACTTAATCCCTTGATAACAGTACGGTAAACAGTCAGTCTATACCAGTTATTACAAAACGGTAAGACAGTACAGAAGGGGGAAATCTAAAACACCCCTAAGCCTTAACGGTTAGGCTCGGAACCTCGCAGTGAGGCACATAGGCTGGCTTGACAAAACTGGAGTAACCCTGAAGCTCCTAGCTGCGGTCCGGTACCTGAACACCTACATATATATATGAGCAGTGAGCTAAAGCCCAGTGAATAACATAAAGCGTAAAGGGGTTTAGAATGAATGTCCTTACAGTAATGAAAACAGTTCATTTCAATTAGTATTTCAGTTGCTCAGTACAGTAAACAGTCATATGTGGTACATCCATTAGCATAACAGTGACAGTAGGTCTTAAAAGACCGAACAGTAATGATGGCCATCAGTCAGTAAACAGTAGTGGCTCCACGAGGGAACCGACAGAGATCTCTGTAACAGTAACAGTAAACAGTAGGTACTATGGATGCCACAGTACAGTTCAGAAATAAAGGACATATATTCATTCAGTAACACCAGTTCAGTAAACAGTTCAGTTCAGTATTCAAAAGATATCAGTTGAACATATCTTTACACAGTTGTTACTCACAGAGTTCTGGGCTACAGTATGCTAGAGCGTGTCTCCCCAGTTGCCAACCCTACACAGTTCATAGGTTGAACACACACTAAGCTACACAGTTGGGAAATATCATAACTTAATCCCTAATTTGCCTTGGTGTGTTCTACAACGATATCCTCATCTAAATGTCTTAAACTAGGCCTAAGAATGCCTAGGATGGGATGAGGATGCAAAGATACACTTAGAAAACATTTCGCAAAGATGTACATTTAAAAGCATTTTCAGAAAAATAGAGTCCCGCTCGAGCTCAAGTTTCCCCGCTTGAGCGGACATGCAACAAAGGTACACGCTCGAGCGTAAACTTTCCCGCTCGAGCGTACTGTGAAAGTACTGGATGGGTGAAATCCCCGCTCGATGCCCGCTCGAGCGCCCAATCCTCCGCTCGAGCGTAATGTAAAACAGTGCAGAGATACTGGATGCTCGAATTCTACGCTCGAGCGGCACTTCCTCCGCTCGAGCGGAAGTGCAGAATCTGGAAAACCCAGATTGCACCTCCAAGCTCAAACTCAAGTTCAAAAGCATTAAAACCGATCCTCTTGGGCCCATTTTCTGGAAAACATTTATAAACACATAAAATAACATGAATCAAGGCTCAATTTTGAGAAATCAAGGCCCAAGGGTGGTTAATTCAAACCCAATTTCAAACCATTTTCCAAGAACAATCCTCAAACATGACATGCATGATCTTAAATCATTTTCAAAGCTTTAATGCTGCTTCAAAAGAGCTCAAACCTTCAAAACAAGATGAACTCATGGAGTATGACCAAAAGATGGACATGCATGTGAGGTATGATGAACTACCACCTCAAAACTTCAATATATGTACATGCATGCAACACTTAAGCTTCAATTCAACAACAATGAACCAATTCATGACTTAGTTCTACAATGAAGCATGAATCATGCAAGAACAACTCAAAGACACCATTAAGATGATGAATGATCTACCTTAGGTGTAGAATTAGAAGTGAGGGAGCTCAAATATGCAATCTCCTCAACAATTTCTTCAATTTCCAAACAATTCACAAGCAAAATTGAGATGAAATCAACTCCTCAAGTCTCTCTCTCTCTAAGGTCGGCTAGAACAAGAAGAAATGGCTGATGAAATGTTCTTCAAGTGTGTACATAAGGCTCAAGTGTGTGTATTGAGTGTGCCACTAAGGGTGGCAATTTGGTAAATAAGCCTAACTCTTTAATTAGCTTATTTAATCTAATTTAATCATACATAATCACTTTTTCAATGAATGTACCATAAAAGTACATTAATTATGAGGATCATAAAACACTAACCAATTTCCGGTTCGGCCGCCGATAAGGCCTTCAATTAATAGTTTAAACATAAAACACGAACAGATCAAACAAACAGTCAACAGATAAAATGCAATTCAAACAGATATATTCACTCAATTCAGTTTCAATTTCGAGCAGTCAGTTCAGTACCTTAGTCAGTTCAATTCTCAGTCAGTTATCAGTCATTATCAGTTCCGTTTAATAGTAATCGGTGATTATCGGTAATCAATCAGTCATTAATCAGTAAACAGTATGAGGGTTGTTACAGTCTCCCCTCCTTATAAAGAGTTTAGTCCTCTAAACTCGAGTTACCTTCATTCTGGAAGAAAACAGGGTTCAGTGGAAACAGTTCAGGATATCTTTTAGCCATGTCATCTTCCCTTTCCCAAGTGGCATACATACCACCATGGTTCTGCCAGTCGACTTTCACCAATGGGATTTCCTTATTTCTCAGTTTCTTGATTCGTCTGTTTACAATCTGTATAGGCCGTTCCTCGTAAGTGTAGTCATCACTCAACACTACGTGGGCAGGCTCTATTATGTGGAAGGGATCCCGGAGATAATCTCTTAACATAGAAATGTGGAAAACATTATGCATGTGTTCCATTTCAGGAGGAAGCGCAACTTGATACGCCACCGGATTGATTTTCTCAATAATCTCATACGGTCCGACATATCTCGGCGCTAACTTGCCTTTGACTCCAAAACGAGTCTGGCCTTTCATTGGTGTCACTTTCACAAAAACGTGATCACCCACTTCATACTCTCTGTCCCGTCTTCTGACATCTGCATAACTTTTCTGTCTACTCTGTGCAGTTTTCAGTCTCTGCTGTATCAGTTTCACTTTTTCAGTTGTTTCATACACAATCTCGGGCCCAAGCAAAGGCCTATCTCCAACTTCTGCCCAGCAAATCGGAGATCTACATTTTCTGCCATACAATGCCTCGAAGGGCGCCATACCAATACTCGAATGGTAGCTGTTATTGTAGGCGAATTCAACTAATGGCAGATGATTTTCCCAGTCTCCCTGAAAATCAAGGACACACATTCTCAGTAAATCCTCCAGAGTTTGGATGGTCCTTTCTGATTGGCCATTTGTCTGAGGATGATAGGCACTACTCAGTCTCAGTTCAGTACCCAGTACAATTTGTAGGCTTTGCCAAAACCTCGATGTAAACTTCGAATCCCTGTCAGAAACAATAGACACAGGCACTCCATGCAGTCTTACAATCTCATCAATATAGATAACAGCCAATTTGTCCGCATTATAGATTGTCTTGACAGGTAAGAAGTGAGCAGATTTGGTTAATCTATCAACAATAACCCAAATTGAATCCATACCTTTTCTGGAGCGAGGCAATCCAACGATAAAATCCATCGTGATATGCTCCCATTTCCACTCTGGTATGGGTAGGGGTTGCAATAGTCCGGCAGGTCGTTGATGTTCAGCTTTGACCTGTTGGCAATGAAGACATTTGGATACAAAATCAGCAATTTCTTTCTTCATTCCCGGCCACCAGAAATTCTGTTTCAGATCTTGGTACATTTTCGTATTCCCCGGATGGATAGACAATTTCGAATTGTGGCCTTCTTGCAGAACTCTTCTTTTTAGTTCAGTATCATTTGGTACACACAGTCTTTCTTGAAATTTCAGTACATTATTCTCAAATTTGAATCCCGGTCTCGGTTTAGATTCTCTTTCTTCGATGATCTTTTTCAAGAAGTCATCCAGTTGCTGTTTCTCTTTAATCTCCTCAATCAGCGCCGGTTGAGCAGAAATAGCAGCTAAGATTCCACCTTGTTCTCGTAAAACAATTTCGATTTCAGATTTTCAAGGTCACAAAGCAACTCTTTCTGTCCTGTAAGCAAACAGGCTAAGTTTCCAATCGATTTCCGGCTCAATGCATCGGCAACGGTATTGGCTTTTCCCGGATGGTACAATATCTGTAGGTCATAGTCTTTAATCAGTTCCAGCCATCTCCGCTGTCTCATGTTCAGTTCTTTCTGTGTGAAGAAATACTTTAAGCTCTTGTGGTCGGTGTATACTTCACATGTCACCCCATACAGATAGTGACGCCAAATTTTCAGTGCAAACACCACTGCAGCAAGTTCCAGGTCATGGGTCGGGTAGTTCTTTTCATGTGGTCTCAACTGTCGGGAAGCATAAGCAATAACTCTCCCATTCTGCATTAAAACACACCCCAAACCCTTATGAGAAGCATCACTAAATACAGTATAGCCATCCGTACCTGAAGGTAAGGTAAGAACTGGTGCAGTCACTAATCGAGTTTTCAGCTCCTGGAAAGCCGATTCTCTTTGGTCAGTCCAGTCAAATGATGTCCCCTTTTGAGTTAACTGAGTCAATGGTAGGGCAATTTTGGAGAAATCTTTGACAAATCTTCTGTAATATCCAGCCAGTCCCAAAAAGCTTCGGACTTCAGTCACATTTGTCGGTCTAGGCCAGTTCACTATAGCTTCAATTTTCTGCGGATCAACAGGAATTCCATTTTTGCTAACAACATGCCCCAGAAACATAACATGGTCAAGCCAAAATTCACATTTAGACAGTTTAGCATACAGTTTCTGTTCTCTTAAGGTTTGTAGGGCAAGTCTCAGATGATGTTCATGCTGTTCTATACTTTTGGAGTAAATCAATATGTCATCGATAAATACAACAATAAAGTCATCAAGGTATGGTTTAAAAATTCTGTTCATGAGGTCCATAAAAGCAGCAGGGGCATTCGTGACTCCGAATGGCATAACTAAAAATTCATAATGGCCATACCTTGTTCTAAAAGCAGTTTTATCAATGTCTTCTGGTTTAACCTTCAGTTGATGATACCCCGATTTGAGATCGATTTTGGAAAACACTTGTGCACCCTGTAACTGATCAAATAGATCATCAATACGCGGTAATGGGTATTTATTCTTTACAGTTACCTTATTCAGTTCACGGTAGTCAATGCACAGTCTCAGTGAGCCATCTTTCTTCTTGACAAACAAAACAGGAGCACCCCATGGCGAAGTGCTAGGTCTGATGAACTTTTTGTCTAACAGTTCTTGCAATTGCACTTTCAGTTCTTTCAGTTCAGTTGGAGCCATTCGGTAAGGAGCTTCAGAAACTGGTTGTGTCCCGGGAATCACATCAACGGTAAATTCAATCTCCCTGTCCGTCAAGTCTCCTGGAAGATTATCTGGAAAAACATCTGGAAATTCCCTGACTATAGGAACACAATTCACCTCAATTTTAACACTATCATCCGTAGACGCAGTCAGCACAGAACACAGATACCCTTTACACCCTTCCTAATTAATTTAACAGCTTTCACTGACGAAATCAAATACGGAGGAGGTACTACTCCGCTCCCATTAAACACAAATTCAGGCAAACCAGGTGGACGGAAAACAACTTGCTTGGTCACACAGTCAATAGTGGCATGATATTTTTGTAACCAATCCATCTCCAATATTACGTCAAAATGATCAATGTTCAATGGCAGTAAATCAATAAACAGATGCATATCCCCAACAAGGATTTCACATGCAGGGTACATATAAGCACATGTCATGGACCCTCCTACGGGTGATGATACGGCTAGCAGATAGTTCATAGGTTCTAAGGGTCTATTCAATTTTCGTGAGAAAGCATGCGATACATAAGAATGTGTAGACCCCGAATCAATCAATACATATGCATTTTGTGTACAGATAAAGAGAATACCTGACACAACGGTCTCGGTATTCTGCACATCTCCTGGTACTAGTGCGAACACTCGGCCTTGCCTCATAGGCTCTTTTCCGGTAGCTTTAGGGTTCGGTTTTGGTGCTACAGTTGATGCTGCTGCGCTTGGTGCAGCTTTACTACTGGCTTGCGGAGTAGAGGGACAGTCTCTAACCATGTGGCCCACTTTGCCACATCTGTAACAGGCTCCAGATAGTTTATAACAAACCCCTTTGTGCTTCTTGCCACACTCAGAACAGGGTGGTATAAACCCACTCCCTTGGCTGGGGCTAGTTGTCGATCCCGTGTTCTGTTTCTTGTTGGCTGGGTTGTGCTTGCCTTTCTTGAATTTGAAACCCTGCCTTTTACCATGCCATTCGGTTGTTGGTGTTTCAGATTGTTTCACTGCTGCAATGTTCGACTCGGCCATCAATGCCCGGTCGAGAACACCCACAAAAGTCGGTAGTTTCAAGACATTTATTCGATCAAGGATTGCAACATTAAGGCCACCTTCAAATTTTCTGGCCTTCTTATATTCAGTATCCACCATGTGCGGTGCATAACGGGCAAGTTCAGTAAATTTGGTTTCATACTCTGCAACGGACATTGTGCCCTGCTTCAGCTGTTCAAATTCAGTCACTTTTCTATCCCTGACACACTGAGGGAAGTACTTTTCAAAGAAGGACTCCTTGAACTGAGCCCAAGTCATAACAGTGCTTGTATCGCGGATCAACATCCACCACCTTCTAGCCTCTTCTTGTAGGGTGAAGGTAGCTAGCAATACCTTATTCGCTTCCGAGCACGGAAACACTTCAAATAATTTTTCTGTTTCAAGCACCCAAGCTTCAGCCTTTAACGGTTCGAGGCCTCCCTGAAAGGATGGCGGTTTCATCTTGCTGAATTTATGGGTGAGAGCAATAATATCCCCATCATTCACATTCACATTAGGTTCCGGTTGTACCGGAGGAGGAGGAGGTGGGGGTGGTTGGTTCTGTTGATCAAGTCTAGCAGTTATCAGTTCCATCATTCTTTCCATTCTTTCCATTCTTGCCTTAGTAGATGAGGACTCAGGTTCATTTGCATTGTCCATTTCACTATAAGCAGTTATAACAGTTTTAAACATAAGCAGTCATTTGTTTAACAGTTTACCACATTAGCATGTATTCAGTCATAACATAACCACACACTTATCATGCTCATGAGATGCCCTAATCACTTTTCTAGGACACCCTATAGCTCATTTGGACACGTGTGTGCGGTATAACTCGTGGTAAGTAACCTGGCTCTGATACCACTCTGTCACGACCCAAACCCGGCCCTATGGGTTTAGCACCGTAACCGGCCAGTAATCCGAGATTACCGAAGGCCTGCAGAACAGTAGTACAGTAAAACAGAGTACAGGGCCTGGCGGAAGCCAATACAGTAAATAAATAATGTCCATTGAGCTGTGACAGTCTGCATGCCAAAAGATTTTTCATGCATTCACATATACAAACAGTACAGTCTATACAAAATTTACAGTCACACAGTACCGGGACTTAATCCCTTGATAACAGTACGGTAAACAGTCAGTCTATACCAGTTATTACAAAACGGTAAGACAGTACAGAAGGGGGAAATCTAAAACACCCCTAAGCCTTAACGGTTAGGCTCGGAACCTCGCAGTGAGGCACATAGGCTGGCTTGACAAAACTGGAGTAACCCTGAAGCTCCTAGCTGCGGTCCGGTGCCTGAACACCTACATATATATATGAGCAGTGAGCTAAAGCCCAGTGAATAACATAAAGCGTAAAGGGGTTTAGAATGAATGTCCTTACAGTAATGAAAACAGTTCATTTCAATTAGTATTTCAGTTGCTCAGTACAGTAAACAGTCATATGTGGTACATCCATTAGCATAACAGTGACAGTAGGTCTTAAAAGACCGAACAGTAATGATGGCCATCAGTCAGTAAACAGTAGTGGCTCCACGAGGGAACCGACAGAGATCTCTGTAACAGTAACAGTAAACAGTAGGTACTATGGATGCCACAGTACAGTTCAGAAATAAAGGACATATATTCATTCAGTAACACCAGTTCAGTAAACAGTTCAGTTCAGTATTCAAAAGATATCAGTTGAACATATCTTTACACAGTTGTTACTCACAGAGTTCTGGGCTACAGTATGCTAGAGCGTGTCTCCCCAGTTGCCAACCCTACACAGTTCACAGGTTGAACACACACTAAGCTACACAGTTGGGAAATATCATAACTTAATCCCTAATTTGCCTTGGTGTGTTCTACAACGATATCCTCATCTAAATGTCTTAAACTAGGCCTAAGAATGCCTAGGATGGGATGAGGATGCAAAGATACACTTAGAAAACATTTCACAAAGATGTACATTTAAAAGCATTTTCAGAAAAATAGAGTCCCGCTCGAGCTCAGGTTTCCCCGCTTGAGCGGACATGCAACAAAGGTACACGCTCGAGCGTAAACTTTCCCGCTCGAGCGTACTGTGAAAGTACTGGATGGGTGAAATCCCCGCTCGACGCCCGCTCGAGCGCCCAATCCTCCGCTCGAGCGTAATGTAAAACAGTGCAGAGATACTGGATGCTCGAATTCTACGCTCGAGCGGCACTTCCTCCGCTCGAGCGGAAGTGCAGAATCTGGAAAACCCAGATTGCACCTCCAAGCTCAAACTCAAGTTCAAAAGCATTAAAACCGATCCTCTTGGGCCCATTTTCTGGAAAACATTTATAAACACATAAAATAACATGAATCAAGGCTCAATTTTGAGAAATCAAGGCCCAAGGGTGGTTAATTCAAACCCAATTTCAAACCATTTTCCAAGAACAATCCTCAAACATGACATGCATGATCTTAAATCATTTTCAAAGCTTTAATGCTGCTTCAAAAGAGCTCAAACCTTCAAAACAAGATGAACTCATGGAGTATGACCAAAAGATGGACATGCATGTGAGGTATGATGAACTACCACCTCAAAACTTCAATATATGTACATGCATGCAACACTTAAGCTTCAATTCAACAACAATGAACCAATTCATGACTTAGTTCTACAATGAAGCATGAATCATGCAAGAACAACTCAAAGACACCATTAAGATGATGAATGATCTACCTTAGGTGACCAAACATATTTTTAGTCGTCGAATGCCTCACTTTTAGCTGCTAAATTTTTTTGTCGCCAAAAGGCCTTACTTTTGGCTACTAAAATTTTTTTAGTCACTAAAAGTCATATTTCGGCAATCAAACAGATTTTTAGTCGCCAAAATCTATACTGTTGGCTACTAAAATTTTTTAGTCGCCATAAATCTTTACTTTTGGCTACTAATGCATTTTTAGTCGTCAAATGCTATACTTTCAACGACGAAATGTGATTTTTTAGTCTCCAATAATACTTTTTCTTGTAGTGGACATTTTGTGATCATTTGGCAGAATTTAAAAAATTATTTATTTTTTAAAAAATTTCCTTATAACAAATGATGTGTATAACGACTTTTGACCCCAAAAAACATAAAAATAAATAAATAAATAAATAAGTTCTCATTTATCGTATTCCATAGGAGCATGTCTAGCAACGGACCAAGACTAGAGAACATGAATCTAGACATGGGCGGACTAAAGAAAAACTGACAAATCATTATTAAAGACAAACTAAACCAAAAATAAATAAATACATTGTGTACCTAGCTAGAATGCCTCACAAAACAGAATAAAGTTTTTTAGTCAGTTCGAAACATTATAATTAAAACAGATGAGCATATAGTGCATCATATAATCAAGTTGAGGTCATATGAGTAGTGATATATAGATAAAATATAAAAAAATATATTTATATAAATAAAATAGTGTGACAGATTGGTTTGTTTATTATTTTAAAACAAAAAATTCATTAATATCAACATTGTAACTAACATAATAGTGAATGACAAGTATGCAAATTCTAAAAAATAGAAAATTATTTTTTTATTTTATTTTATTTTAATATTTTTGATGTACCTTAATTACCAACCTATGCTGACTCAAGTGTTTCAAAAAAAAATAAAAAAAAAAGTTGTGCCGAGTCAAAAGGTCATTTATTGCCCCCCTTCCCTTGCATGACAATTGGATTTTGTTTGGATGAGGGGACGTGATTGCATCTCTCACAAGGACATGATATGGAATACGATGCTCACTGGAAAGTGCATAAAGCACCAGATAATAAATAATGTTTATCAGATTACAAAGTCTATTCTTAAAGAATTTATTTTAATTTGATTCATAATGATGGTGCTAATTTTTATTTATCAAACACTCAATTATAAACCCCCACTATCTGCTTGGAAATAAATTTGAGATATAAATAGTGATTAGGGCGAATTATGCTAAAATTTTTTATAATTTAAAACACGTATTATTTTAATTTTTGACTTTTTAATTATAACACATTAAATCTTAAATTTTAATCTTGTTCTAAATAAGAATAATTAAAAATATCATTACTCAATTTCAAAGGTAAAGTCATTAATTTGATAAAATATAAACTGATTTGACAAAAATAAATGTCAAAAAACTATTTTTGAAATTTCAAAAACTATTTATATCCATCAAAGATAAAATTATGCACAATTGATAAATCTTTTAGATATATATATATATATATATATATTTTACCAAATTAATTTTTATTATGTGTTTGGATGATAATCATGTAATGAGTGATTGTTAAGCTTTTAATTTGTTTTTAATGAAATGTTTGGATTTTTTGATTTAATAAATTGGTATAATAATGATATCAAAGTTGTCTTCATATTTGACTTTCGAAAAAATAAAAACTAATTTAATGAAAATAAAAATAACTACCCATTACAGGATCATCATCCAAACACAAGAAAAATTAATTTGGTAAAATAAATAAATAAATAAATGTCTAAAAAGATTTATCAATTTTACATAATTTTATCTTTAGTAGGTACAAATAATTTTTAAAAATTCAAATTTTCTTTTTTTGATATTTAGTTTTGTCAAATTAGTGTTTATTTTATCAAATTAACAATTTTGCCATTAAAATTGAGGAATACTATCTTCAATTGTCTTTATTTAGAACAAGATTCAAAATTTTGAGTCAAATGTATCACAATTAAAAAATTAGTGACTAAAATAATATAAAATTTAAATTATAGGAATCGTTAGTTTAATTTGCCCTCGTAATTAATAGAAGTAGCATGTCACATTATCATGTGATACCTTTCTAAATCCCAGTTTGTTTTTTTACTAAATATATATATATATACACTTTTGAACTATTTGAGCTAAAAAAGGAAAAAAAATTAGGTGCCATAAGAGAAAAATTCACCTTTATAGTGAATTTTTATTATAATTATTTATTTTCGGGTCCTAATCTAGAAGAATTTTAACAGTTAAAAAAAAATTAAATGTTCACTAAAAATAAAAAATTTCAAACTCCACGTAAACTTTTTCAATAACAAAACATAACATCTTAACATTTGTCAAACACATCATTCTTTTTAACAATTATTTTATATTTAAAAAGTTAAAAAGAAAATAAAAATTATTTGTGATACATTTGACTTAGGAAACTTATATTTAAATGAGGATTATTGGATTACCTCTATTCTATCGTCTTTACTTCACCTACTTCTCCTTTTATAATATTCTTGACTTAAATCCTGTCTGTTGGATCAATGTTTGATCCGAGGGTTCTGCCCGCTTCTAGGTCTAGTTCGGCAAGTGACCATGCTACTTTTATCTTTAATCGTTGGATCATCCTCTCTTAGACGGCCTAGATTACGTCAGATGTTAGTGGGCAACTTGCCAAGTGTTATGTTTGTCCAATCAAGCTAATCGGACAGTTGTGTTTATTAGTAGGCCTGACCTATATCTTTGTATTTGTTGCTTGATCTCTCCACCTTTAAATAAAGATAAATGCAATGATCCTCTGACATTCTGCTAATCTCCTTCTAGAAGGAGATCTTGCTCCTTATGTGCTCAGCACGTGCCATTGTTCCACCAGTTGTATCTAATGGTCCTCTTAGTAATCTATCTAGGCCTTTCCTTTCCTTTGGGTTGCTTTGGTTAATTACCTTTTGAACTTAGGCCAGCACTTTATCCCTCCACAATTGCCCCCCCCCCTCAGTGATCATCATGGGGCGGTTGCCGAAGATGATAAGCAAATCAAACGTAGTGTCGGGCCATTTTTCATTGGTGACAATCTTTTTTGGCTTGCTATGTTAATGATGGCATCCATCATATTGTCTTTCTATGCACCATTTCACTTTGGACACATTAAATGAGCACATGTCCCTTGCCCTTCGTCACTTTTGCCTGCTATCATTTTAGAAGCTCAGACGCTCTCTTTTCTCTCTCTACCGTCTGAAGTTCCAATCCATTCCTTCCTGTAAGTTCATCTCCTTCTCTTCCCTTGTGATTTCATACTATCTTTGTCTATGCTTTTCTTTTCCTATTCACCATGAATTGCATCTAACAATTTTTTAATTCTGAAAAGAGTATTCTAGAGTTTAGAACTCTACATAACATCCCTGATGATGTTATTATTCATCTCCCCATTGATAGCGATGACATCATCAAAGGGTTAGAGAAGCGAATATCTCTACCCCTAATCGACATTATCGAGGGAGGAGTTCGATTCCCTTTGCATCCTCTTCTTATGGAGGTGTTGTATTTCTACGGAGTACCCATTTCTCAACTTGCCCTCAACTTGTTTACGGTAATTATAGGTGAAGTCTCCTTGCATAATATTTTAGCAGTAAACTTAGGGCTTCTTGAAATTAGGTATTGTTATAATTTTGTCCTTACTACCAGAGAGAGGGCAAAGTTCTACTTCAAGCACAGATCAGCGAAATGCCAATTAGTTCAAATGTTTCTTGATTCTAGAAAATGCATAAATAACTTAGTTGTAATAGTGGAGGGTAACTGGGAGTTTCCTTCTGGTGTTGACAGGGTCTGACCTATCCTTAAATTCCTCGGCCAGCCTTAATGTTTTCTTTTATTTTGCATTTATGAGTTCGCCTTTTATACGATTGGTATTGATATTCTTGTTTCGTTTCTCTTCCTAGCTCCAGAAGTTTTCTCTCACCCAAGTGAGTAGGAAGGCCAAGTCAACATCTCCCTCCTTCAACAATTTTGGCCGTACAAAGGTTCTTCCGACCAGCAAGGTCAAGGTCGTGTTGCTCACGTGCTCCTTTCTTACATCCCCTATTATGACACTGTAGTAGTGACCGAAGGCATTCCTCTTGGCGACGATGGCGGCGGCTTTGATTTCTACAGCCTTCCCCATCTTCGAGAGAATATTGAAGATCTAGCGGCTGAGGAGGAGTAGTCCCTAGAAGAATCATTTAGTTTTGAGATCATTGTCTCTAACAACATGCCACCAAAGAACTTCATGGAGATCGCTGCTCCTTGGAAGCATCAAAGAGAGAGTGAGTTGGCCTCCGCCTCCTAGGCAATCTCTGGTTCTGCTACCACTGATCGACCCTAACAATCGTTGATCATGGTAGTTGATGATATTTGTCTTCCCCTTACTACTGCTGCCACTGAGAACACTCTTCCTCAATCTTCAAGGCAGAAGTCTAGTAAGCGCCTAGCTGACCAATCTACTGAGGTACAAAAGAAGAGCCAATCGTCATCTCTCCGATCATCCTCATGGTTGCCCTCAATGATCGGCAACTCACGAATATTGATATGGCTATAGGAAGTGCCAAAATGGCCTCTGCCATTGTTCACTGCTCCATTCTTCTAATTGACACTACTCGGCTGTTTGAGCAGTCGGATGCAGTTGTCTTCTCTCATGCCTTACACTTGTCCTTGGTGGTAAGTGTCCACTGTTGTTCTTTTTTTGTATTGAAGGGTTTTTTTTTTTTTAAACCTTATATTTTTCTTTGTAGGGCCTTTCTTCTGCTTATAAGACCATGACTTGTCATAAGAAGCTGACCAAGACTACAAACAGATTAAAGTCCTCCAAGGACAAGCAAAATGAGAATATGAAGAAGTTGGAGCGTAGACTGCCTGCTTAAGAGGGCAAGGTGGTAGTGGCAAAGAAGAAGCTTCACACGATGGATGTCGTACTGAAGTCTTCAGCTCAAGATATTGTCATTTTGAAGGAAGAAAAGCAGCAGCACTCAACCTCACTAGATGCGTCTCGGGCTGGTCTCGATATAGCTGTCAAATTTGCAAAGGATAAGGGATGCAACGAGGCCACGGCCAGCTATGAAAAACAGTTCATCAACATAGAGAACATGCTCTTTGAAGATGGATTGTCATGACCCAAACCCGCCCCTATGGGTTTAGTACCGTAACCGGCCAGTAATCTGAGATTACCGAAGGCCTGCTTAGCAGTAGAATAGTAATACAGAGTACAGGGGCTGGCGGAAGCCAATACAGTAAGTAAACAATGTCCAATGAGCTGTGAGCTTGTATGCAAAAAGATTTTTTATACACATATACATGAACAGTACAGAACAGTATGTACAGATATGCAATCATTCAGTTCACGGACCTAATCCCTATTAAACAGTACAGTAACAGTCTATACAGTTATACAAAACAGATATAGAGACAGACAGGGAAAATAAAACACCCCTAAGCCATAACTTGACAAGCTCAGAACCTCGCAGTGAGGCACATAGGTTGGCTTGACAAAACTGGAGCTTAACCCCAACGCTTCTAGCCGCAGTCTGGTGCCTGTACACCTACATATATATATGAGTAATGAGCTAAAGCCCAGTGAATAACGTAATGCGTAAAGCGGTTAAGAATGAATGTCCTTACAGTAATGAAAACAGTTCGTTAATTCAGCATATCAGTCATTCAGTCATATGTGGTACATCCATTAGCATAACAGTACAATAAACAGACCGAACAGTAAATGATGGCCATCAATCAGTAACAGTAGTGGTTCTAACAAGGGAACCGACAGAGATCTCTGTAACAGTAACAGTAAATAGTAGTTGCCAAGGATGCCACAATACAGTTCAGAATATAGGACATACATTCATTCAATTAACAGTATCAGTTCAGAAAGCAGTACAGTTCAATTGTTCAGAAGATAATCATTTTGAACATATCTTTACACAGTTGTTACTCACAGAGTTCTGGGCTACAATAAAGCTAGAGCGCGTCCCCAGTCGCCAACCCTACACAGTTACAGATTGAACACACACTAAGCTACACAGTTGGGAAAGATAATAACTTAATCCCTAATTTGCGTCAGTGTGTTCTACATCTATATCCTCATTAAGATGTCTTAAACTAGGCCTAAGAATGCCTAGGATGGGATGAGGATGCAAAGACGCATTCAGAAAATATTTTCAGAATTTTCAGAAAATAGAGGTCCCACTCGAGCGTAGGTTTACCCGCTCGAGCGGACATGCTGACAAAGGTATCCGCTTGAGCGTTCTACAAAACAAGGCAAAAGTACTGGATGTGTGAAAATCGCGCTCGATGGGCGCTCGATAGCCGCTCGAGCGTGAGACACAAGGTCCCGCTCGAGCATCAATTATTCCGCTCGAGTGGACATCAAAACAGTGCAAAGTACTGGGAGCACGAATTTTCCGCTCGAGCGGGAGTTCAAAATCTGGAATTTCCAAATTTGAACTTCCAAGCTTAAACCAAGTTCAAATGCATTAAAACCAATTCCTTTGGGCCCTTTTCCTGGAAAACATTTGTAAATACATAGAATAACATGATTCAAAGCTCAATTTGTAAAATCAAGGCCCAAAAGGAAGATCAATTCAACTCAATTTGAAACCAATTTTCATGAACATAAATCAAACATAGCATGCATGAATTTAAACCATTTCAAAGCTTTAATTTCATGCTCTAATGAGCCAATTCTTCTAAGGACAAGATGAAATCATGGACTTAAACACAATATGAACATGCATGTAACATTTTACCATGAAATTAACTCACAACTCAACAATTCAAACATGCATGCATGAATTAAGCTATAATTCAATATGTTAGAACTAAATTATGACTTAGCTCCTCAATTAGACATGAACCATGCAAGGACTAGCTCGAATTCAACAATGAGAAGGTGAAATCCTTACCTAAGTCTTGAATTAGAGGTATGGAGGCTCAATGTTGCAAGTTTTCTACAATATCCTTAAGATTCCAAGCAAATCCCTCAAGAACACATCAATTCTCTCACTCCCTCTCTCTCTAGATCGGTTTTGTGCTTAAATGAGGCTGAGGAAAAGTTTGTCTAATTGTGTACAAGGCTCATTATGTTTTGGTAGTGGGCCACCAAGGATGACAATATTGCAATTAAGTCTAAGTTGTGCAATTTATCAATAATTAACCTAATTTAATCGTACCAAATCACATTTTAACTGAATATGCCATAAAATCACATTAATTCTAAGGATCATAGAACATCGATCAATTTCGGATTTAGCCGCCGATAAGGCCTTCAATTCGCAATTTAAACACAAAGGCATGAACAGATAATCAAACAGTCAACAGATAGACAATGCATTTTAAACAGATATACTCAATCAATCAGTTTCAGATTTCAGTCAGTCAGTTCAATTACCAATCATAATCAGTCTCAGTTTAACAGTAATCAGTGGTTAATCGGTAAACAGTGACGAGGGTTGTTACATGGGTGGATGACTGTTTTTTGTGCTGCGAAGGTTCTAGAGGGATCTGAGCTGATGAAGAACATCCCATACCCTTAACTTGAGGCCTTGGAGAAGTCTAGTGAAGAAGCTGCTGGAGGAGCTAGGGAGAACCCTCCTGTTGTGGAATGAAGAACTTATTTTTATTTTATTTGAGATGTATTTTAAGCATTTTCATGAATTTATAAAATATGAGTTGTTTTTCATTCTACCTTCTCCTTATTTACATTACATTATTTTTATTTTTATTTTCTTTTAGTTATCGTGTGTATGGTGGAAAATTATTGTAGGATTATTTCTTGTTAAAAGCAATACATCTATAGAACCCCTGCCGATGTACTGTTCTTAGAGTAGGTTTTTTCATAAAATCCCATTGTAATTTTGCTATTAAACAAGAGATTAGCATCATCTGTGCCTATGTAATAGCCTTTGCATAGGTTTTTCATAGGAAACTATCATAGGTTTGTTCCTTGCTTGGAGCAAGAGCTCACTAGCATCTCTACTGACATATTATCCATCAGATAGGTTTTTCGTAGAAAACCATCGTAGGTTTGCTCATTACTCTTAAGCAAGAGATCAGCAGCATCCTTGCCAACGTACTATCATTTGGATAAGTTTTTTTCATAAGAAATTGTCGTGGGTTTGTTCCTTGCTCTAACCAAGAGATCGGTAGCATCCCTTCCAATGTACTATCCCTTGGATAGGTTTTTCATAGAAAATTGTAGCAGGTTTGTTACTTGCTTTAAGAAAGAGATTGACAACATCCCTACCGATGTACTATCCTTTTGATAGGTTTTTCATAGGAAACCGTTGTAGATTTGTTCCTTGCTCTAAGCAAGAGATCAACAGTATCCCTGCCGACATACTATCCCTAGGATAGATTTTTTTATAAGAAACCGTTGTAGGTTTGTTCCTTGCTCTAAGTAAGAGATCAGTAGCATCCCTGTCGGCGTACTATCCATAGGATAGGTTTTTCACAGAAAACTATCATATGTTTGTTCCTTGCTCTAAGTAAGAGATACGCAACATCTTTACCGACGTACTGTCTGTAGGATAGTTTTTTTAAAGGAAACCATTTTAGGCTTGTTCCTTGCTCTCAGCAAGAGCTCAGCAGCATCTCTGTTGACGTATTTTCCCTTGGATAGATTTTTCCTAGGAAACTGTCGTAGATTTGTTATTTTCTCTTACGCAAGAGATTGGCAGCATATTTGCTAATGTACTATCCATTAGATAGGTTTTTCATAGGAAACCATCATAGGTTTGTTCATTGCTCTAAGCAAGAGATCAGCAGCATATCTGCTGATGTACTATCTCTTGGATAGGCATTTCACAGGAAATTATTGTAGGTTCGTTGCACTAAGCAAAAGATCGACAACATCCTTGTCGATGTACTTTCCCTTAAATAGCTTTTTCATAGGAAACCATCGTATGTTTGTTCCTTCCTTTAAGGAAGAGATCAGCAGCATTTGTGCTAGCATACTATCCCTTGGATAGGTTTTTTATAAGAAATCGTCGTAGGTTTGTTCCTTGCTATATGCAAGAGATCGGTAGCATCTCTACCGACGTATTATCCCTCAGATAGTTTTTTCATAGGAAACTATTATAGGTTTGTTCCTTGCTCCAAGCAAGAGCTCAGTAGCATCCATGCCGACGTACTGTCCCTTAGATAGATTTTCCCTAGGAAACCATGATAGGTTTGTTCCTTGCTCTTAAGTAGGAGATTGGTAACATACATGCCGGTGTACTATCCCTTATATAGGTTTTTCATTGGAAACTACTGTAGGTTTATTCCTTGCTCTAAGCAAGAGATCGGCATCACATCTACTGATATACTATACCTTAGATAGGTTTTTCATAGGAAATCGTTGTAGGTTTGTTCGTTTCTCTAAGTAAGAGATCGACAATATCCCTACCGATGCACTATCCCTTATATAGTTTTGTCATATGAAATTGTCGTCGGTTCGTTCCTTGCTTTAAGCAAGAGATCAACAGCATGTCTGCTGATGTACTATCTCTTAGATAAGTTTTTCATAGGAAACCGTCGTAGGTTTTTTTCATAATCTAGGCAAGAGATCGAAAGCATCCCCGCCAATGTACTATCCCTAGGATAAACTTTTAGGGTTTGTATCTGAGGGCTCTAGCTTTAATGTCCTTACGTCCGATAGGCACATGTCGGCCATTCTGAACGTTCATCAGTATTTTGCATTAAATGCGAGGGCACGTTATTCGAATGAAGTGACGTGCGCGTCTGAGTAGTGCGTCGTTTTCCATTTCTTTACACAGATAGGGGTGCAAATCATTGCGTCATTAGCTATGATATTTGCTTGACAGCATTTCCTACTAAAGCATCCCCAAGCATTAGCACTTGTTCTTGTTTCAACATTCAAAAACTACTTATGTACCCTTTTCCTACTTACTGTAAGTTTTCTAACCAACATAAACGTAGAGGTCCCTCGTCCTAGCTACAATTTCTTGTTCCCTTCAGATGGTAGGATTCCCTAGTTAGTCTCGGCCATAGTAGATGGTGGAGTTAGGTTTCCTCTTCATTCTCACTTACGTTAGATTTTTTGTTATTACAAAGTTCTCTTATTTCTTTTTAACACGATTTTTTTCAAATCGTGAATGAAATGCTTTCTTCGAACAACTTATTAAACATAGCTTTAGGCTTGAAGGAGCTTCAATATTGTTATAGTCTTTACTAGTCCCCAATTGGAGCAATCTTTCTAGTGTCTAAGAATAGAGATCAGGATCGATCTATTGTTTGGATACTTCTGGGTCCTCTTTAGTAAAGGCAGAAGACATAGTTATGGTTTTGGGTAGTTGGGAGTTTGCGTCTCCCATTTTTTGCGGATAGTGTCGTTACTGTGCCTCGAATTCTGGGTGCAGATGATCATTACAACAGAGAGTGATAGCATTACAACAGAGAGTGATAGCATAAGTACAATCTTGTCAAAATTGCAGCCTTACCATAACCAGATTTTAGATGTCGTGACCAAGAATTTGTTGATTGGATTGACCCTTTAAGCGATGAAGGTCTTTAGGGATGGGCATACCTCGAGCCATGGCTAAGGCAACACCTACATCCAAAAAAATAGAGTCTCTCGTGTTTAGTAAGCGATCATCTATCATTAGTTGGAAGATAAACTCAATGGGACCCTCAACTGTAGCTTCATCCTCACTTGATTGGAGACATCGGCGATTGGGCGAAGAGGGCACACCTCCAGAAGAATGCTCTCCTGATCTGCGTGAGTCCCGTACACCCACCTCTTGACTTGTTCTAGAAGGTCAATCAGCTTGTTTAGTAAGACGACGCTTCCTTGCTATGTCTAGAGTAAAAGAGTCCGATGACTCAATAGGGATAAGAATAGCTTTCTAATCTTGCTCCCCACCAACTGGTTGGTTAGATATTCCCAGGAACAACAATAGAAGTGGTCCTTTCTCCTAAGGTACTTCAGACGCCTCAACAGCAAGAACGGGGGCATGAGAGAGTGGAATGAAGGCTACCTGAGAAAGAAAATGATCTATTAATACTTTGACTGACTAGGAAACAATGTTCATGCACCTCCAAACAGTTTGAAGGGCTGGTAGGTTCATACCCCATAACTCATTGTGGTGATCAGTGTTTCATTAGTTGGAAGATAAACTCAATGGGACCCTCAACTGCAGCTTCATCCTTACTTGATTGGAGACTTCGGCGATTGGGCGCAGAGGGAACACCTCCAGCAGGATGCTCTACTGATCTGCGTGAGTCTGGTACACCCACCTCTTGACTTATTCTAGAAGGCCAATCAGCTCGCTTAGTAAAACGACGCTTCCTTGCTATGTTTAGAGTAAAAGAGTCCGATGACTCAATAGGGATAAGAATAGCTTTCTAATCTTGCTCACCACCAACTGGTTGGTCAGATATTCCCAGGAACAGTAGTAAAAGTGGTCCTTTCTTGTAAGGTACTTCGAACGCCTCAACAGCAAGAACGAGAGCAAGAACAAGGGCAAGAGAGAGTGGAATGAAAGCTACCTGAGAAAGGAAATGATCTATTAACACTTTGACTGACTGGGAAGCAATGTTCGCGCACCTCCAAACAATTTGAAGGGTTGGTAGGTTCACACCCCACAACTCATTGTGGCGATCAGTGTTGATTCAACCATGGGCTGCAGACATGAAGAAAAAATGCAATTAGAATGATAATAAAAGCCGAAGCAACAAAATCGAAAAGTTCTTTAAATTAATGATCATCTGCACCCAGAATTCGAGGCACAGTAACGACACTATCCGCAAAAAATGGGAGACGCAAACTCCCAACTACCCAAAACCATAACTATGTCTTCTGCCTTTACTAAAGAGGACCCAGAAGTATCCAAACAATAGATCGATCCTGATCTCTATTCTTAGACACTAGAAAGATTGCTCCAATTGGGGACTAGTAAAGACTATAACAATATTGAAGCTCCTTCAAGCCTAAAGCTATGTTTAATAAGTTGTTCGAAGAAAGCATTTCATTCACGATTTGAAAAAAATCGTGTTAAAAAGAAATAAGAGAACTTTGTAATAACAAAAAATCTAACGTAAGTGAGAATGAAGAGGAAACCTAACTCCACCATCTACTATGGCCGAGACTAACTAGGGAATCCTACCATCTGAAGGGAACAAGAAATTGTAGCTAGGACGAGGGACCTCTACGTTTATGTTGGTTAGAAAACTTACAGTAAGTAGGAAAAGGGTACATAAGTAGTTTTTGAATGTTGAAACAAGAACAAGTGCTAATGCTTGGGGATGCTTTAGTAGGAAATGCTGTCAAGCAAATATCATAGCTAATGACGCAATGATTTGCACCCCTATCTGTGTAAAGAAATGGAAAACGACGCACTACTCAGACGCGCACGTCACTTCATTCGAATAACGTGCCCTCGCATTTAATGCAAAATACTGATGAACGTTCAGAATGGCCGACATGTGCCTATCGGACGTAAGGACATTAAAGCTAGAGCCCTCAGATACAAACCCTAAAAGTTTATCCTAGGGATAGTACATTGGCGGGGATGCTTTCGATCTCTTGCCTAGATTATGAAAAAAACCTACGACGGTTTCCTATGAAAAACTTATCTAAGAGATAGTACATCAGCAGACATGCTGTTGATCTCTTGCTTAAAGCAAGGAACGAACCGACGACAATTTCATATGACAAAACTATATAAGGGATAGTGCATCGGTAGGGATATTGTCGATCTCTTACTTAGAGAAACGAACAAACCTACAACGATTTCCTATGAAAAACCTATCTAAGGTATAGTATATCAGTAGATGTGATGCCGATCTCTTGCTTAGAGCAAGGAATAAACCTACAGTAGTTTCCAATGAAAAACCTATATAAGGGATAGTACACCGGCATGTATGTTACCAATCTCCTACTTAAGAGCAAGGAACAAACCTATCATGGTTTCCTAGGGAAAATCTATCTAAGGGACAGTACGTCGGCATGGATGCTACTGAGCTCTTGCTTGGAGCAAGGAACAAACCTATAATAGTTTCCTATGAAAAAACTATCTGAGGGATAATACGTCGGTAGAGATGCTACCGATCTCTTGCATATAGCAAGGAACAAACCTACGACGATTTCTTATAAAAAACCTATCCAAGGGATAGTATGCTAGCACAAATGCTGCTGATCTCTTCCTTAAAGGAAGGAACAAACATACGATGGTTTCCTATGAAAAAGCTATTTAAGGGAAAGTACATCGACAAGGATGTTGTCGATCTTTTGCTTAGTGCAACGAACCTACAATAATTTCCTGTGAAATGCCTATCCAAGAGATAGTACATCAGCAGATATGCTGCTGATCTCTTGCTTAGAGCAATGAACAAACCTATGATGGTTTCCTATGAAAAACCTATCTAATGGATAGTACATTAGCAAATATGCTGCCAATCTCTTGCGTAAGAGAAAATAACAAATCTACGACAGTTTCCTAGGAAAAATCTATCCAAGGGAAAATACGTCAACAGAGATGCTGCTGAGCTCTTGCTGAGAGCAAGGAACAAGCCTAAAATGGTTTCCTTTAAAAAAACTATCCTACAGACAGTACGTCGGTAAAGATGTTGCGTATCTCTTACTTAGAGCAAGGAACAAACATATGATAGTTTTCTGTGAAAAACCTATCCTATGGATAGTACGCCGACAGGGATGCTACTGATCTCTTACTTAGAGCAAGGAACAAACCTACAACGGTTTCTTATAAAAAAATCTATCCTAGGGATAGTATGTCGGCAGGGATACTGTTGATCTCTTGCTTAGAGCAAGGAACAAATCTACAACGGTTTCCTATGAAAAACCTATCAAAAGGATAGTACATCGGTAGGGATGTTGTCAATCTCTTTCTTAAAGCAAGTAACAAACCTGCTACAATTTTCTATGAAAAACCTATCCAAGGGATAGTACATTGGAAGGGATGCTACCGATCTCTTGGTTAGAGCAAGGAACAAACCCACGACAATTTCTTATGAAAAAAACTTATCCAAATGATAGTACGTTGGCAAGGATGCTGCTGATCTCTTGCTTAAGAGTAATGAGCAAACCTACGATGGTTTTCTACGAAAAACCTATCTGATGGATAATATGTCAGTAGAGATGCTAGTGAGCTCTTGCTCCAAGCAAGGAACAAACCTATGATAGTTTCCTATGAAAAACCTATGCAAAGGCTATTACATAGGCACAGATGATGCTAATCTCTTGTTTAATAGCAAAATTACAATGGGATTTTATGAAAAAACCTACTCTAAGAACAGTACATCGGCAGGGGTTCTATAGATGTATTGCTTTTAACAAGAAATAATCCTACAATAATTTTCCACCATACACACGATAACTAAAAGAAAATAAAAATAAAAATAATGTAATGTAAATAAGGAGAAGGTAGAATGAAAAACAACTCATATTTTATAAATTCATGAAAATGCTTAAAATACATCTCAAATAAAATAAAAATAAGTTCTTCATTCGACAACAGGAGGGTTCTCCCTAGCTCCTCCAGCAGCTTCTTCACTAGACTTCTCCAAGGCCTCAAGTTAAGGGTATGGGATGTTCTTCATCAGCTCAGATCCCTCTAGAACCTTCGCAGCACAAAAAACAGTCATCCACCCATGTAACAACCCTCGTCACTGTTTACCGATTAACCACTGATTACTGTTAAACTGAGACTGATTATGATTGGTAATTGAACTGACTGACTGAAATCTGAAACTGATTGATTGAGTATATCTGTTTAAAATGCATTGTCTATCTGTTGACTGTTTGATTATCTGTTCATGCCTTTGTGTTTAAATTGCGAATTGAAGGCCTTATCGGCGGCTAAATCCGAAATTGCTCGATGTTCTATGATCCTTAGAATTAATGTGATTTTATGGCATATTCAGTTAAAATGTGATTTGGTACGATTAAATTAGGTTAATTATTGATAAATTGCACAACTTAGACTTAATTGCAATATTGTCATCCTTGGTGGCCCACTACCAAAACATAATGAGCCTTGTACACAATTAGACAAACTTTTCCTCAGCCTCATTTAAGCACAAAACCGATCTAGAGAGAGAGGGAGTGAGAGAATTGATGTGTTCTTGAGGGATTTGCTTGGAATCTTAAGGATATTGTAGAAAACTTGCAACATTGAGCCTCCATACCTCTAATTCAAGACTTAGGTAAGGATTTCACCTTCTCATTGTTGAATTCGAGCTAGTCCTTGCATGGTTCATGTCTAATTGAGGAGCTAAGTCATAATTTAGTTCTAACATATTGAATTATAGTTTAATTCATGCATGCATGTTTGAATTGTTGAGTTGTGAGTTAATTTCATGGTAAAATGTTACATGCATGTTCATATTGTGTTTAAGTCCATGATTTCATCTTGTCCTTAGAAGAATTGGCTCATTAGAGCATGAAATTAAAGCTTTGAAATGGTTTAAATTCATGCATGCTATGTTTGATTTATGTTCATGAAAATTGGTTTCAAATTGAGTTGAATTGATCTTCCTTTTGGGCCTTGATTTTACAAATTGAGCTTTGAATCATGTTATTCTATGTATTTACAAATGTTTTCCAGGAAAAGGGCCCAAAGGAATTGGTTTTAATGCATTTGAACTTGGTTTAAGCTTGGAAGTTCAAATTTGGAAATTCCAGATTTTGAACTCCCGCTCGAGCGGAAAATTCGTGCTCCCAGTACTTTGCACTGTTTTGATGTCCACTCGAGCGGAATAATTGATGCTCGAGCGGGACCTTGTGTCTCACGCTCGAGCGGCTATCGAGCGCCCATCGAGCGCGATTTTCACACATCCAGTACTTTTGCCTTGTTTTGTAGAACGCTCAAGCGGATACCTTTGTCAGCATGTCCGCTCGAGCGGGTAAACCTACGCTCGAGTGGGACCTCTATTTTCTGAAAATTCTGAAAATATTTTCTGAATGCGTCTTTGCATCCTCATCCCATCCTAGGCATTCTTAGGCCTAGTTTAAGACATCTTAATGAGGATATAGATGTAGAACACACTGACGCAAATTAGGGATTAAGTTATTATCTTTCCCAACTGTGTAGCTTAGTGTGTGTTCAATCTGTAACTGTGTAGGGTTGGCGACTGGGGACGCGCTCTAGCTTTATTGTAGCCCAGAACTCTGTGAGTAACAACTGTGTAAAGATATGTTCAAAATGATTATCTTCTGAACAATTGAACTGTACTGCTTTCTGAACTGATACTGTTAATTGAATGAATGTATGTCCTATATTCTGAACTGTATTGTGGCATCCTTGGCAACTACTATTTACTGTTACTGTTACAGAGATCTCTGTCGGTTCCCTTGTTAGAACCACTACTGTTACTGATTGATGGCC
This sequence comes from Camellia sinensis, assembly GCF_055761805.1. Classification (NCBI taxonomy): domain Eukaryota; kingdom Viridiplantae; phylum Streptophyta; class Magnoliopsida; order Ericales; family Theaceae; genus Camellia; species Camellia sinensis. Next base: position 6,190,910 of record NW_028129178.1, on the reverse strand, counting down.
ATCATTTACTGTTCGGTCTGTTTATTGTACTGTTATGCTAATGGATGTACCACATATGACTGAATGACTGATATGCTGAATTAACGAACTGTTTTCATTACTGTAAGGACATTCATTCTTAACCTCTTTACGCATTACGTTATTCACTGGGCTTTAGCTCATTACTCATATATATATGTAGGTGTACAGGCACCAGACTGCGGCTAGAAGCGTTGGGGTTAAGCTCCAGTTTTGTCAAGCCAACCTATGTGCCTCACTGCGAGGTTCTGAGCTTGTCAAGTTATGGCTTAGGGGTGTTTTATTTTCCCTGTCTGTCTCTATATCTGTTTTGTATAACTGTATAGACTGTTACTGTACTGTTTAATAGGGATTAGGTCCGTGAACTGAATGATTGCATATCTGTACATACTGTTCTGTACTGTTCATGTATATGTGTATAAAAAATCTTTTTGCATACAAGCTCACAGCTCATTGGACATTGTTTACTTACTGTATTGGCTTCCGCCAGCCCCTGTACTCTGTATTACTATTCTACTGCTAAGCAGGCCTTCGGTAATCTCAGATTACTGGCCGGTTACGGTACTAAACCCATAGGGGCGGGTTTGGGTCATGACAATCCATCTTCAAAGAGCATGTTCTCTATGTTGATGAACTGTTTTTCATAGCTGGCTGTGGCCTCGTTGCATCCCTTATCCTTCGCAAATTTGACAGCTATATCGAGACCAGCCCGAGACGCATCTAGTGAGGTTGAGTGCTGCTGCTTTTCTTCCTTCAAAATGACAATATCTTGAGCTGAAGACTTCAGTACGACATCCATCGTGTGAAGCTTCTTCTTTGCCACTACCACCTTGCCCTCTTAAGCAGGCAGTCTACGCTCCAACTTCTTCATATTCTCATTTTGCTTGTCCTTGGAGGACTTTAATCTGTTTGTAGTCTTGGTCAGCTTCTTATGACAAGTCATGGTCTTATAAGCAGAAGAAAGGCCCTACAAAGAAAAATATAAGGTTTAAAAAAAAAAAAAACCCTTCAATACAAAAAAAGAACAACAGTGGACACTTACCACCAAGGACAAGTGTAAGGCATGAGAGAAGACAACTGCATCCGACTGCTCAAACAGCCGAGTAGTGTCAATTAGAAGAATGGAGCAGTGAACAATGGCAGAGGCCATTTTGGCACTTCCTATAGCCATATCAATATTCGTGAGTTGCCGATCATTGAGGGCAACCATGAGGATGATCGGAGAGATGACGATTGGCTCTTCTTTTGTACCTCAGTAGATTGGTCAGCTAGGCGCTTACTAGACTTCTGCCTTGAAGATTGAGGAAGAGTGTTCTCAGTGGCAGCAGTAGTAAGGGGAAGACAAATATCATCAACTACCATGATCAACGATTGTTAGGGTCGATCAGTGGTAGCAGAACCAGAGATTGCCTAGGAGGCGGAGGCCAACTCACTCTCTCTTTGATGCTTCCAAGGAGCAGCGATCTCCATGAAGTTCTTTGGTGGCATGTTGTTAGAGACAGTGATCTCAAAACTAAATGATTCTTCTAGGGACTACTCCTCCTCAGCCGCTAGATCTTCAATATTCTCTCGAAGATGGGGAAGGCTGTAGAAATCAAAGCCGCAGCCATCGTCGCCAAGAGGAATGCCTTCGGTCACTACTACAGTGTCATAATAGGGGATGTAAGAAAGGAGCACGTGAGCAACACGACCTTGACCTTGCTGGTCGGAAGAACCTTTGTACGGCCAAAATTGTTGAAGGAGGGAGATGTTGACTTGGCCTTCCTACTCACTTGGGTGAGAGAAAACTTCTGGAGCTAGGAAGAGAAACGAAACAAGAATATCAATACCAATCGTATAAAAGGCGAACTCATAAATGCAAAATAAAAGAAAACATTAAGGCTGGCCGAGGAATTTAAGGATAGGTCAGACCCTGTCAACACCAGAAGGAAACTCCCAGTTACCCTCCACTATTACAACTAAGTTATTTATGCATTTTCTAGAATCAAGAAACATTTGAACTAATTGGCATTTCGCTGATCTGTGCTTGAAGTAGAACTTTGCCCTCTCTCTGGTAGTAAGGACAAAATTATAACAATACCTAATTTCAAGAAGCCCTAAGTTTACTGCTAAAATATTATGCAAGGAGACTTCACCTATAATTACCGTAAACAAGTTGAGGGCAAGTTGAGAAATGGGTACTCCGTAGAAATACAACACCTCCATAAGAAGAGGATGCAAAGGGAATCGAACTCCTCCCTCGATAATGTCGATTAGGGGTAGAGATATTCGCTTCTCTAACCCTTTGATGATGTCATCGCTATCAATGGGGAGATGAATAATAACATCATCAGGGATGTTATGTAGAGTTCTAAACTCTAGAATACTCTTTTCAGAATTAAAAAATTGTTAGATGCAATTCATGGTGAATAGGAAAAGAAAAGCATAGACAAAGATAGTATGAAATCACAAGGGAAGAGAAGGAGATGAACTTACAGGAAGGAATGGATTGGAACTTCAGACGGTAGAGAGAGAAAAGAGAGCGTCTGAGCTTCTAAAATGATAGCAGGCAAAAGTGACGAAGGGCAAGGGACATGTGCTCATTTAATGTGTCCAAAGTGAAATGGTGCATAGAAAGACAATATGATGGATGCCATCATTAACATAGCAAGCCAAAAAAGATTGTCACCAATGAAAAATGGCCCGACACTACGTTTGATTTGCTTATCATCTTCGGCAACCGCCCCATGATGATCACTGAGGGGGGGGGGGCAATTGTGGAGGGATAAAGTGCTGGCCTAAGTTCAAAAGGTAATTAACCAAAGCAACCCAAAGGAAAGGAAAGGCCTAGATAGATTACTAAGAGGACCATTAGATACAACTGGTGGAACAATGGCACGTGCTGAGCACATAAGGAGCAAGATCTCCTTCTAGAAGGAGATTAGCAGAATGTCAGAGGATCATTGCATTTATCTTTATTTAAAGGTGGAGAGATCAAGCAACAAATACAAAGATATAGGTCAGGCCTACTAATAAACACAACTGTCCGATTAGCTTGATTGGACAAACATAACACTTGGCAAGTTGCCCACTAACATCTGACGTAATCTAGGCCGTCTAAGAGAGGATGATCCAACGATTAAAGATAAAAGTAGCATGGTCACTTGCCGAACTAGACCTAGAAGCGGGCAGAACCCTCGGATCAAACATTGATCCAACAGACAGGATTTAAGTCAAGAATATTATAAAAGGAGAAGTAGGTGAAGTAAAGACGATAGAATAGAGGTAATCCAATAATCCTCATTTAAATATAAGTTTCCTAAGTCAAATGTATCACAAATAATTTTTATTTTCTTTTTAACTTTTTAAATATAAAATAATTGTTAAAAAGAATGATGTGTTTGACAAATGTTAAGATGTTATGTTTTGTTATTGAAAAAGTTTACGTGGAGTTTGAAATTTTTTATTTTTAGTGAACATTTAATTTTTTTTTAACTGTTAAAATTCTTCTAGATTAGGACCCGAAAATAAATAATTATAATAAAAATTCACTATAAAGGTGAATTTTTCTCTTATGGCACCTAATTTTTTTTCCTTTTTTAGCTCAAATAGTTCAAAAGTGTATATATATATATATTTAGTAAAAAAACAAACTGGGATTTAGAAAGGTATCACATGATAATGTGACATGCTACTTCTATTAATTACGAGGGCAAATTAAACTAACGATTCCTATAATTTAAATTTTATATTATTTTAGTCACTAATTTTTTAATTGTGATACATTTGACTCAAAATTTTGAATCTTGTTCTAAATAAAGACAATTGAAGATAGTATTCCTCAATTTTAATGGCAAAATTGTTAATTTGATAAAATAAACACTAATTTGACAAAACTAAATATCAAAAAAAGAAAATTTGAATTTTTAAAAATTATTTGTACCTACTAAAGATAAAATTATGTAAAATTGATAAATCTTTTTAGACATTTATTTATTTATTTATTTTACCAAATTAATTTTTCTTGTGTTTGGATGATGATCCTGTAATGGGTAGTTATTTTTATTTTCATTAAATTAGTTTTTATTTTTTCGAAAGTCAAATATGAAGACAACTTTGATATCATTATTATACCAATTTATTAAATCAAAAAATCCAAACATTTCATTAAAAACAAATTAAAAGCTTAACAATCACTCATTACATGATTATCATCCAAACACATAATAAAAATTAATTTGGTAAAATATATATATATATATATATATATCTAAAAGATTTATCAATTGTGCATAATTTTATCTTTGATGGATATAAATAGTTTTTGAAATTTCAAAAATAGTTTTTTGACATTTATTTTTGTCAAATCAGTTTATATTTTATCAAATTAATGACTTTACCTTTGAAATTGAGTAATGATATTTTTAATTATTCTTATTTAGAACAAGATTAAAATTTAAGATTTAATGTGTTATAATTAAAAAGTCAAAAATTAAAATAATACGTGTTTTAAATTATAAAAAATTTTAGCATAATTCGCCCTAATCACTATTTATATCTCAAATTTATTTCCAAGCAGATAGTGGGGGTTTATAATTGAGTGTTTGATAAATAAAAATTAGCACCATCATTATGAATCAAATTAAAATAAATTCTTTAAGAATAGACTTTGTAATCTGATAAACATTATTTATTATCTGGTGCTTTATGCACTTTCCAGTGAGCATCGTATTCCATATCATGTCCTTGTGAGAGATGCAATCACGTCCCCTCATCCAAACAAAATCCAATTGTCATGCAAGGGAAGGGGGGCAATAAATGACCCTTTGACTCGGCACAACTTTTTTTTTTATTTTTTTTTGAAACACTTGAGTCAGCATAGGTTGGTAATTAAGGTACATCAAAAATATTAAAATAAAATAAAATAAAAAAATAATTTTCTATTTTTTAGAATTTGCATACTTGTCATTCACTATTATGTTAGTTACAATGTTGATATTAATGAATTTTTTGTTTTAAAATAATAAACAAACCAATCTGTCACACTATTTTATTTATATAAATATATTTTTTTATATTTTATCTATATATCACTACTCATATGACCTCAACTTGATTATATGATGCACTATATGCTCATCTGTTTTAATTATAATGTTTCGAACTGACTAAAAAACTTTATTCTGTTTTGTGAGGCATTCTAGCTAGGTACACAATGTATTTATTTATTTTTGGTTTAGTTTGTCTTTAATAATGATTTGTCAGTTTTTCTTTAGTCCGCCCATGTCTAGATTCATGTTCTCTAGTCTTGGTCCGTTGCTAGACATGCTCCTATGGAATACGATAAATGAGAACTTATTTATTTATTTATTTATTTTTATGTTTTTTGGGGTCAAAAGTCGTTATACACATCATTTGTTATAAGGAAATTTTTTAAAAAATAAATAATTTTTTAAATTCTGCCAAATGATCACAAAATGTCCACTACAAGAAAAAGTATTATTGGAGACTAAAAAATCACATTTCGTCGTTGAAAGTATAGCATTTGACGACTAAAAATGCATTAGTAGCCAAAAGTAAAGATTTATGGCGACTAAAAAATTTTAGTAGCCAACAGTATAGATTTTGGCGACTAAAAATCTGTTTGGTTGCCGAAATATGACTTTTAGTGACTAAAAAAATTTTAGTAGCCAAAAGTAAGGCCTTTTGGCGACAAAAAAATTTAGCAGCTAAAAGTGAGGCATTCGACGACTAAAAATATGTTTGGTCACCAAAAGCGAGGCTTTTACCGACTAAAAAAATTTTAGTAGCCAAAAGTAAGGCCTTTTGGCGATTAAAAAAAAAATTAGTAGCAAAAAGTGAAGCATTCGGCGACTAAAAACATGTTTAGTAGCCAAAAGTGAGGCTTTTTGGTGACTAAAAAGAAGTTTAGTCGCCAAAAGTGGTAATTTTAGCACGGGAATTTTTTTTAACGACTAAAAAATAATTAGTAGCCAAAAGTATAGAATTGGCGACTAAAATTATGTTTAGTCGCCAAAAGTGGTCTCCTTTTTTTTTCTACTAAATAATTTATTTTTACTATGTTCAATAAAAAATAATTATATGTTTATATATATACTTTTATGTTAATACGGGTCTAAGTACTATATAAATAATATATGTTGCATACATAATCACATGATATTATGGAGGTGTAGTGGAAGGAGTGTGTTGTATAAGGTATAAGGTTTATGGTGTGGGAGGTTGATGGTTCGAATCTCCACAAGAGCAAGGTGTAATTTTTTTTTTCCGGAACGAGCTTTTGGCGACTAAATCAGTTTGGTGGCCGATTCCTTAAGTATTGGCGACTAAAACATTAGTCGGTAAATGTATAATTTAAAAAAATATAATTGACTATTGGTGACTAAAAATTTAGTCGCCAAATGTATTAATTAAAAAATATAATTGACTATTGGCGACCAAAGTTTTAGTCGCTAAAGACTTGCTTTTTGGCGACTAAAAGTTTTTTAGTCGCCAATACCTTTACCGACCGTTTAGCAGCGACCAAACCGACGACTAAAAAATTTAGTAGGGGAAACTTAAAAACTGACTTTTGGCGACTAAAAATTTAATCGCCAAATGTGTTTTTTCTTGTAGTGGTCGATCAACTAAAGTTATAGATTTCAGTAGGACCAGTAGTAAGAACATTGCATAGAGAATGCCGATCAATTAAGTAAAAACGACAACAACCTAATAGAGCCAATCGTAAGAACACTAGTTAGAGATGGTGAGAAAATGCTAATCAACTAAAGACGGGGACCTCAATAAAGGGATATACTGTGAATGGTAAGAACTCTAGCCGGAAAATGCTGAACAACCTAAGAGAAAGACCTAAGCAAAGAAATCGGCAGACTAGTGGTATAAACACTAGCCAAAAATGCCTCTCAGCCCAAGATAGAGACCTCAACAAATGGATCGACATGCCAGACGTAAGAGCACTGGCCAGAATGCAGAGAAGAACACAAGATGAAGTGACATTTATAAATTTAATTTAGATTTAGAATCTCCAAATTACACTGAATACACAAAACATATGGTTTTCCACATTTATATAGAAATAAATAGGTAACACTAACTAAATTGGACATATCTTTCTATAGTTAGAATTTAGATATGAGATTATCACCATTAGAATCTAGACTTTCGGAACATTGGTTTAGATATAAAATTTGCTAGAAGTCGAAGAGGGGTATATGTCCAGCCAAAAACTCTCTGACAACATTGTCCGATTAGCCGACTAAGCCAAAATTATGAATTTTGATCTTTGTTTTATAAATTTAAGTTCTGTGAATCGTAGATAATTATATCAAAATGTTAATTAATATAAAAGAATTAATAAATGATGAATTTAGCATCAACCAAAACTAAATCCACTATTATTATCATTTTGTATAGAATTGTAAAGCGTATATTAAATAACAAAGGATACTGAATTGAAGAAAGTATTGAAAGATGGAGTGTGGATTAAGATGAGTTGTGTTATGGGTGCCAAAATAGCCCGGCCCAGCCTGACCAGCCGTCGAGCCTAGCAGGCTCTTGTCAAAAACTGGGTCGGGCCACTCGTTCAAAATCTTGATCCAAGCCCAGGGGGTACTCGAGTCTCGAGCAGGCTAATGAGCCAAGCCACCGGGCTTGGATCTAGGCTCGAGCTTGGAGAGGGGCTGGGCCAGACATGAAATTTTTTAATTTTTTTTCCATCAAAATAGCTTGAAAATGACATTGGGCCTCGGGTGGGCAAGGACTTGGGTCGGGCCTTCAAGCAGGCCTTGAGTGGGCCAGTGGATCAGGCTTCGAGTCGGACAAATCGAGCCGGATTCCAAAACACACGGTCTAGGCCCAAGGTCACAGGCTAGGCTCGGGCTCAGGCCCGGGTGGGCTTTGGGTAGGTCATGGACCGGTGGGCCGATGTTAAACCCCTAGTTGTGTTATACTTGATTTATCTGAAATGTTTTATATTAAATTATTCTTTGAAAACTCTATTATTGTATTTCAAATGGGGTTCTCCTATGGTGTGTACCCATTTAGGGGTGCATGCCCTAACACAAAATGTGTAAGTTTATCACAAAATTTCATAACATTAATCACAAAATGGGTAACCTTGTCACAAATTGGCGAAAAAAAATGTCCTAACAATGTCACAAACTTTTGTAATATCAATCACAAAATTTTGAACATTTTGTTACAACAATTTGGGTCGAGGTTATGCATTTTGTGATTGATGTTATAAATTTTTTTGGTAAAGTTACACATTTTGTGGTAAGGTGCATATGGTGTACACCCCTATAGGAGTGCACATCATAACATTTTCTTTTCAAATGGTATTGATGAATATGATTAGCCTTATATTCTGTAAAAGATAAAATCTATCGATATATCTATTTTGCGAAAAAGTGGATTTGACAATGATTTGATAAATGATTATCTAAACAAATGTTTGTGTAAGTACTACCATGAAGTTCCCAGGCATTAACGGACTTAAATAATCATTGGCCATTTGTTTGTCACTTCGGTGACCTTCTGTTTATCACTCCAATAACCATCTAGTATGGAGCAAGCTGTTATGCGGAGCTTTGGGCTACACTATTACGAAAACCACCTCTAGAATCCGTATGAGCTATCTCTTGAGTCCATACATTTGTACTGTCATGGATCCATTGGCTAATGACGTTCTAATCTGCCATCACTATTGATATAACCCTCTAATCTGTATTGTTCATGAGTATGGTTATATGTTTCATACAAATTGTTTAAATATGATTTTTTTTTATAATACAATTCTGGTATCTAAAGTGAATATGAGCAACTTATCTGTTTTGATTGAAATTGTTTTTTTATCTTATCAAATTTAGACTTGTGAGGTGTGATTCTACAATATTCCTTCGTTTCAAATAGACCTTTGTTTGATCCTTGCTTCGATGCCTGAAACAAGAAATACTCTAGTTGGGGGTTTCAGAATTAGCACTCTGATGGTTAAGTCAGATTCTGGATGAAAAAAGATAGATATTTAGGGAACAAAGTAAGTTTGGGTGAACCTGCATGCCTCTCTTCTTCTATTTACCTTTTTTATATAGAGGTTTGGTGTAGATCTTTCCTACGTAGTTTGATATTTTCTTTATAATCATCATAATGTCAAGGCCCATGTTCCTATTACACCTCTAGAAAGGGACGGATTAGACCCACCCTAATTAGGATTGGGATAGTTTGTTGAATTGTATCTAATGTTCGGTATAAATGTTCGATTGTCAGATTAAGTACTCAGTGTGTCACCTAGCTAGTGTAAGGATTTACTCGGCATTGATCCTAGGTAATCTGGTGGGCCTAGTTGGCAATTGGAATGGTTGGACTTCGGCCCAATAGTAATGGGCCTGGAGGTGCTCTGTTAGCTGAATGTACATCATTTTATACTTGGCTCACACAATTGGCCCCTGAGCTCCTGGTCACCTAGAGCGTCGAATGGCCTGTGTGCTCAGCTCGTACTCGACTGTTCATCCATCTTGAAATTTAGGAGTGTGATAAGTACACTGCTCTAACTCTGACACAATTGATGGGACCTCACAAAAGATATGTATAACTTCCTACTTCTTCATACTTCCCTCACACGCTTCATTTATTGTCTTTTCAAAAATCTCTTTCAGTGCCCTTTTGTCTCCGAAAAAATCCTCTACTTTCTGAAACGCTCCATTTCCATCTTCCCCACTTCCTCACTTGAAGTTGTTTCGCATTTTTTATTTTAACCCTTCTTCCCTTTGAGTTTTTCTTTTTTGCCTGTGTGCGGTTATGGAGAACTACTTGAAAGACCTTTTGTTTGAGTCAAAGGTCGTTTTCTTTCATCGTCATTTTGAGATCCCATACAATGTTGAGCTAGAACTCTTGGGGATGGGGTCGTTAACTTAGAAATGTCTAACGCGAGTACCATTGCTCTGTCATTGTTGGCCATTACTGAAGGGAGGAGTTCACTTCCCCCTTCATCCATTCTTGTAAACTATCCCTAGACTATATTAGCCGAAGAGACTATGAGGGCTAAGGTCGTGCCACTCATATTTTACTTCGATACGACCCTACCCACACAACATTCATCACCAATGACAACGTGCTAATCCCCAAAGGAGAGACTCATCTAGTGGCCATTACCTACAACGATGCCCTTAGCGTTAGGGATTTGGAAGAAGTTGAGTTAGTCAACAATGAAGGCATCGAAGTAGTAGGCACCGAGGATAGGAAGTTAGCAAACAATCCTTCGCTAGAAGAAGTCGGCACATGAGGACGTAGTCTGTCCCCTGAGCTTGAGATTTTTTTTGACTGGGCAGATCTCGAAACACTTACTTGGGAGGATGCTAACTTTATTTTTTAGGACTTAGAGGACCTTCTAGACTCTAGGACTGGAAACATGGGTGTCAAGAAAATGTCCTTGTCGTAGATCGTCAAACGGCGAAATGCTGAAAATATAGCGACAAAAAATAAGATGGCAAATGCTGAATAGAGCAGGGAACTTGAACCTCCGGCAGAAGTGCCTGCCATTCAAAAAGTTGCTAAAGTTCCCCAGGAACCGATAGCTGAAATAGCCTCTATCGTCGTGACCACTGAAGAGGTTGATTAAAGAGGTTCAAAACACCATGTTGAATAAGATGAACTCATTGAAAAGAGGGCACACACCTCTTAAGCATTAGATATCTTAGCGGCCTTTGTGATTTAGCCCAAGGTAAAGGGTGCGAATGTACCAATTGGTGCTTCAACTCTTATAGGGCCTAGGGTTGCTCTTAGCATGGCTAAGGCAATCATCCTTCCTATGGACAAGGAAGTTCTGCGCGCCGAAGATGATGCGATGGCCATAGCCCTTGCAGTTCAATCAACAATCCCGGTAAGTATTATGCTGAATAAATTTATTTTTAGGGTGCCAACTTGATTACTAACACCTTTTCTATAGGTTACCAAGAGAATCACTGATATTGGATGTCGACACCATAACACGATGAACTTCATTGGCTAGCTCAAAGACCAAGTGGTCGCCGAAGAGAAGAGAGCTCAAATGGAAGCAACTGATCTTGAAGTTGCAACTGAGAAGGCTGCCGCCGAGCAAGCCAAAGCCGATGCCGAGTGTGCGAGAGCCGAAGAAGTGGAGAAGTTGCGCCTTGTTACAGAGGAAAGAGCAGCTACTTTTGAAGTAGCTTATAAAGCAGTGGATGTCGAGCTAATAAAGGTTAGGGCTGATCTCGTGCAAGTGCAGAAATCAATAGTTAATGCTTATAAACAAGGAGATGAGTCAGCCACCAACACTTACGCCGATGAAGCGCTGAAATTCAAGAATAGGGGGTTTAAGCACGAATAGTCTAAGGCCCTTGAAATAGCCAATATCACTCTGGATATGTCGATCCCTTTGAGAACGAAGGCATAGAAGCGCTATACTCTAACCCTGAGTAGACTTTATGCTGAATAACTTTGTCTTAAATTTTGAGTAGTTTTTTTTTTTTTTTTTTTTTTTGAAACTAGGGTCATTTTCATGTATAAAATGATCTTGTAACCCAATTCAATTTATTAATGAAAATAGCTTTTTGTGCCAAATTATAGTTTTAATGATTGATGCCGAATAGTTATTTTTATGCATGCGTGTGAACCCAAGTTTCTATGAGAATTTTGGCAACACAATCCAGTAATTGAAAGCATGTTCAGGCGAAAAAGTTAAACTATGCATCCATTGTTCATGCATTCGGTGTCAGCATGTATGTAAAAACATAAACCTATTGCTGAGTAAAGAAAGTTAGTGTGCCCTCATTGTCCACTCACTCGAGGCACTAGAAAGATGGATTAATTTGGAACTTGGAGCAACGATTGGCCGAAGCTGAGAAAAAGGCCGAATTAGAGGCTTGAAAAGCTAGAGTAGCAAAGGAAAAAACGGCAAGGCTGTTGGCTTGGCAACGACCCAAAACAAAGGAGTTTAGTGCTAAGTGAATCATGCTTTATCCGATCAGAAAATTACACAATTTTTCTTGAAGGAACCATCAACAAAGCTGAGCTTATAACCAAGGGTTTATAGAAAGGAAAGAGCTTGGCATGAGAACCATCACCGAAAAGCTCTCCAACGACCTTTGTCAATGTAAGAATTGCCATTTTAAGCATGAATGGACTAAGGCCCTCAAATCAATGGGTATAGACTTTGAATCCTCGCTTTACAAGAACTTTAGAACGCCGTTTGAAGTAGATGATACCAAGAAGACGAATGACAAAAATGAAGGCCCAAATGCTCATTGAGAACTAGCTCTTATTGCGACTCCAATTTGAATATTGGGTTCAACTGAATAAATCTGGATGTTACTTGTGTTTAAATGTAAATTTATAATGTAATTTCTATTTTTATGTTATGTAATTTGCACTTGTTTTCTTAATGAAATTAAGGGTTACTTGTGTTGCAAATGATGTGTATAATTTATGTGTTGCTCCGAATTCAGAGGCTTTTGCTAATGGCGCTCCATGCCGAGCATGGAGGTTGCTTTGAATTTGAAGACTTTTACTGATGGCGCTTTATGCCGAGTATAGAGATTGCTCCGAATTCGAAGACTTTAATTGATTTAAAGTGGTGATCAAGGTCACACATTTGCAAGAATGATGAAAAGTATATCCCATGCCATTGATTGCTTGTATAGAATGATCTAGAGTTGTTAATCACAAAAAAAAATAGAAAGCGAGAAAACTTATATTAGTGGTAAAATTTGCGCAAGTGCATAGAGTTCTAAGGTTGGGGTAATTTCTTGCCACTCATATTCGAGAGGCGGTATGCCCTTGCCCTGGCGATGGAATTTATCTGGTAAGGGCCATCCCAGTTCTGGTTAAGCTTGCCATCAGTGGTGCAGTGGAGTTTTTGCCAGCAGATAGAAATTTCTTTAAGACCAACTCTCTTGGCAGATAATGGTGGATCTGCACTCTTTGATTGTAAGACTTAGCCAGCTATTGCTGATAACGGGCCATCTTAACCAGTGCACTATCTTTGTGTTCTTCAATTAAATCAAGATTGATTGCAAGCATCGCATCATTTCATCCAGTATCAATGCCCGAGTTTAGAGAGATAGTAGGTTGATTTCCAAGAGTGTAATTGCCTCGTTGCCGAAGGACATGGCAAATGGGGTCTCCCTAGTAGATCTTTTCGTCGTTGTCCTATGGACCCATAGCGCACTGGGCAACTCTTCTGTCCATTTCCCTTTCACTTTCTCCGAGCACTTTTTGATGCTATCCAAAACCACTTTGTTAGAGCTTTAACTTAGTCATTGCTTTGCAGGTAAGGTAGTGAATAAAAAGTAAGGTCGAATCCTATACATATCACACAACTCATAATAAACCCCGCAGTCTAACTAAGTCTCCTTATCTGATATAAGTGCCCTGGGAATGCCGAATCATGTTATAATGTTCTTCTACACAAAATTCTTGGCATCTGTATCCCGTATATTGGCCAACAACTCTGCCTCAACCCACTGAGTGAAATAATTAGTAGCAACAATCAAAAACTGTTTATATCATGGTGTTCTCGACAATGGCCTTACAATATCTAATCCCTACTAAATAAAGGGCCAAGGACTAGTTAAAGAAGTCAGCTCTTTGACGGTCAAATGCTTAAGAGGACAAAACCTTTGGCATTGCTCGCACTTTTTGACAAACTCTTCTACATTAGTTCGCATGGTCGGCCACCAATATCATTCAGTCACTGCCCTATGAGCCAATGATTTGCCTCCTGAATAGGCACCATAGTTCCGCTCATATATTTCAGCCAGGAAATCTTCTACCTTGTCTAGATGGACACACTCAAGGTAAGGCTCCAAAAGAGATTTCTTGTTCAACTTTCCCTTGGGGTCAAGATAATATCTTAGGACTTTGTTGCGTAGTTTATGTGTCTCTTTCTTATCTTGTGGCAACTGTTCGAAAGTTTGAAACACAGCTATAGGATCCATCTAACTCGAACCCCTCTATATGATGAGTACAACTAGCTCCTTCTAGGATCGATCAAAACTTGGCCTCCAAGTTGACAGCTAAGACTAAACATGGCAAGGCATCATCATAAGTGTCCGGGTTATTTGGCTTAGTTCATAGCTATCAAACTTCCCCAATAAGGCACTAGCCTTTAGCATATAAGCCACCATATGATCATTTCTAGAGACATACTCCCTTTTTAACTGATTAATGACTAGCTTTAAGTCACAGTAGACTTGTAGATGCTTGGCTCCCATTTGGAGTGAATTCCTCAAGTTGGCAAGGAGATATTCGACTTCATTGTTTGAGGCATCAAAGCCAAGCTTGCCTGATTGCTTAATCACTGCTCCCTCTGAGGTCATAATAACTAGTCATGCCCCACTGCCACATTGGTTTGACGAGCCATCATAATACAATTGCCATATATCCCCCACATACATTCGCCACTCTTGCGGATGAGAGAGTAACTGGCTTGGCGCATTCCATTTTGTATCAGCCGTTGTTGGTCTAGTAAAATCGATGACGACTTGAACCCTTAATGGATGACCTGGGTAAAAACTTAAGGTCATACTACCCGAGTTTCAGTGCCTATTTGGACACTCACCTAGAAGAATCTGATGTCAAGACCGTAATGGTATAGGTTGAAAGTAGTGCATCAATTTTCTGGCTACCACTACAAGGGCCAGAATAAACTTCTCAAGGGGTAGGTACTGGGTTTCTACTTTGACCAACAATTTTCTTGTGTAAAAAATGGGTCTCTATTCTCCGATTTCGTCCCTAAGAAGGACGACACTCACTGCATAATCTGACATTACCAAGTATAGAACAAGCTCATTACAGGGCTCTAGAGTTAATAATAATATGATGGAGCCATGGTAAGTCTTAAGCCCCTCCAAAGCTTCTTGGCATTTCGGGGCACACTTAAATAGCTTTCCCTGTCAAAGTGTCTGAAAGAATGCCCTGCATCAATCAGAGGATCGGCTAATGAACATTTTCAGTGTTGCTGTCATTCCCATTAACTTCTGGACTTTTTTAACAGTCTTGGGAGAGCTGAACTCCATTATGGTTGTAATTTGTTTTGGATTGGCCTCAATTCCATGGTGGTTCACTATATAGCCAATGAATTTGCCTGAGCTAATGCCGAATGCACATTTTGAGGAGTTGAGTTTTATCTTGTATCTTTGCAAAATGGCAAAAAGTAGTCGCAATGTCAAATAGATGAGCACTTTTCTCCTTTGACTTCACCACCATATTGTCGATATACACTTCCATGGTCTTGGCAAGTTGATATTTGAACATGGTACTAACTAGCTCTCTGATAAGTGGCCTTGGCATTTTTCAGTGCAAAGGGCATGACCTTATAGCAATAGTTTTCCCTTAGAGTAAGAAACGCTATTTTCTCTTGGTTGGTTGGGTCTGTAGCAATCTCATGGTAGCCTCGATAAGTATCCAAGAAACTTATCCTCTGGTTAACTATAGTGGTGTCCACCAATTGATCAATCCGAGGAGGTAGAAAATAGTCTTCTAGTTATGATTTATTCAGATTTGTGAAATCAACACAAACCCTTCATGTTCCCATCTTTTTCTTCACCACCATGGTGTTAGACAGCCATGTGGGATAAGCTACTTCCCGTATCGCCCCAGACTTGAGTAATTTATTAACTTCTTCAACAACCTCTTTGACATGCTCGACAGCTACTGTGACGTCCCAAAAATCAAGAACAACAGAGAATATAATAACAAATAAATACAGGGTTTATCTAAGGTTACAAGGGTAGGAAACGTCACTGATGAGTCCTTTGGCTAATAACCAAGTAAGATCCCAGAAATGTCGAAGGAGTCAATATAGCTTCCATTCTAAGTCCAATCACCGTAGATAGCAAAGCTACCTTTTTGACAATCTTGATAAGGTATTAACACAAGGCCTACATGTGTTGACAAAATATATAGGTAGGTTACAAATGATATATATAATAATTACAATCATATTTTAAATACAACAAGCGATTAATCACTTACAATCTCAAAACATGTTTACAAAGCTAGTTTCTAACTCTCATAGGGTAGCCATACGTGTTCAAATAATTCAGCTTTGCCTTTGACCGATCTAATAGTCTTCAATACCTGGCATAAAATGCCATACGCTTTGAATGCCCAGTAAATGCACACACACCCCGTTCCTTTTTGTTAATCCAATACACAATCACAATTATAACAAGCAAGTAATGAAGCATGAAAATCATTAAATAATAAGGGATTACAACGTTAGATGTTAGCTATCTAGAAATCCCCCAAAGAAATTTCATCCTCCCAACCACAAGAATCGGACATCGGACTATTCGGATCTCCCATTTTGCTACTTTGTAGACCTTACCACAGATACCTGCAACGGTTACATACCGCATAGCACCATTGGTGGACCTCAAAAGGGATAGGGAAAAGAAAAATGTTTCATCATCTCGAATCCAACTTTATTCCTCCAAAAAAGTTGTATCCTCCTGAATGTCCCATAAAGACCTAACCTTATCTCACCAAATCAAATCATCACAAGAGTTCGAATACATCCGTTCCATTCTAGGGTTTACGCGATAACCGCTTGCGCAAGACTTAACCTTTAATTAGAGAGCACATCCCATCAATCCATACATAACACATTATCTTATCTGCATTATTCAATTGATCGAAAACCCAATACCACCCCATTTAAGGCTACCATTGAGTTAGATGTCTTAAATCAAAGTTAGAACAACTTAACAAGATAGTAATATCCGCAAGCATCATTAAATGAAGAAGATAAGGAACATCACCATAACACATGAAATATCATACCAAGACATGATCATATACTAATACGCATACTCATGAAGACAAGAGCATAAAACACCAAACCAAACTAAATTTTCAGATTCAGTACCATCTAAAGATTAAAATCAAAATGACCATTTCAGATTTTTCCCGGGTCGGGCCGCCCTGTGGTTCGTAGATAATTGTATCTCGTTTTCATAACATGTTTCGAAAATGGGATAATTTTTCTAGATTTTTAGTTATTTATGAAACACTCCACCGCTGAAAGCTAACTCTTTAAGGAAGTTTTTGACATAAAATTGAGGTCCAGCAGATTTGTCCCCATTTGTCTAGAATTTTCTAAAGTTGGACGTAAAATAGGTTTTTCATGCATAATGCTCAAAATATGAAGATAGGTGAGAAAATAGGCCAACTAAGGGAAATTTTTCACTTCTTTTGTGATGAAAACATAATCAATAATGTATCAATAACTCATATTTTTAGAGTGATGGTATGCCTTTGGAAATAATGTGAGATATGGAAAGAAAAAGGTAGTTTTGTATCTATTAAGAGGAAATATAAATAGACGAAGGATCAAGGTCCAATTCATCAACTTTGAACACATGAACACCATTACAACACATCTGAAAATATGATTTAAATCTATAATAGCATGTATTTGAAAAAGGAAATAAAAAGAGAGATGGTGATGTGGTTTACTTGTTTGCTTGATTGCTATGGCTTGGACAAAGTCTTCTCTCTGTTTCTTTCTCTCCCTTCAAGCTTACTCTTTGCTCCCCATCTCTCTACCTTAGCCATGTGTAGTGTGGGTGTGTGTTTAAGTATGCAAATGCTAAGGGAGTGTTGATGTATTTATAGGAAATTTTGTGTGAAAAGTCCAGAATCCCCTTCGTTCCAAAGGAATTTAATAGTCTTTGGATTTAGGTTGAATGTAATGGAACGAGGGGTGATTAGGGTCCTAATTGTGTACTTAAACAAGTTCTAGTAAGGGTTATCCTTAATTAGAACTAAGCTAGTAATAAGTACAAGACAAGTTCCCTAGATTTTGGGGTCCTAGTCAAAAGTCTTCCCTAAATTCATGAAATTTGTTTCAAAAAGGACACTACAATGTTTATTTATAGGGTGGCCGGCCATGTGATATAGATTTGAGGAACTTTTTCTTGTTTATTTGTATACAAACTCTTATATATATATATATATATATATATGTTGTAGATATTTTGAAAAAAAAATTATAATATTAGAGGTGTACTTTTATATGTATAAAGAATGATTTGGGCTCAAAATGTAATCAAAATAAAATGTGTGGGCTTGGAATTAATTAGAATATCTATTTCAAGTGTAGTATTAATTAAAATAATGTTAGGAAAAATAATTTGGTTCAGATGATCTCGCTTTGAATAAAAAGACACATAACCGAATGAAAATGGTAAAAATCAAAAATTAGGATTTTAAGCTACAAATATAAAATTTGAGAGTTAAACAATAATACTAGAGTGTTAGAAATGATTTCTAAGTTACTGAGATCGATTAGGGTTTGTATGGGTTCATCTGTTTTACGTTTTCAGTTCTATGGTTAATTTTGCGAATAAACAGGGATGTTGAGGCTTTTATTATAATAATTCTAAAGTGTGGGTCTTACTAGGGTTTACGAAATTTAGGGGTCTCACACCCTATCCCCCTTAAAAAAAATTTGTCCACAAAATTTAAGTCGTTCCTCTAAGTTGAAAAAAAAAATGTGGATAATTTGTCCTCATTGTATCCTCGTGCTTCTAGGTAGGTTCGTACTTTAATCATTTGAATAATCTTTTCCACTTAAGTTCTTCTCCTTTCTGTCCAAAGCCACCAATGGCCTTGTTCTAATAATAGTGTCTTCATTGAGTCGTATTTCCTTTCTAATTAATGAAGTAAAAGGGTACATACATCTCTTGTGATTTGTGACGTTTTTGAACTACTAGCCATCTAGGTTATGATGTTGTTGCTTTAATGTGAAGGTTATTTTATCAATTCCTAAGGCGATGATAGTCCTAGCCAACAAAATGCCCTCGTGTTTGTTAAGAATTTATCTTTTTGATCCTTTGGTACCGATGTCATTGCGTTTGTCGATGGAAACTAATCTATCCCTTATTAATTAATAAAGCGTTCCATTGGATGGGTGAGTCATCTCTTTCTTTTGGTAACTATCAATAATTGCTAAGGTACGAGTAATGAATCTATTCCTAAGATGAGGTCAGAGTCGGATATCTTCATGCCTAGAAAATTGCACAAATAATTCCTATGACCTAACACATATTGCAGATATGAAGGAATGCGACGAACAAAATGTGTACCTAAAAGTTCTAAGACTGGATTAAATAAAGGAAATTTACATCATCTACGTTTAGGTTACAAAAGTCATTCCAAACGAGTTCTAACTGCTTAGTTACATTCTTCTAGGTTAACTAAGGCTCGTACTGCAGTTCCTCGGGTCTATATGTGTTGTATTTCTCACTTTCAGGGTACTGCTTGGTGAGGTCTTTGTCTTCTTCTCCTTGTAGTGCAAATATTATGTCGGTTGGCCTTTGATTATTATTGAGCACAAACCTCTTGTTGCCTCATTCCCTCTGGTATTGTTGACTGGCTGGTGTTGGCTTGTTCTTCCATGGCTTCTGCTTGTCAATCCCTCATTTGTTTTCGTACCTTCTCCTTGATTTCCTAACTAGACGAGTTGGGGACACTCATTCTTCTTGTGCCCTAGTTGTTGGCAATAGTAACACTGGATGAGCCAAGTTGATCTTGCTTGAAAGCTTTCCTTCTGGTACTGCTGTTGCAGTTGTTATTGTAATTGCGGTGCCCTAGAGTACGACTTTTGTACTGCATGCCTTTGACTGTTCCTTTCTGGTCCCACATAGGATTGACTTTCTTTCTTCAGGCTCCAAATCCATCTAGTATCTATAACCTCCCATTCTACATCTAGTGCTATAGCCATTACATAGGCAAAAGTGGGAAGTCGCAAGGGCAAAACCCTTCCTCTGATTATAGTTCTAGACCCCACTCAAATTTTCATGCTTCCTCTTTATCATCGACTACGTATTGAGTTGCATAACAAGCCAACTTCTCAAACTTCGCCACGTATTGGGTCACCGCCATCATGCCTTGCTCAAGCAATTGAAACTCAAAAATTCTCTCCTGTGGAACAGTGTGTGGGAAGTACTTCCTCAGAAACAATTCTTTAAATTACACCCAAGTTATAGTAGTGATGTCCTTAAATTCCTTGATTAAGGTCCACCAATGGTCCGTCTCACCTTCCAACTGGTAAACGGCTAGAGCGATCTTGTCTGTATGCTCGACTATTCCCATTGTATCCAGCATCTTCTTAATTTGTTGAATCCAATTATCAGCGATCTTAGGATCGGGCTCACGAAACTCAGAGAATAGATGTGTTCTCTCATTCTGACGTGTGCTCTTCAGCCTTCCTAATTCTTATAAAATTTGATTTTTGATATTCCCAGGTAAGTTAGCCATGGGTGTAAGGATGTGATTATTGACACCGGGTGCCCCGTTCTGATTAATATTGACGTAATCGTTGTGGTTGGTGTTGTCACTGTTAATAGTGTAATTGTTTGCTCATGTATGGTTTATCATCTGCCAACGTACAGTTAGGTGCAGGTTAGGGTTTTGCTAACACGGTTAGTCAAGGGAATTACTAAGGTGAAATACTTCTAATTCAGGTAACTTCTAACATGATTCTTAACGTAGTCCTACTCAACTATTGATTTCGTCACCATTCTCAATCGTTCTGGGACAAACTACATGTCTTGATTCATTGACAAGGCTCTCCTTCTTCATTATGAAAGTCTAGTTCTATTGGTCTTACTTGAAATGCTTTCTTCAACTCCCTAATTCTGATGCTGGAATTGTTAGTGCACCACTATACATCTTCACGAGCCGACGTTGCCGTGCCCAAAATCCTAAGAAACATCCTAAGGTTGGTCAAGAAAATTTTGATTTTTAATGTCTTTTGCTTGATAGAGTAAATAGTGTTATAATAATATAACATAGTTGAGGCAGGGTAGTCCTTAACTGTAGGTCGAAACGCGTGGGTAAGGGTTGAACCTAGGCTCTGATACTAAGTTGTGAAGCCCCAAAAATCGAGAATATAAAAGAATATAATAACAAATAAATACAGGATTTATCTAAGGTTACAAAAGTACGAAACGTCACTAATGAGTCCTTTGGCTAATAACCAAGCAAGATCCCAAGACAGTCGTAAGAGTCAATATAGCCTCCCTTCAAAGTCCAACCACCTTAAATAACAAATCTACCTTTTTGTCAGATCATGACAAGGTATTAACACAAGGCTTACATAAGTTGACGGAGTATAAGGGTAGGTTACAAATCTACCACGGATGCCTACAACGATTACATACCGTGCAACACCATCAGTGGACCTCAAAAGGGATGGCGAAAAGAAAAAGGTTTTATTATCTCTAATCCAACCTTATCGTTCCAAAAAAGTTTTGTCCTCCTGAATGTCCTATCTGGACCCAACTTTATCTCACCAAATCAAATCATTTCAAGAGTTTGAATACATCCGTTCCATTCTAGGGTTTGTGCGATAACCGCTTGTGCAAGACTTAACGTTTAATTACAGAGCACATTATGTCAATCCATACATAACACATTATCTTCTCTTCATTATTCAAGTGATCGAAAACCCAATACCACCCCAATTAAGGTTACCGTTGAGTTAGATGTCTTAAATGAAAGTTAGAACAACTTAACAAGATAGTAATATCCACATAAGCATGAGCATCATCAAATGAAAAAGGTAAGGAACATTACCATAACACATGAAATATCATACCAAGACATGATCATATACTAATAAGCATACTCATGAAGACAAGAGCATAAAACACCAAGTCAAAACTAAATTTTCAAATTCAATACCATCTAAAGATTAAAATCAAAAGGACCATTTCAAATTTGTTCCAGGTTCGTAGAGAATTTTATCTAGTTTTCATAACATATTTCAGAAATAGGATAGCTTTTCTAGATTTTTACTTATTTAAGAAACACTCCAGCGTTGTCCAAATTCATTAACTGTTATGAAAATCAAATTTTCTTACAAACCGCTCACTCTTTTTCAATGATACCAATTTTCCTTGAAAGCTAACTCTTTATGGAAGTTTTGAAATAAAACTGAGATCCAGAAGATGTTTATACATTTTTCTAGAATTTTTAAAAGTTAGATGTAAAATAGGTTTTTCATGCACAATACTCAAAATAAGAAGATTGGTGAGAAAAGAGGCCAACTAAGGGAAATTTTTAACTTCTTTTGTGATGAAAACATACTAAATAATGTATCAATATCTCAGATTTTTAGAGTGATGATATGCCTTTGGAAATAATGTGAGATATGGGAAGAAAAATCTAGTTTTGCGTCTATTAGAAGAACGATCAAGGCCCAATTCATCAAATTTGAACACATGAAAACCATTACAACACATCTAAAAATATGATTTTAAATCTCTAATAACATGTATTTGAAAAAGAAAATATGAGTGATGGTGATGTGGCTTACTTGTTTGCTAGATTGCAATGGCCTGGGCAAAGTTTTCTCTTTGTTTCTTTCCCTTCCTTCAAGCTTACACTTTTCTCCCCCTCTCTCTGCCTTAGCCATGTGTAGTGTGGGTGTGTGTCTGAGTACGCAAATGCTAAGGAAGTGTTGATGTATTTATAGGAAATTTTGTGTGAAAAGTCCAGAATCCCCTTCGTTCCAAAGGAATTTAATAGTCTTTGGATTTAGGTTGAATGTAATGGAATGAGGGGTGATTAGGGTCCGAATTGTGTACTTAAACAAGTTCTAGTTAGGGTTATCTTTAATTAGAACTAAGCTAGTAATAAGTACAAGACAAGTTCCCTATATTTTGGGGTCCTAGTCAAAAGTCTTTCCTAAATTCATGAAATTTGTTTCAAAAAGTACACTACAATGTTTATTTATAGGGTGGTCGGCCATGTGATATAGATTTGAGGGAATTTTTCTCATTTATTTGTGTACAAACTATTTTTTATATATATATATTTTAGATATTTTGAAAAAAAGATTATAATATTGGGAGTGTACTTTTATATGTATAAAGAATGATTTGGGCTCAAAATGTAATCAAAATAAAATGTGTGGGCTTGGAATTAATTAGAATATCTATTTCAAGTGTAGTATTAATTAAAATAATGTTAGGAAAAATAATTTGGTTTGAATGATCTCGTTTTGAATTAAAAGACACATAACCGAATGAAAATGATAAAAATCAAAAATTAGGATTTTATGCTACTAATCTCAAATTTGAGAGTTAAATAATTAATACTAGAGTGTTAGAAATGATTTCTAAGTTACTGGGATCGATTAGGGTTTGTACGGGTTTATCCGTGATACGTTTTCAGTTCTAGGGTTAATTTTACGAATAAACGGGGATCTAAGGGCTTTTATTATATTAATTCAAAATTAAGGGTTTTACTAGGATTTACAAAATTTAGGGGTCTCATAGCTGCACGCCTACTTCTCTGTATGATACGCTTGGTGATGGGATCCACATTCAATTGATGTATAACCACTTTTGGATTAACTCCGGGTATCTCGTGTGGGGTCTGACCAAAAACATCGATACTGCCGACAAGGAAGGCGACCAACTCTTGTCAATCGATAGCACTAAGACCCACCCCAACAAGGAAAAACTTCTCCTATTCGTCGACAATTATGACCCAATCTAGCTCCTCAATCACTTTATCAGTTGGTATTTTTTCCCACATCTTCAAGAACCTCCTAATCTGGAATCTTAATTGAATTGACCTCACGCTCCTTTGTCTTCTTAGCAAGAGTCGTAAGGTAACACTCTTTTGTCGATCTTTGTGATCCTTGAATTTGCTCAATGCTGTACTCGATAGGAAATCGTATGAGTTGATGGTATGTGCTTGGGACAACCTTCGTTGCATGGAGCCACGCCCGGCCCATAATTATATTGTAACAGGATGTGAGCTTGATAACTAGGAATTCCACGTCTAGTGTCTTGGTGCCGGTTTGGACTGGCAAAACAATTTTGTCGAGTGGGTATTCTAGATTGGCATTAAAGCTAAATAGTGGATAATCGACTGGCTTGAGATCTTCATCCTTGAAACTGAGTTTTAGGAAAGTTTTGAAGTACATGATTGCCAAAGTGCTCCCCTAATCAATGAGGATTCAGTCGATGAAAAACATGTTTACCCGCAACTCGACAACCATGGCATCATGATGGGGCAAAGAAAGCCCAATCAGATCGTCATCAGAAAAGCTAATCTCATTAATCAGCATCCTTTGCCGTCTCTTTGGTTGTAGCTTTGATTTCGGAATCAACTATACAGAATCCTCAGCTAAATGAGCCTAGACCGAATTTACCTTATTTAGTAGGGAAATGCTATAAATCACATGGATTACGTCAAATGGAGGAGAATCCAGCTGAATGGTTAAAGCATTCATCAGCGTAGCCTTCTTCGAGAGGTAATCGACCAAGCGACCATCCTTTAGAAAATCCTCCAAATGGTCCTTCAGAGTGTAGTATTTGTCTTTCAAATGGTCGCGATCCTGATGGTAATTGCACCTCTGATCAGGGGGTCCAGACATTTTGGTCAGCCACTTGAAATATATGCGATGTTTGATCTTCGGGAGGATCTAACTAATTTTTCAGTCCGCCTTTGAATACTCGAGTCAACTTAATACTGTTTTTTTCTTTGACGTGAACCTCGACTGTTATCCATTTTGGACCTCCTACACAGCTCCAGACTTCTCCTTGGCAATGTGATTCCTCTGACTGGGGAAACAACTATTATTGTTGACCCATCACTAGTGCAATCGATTTTGGGTCTTGAAGTCCTACATTTAATTGAAGCATGTCATCTTCAACCTTACAATACTCCTCCACCTTCCTCATTAGAGCCCAAACTGATTTTGGTAGTTTTCGAGTCAAAGAGCTCTGAAGTGAGCTATCTGGGTGGAGTCCCATTTAAAAGCAAGTCAGTAATAGAATCATTATAATCATCATCAACAAGATTGAAACATTTCCAATATCATGCCGAGTACACCCGGAGAGTCTCGTTTGGTACAATCTTCATTGCCCACAAAGAATCCGTTTGCATAGGCTATGTTTCATTGGTGATGAACCTGGCCCAGAAAGATCTCTGGAGTTAATGAAAGCTCTTGATGGATGCCAGCTGAAGCTTATAATGCCATCTAACAGCTAAGGGTCCTAAACTGCTAGGGAATTTTTGACACATAAGCGCTTCATTATCTGCATGTAACGTCATGGCTTGTTTGTAATGACGTACATTGTAAGTAGAATTTGAATTTCCATCATAAAGTGTAAATAACGAAGCCTTAAACTTCTTAGGCAAGGCAGACTTAGCTATCCATTGAACAAATGGATTGTGCCTATCCTTTTGGTCAGAATCTTCATTCTTTCATTTATGCGCCTGGTACCATGCCCGCAGGGAGTTTTCTTCATCGGACGAGCTCAATTATATCTCGGTCACATTTTCTGGGCTTGCCTTGAGATGAATTAGTAAAGCTGTTGCTAGCATTACGTCTCTGATGATGATGTTGACTAGTTCCCCTTATTGGAGAACAATCGCGTTCTTTGAGCGAAGCTTTATGAGATTTCGCTAGCTCTTGGTGTAGGTGCTCGTTCTCTGCTGCCATAGCTTTAAAATGCTACGTTTGGCTTGGTCCAACAACATATGTATTGCGTCTTCGATAGACGTTGGCAGTACAGATGAATTTGGTGAATCAAAGTTTAAGACTCGTCGGACGAGAGTTTTCTTCGGGTTTAAGGAAACTCTGGGTGCTATAGGTTGAACTTCAGTGATTGGAGGATCATTAGTTAGGTCTACGATGGATGAGTTTGAATATTCCCACAAACGACGTCAATTGTGAGGTGTGGTTCTACAATATTCCTTCGTTCTAAACAAACTTTTGTTTGATCCTCGCTCTGGTACTTGAAAGAAGAAACACTGCGGTTGGGGGTGCTAGAATTAGCACTCCAAAGGTTAAGTCAAATTCTGGATGAAAAGAGATAGGTTAGATATTTGGGAAATGAAGTAAGTTTGGGTGAACACGCATACCTCTCTTCTTGTATTTACCTTTTTTATATAGAGGTTTGGTGTAGATCTTTCCTACGTAGTTTCATCTTTTCTTCATAATCATCATAATGTTAAGACCCATATTCCTATTACACCTCTGGAAAAGGGATAGATTGGGGCCACCCTGATTGGGATTGGGATAGTCTGTCAAATTGCATCTAGTGCTCGGCATGAATGTTCGATTGTCGGATTAAATACTCGCCGTGTCACCTAGTCAGCGTAGGGATTTACTCGGCATCGATCCTATGTAATCTGGTGGGCCTAGTTGGCAATTGGAATGGTTGGATTTGGGCCCATTAGTAATTGGCCTAGAGGTGCTATGTTTGCCGAATGTACTTCAATTTATACTTGGCTCACACAAGACTAAATGTTATTCATGGTGATTTTATGATCCTTATACTCTTAGTATAATACTCATAAATAACGATTAAAGAATGAGACATACGGCTCTTTTCAAACATAGCGTTATAGAATGGACACACAAGTGCACTTTGTAATATTTATAAATATGTTTGGTACAAATTAATTTCTTATCACTACGCCAAAACAGGGCATAAATGGCGGTTTTTTTAACGGCGGTAACGAAAATCGTCATTCAAGGTACTATTAACGGCGGTAACAAAAACCGTCGTTAAAGGTATCATTAACGGCGATTTTGTTACTACTGTTAAAAAAACCGCCGTTAATGCCCACTTTTAACGGCGGTAACAAAACCGCCGCTAATGCCCGATCATTATCGCCGTTAATGACGGCGGTCTTTGCCGGCGAAACTCCGGCGTGCTCCGGCGAAACTCCGGCGAGCTCCGGTGAAACCATCTACAATAAAGTAAAAGTAATGTTTAAATATTTATTTAGGGAATATATTTCATGAAGAGTGGCTATGGTAGAGTGGTTAGTGTGGGTGGATGAGAGGTTGAGGGTTTAAGACTTGAGGAGTGCAAGAAGAAAGAATTATCTTTTGAAAAATTTGAACCTATTTACGGCAGTAAAAAACTGCCGTTTTTGGTCCTATGTTACCGCCGTTTTTGGTCGACTTTTAAGGACGGTAATTTACCTTTTTACGACGGTTGTACTTTTTTCGACACACGCAGAAACGGCGGTAACAAAACCGCCGTTAATACCGCCGTTAAAGGCTTTAACGGCGGTTTTACAACCTTTAACGGCGGTAAAAAACCGCCGCTAAAGCCCAATTTTGTCGTAGTGTATTTTGTAAACATTGGCCTGATGATTCCTTTTTGTTATAAATAAGTAGAAGCTCTAATTTATATTTTTGGTACCCTATCTAAACAATTATTTTCTCTTGGATTTGTTTATTTGATTTATTCTATAATCAATTTTGGATAATCATAATTACTAATTGATCGCGACGCTTAATCCTTAGATACCAGGAAGCGTATTGTGACTAGGGTTGTAAACGAGCTGAACCAAACTTTAGTATGTTTGGTGGCTGAATTTAATCAATGAGGTAGAGAGGTCGAGTAGGTTGGTTGGGACATTGGGTCGAAGACAAGTCGACCCTACTTGGAGGCCCATGAAGCCGCGTATACGAATCGGCCACATAAAAAGCTAAATATGAGCCAACACACTCAGCTGGAGGGCAGACTAGAAAATTCTATGTAAGGTCAAGAATAGGCCCGACCCTGGCCCAAGAGTAATGTAAAAGGGAAAGAACATCAGCTAAAAAAGAAAGATAAAAAAAGAAAGAAAGATAACTTGTAAAAAAAGAAAGCTTTGAGAGAATATAGACTAGTCTATCGGAGTGCTAATTCTGGTACCCCCGACTGGAGTGTCCATTCCTTTTTCAGGTAGCAACCAGAGGATCAAGGGCGTCTACCTCGATCAAAGAGTATTTCCAAACCACATCACCATAGTATGTTCAGGATTGTTTATTAAGATTTTAACGAACTCGAACTCGAACTCGAACTCGAGCTCGAGCTCGTGCTCAATAAGAATTTAACGAACCGAGTTCGAGCTGAGTTGGCTTAGGGCTTGACTCGAGCTCGAGCTTGTTCACAAGCCTGAATGAGCCGAAAAATTTATAAATTCATATTTGCGTATGAAACTAAAGTTACATTTAAAAAAAACTTTGATTATACTATTATATATACAATATATATATAAACATGCTAAAAAAAAGTCAATATTTTATCAAAATAATAATCTACTACTACTATTATATAAATGTATTATCTATAGTTAACTATTATTTACATTTATATTTTTAAACATGTTTATCTTATTTTTTATACATATTTTTACATTATTTAATATATAAATAATAAATACTAAACGAGTTAGCTAGCGAGCCGAACTTTAGAATATTTTGCTTGTTTATTAAAAATTTAACGAGTTCGAGCTCAAACGCAAAAAAATAAATAAATTAATTAACGAATCAAATTCGAACGAACTCTTACCAAGTCGAGTTTGAATTTGTTTACAAACAATTCTATTGATTTGCAGCCCTAATCGTGGCACACGATGCCCAACTGTGATCCTGAATTGACGATTACAAGCTCACTGGGGCTGACCCACCCAGTCGAATGAGGCCTAGCTTGTTTGTGTGCTTGACGATGGGGTCAGTCCAGCTCGGTCACTTTTGTTCCTTCAATTTGAATTGCTTCACTTCCAAATTTTATGGATTAGCTTGAATTGACTGGCTTTGATGATTTTTTTGCAAAATTTTGCTAAAAGATTTTTATTGATAGGTCCAAGTTATCATGTAGTCGTGTAACAAAGAGACATGAGAGTTTTTTTTTTTTTTTTTTTTTAACGTTGTAAAAACTAAGGAAAAATAATTATATATCCCCTGTTAAGAACACACCATACATACTGTAAGTCAGAGCAATTAAATAATTTCTAGAAAGGTTAATTTTATTTCATCTGCTAAATTATTGCCAATTTTCTCTTTCATCCATAAATTATTAAATTTAATTATCTTTATGGTTTTTAGCTAATGTTCTCCCGTTGAAGATTAGGTTCTAAATGCATCCCAAAATTTTAGTTGGACACTCCAATACATTGTACACTCTATAATGAAATTTCAAATAATATCTATTTTACTCTCAAAACTCATAAACACATTTTTAGGACACCCCACATGGCAAATAGCTTACAATTCATCCCTGAAAAATAAAATAAAAAATAAAAAACTCCCCATTGTCGTTCAAACCTCAAAGCAAGGTTTCAAGAGTACAACGGCAGCACCATTGGTCATCATCATCGCATTGCCAGCCACAACTGTTGTTAGAAAAATTAAAATGTACAGAAAGAACTTAGCATAAACATGTTCGGATATGAAATATTGAATAACGTCAAATAATTCAAAAACACATTACCGAATAAGTGAAATTTGTTTCGAAATTGGATTTTCAAACAAAATTCATAAAACCGACGCCTAGAAACAAAGAAATTGAACAAAAAACGTAGTTTCTTTATCAAAAACGGTTTCGAAGCATTTTCTTCATTATTCATTGTTGACTCTAAAATAGAATGCGGAAATAATGGAGGAGGAAGTAATGTTAAGTATGAAGAGATAAGGGAAGATTGATATTGGTTATAGAGATGTGGTGTCCAAAGATATATAATTTGCACTTTTTACAATTTGAAGTACTTTTTGATCATTTTGAATAGGCACATAATACTAAAAAAATTTATTAATTCTTTGTATTACTTTGGTTCCTATACTTTTAATTGGTTCGATTTTGACCCGTACTTTTAAATTTTGTTTCAAATTAGTCTAATTAATAATATCGTTAGTGTTTTTAAAGAAAAATTATTACTAAATTGGTTGAGGTTAACTAACTGAGTTGAGTAAGTTTATAATTTTACTTTTAAAAATAGCACACGTGACACTTACGTGCATATTTTTCAAAAAAAAAAAAAAAAAAATTTGTTTAGAGTTGTAATCAATTGGACCAAATTGAGACAAAATTATAAATTCAAGGTTAAAATCAAGCCAATTGAAAGTACGAAGACTAAAATGACACAATAAATATAGTACTTGAACTACCGTCGTAATTTGCCCTTATTAAAGCCTAATTCGACGGCTAAAAATGTAATTTCAAATTTTAAACAACTTAAACCATACAAATATATTTTTTATTTTTTTATTTTATTCACTAACTTGAAATAAGAGTTGGAGAAGAAGATAGGCGTTTTGTGGGAGCCGAATAATATTATTACGTAGGGAAGCTGATTTAGTTTAAAGAAAGAAATCAAGTTATGTACTATATGGCTCTATTCTAGAGGGACAGAGGCCGAATAACCAGATCGGCTATAGAATCAGTTGTAAGCTGGACTGGGTATGAATACGTAGGACATAATAACCGAATAACCAATTATTCGTTGGTCAAAAGATTGGCCCAACCATCAATGTCAAGGACGACTATAAATAAGAGGAGCATCAGCTAAGAAAAGGGATGTGAAAAAAAATAAGATTAACTTGAGACACAAGCAACCAAAAGAGTATACACTGACCTATCCGTCGGAGTGCTAATCTCGGCACCCCTGATCGGAGTGTTCATTCCTTTTTAGGTGACTAGCTGAGGATCTAGAGAGTATTTCCAAACCATATCTCCACAATTGGCGTCGTCTGTAGGAATACTCAAGCACATTCATGGCGGGCGTGACAAAAGATCCTCCGACAGTCGTTGACAACCTTACGCCACGAGATGATACCACTCCAAGAAACATGCTTGGGCCAGAGAACATTGCCGCACGAAGGGCCTTGAACTTCGACTCAGTTGCCCAGACCTCGCACTCGACATCAACACATGAGACAATGCAAGCGATTATAGATCAGGCGAAGCAAAATGAACAAAGGTTAGAAAATATGATGGTTGAGAACGAGCACTTTCGAAAGGATTTGGCCCGGGAGGTAGCAAAATCCCAATAAGCCGCGTGCCAAGATCGGGGACGACCTTTGGGAAAGGATGGTCGACGACCTCGAATTCGGAGACGTGAGAGTGGCAGTGACTCTGACTCATCATCCCTAGAATCCGAAAAGAAGGGACGAGTGAAGATCTCCAGTTCTTCCAAAGGAAGTCCGCGTGCGCGGAATAAGCGAAGAAGAAATGATTCAGACGAAGAGGATCAACACGACCCCTTCGTGCGACGGATCATTAGGGCAGTGCTACCCAAAAAATTCAAAGCTCCATTGTTCACCCTATACGACGGAAAATCGGACCCCACTGATCACGTTCATCATTATAAGCAAGCCATGACGCTTCATACAGACGACGAGGCCCTCATGTGTCAAATATTTCAGAGCAATTTGGGACCATTGGCCATCATATGGTGTTACAAATTGGAACCGGTATCGATTAAGAGCTTTCATCAACTCCAAAAATCCTTCAGGGCAAGGTTCATCACTAATGAGGTCCAGCCAAAGCAAGCCGATTCTTTCTGGGCAATGCAAATTCAACCGGGAGAAACCCTTCATGCATATTCGACGCCCTATTAGGAATGCTTTAATCTTGTGGACGATGCCTGCAATGACTCCATGGCCATCACCGCCTTTAAGATGGGATTGCATCCTGATAGTACCCTCCACAACTCCATGACCAGACGGCCCCCCAAAACAGTCTGGTCGTTAATGAAGAAAGTCGAGGAATACTGCAAAGTGAAAGATGATGCCCAACAAGTCAAAGCCAGACACAAGGCCAACAAGACCGCCCCATCTGAAATCGTTCTTTTAATAAACTCTGTACCATCACAAAGCCTTGAACCACGAAATCGGGCTAAACGAGAGAAAAGACGAGATTCGTGCCAATCAAATAACCAATGTTCACATCGAGCTAATGAACAACTTCAAGTGGATAGTAGGCACATAAGGTGTGCGGACAAGAAATATAAGGAGTTATCGGAACCAATCAGTGCGGTTATGTCTAAAGTCCAACACCTTTCGTTCTTTAAATGGCCACCTAAGATGGTGGGATCTCTCGACACGAAGAGACGGGATAGGTGGTGTGAATATCACAAAGACCACGGTCATGATACTGACAGTTATTATGCGTTAAAGGACCACCTTGAGGAGCTCGTACAAGATGGTCGGCTTATGCAACACGTTCGAAAGAACAATTCAACAAAAACAGTAGCTTTACGACAAGATTCACCCCCACTCGACATAATTCATATGATATACAGCTTGCCAACGGCATCCGCGGTACATACAATTCAGTCGTATCCTAACCCCCAAAAGCAAATCACACTAGCAAAACGGCCCCATGAAGCTGCGAGTATTACTTTCGATGATTTTGATTTGGTTGGCGTAACGCTCCCCCACACTGATCCCTTAGTCATCGAATTACGCATAAACCGATTCACCATTGAACGTGTTCTCATTGACCAGGGAAGTACTTCAGAAGTAATGTACTACAAGACCTTTATTAAACTTGGCTTCACTGAGTTGGACCTATCTCCACCTGATTATCCGTTATTCGGCTTCAACGCTAATCCGGAATATCCTTTGGGCAAAATCACACTACCAATTCGGGTGGGCTCCCAATTAGTGGATGTAGAATTTCTGGTTGTCAAGCTTCCTTCGCCGTATAATGTCATCATGGGACGAACTTGGTTGCATACCATGTAGGCCGTGCCAAGCACCTATCATCAACTACTTCGCTTTCCGACTAAACGCGGCATAGAACAAATTTGAGGTTCCCATAAATTGGCACAGGCATGTTATCTTTTTGCTGGAAAGACACCAAGAGAGCTAGAAGTGAATTCAATTGAGGTGTTGGATCGGGAGAGCCTCGACGACCTTGGGTGGCTCCCAAGTGAAAAGGCAACTGGAGCCTTGGATCGGGTTGAAATTGATGGGAATCTTGACAAGTTCTTCATGGTCGGCACTTCCCTAAATAAAGTCGACAGACAAGAGCTAATATCCTTCTTACTCGACAACCTTGATGTCTTTACATGGTCACCATATGAGATGCCGGGGGTGGATCCATCTGTGTCCCAGCATCGCTTAAACGTTGATCCCAAATGTAAGCTAATTATTCAGAAAAGCCGGCAGTCAGCCGCAGAACACACTATTGCTGTGGTTGAAGAAGTTGATCGGTTGCTTGATGCCGGGGCAATTCGCGAAGTGACCTATCCTACATGGCTATCGAATGCTGTAGTTGTAAAAAAGAAAAATGGAACCTGGCGTGTTTATGTGGATTTCACGGACTTAAACAAAGCTTGTCCTAAGGATTGCTTTCCCCTCCCCAGAATAGACCAACTTGTAGATGCAAAGGCACATCATCAACGTATGAGCTTCCCGGATGCCTATAGAGGCTACCATCAAATTGCTGTGCATCCGGAGGACCAAGAAAAAACTGCATTCCTCAACCCAAGAGGAACCTATTGCTATATGGTTATGCCTTTTGGGCTGAAGAATGCAGGGGTAACCTACCAAAGACTGGTGACTGCCATGTTCAAGGAGAAACTCGGCCGTACCATGGAAGTATACATTGACGATATGGTGGTCAAGTCCAAAGAAGAGCAAACTCATCTAGCCGATCTGGAAAAGACATTCGGCATTCTTTGCAAATACAAAATGAAGCTGAATGCTTCCAAATGTGCATTTGGTATCGGATCTGGCAAATTCCTTGGCTACATTGTTAACCACCACGGAATCGAAGCCAACCCGAGGCAAATCACAGCAATTCTAGAACTTGGCTCCCCTCAGTTTGTCAAAGAGGTTCAGAAGCTGATAGGAATGGCCGCCGTACTCAACAGGTTCATCAGTCGTTCCACAGATCGCTGCCGACAATTCTTTCATATCCTTCGACAGGGTAAAGCTTTTGAATGGACCCCCAAGTGTGAAGCCACTTTGGACGGTTTGAAAACTTACCTCCGATCAGCTCCATTCTTGACAACACCTTCGGCAGGTGATTCGCTCATTTTATATCTTGCAGTTTCCGACCGGGGCAATTAGCGTCGTACTATTAAAGGAAGAACTAGGGGAGTAGCGGCCAGTTTATTATGTGAGCAAAGCAATGGTTGACATTGAAACACATTACCTTCCATTGGAAAAACTCGTCCTTGCTCTCGTCGTGGCAGCAAGAAAACTGATGCATTACTTTCAGGGGCATACCATTGTGGTACTGATGGACTACCCCCTTTCGATCAGTGCTCCGTAGCGCAGAAGCATTAGGGCGCATTTCAAAATGGGTTCTCAAACTTGGCCAGTATAATATCCAATTTCTACCCAGAACCTCAATCAAGGGGCAAGTGCTCACCAACTTTATGGTCGAATTCACCGGGTGTCTCGCCGACTTTAAGTCAGTTGAAATTCAACCTAAGCTGAACTAGAGAATTTACGTTGGGGACATTTGGCAGTTGTATTGTGATGGGTTATCCAACCAACGTGGTAGTGGGGCGGGTGTAATGATCATGGCCCTCAATGGGGCAATAATCGAGCAAGCTGTCAAACTGGGCTTCGAAGCATCGAACAATGAGGTCAAATACGAAACATTATTAACCGTCTTACGGAATGCACTTTTCCTTGGTGCTCGGCGTCTGCTTATCTTCTGTGACTCAAAACTAGTCATCAGCCAATTGAAGGGGGAATATGTGGCCAAAAATAATCGTATGGCAGCCTACGTGAAAACGGCGAATTCTTTGTTGGCAAAATTCGACCATCATGAATTGAATCAAATAACCCGGGATCAGAACACACATGCAGATGCCCTGGCTTGCCTAGCCTTTGTCATCAACTCATAAATTAAACGGACAATTGAAGTAGGATTCATCCCTGAGCCGAGCATTGCCCCTTCGGAGTCAATTCAGATCAATATCATAGAATCAGGTCCAAGTTGGATGGACCCTATTACTGCATTCCTATCTTCCGAACAGCTTCCGACGGACAAGAAAGAAATGCACAAACTACGAAGCAAAGCCTTGCGATATTACTTAGATCCGCAAGGAAAGCTTTACAAAAAATCCCTTTCTGGTCCATACCTAGAATGTGTTCATCCGAATAAAGTTGAGGAACTCTTGACTGAAATACATGAAGGTAGTTATGGTGCCAATTCTGGCAGGCGTTCTTTGGCCCATCGAGCTATAACACAGTGGTACTATTGGCCGACCATGAGAGTTGATGCCGAGTGTTACGTCAAGAAATGTGAACAGTGCCAGAAGTTTTCCCCTTTAATTCATTTGCCTGCTGAGGAGTTAAGCTCTATCACTGGTCCTTGGCCGTTCGCTCAATGGGGACTGGATATCGTCAGACCATTGCCATAGGCCCCAAGGAACAAGCGATTCTTGATTGTCGTGACAGATTACTTCACGAAATGGGTTGAAACGGAGGCATTAACGCACATTCGAGATACTGATGTTCGGCGTTTTATATGAAAAAACATCATAACACGATTCGGCATTCCAAGAGCACTCATTTTAGACAATGGCACCCAGTTTGATTATGGCGTCTACCGAGAATTATGCAGCACGTATGATATTCGGCCCTATTTCTCCACCCCGGCTTATCCACAGAGCAATGGTCAAGCTGAAGCCTCCAACAAAGCCATCTTAGATGGCGTCAAGAAACGGTTGGAGAAAGCCAAAGGCAGATGGGTCAAAGAGCTCCCCAGTGTGTTATGGGCTCATCGCACTACACCAAGGCGGTCCACTGGGGAAATACCGTTCGCCCTATGCTTTGGAACCCAAGCAATTATCCCCCTGGAGATTGGCTTACCCACTCTGAAAACGAAGGTCTTCGACTTAGGCTGTAATGACATGATGTTAGCATTGGATCTGACTCTGATCGAGGAACACCGAGACCGTGCCCTCGCATCTATGGCGCGGTATCAGTAGTAGCTCGCTAAATTATATAATCAACGCGTGCAGCTGTGACGTTATGTACCTGGAGAATTGGTCCTCAAGAAAGTTCTTCCCACTACTCGGAACCCCGCTGAAGGAAAACTAGGTCCCAATTGGGACGGCCTCTATCAGGTTGAATCAATCGCCGGCACAGGGGCATACCGGCTCAAAGACATGTCTGGGAGAAGTCTACCACGTCTTGGAATTCCGCGCATTTGCTTAAATTTTATCATTAACCCGACTTGTGGGGCATGATAACTTGTTTTGAATGTTCGCCGTGTACAACTTTCACTTTTACAATGCAAAGCCTCTTATTTCCTCACTACGTGAAATTTAGTTCGGTAAATCAAAAGCCTCCGAATTCGGAGCACCCTTCGTAGATACCACGATTGGCCAAAATAAAAGCCTCCGAATTCGGAGCCCCATTGGTGAATGACACGTTTGGGCCGAATAAGCCTCCAGATTCGGAGCGTCTTTCGTGGATACCACGATTGGCCAAAATAAAAGCCTTCGAATTCGGAGCCCCATCCATGAATGACACATTTGGATCGAATAAGCCTCTGGATTCAGAGCGCCTTTTGTAGATACCACGATTGGCCAAAATAAAAGCCTTCAAATTTGGAGCCCCATCCGTGAATGACACGTTTGGGCCAAATAAGCCTTCGGATTCGGAGCCCCATCCGTGAATGACACGTTTGGGCCGAATGAGCCTCCAGATTCGGAGCGCCCTTCGTGGATACCATGATTGGCCAAAATAAAAGCTTCCGGATTCAGAGTGCCCTCCGTGGATACCACGATTGGACAAAATAAAAGCCTTCGAATTCAGACCAAAATAAAAGCCTCCGAACTCAGAGCCCCATCCATGAATGACACGTTTGGGCCAAATAAGCCTCAGGATTTGGAGCGCCTTCGTGGCTAACACGGTTAGCCAAGATAAAAGCCTCCGAATTCGGAGCCCCTTCTGTGTATGTCACGGTTGGGCTGAATAAACATCCAAAATTGGAGCGCTTCGTCGACATCGCAGTTGGCCGCCGCAAACATGATTAACAGTAATCGATGGTCATGACTTCATTTACGAACAACAATTGAAACAATATAGACATTTAAAATAAGATGTTTCATTCAATAAATTGTAAATACATAATTCGCACCAAATTTGTAATAGGTCATGCATATCTTTGATCTGTTTCATTCAATACATGCATAAAAAAAAAAAAACAAATCTATTATTTGGCACTATCCTCGTCATCAATTTTCTCGGCTTCAAAAGCCGCGAAGGGCAAATTATAACTCTGATATAGAGGCGGCGCCAAATCGATGCCCACTGCCTGTAGAGCCTTGGTCCACCCATGCTTGAATCCACGATTTTCGCATCGACAGACCTTTTTGGCCAGCTTTTCCCTCGTATTCTCTATACCAATCTTTCGACCGTCAAAAAATCCCTCTTAATAGGCCTTCGTCCTTATCGCTTCTTTAGCGAACGTGCTCGTCGTATCTCGGTCGGCAATGGCCTGGTTTAGCAGCCGTTGGGTCACCTTTTTCTCTACAACCAGGTTACCTTGACCTGCCGAATGTTGCCCGGCAGTTTTTGCCTATTTTAGTTCTCGCTCGACTCTCTCTATACACGCCTCTATGTTTCGAATGTGCTTATCTTTCTGCTCGACCTCCCGCCGCGTGGCATGGAGACGCATGCCAATTTAATATGACGTATAAAGCCCTTTCACCGCTTCATGGATGCCCTCCTGAAAAATTCAAAATTAGGTCGCCCAACCATCGACTGCTGGACTTCCTCCGAAAAAATTTGTCGGGTGAATTCAACTGCCACGTTTGGATCGCTGATGATTGAATCCGCCTCTGTCGTAGGTTTGTTCCCCACGAAGACTGAAAAGCTCAACGGGCGTGGTGCCCCACTGGTCTCACTTCACGAGCGAGGGGAATTCCCCTGCTGTTGCTTTTCCTTCCTGGGTGACCTGCTTCGATGACGCGGAGAATGGCACCTTTCGCGCTCCCCCGACGTCCTACTTCCCATTCGCAACGGTTCATCACCTCAATTCATCGCTGAATCTAACTCAGCCAATGTCTTACCCTCTCCTCTACTGTTGGAGAATAGTCTTCTAGACATCTAGTTCAAACCCACTACTTTTCTCTCTCTTGTGATCTGCCATCTTTGGACACCAATATGGACCATAAATGAACGCAGCCCCCGCCTATCTCATTCATTGCGGGTGCAGCATTTCCAAAGCATTCCCTTCAATGCTCCGCGCTGTGAACTGTCATTGCTTGGCAGTCCTGTTCATCAATTTGCTGGGGCAAGGGCAGATTTATTAATCTATTCCGCGAAAGTATCAGAGTGCGCCGAAATGTTATTCTGCCCCAGCCAATCCCTGAGCTGTCGCTGTTTGGCAGTCCTGTTCATCAATTTGCTGAGGCAAGGTGTAGACACCTCATTTTTGACCGCCCTTAAGACTTGGGCGTTACTGATGGTTTTCTTTGGTGGTGAAAGATGTGCAGGCTATGCTATGCAAAAGGTCGGTTTCTTTGGCATGGAGAGCGTCAAATCTCAACTTCACACCCCATTTTGGACAAAAGTTATTTTGGATGGTTTTTAGACCTTAGAACCCTCTCTTTCAAAACATTTTTGAAATAAAGTTTATACAATGTTCCGAGGCTCACATTTTGTCAAATGATGCGCTTTTCGATAAACCGAGCAAGGACAAAGTGGAAATGAATGAACGAGAGATGAAATCTTTGAAAAATATTTCAAAACACCTTGTTTAGGGGTTTATAGTTGAAGAAAAGAGGAGAAGAGAGAAGAAACCTAGCTGGGGAAGAAGTTGGGTATGAATCGCTAAAGAGAGTCGGGCAGTCCTCACTAAATCAGGTTTATCTGTCTATGCACTCTAAGTTAAGCTATGAGGCCACCACCGTTGGAAAGAAGAATTCCGGGGTTTCATTTTGCACTCAAGAATATCCTAAGGTCGAGTCTAGATGGGGGAGATATGATTGGTTGAAGTTGGGCATCATCCCGGTTGGACCGAAACTGAGCAACCTTCACCAAAACAAGCTTAACTTTTTTCATAGTTGGCATTTTAATGCAAGGCTGGTTCCATTGGAAAGCTTACTTCCGGGGCTTCAATTTGGACACAAGAATGACCTGAAACGGAGTTCACATGAAGGAGTTATGCCCATTTGAAGTTAGACCTACAGAGCAGATTTTTCCTGCCGACCGACCAGAACAGATGGCCGACCGACCAAATAGATGGCCGACCGACCAGAACAGATGGCCAACTGACCAAATAGATGGCCGACTGACCAGTTAAAGTAGCCAGCCGACCAATTTTGCTAGCCGACGACCTTCCGGTGTATTCTACAGATTGAATGGATGCCAGGTGTGCCAGCTGGAGGGCACAGACTGGATCCTCCATACACGTGTATGGAGGATCTTTGCTCTTGGTTTGAAGCTTCTAAGAGAAGCTTTAGTCTCTTGGCTCTATAAACGAAGGTTCCCCTCTCCTTTGCCATGGTTCTGAATTTTCAGAGGCTCATACACACACACTCCTCCATATCTCTCTATTCCAAGCTCCAAAAAAACCCTTGTTCTTGGTCCCATTGCACTACACCTCATAGCCTATCACCTCCACCACCCATTCCAGCACCTTGAAGTTGATTTTCAGAGGTTGAGAGCTCACCATCTTGGTCCAGAAGCTGCTGCATTGCTGTGCTACAAGGGTAAGTCACTATCTCCCTCTTTGTAGCCTTATCTTGCTTCGTTATTTAGCCTTATCTGCAAGAATTTTTGGGCTTCGACATAAACGGTAAAGTGTCTTATTTTGAGCTCCTCTTGAAGTTTGATTGAGGACACTTTTCTGTTTGAGGTCATCTACCTCCTTGTATCTTCCATCTCTCTTTTAGGGCTAATTTTGCGTCCTAGCTTAACCTTACTTGCAAGATTTTTCGAGATTTTCCATGAACTAAAAAAAGTCTTATTTTGAGCCCCTCTTGAAGTTTTATTAAGGGCATTTTTCTTTTTGGGGTGATCTTCCCCTTTGCATGCTTCATTTCCTCATGATTAGGGCTATGCATTTGAGCATTTGCATTGGCCTTGGTTTGGCCTCTTAGCCACTAAAATCCAGTGGATTTTCAATGGCTTAGGTGTATTCTTGAGCCTTAAAATCTGAGGGGGTGACCCCCTCTCTCCTTGTCTTGTTTGGTGGCCTTTTGGGCCTTCCAAAGGACCCCCTATTTGCAAGCTTCCAAGCTTTGTTTCTATCATTTTTCAGTAGGTTTTAGGACCCCCATAACTCATTTTCAAAGTTGGTTTTGCTATGCTAAGTATCCTTGATGCATGTGTAGAGTAACCCCTCGTGTAGCTTATCAAAGGAGCTCATCGTTCTTGCATGTGTAGACCTCATTTCAGTGGGTGTTTGGGCATATTTTGACATGTTTTGTTCACTTTTTTGGCTGGTTTGATGAGATTTCATATACTTCATATAGGTGTGGTATAAACCATGCTTACTAGCCAATCTTGCATATTGTTTTAGCCCTACATGTTAGCACTTTTTGGCCATGCTTTAAACTAGTATTGTGCATATTTTGGGACTGCCTTGGCTCTGTCTTCGTGCCTAGTTTTGAGTTTCGGGGGCTATTTCATGCATTGGGTGGCATATTTGCATGTTTCGGGACCACCGAGCATCATACTTCAGTGCTGGAACATATGCCATTGTATGCCATAATTCATCCTTTCAATGCCTTTGTGGAGTTGTGTTTTGTGCCTTAAACTCGGGGCCATTGCATTGTGCATGTTTGCATGTATCTTGGTTGCCTCATTTTCATCACATGGCCACTAATTTTGGCATGCTTGCGAGCTATCCATGTTAGTTTAAGTCCATCATCACATGTTGTTGTATGCTATGTTTGTTTACATGTTTAGGTTGCGGGCCTAGTATACATTGCTCATTTGCATGTTCATGTTGCACACTTAGCCTCCATGCCTAGATTGCATTCCATTGAGCATGCATCCCTTGCCTCTCGATCAATCATGATAGGGGTTGGGGCCTTTGATGTGTTTTGTGCTTGCATTTCATTTGATATCGAAGTTGCACACTTGGCTTTTGGGCCATCATGCATTGAAATGCGTGATTGATGGACCGAGGGTCGAGGGCCATGCTCCCTTCAGTCCATTGCATGATAGGGAGTGTGGCCATGCTCACATTTGCTTGAAAATTCCATGCCATACACTGCTTGCGTTCTGTTGCTGTCAACTGCAGGATTCTGCAGGAAGAAATGGCCGGCCGGCCACCTACAGTGCCGACCGACCATCGGTGGCTGGCCGGTGGTACAACAGATAGCCGATAAGCCCATCCCCATGGCCGGTGGTGCTTTGAATTGGCCGGTGATATTCCAGAGTGATCAGGAATCACTTCAAAGGTGCCCCAAGAATTTTCACAGTCCTCAGAGGAGCATGGCAGTGTTAACGGAGGCAACAATGCTATGGCAGCGAGTTTCCGGGCGAGACGAGTCAAGCATGCATCATTCACGCATCCCGAGGTGGTGCTGTGGCCACCTTCTTTCTGCATTTACTTTGTTAATTAATTAGAAATTCTGTAATAATTAATTTAGTATTATTTATTCGGACTGTAATATTTATTCGGACCCTCCGGGTGAGGACAATTGTGTAATAAGTGTGCGTGAGTGTGTGTATGTCTCCCAACCCCATGTCTTTCTTCCCTTTTATTTACTAGCTTTCGATGGTTAGTCTAGGGCATGTTTCAATTAGCATACAGTATGATAGCACGTTTGCATCCATTCATTCGTTTTGCATGCACCGGGCTCGGCGCATCATTCTATCTGCATTTGTATTCCAATTCCAAATTGAATATGTGCTAGTTATAGCATTTCACATGTCATTGTAGATTAGCCGAGCCCATCTTAGTTGCATTTTGCATGTGTTGCATTAGCCATCTTAACATGAACAAGGATCGTGCATATGATTACTAACTAGTTTTTGTTTTGGCTCGGAGTACTCGGTAAGTTCTCATGCTTTAGCATCCTTGCATGTGTGTGAGTGTTGCCATGACAGCATACTTACCATGAGGCTAGCTGCTTATGTGATATAACTGCTTGAGTGCCTGTGGATGGAGGTTGAGTTACCTAAATTGGAATAATGCACTAAAACTGTGAGTTTTAAGCTCACTTGATAGTGGCAAAATCATCTTTTCTAAAGGCCACTTAAGGGTGGCAAAATCTGCATTTTAGCCTACTTACGAGTAGCAAACCATTTTCAGAACAAACATGAAATGTTTTGTTCCAATTTAGGCGATTTGGTCTATACTTGTTTGCTGTGTGAATAACATAGTAATTCTAGGCTAATAACCGGAATAAGAGCATATAATGTTTTCAAAACAAGATATCATGGTTAGTAGAGGCCGATCTTTGATCGGGCGAGCGAGGGTGCTCATAGCTGACCTTCCCCAATCGTACCCAAGTTCCCGAGCTGAGGCAACTTTGGTGATGACGGACACGTGGCCTTTGGCACCGAGTCAGGGTTTCCTAAATTCCCCCAAAATAAAATATTTAGGTGGCGACTCTGTATCTGGCAAAGTAGTCCATGTTTGGCACTTTTTTTTTTTTTTCTAAAAAACTGTTTTCTCAAAACGATTTGCCGGATTTGGACTCTTTGGTTCAAATTAAGAACCGTGACAATTCGAATCCGAACTGTAGCATGGGGCCCACGGGCGCGTCTACAGTGTTTGGCGACTCTGCTGGAGACTTTACAGAACTTGACTCGAACGCATGATATCCTGTTTTGACTACACTTATGTGCTTTTTTGCATTGCATGTGCATTGGTGCGCCTAGGACACCGTGTTTGCCATATGCTATTCCTGAACGGTTTGCTGGAGGCTTACTTTGTCAAAGCATGCCATAAGGCTGACCGGTTATGGGCTCTGCCAGTATGGGAGCACAAATCCCGGTTTTACCGGGGCACCCTTTTCGACCATTCAACCTAGTGCATATTCGGAATCCATAGTGACCATTCCAAGCTAGGACAGGTTGCTTACCTGATTGTAGGTTGTTTGAAACCGCTGCGTGCGTAATGAAACCCTAGCTCCTGATAAAATAGGACAGGGAAACCCTACCCCATCATAGGGGTGTTTTGGCTCTCACTTGTTTGCTATGTGCTCTAGAGTGTATCTCTACAGGGAGTGCATGTATCACTTTGCAAGTTTGAGTATCAGTCCTGTGGGCATCAGGATCAGTATTTGGGGAACCAGTTTTACCTGAGGGTATCAGTTTACAGGCAGAATTTTGGGGCAAAATTCAGTAGGAAGCACAGTCATCCCAGTATGCTCATATCTGTTTTGGTGAAATCAAGCTGAGGTGCTGTCTGTTTTCTCTTTTGCTAGGTAGTCTTGGAACCATAGCTTCAGAAGGCTCCGATATCCCCCGGGTACATTGGACTAGTGTTGATAGACTTTGTTAGGTCAGAAATTCAATTCAAGGGCAACCAGTGTTCTTTCGCTGAGGCGAGGCAAGGCAAAAAAAGGCCAGTCAGGGCTCACCGGTTCATCTGATCCGTCAGTCGCCAGTCACATCACCTTTGTTCAAACTCAGCAGACCATGATGGCACAGGGTTCAGAAGAATTTGTGGCCGTGATAGCAGCATTAAATCAGGGAACTGCCATGCAGGCTGAGACCAGTATTGAAATGCAGCGTCCATTTGGGGCATCTGCCTCACATCTAGCTTTGGGACCCCAGCCAAACTTTGACCCACTTCCGCCAGTTGAAGATTTGCAGTGTCCGAATCCTCGAGAAAGGTTGACTCAAGCTCAGGTGCTCAAACCCCTGGTGCAGCCTAATGAGAGGCTTTATTCCCTTGATGTTAATGAGCTCAATCCGACTGTAGTGAAGATTGCGAACCTTGAGAAGCAATCCAAAAAGGCACAGGGCCTTAACTCCATTCCTGACATTAAGGATGGGCACACCAAGGCTGCTGTTCGGCTCCTAGACAGATTCAAAATGCCATTTATTGACCGTTTCGATGGGTCTGGAGATCCAATGGTACATATCCAACTTTTCTTGGATGTCCTAAAGCCGATGGGTCTGACTAAGCCACAGAAACTCTCTCTGTATGGAAGAACCCTGTCGGGTATAGCAACCACTTGGTACGCTAAGTTGGAAGATAAAGTGAAGTAGGACTGGGAAGAATTGGCTAAGGCCTTTGTCGATCAGTATTCCTACAATACCTAAGTTGAAATGACCATGCAAGAGCTTGAAACAACCCGCCAGAACCTAACAGAGCCTTTTGTGGAATTTGT
Organism: Camellia sinensis; assembly: GCF_055761805.1. Classification (NCBI taxonomy): domain Eukaryota; kingdom Viridiplantae; phylum Streptophyta; class Magnoliopsida; order Ericales; family Theaceae; genus Camellia; species Camellia sinensis. The sequence continues at coordinate 6,146,846 of NW_028129178.1, read as the reverse complement.
TGCAAGATAGAGAGCAAAGGCAGCACAGATGATAGATCGGCCTTCCGAGAGGGATCAAGTACAGATGATGGTGCGAAACCTCGAGCATGATATGTTGCAAAAGTTGATAGTCGCTCCACTATTCACTTTCAAAAGTTTGCATGAACTGGGGGTTTAGGTCGAGAATGCGTTCAACAGCGGGATCATTCCCAGAACAAGTGAACCGACAAGGAGGGCGATTGCAGGAAGCACCAATGCTGGTAGTAGCACTATTCCCAAACCCACCGAAATCAATACAGTCGCCGCAGCCGACCCTTTTGCCAATCCAAGCCTACAAACCGCCGGCCCAGCCCGAGCTCAAGGCAGAACTTTCACCCCCCTCTATATGAGCCTGACTAGCGCACTAAAAGTCTTAATGGAAAGAGGGTATCTCAAACCCCTCGATCCTCAACCTCTGCCTAACCCACTTCCAGCCAGACATAACCCTTCCAAGTACTGTATGTACCATCAGCAGCGCGGTCATGGCACTGACCGTTGCTACCGCCTTCGTCATGAGGTTCAAAATCTCATCGACAACTGGACGATAGCCCCACCTTCAGCCCCCAATGACCAAGTACCTCATCCACATCTCAATCTGATCCACACACTGGCCGTCCCTTACGACCCCAGCGTATACATCAACCCGGCCCATCTATCCAAGCCTGAGGTGTTTATCCCAGAGAGCCTGGACTTATGCATGATGGGTGCATCTGAACCCCAATCATCTCAAACCCACGAAACCACTACTTCTGAGCTGATGAAAATGATTAAAGACCTTCAAAGAATTGTTGCAGATCTGGCCTTTGGGGTTTTGGCCCCATCATCGACCACATCACGTACTAGGGAGTTCATATCTAAAGGCTCCCCAACCTTGAGACGGGCTACATTTGAAGAAGGCCAATCCCTTGGCAAAGTGGAAGCCAGTGGAAAGAACAAGGCAGGGGCAAGCGTTAGTTCCCATGAACATCTTCAGTGGGATATTGAGGCTTTGAAAGCTGAAGGGCTGAACAAACAGTAAGTACTCTCAGTTGTTGCAAAAGCTGTGGATGACACTTTCGTCACTCAGAATGAGAGCAGTCTGAATCAAGGGGCAAGCCGGGAGAAGGGCTGTTGTACCAGGAATGTTCCTTTCAGCCCTAATCCCGTGCTCGGAAGAGATCAACAAGCCCAGTCAGCGCCTGTCAATCCCTTTGCTAGTGCATCCAGCAAAACTCCACAAACTTCAAAAGACCCACCTCGGAGCCAGAGGGTGTTCGCACCACTGTACATGTCTCTATCAGCGGCCTTGAGGGTCTTGATTAGAGAAGGGGATCTGAAACCCCTGGAGTCGCGACCACTGCCAGATAAACTTCCTCCCTCCCATGATCCGGCCAAGTACTGTGCCTTTCATCAGCAAGTCGACCATGTCACTGATAGTTGTTTCCGTCTTCACCACGAAATACAAGATCTGATTGACAATAAGGTCATCGTCGCACCAACTCAGCAAAGTCTATCGACACCGGGTCAGTGAACTTGGGGGATAATGTGAATATGTGATCGGGGGATGAACCACCTGCGGGTGGCGTTCGATTTACTCCAGTTGTGGCGTATGGCACGCACTGTTTTGAGCATTTGCGAATGCTAGTTTCTGACTCGGGTATTTAAGTCAGTTTTGTTGTGTTGTTTTGAGTCTGTCTCTTTGTTTTGAGTCAGTCTTTTTGTTTCGGGTCTGTCTTGTTGTATCGAGTTAGTTCTGTTTTGTTAGAGTTAGGTGATTCCGGGGGTGTTACCTCGGGCATCACTATTTTGTTTTGTGTCTGTCTTTTCGCTTTCTTTTGAGTCTGTTTCTGCCATGGAGCCAGTTACACCAACAGTTATGAATGAAACAGCAGTGGTTTTTCATGTTTTTGTGCTTGCTTCTGCCTTGTGCCAGTTGTGCCAGAAAGTTTGAATGAAACGGCAGTACTTTTTGCCTACTCTTCTGCACCCCAAAATCATTGCATTGACCTAAGTTTTTCAAAACTTTTTGAACACTGCGGTGAAAACGAAGAGGAAGGAATTCCTTGAGTTTTGTAAAAATTTGATCATTTGAGAGAAAGAGAGGCATGCTAAGCCTTTAATGATCGAGATCATGCTTGCTAATGTGAGTACTGAGAAGGATCCTGGCTTGATCCAGATTGGTCCCACACTGTCTTCAGCGCGAGCGACTAGTCGTTTTCTTAAAAGATTTTAAAAAAATATTTTGCGCGATCCTGCGAAGACTTGTGTGGAATCGCTCTTGAGATTGCGCAGCCTAGGATCGCTCTCAGCCTCGAGACTCAACCCCTCATTTTCAAACCTTGGACTTACATTCAGAATGGTCAATGGTCAACCATTAAAGGAGGCCTGTGTGGCCATATTTGAAGCAGCCCTCGAACTAGGGGCAAGAAAAGTCAGATCAAGGAGATCAGATGTCGCCAAAAGAAGCTTGCAAAGCTAGATCAGAAGCATCCCTGGAACTAGGGGCAAAAATGCCAGATGTGCTCGAAGAGCTGAAAATGGATCATCCTGCAAATCAATAAAGACTGGCAAGAATGCCAAACCCTAGAAGGGAGGAAAGAAGAAGATATTGTTGAAGGACAACTGAGTTCTTATCCATAATACTAGGGGCAAATTCAGCCCCCATTGGATGGACTCCTGCATCGTCAATGAACAACAGCCATTCTCCTGGATTCAGATGACTTCAGGATCTCAAACCATTCAACATGGACAAAGCTACACTTTTACCCTTGAGAGGCTCGCTGGGCTGAAAACCCGGAAGGACGACCCAAGCAAAAGTTAGAGCAAGAAAAAGAAAAAAAAAATGCAAAAAGAAAAGAAGAAAAAAATGAAGAAAATGAGAAAAAAAAGATAAAAAAGAAAAGAAAAGAACAAAAAGAATTAAAAAGAAAGGAAAAATAAAGCTCGCAAGGTTGAAAACCCGAAAGGGCGGCCTTGGCAAAAGTTAGAGCGCAAAAGGAGAGGTTAAATACACGAGTGTACCTTAACCCCGAACTACGTAAGGCTTGATTCCCATGTTTGGGATACGTAGGCAACTTCATTCTGAAGTCCAGCCGTAAAACACTTCAAATTCGACTGTGTCTATGTGATAGTTCTGGTCATCTTTGTCTTCTCTGTATCCGAGAGTTCGGTTGTAATCATTGCTCTGAGGACTGATCGCCAATGCGCTGCGGTGCTATTCAAACAAGGGGCAACTTTCCGTTGCCATGCAGCTCTCCTCAAACAAGGGACAGTTTTCCTTTCGATCTGAGGTTGTGCATCTCAAGAGTAAGTTCCATGCTCGTTAAGCATTGGCCGTTTGCAAAAATAGTTTTTGAGAATTTTTACAGAGGTTGACTGATTTTCTCGAAAAGTATTCCATTTTTTTCAAAACTGGACCATTTCTTGGATCCAAAAAAAAAAAGAAAATTTTCAGTGCTCATAGTCGGACTTGCATGATTTTAAATCAGAAAATTGAACAAGCATGCTAATCTAACTCTCATATTGGTCAAAATTGTTTTAGTAGAAAGCCAAAACAAAAAATGGTCAAAGTGATGAACTAGGGGCACAGTTGAGTCAGGTGTTCTGTCTTTTCCCCATTGTTAACATGCTTGCCAAGGAAGGCACCGTACTTGCCGGAAAAAAGGCACTACTAAAGCTAACCACAAAAGGGTAGAAAGCTCTCACATCTTCCAAGCAACGAGATATCAAGCAAAGTGCGAAGCATGAACCGGAATGGGACAAGATATCTCATTCCCTCATCTGGCCAGATCTGATCACGTCCAAACTCCCCAGCAGAGCATCGTCAACCGATGTCAGTTGTAGATTTGCTACACACCCAATTGTAGCGCAACTCCTCTGTGGAAGAAACTCACTGTTGTGAATAAGAAGAAGAATCTAGTGGAATGGTAGGGGCAAGACCCCGTAACTTTCTGTTTATCCACCAACCACCCAGGGGACGGATAAAAAATGAGAGATTGAAGAATAGAGAGATGTGCGCTGAGAGAAAAAGTGAGAAAACGGATTTTTCAGAAAAACAGAGCCTGAGGGCCGAGTGATGTGAGAATCATAAATGATAAAGGGTGGGAAACAATACCCGAGGAAACAGGCTCCCTGTGCACGTCTGAGTGTCGTGTCTTTTGTTTTGTCTCGATGATTGTTTTGAGTCGTTTCGAGTGTTTCTCGATGTGTTTAGGTTGTGTACCTCTTGTTTTTCTTTGTCGAGTCGTTGTGTGCTGTGTTCAGTCGTAGGCTCAATACCCAGTCAAAATTTTTTTCTCATTTCTCAAATTCAAATGAATGAATCGTTTTATGCTCAGAGTGCTGTGTCATTCTCAACATTTGTGCAAAACAGGATTGTTTCTTTCATAAACTGCAGGGTCCACCCCCGATAAGTGTGAACAGTAAAACAAGGACCTATCTGAAGCTATGTGGGTTCCAGACTGCAAAGCAAAAGAAAAAAAGAAAAATTTGGAGCATCTTAGTGTGTTTCAGCTTCGGCAAATTCCGAGACTGCATTCCAGGTGCACCTTCTCAGACCTTGCCATTTCTCTAGAGTATGAGTGTATCTCGACCCTAAGTGTAAGCTTGCTTCAAGTCAAAATGGCAATTAAAGCAGCAGCAGATGTTATCTCTCGCCAATATGAACAGGGTGTGCCCTTTTTGAGCTGAGTGTGTTACAAAGCCCTCCGAGAGATAAATCGGAGGCACCAGAGTACATGTTTGATGCCCTTCCATTGCATAGAATGTGCACTTTCATATACACTTCTGTTACATGCGTGCCGCGCATCGTTATGATTCATGCATAGAATATGATTGCTTTCGATTCTGCATAGAATATGCTTTTGATATTGCATAGAATATGCTCCTGTTTCTTGCATAGAAAATGCTCATATCTTTTGCATAGAAAATGCACTCTTCCATACTTGCATAGAAAATGCACCTCATTTACATAGAACATGCATTCACTCGCACTGTCTTGTGCACTTACACTTTGTATCTCACTAGCACTGTCTTGTGCATCTTGTGGTTGTATCTCACTCGCATTATTTTGTGCATTGCATATCAATCACGCTGTTTAGCGTATCGCACTGTTTAGTGCATTTCAAATTAGTCGCGCTATTCAGTGTATCGCACTTTCTTGTCCATTTCAAATCACTCGCGCTGTTTAGCGTATCGCACTGTCTTGTGCATTTCAAAATCAATTGCGCTGTTTAGCGTATCGCACTTTCTTGTGCATTTCAAATCACTCGCGCTGTTTAGCATATCGCACTTTCTTGTACATTTCAATTCACTCGCGCTGTTTAGCGTATCGCACTGTCTTGTGCATTTCAAATCACTCGCGTTTTCTTGTGCATCGCACTATTTTGTGTAGTTTATCACTCGCGCTTTCTTGCGCATGGCACTGTTTTGTGCAGTTTTACACTCGCGCTCTCTTGCGCATCGCACTATCTTGTGCATTTCATTATATGCTCTCTCTCATCTTGCATAAAAAATGCTTGTAGCATTTGTCAGTGCATTGCGTCGCACTGTTTTATGCACCTTACTTGCATTTTGCATGCATTTTATCACGCTTTCTTGCGCACCTAACCTGTACTTGTTAGTACGTTACATCGCACTGTTTCGTGCATCTTCTTAGCATTGTTTTGTGCATTCACTCTTCACTCACACTTTCTTGTGCACTTTCTGGTCTAGGAGACCTTAAATCCTCTAAAGGTGCAATTCCTTTGGTGTTTGTCGTGCCCGAACAACTTCCAGTGGTCTGGTATAGCCACCTACCTGTGTTTGCGGTGAGTTCCTAGGAGACCAATTGAGACGGTGGAAACTAGAGTTCGAATGGCTCATGCCTAGAACACAAAGGTTCGGTATTTCCGAGACTAAAATCTGGTTTAAATACCCAGGGATATATCCTCGACTTGAAATCTGTATGGCAGCCCCATAGATTGAGATAGCATCTGTATGCACCTCAATTCTGGATACTGAACCAACCTAGTCTGTCACCCTGTTGGAGAATAGGGAAAGCTGCGGCCACAGCCAGGGAGAAAAGTAGTACCTGCAGTTTAAACAAGATGAAGCTGAAGGTCCTCAGCAGCATAAGGTAGGTCATTGCCAATTACCCCTGTAAGGTACCTTCACTTTCTAGCTATTACATTGCATTTTTGCGTTGCATTGCATGGCATAAATCCCCAATTTTCAAACCGGCTTCGCATAGCGTATAAGTCCAATTTTCAGACTAGCTTTGCATAGCGTATAAGTCCAATTATCAAAGTGTTCCTGCATATCATTTGCATCTTGCCCCTTGAACTACGCTGGTTTGATTCCTTACAAAGGGATACGTAGGCAGCCTGTGTGTTCAACCAATCACATTTGTATTTTGTTTGTTTGTCCAAGTCTTCGGCCTCGTCAAAAATGGGTCGTCTCTGGGCTTTGACATTCACTCACGTCACTTCTTGACTTTCGAGTTCTGTCAAAGAGGGGCAACTGTAGACACCCCATTTTTGACCGCCCTTAAGACTTGGGCGTTACTGATGGTTTTCTTTAGTGGTGAAAGATGTGCATGCTATGCTATGCAAAAGGTCGGTTTCTTTGGCAAGGAGAGCGTCAAATCTCAACGTCACACCTCATTTTGGACCAAAATTATTTTGGATGGTTTTTAGACCTTAGAACCCTCTCTTTCAAAACATTTTTTGAAATAAAGTTTCTACAATGTTTCGAGGCTCACATTTTGTCAAATGATGCGCTTTTCGATAAACCGAGCAAGGACAAAGTGGAAATGAATGAAAGAGAGATGAAATCTTTGAAAAATCTTTTAAAACACCTTTTTTAGGGGTTTATAGTTGAAGAAAAGAGGAGAAGAGCGAAGAAACCTAGCTGGGGAAGAAGTTGGGTATGAATCGCTAAAGAGAGTCGGGCAGTCCTCGCTAAATCAGGTTTATCTGTCTATGCACTCTAAGTTAAGCTATGAGGCCACAATCATTGGAAATAAGATTCCCAGGACTTCGTTTTGCACTCAAGAATATCCTAAAGCCGAGTCCGGATGGGGGAGATATGATTGGTCGAAGTTGGGCATCATCCCGATTGGTTCGAAACTGAGAAACCTTCACCAAAACAAGCATAATTTTTTTCATAGTTGGAATTTTGATGCAAGGCTAGTTCCATTGGAAATCTTACTTTCGGGGCTTCAATTTGGACATAAGAATGACCTGAAAAGGAGTTCACATGAAAGAGTTATGCCCGTTTGAAGTTGGACCTGCAAAGTAGATTTTTCCTGCCGACCGACCAAATAGATGGCCGACCGACCAATTAAAATAGCCGGCCAACCAATTTTTCTAGCCGACGACCTTCCGGTGTATTCTACAGATTGAATGGATGCCAGCTGTGCCAGTTGGAGGGCACAGACTGGATCCTCCATACACGTGTATGGAGGATCTTTGTTCTTGGTTTGAAGCTTCTAAGAGAAGCTTTAGTCTCTTGGCTCTATAAAGGAAGGCTCCCCTCTCCTTTGCCATGGTTCTGAATTTTCAGAGGCTCATACACACACACTCCACCATATCTCTCTATTCCAAGCTCCAAAAAACCCTTGTTCTTGGTCCCATTGCACTACACCTCATAGCCTATCGCCTCCACCACCCATTCCAGCACCTTGAAGTTGATTTTCAGAGGTTGAGAGCTCACCATCTTGGTCCAAAAGCTGCTGCATTGCTGTGCTACAAGGGTAAGTCACTATCTCCCTCTTTGTAGCCTTATCTTGCTTCGTTATTTAGCCTTATCTGCAAGAATTTCTGGGCTTCGACATAAACGGTAAAGTGTCTTATTTTGAGCTCCTCTTGAAGTTTGATTGAGGACACTTTTCTGTTTGAGGTCATCTACCTCCTTGTATCTTCCATCTCTCTTTACTTGCAAGCTTTTTCGAGATTTTCCATGAACTAAAAAAAGTCATATTTTGAGCCCCACTTGAAGTTTTATTAAGGGCATTTTTCTGTTTGGGGTCATCTTCCCCTTTGCATGCTTCATTTCCTCATGATTAGGGCTATGCATTAGAGCATTTGCATTGGCCTTGGTTTGGCCTCTTAGCCACTGAAATCCAGTGGATTTTCAGTGGCTTAGGTGTATTATTGAGCCTTAAAATCAAAGGGGGGTGACCCCCTCTCTCCTTGTCTTGTTTGGTGGCCTTTTGGGCCTTCCAAAGGACCCCCTATTTGCAAGCTTCCAAGCTTTGTTTCTATCATTTTTCAGTAGGTTTTAGGACCCCCATAACTCATTTTCAGAGTTGGTTTTGCTATGCTAAGTATCCTTGATGCATGTGTAGAGTAACCCCTCTTGTAGCTTATCAAAGGAGCTCATCGTTCTTGCATGTGTAGACCTCATTTCAGTGGGTATTTGGGCATATTTTGACATGTTTTGTTCACTTTTTTGGCTGGTTTGATGAGATTTCATATGCTTCATATAGATGTATAAACCATGCTTACTAGCTAATCTTGCATATTGTGTTTAGCCCTACATGTTAGCACTTTTTGGCCATGCTTTAAACTAGTATTGTGCATATTTTGGGACTGCCTTGGCTCTGTCTTCGTGCTTCATGGTCAAATAATGCTTGCTTTGCATAGTTATAGTTCAATACGTGTGCCTAGTTTTGAGTTTCGGGGGCTATTTCATGCATTGGGTGGCATATTTATATGTTTCGGGACCATTGAGCATCATACTTCAATGCTGGAACATATGCCATTGTATGCCATAATTCATCCTTTCAATGCCTTTGTGGAGTTGTGTTTTGTGCCTTAGACTCGGGGCCATTGCATTGTGCATGTTTGCAAGCATCTTGGTTGCCTCATTTTCATCACATGGCCACTGATTTTGGCATGCTTGCGAGCTATCCATGTTAGTTTAAGTCCATCATCGCATGTTGTTGTATGCCATGCTTGTTTACATGTTTAGGTTGCGGGCCTGGTATACATTGCTCATTTGCATGTTCATGTTGCACACTTAGCCTCCATGCCTAGGTTGCATTCCATTGAGCATGCATCTCTTGCCTCTTGATCAATCATGATAGGGGTTGGGGCCCTTTGATGTGTTTTGTGCTTGCATTTCATTTGATATCAAAGTTGTACACTTGGCTTTTGGGCCATCATGCCTTGAAATGCGTGATTGATGGCCCGAGGGTCAAGGGCCATGCTCCCTTGAGTTCATTGCATGATAGGGAGTGTGGCCATGCTCACATTTGCTTGAAAATTCCATGCCATACACTACTTGCCCTCTGTTGCTGTCAACTGCAGGATTCTACAGGAAGAAATGGCCGGCCGGCCACCTACAGTGTAGACCGACCATCGGTGGCTGACCGGTGGTACAACAGTTAGCCGATAAGCCCATCTCCATGGTCGGTGGTGCTTTGAATTGGCCGGTGATATTCCAGAGTGATCAGGAATCAGTTCAGAGGTGCCCCAAGAATTTTCACAGTCCTCAGAGGAGCAGGGCAGTGTTAACGGAGGCAACAATGCTATGGCAGCGAGTTTCCGGGCGAGACGAGTCAAGCATGCATCATTCACGCATCCCGAGGTGGTGCTGTGGCCACCTTCTTTCTGCATTTAATTTGTTAATTAATTAGAAATTCTGTAATAATTAATTTAGTATTATTTATTCGGACTGTAATATTTATTCGGACCCTCCGAGTGAGGGCAATTGTGTAATAAGTGTGTGTGAGTGTGTGTATGTCTCCCAACCCCACGTCTTTCTTCCCTTTTATTTACTAGCTTTCGATGGTTAGTCTAGGGCATGTTTCAATTAGCATACAGTATGATAGCACGTTTGCATCCATTCATTTGTTTTGCATGCACCGGGCTCGGCGCATCATTCTATCTGCATTTGTATTCCAATTCCAAATTGAATATGTGCTAGTTGTAGCATTTCACATGTCATTGTAGATTAGCGAGCCCATCTTAGTTGTATTTTGCATGTGTTGCATTAGCCATCTTAACATGAACAAGGATCGTGCATATGATTACTAACTAGTTTCTGTTTTGGCTCGGAGTACTCGGTAAGTTCTCATGCTTTAGCATCCTTGCATGTGTGTGAGTGTTGCCATGACAACATACTTACCATGAGGCTAGCTGCTTATGTGATATAACTGCTTGAGTGCCTGTGAATGGAGGCTGAATTACCTAAATTGGAATAATGCACTAAAACTGTGAGTTTTAAGCCCACTAGATAGTGGCAAAACCATATTTTCTAAAGCCTACTTGAGGGTGGCAAAATCTGCATTTTAGCCTACTTGCAAATAACAAACCATTTTCAGAACAAACATGAAATGTTTTGTTCCAATTTAGGCGATTTGGTCTATACTTGTTTGCTGTGTGAATAACATAGTAATTCTAGGCTAATAACCGAAATAAGAGCATATAATGTTTTCAAAACAAGATATCATGGTTAGTAGAGGCCGATCTTTGATCGGGCGAGTGTGGGTGCTCATAGCTGACCTTCCCCAATCGTACCCAAGTTCCCGAGCCGAGGCAACTTTGGTGATGACGAACATGTGGCCTTTGGCACCGAGTCAGGGTTTCCTAAATTCCCTCAAAATAAAATATTTAGGTGGCGACTCTGTATCTGGCAAAACAGTCCATGTTTGGCACTTTTTTTTCTAAAAATCTATTTTCTCAAAACGATTTGCCGGATTTGAACTCTTTGGTTTAGATTAAGAACCATGACAATTCGAGTCCGAACTGTAGCATGGGGTCCACGGGCGCGTCTACACAAGGGCAGATTCATTAATCTATTCGACGTAAGTATCAGAGTGCGCCGAAATGTTATTTTGTCCCAGTTAATCCTTGAGCTGCCGCTGTTCGGCAGTCCTGTTCAACAATATGCTGGTGCAAGGGCAGATTCATTAATCTGTTCGGCCTAAATATCAGGGCTATGTGCCGAAATGTTCCTGTGCCCCAGCCAATCCGTGAACTGCCGTTCGGTAATCCTCTTCATTAATTTGCTGGGGCAAGGGCAGATTTATGAATCTATTCGGCGTAAGTATCAGAGTGCGCCGAAATGTTATTCTGCCCCAGCCAATCCCTGAGCTACCGTTGTTCGGCGGTCCTGTTCATCAATTTGCTGGGGCAAGGGTTGATTCATTAATCTATTCGGCCTAAATATCAGGGCTATGCGCCGAAATGTTCCTGGGCCCCAGCCAATCCGTGAACTGTCGTTCGGTGGTCCTGTTCATCAATTTGCTGGGACAAAAGCATATTCATTAATATATTCGGCTAAGTCATAGTACTATGCAGTTATTTTAGCGCTGGATTAATTTAGTAGTTTGTTCCATTCATGTTTTTACATCTTACTTAGCCGATTAACAAGCACATGCATCAGGTAGAAAGGCAAAGGCAAAGGTAATTTTCATTCATAAACTGAGTACAAATAGAACTCACTTTACAAATGAAAACTACCCTATGATAGCTTCTCACAAAAATAAATAGTCAAAAATTTAACAAATCTAACAAAACCTACATACACACGATAACAAAACAAAATGAAATACACTTTGACCCTAGGTTAGTCTTCAAGGTCAGACTCCAGCGGCTCAACGTCTACCTGCTCATATGGAATCGACTGCTCCGATACCACGTTAGTGGCAGCTAAGGCTTTGAGCAAGCCGTGTTTCAACCTTCTATTCTTGAACTTGGGCACTTCCTCGACATAGTTCTCTAAGGCCGCATCCTTGCTAGCTTGGAATGACTTAGAAATCTCGGATTCGGCGCTCGCCATCGCCCTCTTCTTCGCTAGTGTTCGCCCTTTCCTCAACGGCCAATCTCAGTTGGTCAACAGTCTTGGCCTTATCTGCTTCGGCATTGGCGCTCGCTTTTTCTTCTACCGCTTTCATGGCCTCAGACTCGGCTCTAAGAGAGGCCTCTGCTGCCTTGCCCTTTTCGTTTGGCACCTCGACAGTGAGAAAGTCGATCTGTTCGATAGCGTCATGTTGGCGACGGCCAATCTCAGCTATCCTTCCCGTCGCCTACAAAACAAGGAATCAGTAAGTTAGCTGATATAAAAAAATTTTCTTTTGTTTAGCCTTGCAAAATTATAAACAAGGATCATGTACCAATATCGCCGATTGAGCGGCTAATGCGATGGACAGCAGATTGGGCTCTGCCCTAAAGGTTGCTCTGTCAACCGGCAGAGAAATGGAAGAGGCCAAGCTCTAGGCCACAGCGGCATCTTGTACAGCCGATGCATCAGAAGCAACCGGCACGTTTTTTATCCTTGGTTGTATTGTAAACGGCATAACCACTTCCAATTTTTCCACGTGTGGCCATTTATCTACTAGGTTTTTCGAATAATCAGCTTCATGTTCGGCCGAACATTTTTTTCCCCCTATGCTCCCATCAATTGACCCTCCTGTTGATCGACAACAGGTTCTGTTTCAACCACATCAGTCTGAACCGTCTCCTCAACAGGAGAAGGTAGAGGAGATTCTGCCCTAGCATCGGGTAGAGGAGGTGGAGGTTCAGTTCGCTTGGCTTCGGCTCTCCTACGAGCAGCCACCCTCTCGCCATTTGTTCGCCTGGCCATTTGACTAAGCGATTCTCTAGCCATGTTGTCAGGATATAAGCTGGGTAGGTCCCCTAAGTCGGTGAAAATATCTTCGAAGGACACGTCTGCTCGGCCAGAAGTGGATGGAGGATTAAGGTCAGCTTCTTCAAAAGCCAAATTTAGTGTCGCGTCAACCTCCTCTTCTAGTCCGTCGAATCCGTCCAAGGAGGGTTGATTCGGCTGCTCAACGACTCCTTCGACTACTTGCTCGTCTGCTGGTTCTGAATCTGAAGCTTCAAGACCAATCTGCCTGAGGTTCTTGAAGCTCGGAAAAATAAGCGTCGTAATGTGCTATTCACCCCTCAGAATCGGAATGTTATCTGCCACCAAAAAAGTAGCATAAGTCGGCTCGTGTCTCAGAAGAATGTGGGCCGCCCTCCCTTGTTTCTAGAGAATCGGACGGCCAAAGAACTGGAGTGCGATTCTGATCTGCGCAAGTATAACGTCGTCAGCCGAGACAATAACTTTTTTCAAATCATTTCCTGCACAAATAAAACAGTAAATACATAGAATTTGAACCAGGTAAATACTTAACAAAAATTCGTAGGGGGTTAAACGGCCACCTGGTTCGCCTCTTTGCCTGGGCACTGGATCTAGGCGATCTCCGCCCTCGCCGAATTCCCAGTTTTCGCGGATAACGACCATGACATAATCAACACGCTTGCCAGAACTGGCAAGCATAGTCACCAAATGATGGTCGATGTCCTTGGCCCTGAGGAAGTAGCACCCCTGCCAGCCAAAGGATTTGGCCAAGGAATAACAATACCGAATAGCAGGGATTCCAAGGTTAAGCCCAAGGCGTCAGTTTAGTTCTAATATTCCCATTATTATTCGGTAAAAAATTATGTTCGGCTGAGAAGGGATTGAACCCCAATGGCGAAGGACAGCCCTCAAAAATGGATGAAGGGGAAAATAGACTCCGTCCTCAGCGATTGACAGGAGAGGGAAGACGATTGTACTCTTATCAGTCCTCTCCGTGTCAACTACGTTCTCTACCAAGAGTGACAGATGGATGTCGGCGGGTATGGAAATATGGCGACGGAAACCAAAGACTTGATCTACAAAAAGAAGGGCTCTCAAATGTTTCGCCGTCATAGCCAGTAAAGTGGATACTCTAAACAGAAAACAAACAAGGAAATGAGAGTCAAAATGAGGGAGAGAAAAACTTACAAGAAATGAGGAGGACAATGAACAACGGAAACAAGTTGCAGAGGACGTGAAGCGAGTGAGGTGAACTGACAGGAAACGAGAAACCTTGTGTATTCAAAAAGCATACAAACAAAGAGACAACACTGTTTCAAATCATATTAAATGAATGAAACGTACGAAGGGGCGGGAGATTATAATCATTCCTAAAAAGAGTAGCCGTTCTGATGCTTGCATTGGAATAAGGGAAACCACCGTGTTTTTTGACCCTCTGAGTCCAAGACCAAACTTGTTGAATAACTGACATTAATAGGATGTTTAGGGGGCAATTTTGGGAGCCGAATAATATTATTACGTAGGGAAGCTGATTTAGTTTAAAGAAAGAAATCAAGTTATGTACTATACGGTTCTATCCTGGAGGGACAGAGGCCGAATAACCAAATCGACCATAAAATCAGCTATAAGCTGGGCCGTGTACGAATAGTTAGGACAGAATAACCGAATAACCAATTATTCGTTGGTCGATAGGTGGGCCCAACCATCAATGTCAAGGACAACTATATATAAGAGGAGCATCAGCTAAGAAAAGGGAAGTGAGAAAAAATAAGATTAACTTGCGATAAGAGCAACCAAGAGAGTATACACTGACCTATCCGTCGGAGTGCTAATCCCGGCACCCCTGACCGGAGTGTTCAATCATTTTCAGGTGACTAACTGAGGATCAAGAGCGTCCTACAGGATCCAGAGAGTATTTCCAAACCATATCTCCACACGTTTGATTATAGAGTGTAAATTATCTAATATAGTATTTTATTGTGTATTTAAACAGGTAACACTACAAGAAATTTCACTTTTAGCGACTAAAATTTTAGTAGCCAAAAGCTTTATTTTAGTCGCCAATTACTTTTGGTGACTAATATATTTGGTCGCCAATTTGGTCGCCAATAGTTCATCGGGAAAGACAGTCGGTGACTAAAATTTTTTTGGTAGCCAAAAGTGATCTATCGACGACTAAAACTTTAGTCGCCATATATTTTTAAAAATAATTATATGTATATATTTTTTATTTTTAGCGACTAAATTATTTAGTAGCCAATTGAGCATGTATGTTTGGCGACTAACTATTTGATAGACAAAAGTTTCACTTTTTGAGAATTGGCGACTAAAAATTTAGTAGCCAAAAGTTTTCATTTTACAATTGACGACTAAAAGCCAAAAGTTTCACTTTTGACAATTGGTGACTAAAATTTTAGTAGCCAAAAGCCAACTGTGATATTTGTTTAGTTGCCAAAATGTCTCATTTAGTTTTTATAATTTGTTCTGTAATATTTTTTGCGTCACCTATAACCTGTGCATATACAAAAGTATTCATCAATTCATTCATTGATTCAATTCTCAACCATTCAATAAAAATATTTCTCCACAACCAATAGCATTCAATTTTCAACCATATACAAAACTTAACTATTAACCATACATATCAAAGAAAAAAAGAATCCATAAACATAGTATAATCCAACAAATACATATACTATCCAAACCAACAATTAAAATTCAAACTAAATAAAATCTTAATTAACAAAACATATCAAGATCTCCATTTTCTTATCACGTGCTCTTGATGCAGCTTCGGATATGGTAGAAGAGGGTCTCCATGTCATTCTATTGTTAAAATCTTACATGCAGGCCACTGCATCGAGGATCAATCTAGTCATTCGTCTTCTTCGACTTGTGAAACTTCTCAGTCGGGCCTTGACCAGGTTGCACAACATAATTTATTTCCTTCACAATTAGCTATAGAGAACAAATAAGATAATGAATATATATATATGTCAATTGTGAATATAATTGATGCAGCAGACTGGCTCATATAACAGCATCAAAAAGGAGATATACCATCTAAATGAGTGAACACAATTGCTAGAACAGAAACAACATTTCAAACCTCGTAATATGTTTTTAGATTTTCATTCTCATCTTTTATATAATGACTTGAAACACAAATACAATCATTTGGTTTCAGATGTTTGATAGATATTTTTGCCATCTCTTTACACATCTTCAGTAAAATCCTATTCACAAATTGTAGGATGTAAGCATGCCTAGTTACATCTATACCTTGACAAGTCATAAAATTGTAAACATGGACTTGCATAGCAAAAAAAAGCCATGAGAAGAAGACAATTTTCCAAGTGAAAGAACAAAAAATTGTAGGAAAAAAAAAAAAGACTATGTTTTCTTAAGGACATGAATATGACAAAAAATTATGGCAGGTATTGAGATGAGGCATAAAATGTATATATACACATAGCAATGCATGCCAAATGATAAACAAAAGTATGAAACAGATCAATGGAAGGAACCCATAAGTTTTTAGACATGGGTTGTATAGTGATAGTGAGCCTTCTATTATATTGCTCAAATTTTGAAATGGTAAGAGAACGATCTTTGAAGTTGCTAATAAAATGGAGAGAATTAATCAATTCATCCCTTTAAATGAAACAATTTGACCACGTATAATAGACTAGAGAAACATTGCCATAATTATTATAACACCACCAAAAGAATTTAAATCTTCACATTCCATCTTATGTTACTATTTAAAAACAAATTAAGTGACATTGTAAAATGATGCAAGTTTGAATCTGATAACTAAAATCTCAACCCTCACTGCATCATCACTTCGTAGTTTTATTGTAAACAGTGTTAAGCTAAAACATTTAGCATTCATCTAATTGCAATAACACAGAAAATTGGTTACTATACAAATTCTCTTTTTTTTTTTTTTTTTTTTGGGGGGGGGGGGGGAGGAGGGTCAGAAATGCCCATGTTGTTAACTTCAAAAAATAACTACCACCCATTATCAAATTCAACCCAACTTCTTCATTTATCAAATTATTGAAAAATTTAGAAATAAAATTGCAAACTTCATATTACAAACTAAAGCATTCAAACTTTAGATTACAAACTAAAATTGCACACTTTAGATTACATCCATCGCTAGTTCACTCTGTAAAACAAACTATTCAAAGCATTCAAAGAATTCATAGATTAAAAAATTTTACTTAACCTAGAGTTCAGAACACAGAACAAAATCATCATAATCAATCGAAAGGTTCTTGCATAGACATAATGTATGTACACACAGAGAGAAAGTGGATTAAGCGTGTCTCACCTGAATGAGGAGTTGGAGTTGGGGGGAGGATTCAAACCAACACAATTATCCCCGATTCCGAGTTTTTATACATATTCTACACATCAAAGAAGTCATTCCAAAAACCTCTAAATGGAAAAGCCATAACAACTTCCCAAACCAACAATTCATGGGGGGCTAAAGAAACAAAGTGAACTCAAAGTAGAAGAAGAGAAATAGAAAACCAAAATAATTGATGGAACCCATTAATGGGAAGCTAGAATTAGAGCAAAAAGTGAATGACCCAATAGAGTAATATACATTAGAAATCATACATTCTGACTATTTGAAGAACCCAGTGTATGTGTGTGTGTGTGTGTGTGTGTGTGTGTGAAGCTTTGTGGGTTTTTGTGAGTGAATAGTGAAAGAGAGGCAGAAAAACAGAGCGAGAGGGAGAGAGAGGATCTCAGGAGACGGTGACCAACAAATGAGGTGAATCGGTGCTCCAGCAGCCGGTGAACGCGAGGAGGAGCAGCAGTGTGAGATATAGGGGAAATGAGTAGCAAAGAGGGAAAATGAGAGGGACGCTGAAGAGAGAGAGAGAGAGAGAGAGAGAGAGAGAGAGAGAGAGAGACGTTGGTTTTTGTTTAGGGTTTGGTTTGGAGATGGGTGCTTCTTGCGACGGTGGCGGTTAGCTCTCTATGGAACGAGAGAAAGAAAGATGAGAGAAGATGAGGGAGCAGAGTGAGAGTGTGAGATATTTTATATAGATGGTTATTGGCGACTAAAATTGTTTAGTTGTTAAAAGTATTTTATAAATTCTTCCAAAATATTTGAAATGTCTCCTTCTAAAAAATTTAGTTCTTTGGCGACTAAAATTCTTTTTTGTCGCTAAAAATAAACTTTTGGCGACCAAAATTTTGGTTGCCAAAGGTAAAAAAATAATTTTTTATTTTCCATTTGTCGACTAAATGGTTTTAGTAACCAAAACTCAATCTACGGTGACTAAAATTCTTTTTTGTCGTTAAAAATAAACTTTTTGCGACCAAAAAGAAAAAAATAAATTTTTATTTTCTATTTAGCGACTAAATGGTTTTAGTAGCCAAAAACTCAATATATGACGACTAAAATCCTTTTTTATCACCAATTCTAGCATTTTTAGCGACTAAATTTTATTGTAGTCGACAATAACCAATATACCCTAACTAAAAAAAATTAATTGCTAAATATTTTACTTTCGTCGACTAAAAAAATTTTTGGTCGCCAATTTCACAACTTTTGGCGACTAAATTTTTTTTAGTCGCCAATTTTGGTCGCCGAAGGTGTATTTTGTTGTAGTGTAAATTATACTTTGCTCCATTTATATTTGACCACTTTTTCATTTGACTGTTAAAGTTTTTTGTTTTTTTTAACTTTTGGCTTTCATGTTTCATTTTTTTTTCCTAATTCACTCTAAAAGCTAACTTACACTTGTTTGGGCAGAAAACATTTTCTACATTTTATGTCATACAGTACAACGGAAAACAACAATCAACCGAAAATGTTTTTCATGGTCAATAGAAAACAAGGCGAAAAATGTTTTCCACTTTTAAAAGGCGAAAAACGTTTTCCAAATAAAAGTTTTATCAGTGCCATTACATTACCACTACTGCTATCATCTCCACCACCACCAAGGCCACAACTAGGCATGTAAATTTGGCCCAGTCTGGGCTTGGGCCGGCTTATGTCGGGCCATGCGGGCTCCCGCCAAAATCCGAACTAGACAAGGCTGGCTCACATGACAGAAAATTAGGCCCAAGCCTAGGGAGTAATCAGGCCTTGGGCGGCCCGCGAGCTGACCCAACAAGCTTGGGCCTAGGCTCGGGCTTGGGTGGGTCTAAACATTTTTTTCTATTTTTTTTCACCAAAGATTTAATCTTTTCCGCCAAAAATGACACTGGACCTTGGGCAGGCCAGGCTTTGAGTGAGCCTTGAGTGGGCAAATGGATCGGGCTCACAGGCAGGATCAAGCTCCAAAACACATAACCTAGGCCTAGACCTAGACGGGCTCAGGCTCGGGCTCAGGCCTACTCGAGTCGAGCCTGCCCAGGGTGAAGGTGGGCTTCAAGTGGTCCACAGGTTGTTTTTATACTTCTAGCCACAACCACTTTAAGTAATGTTGTCGTTACCACCTCCACTGTCCCACAACCACTATAGCTGCCACTGCCATTGCCATCTCTACCTCAGTACTACTGCTACCATCACCACCACTATTACACCACTACCGTTGCCGCTGCCACTACGACCCCCCACACTTCTACTTTATTACTATCATTACCGCCATCACTAATGCAACCATTAATACATTAATTTTAAGAAAACAACCAAACATAAGAAAAAGTTTGGAGAAAAAAAAATTCTCTAAAAAATATTTTCTCAAAATCTATTTTCAGAAAATGTTTTTTGCCAAAACAAAGGAAGTGTTATGTCCAAAATTACATAGAAATTAACACACTAATAGCCACATGTTATAAAATATTTTATTATATATATTACTCTCATTTTACACAAACCCAAATTGCAAAATCTAAACCAATTTATCACAATCAATTAGTTAATATGTTGGTTAATTATATTTACACTTTTGATATAAATTCAAGCCTCAACATAATAATATAATTTTTATATCACATGTCACTTAGTGTGGCATATTTTGTTTAATTTTAAAAGTAAAGTACAAAAAATTTAAAACATAAAAGACTTTGAGAAAAAAAAATTCAAAGGTTAAAGTGGAAAAATGGTTCAATATGGGCAAAATATAATTTAACCAATTTAAAGTATTTACTCTAGAACAGATTATATCTAAAACGATATGAAATTGCAGTAAAAATTTTAACTAGATGTTTAAAGATAAAAATAGGAAAAAATAACAAATTAAATAAAAATAAAATTACAATTAAGGGAAAATTATTTATAAGTCCTATTAGGGAGACTTATGCTACATATGGCCTTACTAAAAAATTTATGTTCCTATAAGTCCTGTGAGAAGTTTGTTGACATATATACCCTCAATATTAGTTGTTAATATCATAAATAATAGTAAAACCATATATAGGAATGTTACCATAAATCATATCTATATAAACGTAACGTAACGTGACACCTACATAAACGTAACGTGACACCTACATAAACGTAATGTGACACCTATGATCTACGTAGGAAATTGCATGTTACCGTAGATCATATCTATATAAACGTAGCGTAACGTGACACCTACATAAACATAACGCGACACCTATGATTTATGGCAACATTCAATTTCCTATATAGGAAATTGAATGTTATCATAGATCATATTTATATGAAACGTAGTGTCACACCAACATAAATCAGCAACATTTTCATATTTAATTTAAAAAAATAAAAACTCATTAAGTTTGCGAAACGTAACGTGACACGTTACATTACGTTTATATAGGTATCACGCTACGTTACGTTTATATAGGATCTCGTGGAATACATTCTTATCTCAATAAGACTTGAGACTCTATAAGAAATTACGCAAGATTTAATTTATCATAAATATCTAAAAAAGAATTTATAAATAAACCTCCTAAAATTAAACCTTTGTTAATGGGCCCAAAAAAAGATAAGATTTAAGGACTTTATAAAAAATTACATAAGATTTATTCTATCATAAATATCTAAAAAACACTTATAAATAAGTCACCTAAAATTAAACCTTTGTGGATGGGCCCAAAAAAAGATGGTGGTGGAGGTAGTAGGAAAGATGACGCAAGTGAGGACAAAGCATTAGAAGAGGTTGGGGACCCAACCCGATCCATGTCGGCAAAGAGGAAGCGAAAGCCCTCTGTTTTTGTATATATCTCTCTATCTCTAATATATCTATGATCTGTATCTGTGTAAACATATACATGCATACGTACGATATGTCACGTTCTCTTAAGCCCGGCAAGTTCAATGTCTTTGTGCTCTCTTATCCCATAGGTATCTTATCAAAAGCTCTACTTTATTAGTACGTTCACACGGTTCTTTTTAAAATTTTAATTAATGGGTGATTTGAGATGATTTAAATAAATATATTTTTTGATTTTTTATAAAATATGAATTAAAATTGAAGTGATGTGATAGAGAAGTGATGTGATTTAAATAAGATGATGTGAGTTAAATAAGATAATAACTTTATAACTTTTTGACTTTTTTAGAGTATCTCAAACAAGGCCTAAATTATAATTAAAACAATTATTTTTCTATTTTAGCTAATCACTTAATCATATCAAACTTTTTATTTTAACTCAATCATATTCAAATATTTGTTATTATTTTTTTTATTAAATTGATGAGCTGCTAACCAAACCAATGTTTTAAAAACCGGACCGGTGAATGAACCGGAAAAATGATCGGGTGGACGGGTCACCGGTTCAACCATCGGGTTGAACCGGAATCGAACCGTGACGTCATAAATATATTAAAATTATATTTAAATAAAAATATAAGTAATAAAATTATAAATTAAAAATTTTAATAATCTTAAATATTTCTCTTAATACTTTTTTATTAAAAAATATAAAAATATGTTTAAAAATATTATTAATTTTGATTTTGGAAGAAGAATTTAAATATTTAATATTTTTTCCATATGATTTTAATTCAAACATTTTGATTGAAAGAAGAGTAAAATTTTTGGAGGGATATCAAATTTTAAGTTTCCCTCCAATGAATTTGATTGAATCCCACATAGATTTCTTGAGTTTTTTGAAAGAATTTTTTTCTTATAAATAGATAAAAGCTTTCACAATAATTTCAAGCTCTCAATGGGATTCCTCACAAGATGAGACCCTTAAAAGAGAGTTTCCAATTAAATTTTTATTATATATATAATATATAATATATATATATATATCCGGTCACCGGTTGAACCGGCCGGTCCGGTCCGGTCCGATTTTTAAAACCATGAACCAAACAATCCTTATGTTTCTTTGTAAAGATAAAACTAGAAAAATGTATAAAAATAAAAAATAAAAATACCGTTGACCGGTTGATCAGCCAGACATTCGGCAACACACAAGAAGCAATAAATAGTACCTTAATTGTTGTAACGAAATACTGTTGTAAACACAAATTTTGACGTGTTACAAACTAGACTAATGGAGGTAATTTTTTGAAATTTATATCATTAATTTAATTAAAAAATGATTTTAACGATCTTGAAACTGATGCTCTTACACCATACCATCCAACAATATTGTGGTGTGATTTATGTGAGTTTTTTTTATAATTTTTTATTTTTATTTTTATTTTTGGTGAAAATTTATCAAATTTATTTTGTTTAATTTTTATTTATAGTTTATTATATAGAAATATTTTAAATAAGTTTAAAATTTTATTATTTTTATTTTAGGTGCAAATTTGTCAAATTTATTTCGTTTATTTTTTATTTATAGTTTATTATATAGAAATATTTTAAATAGGTTTAAAAAATTAATTATTTAAAAAATAAAAAAGTGATTTTAATTATTATTTTCTTTTATAACTTTTTTTTATTTGTTTTGTACAATATATTACAATAAAATTTAATTAATTACAATGAAAAAAAAATCTAATTAATATAAAAAAAAAAGAAGTAAGATTTACATGTAAATAAAAAGATTTATATATATATATTTTTGTAAGTGATGAGATTCAAAGTAATTAATTTTCCAATAAAATAATATAAAAATTCTGACCATCAACTTGTGTTGTCATTTAATTTGATGTCCTGTTGCGCCTCTTTTTTTAGCCTTAGGGGACCATATATGTCCATCTTTGTGGGACCCACGTGGCACCATATACCACCACACCCCCTTTGTGAAGTCTACATCAATTTGTAGCCCTACTACCCTATCTCTCTCTCGATAATCCACCAAATATCCAACACTATCCCTCCATCTCTCTAGCTGGCTAGCACAGCAGCCCATAGGGTTAGCATTCCCAAATGCAAAACGTACTTTGATGGTATTTTAATATTATTAAAAATTGTTAATTGATTTGATAATTTATTAATAAAATTGATGATTTGTTATGAAATTAAAAATCTCAGAGATTAGAATGTAATTTTTAGAAGCATAAAGAGTCATTCGTATTTTGATCAAATCTCAAGATATATATTTATAATTTATCTTTTCTTATTTTTTTAAAATAGATAAAAAAAATGATGAGATCTGTTATTTTAATATTTAAATTGTGACATCATCTAAATTTGTTTCAAGAATAAATTATAATTTCTCTAAAAAATGTTATATGTACTTCAAATTTTACTTATTATTCTATTTTTTGTTTTTTTTATAAGATAAATGATACTTTATTCTTTCTACATTTAGTCAATTTTTTTTTTTTTAATTTTTAATTTGGCCTTTTATTTTTTAACTTTTTTCAAATGACTCCAAGAACTAATTTATGTCTAAAATTATATAAAAAAATGATACATTGATACCATGTAACATAAAACTTGAGACCACTAAAAAAAACACATCACTAACGGCTCTAACGAGCTCGAAAATATAAATAAATAATAATATAAAAAACAATCACATCAAGAAAGAGTCACCTCGTTAGTGCTCTCAACCGTTAATCAACATAAAATTATTTCATTAAAATATCGTTTGAGAACAGACTATTTTAGTAACTTTTGATTTTTTACGAAATATGTGTAGAAAATTAGAGAGTGATGTGAAAACTAATAGTGACTTTTTAATTTTTTGACTAAAATATATAATTGACAAATGAGACCTAAATATAACTCACACCTTTGACACAAACACAAATCTTAATATAATAATATATTTTTTATGTTATGTAGCAATAAATGTGAGATTTTTTATTTAATTTATAATAGAAATTAATTTTAAGAATAAATTAAGGAAAAACTTAAAAATAAAGGATCAAAATTTTGGTTTGGTGTTGTGTGGTGGAGTGGGGTGGGGGGACTTTAAACCTCAAAGTAAAAAATTGGTCAAACATAGGGATAAAGTGTATTTTAATCTTTTTTTATAAGTGTATTTTAGCCTTAGTTTGAAATGTGGGTTGTGTTTTTAATTTTTTGACTTTTTTACTATTTTGAGATTAAAATTTTTCGTTTGTGATAGGTTTTTTGACTTTTTTGACTTTTGCGAGAGAAAAAATAAAATAATTATGATTTAGATGTGACATTTTGTCTTATGAAGTTAAAAAACTTATTTTGTCTTTTTGTTACTAAAATAACCTCAACCGAACCCAAACCTTCATGCCAAACACAGCCTTAAACTTTTTTTTATGTTATGTGAAAGGAAAAATGTTTACAACTCCTCAAAAGGTGTGTACTATATATACTTTATAATTAAAAAAAAAACATAATTTTATATTTTCTGAGTCATAATATAAAAAAAAAAAATTGTAACCAAACATTACATGAGGCATAATTAAAAATCTCAAAATAATGTTATAACTAAAGAAAAAAATTAATCATAATTAAAAGAAATAATATAATAAAAAAATAATATAACTAGAAGTACATGTGATACGAAATCTGTACCGTAAAATTTTCGTATGTGAAACTCAATGTATGTGATAATATGAGTCCTGCACTTCATACAAGAAGGAAGCAAAATAATAAGTACCTCTTGCAGCACCCATACTTTATTATAAGAATGATATTTACATAAATTAATCGTATTATTGACAACTAATATATATCTGTATTATTATAACTTTTATATATCTGTGATAATCTGTATTATTATACTTTTATTTTTTATTTAGTGTATGAGTTTAAGTAATATATATCTTTAATATAATATTGACAACTAAATTAATACATTAAATAATAAAATAAGATGGTAAATGGTTATAAAATTATTCGTATTATAATGGAGTTACAAGTATAGATAATTAAGAATTTGTATAATTGTTATGTATGTCTCTACATATTTGCTTAATTTATACAAGTTGCTCATATATTTTTTGGTTTATCTAAATTCAATTATCTTAATTCAGTCTTACTACAATTACACAAATTCAGCCTTACTACGGCGCTGTTTGGGAAGCCCAAAATGAGGCTATTATGGCCTATTTTGAGAAATTAGCCCAAAAGCAACACTGTTGGAACCTTTTTAAAAAAAAAAAAAAAAAAAATTATTCTGCACAGCCGGCAGTGTAGGCACAGCCTACACTGTCAGCTACAACACTTGTTCCATCAATAAATAAATTACCATTTTACCCCTTGATATCAATTTAAAAAAATATATTTTTAGAGACAAATTTGTCATTTTAAATTTAAACATCATTTCAACACACTTTTCAATACAACAATTCAACTAAAAATTCATCCCATCTTTTCAAACACAAAACTAAAATAGCCTACTAAAATAGCTAAAAAGTCAAATAACCTACTAAAATAGCCACTTCCCAAACGAGGCCTACAATTACACAAATTCAGCACAAAATTTAGAAATTGGATTTTTTTAATTATTTATTTATTTATTTATTTTTATAGAATTGTATAATGTACTCCACACTTCATCTTCTCATGCAAAGACTTGACTTTATCATGAGCCCAACAGAGTTCACTAAAAAATATAAAAAATTCAAGATATTGATTCATGATTATATTTCAATTTTAAATAATGAATGACAATCTCAATTAAACAATTAAAAATAAATTGACACAACGCTTTAATGCAGAAAAATCACAATTGGAGTGCCTCCAATTGTGATAAAAAACCACAGACCAAAGTCATAAAACAATCTACTAAGAAGAGAAAAAAAATTTCACAAGTATACTCTCAATTATTTAGCGAATCCACGCTTAAATTGAACCGACTCCAATGTGTAACTTCCAACACCGTTTTCACCTCGAAATTGTCTTCTCCAACGTGAAATCCACAACGCTGATGTCGAATCAACGATGATAAACCACTCCAGAGTCCACCAAAGCTTTAGGCTCAAGTTCCTCAGAATTCACCGAAAAATAACTGTCTCTTTTGTGAATAAAACAATAATAACAACTCTTGATGTTCGAAAATCTAAAGTCTGTTGATCAATCAATCACTTTCTATACACTAAGGAAACACACATAAAATAGCTTCCAATATAAAATACTTTTTTTCTTCCTTCCTGAAAATCTGGGCAGTTCCTACCCTAAAAACAACGAACAACGCACTTTATAGAAAACAGGATTGTGCAGATTGCTCGGGTGCACATTTCACTCCTCGAGCAGTGTGACTAGAGGCGATGCGAAACATATAGGCCGACCGCTCGAGCGGTAAAACTTTCTTTCCAGAAGTTTAGGCGCTTTGCAGAAATACTAGATGATTTGTTTCTTCGCTCGAGCACACAAATGATCGCTCGAGTGGTCAAATAATTTCGATTGCATTTTTGTCTTTTGCTTTGGGGGTGCTGTTCGTTGACCCTGCCATGGAAGTGGCAAACATGAAAGGATTAAGATCACAAACTCCTCTATATAGGCACAATTTGGATTGGATTTATATCTAAACACTCATAACCTCACTGAAATAAAAGAGCGAATAAAATTACAACTGAAAGGAGTTTTGTCAAATGGGATTGCCAATTATAGAAACCTAACAATTTCCTCTTTTGGCAATTCTGTGACAAAACACACCTAACAAATAAATTGTAATCACCCTAACCCATTACAGCCAACAAAAACAAACTTGTTTCTCAAGGTCATGATTTGCAAAACAACTATTAGTGCTACATAAGTATATGAAAAAGAAATAGACATATGACAAGATTATCTTGAAGCATGAGATGGAAATATGAATAGATGAAAATCAAAGATTTTAAGAACATGCAGCATGAATAGTTGAAAATTGGGGATTTTAAGAATATGCAGCTTAGATAGATGAAAATTTTAAGAAACATGCAAAAACACTCAAAATTTCTCCCCCATTTTTGTCATGAATTGTCAAAGGAAGCCGAATCAACTAAAACAAGAGCATAAATCACACAAGCGAGGACAAGATGATGTAAAAATTAATAGCATGCGAGAAGTAAGGAATAAATAAGCAGTGGATAGCAACATGCAAACCAATCAATGCCAATCTCCCTCATGAAACCAATCAATGTAAGTTCATGCTAAAAAAACCCTTGCAATGATAAACCAAACTCTCCCTCACTAAAAGCAACCACAAACGCTAAAAACAATAAACAAGAAGAAAAAGAGAAAATTAATATGGGGAAGCAAGTAAGGAATTTTAGATTTGTACCTTAAAACACAAAAGATTATCCAAGAAACACAATTACTTGAGAACACAATGCGCACAGCCTTTAGAAGATTCCTCGTGAAAGAATATGATGTAACATGTAAAAAGCATAGATCTCATGATAAAATTGTGTGTGTGACTCTTGGAGTTCGACAAACACTAGATTCAAATCCTAGTAATGATCTGATAGTTGGACCTCTAGCAAGAGAATCTAACCACAACTTAGGAAAGTCAAACCATTAGAAATCAAGAGGTATTTGTTGAGTAAAAAAGGAGGCACACTCTCAATTAATGAATTAGATGTTTTTTTTTTTCTTTCTTTCTTTTGTTCACTCATTGGTGGCTTTCACGCTCAAGAATATGGAAACCAAACCAGAGAAGCATGGATACAACAAGGATAGTCTGGTTGGTGACTCTGATGTAGCATTTTCCTCATGCCTTGATTACAAAGAATTGAGGGGAAAGCTGTGGAGATGCAAAAGGATGGAAGGTGGTTAAGAGACTCAACATCACCTATGACATGCTAGTACATGTCAATTCCTCTAGGAATGCAAAAGACACAATGTTGGAAGTCCATAAAGAAATCTGATCACTTATGTAGAAGAGTCTGATATTTGCTAATCCAAGGGTACATACAAAATGAGACATACTAATCAAAGTACACACACTCCGAAATGACTAAAGACCATAGAAAGCACACACATATTAACATGTAATGAAAAATCTTATCAATTCCAATATGCACCAAGAACTTCTTAAAAATGTCAAGCTTGCAAAACCATACTAAGAAAATATTTTTGGATTTATTATTATTTATATATAAACAAAGCAAGATAGGAAACGAACAAGAACACATAAAACGACCCAAAAAGAAAAAAACATATAGGAACCCGTAAATAGAGAGAGAGGAAAAAAAAACTAAATAAACTTGTTAGATCAAGTCAAGCTTTCTCACTCAAACCACTTTAATATTAACAATGTTGTGAGAATTATGGTTCTTGGGTGATGTCTTGACGTTGTGGTTCCTTTCCCTTTTAATAGGAACCCGTCTCAACTTGGTTTCTATAACACCCGCCTCCTTAACTAACTGTTAATTCTATGGCTTACCTAAATTATGTGTTTATATGTGAGTTATATGCTTATATGTGTGTTAAGTATGTGCCATGCGCCATTTGAATTATATCATGATTGACAGATATGTTAGAATGTGAAAAAGACCTATCTGAATCGTTAAATTATAAGGTTAAAATTAAATGCTGGACTAGGTGGTTATAGTTTAATTCACCTCAATAAGATTAAGTTTGGGTTAAGTTAAATTAGGTTATAGCGAGGATTGACTTGATTTAAGTGAATTTGATTTAAATTAATTTAAGCTTAAAATTGATTAAGGAAAATGAGAGTTAGATATTTTGTTATGTTGGAACTCAATAATAAGTAAAGGAAAGAGAGAGACCAAATCTAAGAGAGAGAGAGAGAGAGAGAGAGAGAGAAAGAGAGAGAGAGAGAGAGGAGGTGAACTCAAGAGGAAGAAGAAAGAAGAGAGACTAATCTTCACAAAATTAACCTCCCAAGGTAAGAATCCTCTTCTAACTTCTTGAAATTGAGTTAATTCACACATGGAATTGTAAAATTTAAGTTGGATTAGGGAGTTGAGAGGAGCATGTTGAAGTTATAAACCCTAAAGAGAGGAATTGTAGGAAATAGCTTTAAATCTTGTCATACATGGCATTTTTCATGACCAATCACTTGTTTCTTTGCATGATTCTTGAAGATAGAGGATGAAACTCCATGGATTTTGAGTTTGGAAGTTAACATTTGCATAGTTGTTGATTTTTCACTTAACTTTAAAGTTTTGATCTTGTTGCATAGCAAATGGGTTTGTTTTGAAGTCATGGTTTAATTTGATGTTAGAAATTGGTCATCAAACATGTTTTTGTGAGTTTTGGGTTTTGACTTGCACGAAATTGAAGTTGGGTTTGCAAAAATGGAGCTTCAACTTTGAAGCAAATTTTTGGACTAGAACTTAGCCAGACCGCTTGAGCGGCCTAGGCCATCGCACGAGCGGCCAAGTCTTTTTCTGCTCAAATTACACTTTACTTGAGCACCACACAAGTAGCCATGGCCACCGCATGAGCGGTTGGCCCTCCCATGTTCAACTTTGCTTTATGTTTGCTAGAGCAGCCAAGGCTACTGCACGAGCAGCCAAGCCATCGCACGAGCATGCCAAGGCCACCGCACATGCGGTCAGTAGGGTCAGCTCAGTTTTGTTTCCTTTCTGTTTTCTCCAACTTATGGGTCTCCATTTGCATGGTTTTTAACTGTTTTTCATGTGCATTTGCATCTCATGAATACATCTCATGAATACAAGAGAAATTAATGAAAAAGGAAAAATTAGTAACTAAGTAACGAATAGGTTATGAAGTGATTGCATAAGAGGATTGTATTGTGAATTGTTGTGCTTGCATGTGTTTGTGTAGGTCAAACACCGCGTCCTAGCCATGCGTTCTAAGGAGCCAACTATGAGTAACAACCTTTTAAAAATATGTTCAATTATAAGTATTTTTTGACTTAAACTATACTCCGTTTCTCAAATGATGTTTCTGCTTAAGTGAATGATTGTCCTGATTTTTTGAACTATATTCGTGGCATCCTTAGCATCTGTTTACTGTTCTTGTTACAGAGATCTTTGTTAGTTCCAATTCTTGTAACTTCTGTTTACTGTATTAATGGCATGCCTATCAAATCTAATTGTTCGGTCTTCATGACCATCTGTACTGTTCTGTTATTGGATATACCAGGTATGACTGCTATGTTTTCTGCATGAAATATGGATCTGCTATGCAAATGATTTTGATTTCCTGTGTACTGCTATAATGAACCGATTTGAATTACAGTAAGGACATTATTCTTAACCTCTTTACACTGTTGTTATTCATTGGGCTTTTGCTCATGCTTTATATATATGTATGTAGGTGTTCAAGTGCAAGAAGGGACGTAGTGGTGTCGACTTAGCCTCCATTTTGTCAAGCCAACTTTTGTGTCTCACCGTGAGGTTCTTATTGGTCAAGTGTCAAGTCTTTGGGGTGATTTGGGATTCACCCTTTTGAGACGAGCTCTAGTGATATGACTTTTTTCCTTGACTTTTGTGCATCTTCTGTAAATGGATTTAGTTTCGTTATGTTTTGAGATGCAAGCCTGTATGGATTGATGTACATATGTGTATCTATATAAAAGTTCATTTTTGTTTTATTTAAGTTTTCACAGCTTATTGGACGTTATATTTTCTTATTTATTAGCTTCCGCTAGCCCCATTACGATATTACTATTAGGTAGGCCTTTGATAATCACGGATTACTGGCTAGTTATGACACTAAACCTATAGGGGCGGGTTTGGGTCGTGACAGACTAATATTAGAGCACGAGTTATACCGCACACACACGTCCAAATAAACTATAGGATGCCTTATAAAAACAATTAGGGCATTTTAATTGCATGTGTGAGTGTGTGTGGATTTGTATTGTGCTTATATGATGTAAATGTGAAGATGTGTATCTCTAACGTATTATAAGAACTGTAATTCATATGTTGATTATTACCCTGTTTACATATAGACCTATGGAGAACACAAGACACACAGATAAATCTAAATATTCTGATGCGCGAATGGCTCGATTAGAAAGAATGGTAGAATTATTTATAGAATCTTTAAGATAACAACAGAGACAGCCATTCCCGCATCCTCCTCCACCACATGTTCAAATGGAACTGATCAATAATATGATGACATCGTTGCTGTAATGCAAAATTTTAACAAGATGAAGTTGCCAACATTCCAAGGAGGCCTTGAACCACAAAAAGCTGAAGCATGGATCCTAGAGATTAAGAACTTGTTTGAGATTTTCCCATGTTTTGAAGTGCAAAAGGTTTTACTGGAGACTTTTACCTTATAAGAGGAAGCGAGAAGGTAGTGGACGCTCATTCGTGATCATCATAATTTCATGACTTGGGCTCAGTTCAAAGAGGCATTTTATGAGAAATATTTCCCACAATGTGTGAGGGACCACAAAGTAACGAAATTTGAGCTATTAAAGCAAAGTAATATGTATGTGGCTGAATATGAGGCCAAATTCACAGAGCTTGGTCGGTACACCCCTGTAGACACCTCATTTTTGACCGTCCTCAAGACTTGGACGTCATCATTTGAACACCCGATGATTGTGCATGCTCGTGCTCGTTTTGAGTCTCTAAAGGTCTCGGCTGAGCGCCTTGCCTTGGAGCCTCTCAACTTGTCTGTTTTATGCTTGGTTGTGGACCAAGAGCTTATTGCTTTGAATCTGGTGGAGAGCGTGGCTTGTCGGCCATCCCCAGTGTCCATCGGCCATGGCTTGTGCTTGCTAGCCATCAGTGGTGGCCGATCAGCCACTTATGATGGCCGACGACCATTTTTCTCCCTTTTTAGATATTTTACGTGCCAGCTGTTGATCACTAAGTGCATCCTCCATAGGATGAAGCCAAGCTTTTGGCTTGTTTTTCTATGTAATGGGGGGTCTCTCCCCATTTTGAGGGTTCAAAAATTTTGTGAGCAAAAATTCTGCCTCTCTCTTTAGAATTCTCTCTCTCTCTTTATATTTTGTGCCAGAAAGTGAGTTTTCTCTACATATTTGCAAAGAGACCCTTGATCAAATATCCCTATCTTGGAGATGAGGTTCCTTAAGGCTTGTTTGGAGCTCCTAAAGTCGGTTTTGTCTTAGAAAAGTGCCTATTTTGCTGCTGTACTTCAAAGGTATAAGGTTACCTTTTTTAAGCTTTGTTCTAATCCATCACTTGGCCACCTTTGCATGCTGTTTTTGGCCTAGTTTTCAACTAAAAATACCTCTGTTTTTAAGGTTTAAAAATGTTGGTTTAAGGCCTTTTTGGAGTTAGGGTGGTCCATCCTCTTTTGTAGCTTGTTTGCTAAGTATTGTGCCATTTTTCAAACCCTTTTAAAGCAACTTTTTTTGGCCTTTAAACCACTAAAATCCAGGGAAATTTCAATGGTAAAAAGTGTGTTTTGAGGTCCAAAATAGGAGGGGGTGGCCTTGTGTCTTGTTTGCATATGTAGATGGCCTAGCATGTGAGCATATTTTTCTACCATTTTGTAGCTTGATCTCAACACATTTTAGCTACTAATTTGCCATGATTTGACTCTATTTTGGATGGTCTTGATCATATGACTCGTGCTTTGCATAGCTATAGTGCAAATGGCATTCACTAGCTTTGTGCTTTGAGGCTTCTAACATGTTTTGCATGAGATGGTTGCATGCTATAGCATCATTTAGCATGTGATTTCAATGCATATATCTCTGTCACACTCTCACAAACTTCACACTTTCATTGCTTTTAAGAGTTGTGCTTTGTGTCTTGCTTACGAGACAACATGCACACATGATTTTTCTTGCCTTTGAGCCTAAATCTCAGCATGTTTTAGCCTCTGGTTTGGCATGTTTAAGCTCTGTCTAGAGCTGGTTTGGTCCTTTAAGCTTGATATTGCGTGCTTCTAGTGTAATGCTATTCACTAGTTTTAATGCTTTTGGCTTTAAACATGTTGTACATGAGTTGTTTGCATGTTTTAGCATTATTTTTCATGCCATTTCAGCACTGAAAAGTCTACCATCTCCCTCTCTTCTTCACTTTTCAATTTGCTTTGAAAGTAGTTTTGAGCCCCTTGTTGGCTTGAGTGTGAACTTGAGGCTCTCATGCCTAATGGCTTTAATCCTCTCTTGAGGGTTTCTACTAGCCAACAGCATGAGACCTCTTTCATGCTTAAGGCACTTGTGGCTTAGGCCATCTTTCCAATTAGAGGACACTATCACACTGGACTTAACCAATTAAAGAATGGCTTGGTAATGCTAAAATGAGTAAACAAAATTGAATCAAGTAAAACTTGAGCAAGATAAACATGTGTGTTGCATTGCATGTGTTTGGATCGAACGTTAATCGAAACACAAGAAATGTGGGACGTTTCATACTCAAAGTGATGAAACGTGTCACATTTCTTGGTTGCAGTCACCCTTGATCATGCATGATAGGGTGATGGTCATTTGAGTCTTATGTGTACATTCATTGAGCTTGTACAGGCTTGACTCTTGGCCATCATGCGTGAAAATGCTTGATTGATGGCTTGAGAGCCAAGTGCCATACTCCTTTGAGCTTGAGACATGACGAGGAGGTGGCAGTACACACATTTCCTTGCAAAATACCCTTTTGTGCCTCTATTGTTCTCTGTCGCAGCAAAAATAGGAGTCTGGAAAAGCAGTGGCCGACAGCCACTTTTTGTGGCCAACTGGCCACCAGTCCATTCTTATGCAGAAGAGTTCCTGTTTTGGAGCAGAGGCAATCTGAAGTTAGTTCAATGTTCAAAAATCACAGCAACTGCAAACAGAGGCAACAGAGATCAAAGTGATGGATTTTCGGGAGGACGTAACTGAGCATGCATGCATCCCTCGTCCGTCGAGGCCATTTAAATTGCTTTAATTAGCTTAACATAGTTGATTATTCAATTTGATTTGTAATATTTTAATTAGC
The DNA here is from genome assembly GCF_055761805.1 of Camellia sinensis. Classification (NCBI taxonomy): domain Eukaryota; kingdom Viridiplantae; phylum Streptophyta; class Magnoliopsida; order Ericales; family Theaceae; genus Camellia; species Camellia sinensis. Next base: position 6,113,173 of record NW_028129178.1, on the reverse strand, counting down.
TTAGTATAGCTAGTTATTTAAATGGTTTGTAATAATTAATTAGCTAAAATAGTTAATTAGTTGTTTTGTAATAATTAGCTTAGCTTAGCTTAGTGTAGCTTAGCTTATTTATTCGGACCCTCCTTCGCGAGGGCGCAATGTTGTAACAAGCGTGCGTGTGTGTGTGCATGTCTTCTAACCCCACGTCTTTCTCCCTTTTACTTAACCGCTTTCGATGGTTAGTTTAGGGCACGTTTTGTTTAGCATACCTTATACTTGCATGTTTGCATCATTCATTTGTATTGTATGCACCGAGGCTCGGCGCATCATTTAAACTGCATCATATTTCAATACCACTTTGAATACGTGTATTAAATTGTTCCATTCATATGCCATCTTAGATAGTCGAGCCTATTTAGTTGCATTAGTGCATGTGTTGCATTAGGCCTTTTTGTATAGTTAGGATCATGCATATTTCTAACTAGCTTTTGTTTTGACTCGGAGTACATTGTAAGTTTTATGCTTTAGGATACTTGCATAAGTGTGATTGTTGCCATGATAGCATGCTTGCCATGAGGCTATTTGCTTAAGTGATTAACTGCATGAATGCCTGTGGATGAAGGCTTTGTTGCTTGAATTGGGACAATTCATAAATGCAAGTTTTAAGCCCACTTTACGAAGTGGCAAAATCATGTTTTAAGCCCATTTGAGGGTGGCAAATCTGCGTTTTAGCCTACTTGAGGGTGGCACTTTCAACCCATTTTCGAAAATAAACATGAGTCGATTTGTTCCAATTCTTGCGACTTAGTCTATACTTGCTTGTGTGCGTCACATAGTAAAGTTAGCTAAATAATCAAAATAAGAACACATGTGTTTATCAAATAGCATATCTGCTTAGTAGAGGTCGATCCTTTGATCGGGCGAGCGGGGGTGCTCATCTCAAGACCTTTCCCTCTCGTACCCAAGTTCCCGAGCTGAGGCAACTTTGGTGATGACGGACACATAGCCTTTGGCACGAGTCAGGGTTTCCTAAATTTCCCAAAAGTAAAACATTTAGGTGGCGACTCTGTAATCTAGCAAAACAGTCCAGTTTGGCATTATTTGATTTAAAATCTGATTTTCCAAAATGATTTGCTAGATTGGACTCTTTGATGTTTATCAGTCTCACATTGCACTTTGTGAGATTAGATTCAGAACCGTGATAGGAGTCTGAACTGTAAGAGACTAATTCGAGCCACTCCGAAAGGGGGCACGCGAAGAAAGTCGAGTCTACAGTTTCTGGCGACTCTGTTGGGGATTTAAAGAACTTGACTCGAACTCATGATATGTTGTTTTATCTATATTTATGTGTTTCTTTGCATTGCATTTTCATAGGTGCGCCTAAGTCATAGTGTTTGCCATCTGCTATTCCTGAACGGTTTGCCGAAGGCTTGTTTGAAAAAGCGCACCATAAGGCTGACCGGTTGTAGGCTCTGCCACGATAGGAACACAAACCTTGGATCTGGACTACCGTTGTATCGTTTGATCCTCCTTTCACTTCTCGGTGTTAGGAGTGAGAGGTATATTAGGTGGTCTTGCTGAGGCAGCCTTTTTGACCGATTGACCCATAGAGACTGTTCCAAACTAGGACAGGTTGCTCACCTGATTGCAGGATTATTTGGAACCGCATGCGTGCATAGTGAACCCCTAGTTCTTGACGAAATTAGGACAAGGAAACCCTACCCCACTATAGGGGTGTTTTGGCTCTCACTTGCTTGATATGTGCTTTTAGAGTTTGTCTCTACAGGAATGTATGTATCAGTTGCAAGTCTGGGTATCAGTTTGAAGGTATTAGTTTTGAGGCAGAAATTTTGGGATAGAAATTAGTGTTTGAGTACAGATTGTCCAGCTTATAATATCAACTGTGTGTTGTCTCTATCTGAGCCGAGATGCTGTGCATTTTTTTGATTGTTTCCATTTTGCTTTATTTTTCTTTTTGCAAGGTAGTAGTTCACAATTGCTCTCGACGAGGCAGTTTCCCCCCGAGCACTCTGGATTAGAGTTAGGAGGATTTACCGATCTGAGGATCTTATTGGAGGACAGCCAGTGTTTGCTTCATTACCCCTGGTTATGAGACGGACGACAGTCAAGCATAGATCACCGATTCAATAGTCGCTAGTTCAGCGGTCATTACCTGCTTCACCTGTGCGCAGTAGGGCTCAGTTTTCTGCTTCCACCTCAGAAAGAGAGTATACACCTGTTTGGACAGATCAACACCCCTCAGACAGTATAGAGGAAATGATACGTCAATTTCAGCAGACTATCGAGGCTATGTAGCGGGACGCTGCTCGCCAAGCGAAATTTACTGCTAGCCAAACAAAGGTTGTAGCCCAGCAGGCTGAACTAATTGCCAAGCTTCAACAGCAGCAGCAACCACAACAAGCAGCAACTTCTACTTCACACCCATCCCCACCTAGGGTTTCAATACCCAAGGATACAGCTATTGTCTAGGAGAATACGAACACTCTAGCAAGGCCAGTCCCACCTCAGACTTCCAAAGCACCGTCCTACCTAACGGACACATCGTTCGAGTTTGAGGTCGATCCTACTGCTTTGAAAGTAAGCAAGCTTGAGAAGCTGTTCAAACGAGCTTAGGGAGTCAATTCGATCCCGGATATAGAGGATGGCTACACAAATTCAGTGGTGACATTGCTGGATAGATTTAAAATTCCTCACATAGGCTGCTTCGACGGCTCAGGCGATCCTATGGTCCACTTAAGGCTATTTTCAGGCATTCTGCAGTCAATGGGCCTGATTAGATTGCAAAAATTATCCCTCTTTGGTTGAACCCTATCGGGTATTGCGGCTATTTGGTATGCTAAACTGGAGGATTCTGTGAAGATGAATTGGGAAGAGATGGCTGAGGCCTTTGTTGCCCAATATTCTTACAACACCCAAATCGAGGTCATAAATTGTGATCTCGAGGCCACTCGACAAGAGCCGAAGGAGGGCTTTTTTGATTTCGTCACTAGGTGGAGGGCCAAGGTCTCCATGATGACCACCAGGCCAGCCGAGAAGGACCTGATAAGAATGGTTGTTCGTAATCTGCAATCGAAGCTGATGCAGAAGATGATTGTCTTACCCTTCCCTACCTTTGCTGACCTTCACAAGATTGGGGTACAGATAGAGGATGCAATGAAACAGGGTCTGATTGACCATGAAAAGGAGCAGCCCAAGCGGGCGTTTACACGTAGTTTGGATGCGGCTACGAGTAGCAACGCAACTACGAGGACTTCTGACGTCAGTGTGGTCACCACCACACCAAAAATAGCCACACCCTTTATCGGCACATCTGGAGCCACCCCACAACCTGCAAAGTACCCACCCCGAGGCCAAAGGGTTTTCATCCAAAGCCTTAGGGATCCTAATCAAAAAAGGACATCTGAAGCCTCTAGAGCCACGCCCATTACCAAATCCCCTCCCTTCTACACACAACCCAGCCAAGTATTGTGCTTTCCATCAGCAGCATGGTCATGACACCGACCAATGCTTTAGACTCCGTCATGAGATTCAGGATCTCATTAACAACAAAGTGATAGCGCCTCCTGAGAAGCCAAACGTCACTACAAACCCTTTTCCACCACATAACCATCCCCCTCCTCTACCTAGGCAAGTGAACCTTATCCAAACAATGGACGTCCCATACGACCCCAATATATACATCACTCATTCCCACCTGCCTAAGTCGGCTCTGTTCATCCCAGAAAACACAGACTTGTGTATGATGAGCACGTTAATATCCCAACCTGAACCCGTGGTGGTGGCTATGGTAGAAGAAGGTATGCTTGAGGGCTCTACAAGCTTAATTGAGGAAGAGTATAACCCTTGCTGTTGCATTGTGCCAACTAGCCAGGTCAGGCCGATGGTGGAATTGCGATGGAGACTGAGGTTAATGTAGTTCGGGAGGACGGGCCGAGCCAGGGGTTGGATGATTTGGCTGAGCTTGAGGAGGACATCAGTAACCTGCAGTTTTTTGATGAACAGGATCTGGGGGATGTACGGGTTGGTTGGTTTGATGCGAACAGAACAACGGATAATACAAGGTGGCTTAGTGATGAGCCGGCTATTGATGAGGGGTCTTTACCAAAGAAGGAATAGTAAAAAACAGGAACATTTGCAATGGCCGGAACGGTTGACAACAAGGGGAAGTTGCCAGAGAGCATCGGTACTGAGAATTTTGCTCGGGAATTAGGCAGTTTGTGCACAGTTCATACAAAATAGGAGGTCGCGCTGAAATGGTTCGAACAGAAGAGAATTGAGACTGATTAGAGGGCTAGAAAAGCCAAAGGTCCTATGGAGACAGAATGTGTTGTAAATACGGGAACAGTTACAGTGGAACCAGATGTGTGTCTGTCGGTTGCCGAGGGAATGTGATAGGAAGATGTGGATTTGCATCATGCCCATACAGATAAGGATTGGGGTCAGAATCAACCAGATGATACTTGGTATTTCGAGGAGGTCGATCACATGACTCAGAGTGGGCGATACTTTAAGCCCCCGTACTTGGATCAGCCAGAGGCGTCAGGGAAAGACAAGGAAGCAGAGAAGTAGAAAGATAAACTGGAAGAAGAGGAAGCTGTACTGAAATAGCTGAAAAAGATTCAGGCAGATATCTCTATCTGGGGATTACTCATGGCTTCACGGGTTCATAAACAAGTCGTTCTGTCAGCAATGGACAAGGCTAAGCTTTCTATTGATACGACCCCCGAGTAGTTAGTAGGATTAGTTTTCCCGGGAGGCGTTTCACCGACTTTGACTTTCACAGACAAAGAATTGCCGCCTGAGGGCTCCGAGCACAACAAGCCATTGTACATCTCTATGGAGTGTAAAGAGAAGTGGATACCAGTTGTCTTAGTTGATACGGGATCTGCAATTAACGTGTGTCCGTCTCATACGGCCTATGCTATCGGTTTGAAGCCGGAAGATTTCGCACCAACAGCCCAAGTGATACGCGCTTATGACAATACAAGTCGGGAAGTGATGGGGACAGTACGGATCAGAACTCAGGTTGGCCCGGCGCAACAGGACATTGAATTTCATGTTCTGGATGTTCCAGCCACCTTTAATTTACTCCTTGGACGACCGTGGTTGCACCAAGTGAGAGCTGTCTCTTCTACTTTACATCAGATGTTGAAGTATCCCCATGGAAATGGGGTATCAATTGTTTTTGGGAACTCTTCCATACATCCACCACCGGAGATTACTATACCAGTCTTGGAAATTGTGTACGGTGAAGAGGATGTCTTTTTGTCGGGATTCACCCTGGCTGAGGCTCGGGTAATGCATGATATTCTGGCTGTTGATGAGGGACTGTATGTTAGCACGCAATCCGTTTACCTCATGAATAAGCTTCAACATATGCCTGGAATGGGATTGGGAAGAAGCGGCCGGAAGGGTGTTGCTGCATTGGCCAAAGTGCTACACAACCCTTATACCTTTGGTTTAGGTTACATGCCTACCAAAGAGGATTGGGTAAGGAAGGGAAAGGAAGTGGCAGGAAGGGCCAAGGCTAAACAAACTGGGAAGCACTATGAGTTGGTGCATAGACCCATTCAAGGAACCCTAAACGACCGCTTTGTCCGGGAGGGGGAAGATTTCCCGTTTTGTGGCTTTCTTAAGCCATGGCTGAATTCAAAAAAGCAGCATTTGCCCGGCTTCGAGATCTTTTTCGACCTACAGTTGCAAGGGGATGGAGTTACAGAAGAGCAGACTGACCTACCAGCTATGGCAAAACAGTGCAAAGAGGATGAGTCCGATGGCACAGAACTTGAACTGGGAGCAGCGCTAGCTTCTCTCATCTCAGATCCTTAGATCACATCGGAGTGCTTGGGGGATGACTTCTCTATTTCCATGATTGGAGATCAAACGGTTGTGGGCCCTTCTTTCGGCATTCTAGTTGCATATATCACATCCTCCCTCGTTTCGCAGTACGAGGAGGGCTTTTTGTCTAGCAGTTCTGGGTCAGGTAGTGAACCAGAATTTGATTCCACAGAGTCTGTGGAGTCGGAATCAGATTCTAGTTCTTCTAAGTCAGAGTCTGGTATTCTTGGGGTTGATAACCCGGATGCCGTTGTTTTGTCTAGGTCGTCTTTTTCATTTTCTTTTGAGTCGGTTGTAATCGAAGAATCAGACAAACTGGAAGTTGTGAATGAGAATGGTAACACTGCTGTTTCAGAGTACTTTTCTGTGCCACTCATTTATTGCATTAATCAGGACTTTCAAAACTTTGATAAAAACGACGAGGAAGAAATTCCTTCGATTTTGAAGCATATGATTGATTGAGGGGAGGAGAGGTTTGTAAAACCTTTGGTTGATGAAATCACTTCAATTAATGTTGGTACTGAGAAGGATCCGTGTCTCGTCCAGATCGGGTCCACGTTGTCTTCGGAGGAACGCGAGCGCTTAGTCACTTTATTAAAAGATTTCAAAGATGTTTTCATGTGGTCCTACGAAGACATGCCTGGAATCGATCCTGAGATTGTACAGCACCGGATCCCTCTTGACCCTGAGGCCCGACCCGTTAAGCAGAAGTTTCGGAGAACATGCCTGGATTCGGCTCTGAAAATCAAGGAAGAGATCACTAGGCAGATTGATACAAGGTTCCTGTTAGTATCTGAGTATCCTACTTGGTTGGCCAACATCGTTCTGGTGCCGAAGAAAGATAGTAGAATTCGGGTATGTGTGGACTTCAGAGATTTGAACAAAGCTAGTCTGAAGGATGACTTTCCTCTGTCGCATATCGACAAATTAGTGGACTTCACCGCTGGGCATGCGCTACTCTCCTTTATGGATGGGTTTTTCGGGTACAACCAGATCTTGATGGCACCCGAGGATAGGAAGAAGACTGCCTTCACCACCCCACATGGAACTTACTGCTATAGGGTGACGCCGTCCGGTTTGAAAAATGTTGGGGCTACTTATCAACCGGCTGCAACCACGATCTTGCACGATATGATACACAAAGAGGTTGAGGTGTATGTGGACGACATGATTGTCAAGTCCAAGGAAAGGGAAGGCCACTACACCACCTTGTAGAAAATTTTCCAACGGATCAGAGAGTATCGGTTACGACTGAATCCTCAGAAATGTACTTTTGGTGTTACAGTAGGGAAAATGCTAGGGTTCTTGATTACACAAAGGGGCATTGAGGTCGATCCTTCCAAGATTAAGGCCATCTTAGAAATGCCACCACCAAGGATTGAAAACGAGGTGCGAGGCTTTCTAAGTAAAGTGCAATTCATAAGACGGTTTATTGCAAAATTAACCTTAACTTGTGAACCACTATTTAGTCTCCTGAAGAAAGGAAAAAAATTCTAGTGGGATGACTAATGCCAAGTTGCTTTTGAGCAGATCAAGCAGTATCTACAGAACCCAGCCGTGTTGTCACTGCTAGAGCCGGGGAAGCCGTTGATTTTGTATCTGTCAGTAACCGACACGACAATGGGCTGCATGCTTCCGTAGGAATCTGAGGATAAAGTGGAGAAGGCTATCTACTACCTGAGCAAGAAGATGTTGGAATATGAGACCCGTTACACTCCGCTTGAGAAGGCTTGTTTGGCCTTGGTATGGGCTACTAGGAAGTTGAGGCACTACTTGTTAGCTCACTTCGTAATACTGGTTTCAAGATTGGATCCCATCAAATATCTCTTTGAGAAACCAGCGCTTACAGATAGGCTAGCTCGTTGGCTACTTCTTCTCTCCAAATTTGATTTGAAGTACATGACTCGCAAGTCTGTGAAAGGGAGAGCGGTAGTGGAGTTCCTAGCCGATCACCCAGTGAAGGGAGATGAAGTAGTAGAGTATCTGTTCCCAGATGAGGCCATTCTGCAGCTTGAAGAAGAGAGTTGGACTATGTACTTTGACAGAGCGTCTAATCAGTACGGGTATGGGATAGGGGTGTTACTGATAGCACCCGACAATTCCCACATACCTTTAGCTTTCAAACTCCGGTTCAAGGTATCGAACAATGAAGTAGAATACGAGGCATGTATTGCTGGCTTGGAAGCCACCTTGGAACTAGGGGCGAAATGGTTGGACGTCATTGGGGACTCGAACCTGGTTGTGTCTCAGGCGAAAGGAGACTGGAAGGTTGAGGAAGAAAGGATGAAAATCTATCACCAAACCTTGGATGTTCTGATTCCCAGGTTTGAGAAGCTAACCTTCGCGCATCTAGTTCGCTGACGCTTTATCAACTTTATCTTCTATGATAGACATCTATTTGGGAGTCCAGATGCGTCCAATCATTATTGAACAGAGGTATGTGCCAGCCTACGAGCTGATTGCTACAATAGATGAAGTAAAAGATCAGAACCCCTAGTATCATGACATCTGGAACTTCTTAGAAAAGGAGGCTCATCCACCACGGGCAGATGCCAAAGATAAGAGGGCAATATGGCGAATGACTGCTCAATTTATCATCTGCGGGGGTAAATTGTACAAGCGGGGCCATCTGGGAATGCATAAACTATCTGTTGATGCTGAAGAGTCAAAACGCCCGATGGAGGCCTGTGGACGTCCCCGAACGTCCCGGGAGGGAATCCCGTTTTGTTCATTTGAGGCTCACTATAGTTCGGACTCAATGTCACGGTTCTTAATCAGATCTCGCAAAGTGCAATGCAAGATTGATAAATCACCAAAGAGTCCAAGTCCGGCAAATCGTTTTGGAAAACAGATTTTTAGAAAGAAGTGCCAAACATGGATTGCTTTGCTAGATAGAGAGTCGCCACCTAAATATTTTATTTTGGGGGAATTTAGGAAACCTTGACTCGTTGCCTAAGGCCACGTGTCCGTCATCACCAAAGTTGCCTCGGCTCGGGAACTTAGGTACGATTGGGGAAGGTCACTTCGTGAGCACCCCCACTCGCTCGATCAAAGATCGGCCTCTACTAACTATGATATTGAGTTTTGAAAACATATGTGTTCTTATTCTGGTTAATTAGATAGAATTTACTATGTGATGCGCACAACACACAAGTATAGACTAGATCGCCTAATTTGGAACAAAGCATCGCATATCCATCTGTTTTTGAAACTGGTTTGAAGTTTGCTACTCGCAAGTAGGCTAAAACACGGGTTTCGATGAATTTATTCCAATTCAAGCAACCCAACCTTCACCCACAGGCATTCGGGCAGTTATATCACATAAGCAAATAGCCTCATGGTAAGCATGCTGTCATGTTAACACTCACATATATGCAGGATGCTAAAGCATAAATACTCATAGTGTACTCCGAGCCAAAACAAGGAATATGTTAGTAATCAAATGTATGATCCAAGTCCATGTTAAGATGGCTAATGCATCGCATACAAAATGCAACTAGAATAGGCTCGCCTAATCTAAGGATGGCATGTGAAATGTAACAACTCGATACACGTATTCAACTTGGAAATTGAAATACTATGTAGTTAGTATGATGCGCCGAGCTCGGTGCATGCAATACAGATGAATGATGCAAACATGCATAGCATAAGGATGCTAATTGAAATGTGCCCTAGAACTAACCATCATAAGCGGTTAAGTAAAAAGGAGAAAGAAATGGTGATTGGAAGACATGCATCACACACACGCACGCTTATTACAAAAATGCCCTCTTTCAAAGGGTCCGAATGAATAATACAAATTAATTAACTAACAAGCTAATTAAATATTACAGACCCTTAATTAATTAAATTACTGAAAGCAGTAAAACAACCTCGTGAAGAGGGACGAATGCATGCACGCTTGGCTCCGCTCGGAAATCCACCGCCATGCTCATGTTGCCTCTGTTTACACTGATCTGTACTTCTGAAAACTTCACAAGTCCCAAGGAAGTTTCAAAATCACTCCCTGAGCACAGTGGAATGTCACCGACCAAGAGAAAGCGATACCGGCCATGGAATTATGGTCATCGACTAAACATTGGATCACCGGCACTATTTTGGTAGTCGGCCGGCACTGAAAATTGCCGACCGGCCATCTCCTCTTGCAGAACACTAGTTTGCTGCAACAGAGGACAGAAAGAACATGTTGATGCATTTTCAAAGCAATTTATGCACTACCACCCTCCTCAGCATGTTTGAGACTTAGAGGAGCATGGTTCTTGACCCTCGAGCCATCAATCACGCATTTCGATGCATGATGGCCAAGGAGGCCAAGTGTGCAATTTGATATCAAATGAAATGCACACAAAACATACAAAGGGTCCCTCCAATCTCTATCATTTTTGATCAAGAGGGATGGGATGCATGCACAATGCTATGTAACCTGAGTATGCGAGCAAAGCATGCAATATGAGCATGTGAACAAGCATGCAAACATGCAAGTATGTAACAAGTATGCAAGCTAACAAGCATGCAAGATGCAATTTAAACACGCAAACATGCAAGACATGTAGCAACATGTTAAGCAACTTAATCAAAGATGCATGCCAAATGCAATATCACTTAAACATGCAACAACATGTTAATAGTCCTATCATCTAGACGTACAAACATACATAGCATGCAACAATATGCAAACGGGCCAAGTATGCGACAACATACAAGGCAAGCATGTAACAACATGCAAAGGATGGTCTTAAACCAATATGGGCGCCATGCTCATGTTGCCTCTGTTTACACTGATCTGTACTTCTGAAAACTTCACAAGTCCCAAGGAAGTTTCAAAATCACTCCCTGAGCACAGTGGAATGTCACCGACCAAGAGAAAGCGATACCGGCCATGGAATTATGGTCATCGACTAAACATTGGATCACCGGCACTATTTTGGTAGTCGGCCGGCACTGAAAATTGCCGACCGGCCATCTCCTCTTGCAGAACACTAGTTTGCTGCAACAGAGGACAGAAAGAACATGTTGATGCATTTTCAAAGCAATTTATGCACTACCACCCTCCTCAGCATGTTTGAGACTTAGAGGAGCATGGTTCTTGACCCTCGAGCCATCAATCACGCATTTCGATGCATGATGGCCAAGGAGGCCAAGTGTGCAATTTGATATCAAATGAAATGCACACAAAACATACAAAGGGTCCCTCCAATCTCTATCATTTTTGATCAAGAGGGATGGGATGCATGCACAATGCTATGTAACCTGAGTATGCGAGCAAAGCATGCAATATGAGCATGTGAACAAGCATGCAAACATGCAAGTATGTAACAAGTATGCAAGCTAACAAGCATGCAAGATGCAATTTAAACACGCAAACATGCAAGACATGTAGCAACATGTTAAGCAACTTAATCAAAGATGCATGCCAAATGCAATATCACTTAAACATGCAACAACATGTTAATAGTCCTATCATCTAGACGTACAAACATACATAGCATGCAACAATATGCAAACGGGCCAAGTATGCGACAACATACAAGGCAAGCATGTAACAACATGCAAAGGATGGTCTTAAACCAATATGGGTAGCTCTTGAATAGAAGGGACATGTGCCTCGGTTCTCGGGCCACCAGTCACGCATTTCCATGCATGATGGCCTAAGGAACCAAGCATGCAACTTTGATTTCAAATGCATGCAAACCAATCAAACAAATTAGGCCCAATTCCTATCACCAATTCAAGGAACAAGGCATGCATGCAAGATGCAATGCAACCTAGGCATACAAGCTAAGGATGCAACATGGCATGGCAAAACACTTATGCAAGCATACAAGCATGCATATGGCAATACAAATGAGTGTGAAGATGGACTTAAACATGAATTAGGCAACTCTAAAAAAGGCCTAAAACAGTAGCCATAAGTGCTAAAGAGTGAGAGCTAAATGGCATGCACACACACATGCACATAAGGACCAACACTTAAGCACAAAATAAGCAACATTCAAGCACACTTGAAAGGAGGGATCATGGACTAATTAGCATGCAACATGAGCCCTAAAATCATGTTATAAAATGATGCCAAATCAAGTTATAAATCAAGCCAAAACATGCAAAGAGTAGTCCAAGTGTTCAAGGCAAATCAATAATGCATTGAACTACACTTATCATGACCAAACATGGCATGCATTAAACAACTAAAAACAGATTTTTAGCATGTTAAAACAAAGCCAAAAGACTCTTTAGATGGCATCTAAATGGCCCAAATACAAAGGCATACACCATGGCCAAAACATGGAGCATTGCAACACATGCTTTCAAAGCATTAAAGAGACATGCAAGGCTATCAAACAAGCATGGAAATGGGACTGAAATAGCATGTAGAATGATCCCAAATCACCAAAACAATGCAAAGATGGCATGCTACACATGCACATACTCAAGGCCAACAAGCCCAAATACAAAGGAGCTATATAATGCATGCTAAAATCAACCCAAATACTTATGGACAGACCTAGAACATGGCAAAATAAGCACATAATCTTCACAAGACTAAGCCTAAAACATGCTCCAACAAAGGCTAACAACCTAAGGCACATTAAGGCATAAACAAGGCATTACATGGCAACTATGCTAAACATGCATGGAGTTCCAAAACCAACTTGAAATCATGTTATATCATGGATATATAAGCATGAAAAACAAACCAAACATGCTCAACACACACTCAAGCATAGGCTTCCTTAAGAGGCCAAAATGTGTCCTTTTCAAGGACAACAAGGAGAGGGGGTGGCCCTCTCCTTCTTGGGACTTCAAAGCATCATCTTCACCACTGAAATCTTGAGGGATTTCAGTGGTGAAGAGACCTCAACACCAAAATCCCGGAGCTAGCACAAAATGGCTCAAAATGGGGCCTTTTGAGGCCTAAGGGTGGTCAACAACCCTCAAACAACAAAACACTCTTAATAAACAATAAAGAGGGCTTAAAAATAGAACTTTTTTATGTTATATAATAATCACAAAAACAGCTCTAAGACTAGTAGAAAATTGATGCAAAAAAGGGGGAAAAAAAGACTAGTTTCTCACCCTTGATGCCTTCTTCAACAAAGATGCTCCAATGGCCTCCTTGAGCTTGAATCCAAGACCAAAACTTCAAAAGACACTCTTTAGAACCTCAGCTCCTAGAGGAAGGTGAAACACTAGGTGTTTGTGTGCAATAGTGAGACACAAAACACCTAGTGTGCAAAATGAGAGGGAAAGAGAGATAGGTGAGTGTATCTAACCCTAACCCTAGAAAACCAGAGCTCTCCTCTGTATTTTCCTCTCTCAAAAATGTCTAAGCCTCTTCCTTTTGCCTTAGAGAGAGCTTCTCTCTATAAGCCTCTTGTAAAGCTTACAAGACAAGCTTTGCAAGAGGGAGATCCCTCCATACACGTGTATGGAGGGGAGCAAAAGTTATACAGCTGTCCAAAAATATCTGCAAAAGCAGATGAACAGCAATCGGCCGGCAAAAAATGCCATCTTGGCCAAACAAAGTGCCGACCGGCACAAAAAAGTGCTGACCGGCAACAAATAGTGCCGACCGGCAAACTAAATTGCCGGTGGCAGCAAAAACCAGCCGGTGGCATCTAGCCACTGCCGGTGATGGGTGGGGATGGTCTACAAGCCCCACCCTGCCTCTCAAAGGCAAGATGCAAGTGTTTGGTGCAAAACCAGACACTAAACGGTCGAGTTCGGGGATCCTGAGGCGGGGCGCGCGAGCCGAGACCTCCGGGAACTCCAAACGAACACAAACATGGATAATCACCGAGTGTTCAAACGGTGACGTCCAAGTCTTGAGGACGGTCAAAAATGGGGTGTCTACAGTTGCCCCTCTTTGACAGAACTCGGAAGTCATAACAGTGACGGGAGTGAATGTCAAAGCCCAGAGACGACCCATTTTTGACATGGCCGAAGACTTAGACAAACATGCAATACAAATAAGATATGCGCCCGGAGGCAGGGGCAAAATGCAAGACAATGCACGGAGCCGAGCATAACTTATGATCATGCAAAGAAAGCTGTAACGAAGCAAACATGCAACAGTTTTAAGCTAGCATACCAAACTACACTACAATGCAGAAAGGATGTAAGAGAATTATGGAATTCTCAAAATGTCTCACTCGGGAGATACAATACCTGTCCGGTTCGTCTGGTCGCACCAGCTTCAAATGAACCGTACATACAATATCGTGCTTGCAAAGAAAACAAACTTAACAGGTACAATATCGTTAACAACATGCATGACAATGCAAAATGGATGCAAAACGAAATGCAATATATACAAAACAATGTATAAAAAATGCAAATGAAGATGCAATGTATTTGAAACAATGCAAGCTACATGCAAAGCATTTGGATCGTGATCCAATCACGAGCGGTTCGAAACCACACCTATGTCAAATAGATTGATGGAGGTAACAAGTCTGTCTACCATAGAACGGTCAACTGAACTATGAGTATTGTAGACAGACGCAAGAACAAGCATTGGGTGGAATTGACATAAGTGGGGAAACAACCCGCTGGAGGAAGGACTACGATCCTAATGCCGGATGCAAAAATTACACTACAATGTAATGGATAGATATGGCACGCAGGCCAAACCAAATCTTGCCTAGGAAAGGCATGCATACATACAAGCCATGTGTAACACAGAAAAGGTGCCGCAACCCTCAACCAACATATCAACGTGGAATCGGCGCGATACACATACAGAACTGTGTTTTAACATGAAAAGTAAGGGCACATACCGGACCAAGCTCAACCTGGAAAGGCGCAAGCCAAAGGCGGAAGGTGATGCAATGAATGCATGCAATCTACCATGCAATATTTACAAATATGCAATGGAATGGATACAATGGATATGGCATACAAGCCAAACCAAATCTTGCCTAGGAAAGGCATGCATACATACGAGCCATGTGTAACACAGAAAAGGTGCCGCAACCCTCAACCAACATATCAACGTGGAATCGGCGCGATACACATACAGAACTGTGTTTTAACATGAAATGTAAGGACACATACCAGACCAAGCTCAACCTGGAAAGGCGCAAGCCATAGGCGGAAGGTGATGCGATGAATGCATGCAAACTACAATGCAAGTGCATGACAATGCACTATGATGCAATGACTATGATTGCAACTTTCCCTATCCTACCAACAGGGTGATATACTAGGTTGGTTCAGTATCCAGAACTGAGGCGTAGACATGCCGCCTCAACCTATGGGGCTTCCATACAGATTTCAAGCCGAGGGTAAACCTCTGGGTATTTAAACCAGACTTTAGTCTCGGAACTCCCGAACCTTTGCGTTCTAGGCATAAGCCGTTCGAACTCCAGTTTCCACCGTCCCAGTTGGTCTTCTAGGAACTCATCGCAAGCACAGACTGGTGGCTTTACCAGACCATCGAAAAGTCGTTCGGGCACGACAAACACCGAAGGAATTGCACCTTCAGAGGATTTAAGGTCTCCTAGACCGGGATGCAAAATGTATGCATGACAATGCATGTTTTTTGTTTGTTTTTTTTGAAATGCAAATGATGCAAGTGAAATGCATGTTGCATGAGATGCGCGGCAACACGCGGCTTAAGATATGTACAAAGCAATAGTGTGCACACCAATGCAATAAAGGTCTTGCACCTTCCAAGGATTTAAGGTCTCCTAGACCGTACGTGTTTAAGGTCACGCCAGACCATGCGTGTTTAAGGTCTCGCCAGACCACTGGGGTATTTACAAGACGCGTGACAATGCGCTGAAGGTTTCGCACCTCCAAAGGATTTAAGGTCTCCTGGACCGTGCGTGTTTAAGGTCTCGCCAGACCGTGCGTGTTTAAGGTCTCGCCAGACCATGCGTGTTTAAGGTCTCGCCAGACCAACGCGCGTGTTTAAGGTCTCGCCAGACCGCCGCGCGTGTTTAAGGTCTCGCCAGACCGACGCGCGTGTTTAAGGTCTCGCCAGACCGACGCGCGTGTTTAAGGTCTCGCCAGACCGGGATGCAAAATGTATGCAAGTGTGACACGTATGCCACATGAAATGTGAAATTTTGAAAATTGGACTTACACGCTACGCGAAGCCGGTTTGTATGCAAAACAATGCAATGTACTAACAAGTACAAGTGAGGCGCGCAAGATAACGCGAGGGGATACATGCTAGATGCAATTGAGGTGCACAAAACAGTGCGATGCGCAGAACAGCGCGAACCATACAATGCACAAAACAGTGCGATGCGCAAAACAGCGTGGACAATACAATGCACAAAACAGTGCGATGCGCAGAACAGCGCGAACAATTTTGAAATGCACAAAACAGTGCGATGCGCAGAACAGCGCGAACAATTTTGAAATGCACAAAACAGTGCGACGCGCAGAACAGCGCGAGGTTTGAAATGCACAAAACAGTGCGATGGTTTGAAATGCACAAGACAGTGCGATGCGCAGAACAGCGCGAGGTTTGAAATGCACAAAACAGTGCGATGGTTTGAAATGCACAAGACAGTGCGATGCGCAGAACAGCGCGAGGTTTGAAATGCACAAAACAGTGCGAGCGATACAATGCACAGAACAGTGCGATGCTAAGTGTGACACGCATGCCACACGGAATGTAGACGGGCTTAAATGCGCAACAACGCACGTATTCCGGAATGCATGACAATGCATGGAATGGAAATGCAATGATGCATGAGAAATGTGCACGACAATGCAAAGGGGTGCGTGTTGCAACGCATGTAACACGTGCATAACAATGCAAATGTGCGGCGCACAACAGTGCGATGTAATGCACAGAAGTAGTGTGATGAACTTGTGCAACACACATGGGGTAACTTTTGAATTCAAAAGGATACAAAAAGGATACACCTTGCATGAATTCGAGTGTCACGCACTGGAGACACGGCCCGCGGTCAGAACGGAGGTCGGTTGAGCGTCAGAGATGCACTTTCTTGCACTTTCTTGAGCTATGAAGACTAAAAACAACTCAAATGGCCTAAACAAGGCTGTGGGAACCCCACCGGCCGAAAGATGAGGCCACCGGCTGGCCATCGGCACAAAAACAATTCCATCGGCACAAAAAAGTGCCGACCGGCACAAAAAGGTGCCGACCGGCAAACAGTTACTGAATCGGGGCAGTTTTGTCTTTTCGCCTCGGGTGTTATAAAATAGGGCTTCATGCCCTATTTCCTCATTTCCTACCGCCGAAAACCTTTGCCCTCTCTCTCTAGAGTGCTTCTCTCTCATTTTTTTGCCCGTTTCTTCGCGTTCTACGCCCGTTTCGTTGTCGGATTTGCGTTTCTCTTCGCGTTTCGGACGTTTTCCACCGATCACTTTTTCATTTCGGTGCCTCGTTTGGCGTTCTTGCCTTTTCGGGGTTCGTTCCCCTCACTTTCCTCTTCATTTCCGTGCCTTTTCACATTCCGGCCTTCCCGGCCATTTCCGACCCTCTCGGGAGTTGACTTTTCAGTTGACTCTTCGTATTCCGGCTCGGTTTTCCTTTTCCGGCCATTCTCGTACCATTCTCTACATGGCGGATGACATTCCACGTGTCGGGACTCCCCCGGACCACGAGATGGATCCCGGGGTCGAGCTCTTACCACTGAGCGAGCACCCGTTCGACCCGGCGACCTACCGGCCGGCGATCCACGTTCTGCCCCCAGACGGCCTGCGTCAGTTCCGGAGCTTTGAGAGGTACGCGGCCCCTGAGCTACTACTACGCGAGCCTACCTCCCACCTTTCATTCGGCACTCCCGAGGTAACTCTTCATCTTCTGCTTTACTTTCTGCAATGTAGGATACAAAACTGCCATAGTTAGCTGTATTCTTTAATTGCTGAAATCTGATATGCCGTAGACCGTAGTTGACTGTAAACATACATACAACTGATATCTGCTTGAGACTGACACATGCACACACACTGCACTAGTCCTGAATCACCCAAACACACAGCACACACTGTATTCTACTGCACACACACTGGTACCCAGTATTTGTCTGAATCTGACAAACTTGCATACATGCCACATCTGCTCTGAAACACTCAAACACGCTGACACAGCACACGTATTTCACTGTAAGCACACCGGTACCCGGTATTTGCCTGAATCTGACAAACTTGCATACATGCCATATCTGTCTTTTCAAAACTGCATTTTGAATGTTGTCTTGCCATTGTCATTTTCTGTTTGCAGGAGGGTTCCCATACCATTCGCGGGTATGGGAATACTGGTGCGCGGGAGTGGTATGACGAGCTCCCTGATGCGGTCCAGCGCATCGTGGACCGAGCGGGCTTCGGCACCTTCTGCCGAGGGTTCTCCAGGTTGTCCACCTGCAGACCTCTTCTTGCCGCTCTGGCGGAGAGGTGGTGGGACACCACCGATTCTTTCCACTTTTCTGCTGCGGGGGATATGACGATGACCCCTTATGACTTCTCGATGCTCACAGGCATCGGGGTAGGGGGGGATCCGATCCCCTTCGACACTGACATGGATGAGTGGACCGCCGCTCAGGTCCATCTACTGGGGGAGGCGCCACCGCTAGCTCGTCCAGGCTTCGTCCGATATTCCTGGTTCGAGGCACAGTTCAGGGTCCAGCCCGCATTGGGGGAGGAGGTGCAGATGACCGAGGAGGACGTGGAGAGGTATGCTCGCGGCTTCCTCATGTTCCTGTTCGGGACTACTATCTTCGCCGACCGGGCGAACACCGTGCCTCTCTGTCTCCTCAGCGCACTGGTGGACGTCCGGGACATCTTTCACTACGATTGGGGCGGCGCTGCTCTGGCCACCTTATACGGATATATGAGCTCGGCTTCTCGCGGCAGCGGCCAGCTGCTCGGAGGTTACTGGCGAGCTTGGGAGGTACATTCCTTCTCCGCTTTCCATTTCTGTCCGATATTCTCTGTACTCTGTACACTGCACACACTGCGGTCTACTTTACACTCACTGTATACTGTACACACGGCACACACATACATTCTGCTTTACACTGACTGTACACTGCTCACACTGTACACTGTACACAATACACTGCACAACACACGGCTCTGCCATTTCTGCTTTATTCTGTATATTCTGCTTTATCTGATGGTCATACTGACATCTGTTTTGTAGCTGTGGGTTTACGCCTACTTCCCTAGGCTTGCCCCCGTGCCAGTCGCGGAGCCTCCTCCGGCTGTTCCCTTCTCGATTCGCTTTGACGGGAGATGCACCCGGCGACCACGGGAGACATTCGGCTTCTTCCGCCGATACTTCGATACCATTACCCCGGCCGAGGTATGCTTTACTTTCAGTTCATTTAGCTTCGCTTTCCCACTGCATGTTTCAATAACAGTAGATAACAAACTGTCTGTTACTTTCAGATCACATTGCGGCCATGGGCTTCGCTGCCGTCGGCTATGCGGGGTCGGTTCCCTGGTGCTGAGGAGACCTCGCGTTTCCGGATCTTGCTTGAGGGCCCGGTCTGTCGGGCTTGGTACCTGGGGGAGCGTTTTCTACGCCAAACCCTTGGGTTACCTGAGCAGATAGTCCCGGTTCACCCTCCTGCAGAGATGAGGGAGACCGAGGGGCTGACCACTGAGCAGCTGGATGATTACTCCATCGGTTGGGAGAAGGCCGGCTTCCGAGGCACCGGCGACTATCAGGAGTACGTGCGGACGTACCTGATGCGCCCCTTGAGCGGTCGTCGAGCAGAGGGGGCCAGGCCTGTAGCATCGGCGGCTGGGGCCGGAGCGGGAGCAGGGGCTGGATCTTCGAGGAGGGCCCGGGTCCGTGGTAGGGGCGGAGTGCGGGGAGGACGAGGAGCTGGCTGGCCTGCCCTTCCCGCTGTACTGACTTTCCCGGGGCAGGGTGGGTCGACCTATCAGATCCCCTTCACCCCTCCACCGGCTGGGCACGAGTTCATTGACATCCCCGACCTACCTCCGGTATGTATCACTGCACTTCGTACGGTTATTTCATTTCAATTTACTTGATATTCCACAGAATACTAATGCATCTGATACCTTTGCAGGCTTCTTCTGAGTACACCCGTCAGTCGTTGGCGATGAATGCCTCGATGATGGGGATGCTCCAGCGGACATTTGACCTCCTAGCCGTCTACAGCATACCGGTATGTCCTTCTGACACTGGCCTCAAACCGTTCATACACTGATTCACATAATCTGATGCACGGCACAACACCCGATACACTGATCTCGCAGCATCTGATACACTGCATACACTACATTCTGCACTGATAAACTGCTCACGGCATTCATACACTGTATTCACACACTGCATTCTGCACTGATAAACTGTCTACAGTATACTGATGCATTTCACTTTTGTGCACTTTTTCAGCCTCCTTTCCAGATTCCCATGGCAGGAGGTGCTCCAGCTAGACCTGCTGTCCCTGCTCGGGGGAGAGACGAGGAGGGCAGGATATTTCCCCGCACTAGGGGTGGGCGTACTCACGTCGGGAGTAGCTCGCGAGCTCCAGTTCCGGACGACGACGACGACGATGAGTCAGAGGCAGAGGCAGGGTCATCGGAGGAGGAGACCGGAGACGGTTCTAGCTCGGGCTCTGACGACGACGCTGACGATGCTCCTGGACCTTCGTCCAGGAAGAGGACCAGGACGGACTGACAGCCCTTGGAGTCGCTGGACACAGATGCAGATTTCTGCTATCTTTTCTTTCTTTCTTTGTACTTTTCTTTTTGTTTGGTAGATAGATTACCTTGTACTGCCGCAGGCAGATTTTGTTTCCAAAGCTTGTACATTTGAAAAGATAGTGAAATGAAACAGCCTTTTTATTTGAAAAAGTGTTTACATTTACGCATTTCATGCGTTGCATCGCATCTCATCATGTTACACCTCAATGTAAATGGAATTGATTGGTTGTCTGAAAATTGAACACTTGCACTGTAATAATCAGATAACTAAACAGCCAACAGCAAAATAACCCAAGCGACCCACTGCCTGATTCTTGAACACACAGCCCTTACTCTGTTGGGGATTGATCTGCATACAGCCCAAAACACAGCATTCGGTTCATTCTACACACAGCAAACTCTGAACAAACGGCCCAATCTGACAAGACGGAGCTCAAAGACGGAACCGGTTGGAGTTGAAACACGCTCGAATGTAGAGAATGGCACAGCATCCTGAGCATAAATGATTTTTGAAATCGAATGAGGGTTTTTCAAACCGGGATGTCGAGCCTACAACCGAACACAGCGGGGAGGACTCAAATATAAAGGTACACGACCTAAACACAACGAGACACGCTCGGGAGAGACTCAAAACAAAAGACGAGACTGTCAAATGAAAGAGACACGACACACAGACGCGTAAACGAAGATGGGGGACCTCGGACCACGAGGAGCCAGTTCAATCTGGGTATTGTTTCCCACCCTTTCTCATTTGTGATCCTCACATCACTCAACTCTCAAGCTCGGATTTTCTCTCAAAACCCTTTTCCTCTCTTTTCTCTCAACTCACACCTCTCTATTCTTCATTCTCTCATTTTTCATCCCTCCCCGGGGTGATTGATGGATAAATGGCAAGGTGTGGGTTCACGCCCGATGCCGTTAGCTCACAGCTATTCTTTCGGCAGGCAGAGTGCTCTTCTGGTAAGTACGTTGATGACGGGGGAAAGAGAGCGCCTGACTCGACTGTGCCCCTAGTTCATCATTTTAACCATTTTTCGTTTTTGCTTTCTACTAAAACGGTTTTGATCAAAACGAGAGTCGGATTAACGTACTTGTTCGATTTTTGATTTGAAAAGCATGCAAGTCAGGCAGCAAGCACTGAAAATTTTCCTTTTTGGGTCCAAGACAATGGTCCGGTTTTGGAAAATGAAATAGTTTTCGAGAAAATAGTCAACCTCAGTAAAAATTTTCAAAAACTATTTTTCAAACAGCTGATGCTCAACAAGCATGGAACTTACTCTTCGAGATGCGCAACCTCGGATCGGAGGCAATGGAAAATTGCCCCTGGTTTAAAGGGGGTGGGAGGCAACGGAAAGTTGCCCCTAGTTTGAATGGCGTCTCACGACGGCTTGCGGCAACGGAAAGTTGCCTCTTGTTTGGGATGGTGCCGCAGCAATCCGCAGACAGTCTTCATCGGCGGTGGTCGAGCTCTTGGACACAGAGATGACGAAGACGGTTACAACACATATATGGACACAATCACCTTGAAGGGTGTTGGCCACTGGACTTTGGAACGAAATTGAAACCATTGCATGGACTGAGACGCTTATGAAAGCGTTGGGGGCTGGACTTCATGATGAAGTTGCCTACGTATCCCAAACATGGGAATCAAGCCTTACGTAGTTCCGGTTAAGGTCCACTCGGGTATTTTAACCTTCACTTTGTTTGGCTCTCACTTTTGCCAAGGCGCCCAATGCGGGTTTTCGACCTTGCGAGCTTCTTTTCATTTTCTTTTGTTCGTTTCTTTTTCTCTTTTTTTTTCTTTTCTTGCTTTTTTCTTTCTTTTCTTTTCTTTTCTTTTGTATTTTGTATTTTTCTCTTGCTCTAACTTTTGCCTGGGTCGCCCTTCCGGGTTTTCGGCCCAGCGAGCCTCTCAAAGGGTAAAAGTGTAGCAAGTCCATGCCAAATGGTTTTTTGAAATTGAAGCCTCTCTGTGTCTAGGAGAACGGCTGTTGCACTGATTTGCAGAAGAATCCATCAGGGTTACTCTACGAGCTTCTTCCGGCGAGGTCTACTCCTTCTGATTCGGCTTTGGTGCCTCTTGCTCGAGGGCTACTTCGAAGCTGGCCACACGGACCTCCATGGCGTTTGTCCGTTGAACTTTCTGAACATTCTGAACGGGTTCAGACTCGGAAAACAAATAGGTTGAATCTTGAGGCTGAGAGCGATCCTAGGCTGCGCAATCTCAAGAGCGATTCCACACAGGTCTTCGCAGGGCCGCGTAAAATATTTGTTTTTGAAAGTTTTTAAGGAAGCGAGAAGTCGCTCGTGCCGAAGATAGTGTGGAACCAATCTGGATCAGGCCAGGATCCTTCTCAATACTCACGCCGACAAGCATGATTTCATTCATAAAAAGGCTTAGCACGCCTCTCTTTCTCTCAAAATGATCAAAATTTTGCAAAACCCGAGGAATTCCTTCCTCTTCGTTTTTATCACCGCAGTGTTCAAAAGTTTTTTTCGAAAAACTCAGGTTAATGCTATGAGTTTGGCGCGCAGGAGAGCAGGCGAGATGTACTGTCAGCCCAATCAAATTCTCTGGCACTTATGCTGAAAGCAAGCATGAAGGTTGAGATAGCAACAGCTGTTTCAATCGGCTTTGTTGGTGCAACTGGCCCCTCGGCAGAAACAGACTCAAAACAAAAACAAATAATAACAAAATGGCGTTCGGGACAACAACCCCAGAATCACCTAGTATTATATACAACGGGGACTGACTCGATACAACAAGACAGACCCTTAAGCAAAAAAGACTGACTCAAAACAAAGAGACAGACTCAAAACAAAAGACTGACTCGACATCTAAGCCAAGATTTACAAAACTCGGTTTCACCGATGCTCAAAAATGCGTGCCAGACGCTTCATCCAAAAATGTACCAAATGTTGCCCGCAGGCGGTTCACTTTACATACTCGCAGTATCTGAGCCCTCGAAATCCAGCAACTGGGTGGTAACGGGCTTGCCTGAGGTGGGTGGTAGGATAACCTTGTTATCGATCAAATCCTGCACTTCATGACGAAGGCGGGAACATCCATCGGTACTGTGACCGGACTGCTGATGGTACGCGCAGTACAAGGTAGCATCATGGGTGGTGGGGAGATTCTTCGGGAGTGGCCGGGGCTCCAAAGGCTTAAGATGCCCATTCTTTGCCAATATTAACAATGCCCTGGACAAAGGCATGTGGAGGTCGTGAAAGACTCTGCCCCTCGGGGCAGGTACTTTGCAGTTTGAGGATTCTTGCCAGATGCGCTGGCGAAAGGATCAGCTGGCGCTGCCTTGGCTTTTTGAACCTTTCCCGATGTAGGGGTGGGAGCTACTGGAATTGTCTGGGCATGACGGGGCCCATCCCGGTTTTCTGTCTGGCTTGAACTGCCTTTGATTGGAGCGGGGAAAGCATCATCTACAGCTTTGGTCACTATTGCAGACGTTTGTTGCTTGTTCATCCCTCTGGCCTTCAAAGCCTCGACTGCCCACAGCAGTTGCTCAATAGGGTCGGCGTCTACCTTTGCCTTGTCCTTTCCTTTGGCCTCAGCCTGATCGAGGGTCTGGGTTGGTGCTGACATGTCGTAGCTATAGCCGGAAGCCACCTCTGGCTGGCTGAGCTCTATCACAATCCGCCCCAGTAGCGGGGGCTCCTGTGGTACAAAATTCCCGGCGTACGGCGCCGCTGGCGGTGAAGCCGACATTCCATAGGCGAGGTCTGCCACAGACCTTTGGAGATCGCCTATCATCCCCATCAATTCGAAGGTGGTAGGCTCACGAGCCTGGTATAACTGGGGAGCCCAAACCGGGTGCACAACGGGCATCCTGGGCGGGTGTGACATACTGATGCTGGCCTCACTCTGCGGAGTGGTTCCCTGCTCCGGTGCGGCTGTCATAACCACAATTTCTTCTGAACTTTGTGTCGCCATAAATCTTGCCTCAGCAAAGGGGAGACACTGGCTGTTCTGTATCAACTCTGCCACTCTCTGAACTGAAAGGAAAAACAGACAGCATTTCAGCCCAAACTGATCAAACACGGGTGTAGCCACACAACTGTACCCTACTGCTGATCACTGTTCCCAAATTTCTGTTCCCGAAATACTGAATTTGATACCCGTGGATAACTGATTCCTGATAACTGATTCTCAACAATACTGATTCTGGCGCCTTCAGGCCCGATACTCAAACTCGTAAACTGGTATATGCGTTCCTGTAGAGATACACTCTAAAAGCACATAGCAAGTAAAGAGAACAAAACACCCCTATGTTGGGGTAGGGTTTCCCTGTCCTATTTTGTCAGGAGCTAGGGTTTCACTACGCACACAGCGGTTTCAAACAACCTAACATCGGGTAAGCAGCCTGTCCTAATTTGGAATGGTCACTATGGATCCGAATATGAACTAGGTCGAATGGTCAAAAAGGGTGCCCCGGTAAAACCGGGGTTTGTGTTCCCATACTGTCAGAGCCCATAGCCGGTCAGCCTTATGGACATGCCTTGACAAGACAAGCCTCCGGCAAACCGTTCAGGAATGGCAGATGGCAAACACTGTGTTCCTAGTCGCACCAATGCACATGCAATGCAAAGAAACACATAAATGAAGTCAAAATGGGATATCACGAGTTCGAGTCAAGCTCTCTAAAATCCCCAGCAGAGTCGCCAGAAACTGTAGCAAGCCCGCGGGGGGGCTCGTGCTACAGCTCGGACTCTCGATTTGTGTCACGGTTCTAAATCTGAACCAAAGAGTCCAAATCTGGCAAATCGTTTGAGAAAACAGATTTTGTTGAAAAAGTAGTGCCAAACATGGACTGCTTTGCCAGATACAGAGTCGCCACCTAAATATTTTAAAATGGGGAATTTAGGAAACCCTGACTCGGTGCCGAAGGCCACATGTCCGTCATCACCGGAGTTGTCTCGGCTCGGGAGCTTGGGTACGATCGGGGAAGGTCAGCTATGAGCACCCCCTTTCGCCCGGTTCAAAGACCGGCCTCTACTAACCGTGATATCCGTTTTTGAAAACTTTATGTGTTCTTAAACCAATTGTTAGCCTAGAATTACTATGTTATGCGCACAGCAAACAAGTATAGACTAGATTGCCTAATTTGGAAAGAAACATTGCATATCCGTTCATTTCGAAAATGCTTTGGAATTTGCTACTCGCAAGTAGGCTAAAATGCGGATTTCAACGAGTCTTTCCAACTCAAACAATCCAACCTTCACCCACAGGCATTCAAAACAGTTTAACACATAAGCATCTAGCCACATGTTAAGCATGCTGTTATGGCAACATTCACACTCATGCGATATGCTAAAGCGGAAATACTTACATAGTACTCCGTGCTAAAACAAAGAACTTGTTAGCACACATGCATGATCCAAGTCCATGTGAAGTGCCTAATGCATCGCATACAAAATGTTGCTAGAATAGGCTCGGCTATCCTAAACATGTCATGTGAAAATGCACAGTTATCACATATTCAGTTTGGAATTGAAGCATTGATGCAATTAGCGTGATGTACCGAGCCTAATGCATGCAATACAAATGCATGGATGCACACATGCATAGCATAAGGTATGCTAAATTAGACGTGTCCTAATACTAACCATCAAAGCAGGTAAGTAAAAGGGAAGAAAGAAGTGGGGATTGGAAGACATTCACACCACCCACACACGCTTATTACAGATTTGCCCTCGCTCGGAGAGACCAAATAAATATTACAAATTAATTAACTACGCAAGCTAATTAAATATTACAAATTAATTAATTAACAAATTAACTAATTAATTAAAGCAGGAAAACGCCTCGGGAAGCGTGCCACCATGCGCAAGCTGCCTCTGTTTTCCTTCCTTTCCTCCTCTGGAGGCTGTCAAAGCCTCAGGACTGCATCCTTGGACAGAGGGGATCATCACCGGCTGAATGAAACTTCCACCGGCAGTGTAGTATGGCCATCGGCACAAAATAGGGTCTGTCGGCAGAGAAAATTGTGCCGGTCGGCACATTACACTGCCGGTCGGCAGAGTATTCCTGCAGAACCTGCAACTCACAGCAACAGAGGGCAAAACAAGGCATGACAGCACAATTCAAGGCATGTATGCACCAAACATGTCTCTTATCATTGTAATGACTCAAAGGGACATGTGCCTCGGTTCTCGGGCCACCAGTCACGCATTTCCATGCATGATGGCCCAAGGAACCAAGCATGCAACTTTGATTTCAAATGCATGCAAACCAATCAAACAAATTAGGCCCAATTCCTATCACCAATTCAAGGAACAAGGCATGCATGCAAGATGCAATGCAACCTAGGCATACAAGCTAAGGATGCAACATGGCATGGCAAAACACTTATGCAAGCATACAAGCATGCATATGGCAATACAAATGAGTGTGAAGATGGACTTAAACATGAATTAGGCAACTCTAAAAAAGGCCTAAAACAGTAGCCATAAGTGCTAAAGAGTGAGAGCTAAATGGCATGCACACACACATGCACATAAGGACCAACACTTAAGCACAAAATAAGCAATATTCAAGCACACTTGAAAGGAGGGATCATGGACTAATTAGCATGCAACATGAGCCCTAAAATCATGTTATAAAATGATGCCAAATCAAGTTATAAATCAAGCCAAAACATGCAAAGAGTAGTCCAAGTGTTCAAGGCAAATCAATAATGCATTGAACTACACTTATCATGACCAAACATGGCATGCATTAAACAACTAAAAACAGATTTTTAGCATGTTAAAACAAAGCCAAAAGACTCTTTAGATGGCATCTAAATGGC
The DNA here is from genome assembly GCF_055761805.1 of Camellia sinensis. Classification (NCBI taxonomy): domain Eukaryota; kingdom Viridiplantae; phylum Streptophyta; class Magnoliopsida; order Ericales; family Theaceae; genus Camellia; species Camellia sinensis. The sequence goes on along the minus strand of NW_028129178.1, from coordinate 6,085,871 downwards.
CCAAATACAAAGGCATACACCATGGCCAAAACATGGAGCATTGCAACACATGCTTTCAAAGCATTAAAGAGACATGCAAGGCTATCAAACAAGCATGGAAATGGGACTGAAATAGCATGTAGAATGATCCCAAATCACCAAAACAATGCAAAGATGGCATGCTACACATGCACATACTCAAGGCCAACAAGCCCAAATACAAAGGAGCTATATAATGCATGCTAAAATCAACCCAAATACTTATGGACAGACCTAGAACATGGCAAAATAAGCACATAATCTTCACAAGACTAAGCCTAAAACATGCTCCAACAAAGGCTAACAACCTAAGGCACATTAAGGCATAAACAAGGCATTACATGGCAACTATGCTAAACATGCATGGAGTTCCAAAACCAACTTGAAATCATGTTATATCATGGATGTATAAGCATGAAAAACAAACCAAACATGCTCAACACACACTCAAGCATAGGCTTCCTTAAGAGGCCAAAATGTGTCCTTTTCAAGGACAACAAGGAGAGGGGGTGGCCCTCTCCTTCTTGGGACTTCAAAGCATCATCTTCACCACTGAAATCCCTCAATATTTCAGTGGTGAAGAGACCTCAACACCAAAATCCCGGAGCTAGCACAAAATGGCTCAAAATGAGGCCTTTTGAGGCCTAAGGGTGGTCAACAACCCTCAAACAACAAAACACTCTTAATAAACAATAAAGAGGGATTAAAAATAGAACTTTTTTATGTTATACAATAATCACAAAAAAAGCTCTAAGACTAGTAGAAAATTGATGCAAAAAAGGGGGAAAAAAGGACTAGTTTCTCACCCTTGATGCCTTCTTCAACAAAGATGCTCCAATGGCCTCCTTGAGCTTGAATCCAAGACCAAAACTTCAAAAGACACTCTTTAGAACCTCAGCTCCTAGAGGAAGGTGAAACACTAGGTGTTTGTGTGCAATAGTGAGACACAAAACACCTAGTGTGCAAAATGAGAGGGAAAGAGAGATAGGTGAGTGTATCTAACCCTAACCCTAGAAAACCAGAGCTCTCCTCTGTATTTTCCTCTCTCAAAAATGTCTAAGCCTCTTCCTTTTGCCTTAGAGAGAGCTTCTCTCTATAAGCCTCTTGTAAAGCTTACAAGACAAGCTTTGCAAGAGGGAGATCCCTCCATACACGTGTATGGAGGGGAGCAAAAGTTATACAGCTGTCCAAAAATATCTGCAAAAGCAGATGAACAGCAATCGGCCGGCAAAAAATGCCATCTTGGCCAAACAAAGTGCCGACCGGCACAAAAAAGTGCTGACCGGCAACAAATAGTGCCGACCGGCAAACTAAATTGCCGGTGGCAGCAAAAACCAGCCGGTGGCATCTAGCCACTGCCGGTGATGGGTGGGGATGGTCTACAAGCCCCACCCTGCCTCTCAAAGGCAAGATGCAAGTGTTTGGTGCAAAACCAGACACTAAACGGTCGAGTTCGGGGATCCTGAGGCGGGGCGCGCGAGCCGAGACCTCCGGGAACTCCAAACGAACACAAACATGGATAATCACCGAGTGTTCAAACGGTGACGTCCAAGTCTTGAGGACGGTCAAAAATGGGGTGTCTACACTTACTTGAGTTGTTTGCATGCTTTGGCCTCATTTCTACCATGATTTCAATATGTGTAGTGTGGTCATGCTCTCTCATGTTTCACTCTTTCAATACTTTTGGAGAGTCATGTTTTATGCCTTGATCATAGCCTAACTTGTATGCATGCATGCCTAAGCTTTTGGGCTACCATCTCAGTGTATTTTTGGTCTTTTTTTTCCATGATACAACTCTGTTTTTGATTAGTTAGAGCATCACTCATTTGCTTCTTACACTTGTAGTGTAATCCCACTTATTTGCCTTGCATGCTTCATGCTTTATGCCTCTCATTCTAGCATGTCTTGGCTACACTCCATCATGTTTCTAGCATTGTTTTGACATGCTTTTGGACTGTTTTGAGTCATCTTGGCCCTTTGGGGCTTACTTGATATGACTATGGTGCAAATGCCTTTGCTAACCTTAAGCTTTGAGCCTCCTAGCATGCTTCATTTGTGATATGTGCTTGATTTGGCATCATTTGGAATGTAATTTCAGAGCTTATGTCTTTGCTATACTCCCATGTTTATCACTCTTTCATTGCTCTTGAGGGTTATGCATTATGCCTTGTTTATGAGCCATTGCATGAGCATCATTTTCTTCCCTTTCAAGCCATCATCTCAGTTCATTTTGGCCACTGTTTTGGCATGTGTAAGGTTTGTTTGGGGTTGTTTTGGCCATTTAAGCATTGTCTTTCATGCCTCTTGTATGATGCTCTTCACTTGCTTTGATGCTTTAGCCTCCAAACATGCCATGCATGCATTGCTTATACGATGGAACCTCATGAGTGTCACTCTAGCATTGATAGATAGCATGATTGTTTGCGTGTGTGTTGCATTGCATTGTGTTTGGATCGGATGTTGATCCAAACACGAGAAACGAGGGACATTTCATACTTGAAGTGATGAAATGCGCCGCATTTCTTGGTCGCCGACCCTCTTGAACAAGCATGATAGAGGTGGAGGCTCTTATGTGTTATTTGTGTGCATTCATTGACATTGACTTGTGCAAACTTGGCTTCTTAGCCATCGTACAGTGTGATGCTCGGTTGGTGGCCCGAGAGTTGAGTATCGCACTCCCTTGAGCTTGAGAAACGATAGGGAGGGTGGTTGTGCACATATATCTTGCAAATACACTGCCATGCCTCTGTTTGTACTTTGTTGCAGCAAAAGGAGAAATTACAAGAAACAGTGGCCGACCGGCCACCATGGCTGCCGATCGGCTATCAAAAGTGGCCGATGGCCATCCCTTTTGGCCGACCATCCCTCAACATGTTCCTAAGGTGGGTCATAAACTTTTTGGAAGTTGGCATAATTTTCAGAAGTACAAAAGTGTGCAAACAGAGGCATCTTGAGGCATGGTAATGGATTTCCAAGCGAAGCCGACCGAGGATGCATCATTCATTATTCTGAGGCAGAGCTGTAATGAGGCAGAGCTGTGGCAGCCCAATTTAAATCTTTTTCTTACTTAGTTTGTTTTATACCTTAATTAATTTGATGAATTAGTTAAAGTGATGTAATAATTAGTTGTAGCTAGTTATTCAATTTGGTTGTGTAATAATTAGTCTAATTAACTTAATTAGATTAATTGCTTAGCTTAGCTTAGATTAGCATAGCTTATTATTCGGACCCTCTGTCGAGAGGGCAAATGTTGTAATAAGTGTGCGCGTGTGTGATGCATGTCTTCCAACCCCATTTCTTTCTCCTTTTTACTTATTAGCTTTCGATGGTTAGTTTAGGGCATATTTCGATTAGCATACCTTATGCTTGCATGCGTGCATCCATTCATCTGTCTTGCATGCACCGGACTCAGCGCATCATACAAACTGCATTGTATTTCAATACCAATTTGAATACATATTATCTAGTTGCATTCACATGACATCTTAGAATAACCGAGCCTGTCTTAGTTGCATCTTGCATGTGTTGCATTAGGCATTCTTCATATAGCTAGGGTCATGCATTGATTTCTAACATAGCTTTTGTTTTGGCTCGGAGTACTAGGTAAGCTTTTACGCTTGAGCATCCTTGCATGCGTGTAAGTGTTTCCATGTTTAGCATGCTTGCCATGAGGCTATGTGCTTATGTGTTTAACTGCTTGAATGCCCGTGGATGAGGTTTGATTGCCTGAATTGGAACAACTCGATGATTGTGAGTTTTAAGCCCATTTGAAGTGGCAAAATCATGTTTTTCTAAGCCCACTTGAGGGTGACAAATCCGCGCTTTAGCCTACTTGTGAGTAGCACTTTCAAACCACTTTTAAAAACAAACATGAGTTGTTTTGTTCCAATCCGTGTGATTGAGTCTATACTTGTATGCTGTGCGCATCACATAGTAAACTAGCTAATTAACCGGAATAAGAACACATGTGTTTTCAAAAACAACATTTCATGTTAGTGGAGGCCGATCTTTGATCGGGCGAGCATGGGTGCTCATTTCAGAACCTTCCCCTCTTGTACCCAAGTTCCCGAGCCGAGGCAACTTTGGTGATGACGGACACGTGGCCTTACGCACGAGTCAGGGTTTCCTAAATTTTCCAAAATAAAATATTTAGGTGGCTACTCTGAAATCTGGCAAAGCAGTCCATGTTTGACACTTTTTGATTAAAATCGATTTTCCAAAACGATTTGCCGGATTTGGACTCTTTGGTGATTTACCAGTCTTACATTGCACTTTGTGAGATTAGATTCAGAACCGTGACAGGAGTCTGAACTGTAGTAGCAAGAACCCAATTCGCGCCCTTTCCAAAAGAGGGGCACGCGAAGCGAGTTCGGGGAGGTCTACAGTTTCTGGCGACTCTGCTAGGGATTTAGAAAACTTGACTCGAACTCATGATATGTTGTTTTGTTTACACTTATGTGTTTCTTTGCATTTCATTTGCATTGGTGCGCCTAAGTCACAGTGTTTGCCATCTGTTATTCCTGAACAGTTTGCTTGAGGCTTACTTTGAGAAGCGTGCCATAAGGCTGATTAGTTATGGGCTCTGCCACGATGGGAGCACAAACCTCGATTTTTACCGAGGCACCCTTTTCGACCATTCGACCTAGTGCATATCGGAATCCGTAAAGACCATTCCAAACTAGGACATGTTGCTAACCCGATTATAGGTTGTTTGAAAACCGCTACGTGCGTAGTGAAACCCTAGCTCCTGACAAGATAGGACAGGGAAACCCTATCCCTCCATAGGGGTGTTTTGGCTCTTACTTGCTTGATATGTGCTGTGAGAGTGTGTCTCTATAGGTTGTATGCATTAGTTTGCAAATCTGGGTATCAGGCCTGTGGGCATCAGTATTTAGGGGAATCAGTTTTACCTGAGGGTATCAGATTTGGGGCAATGATTTGGGAACAGTGATCAGTGTTGAGAACAGTGTGTTCAGCTTACAAATGCCAACTGTGTGTTGTCTTAATTTAAGCCGAAGTGCTGTCCGTTTTTCTATTTATTATTTCCTTATTATGCTTTATTTATCTTTTTACAAGGTAGTTTAGCATCATTGCTTCCGACCAGGCAGATATTCCCCAAGCACTCTGGACCAGAGGTCGAAGACTTCATCAATCCGAGGATCTAGTTGACAGACAAGTAGTGTTCTTTTCATTACCCCTGGTTACTGGACGGAGGTCAGTTAGGCGTAGTTCATCAGTACAGCGGTTACCAGATCAACGATCTTTATCCACCCTACCAGTGTGTAGTCAGGCTGAGGTTTCCGTTTCTACCGCAGAGAGAGATATACCTGTTGTTCAGTTAGATCAGCACCTTATGGCAAGTATGGAAGACATGATGCGTCAGCTCCAAGTGACTATGCAAGCCATGCGGCGGGATGCTGCCCGCCAGGCAGAGTTTGTGGCTCAACAGACAGTACTGATTGCCAGGCTTCAGCAACAACAACAACCACAACAAGCCGGAGCATCTGCTTTGCACCTACCTCCACCCCCACCTAGAGTTCCAACACTCTGGGAAACAGCAAACGTCCAAGAGAATATGGACGTCCCAACGGGGCCAGCTCCACCCCCAATCCTACCTCAGCTGTCCAAAGCACCGGCTAATCCAGTGGATACACCGTTTGAATTTGTGATGGATCCAACAGCGCTGAAATTGAGCAAGTTAGAAAAGCTGTTGAAAAAAGCTCAAGGCATTAATTCCATACCAGACATAGAGGATGGATACACTGATTCGGCGGTGACTTTGCCGGACCAGCTCAAGATGCCGCATATAGACCGCTTTGACGATTCTAGGGATCCCATGGTACACCTCCGGTTGTTTTCAAATATCCTAAGGCCAATGGGCCTCTCCAGACTGTAAAAGCTTTCCCTTTTCGGCTGGATCCTGTTAGGTGTTGCAGCCATCTGGTATGCGAAGTTGGAAGATTCTATCAAGAGAAGTTGGGAAGAAATGGCTGAGACCTTCATTGCCCAGTACTCATACAACACATAGATGGAGATCACAACTCGTGTTCTCGAGACAACGAGGCAAGAGCCAAAAGAGGGCTTCTTTGACTTTATAACCCGTTGGAGAGCCAAAGCTTCTATGATGACCACCAGGTCGGTCGAGAAGGATCAAATTCGGATGGTTGTGCGCAACCTCCAACCCAAACTAATGCAAAAGATGATCGTCTTACCCCTCCATACCTTTGCTGATTTACACGAGATTGGGGTACATATTGAGGATGCCATGAAGCAGGGTCTAATAGACCACGAGAGAGAGCAGCCCAAGAGGGCATTTACCCGCAGTTCGAATGCAGGCACGAGTAATGCTGCAGTTGCCAGAACTTTCGATGTGGGCATGGTCACCACCACCACACCTAAAACATCCACCCCATTCACCGGTGCGTCCGGTACCAGCTCCCAAACAGCCAGATATCCACCCCAAGGCCAAAGGACCTTTACTTCACTGTACATGTCTCTGTCCAAAGCCTTGGGGGTTCTCATTAGAAAAGGGCATCTGAAGCCCCTGGAGCCGCGGCCATTACCAGACAAACTTCCTACTTCCCATAACCCGGCCAAATATTGTGCCTTTCGCCAACATCATGGTCATGACACCGACCAGTGCTACAGACTGTATCATGAGATCCAGGATCTCATCGACAACAAGGTGATCGCGCCTCCAGAGAAGCCGAATGTCACCACCAACCCCCTCCCATCACATAATTAAGCTCCACCACCCAAACACATCAACCTGATCCAAACCGCGGCCATTCCATATGACCCAAGCATATATATCACACCCTCCCACCTACCCAAGCCTGAGGCGTTCACAACCCATAACAATAAGAGCGAATATGACCATACATACCACAATGATGACAAATAAAAATAGGGTGTACCTTTTTTTATTTGACCTTACCAACTTTAGGGAGATTGAGAAATCCAACCTCTTGTTGAATGTTTTGCTCTTCCTTTCCTTGAGTTCTGATATCATGAGATATAGATACACTCCATTTTTGTTTTTTGTCACCACCAAAGCCAATGCCACTCTTGTCTTAACATATTTGTTGAGACCCATTGATATTATCCAAAGTCTTTGATCCTTTGTTCCAAAGGCCAATGGTAGCCATAGCACACTTGAGCTCATCCTCTTTCTTGACGACTAGCTCTTCAAAGGCAACTTGAGACATCTTGGGAGTTTCCATATTTTCTTCATATATTGCATAGATGTGTTGTATCCCATTCCTCTCTATCTCACAAGTCAAGATTTTTGCACAAAGAGCTTGTCGATCCTTAGAGATCTTGATGGCATCATTCCTAGCCACGGAATTCTCTTCATTTAGTTTGACATTCTCATTTTCAACTACTTTGAGTTTGATAATGAGTTTGTCATTCAATTTAGATAAGTTAAGAGATTCCTTATAGAACTTTTCATAAGCTTGTTGAAGCTCTTCATCATCACTCCTTGAGGATTCATTATTAGTGACATTCTCAACCGACCTCTTTAGAAGTCGCCATGAAAGGAAGAAATTGTTTACGCCCCTCTTCACCTTGAGTCTTGTTGTCACTTTCATCATTATCGGACTCTGATTCATCATCCTAAGTGATGGCAAAAGCTTTCTTCTTCCTCAATCAACTAAGGCATTATTGAGAAAAGTGGCCAAATCCTTGGCATTTATAGCATTGGACTCTTTGAGAGTTCCCTAGTATTTTTCCTCTTTTCTTCTTGGTTGTAGAATCAATTTTGAGTTTATCTTTGCCTTTGAATTTATAAGATGATTCCAAAAGATCAGGCTTCTTTTCAGAAAAGATTTTTTAAATTGTTTTACAAAAGCATTTGTAATCATAGAATGAATCTCGCAATTCTCATCAAAATCCTTTGCAATTCTATGAGCACTACTAAAAGCATAATCATCTTTTTGTTTCTTTTTGAAATTCATATGTGTCTTATAGGTTTGGAGATTTCCAACCAAATGATCCAGCTTGAGGTTGTCACTATCTTCAGTTTCCTCCATAGCCGTAACTTTTGGTTGGAACTGATCGGGCAAAAACCTCAAAAATTTTCCCACAATCTTAGATTCCGGTATTTTTTTCACCTAAATTGAAGCTAGAATTTACAATATCACTTAACTTCGCATAAAATTCATCAACGGTCTCACTATTTTTCATTGAAAAGTTTTTGAAACTAGACGTGAGCCTTTGAAGTTTTGAGTGTTTAACCGAATGAGTGTCCTCATGAATAGTTTGTAAGATATCCCAAACCTTTTTTGCAACTTCACAATTGCAAATACGACTAGACTCTTCTAGTGTGACAGCGCAAAAGAGAGAATTCATAGCTTTACTATTCCAGCTACTATTTTGGTAATCAGTTATGTCCCATTTATCAATTGGTTAGGGGAGAGTTACTCCATCAATGGTAATCATTGGTTTGGTCCACCTACACATGATGAATTGCCAAACTTTTTCATCAATAAATTTTAAAAATGCTCTCATGCGAGCTTTCCAAAAAGAATAATTAAATCGGTCAAGTCGGGTGGTTGAACTATAGAATTTCCCTAACGATATAAATCCATTATCACAAATCACACAAGATCTCACTCCAATAGTTTTGAAAAAATGAAAATAGAGCGACCTGCTCTATTACAAATTGAAAAATCTAAAACACCCAAGATATTGATTTGTGATTATGTTTTAATTTTAAATAATGAATGATAATCCCAATGAAACAATCAAAGACAAATCGACAGAACGATCTAACATGGAAAAGCCACAATTGGAGTGCTTCGAATTGTTATATACATATAAAAAGAAAACACGGGCCAAAGCCATAAAGCAATCCACTAAGAAGACAAAAAACAATTACACAAGTGTAGTCTCAATTATGTGCCTCTTTCAACATTGTTTTTTCACCTCGGAATTGTCTTTTCCAACATTGAATCCACAACACTGATGTTGAATCCATGATGATGAGCCATTCTGGAATCCACCAAAGCTTCAGGCTCAAGTTTCCTAGAATCTACTGAAAAACAACTATCTTTTGTGAATAAAACCATAATAACATCTCTTGATGTTCGACAATCTAAAGTTGGTTGATCAATTGATCACTTTCTATACACCAAGGAAACTTATATAGACTCCAATATAGAACACTTGTTTTTCTTCCTCTCTGAAAATCTGGGCGGCTCGCACCCTAAAAACAACGAACAACGCACTTTATAGAAAACAGAATCGTGTAGATCGCTTGAGCACATAGTTCATTGCTTGAGTGGTGTGACTAAAGGTGGTGAAAAACATATAGGCTGACTGGTCGAGCGCAAATTACACTACTCGAGCAGTAAAACTTTCTTCCCGGAAGTTTAGGTGCTTTGTAAAAATACTGGATGATTTGTTTCTTTGCTCGAGTACACAAATGACCGTTTGAGCTGTCAAATAACTTCGACTGCATTTTTTTTTTTGCTTTGGGGGCGCTGCCACTCGACCCTGCCATGGAAGTGGCAAACATTAAGGGATTAAGATCATAAACTCCTCTATATAGACACAATTCGGGTTGGATTCGCATCTAAACACTTATAGCTTCACTGAAACAAAAGAGCGAATAAAATTATAACTGAAAGGAGTTTTGTTAAATGGGATTGCTAATTACAAAAACCTAACATCCACGATCATGATATGAATTATTCATCTTGTAAGTCTCACTGAAATATATATATATATATATATATATATATATATGTTTAAATTAATCAAACATTGATATGAATACTAAGGCCAAGTTTGGAAAGTCTATAAAAAGTCAAAAAGTCAAAAAGTTACTCAAAAAGTTAAAAAGTTATCACTATTCACCAAAAGTCAAAAATTACGGCTGCACAACTCTCAATCCTAATTTTTCCCTACACACTAATTTATATAATTTTTAAATACACATTTTTTCATAAAAAGTCAAAAAGTTAACCCAAACATCCATATTTTTTTCCTCAATTTTTTAATTCAAAAAGACAAAAAATGCACTTATTTAGGACACCCCAAACAACTCCTAAATATCATATTTTGTTTCATAAAATTGACAATTTTTTTTTTGAAATCATATTTACTATCCATTTTATAAAACAAAACACAATTAGTTAATGAATCACTTGATGTCGAATGAAACTAATTTTTTATATATATCTTCTTCTCTTTAAAACTTACGAGATGAATTTTGCAAATTTGTAGGCCTAGTGAGGCCCAGGAAGTAAAGTCTTTAGAGAGTAAAGAGAAAATTGAGTCTTGAGAAAAGTTGCTCCCTATTTTTTAGGATAAATTATACATAAACCTCTTAAGATTTGCTTAAAATACTAATTGCCATTTGTGATTCTGGAAATTCCTACCTGTTCTTTAATCAACAATTAATAATGTCAGACATATTTCAATTAATAGTTCTAGTAATGTTATTATTGCATAAGAGAGTAGTTAGGAATATTATTTTTTTTATTAGCTTTGATCAATGAAAAATTATGATAAAAGGGTATTTATTATTTTCAGAACTATAGGGGGAAACCTATATATTAAGAAAATCTCAAGGATATATTTGTGATGACAAATTTTGATAAAAGGATATATTTATAATTTTTAAAACTACATAGGGTAATCTGTATTTTAAAAAAAATCTCAAAGGTATATCTGTAATGACAAATTTTAATAAAAAGGTATTTATAATTTTCAAAACTATAGAGAAAATTCGTATTTTAAAAAAATTTCAAAAAATATTTTTGTAATTTACTTTATTTTCCATTCTTTCATGGATGGCATTGTGACAAATGCATTACAATTATTTATTTTTGTGTTCTAAATAATGTGATGCATATGTGCAAATATGACTATAGTAAATAATTTTCATAGTCCAATAAACTTATTGCCTGGGCTAGGGGTGTAATTTTGGTCTATCTAGTCCAGGGGTCGCTCGAAGCCTAGGTAGGCCCAGTCCATCTAGGCCTCAGCCCGAGCTCGAGCCCAACTCAAGACTCTGGGCCTGGGCCTGGGCCATGTGTTTTGGAGCCCGCCTTGGCTCGACCTACCCCAACAGCCTCCTATGCCTGCAGTGCAACAATAAGAAATTTGAAAAATAAAAAATAAAAAAAATTGAACGGTCAAATGACCGTTAATTCAAAGGCCAATTATTTATTTATTTTTTATTTTTTATTTTTTACGTCTCCCTCCTCTTAACTCCTACAAATACTACCCCTATCCCATTTTATTTTTTTACAAAAAAATCTCTCTATTAACTCTCTCGATTAATTTTAAAGTATCATCCCCAAGTGACAATTACAATTGTGCAAAAAGAAAACTTTTATAAAAAAAAAACTAATTTTCATATCGCATTCGCCAGTCGATAAAATTAATTATTTAAATGAATATTTATTAGTTACTCATTATTTTATGTTAATTATTTCGTAACATATATTAGTTGTTATTGTTTACTCATTATTTTAATTAATTGTTAGTTCATATATATTATTTTACTTACATTACTATTGATCTTAACATTCTTAATGTTTATGTCAAAATTGATGCATATATACAATATCAATTTGTTGATTCTTCTTCTACTATACTTAATGTCCCTCTTCCAATATTATCATCATCATCTAGGGGCGCGTCTAGTATTGTTTGGGAGCATTTTGAAAGAGTATCTATAACTAATCCTGATGGTACAACTGTACTTAAAAGCAAAATGTAAATATTGTACATATTTACTTAGTGTTGCATAGGCGGGGGGTACTAGCCATCTTAAAGGCATGCTTAAAGACATTTACAAAGTCAACAACCCGATATTAGAACTCAAATGCAATTAGAGGATTCATCAACTAGTTATTTGCAAACATATTCATATAATCCTATACATGCTCAAAATTTTGTAGTTATTATATTATTAAAATAAACAACCTTTTTCTACTAGTGAAAGCCTTTTAGAAATGATTCACGTAGGTTTTGCACTATAATATCAAGGTTTTTCAAGAAATACTACTAAAAACAAGATTTTAAAGAAATTTGAGGATATTAAAAGAAAATTATTTGACATTTTCAAAAATTTGAATAGAAGAGTTTGTTTAACATTTGATTTGTGATCAAATGATGGTTTAAACTATTAATGTATCACTGCATATTTTATTATTAATGATTGGAAATTAAATAAAAGAAACATTTCATTTAGATTGGTTGAACTTTCAAACACTGGTTATTCACTTGGAGTAGAAATAAGAAATTTGTTATATGAGTGTGCTTTGGAAAAAAAAATATTTACCATTAGTTTAGATAATGCAACATATTACAATCATATTATAACCCATTTAAAATCAACTTTATAATTACTTGCTGATGGTAACTTATTTTATATTCGTTGTTGTGCTCATATTTTAAATTTGATTGTTAAAGAAGCTCTGCATGTATATGTGACTTCTGTACTGGTAACAAAAAATGCGATTGTTATCGTTATGTATTCTGTTAATCAAATTTTGGAATATATGAAAATTTGTTAATGAGAAGGTATTCCATTTAAAAAAAAAATTTAATTTTAAATATAGATAGCAGGTGGAATTCAACATATAATATGTTAAAGAGAACTTGTAAATAAAGAAAATCAATAGATTTATTTTTTGTAACAACATCAATAGGAGGAGTATTAACTACCACAGAACTTAATTGGCACCAAGTAGCCTTGTCTAAGATTTTCTAAAAAAATTTGATACTGCAAAAAAAATTATTTTCTTATATATATACATTCCTACTTCACCATTTTTTTTTTTTAAACATATGTTAGTAGAAATAATGAAAGTTTTCATAAAATATATAAGTAATGAATATTATTTAACAATTATTACTACAATGAAAGAAAATTTTGATAAATATTTTGATCCATTGCCTCATCTTTTAGGTTTAGACATAATAATTGATCTTAGGTGTAAAGAAATTGATTTACAAGAATTTTTAGAACATATTTTTGCTTATTAAGAACAACTTGCCTCTATTATGAAAACACGCAAAAAATTATTTGAAGAATACAGAGTAACTGTGTTTGCAAATCACTTACACACACTACACTAGCCTCATCTCAAGGTGGGAGATTAAGTGTTTTTTTAGTAATAAAAAGTAGAAGAATATCTCAACATACAAGCATAAGTAGTTTTGAATTATAACGTTATTTGGATAGCTCACCTATAGCGACTCGGGTTGAAACCTGAACCTTTTGTATTCTTTGGTCCAGGATTTGGTACTCATGGTTGTTGTTTATACTCTTATTATCTGGTTATAATGTGGGTTTATTTGTTTGGGGTTGTCGGTTGTGTTTTAAACAAGTTGGGAGTTGCTTTTTCAAAAGATTTTATGCTTGTTTCTCTTTAAGTTTGCTCAAGCGGTCTTTCCTTCACTCGAGCCGTCTTTGGTTCCTTCCAGTATCTGTTTGTGCAGTCTGAACTTTTAGGAGGGATGTGTTTTTCGCTCGAGCCATGAGTTGGTCGCTTGAGCGGTATTATGTGTCTAACGCTCAAGCGGTCTCTTGCAGGTTTGAACTAGTCTAAGGGGGTCATTGTGCTCTCAAGCCTTGAGTTGGTCACTCGAGCGGTTCTTTATGTTTGACATTCGATTGATGTTTTGGTCGCTCGAGCGGTCTATACTTATATTAGTATGGGCAAAAGATTTTTTCTACCACTTTTTGATCTCTCTCTCTCTCTAAAAGTTAACTTTACTAAATTTCTTCACTCTCTCTCTAATTCTTGTCTAAACATCTCCATACACTCGAATCCGTTTGTTTTGCTACCATAGTGCTTTGAAGAAAAGCGTAGACTCCTAAAGGTGAACATTATAATCAAGTAAGTTTTCTTCTTCAGCTCTGTCAAAGGTTAGGTCTTGTTCTTTTCTCCTTCTACTCTTGAGGTAGGGATTTCTTCAACCCCCTTGTATGATTCTTAGCCTCGTTATGTGTTCCTTAAAAAGTGAAGTGATTTGGGACTAGTGGGTTTGATTTAGGGTTTTGTTTTGGGAATATAAAAGAGGGGTTTTCAAATGGATTCTTGGGAAAAGTCGTGGAAATGAGTATATTGTTAAGTTGTGTTGAAATATTAGAAATTTCCCCTTTAAATGTGTTTTTGAAAAGAATAGATGTTTTATTGGAAATCATTGGTTTTGATTTAAGAATAAAAAGAAAGATGATGAGTTTTTGAAAAGATAAAATGAATGTATCTATTAATGATGAGAGTAGAGTTGGATATGTATTATCACTCCTATATTGAGATTATGAAATTATAATTGTTGTTGGACATTTATCTTTTGCACAGAGATATCTGTGTTTTGGGATATCGGTAGATGATATGTAACGCACTGAAATAAACACAATAACCCAACTGCAATACTGATAAACGACAACAATAAGAAGGCAATTATCTTTCATTAATTCCCAATTAAGCTTACAGCAGAGTAACATATACGAATTTACATTTATAAGCCTATCCTTGAATCTATAGCATATGTTACACAATAACATGAATATCAAGCCAAAAAAGAATGTCCAAAAGGCTTATAGTTTTCCAAGATAGTACTTGGTTACAACAAAATGGATTTAAATCCAATACAGTTAAAGCCCTAGGCCTGTACAATTAAATACAACAAACTAAACAAAATGAAACCCTTGCTTCCAAGTTCTCCCAAGCTATTGCCTTGGCAGATGCATATCATCAATGCCTAAAAATGGTTGTCCACATAGGGTGAGCCAAAACCCAGTAGAAATAATCCAACACAACATATGAATCTTAACAAAGATATAAGGGTGAAATGAATATGCAATGCTTTTATATCCGTTTTTGAAACCATGAAATGCCATGTTTATACCACATTTAATAAATCATTTCCTAGACATCAGAAAATAGGAAAGTGAATCACAACTCTAGGAATCTCAAAGCAAGTATCACGTTTCACGGAAATTTTATCCGCAGGAAATTGTAAACCGACAACCATGTAAACATAGGCTATACAAGCACTACTATTGCCATTTTATGGATATTTCATCTGCAGGATCGGCACCCATGCATACATGTGGTTTTTGGGACTTTCACCTTAGACACACATGCCAACTTATTTGATGTAACAATAACGTTCTCCCAGATTTGTCCCTTTTTCAACACAAGATACATCTTCAATGAAATAAGTATGTAACAATACTTAATGCAAATGAATGAGAAATTAGTTTTCAATTCTCCTAATTCTCATGCAATTTCTATAACATTCATAGCTATTCTCCATCGATAGCCCAAAACAGTTTCTAAACAAATAGATAATTTCAATAAAGACAACCTTTTCAAATTCCAAGATGTGAGTGATAATAAATATCCAACTCTACTATCTTCATCGACAACAACTCAATGTCACTATTTCAATATCAATTCCATTTATCAATACAAAATCAACATTTGAGATTTATAGGGCAAAAACCCTATTTCCTTTAAAAAACAATTTTCCAAGGTAAAAACCCTTCATTTCCTTATACCTCAACAACAAACATCCATCCGCAATCATTTTTGATAAACCATTTGAAAACCCCTCTTTTGTTTTCGAACCAAAACTGAGATTTTTTCAAAAATCCATTTCTTTCACAAAGTTGTTTTAGAAAAACAAATAACTAAGTTAAAACTCATAAATAAATGCGAAGAATCCTTACCTCAAGCTTAGAAGATGGAAGAGAAGAACTCGGAAAAACTTAACGTCGACGAAACCATGAACCACTCGGATCAAATGGAAGCCCTTGGGATGATCTACAATCTATCCCAAAGGACCAAGGTGAAAAGTTACCTCTAAGTGAGTAGATCTGAGGATCTTTGTAAGAAAAGTTGAGTTTTGAGAGAAAGAGAGAAGTCACGGTTTAAAGGGAGAAAAGAAAAAGAAAGAAAAAATGTGTTTTGGGTCTATTTATAGTGGTACAATAATAGCCCTAAAGTCAAACCCCCAAAAAATAGGGCCCAAAACCGAACCAAAAATTTGGAAATAACTCACAGGGGTCAACCCTCGTGACAGTGGTGTCGACCCTTAGGAAGAAATGTTGAGACACTAATGTTTTGTAGCAGACGAGAGTAGACCCTAGGAGGCAGTGGCGTTCACCCTTTTATTTTAGAATGCAACCTAGAACAAATTGGCAAGGGAAGGGTCAATCGTCAGAACCCATGATGTCAACCCTATATTTCAGAAGCTATTTCCAAGATTGAGCAGCAAGACAATGTCGACACCCCCCAGCATGGTGTTGACCCCAGAGGCCAATAACAGGACAAGTGTCAATACCACCAAGGCTGGTGTCGACCCCAAAATTTCAATAGCCACACTAAGAGCATGACAAAAAGGTGGTGTCGACACCGCCAAGGTTAGTGTCAACTCGCTCATCAAAATCCAACAAGAGAAGACGGAAGGACGATCACTATAGATATGGTTACTTGGGTTCCAAAGCAATAAATGGGTTGAGTTTAAGCTCGGATCGCTGTAACCTCCCCCCTTAACGAATTTCATTCTCAAAATTTTAAATCAACAACAAAATCATAATTAAACCAACTACAACAATGATAGCAATTCAATTTCATCACCATGATCCATCCACCGGTCGTTCATTTTCATCATCAAGATAAACACATTTCCATCACTGAATATATAATTCACATTTCCAAAACATATATATTGTTTATACTACATTAACATGACAAGATTTTAAATACAAGTTCAAACATCGACAAATAGGTTCGGATACTTCTTACAGATTTCCACCTCACGTTCCCAGGTTGCTTCCTTAACCCCGTGATGTCTCTACAACACCTTTACCAAAGGAATTGTCCTGCCACGCAAGACTTGGTCTCGAGTATCTAAAACTCTAACTGGACTCTCCTCATACGAGGCATCCCCATCTACCTCTAGCTCAGTCCAATCCAATACGTGTGGTGGATTTGGCTCATACTTCCAGAGCATACGGATATGAAACACGTCAAGGATCTCAAAGGGCCAAACGATAAGCTACCTCCCCAATTCACTCTAGGATCTCAAAGGGCCTAATAAACCTAGGAGACAACTTCCCCCTCTTTCCAAACCTCATCAAACCTCGTCCAGGTGATATATTCCAAAAGACGTGATCTTCTACCTCAAAGGATAACAGTCTCCTCCTGCGGTCAGCGTAGCTCTTTTGACGACTCTGAGCTGTGGCCAACCTTTTATGAATAAGTGTAACATTCTCCATCATTTCCCGAACTAACTCAAGTCCTATCATAGGTGCATCACCCACCTCGGTCCAATACGCCGGAGATCTACACGGTTGGTCATACAAGGCTTCAAAAGGTACCATACCAATACTCGACTGGAAGCTATTGTTATATGCAAAGGGCAAGCATCTCTCCCACAACCCCTTAAAGTCAATAACACAAACCCGAAGCATATCCTCTAAGATCAGGATTGTACACTCTAACTACCCGTCAGTCTGAGGATGATAAGTGGTGGTAAAATTCAACTCAGTGCCCAAGGCGTTCTGCAGGCTTTGCTACAACCGAGCCATGAAACACGGATCTCTATCTGAAACAATAGTCACAGGGACCCCATGAAGTCGAACAACGTCCCTAATATGAAGGTCGGCAAGATACTCTACCGAGTCACTCGTGCGCAAAGGTACGAAATGCGCTAACTTAGTCAACCGATCAACTATCACCCAAGTGGCATCATTACCCCGTTGAGTCCTTGGAAGACCCACAACAAAATCCATCGTAACATGCTCCCACTTCCACTTAGCTACAGGCAAGGGTTGTAACAAACCTGCTGGCCTCTGATGCTCAGCCATCACTTGTTGACAAGTAAGACACCTTGATACGAACAATGCTATATCCTTCTTCATCTCCTTTCCCAAAATTGGCGGCTACGGCCGTGATACATTTTTGTGCCTCCTGGATGTATTGCAAGGCGTGAATGGTGAAACTCTCGGAGTACCTTCTCTCGGAGTACCTTCTCTCGACAAGACTTCGGCACAAAAAGATGGTCGAGGTATTTAACACTCGAGTCAGAATACACGTTCAAGCCTTTCTCTACCTTCCAGCTAGATATCTTCTCCTAGAGGGTTTCTACCTTGAGGTCACCGTTTTGTGCTTCTATAACTCGGCTCATAAGTGTAGGTTGTGCAACTACTAAAAACAAAGTTGTTGACTCAACTGACTCGCCAAAATGCAAGTCAAACTCCCCAAGGGTATCCAACATCCCCCATTCCTGAATGGCAATGCTAGCTATATTGTTAAAGGATTTTCTACTCAAGGTATCAGCCACTATATTGGTCTTCCCCGGATGATAGTGCAACTCAAAGTCATAATCCTCCATAAATTCTGTCCATCGCCTTTGTCTCAGGTTCAAATCTTTTTGTGAAAATAAATACTTCAAACTCTTATAATTGGAAAATACCTCAAATCTCTCACCATACAAGTAATGTTTTTAAATTTTCAAGGCAAAGATCACAGCTGTTAGCTCTAGGTCATGTGTGCGGTAGTTTCTCTCATGTGTTTTCAATTGACGTGAGCCATAGGCTACTACCATTCCCTCTTGCATCAAAACAAAATCCAAACCTTCCTACGACGTATCGCAATACACTGAATAGTCCAAACCTCTTTCTGGAATAATCAACACTGGAGCAGTGGTAAGTCTAATCTTAAGCTCTTGGAACAACTTCTCACAAGTCTCATTCCACATAAACTTGATTCCCTTCCTCGTTAGTCTAGTCAAAGGTGAGGCTAATTTAGAGAAATCCTTCACAAACCAACGGTAATAACTGGCCAACCCCATGAAACTACGAATCTCAAAGGCGTTCTTAGGTTGTTCCCAATCTCGTACTGCTTCTATTTTGGAAGAATCTACCGGCACTCCTTCCTCGGATACCACATGGCCTAAGAACTTTATTTATTTCAACGAGAGCTCACACTTCCTGAACTTAGCATACAATTTGTGGGCTCTAAACAACTCAAGCACAACTCGCAAGTGTTCCTCATGCTCTTTGTCAGAGGGTGAATAAATTAAAATGTCGTCAATGAAGCGAACTATAAAATGGTCTAGGAACTCACGAAAGATTCGATTCATCAAATCCATAAACATGGTAGGTGCATTGGTTAATCCAAAAGGCATCACTAGGAATTCGTAATGGCTATACCGCGTACGGAATGCCATTTTCTAGATATCCTTCTCCTTTACTCTCAACTGATGATTACCCGATCTCAGGTCTATCAAAGAAAAGCAACAAGACCCCTTCAACTGATCAAGCAAATCATCTATACGATGCATTGGGTATTTGATCTTAACAGTTACCTGGTTTAATTTTTGATAGTCAATACAAAGTTGTAATGTGTCATCCTTCTTCTTAGCAAAGAGAGTTGGTGCTCCTCAAGGTGAAGTACTAGGTTGGATAAAATCCTTGTCTAACAATTCTCGGAGTTGAATCTTTAACTCACTCAACTTGGTGGGTACAAATTTATATGGTGCCATAGAGATTGCTGTCATACTGGGCACTAAATCAATCGAGAACTCAACCCTAACAGTGAGGTGTCAAACTAGTGAGATCCTCAAAACAAAAATGTCCAGGTATTCACAAACTACCTTTGGCAGCTCAACTCGGATCACATCACTCTCAACACCCAAAAATGTAGCAAGAAAGAGACTAAGTTCACCCTGACCACGTGGGTCACACACTGACAATAAAGCTCTATCAACTCTATCCCCCAAGAAATAAAAACAATCACCATTCAAGGTACATACAACAAACCTTTGACGATAACAGTCTATAATAGCCTGATAAAATGACAACCAATCCATACCCAATATTACATCAAAGCTCAACATATCAATCAACACAAATGCAAAAGGAAGTCAACCACTGGAAACCTTTATTTCATAACCTCAACACCCTGATCCAACACAACCTTATCAACAAGTGGTGAATCTACCTTGAGTGGAGATGCTAACTGAGCCACTTCTAATCCCAATACTGATGCAAATGCAGATGAGATAAAAGAATGGGATGCACCCATATTGATCAACACATTGGCAATAGAATTACATAACAAGAAGTTACCTCTCACTACCGAAGGAGCTGACACTAAATTTGGCATGGCACCAGCATACACACGGCCTGTAGGTCTCTGCTCTACCTGATCACCCCTCAGAGCATACGTCTGATGCATAGATTGAGCCGAAGAGGCTCCCTAATTGGCCCTCGAGGCCTGAGCTGACTATGCAGGCTGATGACTCTGTGTTTGGCTCGAACCCGATGCACCAGGTGTGCCACTCAATTGAGGGTAAAACCTTCTCACATGCCCTGACGACCCACACTGATAACAAGTAGGTGGCTGCCCTTTTCTTTGACTCTAGCTCTGAGAATGAGTCGCAGACGGAGCAAACTATTTCCCTCATTCTCTCTATGGGCTAGATGGAGACTTGTGACCCAATTGGCCACACTTGAAATAAGTGAAACCTCCCTCACTACCTCTCTTTGAACCCAAACTTGGCACAGGAAAGGTGGTTCTTGACTGTGCTAGCTGGGACTGCTGTGGGGTGGAACCCCTTTACTTTTTACTGTCATGGTTCCTTTCCTGAACCTCCAGACTCCTTTACCTAGAGCCCCTCATTCTCTCCTCCTCGATCTGAATCATGGTTTCTAAGTGAGTCTCCGCCTCCACAAGGCGACCGTAATCCCTAATCATGGACGTGGCCACCTTGAAAAGAGCATGGTCCTCAGCTTCTTCTCAAACTTCAAGTAATGGCGTTCCTCCGTCGATACCAACTCCGGTGAAAATCTCTACAAACTAGTGAAAGTAGCCTCAAACTCAACCACCGGTGTGTTCAGCTGTTTAAGCTGCAAGAACTGCTCCCTCAACTTCTCCTTGGCAGTGGGAGATAAAAACTTATCCTGGAAGGCATTAACAAAAGCCTCCCAAGTCCCTCCAATCCATCCCCGCTCAAACTTTCACCACTAATCCGCATCTCCCTTTAGCTAGAAGGATGCCAAGGTCACTCTCAACCCATTGTCCTCGATGCCAAGCATCTCAAACGTCTTTACCATCTATTTGAGTCATTCATCCACCTTTAGTGGATCTTTCAAATCACCCAAAAATTCATCTGGATTAGACCGAAAAAAACTCCCTCTTCAAGAAAGATGGCCCCGTTTCAGTAACTTGGGCCTGGACTTGATTCTCAGCTTTGAGAATGTCCATGAATTCCCATAAAGCTCCAACCATTTCATGGGCCAAAGCACCCATGGCTTGCAGACCCATTGGTTCGGCCACATTGGCCTGACCAACCCCTTCTGCTTGTGCCAAAATTTCATTCGGTAATGACACCTTCTACCGTCTAGGCCTGCGACGCTTATTAGCACCCTGTTCATGTCCTAACATCCTAATAATAGTAACACTGAAGATTAGCACATTTACAAATGTGCCGATGCTAACTCACTCGCGCCCTAATATGATAGACAACATATAATTACATAAACACAGACGAATTTCCTTTCTAGATGATCGTCCCGTGACATTGCCAGAATTCCAATTAGAAATAGTAGTGATCAAGTGCTCTTCTAATCGGACTTTTAGAAACTCGTAAACCTATTCAATATCTTAGAAATTAAATCCCATGCCCATATAATCACATAAACACGTTATCACATAGCATACTATACATAAAAATATATCTATCAAGCGAGATAAACCCATTGTGGTTAGAACCACTTCCTACATACCTAAAGTATTCAAACCCAGTACGCTCTGATACCAAGTTGTAATGCCTCAAAATAAACACAATAACCCAACTACAGTACTAATAAATGACAACAATAAAAAAAGCAATTATCTTTCATTAATTCCCAATTAAGCTTACAACAAAGTAACATATGCAGATATACATTCATAAGCCTATCCCTGAATCTATAGCATATGTTACACAATAACATGAATATCAAGCCAAAAGCAATGCCCAAAAGGCTTACAGTTTTTCAAGAAAGTGCTTGGTTACAACAAAATGGATTTAAATCCAATACAGTTAAAGCCTTAGGCCTGTACAATTAAATACAACAAAATAAACAAAATGAAGCCCTTGCTTCCAAGTCCTCCCAAGCTATTGCCTTGGCGAAGGCATATCATCAATACTTGAAAATGGTTGTCCACATAGGGTGAGCCAAAGCCTAGTAGAAATAATCCAATACAGCATATGAATCTTAACAAAGATATAAGGGTGAAATGCATATGCAATGCGCGTAACAAAGCATTTTATATCCGTTTTTGAAAGAATGTAATGCCATGTTTATACCACAATTCATAAATCATTTCCTATACATTAGGAAACAGGGGAGTGAATCACAACTCTGGGAATCTTAAAACAAGTATCATGTTTCACGGAAATTTCATCCGCAGGAAAACGTAAATCAGCACCCATGTAAACGTAGGCTATACAAGGACTACTATTACCATTTTATAAATATTTCATCTATAGGATCAGCAGCCATGTATACGCGTGGTTTTTGGGACTTCCACCCTGGACACATAGACCAACTTATTTGACGTAACAACAACTTTATCCCAGATTCACCCATTTTTCAACACAAGATACATTTTCAATGAAATATGTATGTAACAATACTCAATGCAAATGAATGAGAAATTAGTTTTCAATTCTCCTAATTCTCACACAATTTCTATAACATTCATAGCTATCCTCTACTGATAGCCCAAAAGAGATATATCTAAATAAATAGATAATTTAAATAAAGATAAACTTTCCAAATTCCATAATGTGAGTGATAATACATATCCAACTCTACTATCCTCATCTACAACAACGCAATGTCACCATTTCAATATCAATTCCATTTATCAAAACAAAATCAACATTTGAGATTTCTAAGGTGAAAACCCTCTTTCCTTTATAAAACCATTTTTCAAGGTAAAAACCCTTCATTTCCTTATACCTCAACAACAAACATCCATCCACAATCATTTTTGATAAACTATTTGAAAACCCCTCTTTTGTTTTCAAACCAAAATCGAGATTTGTTCATAAATCCATTTATTTCACAAAGTGGTTTTATAAAAACAAATAACTAAGTTAAAACGCATAAGGAAGTGCGGAGAAACCCTATTTCAAGCTTAGAAGATAGAAGAGAAGAACTCAGAAAAACTCAATGTTGACAAAACCATGAGCCACTCGAATCAAAAGAAGCCCTTGGGACAATCTACAATCTATTCCAATGGACCAATGTGAGAAAGTACCTCTAAGCGAGTAGATCTGAGGATCTAGGTGAGAAAAGTTAAGTTTTGAGAGAAAAGAGAGAAGTCATGGTTTGAAGGGCGAAGAGAAAGAGAGAAAGAGAGAAAGAAAAAATTAGTGAAAAAAGTGTGTTTGGGGTTTATTTATAGTGGTAGAATAATAGCCTTAAAATCAAAGGAAAGAATAAGTCAAACCCCCAAAAAGTAACACCTAAAATTGAACCAAAAATCTAGAAATAACTCACAGGGGTCGACCCTCGTGACAATGCTATCGACCCTCAGGAAGAAAAGCTGAGATACTAATGTTTTGTAGCAGACGAGGGTCGACCCTAGGAGGTAGTGCTGTTGACCCTTTATTTCAAGATGCAACCCAGAACAAATCGGCAAGGGGAGGGTCGACCCTCAGAACCCATGGTGTCGACCCTATATTTTAGAAGGGATTTCCAAAATTAAGCAGCAAGACAGTGTCGACACCCCCCAGCCTGGTGTCGACCACAGAGGCTAATAATAGGACAAGTGTCGACATCATCAAGGCTGGTGTTGACCCCAAATTTCAGTAGCCACACTAAGAGCACAGCAAGAAGGTGGTATTGACACCACCAAGGCTAGTGTCGACCCTCTCATCAAAATCTAACAAAAGAAAAGGGAAGGACGATCGCTACGGATATGGTTACCCAAGTTCCAAAGCAATAAATAGGTCGAGTCTATGCCCGGGTCGCTATATGATAGCTTTGATTGTTGTTGGAATTGTATTAGGTTTAGGTTAATTGAAACCAACTACTTATACATCTTACATTAAACATTGTTTCATATCTATACATTGAAAAAGTATTATTTGGAGAAAAATGGGTGAATACCTTAGCGAATCTGGTTAGGGGGTATGGTTGTGGTATTATTTATGTTGGCCTGTGTGTCATTGGTGAAAGTGTAGTAGCCCGCGTAGTTAGGTGCCAATACTTCCGGTTAGTCTCGATAAAATGGCTTTGGGTAGTGCTTGTATAGCCTACTGGCAAACACGTATCTGGATATTCAAGTGTTGTGTATCCACTATCCTGTTTTTTGATTTAAAAAGTGTTGTTTTATGAAGTGATTTATAATTATGGCATTGAATCAGTGTTGTGTATCCATTGCCCTGTTTTCTGATTTAAAAAGTATTGTTTTACGAATTGATTTATAATCATGGCATTACATCATTTTGAAAAAGTGTATGTTTTGGTAAATGGCATGCATATGCATTCACCATATCACTTTGTTAAGTATCATACAGTGTGTTCAAGTATTCTTTACTAGGATTTGGCTCGCCCAATGTGGAAACCAACTTTTAGGTGCTGATAGTATACCTCTGCCAAGGACTTAGCTTGGGAGGATCATGGAGCTGAAGGCTCATTTTGTTTTTCTTTTATTGTGAATATCTTTTGTATAAACCTTGAGTTTTTTACTTGTTTTGGGCTTGACTGACTTTTGTTGTAACCAAGCATCGTCTTGGAAATATGTAGCCATTAGGGCATAAACTTATCTGTAATTCCTTTTGTTTCAAGTTATTTGTACATGCCATATGCTATAGATTCAGTATCTACGATTTATGAATGTATACACGCATATCACATCTTTTGTATTGTTAAAAAGAATCAATGAAAGGTTAATATTTTGTAAGTTTCTACTTTTCCAATGTATGTTAAGAGGTGGTTAGTTGTTATGATTTTGGGGCATTACATCATTAGTGGATGATAGCGATGAATTTGATATTTTGGATTAGTAAAAACAAAATGAAACTATGTGGCTTGTACTTTCACAGATGGCCCGTGATATACTAACCATTCTTATTTCTACAGTGCTTCTGAAATAGCTTTTCGTGCAAGTGGGTGGATACTGAGTAATTACCACAACAGGATTTTACCCCAAATGGCTGAGGCACTGATGATATCTAGAGATCATATGCATGCGCTTGTGAGAAGATAAAATTATAGTGAGAATGACAGAATTCAAAGCGACTTGGATATATCCTTAGGCAATGCGAGTGAATTGTTTGCCTCCTCCGATGATTGTTCAACAATTTTTTTTTTCACTATTTCATTTCATAATGTTTTATTAGATTATTAAGGTGGAATATAATGCAAATGATTGGTAGTTTAGTAGGTGCCAACCTACTTGGGATGTTCTTGACTTCTAGTGATGCAATTTCTCTAAGATCATCAATAATCTATATCTATTTTATTTAATTATATAAATTTTTGTAATATTTTATTTCATTTTGAAATAAAAAATTATTCATTAAATAAATGTTATCTATTTCATTTAATGATAGTAATATTTCGTTTCATTTTGATATATATAAAATTATTCATTTTAAAAGACCATAATTAAAATTATTCATTTTTCTACTTCATACTTTTATAGTCATAACCAAACAAACATAAGTCATACATAATTAAAGACCATCACATGAAATATAACCAAACAGCTCATTAATCTTAATTAAAATACTATAGTACAAATTTTATTTTGTTTTTTTATCCCTCATAAATAATCTATAGAAACACTATATCTATCGTTTATTTTTCATAAACAAAAAAAAGGCCCGCTAGGCACGGCTCGGCCTGAGGCCCTAATTTGAGTGGGTTAGGCCTGGCTAGACTTTTCGGCACGTGGGTCGGTTCGAAAAATGGCAGGAACCCACAAGGCCTGAAGGTGGGCCAGACCCAAATTACACCCCTAACCTGTGCATATTTGAGCATTATATCTACTGCAGACGATTTTAAATAGAAAAAGAAAATTCTAATTTATCTATACTGTATACGAAGTAAACATCTATGTTACAGTCATGAAGTCTTAACTTCTCAATGTGTCAAGTGAATTTCTCAATTAAAAAAAAAAAGAAGGTTAGAGAAAAGCGTAAGATTAGAACCTAACACCTTAGGTTTAATAAAGAACACATTTACCACTTAAGTGTACACAAAATGTAGCATCCCGAGTCTAAAACCTGACTTGAACCCACGTGTATGGATGTACCGATATGATTTCGGGCCTTTTGGTGATTGTGATTGGGACCGTGTTAGTTTCTACTTGGCATTTAGTAGACTTAATCTTAGAGTTTCAGGTATAAGGACGAGAAATTGGAGCATAGAAGCAACGATGCCAGTGGGACCATGAGATGCCATGATGCCATGCTCAGAATATGAGTTTTCTTTCTCAAAATTCATGTCATGTACTTTTCAAAAAATCATAAGCCAAACCAAATATTTTATTTCAACAAAATACAGGGCGATAAATACAACTCTGGCAATCCCTAGATACGTTTCTACTAGTAGTCTTGTAGAGCACTATCGAAATAGACTTTACCTACTCTTAACATGAAGGAAGTTGGAACATATTTCGTGCGTGTATTAGGAATTTCACCATGGACCTAAAACTAACTTAATTTTCAACAAACTACGCATCTTAATTGGATTCACCATGATATTTATCCTATTTCTCAACACATTTCAATCTCTTTCGATAAATCAATTAAAATGCATTTCTCAAATGCTATACGGAATTGAACATATGAAAACATGATGTGTTCAGTGATATGCATGCCTTTATAAATGTTTCAATTTCCCTAATTCGCATACAATTTCTACAACACGTCAACGCAATCTTGTACTGATTGCCAAAATAGTTATCTCTATCTCTATATTCAAAATAGACAATACACAAAGCATTTCCCAACAATTTCCAAAATAGAACTCATTTCCAAAACTTCATCATTTCCAATATATACTCAAAGTTCACAATTCTTCAAGAATTCTATGAATTTCATCATCACAATCTATAGAGCATATTCAATATTTTCCCAACAATTTCTAAAATACAATATTCACTTCCAAAACTTCATCATTTCTAATATATACTCAAAGTTCACAATTCTTTACAAATTCCATGAATTTCATCATCAAAATCTCATTCTTTAATTTCACCATTACTAGGGTTTGAAAAAAATTGGGAATCTCTATCAAAATATCATTTTATCAAATCCATTGGCCATGGAACATAATAGGTAAAACAATTTTGAAAGTTTGATGATTGCATGAGAATTTTCCCACTTTTATGCATTATAATCAATATAATCAAAACCCTAACTTCTCAAATGTATTTAGCTATCAAAAAACACATAATAAAGCTAAAATGCATACATAACGTTAAGAAAACCCTACCTCAAGGATTGAGAGAGAAAGAAAGAAAAATTCCCAAATTTCAGATTTGTCAAATTTAAGAAAACACTGACACGTCACATGTAGGGGTGTAAATATGGCCCGACCCTGTCCGGCTCGGCCCACTCGGCCTCAGGCTCGGCCCGACCCATGTCAGGTCTCACGAGCTCCTACGAAAATTCAAGTCGGGCCGGGTTGGGCCACGGGCCAAAAAATTAAGCCCAAGCCCAGTGGTATTCAAGCCTTGGGCCGGCCCAATGGGCTTGGGCTTGGCCTCAGGCTTGGCCAGGCCTAACCATTTTTTTTTTGTTTTTTTTAAATTTTTTCTACCAAAATTTTATTATTTTCCATTAAAAAATACGTTGGGCATTGGGCGGGCTAGGCAGGCTGGGCTTCGGGCCAAGCCCTAAATGGGCCTTAAGTAGGCCGATGGGCCGAGCCACGAGTTGGGCCTATGGGCGGGGCCAGGCTTCAAAACAATGGCCCAAGCCCTAGCCCAGGGGCTCGGGCCTAGGTCTAAGCGGGCCTTAACGGACCGAGTCCATCTCGGACCGCAAGCGGGCTTCAGGCTGCGGGCCATTTTTACACCCCTAGTCACATTACACTCAAGGCTCTGAAAGTAAACCAAATAGATTGAAAGGGCACAAACAAATTAGGTCATCGACCCAGGACATCACATTATCCCCTTATCTTTTAAAAATAGCCAAATGCCCCTATGTGGTTTTGAACTAAAATGCAACCGTTAACACCGTTAACTATATATCTGAAATGATTATAATACCCTCAAATCTTATAGACATTATTTTATTTTCCTCTCATCTCTCATACACATAATTTTTAATGTCTAGTATTAATACAATTAAATCACAATTAATTATATATTCTTAGTTATTTATTGTAATTCTTAAATTTTTATTCTGATTTTAATTTAATTATATTTTATATCACAATTAATCCTAAATATTTAACTATGTATTGTAATTACTAAATTAGATTAATATGTTAATTATAATAAATTAAATTAAAATTAAGAATTGATCAAAAATGTAATTAAATTAAAATTACATTAACATGTTAGAAACTATAATAAATAATTAAGAATTTAGGGTAAAGTTGTCCTTTTGTTGTATCGATTTCATTGTAATTTTTCATAAAACAAAATTTACTCTAAAAAATGGCGTGTGTAATATACCTTCCATTAATTTGGATGGAAAAGTTAACGGTAACACTTTAATCTAAAATCACATGGAGCTTTCTGCTGATATTTGAACCATAGGGAATAGAGTGCTCTAGCTCCAAACTACAAAGGGTAAAATGAATTTCATCTTTCTCAAAGTAACAACAAAAGATTTAAATAAAATTTTTTTATTTTTTATTTTTTTCACTGTAGCAAGTTAAAACAATGACTTTCACACTTTCATAATTAAAGTTGTTCGCACAATATTATAAAAAAAAAAAAAAAAGACACAAGAATGAAAAGAAAAGAAAAAATATATGTAATTACTTTTTGCTTCTTTTATCTTTAAATCTAATCTTGAGAGAACTTGAAGGGATCATGAAACTAACCACAAGCCTCGTTTAAATCTTTTATAGGATTCTCCATGTATATCATTTATGAAAAAAATAAATTGATCCAATAATTGTAACTTTTTTTGTTTTATTGTATTTATCTCTTAAAATATAGATGGTCTACTTTAAAAGACATACTTGTTATACATTTTTTTTAAAAACAAATACAGTAAAAAGAAAATGTTGCGATTATCAGTCGACATAATTTTTTTTCATGAATAATATACTCAATTAAGTGGTGTTTGATAGAGGATAAAACTAAAAACTAAAAACTAAAAATTAAGTATTAAAAGTTGAATGCTGAATTTTTTAAATTGAAAAGCTATTTGATAAAAGTGCTAAGCTAAAAATAAGTTATTTGATATGTATAAGAGCAAATTTATTATTTATTATTTTCAAATTATATATTTCAATATTTATATTGTGATGGTGGTAGTAGTTGTAATGGTAATGGAGGTGGTGGTAGCGGTAGCGGTAGCGGTGGTGATGGTAGTAGTAGTAAAATGATGGTGGTGCTTATGGTAACAATGACAATGGTAATAAAGGTGGCGGTGGTGGTAGCAGTGGCGGTGGCAGTGGCGATGGGGGCATGATGGTGGTGGTGGTGGTGGTGGTGGTAGTATTAGTGTCAGTGGTGTAGCATGGTAGTAGTGGTAGTGGTAGTGATGGTGGCAGTAGTAACAATGGTAGAGGTGGTAGTGGTGGTGGCAGCGGTGGCATGATGGTGGTGATGAGGGTGGTAGTAGTGGTGGTAGTGGTGGCAGTGGTGGCAGTGGCGATGGCGATGGCATAGTGGTGGTGGTGGTGGTGGTAGCGATATTGATGATGGTGGTGGTGGTGGTGAGTTTATAATATTGTCTATTGATACTTATATTTAATATATATAAATTCAGTAAAAATTAACTAAATTTCATATGACTTAAAATTTTCTTAAGTTATAACTTACCTTTTAAGAGACACATAAAATTTTGAGTGATATCAATTATGATTATCAAACGGATTTAATTAATTATTACTTAATATATTTAATTTTAAATGCTGAATGATGTTATCAAACATATTTACAAAATGACCGATTTAATTTATTTAAGTTGTACATGTGATCCATTTCATAAATTCAAATTCTTCCATATTTTAGCATAAGAGAAATCAAAGCTTATTTTGATTGTTGATATTTTACGAAATCACTTGTCCTGTCTTATAGTGTAAAAAACGAGTAATAAATAAATTATATAAAAACCAAACTATTGTTGTAAAATATTTGGATAATCATTAAAAGTGATATAATTGGAATTCTAACAAGTTTTGACCAAAGTGGAAAGAAGGGAAAGTTTTACCATATGGGAAGTATGGTTTGCCATGTGATAAACCACATGGTGTGATGAATAGTGGTTTATAGTGAAAGTTTTATTACCTATAAATAGGTGAATTTTCATGGTAATGATGATATAGAAAAAAAGTTCTTTATTTTCTCTTTCATTGTGACTCTTTCTTCTTTATTTTCTTTAGTTGTATAACATGTTATTAGCACGAGAATCTAGCCAGCTGAGAAGACAAAGCTACAGGGTGGTTGTAGTAAGTATAAATAAATTCTAAAGCTAATTTTATATTTCCTTAATATATTTACATGATACTAAATATATTGTTTTTGTTAACTTTAGTAATCATGTCAAATCTTTCAAAATTAGAATTCTCAGCTCTTAACATTGCTGGAAAAAATTATTTATCTTGGATTCTTGATGTTGAGATCCACCTCGAGGTAATGAATCTTGGAGATAGCATAAAACATGAAAAATGAAGCATCCCTGCAGGATCGCACAAAGGTAATAATATTCATTCTCTCTCATCTCTAAGAAGAATTAAAAAATGAGTACCTCATGGTAAAAGATCCACTAATTTTGTGGAATAATTTGAAGGAAAGATACGAGCACCAGAAGATCGTAATCCTCCCAAGAGCTCCTTATGATTGGTTACACCAGAGATTCCAAGATTATAAATCAGTTAGTGAGTGCAATTCTGCTTTATTTAAAATAATCTCTTGATTAAAATTATATGGAGAAAAAACTACTGAAGAAAATATGCTTGAAAAAACATTCTCCACATTTCATGCTAATAATGTGCTCCAGCAGCAGCAATATAGAGAGCGTCGTTTTTCAAAGTACTCCGAACTGATTTTATGCCTTCTTGTGGCTAAACAAACTAATCAATTGTTATTGAAAAATCATCTATCCCGTCCAACCAGTTCTGCTCCATTCCCTAAAGTGAATGAGGTTGCATTTCATGGTCATGGACGAGGAAAAGGTTATGATTTTGTACGTGGCCGAGGTAGAAATAATTACCAAATTCGTGAGGGATATGTTCACAAAAATAACATGCCATTCCACCAGAAGTGGAATAATTCTTTAACATCACAAGAAAAGGGAAAATGTTTACAAAACATACCTCCCAAGAATAATGAAAATGCTTGTTATAGACGTGACATGATAGGGCATCGGTCGTGTACCTATCGTGTGCCTAAACATTTAGTGGATATCAAGCCTCGATAAATGAAAAAAGAAAAGAAATTGAGATGCATTTCACAGATCATTATGAACCCACTGATATTAATTGTCTTGATGTTTCCGATTTCTTTGAAGATTCTAAAGGAAAAATTGATCATTTAATTGATGGTGGAAATGTTCACTCTGATTAACTTGATTTTATAGATATCATATTTTTGGGTTATGCTTTGTATTGTCTTGTTTTACGATTTTGAAATTTGTGTTTTTATATTTTGGAGTGTTCATTTTCTTGTTTTAGTTAGGCCTTTAGAATTTGTATGTTTGGGTTTGACAGTTTTGTATTTTTCCTGTTTTGAGAATAATGATTTTCAATTTTTTTATAGGCAAGGCTTTCATTGATGCATTGACTGACTCCAAAATGATTGGTGATGATATTTATCTAGTGGACAGTGCAACCACACATACAATCTTACATGATGCAAAATATTTTATACAATTAGTCATGAAAAAAGCTAATGTCAATACAATTTCAAGTTCTGCAAACCTAATTGAGGGCTCCGGAAAAGCTAATATTATGTTGCTAAATGGAGCAAAAATTTGTATTGATGAAGCTTTGTATTCTACCAGATCCAGAAGAAATATGTTAAGTTTCAAAGATATACGTCGTAATGGTTATCATATTGAAACTATAAATAAAGGTCAGGAAGAGTATTTTTTGATCACTTCAAATAATTCTAGCCAGAAGCTAGTATTAGAAAAACTTCCTGCATTTTCATTTGGATTATATTATACGACAATAAAAATGATTAAGTCACATATTGTCATGTACTAGAAGTGCTCTAACCCAAAAACGTTATATTATGGCATAACTAGCTTGGGCATCCGAGATCTATAATGATGTGTAGAATAATTAAAAATTCACACGGACATCCATTGAAGAACCAGAAGATTCTTTCACCAAGTGATTACCAATGTTATTCCTATTCACAAGGAAAATTAATTATAAAACCATCACCCACAAAAGTAATTGTTGAATCTCTATCCTTTTTGCAAAGAATTCAAGGGGATATATGTGGACCCATACACCCTTCTTGTGGACCATTTCGTTATTTTACGGTTTCAATAAATGCATCAACCAGATGGTCACATGTTTGTTGATTTTTGACCACATAACGAAATGGAGAACTCAGTTAGAGAGCATTGATAGAATAGATTAAGCCCAACAACCTCTAACAAGAAGATGAGAATTCTGTGGTGGTTTTTCCACCTGGGGGTACTTCGACGATCAAGTCAATAAAACTTTATCTCTCACAGATAGCAAATAGTACTTAAACTCACAAGAAAGAACTTACCTCAGACCCACAAGGGTGCCTCATTTTTATAACCAGCAGTGACCTAATCACCTAGAAGGCTTACTTCATTGGACTCAGGCTCAATGCTCATCCCGAACTCTCGGCTAGATAGAGATAAACTCTTCATGAGCCTTATCCTTATCCAGACTGAGATCCTTCCCCGTTTGAGGACTATTGTCCCTTATCCAGATACCTCGGCACTCCGGCATTACCGCAGAACATCTCGACAATGCCGTGATCACCTCGGCAACATGACTCATCCACTAGGCACCTTAGCCAACATCCCAGGCCTTCTTGGCCACGTGGCGTCA
Organism: Camellia sinensis; assembly: GCF_055761805.1. Classification (NCBI taxonomy): domain Eukaryota; kingdom Viridiplantae; phylum Streptophyta; class Magnoliopsida; order Ericales; family Theaceae; genus Camellia; species Camellia sinensis. Next base: position 6,052,639 of record NW_028129178.1, on the reverse strand, counting down.
CTCGCAAAATACTTCCCCATAATTGTTCCCTAGGTTTCTTTACCTCAACAATCTGAGGTGATGGAACCTATATCGTTTGATTATACAATCATATCGACCCAAAATGCAAATACCAATTCGGCCGAGATCATAAGTCGTCGACTTCAAGTAACCAGGACTTAGTTACCCACTTTATTAAGAATCAAGAACCAAGTGCTCTAAGCATTCCATCCAAGATCGCTCCTCTAGCCAAGGTTATTGCCTCATTACTTTAATAATTGCAAGGGTTTCAATTATGCATGAGCTGTCACGCAGAGTCAATTCAACCATTTTTCCACATGTCTAATTCTTATTGACTCGTACTTGACACACGCTATCAGATCGCGTCATTTCTGCCCACACCGCCTGATAGGTGTAGATGTCCCCGAACGCCCCGGGAGGACGAGTCCCCCCGTTCTGTTCGTTTTGCGGGTTTACTACAGTTCAGGACTCTCAAATTGTCACGGTTCTAAATCTGAACCAAAGAGTCCAAATCCGGCAAATCGTTTTGAGAAACAGATTTTGAAAGAAGAGCCAAACATGGACTGCTTTGCCAGATACAGAGTCACCACCTAAATATTTTTTATGGGGAAATTTAGGAAACCCTGACTCGGTGCCAAAGGCCACGTGTCCGTCATCACCAAAGTTGCCTCGGCTCGGGAGCTTGGGTACGATTGGGGAAGGTCAGCTATGAGCACCCCCTCTCGCCCGATCCGAAGATCGGCCTCTACTAACCGTGATATCTAGTTTTGAAAACGTTATGCGTTCTTATTCCGATTATTAGCCTAGAATTACTATGTTATGCGCACAGCAAACAAGTATAGACCAATCACCTACATTGGAACAAAACATTGCATGTTTGTTTTGAAAATGGTTTGCTACTCGCAAGTAGGCTAAAATGCAAGTTTTGCCACCCTCAAGTGGGCTTTAGAAAAGATGGTTTTGCCACTATCTAGTGGGCTTAAAACTCACAGTTTCAATGCATTATCCCAATTTAGTTAATTCAACCTCCACCTACAGGCACTCAAGCAGTTATATCACATAAGCATCTAGCCTCATGGTAATCATACTATTATGGCAACACTCACACGCATGCGGTATGCTAAAGCATAAATGCTTACCTAGTACTCCGAGCCAAAACAAAAGCTAGTTAATAATCAATGCATGATCCTAGCTCATGTTAAGATGGCTAATGCAACACATACAAGATGTAACTACAATAGGCTCGGCTATTCTAAGATGGCATGTGATGATGCTACAACTAGCATGTATTCAACTTCGGAATTGAAATACAAATGCAGTTAGTATGATGCGCCGAGCCCGGTGCATGTAAGACAAATGTATGGATGTACGCATGCTATCATACTGTATGCTAATTGAAACATGCCCTAAACTAACCGTCGAAAGCTAGTAAATAAAAGGGAAGAAAGACATGGGGTTGGGAGACATACACACACTCACGCACACTTATTACACAATTTCCCTCACTCGGAGGGACCGAATAAATATTACAGTCTGAATAAATAATGCTAAATTAATTATTACAGAATTTCAAATTAATTAACAAATTAAACAAAGAATTAAAGTGGCCACAACCCCTACCTCAAAATGCGTGGATGATGCATGCATGACTCGTCTTGCCCAAAAATCCGTACCATGCCACTGTTGCTTTCGTTTACACTGCCTTGCTCCTCCGAAAATTGTGCAACTCCCAAGGTGCACTCTCTAGACACTGAGGAGCATCACCGACCAAGTAGAAACGCCACCAGCCGGAGGGGATGATCACCGGCCATTGAATAAGCTATCGGCCAAACATGTTTTGCCGGTCGGCACCCAACTCTGCCGGCCGGCCAATTCTTCCTGCTGAAACCTGCAGCTGGCAGCAGCAGAGGGCAAGCAGTGTATGGCATGGAAATTCAAAGCAATGTGTGCATGGCCATTCTCCCTATCATGCAATGGACTCAAGGGAGCATGGCCCTCGACCCTCGGGCCATCAATCACGTACTTCAATGTATGATGTCCCAAAAGCCAAGTGTGCAACTTTGATATCAAATGAAATGCAAGCACAAAACACATCAAAAGGTCCCAACCCCCTATCATGGTTGATCAAGAGGCAAGGGAATGCACAACGACGCACATGCGACCTAAGCATGCAAACAAACATACGAACATGCAACACAACTACATGGCACACACAATGCTAACAACATAACATGCACAACGCATTGAAACATGGCATATGAACACGCAAATTCTAGCACTGAAGTGTGATGCTAAACAGCCCCAAAACATGGAAAAATGGCACCCGATGCATGAGATGGAACCCGCAACTCGAAACAAGGCAAACGGAATGACTTATAGCTATACAAAGCATGCATTATTTGATCATGAAGCATGAAGATAGATGCAAGAAAGTCCCAAAACATGCATATTTCCAGTTTATAACAAGTCTCAAAAATGAATGCAAATAGGGCTAATCTATCATGCAAGAAAAGGCCTAAAAGAGAGATTAAACATAAGGGGACAGCAGCTGGCCCCAAATGGAAAATATCCCTTCAACAAAGTTGAAGAGGGGCTCAAGAAAAGACAATTTACAGTTTACATCAAGCCACGAAAATAATCACAAATAAGGCCAAACTATCATGCAAGAAAAGGCCTAAAAGAGGGGTAAAGAGACAAGTGGTAGCTTCTGTTCTCGAACAGAGGAGAGCCCTTCAATAATATTGAAGAGGGGCTCAAAACAAGATATTTCACAGTTTATGGAAAAGTCCAAAATAGCTTACAAGTAAGCCTAAAGTACTATGCAAAAATTGGCCTAAAATAGAGATAAAGAGGCAAGTGGTAGTAGGATACCTCAAACAGCAGGAGGTCCTTGATCAAAAATGAAAAGGGGCTCAAAATATGACTATTTACAGTTTGGGTCGGAGCCCAAAAAAGCTAGCAAGTATGGCTTAGATACAAAGCAAAATAAGGCAAGAAAGAGGGAAAAAGGGGCTCACCCTTGTAGAGCCAAGCTTCAACAACTTTTGGGCCAAGTTTGGGAGCTCTTCACCTTTGGAAAGCAGCCTCAAGTTGCTGGAATGGAGTGTAGATTGATAGGCTAGGAGTTGATGTAGAAATGGCCAAGAACCAAGGTATTTTGAAGCTTGGATGAGAAAGAGATAGGGAGAGAGAGCTGAGAATTTTTTAGAGAGAGAGAAAAAATTCTTATTTCTCCAAGTTGTATCTCTTTTTTCTTCTCTCCTTGTCCCCCTCTTGTCAAGAGGCTTGATTGATATAGAGATATATCAATCTGCAGCTCTTCAGAGCTCCCACGTCCAGGCATTGGCTGGGGTATGGCCTGGAATGACAGCTGCCAGCTGTCTGCAGAAATATCTGTTGAAAACCACATTTGGCCGGCCGGCCATCAAAATGGCCGACCGGCAGTCAAATTGGCCGGCCGGCCATCACATTTGGCCGATGGCAACATAACACAGCCGGTGGCCTCAAGCCATGGCTGGTGGAGTGTGGGGATGTCCCAAAAGCCATTCCCTGCCCTCCAAAGCAAAAACACAAGTGTTTGGTGCAAAACCAGACACAAAACAGTCGAGTCAAGAGATCCTGAGGCAAGGCACGTAGCCGAGGCCTCCGGGAACTCAAGACGAACACAAACATGGATGATCACTGAGTGTTCAAGCGGTGACGTCCAAGTCTTGAGGACGGTAAAAAATGGGGTGTCTACAGTTGCCCCTCTTTGACAGAACTTGAAAGTCATAACAATGATGGGAGTGAATGTCAAAGCCCAGACACGACCCATTTTTGACAAGGCCGAAGACTTAGACAAACATGCAAGGCAAACAAGATATGCGCCCGAAGGCAAGGGCAAAATGCAAGACAATGCACAAAGCCGAACATAACTTATCATCATGCAAAGAAAGCTGTAATGAAGCATATCATGCAATAGTTTTAAGCTAGCATACACCAAACTACACTACAATGCAAAAAAGATGTAAGAGAATTAAGTAATTCTCGATACGTCTCGCTCGGAGAATACAATACCTGCGTGGTTCGTCTGGTTGCACCAGTTTTGAATGAACCGTACATACAATATCGCGCCTGAAGAGAAAGCAAGCTTAACAGGTACAGATATCGTTAGCAATATGCATAACATGCAATCGAAAGTGCGTGACAACACAAGTCGAGCGGGACGCATAACAATGCTGTGAAGGCACAAACACATGTAAGTAAAGAACACATGACAACGTGCACAATGTGTATAAAAGGAACTTGAACACATGTAAGCAAAGCGTGCGGTCTACGCAAGCAATGTGTATAGAAACTTGAAATTGAACACATTTAAGTAAAGCATGCGGTCTACGCAAGCAATGTGTATAGAAACTTGAAATTGAACACATGTAAGTAAAGCATAACGCAACAACGCATGCAATGTGTATAAAAGGAACTTGAACACATGTAAGTAAAGCATAACGCAACAGCGCATGCAATGTGTATAAAAGGAACTTGAACACATGTAAGTAAAGCATAATGCAACAACGCATGCAATGTGTATAAAAGGAACTTGAACACATGTAAGTAAAGCATAACGCCACAACGCATGCAATGTGTATAAAAGGAACTTGAACACATGTAAGTAAAGCATAATGCCACAACGCATGGAATGTGTATAAAAGGAACTTGAAATATGGTAAGGACCAGTTATTCATGATGTTGAAATGCCAAGCACTGTAACATGGTATAATTGAAGTGATTTGTGGAATTCACAAGATACGAAAAGGATATGGAAAGGGACGTTCCTTGCGCGTACCGAGCATCGCTCATAGAAGACACGGCTTGAGGTCAACTCAAAGGCCTACTAATGTTCCGAAAGTGTACTTTCTTGCGCTGTCCCGAGTAATGAAGGCGCCACACCATATAGTTGACCCGAACAAGGGCGCGAGAGGTGCATTGACCACAAGGGGAGGTTACCAGTATCAATTCCGATACTTTGCTGCCCTGCTCTTCTTTTTGCTTTACTTTCCTTTTTACTAGTAGTTTGAACACATTGCACTGCCTTAAGTAGGTTTTACCTTTTCAAAAATGTGTATTTTGCAAAACACATAAGGGAAATGAAACAACCATTTTAATCAAAATGATGTTACATTTGTGCTTCCTAAGCATCGCATCGCATGGTATCACATAACAATGTGAATGAAATTGAACTTGGTTTGAAAATTGAGCATTCGCATCATAATAATCAGGTAGTGAACTGACTTACAACTCGATAAGCAAAGCAAGGAAACTCAATAAGCTAGCCAAGTGCGAGTACAACTTGATAAGCAAATTTACAACAATTCGATAAGCAAATGGGCGTGACGCCGCCAAATCCATCATTGGAGGGCCTTGGAAGTGGTCTCATTCTCCAAATTCTCAGCATGTTTCAACATATAAATAGCTTAAGGAGCAAAGAGGAAGACCACCAGGCACGGGAGAAAGCCACCGGCCTCAAGAAATGGCCATCGGCCAGAATCTTTGATCGATTGGCCAAAAGTGGTGGTCGGTCGGCACTATATTTGGCCGGCCAGCCATGAATGAAAGAATCACCAGAATGTTGACACCTGTCCTCCACTCAATCTTATCCCTACAAAAGGCCTCAGCTTCGTAGTTCTACTCAATTCAACACTGATTAGCTCGAAATGGAGGTATTTCTTGCCCAGAATCTCTCGTCTTGGATTAACAACTTGGATGGCTCAGAAAAGCTGAATTTCCGGGGTTTCGGCATAAATGCGCTATTCACTCTGAGTCGCACTCCGCTGCACTTTCCATTTCTTCATGCCGTAGCGAGGTTTTGGAACCCGGTGACTCATGTCTTTAGCTTTAGCGGGCAAGAGGTATGCCCTACCTTTGAAGATTTTCAAGCTTTAATGGAATCCGCGCGTGACGAGGAGATCTTACCCCAGCTTAACTTTGGTCATGTTCAGAGCTTAGGGCGAATGTGTGGACTCACTATGTATGACGCTCGATCTTTGATTTGTGACGGAATGCTAGACATTCCGAGTTTGATTCATCGATTTTCGGATACTGGTGACCGCGGCGACCATCATTGGCAAGGCTTCCGGCGACATGCCCTCTATTTGTGCATGCTATCTCATTTTCTGTTTTCCTCAGGCTCCGGGGGATCTAGCGTTCAATTGATCGAGGTTGCCCTAGGCTTAAAGAAGGGCAAGAGCTGCATTGCCATGACTCTGGCAGAGACGTTGATGGGCTTAGACGCCTTTTATCATCGAGAGACGACCAGATTTGCGAGGAGTCCACTACTTCTGCAGGTAATGTTTCCCACCCAATCTTACATATGTATTGCTCACATCACTCGACCCTCAAGCTCGTTTTTTTTTTCACAAAATCCCTTTTCTCACTTTTCTCTCATCGTACTTCTCTCTATTCTTTATTCTCTCATTTTTCATCCCTTCCCAGGTGTGGTTGATGGATAAGTTGTAGGTTGTGGACTCTTGCCCAGCATACTCAGCTCGCGGCTACTTCTTCAGGCAACGTCTAGTCAATGCCCTTGATGAGGGATGGTGGTTTGATTGGATATGCAGCCTGTCCGCAGACCGCATTGCTTGGCGGTGCCCTTGGCTCAATCTGCCAGCAATGGGCTACAGCATGTCCCGATAGATTGGGATTCAGTTGATTGGCTTGACCCATTGCGTATTCTATTTCCCATTCTGGTTCCAGCGCCAGTTTGGCCACGACCAGATTTGCCCCGCAGAAAGGATAGAATATCCAGCTGCCTTTCCATTTCGAGGTGCGCAACTTGCTCGGCAGGCCGCAACGTGGAGGACTAGAGAACTCCTGGCCCCTGCTCCTACTTTCAGTTGTACTTTGTCTGATGAATGCATAGATTGGCTTAATGAGGAGGCACAGATCGGGCCCAGCTTGGCACCGAGGGTTTTGACCAGCTCTGGGAGGGGGCGCAGGAACACCTGACTTGGCTATGCCCGAATTTATTGCTTTATTAGTACTTTCAATTTTTCCTTATGAATGTAATAAACAGCAACTTTAATTTATATGCAAGAGCAGGAGGAATTTGTACTGAAATCAATGAATTTTGAAAGTTATGGTACTGAAAATTTCCTATTTTGGTCTAGAGATGGTCTTAGTTGTAAAAAGATTAATTTGAACAAAGTCAACTTTTATCAAAACTTTTCAAAACTATTTTCGATATGGATCAGAACTAGACACGCCTGAAATCTGTCACTAAGATGCACAAACCCCAGATCCCAGCAACTGGAAAGTTGCCCCCAGTCTGAATAGTAACGCAGCACTGCATGGCAACGGGAAGTTGCCCCTAGTCTGAAAAGTACTGCGCCGGAGATCACCACCGAAGCTTTTGAATGTTGAATAGACAAAAATAACCGAGATGATCAAATGGACAAAGTTGATTGGGGAAACGTTTATGGCTGAACTTCAGGATGAAGTTGCCTACGTATCCCAAAGATGGGAATCAAGCCTTACGTAGTTCAGGCTTAGGTTCATTTGAGTATTTTCACTCTCCTTTTACGTTCTAACTTTTGCCAAGGCCGCCCTTTGCGGGTTTTCAACCTTGCGAGCTCAGTTTTTATATTTTCCAATTTTCTATGCTCTAACTTTTGCCTAGGTCGCCCTTTCGGGTTTTCGGCCTAGCGAGCCTCTCAAGGGTAATATTTCTTCAACTTGTCCATGTTGATTGTTTGGGAGAACTCTAGGCCATCTAGATCCATCAGAACCACAGCTCCGCCTGACCAGATAGCTTTGATGATGTAGGGACCAGTCCAATTGGGTCTGAACTTGCCCCTTGGGTCGTGGATGGGAGCTCGGTTGTCCTTGAGCACCAAATCTCCTTCCTTTAGATTCCTGGACTTGACTTTCTTGTTGAAAGCCCGGGCAATTCTGCGCTGATAACCTTGGACATGGTACAGTGCTTTCAGTCTTCTCTCATCAAAGAGCATGAGTTCCTCAAACCTGCTCTGCTGCCAATCTGCTTCGGCTATTTGACACTCGGCCAATACTCGCAAAAACGGAACCTCAATTTCGATAGGTAGAACGGCCTCCATCCCATAAACCAATGAATACAGAGTCGCTCCGGTAGAAGTTCTAATTGAAGTCCTATAGCCCCACAGAGCAAACGACAGCTTATTTGGCCAATCCCGATAGGTTTCCACCATCCTCTGCAGTATGTGCTTGATATTCTTGTTGGCGGCCTCAACTGCCCCGTTGGTCTGCGGCCGGTATGTGGACGATTTATGGAAAGCCACATTGTATTTCTTTAACAAATCAATTACCTCCTTCTTGAAATGGGAACCATTGTCTGAAATAATCTCGTTTGGGACCCCATAACGGCAGATGATGTTGTTTCTGATGAATTTCGCAACATGTGAAGCCTTCAACACCGCATAAGATTGGGCCTCGACCCACTTCGTAAAGTAATTTATCGCGACTAGGATGAACTCGTGCCCATTCGACCCCTTCGGAGTAACAGCCCCGATCACATCGATTCCCCAAACTGAAAATGGCCATGGCGAAGTCATATTGTACAGCTTTGACGGCGGAATGTTCATGCGATTTGCATGGATCTGGCATTTGTGGCATCGCCGAACAAAGCCGATACAATCCTCCTCCATGGTGGACCAGTAGTAACCCTGTCTGAGGATCTTCCGCACTAGCATTACCCCATTTATATGTGCTCCACATTCTCCTCCATGGATGGCCTCCATCAGGCATTTTGATTCTTCAGCTTCAACGCATAGCTTATGCATTCCCAGATGACCTCTCTTGTACAATTTACCTCTGCAGATGATGAACTGAACAGCCATTCTTCTGATTGCCCTTTTATCCTTGGCATTTACCCCTGGCGGGTATGCTTCCTTCTCCAAGAAATTCCAAATGTCGTAATACCAGGGGTTTTCATCTTGAACCTCATCTATGGCAGCAATTGACTCGTATGCTGGTGCGAATTTCTGGTCAATGATGACGGGACGCATCCGGACTCCAGACGGGATGTCTATCATGGAAGATGGAGTTGCTAAAGAATCTACGAACCTGTTGTTCTCTCTTAGTAGATGAGCAAAATTTAGCTTCTCAAACCAAGGAATTAACAAGTCCAGGGTTCGGTGATACATCATCATCTTTTCTTCTTTGACCTTCCAGTCTCCTTTTGCTTGAGACACAACAAGGTTTGAGTCCCCGATGACGTCCAACCGTCTTGTCCCTAGTTCTAAGGCTGCTTCTAGACCGGCAATGCATGCCTCATATTCTGCTTCGTTGTTCGAGACTTTGAATCGAAGTTTGAATACTAAAAGGATACAGGAGTTGTCGGGTGCTATTAGCAACACCCCTATCCCATACCCGTACTGGTTGGACGCTCCGTCAAAATACATCATCCAAAACTCGTCATTGATATGAAAAATGGCCTCATCTGGGAATGAGTACTCAACTACTTCACCCCCTTCCACTGGATGGTCAGCTAAGAACTCTGCCACTGCTCTTCCCTTGACTGACTTGCGTGTCACATATTTCAGATCAAATTCGGAAAGCAAAAGCAACCAACAAGCTAGCCTACCCGTAAGTGCAAGTTTCTCGAAAAGATATTTAATGGGATCGAGTCGTGAAACCAACATTACGGAGTGAGCTAACAGGTAGTGCCGCAGCTTCCTGGTAGCCCATACCAAAGCTAAGCAAGCCTTCTCCAACGGTGTGTAGCAAGTCTCATACTCTAGCATCTTCTTGCTCAGATAGTAGATGGCTCTTTCCACTTTGTCCTCTGATTCTTGCGTGAGCATGCAGCCCATTGTGGTCTCGGTTACCGAAAGATACAATATCAACGGTCTCCCCGGTTCTGGCGGTGACAACACGGGTAGGTTCTGTATGTATTTCTTGACTTGTTCAAAAGCAGCTTGGCATCGGCCGTCCCAATGGAATTTCTTTCCTTTCTTCAAGAGACCAAAAAGTGGTTCACAAGTTAAGGTTAATTTTGAGATAAACCGTCTTATGAATTGCACTTTATCCAGAAAGCCTCGCACCTCCTTTTCAGTCATTAGTGGTGGCATTTCTAAGATGGCTTTGATTTTGGAAGGGTTGACTTCGATACCTCTCTGTGGAATAAGAAACCCCAGCATTTTCCCTGCTGTGACACCGAACGTACACTTCTGAGGATTCAACCGCAGCCGGAATTCTCTGATCCTTTGGAAGAACTTTTGCAAGGCGGTGTAGTGGCCTTTTCTTTCTTTGGACTTGACAATCATGTCGTCCACGTACACCTCCACCTCTTTGTGGATCATGTCATGCAATATCGTGGTCGCGGCCCATTGATATATAGCTCAAGCATTCTTCAACCCAAATGGCATCACTCTGTAGCAATATGTCCCCCATGAGGTGGTAAAAGCAGACTTCTCCCGGTCTTCGGGTGCCATCACTATCTGATTGTAACCTGAGAAGCCATCCATAAACGAAAGCAAAGTTGCCCTGCCGTAAAATCCACCAACTCATCAATATGTGGCAAGGGGAAGTCGTCCTTTGGACTAGCTCTGTTCAAATCCCTGAAGTCCACGCATACTCGGATCTTGCCATCCTTCTTCGGCACCGGAACAATGTTGGCCAACCAAGTCGGGTATTCGAATACCAGCAGGAAGCCTGTATCAATTTGCTTGGTGACCTCTTCCTTAATCTTGATGGCCTAGTCCGGACGAATCCTTCTGAGTTTCTGTTTGACAGGTCGGGCCTCGGGGTCAAGAGGGATCCGGTGCTATACAATCTCAGGATCGATTCCAGGCATGTCTTCATAGGACCACGCGAAAACATCTTTGAAATCTTTTAATAAAGCGACTAAGCGCTCACGTTCCTCCAAAGACAACGTGGACCCGATCTGGACCAGCTGCGGGTCCTTCTCAGTACCAATATTCACAGTAGTGATTTTATCAATTAAAGGTTTAACAAATCTTTCATGCTCTTGATCAATTAATCGTTGCAAAACCGGAGGAATTTCTTCCTCGTCGTTTTCGTCAAAATTTTGAAAGTCCTGATTTAAGCAATATATCAAAGACACAGAAAAGTACTCGGAAACCACATCCACATTATTCTCATTAAGTACTTCCAAACCGTCCGATTCCTCTGTTACAACAGACTCAAAGGAGAAAGAAAAAGATGACCTGGACAGGACTGTGGCATCCGGGTTATCACCCCTAGGAATACGGACTCAGACTCAATTGAGCTGGAATCAGATTCCGGCTCACTACCTGACCCGGTGCTGCTTGATAAAAATCCCTCTTCGTATTGCCAAATGAGAGAGGGTGCGATGGATGCATCCAAAATAGTTGCTGATAGGCCCGCAGCCATTCCATTCCCGATCATGCATACCGAGAAGTTATCCCCCAAGCACTTCTGTTCGACCGGAGGATCTGAAAGTAGACATGCCAGCGCTATCCCCATTTCATTTTCAACGTCCTCAGACTGCACTTCCTTACTCTGCTCAGCCTCAGCTAATGGGTCTGTCTGCTTTCCGGCAACGTGATCCCTACGTAACTGCAGGTCAAAGAAAATCTCAAACCCCGGCACGCGCTTCCTCTCTGCGTTCAGCCACGGCTTTGGAAAGCCACAGAACGGAAAGTCCTCCCCCTCCTGGATGAAGCATCCGTTTAGGGTACCCTGAATGGGCCGGTGCATTAAGTCAAAAGGCTTCCCCATCTGTTTCGCTCTGGCTCTTCCGACCATTTCCTTTCTTTTCCTTACCCAATCCTCTTTAGTGGGCAGATAACCCAAGCCAAAGGTATGTGGGTTATGTGGCACCTCGGCCAATGCTGCGACGCCTTTCCGGCCGCTCTTTACCAATCCCATCCCGGGGATATGTTGAAGCTTGTTCATGAGGTATACCACTTGAGCATTGACATATACCCCCTCGTTAGCAGCCATGATGTTTTGTACAACCCGAGCCTCGGCAAGGGTGAAACCTGACATAAACACGTCCTCCACGCCGTGCTCAATTTCCAAAACTGGCGTAGATACTTCCGGCGGTGGATGGATTGATGAATTCCCAAAAACAATGGCTACTCTCTTTCCATAGGGGTATTTCACCATTTGATGCAAGGTAGAAGAAACTGCCTTGACTTGATGCAGCCACGGCCACCCAAGAGTAGATTGAAAGTGGCGGGAACCTCTAGGATGTGAAAGTCAATTTCATGCTACCCTGGCCCAACCTTGGTCTGGATCTTCACTGTTCCCATGACTTCTCGGCTTGTATTGTCGTATGCCCGAATCACCTGGGCTGTTGGTACGAAGTCCGCGGTCTTCAAGCCAATTGCATAGGCAGTCCTTGCTGGACATACATTGATGGCGGACCCTGTGTCGACAAGCACCACGGGTATCCATTTGTTTCTGCACTCCACGGAGATGTAGAGTGGCTTGTTGTGGTTCGCACCCTCAGGTGGCAGTTCTTTGTTAGAAAAGGTCAACGTCGGGGTAGCTCCTCCCGGAAAAACTAAGCCTACCAGCTGTTCTGGCGTAGTTTTTGTCGAAAGCTTTGCCTTGTCCATGGCTGATAGGACAGCCTGTCTGTGCACTCATGATGCCATAAGCAGTCCCCAGATGGAGATGTTTGCTTGTATCTTTTTTAACTGCTTTAGTACAGCCTCTTCTTCGACTTGCTTCTCTTTCTGTCTCTCAGCTTCCTTATTTTTCCCAGATGCCTCCGGCTGGTCTAGGTACGGGGGCTTGAAATACCGTCCGCTTCTCGTCATGTGGTCGACTTCTCCAAGGTACCAGGTGTCATCGGGTTGGTTGTTCCCCCAATCTTCGTCCGTATGGGCAAGACATAAATCCTCATCTTCCCATCACATTCCATCAGCAGCCGACAGACACCTGTCCGGTTCTGGTATGATTGTTCTCGTACTCGCGGTACCTTCCACCCCTATGCTTGCAGCATTTTCTGTTCCTGCGCACACAGTAATTTCAGTCCCTACATGGGCCTTTGCCTTTCTGATTCTCGCAGGATCTTCAAATCTTTCTTGTTCTGACCGTATCAACATAGCTGGCTGCTCAATAATTCCTGTATTCAGAATGCTCCAATCCCGAGCGGAATTCTTAACACCGGCGCTCTCCGGTGATGTATTCTGTTCTCTGACTCTTTCGACTATCGCCGACATTCGCGCCCCTACCGGACTTTGCCCTAGTTGGAACTCTTCCACCACATCTGGCTGATCATCTAACCACCCAGTAGCCTCTGCTGATTCCTCATAGTTGAACCAGTTGACTGCTGCGCCCCCTGGATCTTGGTCACTGTAAAACTGGAGATTGGCAAGGTCTTCTTCCACAGCCTTTAAATCATCTGTTCCCTATCCCAGACTATCCCCTTGGATCACACACAGTTCTCCCCCTGTTGGTAATTCCACATCTGGCTCATCCTGGCCTATTGATGAAATGTAGTCACCTGGACTATATGTCTTCTCAACACGACTCCCAGATTCTACAGACTCTGACTCAACAACCTTCTTCTCCTTTGGGATCTCCTCTCTCTTGTTCTCGATAGTGTAGACGCGCCCGCGTGGGGGGCCCTCGCTACAGTTCGGACTCGATTTTGTTTGCGGTTCTAAATCTAAACCAAAGAGTCCAAATCTGGAAAATCATTTTGAGAAACAGATTTTTGAAAAGAAGTGCCAAACATGGACTGCTATGCCAGATACAGAGTCGCCACCTAAATATTTTTTATGGGGGAATTTAGGAAACCCTGACTCGGTGCCAAGGGCCACGTGTCCGTCATTACCAAAGTTGCCTCGGCTCGGGAACTTGGGTACGATCGGGGAAGGTCAGCTATGAGCATCCCCTCTCGCCCGGTCCGAAGACTGGCCTCTACTAACCGTGATATTCTGTTTTGAAAACGTTATGTGCTCTTAAACCGGTTATTAGCCTAGAATTACTATGTTATGCGCACAGCAAACAAGTATAGACTAGATTGCCTAATTTGGGAATAAGCGTTGCATATCCGTTTGTTTTTGGAAAATGTTTTGGAATTTGCTACTCGCCAATAGGCTAAAATACGGGTTTCAACGAGTTTTTCCAACTCAGGCAATCCAACCTTCATCCACAGGCATTCAAGCAGTTTATATCACATAAGCAGCTAGCCTCATGGTAATCATGCTATCATGGCAACACTCACACGCATGCAAGAATGCTAAAGCGTAAATGCTTACATCGTACTCCGTGCCAAAACAAAGAACTCATTAGCAATCAATGCATGATCCAAGTCCATGTTTAAATGTGTAATACAACACATACGGAATGTCACTAGAGTAGGCTCGGCCATTCTATGAATGACATGTGAAAATGCACAAGTAGCACGTATTCAAGTTAGATTTGAAATACTAATGCAGTTAGCATGATGCGCCGAGCCTGGTGCATGCGATACTGATGAATGATGCACGCATGCTAAGCATAAGTTATGCTAAATTAAACATGCCCTAGTCTACCATCATAAGCAGGTAAATAAAAGGGGAGAAAGACGTGGGATTGGAAGACATGCACACACGCACCCACACTTATTACAATTTTGCCCTCGCTCGGAGGGACCAAATAAATATTACAGATAATTAACCTACAAGCTAATAAATATTATAGGCCATCTAATTAGCTAAGCAAATTAACTAATCTAGGGAAAGTAGATAAACCGCCTCGGGAAGAGAGCCTAATGCAATGCATGCTCGGTCCTGCTCGGAAGTACACTGCCATGCGCAAGCTACCTCTGTTTTCCCTGCTATACTCCTCTGAAGACTGCCAAAGTCTCAGGATGTGCTTACTGAATGTCGAGGAGTGCCACCGGCTGGAGGGAATCATCACCGGTTGTGGTTTGGTGTCCATCGGCACACAATGAATCCATCGGCCACCTATTTACTGTCGGTCAGCACTCTATGAAGTCGATCGGCAAGAAGTTCCTGTAGAACCTGTTTGACAGCAGCAGAGGACAGAACTTTGCATGGCAATGCAATTCTAGCCATATATGCACCAATCATGTCCCTTATCATGTGAGTGACTCAAAGGGACATGGTCCTTGGTTCTTGGACCATCAATCGCGCATTTCCATGCGTGATGGCCCAAGGGACCAAGTGTGCACACTTTGATGTCAAATGCAATGCAAACCAACAAACTAAAGCCTAATTCCTATCACTAGATCAAGGAACAAGACATGCATGCTAGATGCAATGCAACCTAGGCATGCAAGCTAAGGATGCAACATGGGAATGCAAGATGTACATGCAAGCATGCAAACAAACATGCAAGGTAAGCATGCAAGCAAGCAAAGGATGGACTTAAGCATGATTTAGGTAGCTCTAATTAGGCCCAAAACAGTGGCCATAAGTGCTATGAAATGAGGACTAAACACACATACACACATGCACATGTTAAAGGGTTAACACTCAAGCACAAAAGGGCAACTCTCAAGCACACTTGAAAGAGGCATAACATGGACTAATGGAATGCAAGGTAGGCATTGAAAATCATGTCACAAAAGGTCATAAGCCAATTAAACAAGATAAACAAGGCATGCAAACAAAGACAAAAAACCAAGACAAGCCAAGAGGCTTAAACCAAGACTAAGTCAACCAAGCCTCACAAGGCTAAGAGGACTTAAAATAGGTCTAATGCGAACTTAAACAACACCCAAGGGACACCTAGATGGCATCTAAGTGGCTCAAATTCAAAAGCATGCACAATGACCAAAACATGGAGCATGCAAGACAAGCTTTCAAAGCTTCAAAGAGGCATCCAAAGCAAACATACAAGCATGTTAAAGGGACTGAAATATCATGGCAAATGGTCCCAACCCACTAAATTAAGGCAATGATGCATGCTATGCATTCGCACACTCAAGGCCAACAAGCCAAAATGCAAAGGGGCTATACTAAACATGTCATGGCCGACCCAAAAAACTAAGGACAGACCTCAAACATGGCAAAATAAGCACAAAAGCTTCACAAAGCTAAGCCTAAAACATGCTTGAACAATGGTTTACAACCTAAGGCATATTAAGGCCTAAACATGGCATTACAAGGTAGATATGCTAAGCATGCATGGTATACCAAAACCAACATACAACAATGCTATTTCATGGCAAAATAAGCATAAATGGCAGCCAAGGCATGGTCAACATGAGGCTTAGCTAGGTGCTCATTAAAGAGGCAAAAATGGCCCTTTTCAAGGACAACAAGGAGAGGGGGTGGCCCTCTCCTTCTTGGGACCTCAAGGCACCATCATCGCCTCTGAAATCCCTCAAGATTTCTGTGGTGAGGAGGCCCAAACACCAAGGTCTCGAAGCTTACACAAAACAGCACAAAAGGGAGCCTCTCAAGGCTTAGGAGGGGTCAAACACCTCCAAACCACAAAACACTCTAAACAAACTATTTAGAGGGCCTAAAAACAGAAATTTTTTGTATTATACACTAAGCTCAAAAATAGTTCTAAGATAGGAAAACATACAATGCAAAAATGGGGAATAAAAGGACAAACTTCTTACCCTTGAAGACCTTCTTCACAAATGGTGGACCAGCCCCTTCCTTGAGCTTAAACCAGCCCCAAAACTCCAAGAACAAACCTCTGGGCCTTCAAGAATCAAGAAAAGGTGTAACACTATGTGTTTATGTGCAATAGTAAGACACAAATACACTTAAACACACACAAGAGAGAAATATAGAGATAGGATATGTATGAAACCCTAACCCTGGGACTCAAACCCTAAAATGGCTGTCTAAAAATGTCTAACCCTTTTTTTTCTAACCCCAGGACTCAAGAGAGGAGGGCTCCTCTTATAGAGAAGCCAATCTTGTAAAGCTTACTCAAGAAGCTAACAAGGAAGCCATCCCTCCATACACGTGTATGGAGGGGAACAAAATGCAAGCCAGCTGTATTAAAATATCTGCAAAAGCAGATGAACAGTAGTCGACTGCTCAAAATTGCCATTTTGACAAAATGGACTGCCGACCGGCAACAAAGAATGCCGACCGGCAATATACATTGCCGATGGCAACAAAACACCAGCCGATGGCCTCTGGCCATGGCCGGTGATGTGTGGGGATGCCTCACAAGGCATTCTCTGCCCTTCCAAGGCAAAACACAAGTGTTTGGTGTAAAACCAGACACTAAACAGTCGAGTTCGGAGATCCTGAGGCAAGGCGCGTAGCCGAGACCTCCGGGAACTCCAAACGAACACAAACATGGATGATCACCGGGTGTTCAAACGGTGACGTCCAAGTCTTGAGGACAGTCAAAAATGGGGTGTCTATAGATAGTCACCATCGTTGGCTTAGGTTGGGTCATGGAGATGTCCATGATGCACAAGTCGGTGCAGTCGGGAAGGAGTACCTCTGGCTTAGGCAGGTGGGAAGGAGTGATATAGATTCTAGGATCGTAAGGCATGACCCCAGTTTGGATGAAGTTGATCCTTTTAGGCGATGGAGCTTAGTTATGTGTGGGGAGAGGGTTTGTTGTAACATTGGGTTTCTCGGGAGGCAAAATCACCCCATTATCAATGAGATCTTGAATCTCATGACGTAGTCGGAGGCACAGATCGGTGTCATGACCGTGCTGTTGGTGAAATGCGCAATATTTGGCTGGGTTGTGGGTAGGGGGAAGTCTTTCTGGTAAGGGTCGCAGTTCTAGGGGCTTCAAATGCCCTTTTCTGATTAAAACCCCTAGAGCTTTGGATAAGGGCATATACAGTGGAGCGAAGGTTCTTGTGTTTTTGGGTGGGTATTTGGCCGTTTGGGTATGGCTTCCGGACGTGCCGGAGAATGGCGCAGCTGCCATGGTTCTTGAAGGGGGGTTGGTGGTGACCATGCTCACTTCGGAGGCTCTTGTAGTTGTAGTACCGCTCGGGCCTGCGTTAGTGTTGCGGTTGAAAGTTCTTCGGGGTTGCTTCCGGTTATTATCAATTAAGCCTTGCTTTAAGGCATCCTCAATCTGCACCCCCATTTCATGTAGATCAGAAAAGGTAGGGAAGGGGAGTACAATCATCTTTTGCATCAACTTCGGCTGAAGATTGCGCACAATCATCCGAATCTGGTCTTTGTCTGTAGGCCTTAGGGTCATCATCGAAGCCTTGGCCCTCCATCTAGTCACGAATTCTGAGAAGCTCTCTTTAGGCTCTTGCCTTGCTGTCTCAAGATCACGGGTTGTAATCTCGATTTGTGTATTGTATGAGTATTGCGTAATGAAGGCCTCGGCCATCTCGTCCTAGTTTCTCTTGACATCATCTTCTAATTTGGCATACCATATGGCCGCCACACCCGACAGGGTTCGGCCGAACAGAGACAGCTTCTGGAGTCTGCTGAGGCCCATTAGCCTTAAGATATCCGAAAACAATCTCAAGTGCACCATGGGGTCCCTGGACCCATCAAATCGATCAATGTACGGCATTTTGAATCTGTCAGGCAGCGTCACAGCTACGTCGGTATATCCATCTTCGATGTTAAGGATGGTCTTGACTCCCTGGGATCTCTTGAACAGCTTTTCGAGTTTGCTCAACTTTAATGCTGTGGGATCTGTCTTGAACTCAAAGGGAGAGTCCGGTAGGTTGGTGGGTGTTTTGGACAACTGGGGCTGGATTTGGGGTAGGATCGGGGGTAGAGGTGGTCCCGTGAGAATGTCCGCATCATTCTGAACATTAGCTGTTTCCCTAGGGGTTGGAATTCCTGGCGGGGAAGGAACTTGCTGCGAAGTAGATGCTCCGGTTTGCTGCTGTAACCTTACGATTAACTCTGCTTGTTCATTCATAACCGTGGCCTACTACTTGGCGCACTCTGCCTGTCGGACAGCATTCTGCTGCATCATTTTCATACTCTCATGGAGCTGGCGCACCATCTCCTCTAAATTGGCCATACTTTTCTGCTCTGACTGAATTATCGGTATATGTTCCCTTTCTATGGGAGAAGGAGAATCCTGATCCCTACCGTGCACAGGTGGGGTAGATAAAGCCCTCTGTACTGACTGTTGAACTGATGCCCTCTGCCTAGCTGTCCTCCGTCTAGTAACCGGAGGTAGAGAGTGGTACACTGGTTGTCCGTCTACCAGATCCTCAGATCGATAGAGCCGACGACCTCTAATCTAGAGTGCTTGGGGAATATCTACTGGGTCAGACGCAATTGTGCTCGACTACCTAGTAAAAAGATAAATAGAGCAAATAAATAAACGGGCAATTGGACAGCGTAACAACGTAAAATAAACACAACACGCAGTTGGGTATCACAACAAATTGCCCACAAGCTGAATGTACTGTTCCTTAATCACTGATCATTGTTTCCAAATCGCTATCCCAAAGTCTAAATCTGATACCCATAGATGACTGATTCCCAAAAACACTGATGCCCGCAGGCCTGACACTCAGACTTGCGAACTGATATGTGTGTTCCCCTGCATAGATAACCTCTAAAAACATATAGCAAGTAAAAAGAGCCAAAACACCCCTATGGAGAAGGGTAGGGTTTCCCTGTCCTATTTTTGTCAGGAGCTAAGGTTTCACTATGCACGCAGTAGTTTTCGAACAACCTAACATCGAGTAGGCAACCTGTCCTAGTTTGGAATGGTCACTATGGATTTCGATATGCACTAGGTCGAATGGTCGAAAAGGGTGCCCCGGTAAAACCGAGGTTTGTGTTCCCATACTGTCAGAGCCCACAACCGGTCAGCCTTATGGCATGCTTTGACAAAGTCAAGCCTCCGGCAAACCATTCAGGAATGGCAGATGGAAAACACGGTGTCCTAGGCGCACCAATGCACATGCAATGCAAAGAAACACATAAATGAAATCAAAACAGGATATCATGAGCTCGAGTCAAGCTCTCTAAGTCCCCAGCAGAGTCGCCAGAAACTGTAGACGTCCCCGAACGCTCCGGGAGGACAAGTCCCCCCGTTCTGTTCGTTTTGCAGGTCTACTACAGTTTAGGACTCTCAAATTGTCACGGTTCTAAATCTGAACCAAAGAGTCCAAATCCGGCAAATCGTTTTGAGAAACAGATTTTGAAAGAAATGCCAAACATGGACTGCTTTGCCAGATACAGAGTCGCCACCTAAATATTTTTTATGGGGGAATTTAGGAAACCCTGACTCGGTGCCAAAGGCCACGTGTCCGTTATCACCAAAGTTGCCTCGGCTCGGGAGCTTGGGTACGATTGGGGAAGGTCAGCTATGAGCACCCCCTCTCGCCCGATCCGAAGATCGGTCTCTACTAACCGTGATATCCAGTTTTGAAAACGTTATGCGTTCTTATTCCGATTATTAGCCTAGAATTACTATGTCATGCGCACAACAAACAAGTATAGACCAAATCGCTTAAATTGGAACAAAACATTGCATGTTTGTTTTGAAAATGGTTTGCTACTCGCAAGTAGGCTAAAATGCAAGTTTTGCCACCCTCAAGTGGGCTTTAGAAAAGATGGTTTTGCCAGTATCTAGTGGGCTTAAAACTCACAGTTTCAATGCATTATCCCAATTTAGTTAATTCAACCACCACCCACAGGCACTCAAGCAGTTATATCACATAAGCATCTAGCCTCATGGTAATCATACTATTATGGCAACACTCACACGCATGCGGTATGCTAAAGCATAAATGCTTACCTAGTACTCCGAGCCAAAACAGAAGCTAGTTAATAATCAATGCATGATCCTAGCTCATGTTAAGATGGCTAATGCAACACATACAAGATGCAACTACAATAGGCTCGACTATTCTAAGATGGCATGTGATGATGCTACAACTAGCATGTATTCAACTTCAGAATTGAAATACAAATGCAGTTAGTATGATGCGCCGAGCGCGGTGCATGTAAGACAAATGTATGGATGCACGCATGCTATCATACTGTATGCTAATTGAAACATGCCCTAAACTAACCATCGAAAGCTAGTAAATAAAAAGGAAGAAAGACATGCGGTTGGGAGACATACACACACTCACGCACACTTATTACACAATTGCCCTCACTCGGAGGGACCGAATAAATATTACAGTCCGAATAAATAATGCTAAATTAATTATTATAGAATTTCCAATTAATTAACAAATTAAACAAAGAATTAAAGTGGCCGCAGCCCCTGCCTCAAAATGCGTAGATGATGCATGCTTGACTCGTCTTGCCCAAAAATCCGTACCATGCTACTGTTGCCTCCGTTTACACTACCTTGCTCCTTCGAAAATTGTGCAACTCCCAAGGTGCACTCTCTGGACACTGAGGAGCATCACCGACCAAGTAGAAACGCCACCGGCCGGAGGGGATGATCACCGGCCATTGAATAAGCTATCGGCCAAACATGTTTTGCCGGTCGGCACCCAACTCTGCTAGCCGGCCAATTCTTCCTGCTGAAACCTGCAGCTGGCAGCAGCAGAGGGCAAGCAGTGTATGGCATGGAAATTCAAGGCAATGTGTGCATGGCCATTCTCCCTATCATGCAATGGACTCAAAGGAGCATGGCCCTCGACTCTCGGGCCATCAATCACGTACTTCAATGTATGATGTCCCAAAAGCCAAGTGTGCAACTTTGATATCAAATGAAATGCAAGCACAAAACACATCAAAAGGTCCCAACCCCCTATCATGGTTGATCAAGAGGCAAGGGAATGCACAACGACGCACATGCGACCTAAGCATGCAAACAAACATACGAACATGCAACGCAACTACATGGCACACACAATGCTAACAACATAACATGCACAACGCATTGAAACATGGCATATGAACACGCAAATTCCAGCACTGAAGTGTGATGCTAAACAGCCCCAAAACATGGAAAAGTGGCACCCGATGCATGAGATGGAACCCGCAACTCGAAACAAGGCACACGGAATGACTTATAGCTATACAAAGCATGCATTATTTGATCATGAAGCATGAAGACAGATGCAAGACAGTCCCAAAATATGCATATTTCCAATTTATAACAAGTCTCAAAAATGAACGCAAATAGGGCTAATCTATCATGCAAGAAAATGCCTAAAATAGAGATTAAACATAAGGGGACAGCAGTTGGCCCCAAATGGAAAAGAGCCCTTCAACAAAGTTTAATAGGGGCTCAAAAAAAGACACTTTACAGTTTACATCAAGCCATGAAAATAATCACAAATAAGGCCAAACTATCATGCAAGAAAAGGCCTAAAAGAGGGGTAAAGAGACAAGTGGTAGCCGCTGTTCTCAAACAGAAGAGAGCCCTTCAACAATGTTGAATAGGGGCTCAAGAAAAGATATTTCACAGTTTATGAAAAAGTCCAAAACAGCTTACAAGTAAGCCTAAAGTACTATGCAAAAATTGGCCTAAAAGAGAGATAAAGAGGCAAGTGCTAGTAGGAGACCTCAAACAGCAGGAGGTCCTTGATCAAACATGAAAAGGGGCTCAAAATATGACTATTTGCAGTTTGGGTCGGAGCCCAAAAAAGCTAGCAAGTATGGCTTAGATACAAAGCAAAATAAGGCAAGAAAGAGGGAAAAAGGGGCTCACCCTTGTAGAGCCAAGCTTCAACAACTTTTGGGCCAAGTTTGGGAGCTCTTCACCTCTGGAAAGCAACCTCAAGTTGCTGGAATGGAGTGTATATTAATAGGCTAGGAGTTGATGTAAATCGCCAAGAACCAAGGTATTTTGAAGCTTAGATGAGAAAGAGATAGGGAGAGAGAGCTGAGAATTTTTTAGAGAGAGAGAAAAAATTCTTATTTCTCCAAGTTGTATCTTTTTTTTCTTCTCTCCTTGTCCCCCTCTTGTCAAGAGGCTTGATTGATATAGAGATATATCAATCTGCAGCTCCTCAGAGCTCCCACGTCCAGGCATGGGTTGGGGTATGGCCTGGAATGACAGCTGCCAGCTGTCTACAGAAATATCTGTTGAAAACCACATTTGGCCGGCCACCAGTGAAATTGGCCGGCCGGCCATCACATTTAGCCGATGGCAACATAACACAGCCGGTGGCCTCAAGCCATGGCCGATGGAGTGTGGGGATGTCCCAAAAGCAATTCCCTGCCCTCCAAAGCAAAAACACAAGTGTTTGGTGCAAAACCAGACACAAAACGGTTGAGTCGAGAGATCCTGAGGCAAGGCACATAGCCGAGGCCTCTGGGAACTCAAGACGAACACAAACATGGATGATCACCGAGTGTTCAAGCGGTGACGTCCAAGTCTTGAGGACGGTCAAAAATGGGGTGTCTACAACAAGCACGTCGTCTAAGGCACCGATAGCTCGACTTTTTCGCGCCCCCCTTTTGGAGAGCTTGAATTGGTCCTACAGTTCGAACTCCTGTCACAGTTCTGAATCTAATCTCACAAAGTGCAGTGTGAGACTGATAAACACCAAAGAATCCAATCCAGCAAATCATTTTAAAAAATCAATTTTGAATCAAATAATGCCAAAATTGGACTGCTTTGCCAGATTACGGAGTCGCCACTTAAATATTTCATTTTTGGGAAATTTAGGAAACCCTGACTCGTGCCAAAGGCCATATGTCCGTCATCACCAAAGTTGCCTCGGCTCGGGAACTTACGTACGAGAGGGGAAGGTCCTGAAATGAGCAACCCCGCTCGCCAGATCAAAGATCGGCCTCTACTAAGCATGATATGTTTGTTTTACAAACCTCAAATGTTCTTATCCGGTTATTAGCTAACTTTAGTATGTGACGCACACAAGCAAGTATAGACTAAAATCGCAAGAATTGGAACGAATTCAACTCATGTTTGTTTTTGAAAATGGTTTGAAATTGCCACCCTCAAGTGGGCTAAAACGCGGATTTGCCACCTCAAGTGGGCTTAAAACATGATGATTTGCCACTTCGCAAAGTGGGCTTAAAACTCACACTCATCGAATTATTTCAATTCAAGCAACAAAGCCTTCATCCACAAGCATTCATGTAGTTAAGCAAGTAAGCACATAGCCTCATGGCAAGCATGTGAAACATGACATCACTCACATTAATGCAAGTATGCTAAAGCATAAAACTTACAATGTACTCCAAGCCAAAACAAAAGCTAGTTCTAAACAATGCATGATCCTAACTATGTTAAAATGCCTAACGCAACACATGCAATAATGCAACTAAATAGGCTCGGCTACCTAATCATGATATTTGCAACACTTTGATAGCATGCTTTAGAAACACATATTCAAGGAAGTGTATTGAATTGACAATGCAGTTTGAATGATGCGCCAAGCCTCGGTGCATGTAAGAGAATTATGCAAACATACAAGCATAAGGTATGCTAATCGAAACGTGTCCCTAATCTAACCATCGAAAGAGGATAAATAAAAAGAAAAAAGACGTGGGGTTGGAAGACATGCACACACGCATGCACACTTATTATAACATTATGCCATCGCGAAGGAGGATCCAAATGAATAAGCTAACCAATACAAAAACAACTAATTAACTATTCTAACTAATTAATTATTACAACACAATTAAATAATTAGCTACGCTAACCTAATTAAAATATTACAAAACGAATTGAATAACTAGCTACGCTAAGCTATTTAAAGCAGTTTATATAAAGCAAGTAAACGGCCTCGAAGACGAGGGAGACATGCATGCTCGGTTGCTTCCTCTTGAAAATCCATTGCCCTGCCATCGGTTGCCTCTATTTGCACTTGCTGTGATCTCTGAACATTGTACCAACTTCCAGATTGTTTCTACTCCAACATAGGAACACTTTTGCACAAAAATTGACTGGTGCGGTCAGCCACAAAAAGTGGCTGTCGGCTACCTTAACTGGCTGGTCGGCTAGTTTAAGTGGCCAGTCGGTTACTTCAGGTGGCCTGTCGGCCACTTCAGGTGGCCAATCGGCCACCCCTTTTCCAGACTTCTATTTTTACTGCCACAGAGAGCAATAGAGGCAAAGCAATGCATTTTTCAAGGAATGTGTGTACTACCACCCTCCTTATCATTTCTCAAGCTCAAAGGAGTATGGCACTTGGCTCTCAAGCCACCAATCAAGCATCTTCAATGCATGATGGCCAAAGAGTCAAGCTTGTACAAGCTTAATGAATGCACAAATAAGACTATGATTAAGGGTGACAGTGACCAAGAAATGTGACACGTTTCATCACTTTGAGTATGAAACGTCACATATTTCTTGTGTTTGGATTAACGTCCAATCCAAACACATGCAATGCAACACAACATGCTTATCTTGCCTCTTTTACTTTGTTCATTTTGTTTACACATTTTAGATTATCGATTAATCCTTTAACCGGTTAAGTCCAAAGTGAAAGTCCTCTAATTGGAAAGAGCGCCTAAGCCACAAGTGTCTTGAGCATGAAAGAGGCCTCATGCTGTTGGTTAGTAGAAACCCTCAAGGGAGGATTAAAACCATTAGGCATGAGAGCCTCAATTCCACACTCAAGCCAACAAGGGCCTCAAGGCCACTTTCAAAACAAAGTAAAAGGTGAAGAATAGAGGGAGGCTGCAGACTTTTTAGTGCTAAAATGGAATGCAAAAAGACACTAAATCATGCAAGCAACTCATGCACAACATGTTCGAAAGGCAAAAATACTAAACTAGTGAAGAGCATTACACTAGAGGCATGCAACACAAAGCTCAATTGACCAAACCAGCTCTGGACAGAGTTAAAACATGCCAAAACAGTGGCTAAAACATGCTGAGATTGAAGCATAAAAGACTAGAAAAACATGCTCACATGTTAGCTCGCAAACAAGACTCAAAACACAACTCTCAAAAGCAATGAAAGAGTGAAATAAGTAAGAGTGTTACAGAGCTATATGCACTGAAATCACATGCAAAATGATGCCACAACATGCAAACAGCTCAAACACTTCATGCTAGAGGCATCAAAACAATGAGCTAGTGAAGACCATTACACCATAGCCATGCAATAAAACCCTCGAAGAATTTAACCAACCCAAAACAGAGTTAAAGTAGGCCAAAATAGTAGCTAAAACAACTTGAAGTTAAGCTAGCACAAGCTAGAAAAATAGGCTAAACCCTTAAGCATGCTAGACTAGTAAGCACACTTTCACTACAAGTACAAAAAGCAAGCAACAAATGCTCTAACCAACCCAAAACAGAGTTAAAGCATGCAAAAATAGAGCCTAAAATATGCTGAGATTAAGCTAACACAAGCTACAAAATCAAGCTACCATGTAGTGCTAACTAGGCTTGCAAGAGAGACACAAGGAGAGGAGGCTAACCCCTCCATTTTTGGACTTCAAAACATACTTTTTACCATTGAAATAACTCTGAATTTCAGTGGTTTAAAGGGCCAGAAAGTTTAATGCAAAGGTGGCAAGAAATGGCACAAAAGGCTTCACAAACCAAAGAGCAAAAAGATGAGACAACCCCCTAACTCAACAAGACTCAAACCACCATTTTGAAACCTTAAAAACAGAGTTTTTTATGGTAGAAAAAATAGGTCAAAATAGTGTAAAAAGATAGCCAAGCAAGCAACTAAAACAAAGCTTAAATGAGGTAAGCCTTATACTTTTGAAGCACATCACTTAAACAGCCACAATTCTGAGCTAAAACCAGCCTTAGGAGCTCAAACCAAGCCTCAAAGAACCTCAGCTCCAAGAAGAAGATGTTTGGCAAAGAGTCTCTTTGCAAAAGTGTAGAGAATTCCCACTTTCAAGCACAAAATAGAGAGAGAGAGAGAGAGGAAATTTGCTCACAAAATATCCAACCTCCTCAAATAGGGGAGAGACCCCCCATTATATAGAAATACAAGCCAAAGGCTTGCATTCATCCCTCCATACACGTGTATGGAGATGGCATTCAATGATCAACAGCTGGTATAGCTAGCAAAGAAAGTATCTGAAAAATGAGAAAAATGGCCGTCAGCCACTTTAGGTGGCCGGCCGGCCACCTCCCCTAGCTGACCGACCACTTCAAGTGGCCAACAAGGAGGAAAAGTGGCCAACAAGGCCCTTCCCCCCTCCAGACAAGAGGCACCAAGGTTTGGTTCAAAAACAAGCACAAAACAAAGAGGGTTTAGAGGCTCAAAGACAAGGCGTTCCACCGAGAACTTCGAGCACTCAAAACGAGCACAAACAAGCACAATCATCGAGTGCACAAATGATGACATCTAAATCTTGAGGTTGGTCAAAAATGGGGTGTCTACAGCACCTCATTACGTTTTGCTGCCTTTTCGTGTTTCTGACAAAACTCCTTCTCTCTCTCTCTCTCTCTCTCTCTCTCTATTTGTCTCTTCACTTCTGCAAATTCAATTTCTCTATTTTCTCGAATTTTCTCTCTATAAACTTTGTTTTTCAAACCACCATTTTCAAGCTCTGTAACTACTCCATCCGTCATTACTGGCAAACTTTTCATCGTCTAATTTTGATCATTCACGTCATCTGATTTCGACGGTCTTTCTTCCGTCATCCGTTTCCTTGGTTTTACATCGTAAGTCTTCGATTTCATCTTTTTAATTCTTGTTCTGAAATGTTCTTGATTATGACATTGATGTGAACTATTTGTACATTCCCCACTGTTCCTTTCGTAAAATTCCACATTTATTTCCTGTGTTGCTTTCTCCTTTTCATGCTCTGAATCGTGTCTTATTAGGTCACGCACACCACTGCACTAATCACATCTTTATTCTTGAATGCCTGGCACTGTTCTTGCCAAATCTGTGTTTCCCTCTGTATTTTTGCTTCGTTTTGTTTTTGAATCTTGTTTACCTTTGCTTTCTTTGTTTATCTTCTAGATTCGTGCCTCCACATCTCGTTTGTCTTCATAGATTTAGGCCTGGGATTTGCTAGAAACCATATACTTAGGGAAACTGAAATAGGTCCTACATTAGATCTTCAAAACCCTCACCCTAGTGCTCGTCTAGGGTTTTGCCGAGGTCCTAATCACTTTTAGTACACAAACCAACATCCTGAACCCCTTAGCTGAGATGATGGGAATGTTCAAATGGAGAGTGGATTCACTTACCAAACTTGAGTACTTTCGCCAGGAGTTCTCTATTCCAATCGACGTCCATCTCAAGTTGGCTAGTGAAGAGGACTCCATGATGCCGGGAGAGGCCTTCTACCCCTTTTCAGTAGTCTTCATTATCGAGGGTGGAATCAGATTCCCCCTTGACGTCTTCTTTAGAGAAGTCCTTTATTTCTATAAACTCAACCCCATGCAGCTAATGGTCAACACCTTTAGGGTCATCAACGGTGTTGCTAAGCTAGCATACTGAGAAAAGGCTAGCATAACTCTGTCCGACCTCCAGTATTACTACACTATGTGTAGTCTTAAATCCAAAATGGCTACACCAACTACCTGAAGCCCAGATCCACCAAGTACAAGCTCATAATTGACCTTCTCGACTCCAATAAGAGTGTTGGAGATGATTATTTGATTGTCTCAGGAAACTGGGAGTTCGTGCCGAACGACGATCTTCATCTCTTCTCATTGCACCGAGGAGTTTTCTCATTGTTTCTACAACTCTTCCCCAGCTATCGAAGAATTTCTGCCAGGAATATATCCCAAGCCATGATCTCTTCCAGCTTCTAGGACTATTAGTTAAAAAGCGCAAGGCTTCTGTTCTGTTGAACTACGTGCCGACGTACTAGTCTCCGCTTCCCGACATTCCTAGAATAAGCCAGACTCCTTCATCTACCTCAACTCCAATAGTTGCCTCTTCTCCGAGGCTAGACCAAGTGTCCAGCTCGAATCTCGTTGAGTAGCTTTCATCCTCTTCTACTGACCAACTCATTCCACCCTCCCAACGCCGACGTCGACATCATGTTTTAAAAGCTCCTGCCGGTTGGACCCAAAGTCACAAACGCCGAGGTTCATACTCGTAAGATTACAGTCCAACGAATCCTCAAATCGCCCTGTCATAATCAATTTCAATACCAGAGTTACCATCGTTGCGACAACCGAAGAAATAGGTCGGAAACCCGCTGTTGCCGAGGACCTTCTTGCCGACATTCCTGGAGTTGTGATGTTTCAGTCCTCTTCATCTCAATCCCATAAAAAGCCCAAACAGAAAAGGATAAAAAAGACAAAGGCAAAAGCTACTGTCACTAAGATTCCTTCTGACATTGAGAAGGATCTAGTAGACTCAGTCCCAATATCGAAATTGGCCGAGGCCGAGAAGAGGCTAGCCGAGGTCACATCATTTAGCGCCCCACCACCGAAGAAACCGAGGTCTGACTGCCTAGATGGGGGGACCAGTTTCCCCGTGATCAGACTTAGGCCCGTGAGATCAATGTCGGAGACTGACCTTTGAAGGCTGGTGATGTGATTGATAGCATGGAGGTCGGCGCCGATCTCTTTACTGCCATTCTACTTCTAGTCGACATGAACCGTATGGCTAAACTGAACGGGTAAGAGAATTTTTCCTTAATGATGTTGCACTCTATTTTGGTAAGTCTCTAACGCTAATAACTTTCATTCTATTTGTTTACACTTTAGCATAACTTTCTAACTTGTCTCTTTTTTTGCATGCCATTCAACATGCGCGCTTCCACGCGATCAAGGCTGAGTTGGTGAAGAATGATCTTATAAAAAAGACTCAAGAAGCTGCAAAATACCTTTCTTCACTCAGCAAAGCCGAGGCTCGTATTCACAATTTGATGGACAAGACCAAGGCTGCTCAAACCGTCAAAACCCAGGCTGATGAGAGAGCCGGGGCTGCGGACACCGTGGCTGAAGTTGCAAAAGCTGAAGCCAAAGAGGCCAAGGCTAAGGCGGCCAAAGCTAAGGTAGATTGAAGGAAGCCTTGGATAAAAAAGAAGCTGAGATCAAGGCGGTAGACAAAGGTATGCTGAAGGTCAAGCCGACGTACGAGATGCCTATAAAGCATAAGTCAATTAGGCCTGCAACAGAGGCTATTGCCTCAGCTAGACGACAACTCTCAACAAGTTGTCTATCTCCAAGAACTCGCCTCTCCGAGACATCAACTAGCTCAACGTGCCTTTCCCTCCCTCTCTGGATCAATTTGAGGATGAGGTCAAGGAAAGAGGCCGAGGACAAGGAAGAGACCGAGGCTAAGGTATTGAAGAAAGAATCAAAAACTGCTGTTAGGACCAAGTCCTTACTCTAAATGATCAAATCCTGGATCTGACTGAGAATGACGAGGCAAAGGTCTCAAAAAACACCTCGCCAAAGTAGACCATGTCGCCTGAAACCGAGGTCCTTGCTGCGGAGAAGAGCCTGGATGAGACTCTTCAAGAGATTGATGCTGAGATTGTGGCCGAAAAGTCTGCTCAACCGTCTGTCGAGGCTGAAACAATGCCAATTGCCGAGGCAACATAGTCTGAAAAAGATGTTGAGGACCCTTAGGATTTTTTTTTTCCTCTTTTCATAGACCTTTTGTAACTTTGTTGTATTTTAGATCCTTTGTTTTGAACAATTTTCTATTTTGTGGGGCCGAAGTGACATCTTTTGTAACCGAACAAGTTTATCTTTTATGCCAGGTCGATGTGCCTTTTTTTTTTTTTTTTTTTTTTTGAACAAGTTGTCTCTGTGAATGCAAATCTTCTTTTTTCTTCTAAGTGTTGGATGATTTCCATGTATGCTTACTTCCTTTGTTTTATGCCTTGCATACTGTTTCATACTTAGAATTTTTCTAATCTTTCCAAGTCTGACAACTGGGCTTTTCACCTTGGATCCCCAGACCTCGGATACATCCATAAGTTGGATTTAGAACTGCTTAATTATCTTGGATAACCGCACTTCTGTTAGTTATCTCAGCCAAATAACACTAATGGATAATTTCCAATAAATTTTTACAGGTGTTGTCCCTTCACTTGCACTAACTGTCCTTTGGCAAGACTTCATCCTTTCAAGTCTAACAACCTGACTGGGTATCTCAGACAATTACACTTCGGGTACAATACAGTACTACCATCTCGGATTGACTAATCTCAGTTAGTATCACTTGTTAATGATCTCGGATAACTTCAACTTGGAAAATTTTCCAAGTGTTATGCTTATTCCTACTTCTTGCCCCCTAATATGAACCTAAGTTCCACTTTATGTTCACATTAAAGACGCATCACAAGGTTATTGCATAAGTCTCTCTTAGACATCCTTGGTCGAGGTCAGCATGTTTGGCTTGCCCAAACGAAGCACTTAAAGCTTAACCTTAGTGCACCGAGAGTGCCACACTCCTTAGATTTGCTTCCAAACTGACCAAGTCATGGCCAGTTTCGTCATGTTTCATGCCGAAACATTGCAAACTTAGTTCAACTCTGCCATTATAGTAAGTCTAAGCTATTTGACATGTTTCATACCGAAACATCATAAACTTAATTCAACTCTACCATCATGGCAAGTCTAAGTCATTGAACATGTTTCATACCGAAACAACGCAAACTTAGTTTAACTTTACCATGATGGCAAGTCTAACTTATTCGTCATGTTTCATACCAAAACATCGCGAACTTAGTTCAACTTTACCATCATGGCAAGTCTAAGTCATTCGACATGTTTCATTTTGAAACATTGCAAACTTAGTTCAACTCTACCATAATGGCAAATCTAAGTTATTCATCATGTTTCATACTGAAACATCGCAAAATTAGTTCAACTCTACCATCATGGCAAGTCTAAGTTATTCGTCATGTTTCATATTGAAACATCGTAAACTTAGTTCAACTCTACCATCATGGAAAATCTAAGTTATTCGTCATGTTCACCATGGGAACATCGTCATAAGACTGTTCAGTCTTATTGCACAAGTTTCAACAACATTTTCACAAAAACAAAATCAAGCTAGCATTTTATTAATACTTCGGCTAATAAAATCTTTACATAAATCTAAAAAACAAAACAAAAATTAATGGTAGAAAAACTTCAAATTGCTTATCTTCTAAGGTCTTGGCAACTTCTTACCATCAGTGTTTTCCAGCCGGTATGCGCCATTGCCGGCGATCGAGATGATTCGATATGGTCCTTCCTAGTTTGGGCAAAGCTTGCCTTCCCATGGATCCTTCTTATTGCCGACAACCTTTCTAAGGATGAGATCCCCAATCTGAAAACTCTCTGAGATTGACCTTTTTGTTGTATGCCCTAGCAAGCTGCTGCCGGTATGCCCCCAACTGAATTGTTGCTCTCTCTCCCTTTTTTCTTCTATCAGATCAAGATCTTGGGCAAGGAATGCCTCATTTGTTCCGTTCTCCTCTCCCTTGATTCTGATTCTAGGGATGTCGATCTGTAGTGGAATGACTGCTTCTGTGCCATATGTCATGCAAAAGGAGAATCTCCAGTAGACCTTCTCAGCATAGTCCGATATGCCCATAGGATATTGGGAAATTCTTCCATCCACTTGCCCTTGGCAGCTTCAAGCCTTTTCTTCATTCCATCCAAGATGGTCTTGTTGGATGCCTCAGTTCGCCCATTGCTCTGCGGGAAGCTAGGAGTGGAATAATAGTTCTTGATCTTGTATTTCGCATAGAAGTTTTTTATCAACTTATTGTCAAATTGAGTGCCATTATCTGCTACTATGGCTCTTGGGATTCCAAATCTAGTGATTATGTTTTTCCAGATGAAATTCTTCACATCCACATCTCGGATTTTGGCTAAGGGCTTAGCCTCTACCCACTTTGTGAAAAACATAAGAGCCATAGCAGATGAACTTCTCACATTTCCTCACATAGGCTTCAGTATCCTTCCGCATGTAGGGCCACCAGTATTTCTCAGATATGGCCCTGGGAGCAAGTGATCTGCCCCCAGCATGACTTCCAAATACGCCCTCATGGATCTCGTACAAAAAGTCCTCAGCCTGGGATGGATGTACACATCTCAAAAAGGGTCCAGTGAAGGACCTTCTATATAGATGACCTTCTATATAGATGGCCTTCTGTTGACGAACAGAACCTAGTTGACATCAACCTGGTCTTGTGCACTTGTTTTTTTTGTTTGCTGGTAACCTACCATCTCTAAGGAACACAACTATGGCATCTATCCAGCTTAGACCCATCCCCACATACATTGCTTTGTACTCTATTTTTAGGGGCTTTATACTTGGGTTTGACAAATAGTCAACCATTATTGTCGTTGCCTTACCCGACTTCATTGCACTGGCAAGGTTGGCCAAGAATTGGCATGGCTGTTATCATCTCGGCTAACTTGCAGCAGCTGGTAGTTTTGAAAACATGTTAGCAACTTGACAGCCTCCTTGACATAGGCGATCATCCTCTCATCCTGGGCTACGTACTCACCTGTTGCTTGATCCACAATGAGCTGGGAGTCACAAAAGACTACCACGTCGTCGGCTTCCACAGTCGTTACCAATTTCAGGCCAGCAATCAGGGCCTCGTTCTTTGCTTCATTATTTGAGCCCTTAAACACCAAATGGATGGACTGTTCTATCATATGCCTATCTGGTGACACCAAAACCACTCTTGCCCCCGCCCCTTGTCGGTTTGAGCTGCCATCGACAAAGAGGCAGAAGGAGTCGCCGATGTAAATGTCACAGGTTTTTGCCTTTCTTCTGTCTTCTTCTGTTTTGCCAATATGGGGTTCCGTGGCCCCACTTGGTTTTCCTCTTCCTTTCCTAGACATCCTAGGTTACGTCTCATCAGTGCTCGCCTTGGGATTGCACCAGGAGAAAATTCTGCCACAAAGTCGGCCAAAACTTGGCCCTTGATTGTTGTTCTTGGCCTGAATTCTAAGTCATAGTGACCTAGAACTACTGCCTATTGAGCTACTCTACTTGTCAGGTCCCCATGCTGCAATAGGGACTTTAGTGGATGTTCAGTTAACACCACACTTGTGGGCTTGAAAGTAGTGGTTTAACTTTCTCAAGGCCATTACCAAGGCCAATGTCAATTTCTCCAGAGGCAGGTACCTAGTTTTTGCACTTGCTAGGGTCTTGCTGACATAGTACACTGCCTTCTACTCTCATTCTTCTTTTTGGATTACCATGGCACTCACAGGGTGGTCTGAAATTGCCAGGTATAGGAACAATTCTTCTCCTGATACAGGGTTCGACAGCACCGGTGGGGTTGCCAAGTATTTTTTCAAGTCGGCCAAGGTGACTTCGCATTCTTTTGTCCACAAAAAAATTGTGGCCTTCTTCATCAAACCAAAAAACTATTTGCACTTATCTGAACTTTCAGCTAATGAACCTATTCAAGGCAGCTGCTCTTCTAGTCAACATCTGTACTTGTTTGGTTGTTGTCAAGCTCTTCAAGTCAAGAATGGCCTTGATCTGATCTACGCTTGCTTCAATGCCCCTCCTTGTGAAGTCCACGCAGACCCTCCACTTTCTATTATTTTTCTTCACCACTATTGTATTAGACAACCAAGTGGGATAATTTACCTCTCCGATAGCCTGTGCCTCTAGTAGCTTGTCTACTTCTTTAACTGCCTACACATGTATTAATGTTGGCCTTCTAGATCTTTGCATGGCTGGTTTTGCTGACCTGCCACATTAAGTCTGTGATAGGTGATCTCGGGGCTGATCCCTGGCATCTCATAAAGTGTCCAAGCAAACACCTTTATGTTCTCTCTCAAGAATGCCTCCAGTTCTCTTTTTTCTTCCTCGGCTAAGCTAGAGCCAAGAAGGAAGAATCGTTAATCATCTCCTTCCTGCACCAAAACCTTTTTCGGTGTTCTTCACTCTTCTTGGCAGGTTCTTTGCTGACATCATCTAAAACGTCGCGGTCTTCACTTTCAATCTCTGTACTATCTGCTTCCCTTACATTACAAGTGTACTTCATTATTGCCATGGAGCAATTTTTCGCCTGTACTTGGTCCCCCCTTACTTCTTCAATCCCCTGATCAGTCAGGAATCGCAACAATTAATGCCGTGTAAAGGGAACAGCCCTCATTATATGCAACCAAGGTCGACCCAAAATGATATTGTACTGGAAGAGAGTATCTATCACATTGAACTCCGTTGTTACCTTTTTGCTCCCTGCCTATACCTGCAGATTCGTGGCTCCAAAGGCCATGCCGGCGTCCCATTAAATCCAACTATCGAGCTGTTGGATTGCTCTAGATCATCCTGATAGAGGACATGCTCCTTGTAACATCTGACATACATGATGTGACAAGTGTTGCCCTGATCGATCAGTATGCACTTCATCTGGTAATCTCCAATCTTCAGAGTTACCACCAGGGCATCATTGTGTGGATGCCGCACTATATCTAAGTTGGCCTCAGTGATGGAAATCATCAATCCCTGATATTCATCTGCCCGGGGTTTCTTTTGCTGGATCTGATATACATGATGCTGGTGCCTTACTCTCTGAGCCTTCCCTCGAACTTTATTCTCATTGATGTAGACACCCCATTTTTGACCGTCCTCAAGACTTGGACGTCACCGTTTGAACACTCGGTGATCATCCATGATCGTGTTCGTTTGGAGTTCCCGGAGGTCTCGGCTCGCGCGCCCTGCCTCAGGATCTCCGAACTTGACCGTTTAGTGTCTGGTTTTGCACCGAACACTTATGTTTTGCATTGGAAGGGCAGGGAATGCCTTATGAGGCATCCCCACACACCACCGGGAGTGGCTGGAGGCCACCGGATGGTCTTTTTCTGCCATCGGCACTTTTGTTTGCCGGTCGACACACTTTATTGCCGGTCGGCATAATTTGTTGCCGGTCGGCACTGTTTTTTGTCGAAATGACATTTTTGGGCAGCCGACCACTGTTCATCCACTTTATGGAGATATTTTGTGCCAGCTGTGATAGCTGGCACCAACTCTTCCCTCCTCCATACACGTGTATGGAGGGATCTCCCTCTAAGCAAGCTTGTTGTATAAGCTTTGCAAGAGGGAGTCTTATAAGAGGAGGGCCTTCCTCTTTGATCTAGGTTAGACTCTTGCAATCAAAAACCAGACCTTGGAGATATAGATACATATTATCTCTATACCACTCTCTCTCTCCTCCTTTGTGTGTGTTTCTTAGCTCAAAAGGTGGTTTTTACCTTACTTTTGCACCATTACACACACCATCACACCTTACTCCGAGATTGAGGGACTTGGGGGGTTGTTTCTTGAGTTTTTGGACTGGTTTTGATCAAAAGAAGGAGGCTAGACCATTTGTTCTTCAAAGGTTCTTCAAGGGTGAGCATCTTGATTTATATTCCCCAAACTTGCAATAGTTTTTTACCTATCTTGCTTGCCGTTTTAGCTCTTGTGTATAACATAAAAAGGGCTTGTATTTTCCTGCTTTAGCACTTTCATTAAGGTCATTTTGTAGTTTGAGTGTAAACTCACCCTTCTAGGCCTTGTTTGGTCCATTTTGGTGCCTCTTTCATAAGGTTTTGTTCACTTCAGTGTTTTGGTCCTTTGACCATTGAAAATCAGTGTATTTTTAGTATCAAAAAAGTTGGTTTGAAGTCTTGCATAGGGGAGGGACACCCCTCTCCCTTTATGGTTTTGTTTCCTTGAGTTGTGGCCCAAAAGGGTGACATGCATGCTTGCTTGGTTTTTGCTTCATTTCAGAACTTTTTGGGTGTTTTTAGGTCATGTGGGATCTCTATTTTTGGCTGGATTTGTACCTCCTTATATGCTTGTAGTACTTGCTTTGTATTGCTCCATTTTGCTTAGAAGTGCATCTCATGATTTGGTCATGATTCTTGTGTGTGTTGGCTTAGTTCCATGAAGTTTTTAATGTTGTTTTTCCATGCTAAAAATCTGTTGGTTATCCATTTGTTCATGCTTGACATGTTTGTTAGGGTTGCTTTGTATTTTGGCTTGAAAGCTTTAATCATGTTGACCTCTAGCATGCATGGTTGTGATTACCCTCATGATTTAACACCATCTAGGACCACATTTTAGTCCAAGAATCATGTTTGTATGTGTGCATGCATGACCTATTTTATGCCTTAAGGGTATACCCTCTTGTGCCTAGGAATGAGCCTTAGTGCATATGCCTCTTGGGGGTCATCTTGGCTGCCATTTTAGGAGTTTTTGGAGTCCCATTTTGCATGTAAAAATTCTGTTTTTACTTGTTTTAATCATGCCATGAGAGGTCATGTTGGTGGGAGTAAGTTGCCTCCTTTTTGTGCCTTAACCTTGGGACCATTTGCTTGCATGTTGGCATGAATTGTTTGTCCGTTGTTTTGAGCACTCTTGGTGCTGTTTTGAGGTGAATAAAGGTCTGCACCTTTATCACTTGGAGGCCCCCCTTTGCATGCTTATCTTATGTCGGTTGCATGATTGTCCCATTAATGTGCTTTTCCATGCTAACTTTATGGCAAATTGGTTCATGTTTGTATCCCAATTGCATCTTGCATGTTGACATTACATAATTGCCATGTTTGTGTTGCATAACATTTGGCATATCTTGCATGTTTAGCATCATGTTGTGTTTTGAGCCTTGTGAGCATGACATGCATTGCATCATCTGGCTTGGGGTGTCAAGCCAAATATGAGGGTCAAGGGACATTCATACTCCAAGTGATGCAATGTACCTTGATTCTCGGTCACCGGGGCCTTTGACTTCGACATGATAAGGCTTCGGATCTCATTTTGTTTGTTGCATGCATCCTTACATTGAGTGGCGAATTTGATCCCTTGGGTCATCATGCTCCATTGATGGCTCAAAGATCGAGGGTCGTGCTTCTTTGAGTTCAAAACATGATAAGAAGCACAACCATGCCCACATGTACCTGAGAAGCCCATGCCATGCACTGTCTGTTCTCTGTTTGCTGTCAAATTGTCTTCTGCAGGAAGTTTCTGCCGACCGGCAGAATTTAGTGCCGACCGGCAATATCTGGAGTGCCGAGGAATCCAACAAGTGCCGATGGGAATTGTGGAGTGCCGGTGGGAATTCTGTCCGGCCGGTGGTGCTCTACAGGATGCAAGGAACATGCTCCAGTACTTTGGCAATTTTCAGAAAGACAAGGCAGTACAAACAGAGGCGGCAGAAGTACAGTACGGGTTTTCCGGGCGAGACGGATTCGAGCATGCATCATTCGCGCATCCCGAGGCTGCGGCTGCCCTCTTCTTTCCTTTGCCATCTTTTCTTTTAAATTAAATTAGAAATCTTGTAATAATTTTATTTGTTTATTATTTTGGGACTGTAATATTTATTTGGGCCCTCCGAGTGAGGGCAAATCTGTAATAAGTGTGTGTGGGTGGTGTGTATGTCTTCCAATCCCCATTTCTTTCTTCCCTTTTATTTACCTGCTTATGATGGTAGATTAGGGCATTTTTGAAATTAGCATACCTTATGCTATGCATGCGTGCATCCATGCATTTGTATTGCATATATTAGGCTCGGTACATCACGCTAACCGCATTTGTATTTCAAATTCTAAACTGAATATGTGATAATTGTGCATTTTCACATACCATGTTTAGGGCTAGCCGAGCCTGCCTAGATCGCATTTTGCATGTGATGCATTAGCCACTTTTAACATGAACTAGGACATGCATGTTTGCTAACTAGTTTACTGTTTTGGCACGGAGTACAATGTAAGTATTTTTGCTTTAGCATCCAGCACGCGTGTGAATGTCGCCATAATAGTATGCTTGCCATGCGGCTAAGTGCTTACATGAGATAAACTGCTTGAATGCCTGTGGGTGGAGGTCAAATTGCTTAAATTGGGATAATGCGTTAAAACTGTGAATTTTAAGCCCACTAGATAGTGGCAAAACCATCTTTTCCAAAGGCCCACTTGAGGGTGGCAAAATCTGTATTTTAGCCTACTTGCGAGTAGCAAACCATTTTCAAAACGAACATAAAATGTTTTATTTCCAATTTGGGCGATTTGGTCTATACTTGTTTGCTGCGCGCATAACATAGTAATTCTAGGCTAATAATTGGAATAAGAACACATAACGTTTTCAAAACCAGGATATCACGGTTAGTAGAGGCCGGTCTTCGGACCGGGCGAAAGGGGGTGCTCATAGCTGACCTTCCCCGATCGTACCCAAGCTCCCGAGCCGAGACAATTCCGGTGATGACGGACATGTGGCCTTCGGCACCGAGTCAGGGTTTCCTAAATTTCCCATTTTTTTTAAAAAAAAATATATTTAGGTGGCGACTCTGTATCTGGCAAAGCA
The DNA here is from genome assembly GCF_055761805.1 of Camellia sinensis. NCBI lineage: Eukaryota > Viridiplantae > Streptophyta > Magnoliopsida > Ericales > Theaceae > Camellia > Camellia sinensis. The sequence goes on along the minus strand of NW_028129178.1, from coordinate 6,013,675 downwards.
GTCCATGTTTGGCACTACTTTTTTCAAAAAAATCTGTTTTCTCAAACGATTTGCCAGATTTGGACTCTTTGGTTCAGATTAAGAACCGTGACACAAATCGAGTCCGAACTGTAGCGAGGTCCCTCCGCGGGCTTGTTACAGTTTCTGGCGACTCTGCTGGGGATTTTTAGAGAGCTTGACTCGAACTTGTGATATCCCGTTTTGATTTCATTTATGTGTTTCTTTGCATTGCATGTGCATTGGTGCGCCTAGGAACACAGTGTTTGCCATCTGCCATTCCTGAACGGTTTGCCGGAGGCTTGTCTTGTCAAGGCATGTCCATAAGGCTGACCGGCTATGGGCTCTGACAGCATGGGAACACAAACCCCGGTTTACCGGGGCACCCTTTTTGACCATTCGACCTAGTTCATATTCGGATCCATAGTGACCATTCCAAATTAGGACAGGCTGCTTACCCGATATTTGGTTGTTTGAAAACCGCTGTGTGCGTAGTGAAACCCTAGCTCCTGACAAAATAGGGCAGGGAAACCCTACCCCAATGTAGGGGTGTTTTGGCTCTTTTTACTTGCTATGTGCTTTTAGAATGTATTTCTACAGGGAAATGTACATACCAGTTTGCAAGTCTGGGCATCAGGCCTGAGGGCATCAGTATCAGTTTTAAGAGAATCAGTTATCTGCGGGTATCAGGGTTTAGTGTTGGGAACAGAGTTTGTTTTTGGGGAAACAGTGATCAATATCGAGGAATAGTGTGTTCGGCTCACCGACTTTGTATTTTGAATATCCAACTGTGTATTATATGTTTATTTTATACTGTTGTGCTGTCCGATTGTCGGTTTATTTATTGCTTTAGTTATCTTTTTGCTAGGTAGTTTAGCATCATTGCGTCTAACCCAGTAGACATTCCCCAAGCACTCTGGATCAGAGGTCGCCGGCTCCATCGATCTGAGGATCTGATAGAAGGACAACTAGTGTATCGTTCTCTACCCCCGGTTACTAAACGGAAGGCAACTAGGTAGAGGACATCGGTTCAACAGTCAGTGCAAAGGGCTTCGTCTACCCCACCTGTGTACAGTAGGGATCAGGATCCCGTTTCACCCACAGAGAGGGAACGCATACCAGTAATTCAACCAGAGCAGAACAGTATGGCTAGCTTAGAGGAGATGGTGCGCCAACTTCAGGAAAGCGTGAAAATGATGCAGCAGGACGCTGTCCGACAGGCAGAATTCGCCAGACAACAAGCCACAGTTATGAGTGAGCAAGCGGATTTAATTGGGAGATTGCAACAGCAAACTGGGGCATCACCTTCGCAGCAAATCCCTCCTCCATTAAGGGCTCCAATACCCGAAGAGACACCAAACGCTCGGAATGTCCAAGAGGATACAGACATCCCAACAGGGCCAGCTCCCCTCCCGATTCCACCTCAACAATCCAAGGCACCCACCCCCATCAATCTGTCGGATTCTCCCTTTGAGTCCGAGGTAGACCCCATGACGTTAAAAATGCACAAGCTTGAAAAGCTGTTCAAGAAATCTCAAGGTATGAAGTCCATTCCGGACATTGGAGACGGATACATCGACACAGCTGTGACGCTGCCAGATCGGTTTAAGATGCCACAAATTGATCGTTTTGACGGATCTGAGGATCCCATGGTACACTTGCGACTATTTTCAGACGTCCTAAGGCCAATGGGCCTCACCAAATTACAAAAGCTGTCTTTGTTTGGCCGGACCCTGTCGGGTGTAGCGGCCGCATGGTATGCCAAGTTAGAGGACGACGTCAAGAGAAGTTGGGACGAGATGGCTGAGGCCTTCATCCTGCAGTACTCATACAATACGCAAATCGAGATCACGACCCGGGATCTCGAGACAACGAGGCAAGAACCCAAGGAAAGCTTCTCAGAATTTGTAACTAGATGGCGGGCTAAGGCTTCAATGATGACCTGGAGACCCACAGACAAAGACCAGATTCGGATGATTGTGCGCAATCTTCAGCCGAAGCTAATGCAAAAGATAATTGTAGTCCCCTTTCCCACCTTTGCTGATCTGCATGAAATGGGGGTGCAGATCGAGGACGCCTTGAGACAAGGTTAGATTGATAATGACCGGGAGCAAGCCCGCAGAAACTTCAATCGTAATACTAATGCAGGCCCGAGCGGCGCTACGACTGCCAGGACCTCCGAAGTGAGTATGGTCACCACTAACCCTTCCCCAAGAAATACGGCAGCCACACCATTCTCCGGTGCGTCCGGAAGCAACTCCGCAGAAATTTCAATCGTAATACTAATGCAGGCCCGAGCGGCGCTACGACTGCCAGGACCTCCGAAGTGAGTATGGTCACCACTAACCCTTCCCCAAGAAATACGGCAGCCACACCATTCTCCGGTGCGTCCGGAAGCAACTCACAAACAGCCAAATACCCTCCCAGAAACACCAGAACCTTCGCTCCACTTTATATGCCCCTGTCCAAAGCTTTGGGGGTTTTGATCAGAAAAGGGCATCTGAAGCCCCTAGAGCCGCGGCCCTTACCTGAAAGACTACCTGCCACCCACAATCTGGCCAAGCATTGTGCGTTCCACCAGCAGCACAGTCATGACACCGACCTATGCTTTCGTTTACGTCATGAGATTCAAGATCTCATTGATAATGGGGTGATTTTACCCCCTGAGAAACCCAATGTTACCACAAATCCTCTCCCCACACATAACCAAGTTCCACCACCCAAAAGACTCAACTTCATCTACACTGGGGTCGCATCCTACGATCCTAGTATCTATATCACACCCTCCTACTTGCCTAAACCGAAAGTTTTCCTCCCTGATTGCACCAATTTGTGCATGATGGACGTCTCTATAACCCAACCCAAGCCAGTGGTGGTGACCATCGAGAACAGGAAAGAGGTTGTCAAACCAGAGTCTGTGGAGCCTGAGAATGATGTTGGGAATGCTTACAATCCGAATGACTACATTTCACCAGTGGGCCAGAATAGACCAAATGTCGAATTTCCAATCGGGGGAGAGCTGTGTGTAATCCGAGGGAATAGTCCAAGACAGGAAACGGATGATTTGGCAGCCATGGAAGAGGATTTTTCCAAGTTCCAATTTTGCGATAACCAAGATCTAGAATATTCAGCCACCAACTGGTACGATAATGAAGAATCAGCGGAGGCCACGGGATGGTTAGACGATCAGCCAGATGTAATAGGGGAGTTCCAGTCAGAACAAGGCCCGGCAGGGACGGGAATGTCCACAACGGCCGGGAGTGTCGAAGAACAGAATACATCGCCGGAGAGCGCCGGTGTCGAGAGTTTCGCTCGGGAATGGAGCATTTTAAGTACAGGGATCAGTGAGCAATCTACTGCATTGACACAGCCAGAACAAGAGAGATTCGAGGAAATGGATAATGCTGCGAGCATAAGGATAAAAGGTACTGCGAGTATCGGGACAGTTGTGCCAGAACCAGACAGATGCTTGTCAGCTGCAGATGGTATGTGGTGGGAAGACGACGATCTATGTCTGGCCCACACGGACGAGGATTGGAAAGGTAACCAACCAGATGATACCTGGTATATCGGCGAAGTCAATCACATGACTAGGAGTGGACGGTATTTAAAGCCTCCACACCTAGATCAACCAGAGGCGTCTGGAAAAGATAATGAAGCAGAGAAACAAAAGGAGAGGCAACTCGAAGACGAGGCCGTATTGAGACAATTGAAAAAGATACAAGCAGACATCTCCATCTGGGGACTGCTTATGGCTTCTCGAGTACATAGGCAGGCTGTCCTTTCAGCCATGGATAAGGCCAAACTTTCCATAGATACCACGCCCGAACAACTGGTGGGCTTAGTCTTTTCGGGAGGAAGTTCCCCAGCATTGAGTTTTTCTGACAAAGAACTGCCACCCGAGGGTGCGAACCATAACAAGCCGCTCTACATCTCTGTCGAGTGCAGAGATAAATGGATACCTGTGGTACTCGTCGACACGGGGTCCGCCATCAACGTCTGCCCGGCAAGGACAGCTTATGCGATTGGTTTGAAAGTCGCGGATTTTGTGCCAACGGCCCAGGTGATTCGGGCGTATGACAACACAAGCCGGGAAGTGATGGGGATAGTTAAGATTCAAACAAAGGTTGGGCCAGGACAGCACGAGATAGATTTCCATGTCTTGGAGGTCCCTGCAACGTTCAACTTGCTTTTGGGGCGGCCGTGGCTGCATCGGGTAAAGGCGGTCTCCTCTACCCTACATCAAGTGGTGAAATACCCCTATGGGAAGGGAGTAGCCATTGTTTTTGGAAACTCATCAATTCATCCACCACCAGAGGTATCTACGCCTGTTCTAGAAATTGAGCACGGTATAGAAGATGTGTTCGTATCAGGTTTTACCTTGGCTGAGGCTCGGGTCGTACAGAACATCATGGCAGCTAATGAAGGGGTGTATGTCAGTGCCCAAGCAGTTTATCTCATGAACAAACTCCAGGACATCCCTGGGATGGGATTAGGCAAGAGCGGCAGGAAAGGTGCCGCAGCATCGGCCGAAGTGCCACATAACCCCCATACCTTTGGTTTGGGCTACCTACCCACCAAAGAGGATTGGATAAGGAAAGGAAAGGAAATGGCCGGAAGGGCCAGGGCGAAACAGATGGGGAAGCCCTTTGACTTAATACACCAGCCCATTCGGGGGACCCTAAACGGACGTTTCGTCCGGGAGGGGGAGGACTTTCCGTTCTGTGGTTTCCCGGAGCGGTGGCTCAACGCGGAGAAGAAGCGCGTACCGGGATTTGAGATTTTCTTTGATTTACAGTTACCTGAGGATGACATCGCCGAAAGGCAGGCAGATCTATCGGCTGAGGCTGAGCAAAGTAAGGAAGTGCAGTCTGAGGACGCTGAAAACGAAATGGGGGCAGCGCTGGCGTGTCTGCTTTCAGATCCTCCGATCGAACAGAGGTGCTTGGGGGATAGCTCCTCGGTATGTGTGATTGGGAATGAAGCGGCTGCGAGCCTACCATCAACTATTTTGGATGCGTCCATCGCACCTTCTCTCATCTGGCAATATGAAGAAGGCTTTTTATCAAGCAGCACCGGGTCAGGTAGTGAGCCGGAATCTGATTCCACTGAATCTTGTGCGTCGGAATCAGATTCCAGCTCAACTGAGTCTGAGTCCGGTATTCCCGAGGGTGATAACCCGGATGCCACAGTCCTGTCTAGGTCGTCTTTTTCATTTTCTTTTGAGTCTGTTGTAACAGAGGAATCCGACGGCTCAGAAGTATTTAATGAGAACGACGTGGATGTGGTTTCGGAGTATTTTTCTGTGCCTTTGATTTATTGCTTAAATCAGGATTTTCAAAATTTTGATGAAAACGACGAGGAAGAAATTTCCTCCGGTTTTGCAACGGTTAATTGATCAAGAGCAGGAAAGATTTGTTAAACCTTTAATGGATGAAATCACTACTGTGAATGTTGGTACTGAGAAGGACCCGCGGCTGGTCCAGATCGGGTCCACGTTGTCTTCTGAGGAACGCGAGCGCTTAGTCGCTTTGTTAAAAGATTTCAAAGATGTTTTCTCGTGGTCCTACGAAGACATGCCTGGAATCGATCCTGAGATTGTACAGCACCGGATCCCTCTTGATCCCGAGGCCCGACCTGTCAAACAGAAGCTCAGAAGGATCCGCCCTGATTGGGCCATTAAGATCAAGGAAGAGGTCACCAAACAGATTGATGCAGGCTTCCTGTTGGTGTCTGAGTACTCGACTTGGTTGGCCAACATTGTTCCGGTGCCGAAGAAAGACGGCAGAATTCGGGTCTGTGTAGACTTCAGAGACTTGAACAGGGCCAGTCCGAAGGACGACTTTCCCCTGCCGCACATTGATGAATTAATAGATTTCACGGCAGGACACGCCTTGCTTTCGTTTATGGATGGCTTCTCAGGCTATAATCAGATAGTAATGGCACCCGAAGACCGGGAGAAGATTGCATTCACTACCCCGTGGGGTACATATTGTTATAGAGTGATGCCATTTGGGCTGAAAAACGCTGGAGCTACCTATCAACGGGCAGCAACTACAATATTACATGATATGATCCATAAAGAGGTCGAGGTGTATGTAGACGACATGATTGTCAAGTCCAAAGAAAGAGAGGGCCACTACGCCGCCTTACAGAAATTCTTTCAGAGGATCAGAGAGTTTCGGCTGCGGCTGAATCCCCAGAAGTGTACTTTTGGTGTTACCGCAGGGAAGATGCTAGGGTTTCTGATTACGCAAAGGGGCATCGAGGTCGACCCTTCCAAAATCAAGGCCATCTTAGAAATGCCACCACCGAGGACTGAAAAGGAGGTGCGAGGCTTTCTAGGTAAAGTGCAATTCATAAGACGGTTTATCTCTAAATTAACCTTGACTTGTGAACCACTTTTTGGTCTCCTGAAGAAAGGAAAGAAATTCCAATGGGACGGCCGATGTCAAGCAGCTTTTGAGCAGATCAAAGAGTATCTACAGAACCTGCCTGTGTTGTCACCGCCAGAACCGGGGAGACCGTTGATATTGTATCTTTCGGTAACTGAGACCACCATGGGCTGCATGCTCGCACAGGAGTCAGAAGACAAAGTGGAAAGGGCCATCTACTATCTGAGCAAAAAGATGCTGGATTACGAGACCCGCTACACTCCGCTCGAGAAGGCTTGCTTGGCCTTGGTATGGGCTACCAGGAAGCTGCGGCACTACCTGTTAGCTCACTCTGTAATGTTGGTTTCACGTTTGGATCCCATCAAATATCTTTTCGAGAAACCAGCACTTACGGGTAGGCTAGCTCGTTGGTTGCTATTGCTTTCCGAATTTGACTTGAAGTATGTAACACGCAAGTCGGTGAAAGGGAGAGCGGTAGCGGAATTCCTTGCCGACCATCCGGTTGAGGGGGATGAAGCGGTTGAGTACCTATTCCCAGATGAAGCCATTCTGCACATCGAAGATGAAACTTGGACGATGTACTTTGACGGAGCGTCAAACCAGTATGGGTATGGGATAGGAGTGTTGCTGATAGCGCCTGACGATTCCCGTATCCCTTTAGCATTCAAGCTCCAGTTCAGAGTCTCGAACAATGAGGCAGAGTATGAGGCATGTATTGCTGGTCTGGAAGCAGCCCTAGAGCTAGGGGTAAGACGGCTGGACGTCATTGGGGACTCGAATCTTGTTGTGTCTCAAGCAAAAGGAGACTGGAAGGTCAAGGAGGAAAGGATGATAATCTACCACCAAACCTTGGATTTGTTAATTCCTCGATTTGAGAAGCTAAATTTCACCCACCTCGTAAGAGAGAACAACAGGTTCGCAGATTCACTAGCAACTCTATCTTCCATGATAAACATCCCGTCGGGAGTCCGGATGCGTCCAGTCATCATTGATCAGAGGTTTGCGCCAGCATACGAGTCAATTTCCGCCATAGATGAGGCCCAAGACGACAACCCCTGGTATTACGATATTTGGAACTTCTTGGAAAAGGAGACGTATCCACTAGGGGCAAGCACCAAGGATAAGAGGGCGATCAAAAGAATGGCTGTTCAGTTCATCATCTGCGGAGGTAAGCTGTACAAAAGGGGTCATCTGGGAATGCATAAGCTCTGTGTAGAAGCTGAAGAGTCGAAGCGCCTAATGGAGGCCATCCACGGAGGGGAGTGCGGCACGCACATGAATGGAGTAATGTTGGCCAGAAAGATCCTCAGGCAGGGTTACTACTGGTCGACCATGGAGGAGGATTGTATCGGCTTTGTTCAGCGATGCCACAAATGCCAGATCCATGCAAACCGTATGAATATCCCACCATCCAAGTTGTACAACATGACTTCCCCGTGGCCGTTTTCTGTGTGGGGGATTGATGTGATCGAAGCTGTTACCCCAAAGGGGTCGAACGAACATGAGTATATCCTCGTAGCGATAGATTATTTCACAAAGTGGGTCGAGGCCCAATCATACACGGTGTTAAAGGCGTCGCACGTCGCCAAGTTCATCAGAAACAACATCATTTGTCGCTACGGGGTGCCAAATGAGATCATCTCGGATAATGGATCCCACTTTAAGAAAGAAGTGGTCGACTTGTTGGAAAAGTATAACGTGGCTTTTCATAAGTCATCTACGTACCGGCCGCAAACCAACGGAGCAGTTGAGGCCGCCAACAAGAACATCAAGCATATACTGCGGAAAATGGTGGAGACCTACCGAGATTGGCCAGATAAGTTGCCGTTTGCTCTATGGGGCTACAGGACTTCAATTAGAACTTCAACCGGAGCAACTTCGTATTCGTTAGTTTATGGAATGGAGGCTGTTCTACCTATTGAAATTGAAGTTCCGTCTTTACGGGTATTGGCCGAGTGTCAGATAGCTGAGGCAGATTGGCAGCAGAGCAGGTTCGAGGAACTTATGCTCTTCGACGAAAGAAGGCTGAAAGCACTGTATCACGTTCAGAGTTATCAGCGCAGGATTGCTCGGGTTTTTAACAAGAAGGTTAAGTCCAGAAATCTAAAGGAAGGGAATTTGGTACTCAAAGACAACCGAGCTCCCATCCACGACCCGAGGGGCAGGTTCAGACCCAATTGGACTGGTCCCTACATCATCAAAGCTATCTGGTCAGGCGGAGCTGTGGTTCTGATGGATTTAGATGGCTTAGAATTCTCTCAACCGATCAATATGGACAAGTTGAAGAAATACTATCCTTGAGAGGCTCGCTAGGCCAAAAACCCGAAAGGGCGACCTAGGCAAAAGTTAGAGCACAAAAAAATAGAAAATATAAAAACTGAGCTCGCAAGGCTGAAAACCCGCAAAGGGCGGCCTTGGCAAAAGTTAGAGCGCAAAAGGAGAGTGAAAATACTCGAGCGAACCCAAGCCGGAACTACGTAAGGCTTGATTCCCATGTTTGGGATACATAGGCAGCTTCATCCTGAAGTTCAGCCATAACACTTCCCCGATCAACTTTGTCCATTTGATCATCTCAGCCATCTTTGTTCATCAGCATTCGTTGGAATCTCCGGTGCAGTGCCACTCAGACTAGGGGCAACTTTCCGTTGCTATGCAGTGCTGCGACGCTTTTCAGACTAGGGGCAACTTTTCAGTTGCAGGGATCTGGGGTTGTGCATCTCAAGTGACAGATCTCAGGCGTGTCCAGTTCTGATCCACATCAAAAATGTTTTTGAGAAGTTTTAATAAAAGCTGACTCTAATCAAATAAATCTTTTTACAACATTGACCATTTTTGGACCAAAGCGAAAAATTTTCAGTGCCACAACTTTCAATTTCTTTGATTTCAAAAACAGAGTTCTCCTGCTCTTACATACAATTGAAGTTGCTTTTTATTACATTCATAAAAGAAAACTTGAAAGTACTAATAAAGCAATAAATCTGGGGCATAGTCAAGTCAGGTGTTCCTGCGCCCCCTCCCAGAGCTGGTCGAAGCCTCTGATGCCAAGCTGGGCCCAATCTGTACTTCTTCATTGAGCCAATCCATGCACTCATCAGACAAAGTGCAACTGAAAGTAGGAGCGGGGGCCAGGAGTTCTCTCATCCTCCACGCGGTGGCCTGCCAAGCAAGCTGTGCGCCCCGGGCTGGGAATGCAGCAGGATACTCTATCCCCTCTGGCGGGCAGGTCTGATCATGGCCAAATTGGCGTTGAATCCGAAATGGGAAATAGAATACACAGTGAGTGAGACCAACTAGTTGAATCCCAGTCGGCCGAGGCATGTTATAACTCATCGCCGGAAGGTTCAGCCAAGGGCACCGCCAAGCAATACGGTCTGCGGACAAGTGGCACATCCAAGTGAACCACCATTCCTCATCCAAGGCATTGACTAGACAATGCCGGAAGAAGTAGCCGCGAGCTGAATATGCTGGGCAGGAGTCCACAACCTGCAGTTTGTCCATCAACCATACCTGGGGAGGGATTGAAAAAATGAGAGAATAAAGAATAGAGAGATGTACGAGGAGAGAAAAGTGAGAATGGGGTTTAGTGAGAAAAAGATCGAGCTTGAGGGCCGAGTGATGTGAGCGATACATAAATACGAGATTGGGTGGGAAATATTACCTGTAGCAGTAGTGGACTCCCCGCCAACCTAGTCGTCTCATGGCGATAAAAGGCGTCTAAACCCATTAACGTCTCGGCCAAAGCCATGGCAATACAGCTCTTGCCCTCTCTCAAGCCTTGGACAACCTCAATCAGCCGGACACTAGCCCCTCCAGAGCCCAAGACAAATAGAAAATGGGATAGCATGCACAAACAGAGGGCGTGTCGTCGGAAGCCTTGCCAGCGATGGTTGTTGCGATCACCAGCATCAGAAAATCGATTGGCCAAACTCGAAATGTCCAACATCCTGTCACCCATCAGAGAGCGAGCAACGCGCATGCTGAGTCCGCACATGCGCCCTAAGGATTGGGCATGACCAAAATTAAGTTGGGGCAGGAGCTCCTCGTCGCGCTCGGACTCCATTAAAGCTCGGAAATCTTCGAAGGTAGGACACATCTCTTGCCCGGCGAAGCTAAAGACATGTGTCACCGGATTCCAAAACCTTGCCGCGGCATGAAGAAACGGGAAGTGCAAGGGGGTACGACCCAAAGTGAATAGTGCATTTATGCCAAAACCCCGGAAATTCACTTTTTCCGAGCCATCCAAGCTAGCAATCCAAGCTGTGAGATTTTGAGCAAGAAACTCTTCCATTGGAGCAAATCAGTGTGAAAATGAGAAAAACTACGAAGCTGGGATCTTTTGTAGGAGATAAGGTTGAGTGGGGGGCAGGTGTCAACATTCTGCTGATCCCCTCATTTAGTGCCGACCGGCCAAAAACTCTGCCGACCGGCCATCTCATTTTGCCGACCAAACATATAAATGGCCGGTAGCCATTCCTTGCAGCCGGTGGCCCCTACACCAAGCCGGTGGGCTTCCTTCTGGTTTCCTGAGCTGTTTTGCTAAGAATTGGGGAATTCCACCACCTCCAACCCCTCCCTGGCGATCGGTTCTTGCGGAGCCACGCCTGTCTGCTTGTCGAGTTTTTGAACATTTGCTTATCGAGTTGTATTCCGCTCTCTTTGAGCTCTTGATTTGTTTATCGAGTTGTATTCACACTTGTTTGGTTGCATCGTGTCTTTGTTTTGTTTATCGAGTTGTAAGTCGGTTCACTACCTGATTATTACGATTGCAAATTTCCAAAATGAGTTCAATTTCGTTCACATTGTGGTGTGATACCCTGCGATGCGATGCACAGAAGATCCATAAATGCAACATCTTTTGAATAAAATGGTTTGTTTCATTCCCATCACATGTTTTGCAAAGTGTGTGAATTTTGAGAAAGAAAATAAACCTGCCTGAGGTAGTGCAATGTGCTTAAATTACTAGTAAAAAAGGAAAATAAAGCGTAGAATGGCAGGGTAGCCAAGTATCAGAATTGATACCAGTGAAACTCCCCTTGCGGTTAACGCACCTTCCGCATCTTTGTTCGGGTCAGCCACGTCGTTGGACGCCCTCACAATACGGGAAATCACACCTTTGAAACGTGAACCTTTGAGTTGACCTCAGGCCACAACTTCTGCGAGCAACCCTCGATGCGTGCGAAGAATGCCCCGCCCCATATCCTTTTCATGCTTTGTGAACTCCACAAATTATTTCAATTATGCTATGTAATGGTACATCCTTTCTTTACTTGCGTAGACCGCATGTTTTGATTGCGTAGACCGCATGTTTAATTTCATTACTTGCGTAGACCGCATGTTTTGATTGCGTAGACCGCATCTTCTTTAATTTCATTACCTGCGTAGACCGCATGCTTTGATTGCGTAGACCACATCTTCTTTAATTCCATTACCTGCGTAGACCGCATGTTTCGCTTGCGTAGACCGCATGCTTAATTTCATTACCCGCGTAGACCGCATGTTTTGCTTGCGTAGACCGCATGTTTAATTTCATTACCTGCGTAGATCGCATGCTTTGATTGCGTAGACCGCATCTTCTTTAATTTCATTACCTGCGTAGACCGCATGTTTTGCTTGCGTAGACCGCATGCTTAATTTCATTACCCGCGTAGACCACATGTTTTGCTTGCGTAGACCGCATGCTTTGATTGCGTAGACCGCATCTTCTTTAATTTCATTACCTGCGTAGACCGCATGTTTTGCTTGCGTAGACCACATGTTTAACTTCATTACCAGCGTAGACCGCATGCTTTGATTGCGTAGACCGCATCTTCTTTAATTTCATTACCTGCGTAGACCGCATGTTTTGATTGCGTAGACCGCATCTTCTTTAATTTCATTACCTGCGTAGACCGCATGTTTTGCTTGCGTAGACCGCATGTTTAATTTCATTACCTGCGTAGACCGCATGTTTTGCTTGCGTAGACCGCATGTTTAATTTCATTACCTGCGTAGACCGCATGTTTTGATTGCGTAGACCGCATGATTTATTAATCTCATTACCTGCACAGACCGCATGCTTTGATTGCGTAGACCGCATCTTCTTTAATTTCATTACCTGCGTAGACCGCATGTTTTGATTGCGTAGACCGCATGTTTATTAATTTCAATACCTGCGTAGACCGCATCTTTCGATTGCGTGGACCGCATATTAATTTCAATACTTGCGTAGACCGCATGTTTTGCTTGCGTAGACCGCATAATTTGTTGATTTCATTACCTGCGTAGACCGCATGCTCATGATCGATTTCGTTGCCTGCGTAGACCGCATGCCCCACTTACATATTTGTATCTTCACAACATTGTTATGCTCTCCACTTGCTTTGCGCTGTCACGCATTTCGAGTACACCACTATTCTTGCATTGTCATGCATGTTGCTAACGATTTTGTACCTGTTAAGTTTGTTTTCTTTTCAGGCACGATATTGTATGTACGGTTCATTTGAAGCTGGTGTAACCAGACGAGCCGCACAGGTATTGTATCCTCCGAGTGAGACGTATTGAGAATTCCATAATTCTCTTACATCCTTTCTGCATTGTAGTGTAGTTTGGTATGCTAGCTTAAAACTGTCGCATGTTTGCTTCATTACAGCTTCCTTTGCATGATCATAAGTTATGTCCGGCTTTGTGCATTGTCTTGCATTTTGCCCCTGCCTCCGGGCACATAATCTTGTTTGTCTTGCATGTTTGTCTGAGTCTTCGGCCTTGTCAAAAATGGGTCGTCTCTAGGCTTTGACATTCACTCCCGTCATTGTTATGACTTTCGAGTTCTGTCAAAGAGGGGCAACTGTAGACACCCCATTTTTGACCATCCTCAAGACTTGGAGGTCACCGTTTGAACACTCGGTGATCATCCATGATCGTGTTCGTTTGGAGTTCCCGGAGGTCTCGGCTCGCGCGCCCTGCCTCAGGATCTCCGAACTTGACCGTTTAGTGTCTGGTTTTGCACCGAACACTTATGTTTTGCCTTGGAAGGGCAGGGAATGCCTTATGATGCATCCCCACACACCACCGGCAGTGGCTGGAGGCCACCGGATGGTCTTTTTCTGCCATCGGCACTTTTGTTTGCCGGTCGGCACACTTTATTGCCGGTCGGCATAATTTGTTGCCGGTCGGCACTGTTTTTTGTCGAAATGACATTTTTGGGCAGCCGACCACTGTTCATCCACTTTATGGAGATATTTTGTGCCAGCTGTGATAGCTGGCACCAACTCTTCCCTCCTCCATACACGTGTATGGAGGGATCTCCCTCTAAGCAAGCTTGTTGTATAAGCTTTGCAAGAGGGAGTCTTATAAGAGGAGGGCCTTCCTCTTTGATCTAGGTTAGACTCTTGCAATCAAAAACCAGACCTTGGAGATATAGATACATATTATCTCCATACCTCTCTCTCTCTCCTCCTTTGTGTGTGTTTCTTAGCTCAAAAGGTGGTTTTTACCTTACTTTTGCACCATTACACACACCATCACACCTTACTCCGAGATTGAGGGACTTGGGGGGTTGTTTCTTGAGTTTGTGGACTGGTTTTGATCAAAAGAAGGAGGCTAGACCATTTGTTCTTCAAAGGTTCTTCAAGGGTGAGCATCTTGATTTATATTCCCCAAACTTGCAATAGTTTTTTACCTATCTTGCTTGCCGTTTTAGCTCTTGTGTATAACATAAAAAGGTCTTGTATTTTCCTTCTTTAGCACTTTCATTAAGGTCATTTTGTAGTTTGAGTGTAAACTCACCCTTCTAGGCCTTGTTTGGTCCATTTTGGTGCCTCTTTCATAAGGTTTTGTTCACTTCAGTGTTTTGGTCCTTTGACCATTGAAAATCAATGTATTTTTAGTATCAAAAAAGTTGGTTTGAAGTCTTGCATAAGGGAGGGACACCCCTCTCCCTTTATGGTTTTGTTTCCTTGAGTTGTGGCCCAAAAGGGTGACATGCATGCTTGCTTGGTTTTTGCTTCATTTCAGAACTTTTTGGGTGTTTTTAGGTCATGTGGGATCTCTATTTTTGGCTGGATTTGTACCTCCTTATATGCTTGTAGTACTTGCTTTGTATTGCTCCATTTTGCTTAGAAGTGCATCTCATGATTTGGCCATGATTCTTGTGTGTGTTGGCTTAGTTCCATGAAGTTTTTAATGTTGTTTTTCCATGCTAAAAATCTGTTGGTTATCCATTTGTTCATGCTTGACATGTTTGTTAGGGTTTCTTTGTATTTTGGCTTGAAAGCTTTAATCATGTTGACCTCTAGCATGCATGGTTGTGATTACCCTCATGATTTAACACCATCTAGGACCACATTTTAGTCCAAGAATCATGTTTGTATGTGTGCATGCATGAGTATTTTATGCCTTAAGGGTATACCCTCTTATGCCTAGGAATGAGCCTTAGTGCATATGCCTCTTGGGGGTCATCTTGGCTGCCATTTTAGGAGTTTTTGGAGTCCCATTTTGCATGTAAAAATTCTGTTTTTACTTGTTTTAATCATGCCATGAGAGGTCATGTTGGTGGGAGTAAGTTGCCTCCTTTTTGTGCCTTAACCTTGGGACCATTAGCTTGCATGTTGGCATGAATTGTTTGTCCGTCGTTTTGAGCACTCTTGGTGCTGTTTTGAGGTGAATAAAGGTCTGCACCTTTATCACTTGGAGGCCCCCCTTTGCATGCTTATCTTATGTCGGTTGCATGATTGTCCCATTAATGTGCTTTTCCATGCTAACTTTATGGCAAATTGGTTCATGTTTGTATCCCAATTGCATCCTACATGTTGACATTACATACTTGCCATGTTTGTGTTGCATAACATTTGGCATATCTTGCATGTTTAGCATCATGTTGTGTTTTGAGCCTTGTGAGCATGACATGCATTGCATCATCTGGCTTGGGGTGTCAAGCCAAATATGAGGGTCAAGGGACATTCATACTCCAAGTGATGCAATGTACCTTGATTCTCGGTCACCGGGGCCTTTGACTTCGACATGATAAGGCTTCGGATCTCATTTTGTTTGTTGCATGCATCCTTACATTGAGTGGCGAATTTGATCCCTTGGGTCATCATGCTCCATTGATGGCTCAAAGATCGAGGGTCGTGCTTCTTTGAGTTCAAAACATGATAAGAAGCACAACCATGCCCACATGTACCTGAGAAGCCCATGCCATGCACTGTCTGTTCTCTGTTTGCTGTCAAATTGTCTTCTGCAGGAAGTTTCTGCAGACCGGCAGAATTTAGTGCCGACCGGCAATATCTGGAGTGCCGAGGAATCCAACAAGTGCCGATGGGAATTGTGGCGTGCCGGTGGGAATTCTGTCCGGCCGGTGGTGCTCTGCAGGATGCAAGGAACATGCTCCAGTACTTTGGCAATTTTCAGAAAGACAAGGCAGTACAAACAGAGGCGGCAGAAGTACAGTACGGGTTTTCCGGGCGAGACGGATTCGATCATGCATCATTCGCGCATCCCGAGGCTGGGGCTGCCCTCTTCTTTCCTTTGCCATCTTTTCTTTTAAATTAAATTAGAAATCTTGTAATAATTTTATTTGTTTATTATTTTGGGACTGTAATATTTATTTGGGCCCTCCGAGTGAGGGCAAATCTGTAATAAGTGTGTGTGGGTGGTGTGTATGTCTTCCAATCCCCATTTCTTTCTTCCCTTTTATTTACCTGCTTATGATGGTAGATTATGGCATTTTTGAAATTAGCATACCTTATGCTATGCATGCGTGCATCCATGCATTTGTATTGCATATATTAGGCTCGGTACATCACGCTAACCGCATTTGTATTTCAAATTCTAAACTGAATATGTGATAATTGTGCATTTTCACATACCATGTTTAGGGCTAGCCGAGCCTGCCTAGATCGCATTTTGCATGTGATGCATTAGCCACTTTTAACATGAACTAGGACATGCATGTTTGCTAACTAGTTTACTGTTTTGGCACGGAGTACAATGTAAGTATTTTTGCTTTAGCATCCAGCACGCGTGTGAATGTCGCCATAATAGTATGCTTGCCATGCGGCTAAGTGCTTACATGAGATAAACTGCTTGAATGCCTGTGGGTGGAGGTCAAATTGCTTAAATTGGGATAATGCGTTAAAACTGTGAATTTTAAGCCCACTAGATAGTGGCAAAACCATCTTTTCCAAAGGCCCACTTGAGGGTGGCAAAATCTGCATTTTAGCCTACTTGCGAGTAGCAAACCATTTTCAAAACGAACATAAAATGTTTTATTTCCAATTTGGGCGATTTGGTCTATACTTGTTTGCTGCGCGCATAACATAGTAATTCTAGGCTAATAATTGAAATAAGAACACATAACGTTTTCAAAACCAGGATATCACGGTTAGTAGAGGCCGGTCTTCGGACCGGGCGAAAGGGGGTGCTCATAGCTGACCCTCCCCGATCGTACCCAAGCTCCCGAGCCGAGACAACTCCGGTGATGACGGACATGTGGCCTTCGGCACCGAGTCAGGGTTTCCTAAATTTCCCATTTTTTTAAAAAAAAAATATATTTAGGTGGCGACTCTATATCTGGCAAAGCACTACTTTTTTCAAAAAAAATCTGTTTTCTCAAACGATTTGCCAGATTTGGACTCTTTGGTTCAGATTAAGAACCGTGACACAAATCGAGTCCGAACTGTAGCGAGGTCCCTCCGCGGGCTTGTTACAATTGACCTTTGAGTGAATCACATTGATTACCCAAGGTCCCTCTGCTTGCTACGGTGGTGGTGGTGAATGTGGTGTTGCCGGTGCCTGGGATAGCCTCGCATGCTCTTCCATTATCCTTACCTCATCGACTAGGTCTCTTAGGTGACCCTGTCTGACCAAATCCTCCATATGTGACTTAAAAGCCTGGTATCCCTGAGTCAAGTGCCCATCCTTATTATGGTAGGCATAATGCTTGCCAGTGCTCCTACCCACGAACTCGCCAGGGATCTTCTCCAGCGTTCTGTAGTATGGCTGGTTCCTGATTCCCTCCAAGACTTTATAGATTGGGATCCGAAATACTGCACTGACTGCCTGCATAGCCCTCACTTATGTTTCCTGCCTATCAACACTAGCATTCCCCCGAACTCTCTTCGACCAGCCGTTTCTCCTTTCTTGTTTTGAAGTCCTTGCTCTTTGTGTGTCTTCCTTTACTCTGGCATACTTCTCAATCCATGCCATGAGCTCTTCCATGCTCTTCAGAAAGGTTTTTGCAAGTGATTTTCAAAGCGAGCATTTATCATCCAGACCGTTCTTGAAAGACATGACTGCCAACTCCTAGTTACAACCCAGAATTCGGGTTGTATACCTCATTATCTCTTGGCTTAAGGCCTGAGGCCTTCGACATCGCTAATCTTTAAAGCCAGCAGGGAGCCTACTATCAGTGGTTGCAACTTGTTCGTAACAAACCTGGCTACAAACATCTCGGCCAGGCCCTCCCAACTCTTTACAGTTCATTTCAGCAACTTATGGAACCAATCCGATGCTATCTCCCCAAAGAATGAGGGCAATACCTTGCCTAGCAGCTACTCATTCCCGCTCTACAAAGCCATTGAATTTAAAAACAAACCAACATGAAAGTTTGGATCAAACTTACCGTCATAGATCTGAAACCTCGGCATGTTATATCTCTTTGGGGCCTCAAATGTATCAAACTCCACTGAGAATGGCATCATCAGCTTGACGGTGGATGTGATCTCGGCGTTGAGTCTCTTTTTCTAGAGGTAGTCTCTTAAATCCTTATTCGTTTTACCGGGAGCTTGGCTATCAATAGATTTTAGCTTCTTTGGCGTACGGCTCCTGGTGTAATTGTGTGCTCTTTTGGACTTCCCTTCGTCTACTGCATCAAAATAGAGGCCCTTTCCTTGGATCTGCCGAGATTCTTTTACATAGGTCCCCTTGGTTCGTGGTGTCCTCTGCGACTCATCTCATATTGACTCTGTTTGCCCAACATCCCGTGACGGCCGATATGAGTGCTCTTGTCCCTTGTCATGCTATGGGACTACTGGGACTATTTTCTATCCTTCTTTTTGGGCATCAGTTCTGGTTACTGGTGCCGGTGTGTCCTACAATGGGAATGGTGGTTGTATCACATTGTTTTGCATCATGAAACTGACCACTGATTGTAAGTTCGCCAACTTGTTTTCCATTCCTTTTAGCTTCCCATCCCTCCTTAGGCATCTATCCTTCCATATCTAGAGGTCATTTTCATTGCAATACTCATCTCGGCCTCTCTTTTTCAGGATGTTACGCTCTTGCCAGCGTTCTTTTCCCCGAGATTCGGTTCCTGTACTTCCTTATTACGACTTTCTTCTTTGGCATTAGGATCCACATGCTCTTCACTCTCATTGTGGATGTCGTCCCAAATCTTTTCTTCCTGCCCATCGTTGGCCATCTATTCTCCTTAAGTTCCCACAGACGGCGCCAAATTGTGGGTGTTGATTTTTGACCACACAACGAAATAGGGAACACAGCTGGAGAGCACCGACATAATAGATTAAGCCCAACAACCTATAACAAGAAGATGAGAATTTCGTGGTGGTTCATCCATCTAGGGTTACTCTGACAATCAAGTTAGTAAAACTTAATTTTTCATAGATAGCAAATAGTACTTAAACTCACAAGAAAGAACTTACCTCAGATCCACGAGAGTGCCTCACTTTTATAACCAATAGTGACCTAATCACCTAAAAGCCTCACTTTATTGGACTCAGGCTCAATGCTCATCTGGGACTCTCGATTAGATAGGGATAAACTCTTCATGAGCTTATCCTTATCCAGACTGAGCTCCTCTCCCGTTCTAGGACTCTTGTTCCTTATTCGGATACCTCGGTACTCCGACATTACCGTAGAACGATCACCTCGGCAACATGACTCATTCACGTGGCACCTTAGCTGACATCCCAGGCCTTATTGGCCATATGGCGTCATTTGATAATTACTGCATGTCCATTGGCATTGATATTGAACACCTTGTTGCACACACTTATATCCAAAATGGTTTAGCTTAATTTTTCATTAAGATACTTAAGTTGATTGCTCGACCTTTGCTTATGAAAAACAAATTACCTATTTCAGCATGGAGTCATGCTATAATGTATGTAGTATCTTTGATTCATTGTATTTGGTCAACCACCAAATGCTAGTTACCTTAGAGTGTTTGGTTGTGCGGTTTATGTTATTATTGCACCTCCACAGTGCACTAAGATGGGTCCACAACGTATGCTTGGAATTTATATTGGTTTTGATTCTCCATCAATCATTAGATATTTAGAACCTTTGACTAGTGATGTGTTTAAGGCACAATTTGAAGACTGTCATTTTGATGAAACATTTTTCCCATCATTAGGGGGAGACAAGTCGTAGCCTGAAGCTCGACAGGAAATCACTTGGAATACTTTGACTTTATCTCATCTTGATCCTCGTACTAATCGATATGAACTAGAAGTTCAAAGGATCATTCATTTGTAAAGTATTAAAAACAAACGTGACGAAGTGTTACATACTAGCAGCTAATACCCAGCAAGAATTGATGTTCTTATTAGACAATTAGTTGGTATAGTAGCAAATGAGTCTAAGGTACGTCAGAAGCGTGGGAGACCTATCGGTGCAAAAAGACAAAATTTGTTGAAAGAGAAAAGCTCAAGAACAAACAGTTGGTACTCTAGAAGAAATCATAAATGGATCTTCATGAGAGATCATACCCATAAATGAAAGCACCCTTGAAGAGGTTAGAACGACAAAGTAGGCTATAGTAAGTCTATCCAAATCTCCTACGTATGAACCTCTTGAAGAAGAACCTCCATAAAGGAAATCTCTTAAAGAGTTATTCCCTAAAGTGGAAAAAATGCCTGAAAATAATGAGATCTTAAGACATTACATGAGTACAGGAGAAGGTTGGGATAGAAATCAAATTATTGTCGACAACATGTTTTCGTCTAAAGTTGCTATTGACATTACCAAAAGTAATGTTAAAAACATTATTAAAAGTGCTGATGACAATGAACCACAAATTGTGTGGAAAGAAGCAATACAAGTAAAGTTAAACTCGCTTATAAAACATGAAGTATTTGGACTTGTAATCCAAACCCTTGAAGGGATATAGCATGTGAGATAAAAATAGGTATTTGTTCGAAAACGCAACGAGGAAAATGAAATTGTAAGATATAAAGCACGACTTGTTGGGCAAGGTTTCTTGCAAAGACCTGATATTTTGATTATGAGGAAACATATTCACCCATATTGGATGCAATTACATTCAGATTCTTGATTAGCTTGGTAATCACAGAAAATTTAGATATACGTCTAATGGGTATAGTTATTGCATATTTATATGGATCAATAGATAGTGATATATATATATATATATATGAAACTCCCTAAAGGATTTAAAATGCCAAAAACATTTAATTCAAAGCCCAAAAGTGTTTATTCCATCACACTACAAAGATCTCTATATAGGATGAAAAAATCCGAATGCATGTGGTATAGTCGACTTAGTGTATATCTGTTGAAAGAAGGATATGTAAATTATCCAATTTGTCCATGAATTTTTATTAAGAAATCAGAATCCGAATTTGCAATTGTTGCAGTATATGTTGATGAATTGAATCTTGTAGGAACTCCGGAAGAGCTTACAAAAACTGCAGAATATTTAAAGAAGGAATTTGAAATGAAGATCTTGGCAAAACAAAATTTTGTCTCGGCCTACAAATCGAACATTGGCCTAATGGGATTCTTGTACATCAATCAGCATATACAAAAAAAAGTCTTGAAGAACTTTTATATTAATAAAGCTCATCCATTGAGTACTCCTATATTTGTTCAATCTCTTGATGTGAAAAATGATCTTTTTTGACCTACAGAAGATAACGGAGAACTCCTTGGTCCTGAAGTACCATATCTTAGTGCAAGTGGTGCTCTCATGTATCTTGCAAATTGTACTAGGCTTGATATTGTATTCATGTAAATTTATTAGCAAGATATAGCTCCGCACCAACCTGAAGGCATTGGAATGAAGTAAAGCAAATATTACATTATCTTCGTGAAACAACTGTTAATAGGATATGCAGATGCTGAATATCTTTCTGATCCACATAAAGCCAAATCACAAACATGATATGTTTTTACCTATAGACATATTGCTATATTTTGGCGATCAGTAAAAGAAACATTATCTACTACTTCTTCAAATCACTCAAAGATACTTACAATTCATAAAGTAAGTCAAGAATGTATTTGGCATAGATCCATGATTCATCATATTCTAGAAAGATATGGATTGTCTTCAACAAAAGATAGTCTAACCATATTAGATGAAGGTAATGTTGTGTGTATCACACAGATCAAATGAGGCTATATCAAAGGTGACGTGACTAAACACATTTCACCAAAATTCTTTTACACATGAGCGAAAGAAGAATGGTGATATTGATATTCAACTGATATGCTTAAGTGAAAATCTAGCAAATCTATTTACTAAAGCATTATCGATTACAACATTCAAGAAGTTGGTGTATAATATTGGGATACGTCGACATAAAGACCTATTATGCAGCATTGATGGGGAATCATCAATTTTAGTGGATTTGTATATTGTACTCTTTTTCCTTTGTCTAAGGTTTCTTCCCACTGGGTTTTCCTTAGCGAGGTTTTAATGAAGCAATCTAAACAAATCACAAACAAAAATATTGTACTATTTTTCCTTCACCAAAGTTTTTTTCCCACTGGGTTTTCCTTGGTAAGGTTTCTACTAGGCATATTCTTAGTATATATGGTTATCAAATGGGAAGTTTTGTGAAATATTTGGATAACCATCAAAAGAGATGTAATCGGAATTCTATTGAGTTTTGGACCAAAGTGGAAATAGGGGAAAGTTTTACTATGTGAGAAGTGTGGTATGCCATGAGGTAAATCACATGGTGTGATGAATAATGGTGTATAGTGAAGGTTTTATCACATATAAGTGAGTATGCATGGTAATGATGAATGATATAGAAAAAATTCTTTATTTTCTCTTCCATTCTGGCTCTTTCTTATTTATTTTCTTTAGTTTTATAACAACAATCCAAATGTTATAAAGAACTTGCAAAACCAAAAAAATTACAATAGGCACAACAAAGGTGGGATTGTAATATTCTCAAAGTACGAAGATAATAAAATAATTTCTCTCAAATGTAATATTTAAGCCATATGTGAGGTTAAAGTTAGTTAACTAAAGAAAATGTAAATTTACCCAAAAATCTAACAAAGTGACCATATTATATGAAAGACCTAAAGCTAATGGAATGGAAAACTTGGGGAGGGGAATCAAGCCATCAAAAAAGGTAGCTCTAAGTGCATTCCAAATTATTGGTTGGACACCCCATTACTTGGCCCACCCACAAGTGATTTTTTTTTTTTTTTTTTTTAAACTTATTCACTTTCAACACCCTAAATAATCCCAATCTGACCCTCATCTATCCCAACCATCTCCTGCTGTTGCCATGCCGACTCTGCCATCGTTAGGACACCGCTTGCAAACCTTGCACACCTTCTCCTTATCTTATTCTTCTTCCAAAAACCCCTTGATTTGAATTAGATCTAGGGTTTTTTATTCAGTTTCACGACGAGCAGGTTTCATGTCGGAGTAAAAGGTCGTGGTGGTAGAAGTAAAAGAAGAAGAAGGATGAAGCGATGGTTATGGAGAGTGAGTAAGGAGGAGGAAGAGCAAGCGTCAGTGACGGGAATCGTGCGGAGGAGTGATGGGGGTTGATGATAGCAATATAGATAGTACGGACAAGGGAGGAAGAGGTAACGATGGTGACTTCACAAATGTAAACCCAAAACAGATTAAATAAGAGATTGTAAGAACCCAAATTGCCTGAAATCGAAAGAAATAGAACAAACCTAGTAACGAACAATACATAAGTAGCCGTTGGAGCTCACAAAGTTGTCAACTTTTGGAGATGCGTCCAAATTATTGCCCAGGTGGGTTCTACAAGCTCTACGTACTATAAAGGTAAAAAAAATCCAAAAAATTGATTAAATCGATTGAATTGGATTAAATCGGCTACATTTAGTCTTTTTCTTTTCTTTTTTTTTTTCCTTTTTTTTTTAAGAATCAGTCTGTGCGATTTTTAAATTTGATTTTTTTCAGTTTTCGACTCTGTATCAGTTTGAGCACCATGTGTACTCAACTAAATTGAAATTGACCGCTTTAACATATATTATATTTATAATATATATAATTTAATAATATAATGATATTGATAAGTATAATAAATTATTAACCTTAATTAATTAATATTATCATCTTTATGACCTAAGTTTGTAAACTCTTATTATATATAATCTTAACTCTAACACATTATTCTTGAAACTTTTGTAGTTTATAACTTTTATTTTTGTTTTTATTTTTGTTAATTTAGGAATTGAAAAGTATTTATTAAATTGATGGAATGGATATGTTTAAGATGGTAGACAAATAATTAATTTAATGTTCTGATATAGATTAGTAATTATATTTAAAAGTGGTTCAAGTTTGTAAGGTCGTAAACTAATTAAACCGCAACAAACCGCACCGTTTCAATTGCTTCAGTACAATGCGATTTGATGAGAGAAGTACTTTGTACAATGTTCAAAATAATAAAACCGACATTATCAATTTAATAAAATGTTTTATCAAAATACAGGTCGTACCAAACCTATTATATCCCCAATACATATTGCAAGAATTCATATAAATAAATTCTTCTTCTTCCACCACTGTTTTGCAGGGAGAGATACAAAAATTGTTACAAATGAGAAAGCAGAGACAAGCTCATAGGTCAGAGTTGTCAGGACGAAAGAGGGGTGGCCATGGTGATCACGTAATGACGCCGTCGCCTTCGCTGGCAACCAATAACCCGAGCTGTGAGTGATAGAGATTAGGGTTTTGAATTAGGTCTTTTAAGTAATTTAATTTAAGGATAAAATTGTATTAAAAAAATATATAAAAAGATGAGGTGTTCAGCTAAGAATTTGGAGTGCTAGAGCCTCCCATCAAAAAATCTCTAGCAATATGCAAGAGATTGTTATAATTGTATAGATATATATACTAGTTGAAGATAATATTGTAGCCGTAATCTTAGGTTTTATAAAAGAAATATTATGAAAAGTTTAATGAAGATTCTCTGCCATTGAATTAGTTTATGATATTTTATTGTATGTTATACAATTACATAAACTAAGTTACAATTTATCAATCATAAAGCATTATAAGACAAAATTAATTTTATATTATTTGCAAAATTAAGATTTCAAAATTAAAACGTACTTATATTTTTTTTATTTTGTTACTTACCACACTAGATTATTTTTAAAAATTTTATGAAGTTTTTCATGATGTTTCTTTCATGAATCCTATCATTACTCTTATAATAGAGGGTATTAAATGTACAAATTAATAAATGAAGAAGAGTAATATTTGTTAATAATGGACGGAAATTTAATATAATTAACTCTAATAATTTTTTTTTTTAAAAAAAAAGGCATGCTTGAATTACCTAAGAACATAGCTAAATCAATTCTGACCAAAAATATTGAATTCACATCTTTCACATGGGTGAAATACATACAAATTAGAAATCTTTATTACCCAATTCTAAGAAGAGTAACATGTCTAACATGAGCTTCTTGATGTTATGAAAATTGCCCCAAAATAAACTCCTACTAAGCAATATATGTTACATTTATTATTTGTATGTCACATTTAATAAGCGACCTTATGTGCAAGATTTATGACTATTGATGTAACAACAATCCGTTTGGATTGGGAAATGCGGAAAGAAATGAAATGATTTGAGTTTCTCACTTAGGTAAGAAAAGAAAAGAAATGATTAATATTATTCAAATAATTGTATAGAGAGACAGAGAGAGAGAAAAGAGAATTTCTATATATTAAATAACGTTGAATAATATTGTATTGAACTATTATAAGAGGTGGCCTATATATAAGATTTATATGGAGTGTAAATTAAGAAACCATGAGAATAAGGAAACCTACAGAAATATGGAAAGTAATATATTCTAAACATGCTTTAACAGCCCCCCTCAAACTCAAGTAGGTAAACTAACTTGAGTTTGGAAGAACAAAAAAAAAAAAAAAAAAAAAAAAATGAGACTTTGCTATGTATGGCAAACGAAAGAACATGCGAGAGGCGATTGAGAAGAGTCTACTGCTAGGGCAAATGATAAGGGCCATCTAGGGGCGCTTTTGAATGGCATGTTCATTGTGAGAGAGCCTTACGAAGCGATGTTGAATGGTGTGCTCACCGTGAGAGGGGCGGCGTGTTCACCATGAAAAGGGTCTTGGGAGGCGATTAATGTGATGAGCCTTGGGAGGTGCTTGAACAGGAACGTATGTTGAACTAGCAGTCGTGGCACACACGTAACTTATGACGTGGTGTTGAACGGTGATAACCAAAAATGAATGATTGCACCAGTGGACGGCTTATGAAAAAGTGCACCAAGGGAGGCTTGTGACAAGGTACACCAGGAGACGGCTTGGATGATTCACATGGTGTATCACCATATTTACCATGATATAAAGAGAGAGGGCGAGCACAGACAAATAAATAAATAAAGGGTTAATTATAAAAAAAATTCCAAGATTTCAAGCATTTTTCACTTTAAACTGTAATGTTTCAATTTCGACAAACTAAACCCTAGAGTTCTATACGTGTTTCAATGCGTCCCCTCTATCCATCTCTATCTGTGTAAGGTAACATATGGGGTTTAAATTGAAAAATGCTTAGAACCTTGGATTTTTTTTTTCTTTTTTTTTTTGTGTAATTAACCATTTTTTTAAAATTAGAATCACCCAAAATAAAAAAAGGATTAATTACAAAATAAACCCCATGGTTTCACATTTTTCACTTTAAACTCTAGTTTTTTTTCAATTTAAACCCCTGGTTACCTTACACAGACGAAGGTGGATGGAGAGGGCACATTGAGGCACAGATAGAACTCTTGGGTTTAATTTGTCGAAATTGAAATACTGGGTTGAAAGTGGAAAATGCATGAAACCTTACGGTTTTTTTTTGTAATTAACAAAAAAAATAAATGGATTTTGATCCAGATTCAAATCTTGATTGAAGAAACGGAAGATTGACATTTGATATCCGCGGTAGAGGTGGTGGCTGATTGGTTGCTAGAAATTGGGATTAACACATGTATGTGTAGAAACTCCAGCGGGCAGTAAAGGCAAGGTTGCCATATCAGACGCTCGCTGGTGAATCATAAAGACAGGCCGGATCTTATAGTTCTAAAACCATGTGTGGGATCTCCGTCCAGAGGCTATCTGGCGCGTTCCGATAGTTCAAACCCTATCGTCTAATTTCATGAGTGCAATGTGAAAAAGAATGAAAGTCCAAATCTAGTAAATGCATAGAAAAATCCACTAACCACAAGAGATGCCAAAATGGACTACATCATCAGACTCAGAGTCGCCACCTAATCTTTTAGGAAAACTAGGAAACTCATGACTCGTGCCAAAGGTCATAGCCTGTCGCAACCAAAGTATCTGGGCTCTAAAGTTTAGGTACGAGGGGAGGAAGGTCATGAATATGGAACACCCTTGCTCATTCGATCGAAGATCGGCCTCTACTAATTCTTGATATGAGAATTATTAACACAATATGATCACATAACCCAATTATTAATGCTAGCTTTACTATGTGAAGCAAACAAATATAGACCAAACCACCTACTTTGGAATGCTCTAATCACTTGTTGTTTTAGAAAAAAAAAATTAAAGCCTGAATCTCATAAATAAATAAATAAAATTATGAAGATAACCATCACACAAAGAGATCGGAGTCAGTCTAACTTAGACAATAAGACCTCACCTAATGAGCAATCAAAGAGGTATATTACATAAACACATAACCTCATGGTAGTATGCTGGACATAAACAAGCAACAATCACACACTCAGGATACGAAGATGAAAGTGGCTTATCTAATACTCCTTTGCACCATGCCATGAGCGTAAAGGGTTAGCAATCGATATATGATCTTAGATGCGAAACTAAATGATATGCAAAGGAAGGTAAAAGAAAACTCATCGGTTACTCCAGCCAAATGAAATAGAAAATACCTAATTAAAAATATGTATGATCCTAGATATGATAACTAATGCAAAATTCTTACACAATGGATCTTAGGAGCTCGGATACTAATAAGATGTCATGTGAATCATCGAAACTACACACTACATAACTACCAAAATATAATGATTGAAGCTCAAATGCATGATTCTAGACTGAGCATGTAAATGCCATAAAACCATAATTAAATCTAAGTAAAGAAAGAAATAGAAGATGAGAGAGTGAGAGAGAGAGAGAGAGAAAAGAAATCCATTCCAATGCACACGACGAATATAATGAATGAAAGCTAAGAAAATGAAATAAAATGAAATAGAGAGAACTTCGACGAGGATAGAGAGATTCTCACCCTCCAACACATGAAAATGGGTATAAGCTACCAAAATTCATGAAATATAATGACAAAAGGGGAGATTCAAGCTATCCTCGAGGAGGAAGTCGTGCATGGGCTTCTACATCATCAATAACATATAAAGCAATAAAAGAGAGCACCAACGAGAATGGAAAAAATCTCGCCCTCTAATACATGAAAAGGGATATGAACTACCCGGATGCATGAAATAAGGACGAGATGAGAGATTCAATCTATTCTCATGTAGAAAACCCTGCCTAGGCTTCAATATCAATAAAAATCAATCAAAATAATAGAAAAATGGAGACTGTAATGAGAAGAGAAGGGTTATCCTCGTCCTATTCATGGAAATGAGTGCAAGGTACTCAAATCCATGTAAAATGGGTTCTGGAGGAGAGAACCAGTCTCTTCTCATAAAGGAAATTGTGCTTAGGTTTCTAACCCATAATGAATCAAGAAAAAGCAATTCAGCCATGGCCAAAGTCACTATATAACTGCAGAAATAGATGAAAAAGAGAGAATCCAACTATATTATTAACAACAACCCAACAATGATATGAAGATCTCAAGAAAGCTCCGAAAAGAAAGGGAAAAAAATAGAAATTGCAAGAAACTTAAGAACGGAAGTAGGGATTACCTGTAATCTAATAAAGATAGGGCCCAAGCTAGTCACAAACTCTAATCCAAGCTCCCTCTAGTCAATAGAGATCTCTAGCTCCAAGTCTCCAAGTGAAAGGATGAAGAGGATAGCCCAAGTGTATCAATTATAATGTCCAAATCTCACTCAACTTAATTGATTGATGATCTAATTAACAAATTCATTATCTAGAATTATGGAAATCTCTTTAGAAAATTTTTAAAATTATCTAAAATTTGGGAACTCTTAATTCTCTACAGAGAGGAGTTTTTATAGGCTTGGGAGGCTTGGAATATGCCATTTGATCCCTTAGGATCCAGTTGGTATATTCCAAGATCCTTGAGACACCTCACATGAACCTGTTTGGCTAAATTCATAAGAGGTTCTACCGGATAAGACTTGTCTGACCATGAGAGAGTAGTCCAGCATATTTCCTATAAGAAAAAGATTTAATCTTGCAGAAGTGATCTGGGCGTGCGCTTCTGGACGAAAGTTGTTCGGCATGTTTCTTGAAGAGATGTCCAACCGACCTAATATTATCTGACTGCTTTTCTTGAAAGGTTTTCCCTATTTTTTCATTCATTCTGCCTTTCTAAGCTATCCCTTTTGAAAAGAGGATCAATCATTTTTGCAAAACATACAGCTAAAAACAGCCAAAATGAATGAAAAAGTGCCAATTGCCCTAAAAATATTTCAAAAAACAATATTAAGAGTCCAAAAAACTCTTTAGACAAAATGGGTGTAGGGAAGGTTTGTCACTCTCCATTCCTGACTTGTTGCTTGAAACAATATCTGAAATCTTCATCAAGATCTTTCATAGAGCGCCCAAGTTTTAAGGGTAGTCAAAAATAGGGTGCCTACACCATGTTAAGATAATTGTAGAGAGAGAGAGAGAGAGAGAGGAGAATCTTTGTATATTGAATAATGTTGAATAAAGGGAATTCAAATTCATCCTTTTGAACTTGAGAATTGAACACTTAGGTGATTTAAAAAATCTTAAATGGGGTGCTCAAGTTCAGCTAATATCGTTAAGTTACAATTACTCAGTAAATTATCTTTCTTGGAGACTAAGTAAAATTAGTTTGAGTTAAACTTGGCCACTTAAGCTAAAGAAATAATCAGTTGCCTAAGCTAATTAGTTCCTAGAACAAAAAAGAGAAGAATGGAGAAGGATGGAGAGAGAATGAACTAATTAGCTTAGGCAACTAATTGTTTCATTAGCTCAAGTGGCCAACTCTAAACTCAAACTAATCTTGCTTAGCCTCTAAGAAAGAGAATTTACTGAGTAATTGTTACTTAACGATATTGGTCTAACTTAACCACATCATTTAAGGTTTTCTAAATCATCTAAGTGTTCAATTCTTAAGTCTAAAAAGATGAATTTGAATTCCCTTTTATTTTCTTCATATTTCTCTTTCTTTTCTCAAACTTTCTCTTATAGCTCTCAACTTTCTCTTATAGCTCTCAAGAAGAAAGTTTATCTCTAGCTCTCTCTGCCCTTCTCCATCCTTCTCTATTTTGTTCTAGGAACTAATTAGCTTTGGTAACAAATTGTTTCATTAGCTTAAGTGGCCAAGTTTAATTCGAACTAATCTTACTTAGCCTCTAAGAAAAAGAATTTGCTGAGTAATTTCAGCTTAACGATATTAGTTTAACTTAAGCATCTCATTTAAGGTTTTCTAAATCATCTAAATGTTAAATTCTCAAGTCTAAAAGTATGAATTTGAATTCCCTTTATTTTATTTACATTTCTCTTTCTTTTCTCTAAATTTCTCTTCTAGCTCTCAATTAGAAAGTTTTTCTCGAACTCCCTTCGTCTTTCTCCATCATTCTTTCTTTGTTGTAAGAACTAATTGCCTTAGGCAACTAATTGTTTCATTAGCTTAAGTGACCAAGTTTAACTCAAACTAATCTTCCTTAGCCTCTAAGAAAGAGAATTTACTGAGTAATAGTAGCTTAACGATATTAGTTTAACTTAAGCATCTCATTTAAGGTTTACTAAATCACTTAAGTGTTCAATTCTCAAGTCCAAAAAGATGAATTTGAATTTCCTTTGATTTTCTCCCCATTTCTCTTTGTTTTCTCTAACTTTCCCTTCTAGCACTCAAGAAGCAAATTTCTATCTAACTCTCTCCGTCATTCTCCATCCTTCTTTCTTTTCATCTAGGAGCTAATTAGCTTAGGCAACTAATTGTTTCATTAGCTTAAGTGTCCAAGTTTAACTCAAACTAATCTTGCTTAGTCTCTAAAAATGAGAATTTACTAAGTAATTATACCTTAACGATATTAGTTTAACTTAAGCACATCATTTAAGGTTTTCTAAATCTCCTAAGTATTCAATTCTCAAGTCCAAAAAGATGAATTTGAATTCCCTTTGACTTTCTTCCAGTTTCTTTCTTTTCTTTTCTTTTTTTCCCTCTAACTTTCTCTTCTAGCTCTCAACAAGAAAGTTTCACTCTCATTCTCTCCATCCTTCTCCATCCTTCTCCCTTTTGTTCTAAGAACCAATTAGCATAGGCAACTAATTGTTTCATTAGCATAAGTGGCCAGGTTTAACTCAAACTAATCTTTCTTAACCTCTAAGAAAGAGAATTTATTGAGAAATTGTACCTTAACGATATTAGTTTAACTTAAACATCTCATTTAAGGTTTTCCAAATCACCTAAGTGTTCAGTTATCAAATCCAAAAGGATGAATTTGAATTTCTTTGATTTTCTTCCCATTTCTTTTTTTTTTCCCTCTAACTTTCTCTTCTAACTCTTAAGAAGAAAGTTTCTCTCTAACTCTCTATGTCCCACTCCATTCTTCTCCCTTTTGTTCTAGGAACTAATTAGTTTAGGCAACTAATTGCTTCATTAGCTTAAGTGGCCAAATTTAACTCAAACTAATTTTGCCTAGCCTCTAAGAAGGAGAATTTACTGAGTAATTGTAGCATAACGATATTAGTTTAACTTAAGCACCTCATTTAAGGTTTTCTAAATCATCCAAGTGTTCAATTCTGAAGTTCAAAAGGATGAATTTGAATTCCTTTTGATTTTCTTCCCGTTTCACTTTCTTTTCTCTAACTTTCTCTTTTAGCTCTTAAGAAGAAAGTTTCCCTCTATCTCTCTCCGTCCTTCTTTATCATTCTCTCTTTTGTTCTAGGAACTAATTAGCTCAGGCAACTAATTGTTTCATTAGCTTAAGTGGTCAAGTTTAACTCAAACTAATCTTGTTTAACCTCTAAGAAAGATAATTTACTAAGTAATTGTTGGTTAACGATATAAGTTCAACTTAAGCACCTGATTTGAAGTTTTCTAAATTACTTAAGTGTTCAATTCTCATGTTCAAATGGATTAATTTAAATTCCCGTTGATTTTCTTTCCATTTCTCTTTCTTTTCTCTAACTTTCTCTTATAGCTCTCAAGAAGAAAGTTTTTCTCTAACTCTATTTGTCCTTCTCCATCCTTTTCTCTGTTGTTCTAGGAACTAATTAGCTTAGGCCACTAATTGTTTCATTAGCCTCTAATCTTGCTTAGCCTCTAATAAAGAGAATTTATTGAGTATAGTAGCTTAATGATATTAGTTTAGCTTAAGTACCTCGTTTAACGTTTTCTAAATCACCTAAGCGTTCAATTCTCAAGTCCAAAATGATGAATTTGAATTCCCTTTGATTTTCTTCCCATTTCCCTTTCTTTTATCTATCTTTCTCTTCTAGCTCTGAAGAAGAAAGTTTCTCTCTAACTCTCTCTCTGTTCATCTCCATCCTTCTCTCTTTTATTCTAGGAAGAAATTATAGCTTCGACTACTAATTGTTTTATTAGTATAAGTGCCCAAGTTTAACTCAAACTAATCTTGCTTAGCCTCTAAGAAAAAGAATTTACAGAGTAATTGCAACTTAACGATATTTGTTTAACTTAAGTAAGGTTTTCTAAATCACCTAAGTGTTCAATTCTCAAGTCCAAAAGGATTAGTTTGGATTCCCTTTGATTTTCTTCTCATTTCTCTTTCTTTTCTCTAACTTTCTCTACTAGCTCTCAAGAAGAAAGTTTTTCTCTAACTCTTTCTGTCCTTCACCTTCCTTCTCTCTTTTGCTCTAGGAACTAATTAGCTTAGGCAATTAATTGTTTCATTAGCTTAAGTGGCCAAGTTTAACTCAAACTAATCTTGCTTAGCCTCTAAGAAGGAGAATTTACTGAGTAATTGAAGCTTAACGATACTAGTTTAACTTAAGCACCTCATTTAAGGTTTCTAAATCACCTAAGTATTCAATTCTCAAGTTCAAAATGATAAATTTGAATTCTCTTTGATTTTCTTCCAATTTCTCTTTATTTTCTCTAACTTTCTCTTCTAGCTCTCAAGAAGAAAGTTCCTCTCTAGCTCTCTTTGTCCTTCTCCATCCTTCTGTCTTTTGTTCTAGGAACTAATTAGCATAGCTAACTTATTGTTTCATTAGCTTAACTAGCCAAGTTTGACTCAAACTAATCTTGCTTAGCCTCTAAGAAAGACAATTTACTGACTAATTGTTGCTTAGCGATATTAGTTTAACTTAAGCACATCATTTAAGGTTTTCTAAATCACCTAAGTGTTCGATTCTCAAGTCCAAAAGGATGAATTTAGTCCAAAAGGATGAATTTGAATTCCCTTTGATTTTCTTTCCATTTCTCTTTATTTTTCTCTAACTTTCTCTTATAGCTCTCAAGAAGAAAGTTTTTCTCTAACTTTCTTTGTCCATCCCCACCCTTCTCTATTTTGTTCTAGGAACTAATTAGCTTAGGTAGCTAATTGTTTCATTATCTTAAGTGGCAAAGTTTAACTCAAACTCATCTCTCTTAGCCTCTATGAAAGAGAATTTTTTGAGCAATTGTAGCTTAACGATATTAGTTTAACTTAAGCACCTCATTTAAGGTTTTCTAAATCCCCCAAGTGTTCAATTCTCAAGTTCGACAGGATGAATTTGAATTATCTTTGATTTTCTTTTCCTTTCTATTTATTTTCTCTTTCTCTTCTAGCTCTGAAGGAGAAAGTTTTTCTCTAACTCATTCTGTCTTTCTCCATCTTTCTCTCTTTTGTTCTATGAACTAATTAGCTTAGGAAACTAATTGTTTCATTAGCTTAATTGACCAAATTTAAGTCAAACTAATCGTTCTTAGCCTCCAAGAAAAAGCATTTACTGAGTAATTGTACCTTAATAATTTAGAAAACCTTAAAGAGTTGGAGAAAAACTTTCTTCTTGAGAGATACAAGAGAAAGTTGGAGAAAAGAAATAGAAACAGGAAAAAATTCAAAGGGATCTCGAATTTATCCTTTTGGACTT
Source organism: Camellia sinensis (assembly GCF_055761805.1). Lineage (NCBI taxonomy): Eukaryota > Viridiplantae > Streptophyta > Magnoliopsida > Ericales > Theaceae > Camellia > Camellia sinensis. The sequence continues at coordinate 5,979,871 of NW_028129178.1, read as the reverse complement.
TAGAATCGAATACTTAGGTGATTTAGAAAACCTTAAATAGGGTGCTTATGTTTAACTAATATCATTATGCAAAAATTACTCAGTAAATTCTCTTTCTTAGAGGCTAAGCAATATTAGTTTGAGTTACACTTGACCACTTGAGCTAATGAAACAATTAGTTGCCTATGCTAATTAGTTCCTAGAACAAAAGGGAGAAGGATAGAGAAGGAATGTAAGAGTTAGAGAGAACTTTCTTCTTGAGAGTTAGAAGAGAAAGTTAGAGAAAAGAAATAGAAGTTGGAAGAAAATCAAAGGGAATTGAAATTCATCCTTTTGGACTTGAGAATTGAACACTTAAGTGATTTAAAAAACCTTAAATGAGGTGCTTAAGTTAAACTAATATTGTTAAGCTACAATTACTCAGTAAATTTTCCTTTTTAGAGGCTAAGCAAGATTAGTTTGGGTCAAACTTGGCCACTTAATCTAATGAAACAATTGGTTGCCTAAGCTATTTAATTCCTATAACAAAAGAGAGAATGATGGAGAATGACAGAGAGTTAGAGAGAAACTTTCTTCTTGAGAGTTAGAAGAGAAAGTTATTAAACTATTATAAAAGGTGACCTATATATGGGACTTATATGAAATGTTAATCAAGAAACATGGGAATAAGGAAACCTATAGAAATATAGAGTCCTAACAAATATAAAAAGTAATATATTGTAGATATGGTTTAACAGTGGTTCCTCACCTTCTTGTTTCAATGGACTATAATTAAAAGAGTAATTTTGATTTCTCACAAAAATCTCTAACACTTTTAGTAAGAATCAAAATTTAACTTTGGTGTGATTTGATTTTCTCACAATTACTCACCTCATTTGTAGCACTCTATACTTCCTCTTATAATGGAATTATATTTGACTCTTTGACTATCATGATTGTGAACCTTCTTAGACAATATTTGAGCCTTGGTTAAGGTGTTACCATAGTGGTTTGGTGAGATTGAATCAAAAGCTTCAAATTTGAATAATTGTTATTGAGTAGTCTTCACTCTTTTATCATTTTCTCTCTCCACACATTGAATCTTGATATGAGGCTAGAATCATTGGAAATCTTACTTCCGGGGCTTCAATTTAGACACAAGCATGACCCTAAACAGAGTCCGGATGAGAGATATATCTGTTTGAAATTTGTGAATCTGTGCTGTGAGCATAGTGCGCTCGAGCGCAACTTTCGACGCTCGAGTGTACAATGCAGAATCAAATCTTTAAAAACCACTTTTTGGATCAAATCTCTTCATTTCTCACTTCCCTTTCTCTCTTCTTTGGCCATTTTTGGTTTCTTAAGCTTTGTAGACTTGATTTCATCTTATTTCTACATCTTTGACCACTACTTCCATATACCAAAACGTAGAGCACGACGAGGGCTTCCATTTAATCTCAACGGATCGTTGTTTCATCGCCAGTGATTTTTCTGACTTGTTTCCTTCTTGTTTCAAGAGGTAGGATCTATTTCTTAAACTCAATATGAGTTCGGTAGTGTATTTTAAATATATAGATTCCATTTTTCTTGGATTGATTTTTGATGATTTGTTTGTAAGTTAGGGTTTGTTCCAAATGGATTGTTGAGCTATGGTTTAGCTATAAAAATTTATTTTCCACTTATAAAGAATGTATATGAGCTTTTAAAAGTAAAAAGCCCTAATTTGGAGAAACCCCAAAATGTTGGTCTTTTGGCGAAATTGTTGGATTGGCAACTTAAACTGTAAAAGAGCGGTCTTGGCTTGAATGGCCCTACTTGCGCTCGAGTGGTGGTCTTCTGTCTGCAAAACTTCTGGGAGTTGGTATTTTTCGCTCGAGCAGTGTTTTTCGTGCCCGAGCAGTGTTGCACTCGAGCGGTACTTCTTATACTTGAGCAGTTAACTTCTGTTTGTAATTTCTAGAAGTGTGGTGTTTTGGCCGCTCTGATACCATGAAAGGTGCTCACTAAAGGTATGATTAGCACGTCTGTCAACGACTTACGGGCATCAAACGGTCAAACGCACTCTCTGCAACACGACCTAAACCCTACGCGACTTGGGTGACGTCCCACTAACCCTAACCATTAATTAACCTTACATAAGCACAAACCCAAGAATTAATATACACATAATATTGTCATAAATAAAACAAATTAGGACATATATGATCTCATATTACCTTTACTGTTGGGGTGGCGGAGGCCTTCTGGCCGCCCAGGCCACCAGATTCTCGTTGATCAACACCTGCAACTCTGCAATCCTCTGATCACACTCGGCAATTCGTTCGGATATATACTGTTGGGTATAGAGATCTACAGGAGTATTAAGATAATGCTGTTTTTGGGTTTGCCAGAAATCTAAATATGTTAATAACTGTTCTAGTAAGTCAACAGAGGGCATACATATTGAAATACGCTTAGCAAACTTTTATTGAAGAAGTAATATATTTTACAAGAGAGGGTTGGAAGGGAGATTACAAGCAAAGGAAAATTTAAAACAAAGAAAAGCTGAAAATTTCTAAGTGCCTCAACAAGGGTGAAGGCCTTCCCTTAAATAGATAAAAGAAGATAAGATATAATTATTACATAAGGACAGGTGGAAGTCTTTCATTGCACCGACAGATTACACCTATCTCCTTATCTTCAAAGTTGGCGGAAGAGGGGAACAACTTTTTCCCTGATACTGATGGAGCATCTGCTTTCTGAAAAGTTGAATTGTCCTGTTGTGCCGACGCTCTAAAGCTCGGGGCCTTTGCCTCTATTATTTTTATCTTGGGCCATCTTGGCTGCAATTTCAGCTGTAAAGGAATCCCAAAAGTCGCCAAGGGTGGGTTCCGTTTCATCTTCGGATTGAGACTCACCTGCCAACACGTGGTCGGTTGGATCGACCTCTGATTCGGATTGGGTATGACTGGTGCCTGACCTCATGGATGTGTCATCTTCGGGATTAACAGATTGAAGAAATTGCTCTTTCAGATAATCCATGCTTTTTAAAATTAATTGATTATCTGAAAGGTTAGGGAACTTCTGCTTTAACTTCTTTTGCATCTGGACAAAGGGGTTTGTAACTGGAGAAGAGGGTGCTGGTAAGGCTGGTTGTTTAACTGACTCCCAACAAGCCTTGGTATGCTGTTGAATTTTCGGAAGGAGATCCTTAAGATCCATTTTATCCCACCATTTGATAAAATAAATTCTTTTTAATCGGGGGATCTTATTCTGGTAGTCACATGCAAAGTCCCATTTCCAAATCCATGGAATGCTAAAACGGATAGAGAAATGGACTATAGCTTTTCTGATTGATAATTCTCTGTTTTTATTTAAATATGAATAGGCACGGGAATAGGCAGCATGCCATTCATCAAATTCTGTTCGAACTGATTCTGGTAAAATATCAAGAGAAAGTCCGAATTTATCCCACCAAACGAGGAACCAGGAAGGGACATCGGTTTTGAGAACATCGGACGTGATACGGATAAACCAAGAATGATTCTTGATGGGGTTCTGGTAGTAGAATACCTGAGTAAAGGCATCAATATAGTCCCAGTAAGAGTATTTGGTCTGTTTGTTCCGGAGATCAATATCCCGGGTAGTATGCGGATGAATGCCCCATGTAGAAATGGGCATAATATTACGGATTACCATTTTACTGAATTGGATAGGACTGGCTGTTTTATTGGCATCATGCAAAGTATGCTTGATTTCTGCAGCGCCAGTTTCAACTAGTATCTGTTCATAAATATATCTGTATTGATCAAAATGAGGGGGTGACTGTTGGGTGGTGAGATAACGGCGTTTAATCTCCCACGGATCTGTCATCCACTGTTCATCTGATGGTTCAATCCAGAGGACCGTTTCATCAGAAAGACTGTTAGGAGTGTACGGGTCTTCCGGCCTTAGGAGAACATCCCTTGCCGTTGGATTACTGGTTTGACCTCCTCGAGAGAGGGGTGGATATTCTGATGGATCATAGCGAGGGTTAGAACCCCGGCCACGACCTCGACCTCTTTGGCCTCTACTGGTCATTTGCTGATTTCTGCAAATATTCACGGGTCAAAAAGTCAGGCAAAGAGTTAGTTTCGCCTTTGATATATTCAATATCAAAATCAAAATTGGATAAATAACCTTGCCAGCTTACGAATATCTGTTTAGAAACAAGATTTTTAACATCCTGTTTAAATATCTGTCTAGCAGCAGAGCAATCAACTCTGATGATAAAATGCTGGTTTAATAAATCATCTTGGAATTTCATAACACATTTGACAATGGCTAAACATTCCTGTTTAATGGTCGGATAGTTTAAAGCAGCTTGATTCCAATGCCCAGAATGAAAACGTAGAAGTTCTTCTTTCTGAGTTTTGGGATTAAACTGTTTTAAAATACCACCAAATCCTTCATTGGAAGCATCGGTTTCAACAATTTTCTGCCATTCAGGATTGGGTAAATTTAAACAAGGTAACTGTTGGACTTTAGCTTTAATTTTCTGGACAGCTAAAGTATGTTCTGGAGACCATGGAGGTGGATTCTTTTTTAACCTGGTATACAAGATGTTAGCATCTGCAGATAAGTTCTGGTAATAGTCACGAATATAATTAAGACTTCCTAAAAATCTCTGTAATTGAGTTTTGTCTTTAATTTCATCTGGAAATTTAGAGGCAAACTCCATACTTCTGTTAATAGGAATAATACTACCATTGGAAATATTATGTCCTAAATACTTGATGGTGGTTTGAAATAATTGCATTTTTGGTGCAGACAACACTAAACCATTTCTGATTATAACATTCTTAAAAATATTAAGATGTTTATTATGCTGATCAATTGATGAAGAGAAAATTAACACATCATCAATATATGATAAAGTAAATTCTGTAAAGGGATTAAAAATATCATTCATGATATGCTGGAATTCTGAAGGAGCATTTTTAAGACCGAATGGCATAACATTCCACTCGTAATGCCCAAAGGGTACTGTAAAAGCTGTCTTATATCGATCCTGTTCTGCAATTTCAACTTGCCAATATCCTGATTTCAGATCAAATTTAGAAAAAATTATAGCATCCTGGAGACGGTCTAAAAGATCCTTTTTGTTCGGAATAGGATATCGAATCCATTTTAATTTATCATTTAACGGTTTATAGTTAATAACAAGACGGGGAACACCTCGTTCTAACTCTGCATTTTTATTCACATAAAAGGCGGTGCAACTCCACGGGGAGTGACTAGGACGGATGAGTTTCTTCATGAGAAGATCTTGAATTTCTGTTTTACACATTTCCATATATTCCTTTTTCATTTGACTAGGGCGAGCTCTAGTTGGAATATATTTTTCATCAAAATCTGGTTCATATGGTAATGTAACAATGTACTTTTTACGATTCCAAAAAGCATTAGGAACAGTACCACAGACTTCTGATTGAAATTCTTTTTCAAGTAATTTAATTTTCTGTTGAAAAGAAGATTGTTGTAATCTTTGTTCTGTTGTCAAAAAAGAAACTTCCTTTTGAATCAAATTTATCTGGTTTTGTTTGACAGAAATTAAATCACGAATCTGATCTAATTCTTTAGTATACGGTTGAGTGATAAATTCAAAATTAACTGTTTTTCCTTGTAATTGGGAATAAATACCTGTTGAATCAATTTTCTGGATAGGCATCAAAAGACAAAGGAAAGGTGTGCCTAAGATGATATTTGTAGCAAGATTTCTGACTAAAACAAAGGATGTAGGAAGACAGAGATCGTCGTTACAAATATAAGCTTCTGGAATTTTATACCTGATTTGGAGAGAATTCCCACTTGCACTGGTAAGACTTTGGGTAGTCTTTTCAAAATATCGGGTTGGAACTATACCTTCTTGGATACAATTCATATCTGCTCCACTATCAACTAAGGCAATAGCATCCTTAATGATAAAATCCGGTTTAATCATAAAAGAAATTTTTATGTACCATTTCTGAAAAGTAACCTGATTAACAAGTAATAAATAAGGAGTAGAGGATTCTGGTTCTTGCTTGTTAAGATCAGTTTCATTTTCTTTCTGTTTGGGAATTTGAGTATGAAGATATTTAATATCTTTGATAGCTGCTGCACTAGCAGTTTGCAAGTGTTTGACTTCTGTTTTAAGGATATTAATTTCCATTTTTAAATCCTGAAGAGTAGTTGGTTGTTCCACTACAGATTTAGTTTGAATTCTGTTAATTACTGTTTGAAGATTATAAGAATAGTCTGGGATAGGAGGGGTTTCTGTTATAGCCTGTTGGTGTTCATAACACATTTTTAAATATTTTATTTTTATTTCTGGATCTTGGATCTGGTCTGCAACAGCAAGCATATCCTTTTGTGTATCTGTTAAAACATTGATACTACTGGGTTCTCCTAAATTCAAACCATTCATTTCTACTATGGATTTCCAGTAATTAATTTCTGATATTTGTTCCTGATTGGTACTACAGGGACATGGTTCTTCTGGATTATCTTCATCAGAGGAGGAAGAGTATAACTGGTTAAGCTCATCCTCAAAAGGGATTTCATCTTCAGTTGAAATTTCTTCAGCTTCTAAGGCTTGGATTAACTGGTCTTTAATGTCTGGATCAAGATTTAATTCATTGACCCTGGATTTAGCTTTAGATCTACATTTATTAGCATAATGTCCTGTTTGGCCACATTTGTAGCATTTAACTTCTGATTTAGATTTTCCTTTTGATTTACCAGTAGATTTCTTTGGATAAAACTTCCTGGTAGGTTTCGGATGGTTAGTCTTTGGATAAGACTTTTTGCTGTAAGGTTTAGAGGTTTTCTTATGAATATTCTTTCTGGTTTTGGCTGGGTATTTAATACCGGGCTCATAGGCAAACTGGTCACAGAATTCTCCCAATTCTTTTCTTCCTGTTAAGTTTTGTTGTTTCATTTGGTACTGGAGTTTAAGGTCATTACATAACGAAAGACCTTCATCAGTAACAATGGACACCAATTGTCCATAAGTGTACTGTTCATAAGGAATAGACATCCGGTCATGGCGATCCCGAAGTTTTTTCCTAACGCGTTCGGCAAAGAGGGTAGGAAGGCCATCAATAAATTTGGCTTTCCAGTGAGTACTGTTAGCATCAGGGCGTTGGGTAACCTTAAGAAGGAAAACATCCTTATACCACCGGAAATGGGTTAAGGATGGACAACGCAAGTTCTGGAGAAGCTCTCGGCCGCGGTCTTGAGAGGAAGTACTGGTACCAATAAAATGATAAATGATTGTCTGAATAAGGGTATAAACAGCATCAGACTGTTGAACCTGCTGGTTGGTAGTCGGATCAAGCTCAAGCTTAATAGCTGTTAAAACTTCAGTTTGTTGTATGGGAGTTATGATATTATCCCACCAACCTTTGAGAATACCGGTAAAGCCATTAATAATAAATTTAGCAATGGCTTGGTCGTTATTACTGTATTGGCGGCAAACGGTAGCATACATCATCATTTGTTGTAATTTCTTATAGATGCCAAATTCTGATTCACCATCGATATTCCACTCATAAATGGTTTTACCATGGTAACTATTCTGTTCATTAAGATAAGATTCTTCATAAAGAATATCTGGTGGAGTTGGTCTAGAATAGTAATTTCTGGTATGAGGTAGAAAGGCTGGTTTAGAAGAACTATAATAGTTCATCTTATTAACAGATGATGGTTCTTGGAAATTCAATTGAATTTCCTGAATTTGTATTGGTGATAACATGTCCTGGTCAGGGTTGGTCTCTGCTCGTAGCATGTGGATGGATCCACTGCTAGATTGTTCGGGAGGTCTAGGCGGTTCTGGTGGACGGACATTAAGATTCTGCATTTTTTGTAAAAGAGTGTCCATAAACTCAGTATTAGATGATTTTAACTTAAAGTTAGTAATGTCTAAAGATGGTTTAATGGATACTGGATGTAGAGTAGAGACTCCTGTAACTGGTGGGGCTAAGGTTCTATCCTTAAAGGTAGTAACAGCTTCCTCAACACGAGTTAATTGTTTACTGATGGTTTGACAGATAAGATTAGTATAATTATGCTGTCTTACAATCAAAGTATCTGTTTTACTTAATTTTGCTGATTGTGCATCAATATATGCAGTAGCAGATAAAGGTTGCCTGGTAGTTTCACCATTAGGAACAAGCTCTAGGGCTTGGGCAGGAGGGTGAATAGAATGAACTATCTGTCCTTCTGTAGTAGTCCAAGCCTTATACTGGTCTTCAATAGCGGTTAAGCAAGGCTGGGTTATAGATTGATACCATTTAACAAAAGGTATTATTTTCTGATGTAACTCAAGATGTTGATAGAATTGAGTTTTATATTCTGTTAATTGTTCAGGAGTATGATTGGCAAAATACCAATCTCTAAATTCTTGGTATTGCTTCTGGTTGAATTCCTGGTTAATTATTTTTCGATTTTCACTTCCTGGTGTAAAATCCATTAAATATCAAAATTCATATCACTGGCTGTAGGGCTATCTGGAGATGGTGTTGGAACTGGGGGTGCAGTATAAACACCATGAGGAATACGATTTTGAGAAAGACGGATTCCTTGAATTTCTGATGTCATAGGATCTTCTTGTGGATCACTAGGTGGTCTACTAGGTGGCCTAGAGGGTATCTGTTGAAGAATATTTTCTATTTGTCTTCTGGTTGGTTGGTTGTCAACAGATTGACGGCTGGATTCTGGATAGTCCACTTGGTAAGGAGGGACAGATCTAAAACTGTTATTAGAAAAACTTCTAGGTGCAGTTCGAAAACTGACATTAGAAGAATTGCTTCGAGTAAGCAAAGGTTTCTGGAATTGGAGATAAACATGACCTCCTTGTGTCTGGATAACATCATCGATGTTATGTTGAATCATTGGTTTGGGTGGTACAGCATTAGGAATCTCCCACCTATCTGGAAAAGTTATGTCTTTCCAAGCGATCATCTTGGGGACAGCAACTTGGCTACTGTAGAGGTTAGTCTCAATTAAGACTGTTTGGCCTGTTTCAGTTTTCTTTTTTACATAAGGATTTAAAGTTGTTAAAGCCTTTATGTAAATTCGGGAATGTACCGAGAAAAGTGGTGTACCTGGTTTGTAATTATATCCATGAGTGAGAACTCGAAGTTCCAAAACATTGGATAAATTAGCATCGCATAAAGCCATACTAAGATTCGGATAAATATCAAAATAAACTGGTCCATGAGACAAACTTGTCTCAATGGCTCCCATAAGTGAAGCTCGCCAATCAAGGCAGCGTCCATCACGAAGGGTGCATTGGATACTGGTGTTTTGACCAAGAAGGGTCAAGGGTTTAAAAGCAATTTGTACCAATCCTATATGGATGTACTTATAATCTTTCAGAAAAGGGACAAAATCATTAACATGAATTAATCTAATTATTTCATCATTATTCTGGATACAAGATGCATGTTCAAATGTCTTGATAATTGTTCTGCTGAGGAATTGGAATTTTCCTTTTCTGTATATGGTATATGGATCTACTGATGGTATGGTCCATTTATCTAGGGCCTGTTTAACATCCTGATATGCAACTAATTCTGCAGCTTCGGCTAATGAGGAAACAGTATTTCCTACAGTTGTTACTGATTCAGTTCATGGTATCAGAGCCAAGTTTTAATTGTCATATAATAAAGATATAAATTTAATAAATTAGACATATATGATCACAATACAACCATGTCTGAACAAAGTGACAATACAACCATGTCTGTTTGGTCTTTTGGCGAAATTGTTGGATTGGCAACTTAAACTGTAAAAGAGCGGTCTTGGCTTGAATGGCCCTACTTGCGCTCGAGTGGTGGTCTTCTGTCTGCAAAACTTCTGGGAGTTGGTATTTTTCGCTCGAGCAGTGTTTTTCGTGCCCGAGCAGTGTTGCACTCGAGCGGTACTTCTTATGCTTGAGCAGTTAACTTCTGTTTGTAATTTCTAGAAGTGTGGTGTTTTGGCCGCTCGAGTGGTTAGTGCGTATTTGGAACCCATTATAGGGGTGTTTGGTGTTGGAATATTGTTGTTCATACCAAGAAGTGGGTTAGATGGATCGATGTCCTTATAACATCGTTAAGAATTCCTTATCAGGGCTTTGAGAGTTGGTAGTGTTGGTGTTTGAGTTAGTAAGAGTGGTTGGCATGAGAACGACTTGAGTTTCTTTTGTGGGGCTGCTATCTCTAGTCTATTGAGGGAGTTGTTGATTTTATGGAATTGTTTTGAAGTATAGATTCTTTTGTTTTGAATTGGTGGTATGTAGAAGTATGTTGTTAGGAGACGTGTACAAAGGGATTGGTCATGGGGCTATCCTAGGAGGTTGCCTTGGTGTGGTAATATTATGCTTATTGTATTGTTGCGTAGTTTAATGTGTGCTAAGTTAAATTACTTTCGTCATAAGTGGAGGTTGTTTTATGAACCCCATGTAAGATCCCTAGTGTTGGGGTGATTTTTTGTTGAGGTTTTAGTTTGAGGATGGAACTTCTAGTGGTATGGTAAGGTTGTGTGGAGCGGGTAGAGAGTTGTGTAAGTTTGTTATTTACATCCTTGGTCTTGGGGTGAGTGTATATTATGATCTTTGGGAGTTCAGCTCAAACTCAAGTGTGGTGCGAGGAAGTGTTTCCATGTAGGCGTAAGTGCATGGAATTGACTAAGATTTCAGGAAGTATGGGTTAACTTGCGAAATCCGGTGTGATTCAATGAGAATGTAAGATTGTGTGAGGAACTCCATCATGGACTTGATTTGTTTAGGTAATATGTGTTGGTGTAGTGTTGAGATATGAAGTTAAGTGGCATGTCAGCGTTGAATAATAGATTGGTTGGCATTTGGATTAGTTGACATATAGTCACTTCGGGAATATATTGGAATTGAAGGTTGTGTAATTGAACGGTGTCATTGTGTGGTATGTAGGTTCCTTATGGATAGTTGGGAAGTTATTTTGAGTTTGAGGTACCTGATTTGGGGTTACCGTTTTACTGTGCTTTTGCGCCACTATGTGATTGTGGGTGTAAAATTTCTTTTTCTTGTGTTATTGCATTGCTGGCATTTTGGAAAATTTCTTGGGATTCTCATCAGGGAAATTTGGTTTTGGTATTGTGGCATCACCGTAGGTATGATGGGTTTTGTTGGGTGATTGTGTTGTGGCTCACTGGAGGAAAGCTAATGAATGAAAAATAAATAAATAAATAAATTTCTTTTACTGTTGTGGCCTTGGGTACTTTTCTTAAACTAAAACGGTTTTGAATTAAAACGTAAGTTTTCGGTTTAATAAAAGTTGAATCCAACAAATTAGAAACAAAATGAAAATGGTTTTGTGTTATAAATATCATCTATGGTTTTTGGAAAAACAGTTTGGAAATCTCTGAGTTTTGTTGTGGACGATTGAAAATGTATCTGGATTGTGACGGTGCGGTTGGGCGCCTTTTGGGAAAGAAAAGTATTTTGAGACAAATGGGAAAAGTAAAGAATTTTCTTTAACTTGGATGTGGTACCTTATGTTGTGCGGTGCATTATGATCTAGCCTGAGTAGCTAGTTATGTGCTATGTGTTTACTTTACAGGGGTTTAGAATTTGTCTGAGGCTTGTTATGGTTTACTCGTTATTCTTTAGCCATATTTTACTTTGTGTTCTCGTTCCAAGAGTTAGTCGAGAGTCTGGTCTACGAGGAGTCCTCTTATTCTCTGTGTCCAAGCGTTTGAGCACTTGGTGGTGATTTCAGTGTTGTAAGTGATTCAGGCGTGGCTGACGTCTTTGAGTCCGAGTGGTTACCATTGTTGTTGTGGTGGATGTTGTTTCTTGTCTCATAGACCACTACGAGTCATGTGGGTCGAAGAGACATCCATGTTTGTTCCTTGGTGTTTTATTGTTTGCGCGTCTTTGGGGCCCCAAGGTGTTGAACCTAGAATCTGGGTACTTACCCCATGATGGATCTAAATGGGGGTTGGTGTTGTATTCCTTGTTATCGTTGTGTAGTTTTTGGTTTTGGCATTACTTCAATTTCGAGGACGAAATTTCCTAAGGTGGGGAGGTTGTAGCACTCTATGCTTCCTGTTATAATGGAATTATATTTGACTCTTTGATTATCTTGATTATGAACCTTCTTAGTCGATATTTGAGCCTTGGTTGAGGTGTTACCATAGTGGTTGGGTGAGATTGAATCAAAAACTCCAAATTCGAATAAATGTTATTGAGTAGACTTCACTCTTTTATCATTTTCTCTTTCCACACTTTGAACCATTGGAAAGCTTACTTTCAATGCTTCAATTTGGACACAAGAACAACCTTAAGCGAAGTCTAGATGAGAGAGATATACCTATTTGAAATTTACGAATCTGTGCTATGAGCACAGTGCGCTCGAGCGCAACTTTCGACGCTCGAGCATACAACGCAGAATCAGATCTTTAAAAATCACTTTTTGGATCAAATCTCTTCATTTCTCACCTCCCTTTCTCTCTTCTTTGGCCATTTTTGGTTTCTTAAGCTTTGTAGGCTTGATTTCATCTATTTCTATACATCTTTGACCCCTAGTTCCATATACCATAACGTAGAGCATGATGAGAGCTTCCATTTAATCTCAACGTATCGTTGTTTCATCGCCAGTGATTTTTCCAACTTGTTTTTGTCTTGCTTCAAGAGGTAGGGTCTATTTCTTAAACTCAATATGAGTTCAGTAGTGTATTTGTGGTGTGTTTTTGGATTGATTTTTGATGATTTGTTTGTAAGTTAGGGTTTGTTCCAAATGGATTGTTGAGCTATAGTTTAGCTATAAAAGTTTATTTTCCACTTATAAAGAATGTATATGAGTTTTTAAACGTAAAAAGCTATAATTTGGAGAAACCCTAAAGTGTTGGTCTTTTAGGGAAATTGTTGGATTAGCAGCTCAAAATGTAAAAAAGGGGTTCTTAAATGTTTTCTTGAAAGAGGTTGTGATTATGAAATTGGAGTTGATATATGTTGAAGGGAATTATGCCCTAAAATGTAATTTTTGAGATTTTAAAGAGGAAATGGAATACATGTTGAGAAATGTAAAATTGAAATGATGATTAAGGATGATGGTGGAGTTAGATATGTATTATCACTCCCATTTGAGATTTTGGAAAAGTGTATCTTTAATGGAATTTATTTACCTGTTTAGATATATTTTTTTTGGGCTATCGATGAAGGATAGCTATGATTGTTGTAGAAATTGCATATTGACTAGGCATACTGGATTGTTTATAAATCATGCATATCATGGAACATGCAAAGGATTTTGAGGATTTAAACTGTATGTTTTGGAAATAGATTTTGGAAATTCTTGTGTTATGTTTTAAAAGCATTTGTTTCATTTTGAAAATCATATTTTGGATCACATGTATTGTGCTATTTGGAAAAAGTAAATAAAATGGTAAATCTGAGAAATGGTTGTCATTGAATATGACTACGCGTTTTAATACATTGCACATGTATGATGTTTGGGAGAAAAAATGGGATGTATTCCATTGTTGGGAGGAGAAAGGGGATGGACTCCATTGAATTAAGTTGGCCTGTGTGTCCAGGGTGAAAGTCCCGAAAACCACACGTATACAAGGGTGTCGATCCCGAGGACAAAATTTTCGTAAAATAGCAATAGTAGTGCTTGTATAGCCTACGTTTACATGAGTCCCGTTTGATGGTTTCCCGCAAACGAAATTTCAGTGAAAAGTTGTATTAGTTTGGGAGATTTACCCATTTCATTTATTATCATTTTGTTTTTGCAAAGAAATGATTTTAAACGGTTTTAGCAATGTATTTGTTGTTGGTTAACGATGTATTAGTATTGGAATTGGCAATCAAATTGCTAGTTGGTATTGAGATACCTGGATTGACTTGTGGAAATGAATTTTTTTATCAAACTAATGTATTGAATTCGGAAAACATTTTGAATAAACGAAAGGTTTGGAAAACTGTAAAGAAAGGGTTTTTATTGAGATAGAAAGTGGAGTTGAGAATGCATTGAGCAATATATATGTATGTATTGCATTCATGATCATTTACATTGGTGGAGGATATTTAGTTTTTGAAATATTTCTTACTGGGCTTTATGCTCACTCTACGTGGCTGAAAATATTTTTTAGATATGCTTATGCAAATGTGGACTGAGACGTTGAAGTTGTATTTGAAACCGTGTAGGGTGGTTCCTTTATTTGTCGGCCAAGGGCCATTTTTGTATTTGCTGGTCGTGTGCCATTCTTGTAAGGGTTACACCATTTGTATATGATGTAAGCCTTTGGGCATCTTAATTTGATTTATAACATCATTATATGTTTTTGTTACAAATCATCCATTTGACTTAGAAGTTGTATCTACAAATGTATAAAATTGGAATAACACATGTTCTGTGTGCTTATATTGTATACATCTGCATGAGTATTGTTAGTTATTGTCTATCGTAGGGTAGTTTACTCACGTGGGCCAGACCTCGTAAATTCGAGGCGTGACATCATTAATCATCCAAACAAGTTTTCTATTTCTTTTCTTTTCTCACTAACACTATGTTTGGGAACTTAAGAGAGAAAAGAAAAGAAATGATTACTTAAGTAATAAGAGAAAAGAAAAGAAATGAAATGATTGTGATTTCTCTCATTTTTGTTTGGATAAGGAAGAAATAAAAGAAAAGAAATGATTGTGATTTCTCGCATTCTTGTTTGGTTAGGTTTTATTAAGAGAAAAGAAAAGAAATTATTTTATGTTATATTACCAAAATAACCTTTTATATTTTCAATCATTTTATTTCTTTTATTTTTATAGGGACAAAATAGGTTTTATGAAAATAATGGTTTCTTTTCTCTTCCAATCTCTCCACTTTTGGGAAGATTGAAAATGAGGCTCATAAGAGAAATGAGTTTCTCCCCATTTTTTCCCATTTCTCTCTATTTAGGTTATTTAAATAAATAAGAGAAATACATATCACTCAATTTCTTTTCTCCCCAAATCACTCAATCCAAACATAGTGTAAATCCTTCAATGAAAATAGAATGTAAGTCTTTCCACTACTAAAATTTCAGCTTTTTGCGACGGTAAAATACCGTCGCAAAAAACTTTTTGCGACAGCAAATGACTTTTTGCGACGGTAAGAGAGGGGTCGTAACTGGGGGGGTTGCAAAAGACTTTTTGCGACGGCACAGTGCCGTCGCTAATGTTTTGCGACGGCATTTTTGCCTTTTGCGACAGCACTTTACAGTCGCTAATAATGTTTGAAATTTCTTAACTTTTTGCGACGGCACTATTTTACCGTCGCTAAAAATGTTATTTGAGACGGCAAAAAATGCCGTCGCTAATAGTCTTTTTTGGCAACAGCAAGAACATTGTTTTTGCGACAGTGTGGTGCCGTCGCAAAAAGTATTAAAAATATAAAAATTTCTATTTTTTTGCGACAGTGTACTGCCGTCACAAAAAGTATTAAAAAAATAATAAAATTTCTATTTTTTGCGACAGTTTAGTGTCGTCGCAAAAAGTAAAACCTATAACAAAATCAATAAAAATAATAAAATTTTCTTTTTTTTTTTGCGACAGTGTAGCGCTGTCACAAAAAAAAAAATCCTCCGATAAAATTAGTAAAAATATTAAAATTTCTCCATAATAATATAAAAATTCATGCATAAAAATAACAATTTCTTCATAATAAAAATTTTACAATGATTTACAAATTATGGAAGGATAAGGGCATTAACAGTATGTAATGTATATAATGGGAAAATAAAAATTTTATTTTTATTTTATTTTTTTCAACTCGTCATCCCGTCTGGTTATTTGGATTTGAAAGCCATTCACTAATCGAGCTGAAGGAAAGAAAGACATCCGATCCTCCTTGAGTTGGGTCCACCTACCAAAATAATTTGCAGCGAAATAAGAACTTCATTTACAACATAATTTCTTCACATCATCCACACAAAAAACAATATGTATATAATCCATCATATTTATAAATAAATAATGAGACCCACCATTAATTTTTGAATGTGATGTGTCCTAGATGCAAATATGGTGGAGTTTATTGTGTGAAACGTATTTGGTGATTTATATATATATATATATATATGAACCCTCAAAAAACAAACCCATAATTTGAGAACATCTTTTACAACCATTAATTAATGCAACATAATTTTTCTTAAGTTTTTTATTTTTTATTTTGGTACTATGTAAAAGTCTATTTGTCTGTATAATGTTTTTCATAAGTATTTGAGAGATGAAAATAACCTGTATGTAGTAACGAAGAAATGAAGAAAGAGAGCAATTTGAAAGCGAGCCAACTCTGCCCCTGGACAAAATCGAGCTCCTCCTCCAAACGGAGCATAAAATGGACTGCTTCTCTAATTTCTCTTTTCCTTTATATAGGAAACAAAACAAAAACAAAAAAATAGCTTTTATTTATTTATTTTCAAGAGTAGATGAAAGCAAAGTGGTAATATGCAAACAATAAGTCTAGAAACACATAAATCAAATACAGAACAAAACAAGACACAAAATACATCAACGGACACAAATTTTCAAAAGTAGGTCCCATCAACAAATGTTGTAAGTCCTATCCATTCATGTGTTTTTATGTCCGGTTCTGTATTCCTAAACTTGCTATTATGTAACATATAGATATATACATAGTATAATTAGCGAATCTAATAGCGAATCTAAGTGCGCATCTCTGTTTGACTGACCTGATTCAAAAGGTCCATCCATCTCCATGGATTGAAAGTGATCGCTCCTTCATACAAATTTTCATCTAAATGGACTGCTGAATGACATAACCTGCAGCCAAGCAACATAAATGAAAAGAGATTAATTAGTCAATTATTTGTTCTTGCCAAATACATTTTCCATTTTTCTAATCAAAGGAGGAGGGAAAAAACATTCGAAATATCTTAAGCTTTTACGGAGAATAAACTAAATTATATATTTAGACTTTGTTAGAAAACATAATATTACCCTATTCCTACTATTTAAAATGTACTCAATGTTAACAAAACATGCTCTAAACATAATATTACCCTATCCCTGCACAAAGAATTTAATGTTAATAAAACATGCTCTAAAAATCATTTATGACTACCAAAGCACTAGTACAAGCATCATCAAACATACTGAGCACAACTCCACTAAGACGCAACCAACACTCCAAACATCGCAAGGATAACTCCACCCAAGCCCTAGACAATCATAAAAAAAAATTTACTAATTGGATATGTCTTCCAGTCTTAAAGGTACATCAGAAAAACATGAAAGATAATCCATAGCAGTTGAGAATAGCATACCCAGAATTACTTCTGGTGCCCGATAATGTCGAATTGATACAATGTAGCTCTGATCTTGACGATCATAAGTTGTGCTGCCAAAATCAATTACCTTGATGGCACTTGATTTTGGAACTTTTTTGAAGTAAGAACCATCCTTTGGCGATCGTGAGGAACCCTGTTCACATAGAATACAAGATAAGGTCTCAACACAAGTTAACAGTAGAAAGTCCACTATACATCATGTACAATATACAAAGACAAGAAGAAGAAAGATTCAAATAACCACCTAACAATGCATTACCTTGTAATCTGGAACTTTAACATGCTCTGAAGACACTAGAAGAATATTCTCAGGCTTCAAATCCGTATGAATCAGATGCAAATCATGCATAACTGCAAATTAGAGAAATAAAGCCAAATATTAATGCATGTGATGAGGAAGCTAACTAAATACAAAAATCTTTAGCAGAACTTTGTATAAAAGAATTTGCAGCTTAAAAATAAAATTGAAATGAATTAATGTTAGCTTTCATCTATCACCAACCAAACCTAATAAAAACAGAAAACGGAAAATAATATGATGAATTTAAAGAAACTGGTCCAAGTAATTACTACACACATGCTACACATTCCAACAGTTGTCTTCCATTCTCACGGACAAGATCAATTGGAAATGAGCGATAATTGTTTTTCCGTAGAAATTTGTATAAGCTTGGTCCAAGCTTCTCAAACACCTGTTAAAGCCATTTGAATCCATCCACAAGTCTTAAACCCAAAACATTTTTGAAATTGGGGAATTTAGCCCACCAAATCAATTATATACTTACAATACAGATATGGTTACGATAGTCAAACCAGTTCCTTATTTGCACACAACTGCAAGGAATAAACCCATTTAACCACTGACACAGAATTTACAAAATCCCACCAAAACATGAGGAATAGCAGTGAGAGATTGAAACACATTAAACTCATGAAATAAAACTCACCGGTTGCCATCCTTATCATGTTTCCCAAGCTGTTGCAATACTTCAACTTCTATCATAGCTGCTTCACGATATTTCTTAATACCACGAACAATTTTAATGGCAGCCATATCCTTCCTTTCTCTGTCCCAACATTCCAAGACCTGGCCAAAGGTGCCTATATAAAATATTGATCAACAAAAACAAGACATGTGATGAGCCTGAAATTAAACTTCAGTAATATTATAATAGAAATATGTTTATTAAGAAATACCTTCGCCCATCTTGCTGTGAATCTTATCTGCACCCAAACAACAAAGCAACACAAGTACAATCAGAAACAAATAAGAATCTAATGAAGAAAAATTAATATAACAATATTAGACACATCAAACAACCTGCTTAGTATGAGTTTTGAGACAAAAATAATGCCTTGGATTTGTTTAATTAAAAAATTATGCATATATCCTTGAAAGTAGAGCTATAATCAAATGCAAAAGTTGCTATTAAAAGGATTTCAATAGGTCACATCAGAAAGCCACCTTATGGCTTTCAGTCACTTGCATAAAAACTTTATAAGGCAAAAGCCCTTGAAGTTGCAAAGCTTGTCACATTTCCAACCTCTTGTGCACAAAACATTCCTAGCTGAGCCTACACACAGGTATTCATTCATGTTCCACTCAACATAAAATAATTTTTTTCACCTCTTGATGCATTAGAGCCTTTACGACACACTTCACCAATCATCAGAATCATATCAAAATAATAACCAATGAAACTTCATCACATAAAAATTAAAAAAAAAAAAACAATATATGTTTCAACAAAACCAAAAAATAAGAAACAATTCTATTCTATATCATCATTAGCTAATCAAATCAATTTTTTTTTAAAAAAGGAAAAAAGGAAAAAAGAGAGGAACACATCAAGCTTACAAATTTACAGAATCAAATGCCATCATATTATCCTAATTTTGATACTGTGATTTTAGACGCAAAGATTACCTCCGATAAGAAATCAAACATGTAGAATTTTTTTGTCTCCGATTATTACATTTCTTTATTTCCAATATAGCTCCACAGAAAATTTTAAGATATAAATTTTGTTTAATGACATTCCCAACCTTGTCACATTCCCAACCTCATCGTCGGTGAGAGACCACGGAGGGCTTAGCGATGATGATGATGATGATGATGATGATGAGACCCGAAGATCTTCTGGACTTGAGCTCTGAAAGTGTTGCCCATGGAATCCGAAGATGAAGCCATCGATATCGATTGGTTGATATTTGATTGACGATTCAAACAAGTCTGTATGTATGTATGTTGATATTTGATTCCGATTTCCTGCTCTTCCTCTTCCTCCTCGATCGTGAATCATCCTAATCAGAATCTGAAACAAATTGAGAAGGAGAGAGAGAGAGAGAGAGAGAGAGAGAGAGAGAGAGAGAGACGTAAGAAGAGATTAGGGATTTTGAGATTGGGGATTTTGAGTTTGGGATGGGGGGAAACCCAAGCGGGAATGGAAAGGGGGATTACAAATGAATTTTTTTTTTTTTCATTACAAATGAAAATTTAAATAATAAAATGATTTTTTTTTTTTTTTTTTTTTTGCAATGGAGGATGCCGTTGCCAAAAAAAATTATTTTTTATTAAAATAATTTTTTTTTAGTTAATGAAAAAAAATTTTCATTTAATAAGGTTGAAAATTTATTTGTTTCATATTTATTTTAATGAATAAAAAATTATTATTATTATTTTTTTATTTGGTAGAAGTAGGGATAATATTTTCTATTAAAATAAAGTTAATTTTTTGTGGTCAATGAAAAAAAAAATTTTGCGACCCTTTTTTTTTTGTTACTAAAAATCAAGAACTAATTTTTTGTGGTAGAGGATGGGAAGTGGCAGTAGTGGTGAAAGTGGTGGATAAGAGGTGATAGTGGTGGTGGTAGTGATGGTGAAGGATATAAGTGGTGAAGTTGTGGTAGTTGTAGAGGAGATAGAATAGCGATGGTGGATGAGAGGTAATAGTAGTAGTAGTGGTGGCAGTGGAGTGGTAGCGATGGTGGTAGCAATTATAGTTGTAGAGAAGACGGAAGGGAGCTCAGTAAATAAATAAGACGGAAGGGAGAGAGTGAGCAACACGAACACAGTGGGGGAGAGAGAGAGAAAAAAAGAGAAGAGAGAGAGAGAGAAAGAGAAAGAGAGTGAAAGACAGAAAATGAGACAGAAAGAGAAGAGAGATTAACGAGATATAGAGAGAGAGAGAGATAGAGAGAAGATAAATGAGTGAAAGAGAAGAGAGATAGAGAGATAGAGAGAAGAGAGACAAGCGAGAGACAAAGAGAAAGAAAAAGAGACAAAGACAAAGACTGACAGACAGACAGAGAAGAGTGATGAGTGAAAGAGAGAAGAGAGGTAATATTTTGTGGTAGAGGAGAGGAAGCGGCAGTAGTGGTGAAGGTGGTGGATAAGAGATGATGGTGGTGGTGGTGGTGGTGGTGGTGGTGATTAGTGGTGAAGTTGTGGTAGTGGTAGAGCAGATGGAGTGACAGGGGTGAAAGAGAGGTAATGGTAGTAGTAATAGTGGCAATAGTGGTAGTGGTGGTAGTGGAGTGGTGGCGATGGTAGTAGTAATGGTAGTCGTAGAGGTGAAATTGCGACCGTGGTAGTAGTGGTGGTAGTGAAATGGCGTTTGCAGTAGTGGTGAAGGTGGTAGAGGAAATGGGTGGTGAGAGAGAGATATGAGTGAGAGACAGAGAGAGGATAGAGAGAGAGAGAAACAGAGACAGAGTGGTGAGCGAGAAAGAGACAAAGTGGTCGCTAAAAGTACATTTTCTTGTAGTGGATCGATAAATCGAGAGGGAGCTCAGTAAATAGAGAATACGGAAGGAAGAGAGTGAGCAACATGAACACAATGAGAGAGAGAGAGACAGAGAGAGATAGAGAGAAGAGAGATGAGTGAGAGAGACATAGAGAGAAAATAGATGAACGAGAGAGACATAGAGATAAGCGAGAGATGAGCGAGATAGAGGTGAGAGAGATAGAGAGAAGAGAGATGGGTGAGAGAGATAGAGAGATGAGAGAAGAGATAGATGAATGAGAGACACAGAGAGAGAGAGAGAGAGAGACAAATAGACAGACAGAGAGAGAAGAGTGATGAATGAGAGAGAGAAATAAAATAGTGAGAAGAAGATGAAAAAATGGGTGAAAAGATATAGACAGAGAGAGAGATAGAAAAAAAAAAGAACAAAAAGAGATAAACAAGAGAGAGACAGAAAGAGATGAGCGAGAGAGTGAGAGAGAAAAAAAAAAGAGAGAGAGAAGATCGATGAAAGAGATAGAGAGAAGAGAGATGGACAAGAGACACAGAGAAAAAGAGACAGACATACAGAGAAGAGTGATGAGTGAGAGAGAGAAAGAGAAGAGAGACAGAGACATAGAGAGAAAGAGACAGACAGACAGACATAGAAGAGTGATGAGTGAGAAAGAGAGAAAGAAGAGAGACAAAGACCCATAGAGAAGGGGAGAGACACAGGGAGAAATAGACAAATAGACAAGTAGACAGAGAAAGAGAGAAGTGTGATGAGTGAGAGAGAGATAGGGAGAGAGAGATAGACAGAAAAAGAGATAGGGAGAGAAAGAAAGACAGAGAGATAGAATGAGAGATAGAAAAAGAGAGAAAAACAAGAGATGAGCGAGAGATAGACAAAAAAAGAGAGAAATAGAGCGAAAAGAGATGAGTGAGAGAGAGACGTAGAAAAAGAGAGAGACAGAGAGAGAAGAGAAATGGGCGAGAGAGATAGAAAGATAAGAGAGAGAGAAAAGAAATGAGCGAGAGAGACAAAGAGAGAAAACAGATGAGAGAGATAGAGAGAAGAGAGATAGGCGAGAGACACAGAGAGAAAATGAGAGAGAGAAACAGACAGACAGACAGAGAAAGAAGAGTGATGAGTGAAAGAGATAAAGAGAAGAGAGAGAGATAGAGACAGAGAGACAGGAAGATGAAAAAATGAATGAAAAGAGAAATGTTATATCAAAAGAGTAAGACGACATTATTTTTTTTAATTTTTTTTGCGACAGAAAAATACCATTGAATTTATTCAAACCATTTTGTGACTGTATATATATGAAGCTGTCTCAAAACCACAATCACTATGCTAGATTAGAGTTTTCTAAAAACTCTTTTGAGAAAATTATACTTTCTTGTGTTTCCGTGTTATATTGTTTTTACTGAATTTTTTTAATATTTTAAGTATTTTTTTAAATTTTTAGACACACCTAACATAAATACACCTAAAAATTTTAAAAATTATAAAAAAAACCTTTTAAAAATTCACTAAATACCAAAAATACAATAATTCAATACATTTTTTTTTTTGTATTTTTATGTATTTATTAATTTTTAAAAATATTTTTTCATAACTAAGTAAGGTGCATCTAAAAAAATATTTAAAATTTTAAAAATATTCACTAAAAAAAAAAAAAAAAAAACACGAAAGTCACTTTTTGCGACGATAGAAAATGCCGTCTCAAAAAAGTAGAGTATTTGCGACGGCACCATCTGCCGTCTCAAAAATTGAGAGTATTTGCGACGGTAAATAGTGCCGTCGCAAATGCTCTGCTTTTTTGAGACGGCAAATGGTGCCGTCGTAAATACTCTGCTTTTTTGAGACGGCATTTTCTACCGTCTCAAAAAGTGACTTTTTGAGACGGTAAGTGTGCCGTCGCAAATAATTCCGTCTCATAAACCCACTTTTCCTGTAGTGTTCATTAATTTTTAAAGATGGCGGACTCCTTCTTATCAGTTTTTTTTTTTTTTTATATTGATCTCCTTAAGAATAGGACGAAATATAAGAAATTCCATAATTTTAATGTAATTACATTAACTTTATTTTTGGTAAGGTTAAATGATTAGACAGTAGTTGATATGAAAACACAAAAATAAACAAACAAAAATATATATTCAAGTGTAGAATAATATAATTTTTTTTTATTTTTTATCCACATACCTAATGAATTTATGATTAAAAAAAGGTTAAATGCCATAAAAAATAAAATTTTGAAAAAATTATAATTATATCAAACTTGGAGCGTTTATTATATATTTTACAAACTTTCAGGAAGTTCATTGTAATTTACCATATCAATTATTTAGGGGTTATTTGGGGTGTCTTAAATAAGTATACTTTTTTTTCTTTTTAGGCTAAAAAATTGAGAAAGAAAATATGGATGTTTGGATTAATTTTTTGACTTTTTATGAAAAAATATATAATAAAAACTTATAAAAATTAATTTGTAGGGAAAAATTAAGATTAAGAATTGTGCAGCCGTAATTGTTGACTTTTTGTGAAAATAGTATTAACTTTTTAATTTTTTGAATAACTTTTTAATTTTTTTACAATATGCCAAACTTAACCTTAGTCACATTAATTTATCCTTCCCACACTATTAGTGGTGAATTCGAAAGTCATGTTGTCGGCTTTTATATATTGTGAATATGTTTCAAAATGAGGAATTTTATTTTACCTCTTAAATTATTACTCAAAAATTAATGTAAACTCTCTATTTTTTAATATTATTAATTTTATATTTTAATTATTTAATTTTGAATTAATTTTACTTTTGCTGTTAGCTGCCGTCAATAATCAAATGAAACTTGTTGCCGTGTCACCCAAATTTCATTTGAAAATTCATTTTACCTCACAAACTCTCTCCAAAATATCAATTAAGCCCCTTAAATATATATAAAATTAAATGTAGATATATAATAATAATTTTATATGAAAATTAAATTTTAAATATCTAATAATAATTGTAATCATTCATTATTGTTTTTTTAATTTTCGAAGAAGATGTTTCTTACTAGGTCAAGTTTGGTATCTTTCAAAAAATTCAAAAAGTTAAAAAGTCACTATCCTATTTAAGTCACATCATCTCATTTAAGTCACATCACCTCTCTAACACATCACTTCAAACCCAACTCAAATCCAACCCATATTTCATAAAAAATCAAAAAATACACTTATTTAGTCTTTCCAAACTTAGCCTGAATATGTGTGGTCTAAATTTTACCGACACAGTTTTCAACCTACTACTATTCGATTAGTCATATTAAAATTAATATCGACGATAAGCTAGCTGCAACTGCTAAGAAAGATAGGGTAAACTTCGAATTTTGGGCTTAATTGCTTTCCCTAGGGCTGATTCAAGGTAATTTGGGACTTAAAGTAATATATTTAAATAAAGTATGTTTTTTAAATAGGCTTTATCTTGTAAAGTGTATTATTAAAAATTTAATTTCCTCTTTTTTTAGATAAAATTATTATAAATATTTAAATTTAATTATTTTTATATGTTGGTACTCTAATTCATATTTTAGGAATAGCTAGGGGTAAAATGAAGTTGTAAATAAAGTTCCGGTGCTACATCAATAACTTCTATTTAATTGTAGATGGTAGCTAAAAGGGGAAAGGTTAAATTGGTGATAGTTTGGAGAGTAAAATGATACGTACAACAAATTGGTGATAGTTTGAAAAGAAAAAAAATGATATGTACAACAGTATCGCTCACCTCTATAAGTAAAGAATTTGATGAAAAGATAGCACCGAATCTACAACCACCCAAAGAATAGAGGTGTTTATATAGTTTTTATTCTAAGAGTATGTGTTAGATGTTTGGTATAGCTGTTGAATCCATAATCTCACACCCTAAAGACTATTGTATAACCACTATGCCAAATGTAATTTGCATTTGTATAATCCACTTGTAAATAGTTATAAGGATAATGTTTCGTAGCTTGAAACTATCCCCCCCGAATCCCTCCTAATGCCCAAAACGACGTCGTTTTGGGCATTTATTTATTTATTTATTTTCTTCTTCTTCTTCCATTTCAGGTCTGAAACGCAGAGGAAGAGGGAGAGGGAGAGAGAGAGAAGAGAGGGGAAGAGGAGTCGTCGCAGCCCCGCCGCAGCTCCTCGCAGTCCGGCCGCAGCTCGTCGCAGCAACAGCAGCAGCTCGCCTCCGGCAGCTCGTCGGAGCAGCAGCAGCTCGCCTCCGGCCCCCTCCAGTTATGGCCCCCTCCAGTCCGGCCCCCTCCAGTCCTCCTCCTCCTCCTCCTCCCCCCTTCTCTTCTCTTCTCCTTCTCTGCTTCTGAAAACCAAAAAAAAAAAATTAGGGAGATTCGGGGGAGGCTTTCAAACTCTCTAGCATGACCCTAGTTATAAATGTACAAGATTTATCTTGTTAGTATATAATATAATATTAGCAACTGAAACGACTACATCACTATATCTAATAAATTCACAAATTTTATTAGTGTATATAACACTAATTATAAAAATAAATAATATTTTATATTATGTTAAGTAATGACAAAATATTTTCAAAGGTCGATAACCATGTATAGTTGCATCCATTTTTACATGAAAAAATGTTTTACACTTTCTAAAAATTTTACGTACTTTTTCTTTATAAACTATTGTGACAATTTTTTATTTAAAAAGTAATGCATTTAATAGCGTGCTAAAATATGTATCAATACCACAATTTGAGAAGATTTCTGAAAAAATCATCTCAATGGTTTGCTATTTCGGTTTTCCAAAATATTGAATTGTCAAAATTTGATAAAACTCTTTCAATACTTTTCTCATTAAATTATAAAATAATCGTGAATAATGAGAAATAATCTCTTGAAATGCCAAATATCTCTACTTTCAATTATGACAATCAAATCCATTCTAAAAATTAGAAATCAACATGTGGGGACATATTTTCTGAGTCCCAACACATGGCCAAGGTGATGCCGACGTGTCAGCCGAGGTGTCACGTGTCTAGGACATGACTTCGAGGTGATCTCGGCAAGGCCGAGGTGATCTCCGCAAGGCCGAGATTATCTCCGAAGATATCGGAATCCGAGATAAGCGGCTAAGGGACAAGAGTCCTAGAATAAGGAAAGACTTTAGCATGGATAAGGATAAAGCTCTTAGAGAGTTTATCTTTATCTATTGGAGAGTCTAGGATAAGCACTGAGCAAGAGTCCATTGAAGCTAGGTACCCCCATGGGTCTAAGGTACGCAATTTATATTCGGAACAGTGAGTTTAGCACTATTGATTATCTTTGAGAGATATACTGACTTGATCGTTGGAGTGCCCCTAGGTGGACGAACCACCGCCGGAATCTTCTCTTTCTGTTGCAGGTTAGCTAGGTGTCATCTATTCTGCCAGTTCTCTCCAGCAAAATACTGAGTTGGGCAATGTGATCGGAAAATCACTCACAAAATTTGGCGCTGCCTGTAGGAAAGAAAGAAGAATAGATGGCCAGTAACGGACAGATGGAAAAGATTAGGGACGACACTCCTACTGAGAGTGGCAGACCTATCGACCTTGACGTCGAAGGAGGCAACCGCAACACAAAAACTCGTAACCAGAATCACAACAAGAAAGACATCGGCCAGGATGGCGACGTACCAAAGCAGCCAGATCAAAGTGGGTACTACCATGAGGATGACCTCCAGGTATGGAAGGACAGATGCCTGCGGAGGGACGAAGAGGTAAAAGAGATGGCAAATAAATTGGCAGACCTGCAATCGGTCGTCAATTTTATGATGTAAAACAATGTCATGCAGCCATGTAACAAGCCCGCGGGGGACCTCGCTACAGCTCGGACTCGATTTTGTTGTCACGGTTCTTAATCTGAACCAAAGAGTCCAAATCCGGCAAATTGTTTTGAGAAAACTGATTTTTTTTTTTTTGAAAGAAGTGCCAAACATGGACTGCTTTGCCAGATACAGAGTCGCCACCTAAATATTTTATTTTGGGAAATTTAGGAAACCCTGACTCGGTGCCAAAAGGCCACGTGTCCGTCATCACCAAAGTTGCCTCGGCTCGAGAACTTGGGTATGATTGGGGAAGGTCACTTCGTGAGCACCCCCGCTCGCCCGGTCATAGACCGGCCTCTACTAACCATGATATCTATTTTTGAAAACATTGTGAGTTCTTATTCCGGTTTATTAGCCTAGGTTACTATGTGATGCGCACAGCATATAAGTATAGACTGGGTCGCCCGAATTGAAACAAAACATTTCATGTTTGTTTTTTTGAAAGATGGTTTGCTACTCGCAAGTAGGCTTAAAATACAGATTTTGCCACCCTCGGGTGGGCTTAGAAAAGATGGTTTTGCCACTATCAAGTGGGCTTAAAACTCACAGTCAATGATTTGTTCCAATTTAAACAACCCAACCTTCACCCACAGGCATTCAGGCAGTTATATCAGATAAGCACATAGCCTCATGGTAAGCATGCTATTCATGGCAGTCACTCACACACATGCAAGGATGCTAAAGCATAAAACTTACCGAGTACTCCAAGCCAAAATAGGAATTTATTAGAAATCATGCATGATCCTAAATATACAGAAATGCCTAATGCAACACATGCAAAATGCAACTATAGCAGGCTCGGCTATTCTAAGATGGCATATGAAATGCTACAACTATCATGTATTCAACTTGGAATTGAAAGTACAATGCAGTTAGTATGATGCGCCGAGCCCGGTGCATGCAATACAGATGAATGATGCAAACATGCTGTCATACTGTATGCTAATTTAAATATGCCCTAATCTAACCATCATAAGCGGATAAATAAAAGGGAGAAAGACGTGAGGTTGGAAGACATACATCCCACTCACGCACACTTATTACAGTTGTGCCCTCACTCGGAGGGTCCGAATAAATATACAGTCCCAATATTACAGTCCCGAATAAAAAAAATATTACAGTCCAAATATTACAAAATCCTAATTAATTAATTAACTAAGAAAGCAAATAAAACTGGCGTGCAAGCCAGGGACTGCTTCGCTTCTGATGGATGATGCATGTCCGGATTGTCTTGCGCGGAAATCCACCGGAATGCCCCAATTAGCCTCTGTTTACACCTGTTCTTGAAATGCGTGCCAAGCCCCAAAAGGTTGTTGATTCTTCGTTTTGCTGCAACAGAGAGCAGGAAAGGGGCATAGCAATGTATTTGCACAGATATATGCATGTCTCGATCCTCGTGCCACCAATCACGCATACCGAGGCATGATGGCCGACGAGTCGAAATGCACAACTCAATATAGGATGAATGCACATGAAACTACAGCTAAAACCTAACTCCATCACGGATAATCCGGAGTGTCGGTGACTGGGGAATTGAGACACATTCCGTCACTCGGAGTACGAAATGTACCTCGTTTCCCGTGCCCGGGCTAACTCCTATTCCGGACACGATGCAATATGCATGATATGCATGAAATTCAACTAAGATACAATCCTAACGTACACAATGCTATGAAAATGAGATGCCTCGAAATACGTGCACACGGGCGCGCAAACCGAGAAAATGGCAGAATGCTATGAAAATGAGGTGCCTCGAAATACGTGTACGCAGGCACGCAAACCGAGAAAATGACATGTCTCGAAATACGTGCACGCGGGCACGCAAACCGAGGGGATGATATGTGTCTTGAAATACGTGCACGCGGGCACGCAAACCGAGGCGATGAAAATGAGGTGCCTCGAAATGCGTGCACACGGGCACGCAAACCGAGGCAATGGCAGAATGCAATGAAAATGAGGTGCCTCGAAATGCGTGCACACGGGCACGCAAACCGAGGCAATGACGGAATGTGATGAAAATGAGGTGCCTCGAAATGCGTGCACACGGGCACGCAAACTGAGGCAATGACGGAATGTGATGAAAATGAGGTGCCTCGAAATGCGTGCACACGGGCACGCAAACCGAGGCAATGACAAAATATGATGAAATGACATGGAAATGAAGTATGGACTTATACTAACATGAGAGAGCCTCAGCCACACTCACATAAGAGGCCGGTGGATAAAAATGGAGTGCCTCGAAATGCGTGCACACGGGCACGCAAACTGAGGCAATGGCAGAATGCGATGTAATGACATGGAAATGACAAATGGGCTTATACCAACATGAGTGAGCCTCAGCCACACTCACATAGGATGCCGGTGAATGAAAATGAAGTGCCTCGAAATACGTGCACACGGGCACGCAAATCAAGGCAATGATAAAATGTGATGCAACATGGAAAAAATGATATGCAAGCATGCTAATGGAATTTCAGAAACAAAATACGGGGGAAAACAGTCCCGAAATGAAGCGAAATGACATGAAATGCAAGGAAATGCCCCGAAATGCAACATAAGGCACCCGAAATGGCCTATAGCTATGCCAAACATGCACAATATGGACATGCAATGCAAAGACAGAAGCTAGACAGTCCCAAAAGATGCACTTTCACAGTTATAAACATGGCCAAACAGCAAGCATAAGTAGGGGAAAAATGGTATGCAAGAATAGGGGCCAAAAGAGGGGTAATGAAGCAAGTGGTATAAGCAAAACCCAAACTGAAAAATTTCCTTCTACAACACTGAAGATGGACCAAAAATATGAACATTTACAGTATATGGCAGCCTCAAAATCAGTATACAAATATGATAGAAATGTGATGCAAAATAAGGCTCAAAAGTGGCTATAACATGAAGTATGCAAAATAATTACCAAACAGCCAAAGACCCTTAATAAAATATGTAGAATGGACCAAAATAAGCACTTTTACAGAACTGTAAAATGGCCAAAAACAAAAGCATGGTAGGCTAACTAAACATGCAAGAATGGGGAAGAAAAGGGGGATATAACATGAAGTGACCTATGGAAACCCCAAATGGTGAAAGGACCTAAATGAAACATGAATTATGGACCAAAATAAGAACTTTTTCAGAACTGTAAAATGGCCAAAAACAAAAGCATGGTAGGCTGCCATAGCATGCAAGAATGGGGAAGAAAAGAAGAGTATAAAGGTAGGTATAACATGGAAACCCCAAATGGTGTTGAGCCCTTCTTCAATGTTGAAGAGGGGATCAAAATAAGCCTAATATCAGTTTACAACATGCTCGAAAATAAATTTCTCATGGGTCAAAAATAGCATGCAAAACTATGACATACAAGAGGATCAATGAAGCAAGTGTGTTATGGAGGGCTCAAATAGGGTTGAGCCCTTAATGAAAAGTGAAGATGAGCTCAAAATATGGCCCTTTTCAGTTAGGGCCAGAGCTTGAAACCAAATAGAAGTGGGGCTTAGAAATAGATCAAGAAAAAGGGTCAAAAGGGTAAAA
Source organism: Camellia sinensis (assembly GCF_055761805.1). Classification (NCBI taxonomy): domain Eukaryota; kingdom Viridiplantae; phylum Streptophyta; class Magnoliopsida; order Ericales; family Theaceae; genus Camellia; species Camellia sinensis. The sequence continues at coordinate 5,949,487 of NW_028129178.1, read as the reverse complement.
GTGTTACTTACCCTTGAAGATTCAAACTTTTGTTGCTTCTTGGATGGATTTGCAGCTTCTTTAGTCTTCAAGAATCCTTCCTTGTTGCTGGAAATGAGATGGTGGTGGTAGAGCTTGGTGGTGTAGAAGGAATGATGGTTAGGGACTTAGGGTTTTTTCAAGAATTGAGAAGGAAGAAGATGGAGTTGGCTATGGAAGCTTGAAGGAGAGTTTTTCTAACCCCAACAAAGGAGGCCACCAGCTGGTTATAAGGGTTCAAAAGGGGGTGTAAAGGTGGGGGAAAAGGAGGGCAAAACTCCCCCACAAAATATCCCCCGGATACAGATAATATCTGGGGGATATTGCCCCACAGCTGTAAAGTGCACAGTGCAAGGAAAACGGCCGGCCTATCACTTTTGTTGGAGGTGGCCGGCCGGCCACACCCCCTAGCCGGCCGGCTAGGGGTCAAAAGGGTCAATGTGATTTACTGGCCGGCCAGCTACTGGAGACGTACCTCTATGTGTGTACAACACAACCATGTGGTTAAAATTCCAAGAAAGTAGGTCCAAGGGGTTCAACATTGGCTCGGAAAGAGGGGGTCAAAAGGGTCAAGTTGACTTACTGGCCGGCCATGAACTTTTAGGGGCCTCTCATGTGTGTAGATCACAGATATGTGGTTGAAAGTTGGCAACACTAACCCTAAGGTGTTCAACATTAGCCCGGAAGTTGGAAAAACGGGCGCCAGGAGGCTCCGGAGGAGAGATAACTGGCTGCTGCAACAATTGCTGGCCTCCCACCCTTCAGTGACCTCTCCAGTGATAAAACAGAGGTACCTGCCAAAAATGAACGAAAACCGTTGCAAAACGAATGCTCGGGGACCAAAACACGCAGTTCGGGGTCCCGAAAATGGGCTGTTAAGCACCGAAAATGGCATTCAGCCACGAAGTGGGTTTCTCGGACCCCAGTGTCCCTCAAAAGGGAGCAAATAGGAAGTATGCCAAAAACCGGAGCAAAAGGAGATGGTTAAGCGGTCCCGAACCGAGGCACACGGCCTGACGGCTCCGAAAACCGGGAACCGGGCTCCGAAATGGGCAAAATGGCCTACGGCCACCAAATGTAGCCCACGGCCATTGAGAGATGGTCTACGGGACCTCTCCCTCCCCTCAGGAAAAGAAACAGAGAAAACCGAGTCTGGTTCGCAAACCGAGGCAAGGCACCGAAGAAGGTCCGGAAGTCCGGAGGCGGGGCTCGCAGCCGCGACTTTGAAACTTCTGAACGAGCACATTATGCAATATCACCAAGTGCTCAACTGGTGACGTCTGAGTCTCAAGGTCGGTCAAAAATGGGGTGTCTACAAGCCACCATACCCGCTGCAGGACACGCTGATTCCAGTGGCCAATACCCAGAAGGAAGGGCAGAAGACAATCCCAATAGCCCCTCAGCACACTAGAAGCGAAAAACACTCTCACCGGCCTTCCAAGGAGGTCGGGGGAGGAGAGTCGAGAAGAGAAGAGTCGCGGAGGACGCATCGCGCCAAGGAGGCAGACCCCAAAGAACATTGGCATGTTCAGAGACAAGCACTCTACTTCGACACAACCCACGGAGAAAGATCAAAGAGGACCCACCATGAAGCTGAGAGTAGTGTGCCGAAAAGACTGAAGTCGGGAGATAGCCGAGCTCCTAGGCGGAGCAAAAAAGACTTGAGAGATTACCTCAAGAGGAAGCAGCAAAATGCCGATACTGAGGTAACTTCCCCTGAAAACCCGAGAACACCGTTCTCAGTGGAGTTAGACAAATTTGAGGCACCGAAGAGATTCAGTATGCCGAGGTCCCAAATATACGAAGGTAAGTCAGACCCCAACTTCCACGTTGGATTATACTTGAACTCAATGGCATTATATAGTGGGAACGAGCCGTTGCTCTGCAAAGTGTTCCCCTCATCATTCGCGGAGATTGCATCAAATTGGTTTCACAAACTACCGAAAGGAAATGTGAAAACCTGGGAAGGCCTGGCCGAGATGTTTGTGACCAGGTTCGTAACAAACAAGTTGCAGCCATTAAGAGTGGATGCATTGATGGCTCTGAAGATCAGTAAGGATAAAGGCCTTAGGGCCTATGCAAAACGGTACTACGAGGTGTTCAACCGAATACTAGAATGTAATCAAGAGGTGGCAGTCGTATCTTTCAAGAACGGCCTAAAAGACAACTGTCCACTACGAAAGTCTTTGGCAAAGACATTGCCAAAAAGCATGGAAGAACTCATGGCAAGGATTGAGAAGTACGCCAGAGCCGAAGAAGATACATCGAGGACCAAGGAGGTAAAGCAGGAAAAGGGAAACGGCTCGCCGAAGCGAGGCCGAGGTAACAACGGATCCAGCAAACAGGAGATAGAACTGAGGGCAACATAGGCAGTGACAACTGTATTCCGAATCCCAATTCACAAAGTCCTGGATCAAATTCGGAATTAACCCTATTTCAGAACACCTACAAAAACACCTGGAGAATTCATGGGAAGAAACCTTGGCAGGCATTGTGCTTACCACAATGAAAACGGGCATATGACTCAAGGCTGCAGAGCCTTGAAAACACATTTGGAAGACCTGGTGAGACAAGGCCATCTGAGAGACCTTGTTGATAAGGCTAGAACAAGGGAAGAACAGGCAAGATTGCCTCAGGCGACAGCAGCTCCACCTTCCCCAGCACAGTAACCACAAGCAGGAGAACCTCGGGTAATTAATGTAATTCACTCAAAGGTCAATGAAAACGAGATTCAGGGGGAGACCCAGAAGGTAAAACATCTGTAGCATGTCTACCAAGTCGGGGAGAAGAGATATCGTGCAGAGGAGTGCCAGGGACCAGTAGTGTCCTTTTCTGAAGCCGACCTTGAGATGGTGCAGCATCCACATAATAATGCCTTGGTAGTATCCCTCCAAGTTGGGGAATGCCAAGTAAAGCGCATCCTGATTGACCAAGGCAGCTCTTGTGACATCATATACGTCCAATGTTACAAGGAGCTCGGCCTTCACCCAGACGACATGGAGCAATCCAATAGCCCAATGGTCGGGTTCAATGGAGCGCCGACATGGCCACTGGGAACAACCAGCTTGGAGGTACAGGCAGGCACCAGGAAGATAACAACAGAGTTCACCATAATTGACACACCCTCCCCTTACAACATCATTTTGGGAAGGCCATGGTTGCATGCAATGAGGGCTGTTCCCTCAACTTTACATTAACTATTACGGTTCCCAACAGAGTATGGGATTGAGGAGGTCAGAGGAGATTAGCTGCAGGCAAAGAATTGCTCCATGGCAGCAATGAAATCCAGAAATTGAAGACGAGGACGTGGAGGTCCTAGAGGATGTCGGCAAGGAATCGGCCGAAAAAAGTGACGAAACACTGAAGAAAATCCTCGTCCAAGAGGGGGATGAGGAACGCTTCTTTCTTCTCAGCTCGAGCCTAGCCGAAGAAGAAGAAAGAGAGATAGAAGCTTTCCTGAGAGCAAATATTGAGGTGTTCGCGTGGACGCCTTACGAAATACCTGGCATTGACCCCGAGGTCACTTGCCATAAGCTGAACGTTGACAGATCGGCCAAACCGGTAGTCCAATGAGCAAGAAGACCGACGTTGATACACGTCGAAGCAGTGGAGGAGGAAGTAGACAGACTTCTTGAGGCCAGGGCCATTTGAGAAGTAGATTACCCGACATGGCTATCAAACACAGTGGTGGTGAGGAAAAAGAACGGTAAATGCAGGGTCTGTGTGGACTTTACCAGCTTGAAAAAAGCCTGTCCCAAAGACAGTTTTCCTCTACCCAAGATTGACCAGCTGGTATACGCCACTTCGGGGCATAGAAGGATGAGCTTCCTGGATGCCTACAGGGGATACCATCAGATAGCCATGTATCCCCCAGATGAGGAGAAGACTGCATTCATACCCTAAAAGGTTTGTACTGCTACAGAGTGACGCCTTTTGGGTTAAAAAACGCAGGAGCAACTTACCAAAGACTGGTAATCAAGATGTTCAAACACCTGATTGGCAGAACAGTGGAAGTTTACATTGATGACATGGTCATGAAGACCAAGGAACCTGAAGGTCATCTGGCCGACCTGAAAACAATCTTTAACATCCTTAAAACATATCGGCTCCGACTCAATGCAGCAAAGTGTGCATTTGTAGTAGGATCTGGTAAGCTTTTAGGATGCCTGGTGACTAGAAGAGGCATTGAGGCCAGCCCAGATCAGATTAAGTCCATCTTGGAATTGAAAAGCCCGACGTTGGCAAAACAGGTACAATTGTTGACTGGAAGGGCCGCGGCCCTGAATAGGTTCATAAACAGAAGCTCAGACAAGTGTAAACCTTTCTTCAACTTAGTGAAAAAAGCCACAGATTTTTTATGGACAGAAGAATGCGAGGCCGCCCTGGCCGACCTGAAGAAGTATTTGACCACAGCTCCAGTTCTTTCAAATTCAGAACCTGAGGAGGAGCTGTTTCTATACTTAGCAGTTTTAGAAGATGCAGTAAGCGCAGTAGTAATCCGAGAAGAAAAAGGGAAGCAAAGGGCTGCTTACTATGTAAGCAAAACCCTGGCCGATGCAGAAACAAGGTACCTACCCTTAGAGAAATTGGCACTAGCTTTAATAATGGCTTCAAAGAAGCTGAACCATTACTTCCAGGCCCATAAAATTGTGGTGCTAACTGAACACCCCTTGAAGTCTTTGCTACAACAAGGAGACTTGACAGGAAGAATAGCCAGATGGGCAGTGGCCTTGGGACAGTATGACATGGAGTACAGACGCATAAAAGCAATCAAAGGCCAAGTTTTGGCTGACTTCGTGGCCAAGTTCACACCAGAATCCATCGTGCATCGGGCTCCGTTGATCCGAGATGAACGATGTCCAAGTAAGCAAGGAGAAGCCCAGCCAAATGCAACAGAACAAAGGAAAAAGGAAAAACTCAGACCCTGCAGCATTTACATCGGAGACTCCTTTCGACTGTTTCTCGATGGGAGCTCAAACCGGCAATAAGCGGGGGCAGGAGTAGTACTGGTATCTCCAGATGGAGACGTATTGGAACAGTCCATTCGATTGGGGTTCAAGGCCTCAAATAATGAAGCAGAATATGAAGCATTGATTGCAGGACTAAAGCTGACGGTAGCAGCAGAAGCAGATGAAGTGATAGTCTTCTGTGACTCGCAGCTCATAGTTAACCAGACAACGGGCGAATTTGCAGCCCGAGATGAAAGGATGTCAGCCTACGCAAAGGAAGTCAACAGGTTAGTAGCTTTGTTTCATAATTGCCGACTACATCAGGTTAGCCGAGATGATAACAGTCACGCGGATGCACTAGCCAATCTGGCCAGTACAATACAACCTGGAAAAGCAAGGACAATAATGGTCGAATACTTGCTGGGCCCGAGCATCGAACCACTGACCACAGAGCACGAAGCAATGTCTCTGGACATTGGACCAAGCTAGATGGATGCAATTGTTGCATTCCTGAAAGAAAAAAAGCTGCCAGACGACCACAAGAAGGCACACAAGATTAGATTGAAGTCGGCGAGATTCAATCTGACAGCAGAAGGACATCTCTACAGAAGATCTTTCACTGGACCCCTTTTAAGGTGTGTACACCCGTCACAAGTTGAAGATTTTTTGTATGAAATACATGAAAGAATCTGTGGAAGCCACACTAGGGGCAGATCACTTGCCTATAGGGCTATTACCCAGGGGTATTAGTGGCCCTACATGTAGAAAGATGCATAAGCGTATGTGAAGAAATGTGAAAAATACCAAAGGTTTGCACCATTGCTACACCAACCAGCAACAGACCTAAACCCAGTATCCAGTCCTTGGCCGTTTGCCTAATGGGGCATGGATCTCGTTAGGCAACTGCCCCAAGCAACTGGACAAAGGAAGTACCTGCTGGTAGCAACAGACTACTTCACCAAGTGGATAGAAGCTGAGCCCCTAGCCAAGATCCGAGATGTAGACATGAAGAACTTCTTATGGAGGAACATCATCACCAGATTTGGGATTCTGAGAGCAATAGTTGCTGACAATGGAACATAATTTGGCAGCAAGCTAATCAAGAACTTCTGTGCAAAGTTCAAGATCAAGAACTACTTTTCAACCCCAAGCTTTCCTCAAAGCAATGGACAAGCAGAAGCATCCAACAAAGTTATCCTAGATGGGATAAAGAAGAGGTTACAAGCAGCAAAAGGAAAGTGGGTGGATGAACTACCAAATGTACTCTGGGCATATCGGACTACGGGGGAATCCCCCTTTGCCATGACCTATGGCACAGAAGGTGTCATTCCGCTTGAAGTCGACATCCCTAGGATCAGAACCCAGGGAGTAGAGAACGGGACTAATGATGTACTCTTAGCCCGAGATCTAGACTTACTAGAAGAAAGAAGGGAGAATGCTGCAATTCAGCTCGCAGCCTACCAGCAGCAGCTCACCAGAGCTTATAATAAAAGAGTCAACCCAAGGGAATTCCAAGTCGGCGACCTAGTTTTGAGAAAAGTCGTCGGCAACAAGAAGGATCCCAGGGAGGGCAAGCTTGGCCCAAACTGGGAAGGACCCTACAGAATCACTTCGGTATTGGGCAATGGGGCATATCGGCTTGAAGATAATGAGGGCAAAGAGTTGCCAAGACCCTGGAATACTTGTAATCTAAAGTTTTTCTATCATTGAATTTTCCTTGTTGCTTGCCGACATAATGAATAAAATTTCAACATAATTCTACTATGTTTGTGACTGATAAAGATACATAACGTTTTTTCTAGAAGACATGCATAATGAGATCCCAAGTGGAACTTAGGTTCACATTAGGGGGCAGAGAAAAGAGATATGATGTTTAACACTTGTTGAAACTTGAGAAAAGTTTACAAGTTAAAGTTAAACCGAAATGATATTTAACACTTGTTGAAACTTGAGAAAAGTTTACAAGTTGAAGTTAAACCGATATGATGTTTAACACTTGTTGAAACTTGAGAAAAGTTTACAAGTTGAAGTTAAACCGATATGATGTTTTACACTTCTTGAAACTTGAGAAAAGTTTATAAGTTGAAGTTAAACCGATATGATGTTTTACACTTCTTGAAACTTGAGAAAAGTTTACAAGTTAAAGTTAAAATCGAGATAATGTTAAAACACTTGTTGAAATTTGAGAAAAATTTACAAGTTAAAACCAAGGAAGTATTGAGCTAAATACTTACGTACTTGCCGATGTAAACTAAAGTGTTTCACCCCGAGAAGATTGCACAAGACTATGGCGCATCTTGAAGAACACAAAATTATTCTAAGTATGAAAGTCATACAAGAAGCAATAAAGGGAAGGCAAACAATGCAAACATTCAAGAAAGAAGGAAGTTGTATTCATTAAACGGCACATCGGCAACTTAAAGAGTTTACATTACTTTGAAAGAAGAAACAAAGTACAAAAAAGGAAAAGAAATATATCAAAACTAAGACTCCTCAGCATCATTGGTAGGCTGGGTCTGGATCTCGGAAGACTGTTGGGAGGACATCTCGGCCACCTACTCGACTGCAAGCTCAGCATCGATCTCTTGTAGAGTCTGATCAAGGCTCTTGTCGGCGAGAGGCACGTCCAAAGATGCCTGCTCAGGGGTAGCTTCGTTGGGGACCTCCTCAACCTCCTCATCTTGAGTCAAGTCTAGGACTTGCTCATTTTGAGGAAGAGACTTGGCCCCAGCATCGTCTTTTGGCTTCCTCACCAAAACCTCCTCCTTGGACTCAGAATCGTCGTCGACAGGCTGGCTTGGAGTTGGGGGGAATAGCAGAGGAAGGACATCGACATTTCTGAGAGGGGAGTCCTCGGGGACATCAAGCCTTTTTAGGAAAGTCATCCAGCCAAGGGTGAAACCCCTGTTGCATGCCTGCTTCACCTGCTTTTCGTAGTCCGCCATGACGTCGGCCACCCCATCGTTGTAGCCCTTTTCATCAACTGCCTTGACTTCAGCCTCTTTGGTGGCCAGAGCATCTTGCAATTCTTTTTGGGCCTGGGCCATTTTCTCCTCGGCATCCTTATTTTCAGCCTCAAGCACCTTTTTGATGGCCTCAGCAGAGTCCGCCTTTTCTTCAACGTCGTTTTGGGCTTTGATGGTTGCCTCGGCCTAGTCTTCCAACTTTTTCATTTTTTATTGCAAACTTTTGTTGGTCTTTTGAAGGCTGGAGACCTCCCTCTTCATTTTGGCCAACTTCTCTCGATTCTCAAAAGATTGTATTGAGAAGGAATGGGCATGCTGGATGGCCTGAAAGTAAAACAAAACAAAAATTGTTAAAAAAAATTACAAGTATGGAATGAACAAGAAAGAAAGAAAAAGTTGCCGGATAAAGACACTTACTTGAACGGAGCGTTGAAGCATCAGAGCGTAATTTTCATACTCGTTTAACTCAACATTTCGGTTGAGATCGCCGGGGAGAAGCAGAGCGGTACTGAGGGCTACGCCGACGTTGATGTCATCAGCACTATCGTTGGCCATAACCGGCTTATCTTCCAAAGTGATTGTGGGGGCCCAGTGGGCATCATGTTTTTTGGACCCCGAGGTAGTTGCAGAGGAGGACCTCGGCTTCTTTGATTTTGGAGATTCGGATGGCTGGGCCTCAGAACGCCTCTTCCCAACAGCGGATTGGGACTTATCACTCTCATGCAATTTAGAAATCGGCAAGGTGTCCTCAGTGTCGACCTGAGTCACCCTTGCCTTTGGTTGAGCCTTTTTGATTCTTTTTTGTTTTGGCAGAGGCTAGGTTTGCCAAGGCTGAGCGTCAACATCAGAAGGGATGCTGGCCAGGAGATCTTTGGCAACAGCTTTCTGGTGGCCCATTTCAGCAGCAAACACGGTTCGTCGTCGACGTTGTTGTTGGGATATCGGGATCAGGTATGGAGCCGAAGTTGACGGCTGCTTAGTTGGATCAGAGGTTGATCCATGGTCTATCCGAGATGTGGACGCAACTTGTGGAGTTGTGGCGGAAGGTGGAGAAAGGCTTTTTTTCTTCTTCTTTGGGATGTCGGGAAGAGCAGACTTATACGTCGGAATGAAATTAAGCAGTAGAGGGGCCTTCCGCTTGAGAATTGGCAGATCCAAAAGGCTCCTCAAGTCTTTGCTTGGAAAGAAAGTCTGACAGAAACCCTTTGGAGGCTGAGGAAGCGCTGCAAGAAAAAACAGACATTAGAAACAAATAAAGAGTGTCAAAGACTTTGAAACAAACAAGTAAGTATGGACACAGGGCTCTTACCATTGCCCTCTACAAAAACTGATCGAAGAAGAGGATAGAGATGGAGGTCCTCGTCTGAAGCGAATTCCCAGTTCCCTCAGGTAATAAAGTAATCGTCTCCAGCTCCCTTGTTGGAGTCTGGGAGGTCGGCTACGATTTTGTATTCAGTGGACCTTGGCTTAAGGTAGTAAATATAGCCCGTATCTTTTTTGAGACCATACATGGTGTAACAGTACTGGATATCGGCTAAGGTGATCCAAGCGTTTTCTTGTTTTGCTAAGGCTATGATACCATTAATAACTCGGTATGCGTTGATGGCAAGTTGCAATGGGTTCAACTTATTATAGTGGATTATCTCACGGAAAAGGATGTTGAGTGGAAGCCGAAGTCCGCACTCAATAAAGGCTACGACAGGAAAGGGCATGGAATCAATAGTGGGCATGATGGAGTCGTCATCCCCAGCCAACCTCAGATAGACGTCGGTAGGGATGTCAAACTCACGCCTAAAGTGATCTAATTTGATCGGAGTATCTACTCTATGTTTCCATATACCCATGATATCGGCTTAAACTGAAAAGGTTGGATTTCAAAAGGGGTATCTCTAAAGGGTTTTTATGGTTCTCGGCTAAAGCTGGAAGATACACAGAATGTGTGGGAATAGTTTCAAATCGAGGGTTCTACAAGCAAATCCTAAACCTAGATCTATGAAAGCAAGGATTGAAGACAAGAATCTGGAAAAACATGGCAAACAAAAACAAGAATACGATTCAGATTCAAGAACAAAGATGGACTATCAAGAACATCGCAAGTACAAAGGGAATTAAGTCAAGAACAGTGGCAAAAGTGCAAAAAAGTTGTGAACAGTACGTATACTCAAGACATGGGCAAAAAGCAAGGTTGTGGAATAAACGTATTCAGATACATGATTCATCAATTAAAAACTTGAGTAAAACAACAATGGCAACTAATAATGAAGAAGAATTTGTTGAAAAAGCAACAAGAAATAAGAACCAGGGGAAATTGTGGCTTACCAGAAACAGAGAAGCCGGGATGGGATTTGCCGAGGTCTAACAACAGTTGCAGAGGCGGAAGATCGGTGGGAGTTACGCCGGAGGTGGTAAACGGAGCAAGTTGCAGAGCTCAGAAAGCTTGAGCAATGGCGGATCTGAGGAAGAAAGCTAGAGAGAGAAAGAGCTAGAAGATTGAACAAAAAGTGAAGCGACAAAAATAAGGGAAAAAAGTTTTTGTTAAAACTTGAAACGGCAGCAAACGAAATTAATGCACCTAAAACAACATGAGCATCAGACGGTGCAAATATGCGCAAGACGATTAAGAAGCGCGTACCAGGTACGATCTAGTAAGAAAAAGGCACGTGGCTAAAACGGTTGAATTGTGATGCATGACAGCTCATGCACGTAAAGAAGTTCTTGGAAATCTTGATCTTTAAAAAGACATGTCATGATGGTCTCGGCTGAAGCCGATGTACTGACAGGAAGTACCGATATAGGTTCCATCACCTCAGAATGCCGAGGTAATAGAAGCTGGGGGCAGTTGTGGGGACATATTTTCTGAGTCCCAACACGTGGCCAAGGTGACGCCGATGTGTCAGCCAAGGTGCCACGTGTCCAGGACATGACGCCGAGGTGATCTCGGCAAGGCCGAGGTTATCTCCGAAGATATCGGAATCCGAGATAAGCAGATAAGGGACAAGAGTCCTAGAATAAGGAAGGACTTTAGCATGGATAAGGATAAAGCTCTTAGGGAGTTTATCTTTATCTTTTGGAGAGTCCAGGATAAGCACTGAGCAAGAGTCCACTGAAGCTAGGCTTCTAGTGGGACAAGGATTGAGTTTGTTATAAAAGAGAGGTACCCCCATGGGTCTAAGGTACACAATTTATATTCTGAGCAGTGAGTTTAACACTATTGATTATCTTTGAGAGATATACTGACTTGATCGTCAGAGTGCCCCCGGGTGGATGAACAACCACCGGAATCTTCTTTTTCTGTTGTAGGTCAGCTAAGTGTTATCTATTCTGCCAGTTCTCTCCAGCTGAATACTGAGTTGGGCAGTGTGATCGGAAAATCACTCATACACAACAAATAAAAGAAAAAGTAAATGGACCTAACCCATTGAATCATGACTATTTCTGCTATTCTGATATTCAAATTCGATGGAGATGAAATTAGACCAATTGACCTCTTTTTTTTTTTTTTATTCTTTTTTCGTTTCTTTGGACTTCACAAGAATTTCTCCTTATTTCCGATTAAATCTTCTTATTCTTAGATATTCCATTGGAATAAATTGTTATTCCGTTCCTCGGCGGAAAAAAGACTAATTTATTCCAAGTTACAACATAAAAGATACTCGTAAATAGCATTTTTATTTTGACATTTGCCGTATTGATGGGTAATGCCAATTTATAATATTTTAACATTATAAGGTGCAAAAATTTTAGTGTTTTCATTTTGACAACAACTAGAAATGCTCGCATTTTGTAAAATAAGCTATTTTAATTTGCATAACACTGAATTTTTTTTTTTAATTTTATTTATTTATTTTTTCTTTTTTGACATACTTTGTTCGTTACATACACTATTTGTTACACAGTTGGGTTTAACAATTGGTTTTCAATCAGCTTTTTTTATCGAAGTTTTTTTATTTTTAGTAATTTTTTTAATTATTTTATAACTTTTCAAGTTTAGATCCGACTAGACAAGACGGATATGAAAAGTAATTAAGAAAAAAATCATTAAAAATAAAAAGGGATTAATTATATCATTAGTCTCTATAATTCAAGTAAAGTGTTATTTTAGCTCTTGTAGTTTCAATTTGAATAATTTAAACCATATACTTTCACTTTTGTTACAATGTGATCCTTACATCATTCATTAACATTTTGGGCTAATTATATTAATAATCCATGCATTTTGTCCCTTGTTTAATTTTGATCGTTGTAATTTTAATTAACTTGATTTTGACCCTTAATTTTATAATTTTGTCTCAAGTTAGTCCAATTGATACTGTTGAGTTGAGTTGGTTGAGGTTAACTCACTCAGTTAAACAAATTTAAAATTTTGCTTGTGAAAGCATAACAATTTTTCATAAAAAAAAAAAAAGCAATTGTAATCAATTGGGTTAAATTGAAACAAAATGATAAATTGAATGTCAAAATTGAATCAATTGAAATTTAATGGACCAAAATGATATAAGGACCAAAATATATGACTACATGTGTAATTTTTCCTAACATGTTGGATGGAAAAAATGTCCAAAACTAGAGGGACCAAGTAAAATTAAAAAAACAAAAACTATAAGGACCATTAATGTAATCCACTAATTTTGCACATAGTATTTTTTGGTTCAAAATTCTAACTATAAGTGATGTTGGGATCACATTGCGAACAAAATTAAAGTATATGATTTAAATTGTTGAAATTAAAACTACGAGCACTAAAGTAAAATTTTACTCGAACTAAAAGGATCAATTGTGTAATTTGCCTAAAAGCCAATATTTGCAAGTTTTTTTTGTTATTATTATTATTTTTACTTTTAGATCCTTCTAGATTAGAGAAAACACTCCATCTGAGGTTCTAAAAATTATTACCGAACTTTGAAGATGGATCCCTATAACTACACTGATGTTAGTACATGTCTTGTAGTGTCGTTGAATGTAGAACACTCCAATAATAAATAAGCAACTCTTCTCTTTTTGAATGCTCAATATGTTGGTGAGAGTGAGGTGTAAACCACTTATGGTGGTTCATAAAAATAAATATAAGAGAGGATTGGTATTTTAAAAAAACTGATTTATTTCACTCAAACATGTATAATACACTGAGGAGAGAAAAAACACAATCTTACTCTCTAACTCTCTTCTTTCTCCCATACTCTGAATTCTCAAAATACAATAGCAATAGATAGATAAAACTAGTAATGTGAAACCATTAAATGCAAATACAACTGAGGCTGTGAATTTCAAACGGTTGCAACCACTTTTGATAAAACTTAATTTCTGCCTCCGTTCTACTCTTAGGCCAGTAGAAAAGAACAATTATTGGTGAAACAAGATTACTTTACAACATCCCCCCTTAATCTTGATTCTCCATGCTGCTTCATCCCAATCATCAACTTCATTCTATTGAACAGATCATTTTTCAATAGCTTCGTGAAAATATCTGCAAGCTGATCTTGAGATTCGCAAGGAAATAATTCCACCTCTTTATTTTTTACATGCTCTTGGATGAAATGATAGCGGGTGTCAATATGCTTACTTCTTTCATGATAAACTGGGTTCTTTGCTAATACAATTGCTGAGCGATTATCAACATAGATCTCAGTAGGATTTTTTTGTGGAAATCCTAAATGCTTTAGCACATTTCTTAACCAAATTGCATGACACACAGCTGAGTTGGCTGCAACATACTCAGTTTCGCAAGTTGACAGTGTCACAATAGCTTGCTTCTTGGACAACCAAGTGAACACTGTATTTCCCATAAAGAAAGCAAACCTAGTAGTACTCTTTTGTTCATCTAAGTCACATCCCCAGTCACTATCTGAATAGCCAACAAGACTGAAATTATCAATTGGTTTATAGAATAAACCATCATTGATTATACCTTTGATGTAGCGAAGAATTCTCTTTGCTGCAAATAGATGTGACTGATTCGGTGTTTCTATGTATCTGCTAATCAGTCCTACTCCATAGAGTATGTCTGGCCTGGTGCAAGTAAGATAGCAAAGACTTCCAACTAAGCTCTTGAAATAAGTTGGATCCACATCACCTGCCTTTGTACCTTTTTTAAGCTCCACTCCACTGTATGCAGGAGTGTTCACTGGATTGCAATTCTCCATTCCATATCTCTTGAGAATCTCCTTGGCATAGCCACTTTGGGAAATAAAAATTCCATATTTTCTTTGTGCCACTTCATTGCCGAGAAAATGAGTCATCAATCCAATATCTATCATTTCAAATTCTTGGATCATGCTTCTTTTAAATTCTTTGAACATAGCTGGATTGTTTCCAGTGAAAATTAGATCATCAACATAAAGACAAGCAATCAACATGCTTTTATCAGCTTTCTTCTTCAAATATAGTGTGTGCTTATATGGGCACTTTTCAAAACCATTGTCATGAAAATACTGATCAATTCTAGTATTCTATGCACGCGGAGCTTGCTTCAATCCATAAAGTGCTTTCTTCAATTTGCACACTTTGTCTTCGTGTCCATTCTAAACATACCCCGAAGGTTGTTCAATATAAATTTGTTCTTCAAGAAAACCATTAAGAAATGCATATTTCACATCAAGTTTATAGATCTGACATTTGTGCTGGGCAGCCAAAGAAATCGTTAGCCTGATAATCTCCAACCGGGCAACTGGGGCAAACACCTCTCCATAATCAATTCCAGCTCTCTGCTTGTAACCCTTTGCCACTAATCTTGCCTTATAGCATTGCACTTTGCCTTGTGCATTCCTGTTTGTCTTGTATACCCATTTCACTCCAATAGGTTTGTGCCCTTCTGGTAGACTAGTAAGCTTCCATGTGTCATTTTTCTCAATGGCAAGAATTTCTTCATCCATTGCTTTCTTCCATTTATCTTCTTAGATGGCTTCTGAGAAAGTAAGTGGATCACTATCTGCGAGTAGGCAGAACAAATTCAGATCTGCTTCTTCTGTAGCTTAATATATCTCCTACAAATTTCTCATTGGTCTTGGTTGTTTGAAAAAACTATCATCTGATGATGATGATGATGATGATGATGATGATGATGATGATGATGATGCATCACTTCTGTGAGAAACTGGCAATCTAGGTGCCGGTATTCTATGTGGAGGAGTTTGTGGCTCATCTTGAACTTCTCTTGTGATTTCAACCGAAGCTTTTGATGTTTCATCTTTAAGAATGAGTTCTGCATCTTTAACAACTTCATCTTGATTCCAGCTCCAAGCTTCTTCTTCTTCAAATATCACATCTCTACTTATGATTACCTTTCTGGTAATGGGATTATACAACCTGTATCCCATTGTTTTGTATCCATATCCGACAAGGATACATTTTTCTCCTTTATCATCGAGCTTTGTTCTTTTTGCTTCTAGAATCTTGGTGTACGCAACACACCCAAATATTCTGAGATAGTTGACACTTGGCTTATGTGAACTCCAAGCTTCTTCTGGAGTCATAAAGTGAAAGCTCCTGGTTGGGCATCTATTTATTAGATACACAGCACATGATACGGTTTCAGTTCAAAATTGCTTGGGCAATCCTTTTCCTTTCAGCATGCTCCTTGTCATGTCTAAGATTGTGCGATTTTTCCTTTCAACAACACCATTCAGCTGTGGCATATATGATGGTGTTGTTTGATGCTTGATTCCATGCTCTTTGCAATAATTCTTGAAAGCATCTGATGTATACTCTCCACCTTGATCTGACCGCAATGTCTTGATGCAGTAGCCACTTTGTTTTTCTACAAAAACTTGGAAATCTTTGAAGATACTGAACACCTCCAACTTTCTTTTAAGAAAATATACCCATGTCTTCTGACTATAATCATCAATGAAGGTGAGAAAATATCTATTCTGTCCATTTGACATTGGCTTCAATGGACACACATCAGTGTGTACTAGCTCCAGCAAGCTTTGTTGCTCTCCACTTCACTTCTTTGGCAAAGCTACTTCTGTGATGCTTGCCAAGAATGCAGCTTTCACAGACTTCATTACTATGAGCAATATAAGGGAGCCCTTTCACCATATTCTTGCTTGACAACAGCTTCAAGCTTCCAAAGTTGAGATGTCCAAACCTCAAATGCCATAACCAATCTTTGTCTTTGATGATAGCACTTAAACATTTGCAGCATCATGTTAGATGCTCAATGCAAACATCCGATTCTTGGACATTCTCACCCGAGCAATCAAATTACCATAATTGTCTTTGATGGTAAGATGATAATCTTTTATGCTGATGTCGTATCCTTTCTCTAGGAGTTGTCCCATACTCAAAATATTGTTCTTCATGGCAAGAACATAATAAACATTGGAGATGTAATCATGATCTCCATTCTTGAGCTTGATCAGAATATTGCCTCTTCCTTTCACTGGAGTCTTTGAAGAATCACCAAATGAGACTTGTGCTTGTACAGTCTCATCAAGCTCAACGAACAACTCTCTTTTACTACACATGTGATTACTGGCTCCCGAATCTCGATACCAAACATTGTTTTCGTTTTTAGTATCTCCATGGTGGACAAACAGAACTGTAGATCTGACTTTATTTGTTTCCTGCTCGACAAAATTTACTTCCTCTCTAGCTTCTGTTGTTGCTCTACTTTGGCATTCATTGTTGTACTGCCCAAACTTGTAGCAATGGTAGCACTGAACATTGCTTTTGTCAAATCCTGGTTAGTTGTTGTAACCACCTCCTCTTTCTCTTGCTCTTCATCTTGGAGCAAAGTGCAGTTAACTTCCTCCTCCTCTAGCTGGACTTTTTTCGCCTCTTCCTCAAAAACCAGAACTTCGGTTATTGTAACCATGGCCTTTTCCTCTGCTTCTTTGTGATTTTCCCCCTTGCTCGTTTCTGTCATCTCTGAAAGAAAGCTTTGATTGATGAGCTTGCTCTAGAGAACTTTGGGGTGTCTTCTTGTTGATCCTTTTTTCATGAATCTCAAGTGTGCCCATCAGCTTATCGGTGGTCATGGCACTGAGATCCTTGGACTCTTTTATTGCTACAACCACATGCTCGAACTTGGGATAGAGTAATCGGAGAATCTTCTCTATCACTTAAAGAGATTCCATATTCTCTCCATATCCTCTCATCTAATTAACAATGGTCAATGTTCTGTTGAAGTACTCAGAAATTGACTCATTCTCATTCATGTGCAGTATCTTGAATTTGCCATGTAATTCCACGGTGTGAATTGCAAATAATACTTCATGCTTCTTTAGAGGTTGCTACTGTTGAAATCTTCTCAGAGCTTAACTCATCAATCCCTTAACAGAGCAGATACAAGGCCTTTTTATCTCTCTTTCTTGAATCTTTTAACGTCGTCTTCTAAGCTTCATTTAAATTTCTTTCATCTTCGAGAGTAGCTGGCTCGTCATATCCTCGATCCACTGGCTCCCACAAATCTTGTGAGGCTAGTAGTACTTGCATTTGAATACTCCAATTTTCATAGTTCTCCTAGCAAAGTTTTGGAAACTGGAGTTCAAAGAAATTATTTGTGTTGGCCATTGGTTGACTTTAAGAAATCTGCAAATTTTCAGGATGGAATTTGAAAATTCTGACCGTACAAATGTGTCCGGAATATTTCAAATAGTTGGAAAGCACTATTAGATCACCAAAAGCGGACTTCAAACGGCTTAGATCTAGCAAAAAATAATTGAACGGCTTAGATCGGTGGAATCTGGGACTTCTGAGAAACATCGGATAGTTTTCCAGATCAAATGACGTCAGCGGGGTGGCACGCCTCGTCTGTGGCTTGGCGGTGCGGCTCGGCTCGGCTCGTGGCTCGGCTCGATTTAACGGCTTAGATGACGTCAGCAATGATGTCGTCAATGACGTCAACTCCTGGATACAGGTCCGGATTCGGGCTAATGGGTCGAATCGTATGCTGACAAGTCAAACTCTACAAATCCAGGCAAAGAAGAAGTGTAGAGGCACGTGGACGCGTTTCTGCGCGTGGCAACGACATCATAAGGCATGTGGGGCGCGTGCGAGCTCTGTGGGACTCGGTTTTCAATGTGGTTTTTTGTAGTGTGATCGTCTCAATAAGACGTACACACTGGTGTGATCGAAAGATGATTTCAACAGCTTTGATTTCTGGGCAAAATTTAAAACGATGCTTTGTTCTACTATTTTTTTGAAAAAACAAACCCTGCTGGTACTCTAATACCACTGTTGGTGAGAGTGAGGTGCAAACTACTTATGGTGGTTCACAAAAACAAATATAAGAGAGGATTGGTAATCTGAAAAAAATGATTTATTTCACTCAAATATGTAGAATACACTGAGGAGAGAAAAAAAACACAACTTTACTCTCTAGCTCTCTTCTTTCTCCTGCACTCTGAATTCTCAAAATACAATAGCTATATATAGATAAAACTAGTAATGTGAAACCATTAAATGTAAATACAGCTGACGCTATGAATTTCAAACGGTTGCAACGACTTTTGACAAAACTTAATTTCAGCCTCCATTCTACTCTTAGGCTGGTGGAAAAGAACAATTATAGGTGAAGCGAGATTACTTCACATCACAATAGTCCTAATTTTGAAAGTTATAACTTGCTACTACAACATGCATACCTCAACCCTTGGTGGTGGTTCGAACATTTATGTAGAAGCGCTCTGCCGCCTTCTTATGTTTCTTTTTCCAATCAAGAATACATTCTTTTTCCAATCAAGAATACACTTACGTAACAAATATTTCTGATCTAGAAATCTTCCCCTAAATGGATTGAGTTTAATCGCGTCAAAAGTCTCTAGCTTACAAATATAGGAGAGCCACTTCTCTACTGGGATTGTTCAACTTCGGAATTGTATAATAACTAAGGTTTAACATCCATCATAACCTCGACCATTGACATCAACCACTAGAAATGCTTGCATTTTTCAAAATAACATATTTTAGTTTGTATAACACTATTCTTTTCACATTGGTTCATTACATGCATAATTAGGTTTGACAATCACCTTTTTAGTAGTTTTATTTTTTATTTTTCGTGAACTTTAATTTTTTTTATTTTTTATTTCGTGAACTTTAAATTTATTTATTTATTTATTTAATTTTTTTTAAAGAAAACTCTTCACTTTTTGGTCTTATTAGATTAGAGGACCTAAAAAGTTAAAAATTAATAATAAGAAAAAAGTTCAAAAAAAGTCCACTTGTTTTTCATATTGAAAAAGCTTTTTACATTTTTCTAAAATAGACAAACTTAAAAAAGTAAAAATGTTTACTAAAGAAAAAGAGTAATAATACAAAAAATAAATAATAAAAAAGGTGACGTTTTTTAGTGTTGCTAAACAAACTAAATTGGACTACCAACCCAATCTTTAATCATTCCATTGACAGGACCAAGTCCAACTCTACCATTTTTAACAAATTATAGTATCAGGACGGTCACAGACATGAAATATAAGGTGAATGCATGCACTTTGAACATGTGCACTTGCAATAACTCATGATAGAGATCAGTCACAAAAGCAACCTTACCTCTTCTCTTGTGGCCACTAAGGTATAAGTGTCCCAACACATTAATTACATATATATGACATTTTTATTTTTATTTTTTAAAATGTCTTTAACGGTTTTAACTTTTCTGATAATTTGATGGCGACATTAATTTATCAAATTATATCCAAATTATGTATTCAAGCTTTATCATTAATCAAATAATTATAGTACTTTTATGTGTTTGAATTGCTAATTTGCTAAATTAGCAGCAAAGAGAAGCTTTGAGAATATAAATTATTAAAATTTTATTTCTAATAAGTTAACTAAGTTTGTGTTATGCCATATAAATACAATTTCTATAAAGAGTGATATGATTGTTTGTGGTTCTTTTATATTAAACTAAAGAGAAATTCTACTATGCACACCTCATTAAACAGATGTACTTTATACATCTCTAGTTTTGTTATTTTTCTTTTTTAATTATTATTAATTTTTTTCTTTAGTTATGACGTTATTATAGTTATGATTGATAAGATCTTTGATTGTACCTCATGTGGCAGTTAGTTATGACTTTTTTTTTTTTAATTATAACTTAGAAAGTTTGGAATTATATCATTTTATTCTTTAATTATAAAGTACATATAATCTTTCCCTAAACCAAAACAATTCATCGTTGTTTATAATTTTTTTTAAAAGTGCTCTCACATTATTACTGAGTTATATATGTACAAAATATTATTTGTGAATCATTTTAAATTAATTTTTTAAATCAACCATTTTATAGGATTTTGTATTTTGAAAACAACACACCAATAACAAATTGGTGGCAAAATTATATTCATCTTGATAAGATTGAGCTTAATTTAGAGCACTGCATCGTGATATAATAGTATGTGTACAGAAATGTTAAAAGTATTTTAGATTCATTTTTAATATGATGGGATTATATTCAAAATATAATCTGGGCATTTGACTTAATGATTGTATAATACTACTTGTGACATAAGATTTCAGATTCAACTCTAATAAAGAGGACTTTAGAACAGAATTGGGGTTGGTGCTGTGCCTTGCGACACAACACCCATGCCACGAGGCCCCATGGGGTGTGTCCCGAGCCTTTTTTAATAATCTGAACTATTTATATTTTAAGGTTTGTCGAGCATTTTATTCATACAAAAATGCAGGTTAATTGGACATACGTAACTCCATAATCAGCTCTAATTATTTTTACAAAAATTATCAAAATTATATCAATTGTCTATTTTTGTTTAAAACAAATGTGACTTGTTATGGAATTACAGATATCCAATTGATCTGATTTCTTTTACGTATGATCTATTCGATAAATCCTATAATACGAACGATTCAGATCATGAAAATAGAATTGGTACACACCCCAACGGGCCTCACAACACGTGTTGTGCCATAAAGCATAACACCTACCCCAAGTCCAGTTTGGTACCCCTTGTGGTGGTTTATTTTCACGGGGTAATTACTAACTAGTCTTATTAAGTAGATTTAAATACAATTAAATCCTATTAACTTTTTGAATGCATCAATAAGTCTTAAAATACCTATATCTATCAAGTTCTTATATATTCTCTCTCTCTCTCTCTCTCTCTCTCTCTCTCTCTCTCTCTCTCTCTCTCTCTCTCCATCATTTTTCCAAAAGCTTTACACTATTGTCTACCACTACAACTATCACTACCACTGCTATCGCTGTCTACCCACTACCACCGTCATTATTTGGATGTTGCCACCATTCACCAACTATCTCCATCATTGTCACAAATATACACTCTATCATCACAAATCTACATTTTACTGTCGTAGAACTACACTTGACCGTCGTCTATCTACACAACCACCATCTCACCACTGCCTCATTTGTTTCATATTCAAATTTATTTTTTCACTTTTAAATTTATCAATCTCTCTTGTTCTTTGTGTTTCTCGAAAAGGATGGTGGATTCTTGTAAGTGAGTGGGTGAATATGAGTAAAGATAATAAATAAATTTACAGTGATAAATTTATCAGTCAGGACTTATAGATAAATAAGACTGGTTAATAAGACAATTTCGTAAGTGCCCTTACTTTCTCCCCTATTATGGGGTTGTATATAGTTAATGGTGGTTGTGTTAGGCTAGTTGGGCTATAGGTTGTTAGGCTTTGTTGACTTTTGAGCTATTATGGGCTAATGGTCTTTTTGATGATGTGAATATTTTTATATTTGTATTTACTCTCCTATTTATTGATAAAAAAGGATTATATTCAAAATGAATTTCAATCAGATATTAATTTTTATGTTTATAAGTTTGTATTGTGATTCCTGTCAAGGATTATATTCAAAATAAATTTGAGTTAGATATTAATTTGTGCATATAGTTTTGTGTTGTGATTCCTGTCGCATAGTACAATGCAAGTCATTTTAGAACACACATCCTGAAAAGGGTGTGTACTACATGCAAGTTATGATATTTGCGGTGCCGATTACCAATAATGTCATAACTAAATTCTTTTAAGTCATAACTTAATGAGTCATAACCAAACATCACATAATGTATAACCAAAGATATTTTTAATCATAACCAAAATAATAATAGATCATAACTAACATCATAACAAGTTATAACTAAAAATCGCAAATGTCACATATGGTACTGTTGGCACCATATTTAAACCATCCAGTGCGAAAGCGACACGTGGCAAGGGTATTTAGATATCAAAGAGCCCCACTTTCGAAGGTGCCCACATGAGTTGCGAATACAAGTTTTCAATTGGCAAATAGAATGAATGACTTGTGAAATTCACGTGAGGAGTGAGTTAGCAGGAAGCAGTTGCTAGCAGTTACATACATATAAAGAGAGGATCACAGCCCTAAGAAGTAGTGAGAATGAAGGAGATCATGGTGGATGTTATCAGCCTAACTGCACCAAGAGAAGGCCATAAATAGATGGAAACAAAGACTGAAGAAGGCCCCCTACCAAATCCAGACTCTACGTCTTTGTCAATTTCATTTTTCTTTAAATTTCTACACTTTACTTTTACACATTGCACTTACATTTCGTAGGAGTAGATTAGCTTTGTAATTCCAGAACCTGGTCGATTTAAAAGCTTCGAAGTTGCCCTTACTAAAGGTAACATTTTGAAATTGTTTATTCAGCTAATCAATTACAATTTATGCCTAGTCTCTCCCTTCTATTCTGCTATGAACTTGAGTTAAAGCTTTGGTTCATCTTTTCAACACAACTCAGTAAAGTCATCTTCATTGAGGTTAAGAGAACCTTAACACAATTGTTTGATAAAAATTGACATTTATTATCTATAAGGACTTTTTAGATCCTTACTCACATGCTTGAATTACATTTCCAACCTTCGAAATGTCAAAAATAGCCAACATCTATTTTTTAGCATGCCTGGTTGGACCAATTTTGTTTTGAAAATATGGTTTGAACATAGTGCTATGGCAAAGAACATCTAGATGGTGAAGATGTTGAAATACAATAAGAGGATTTTTTGCTTCGAACAAAAGGCATACTTGACCCTCCTTCTATTTATGGCCTACATTTAGAGGGCCATGAACAAGTAGAAGAAGATCCTCATCTAAAGGTGGATATACCTACCCAACATATTGGCCAGTCGCAATGGCCAAACTTATGAACACGCACCCTCTCAAGGCCAAACACTTGGCCAGAGTAGTCGGAGCAGGAGTGAACCACTAATATTCACTCCTAGCATATCAAATGAACAATGGAGTGGAATGATGTCCATAATGAGTCAAATAATGATCGCAAACCTAAAAACTTGGTCTGATTCATTCAATGATTCACTTGTTCAAAGAATTGATAATAGGTTGGAAAATATAAGTTAAAGTATACGTCCTATTTTAAGTAATAGAAGCTCTATTCAAATGTCAACCCAGTCTAGAGTAGTTCCTAGTAGCAGCCAGAATGGTGGCGAAAATAGAATAAGAAACGCAAAATCATTCTATGAACCGTTAGACCTACACCTCCAATTGGTCCAGGGCCTTATCGAAGAGTGTTTAATACTGAAGAAACACATGTTGTCTATGTATAGCCTTAGTTGTTACCTTTGAATACATCTGGTAATGCTACGCATAGTCAGGCTGAAACACACAGTACCACACAAATGGTGTCAAATCTAGTCTTCAAATCTACACTCAGGAGATTGGCGAAACCTTTTAGGCCACCACTTGTTCCACTTAGATATTATAGGATATAAGTAGGCACCAAATCCTACAATATATCCTTTGGATCAAATGGTTATACCGTTGGTGCAAGTTATGCCAAATGCACAGCCTCAAACCCTTGACAACAAATCCATTAAGGATATGCGCCACACTAGGCCTAATAAAGAGTCCCTAATGTTATTCCTAGGGACCAATTTTTTAACATGGTGCGAGAAGTGTGTGGTCCTATGGCCCAAAGGGTGCAAACACCAATTTATAGGAAGCCATACCCTGATTGTATAGATAGACTACATTTTATCTTGTTTAGGAGGGATGGAAACCAATCAACCATAGAACTTATTGCTAGGTTCACAGGGAAATGTGGGGAATGCACAAATCACAACTATATAAATCTTTGATTATTCCCTAGTTCATTAACTGGCCCAACATTTGCTTGGTATATTAGTCTATTACCTGGTACGATTCAAACTTGGCTACAAATAGATGAAATGTTTCATGCACAATTTTTCAAAATGGAGCCAGAGCTCACAAAGGCTAACTTAGCAAGGTTAAGCCAATGGCCAAAAGAAATGGCCACTCAATTTATAGCCAGATTCAAGAAGGCCAAAAGTAAGTGCAGGGTGATCCGTCTTGAGCCTAAATTTGTTAGATTGGCTTAAAATGGCTTAGAGTTTAGGCTTCGAAAGAAGTTTTACGCAATGGAACAAAATAGAAATAATTTCTCATATAGGACCTATTATAGGGGCCCTAACATGGAAATAGGTGCTGCTGAGATTATAGGCAAAGAACCATACGTATGTGATGCCTTAATTAAAAAAGAAACTACAATAGATCATCAGTTTAAAAAGAAAGAATTTTATAGAAAATACTCTTTTGATATTTCTAAAGCTAATAAAATATTTGATCATTTATTAGCAACACGGTTTCTAAAGCTCCCTAAAGGAGTGGTTATGCTAACTTCAATGAGTTAAATGGTAAAATGTAATGTAAATGGCATAATACTTGATTTCATTCTATTAAAAACTGTATTATTTTTCGAGACAAGATTCAAGAGCATATCAAGAAGGGTAGGCTTCAACTTCTAGCCAAGGTTAAGAAGGCAATGGGAATTGACAAAGATCCTTTCCCAGAAGTGAATAGGGTGGAAGCTAATGTTGGAGTTCCAAATTCAATCATTTAGGCTTTGGAAAAAGGCTTGAATATTAGAGAATTGGATGTTTTAGACTTCCAAATGAATGAAATGAGGCAAGAACTTGCTTCGAAAGAAAGAAAGTTATCTCAAAAGACTAAAAATTTGGCTCTTCCCATGGCTAAAGGCAGTCTGATCACTCAGCGAACGCATGTACTGTGGAGACTTCAGTTGTTCAGAGGGTTTGCCCTAGGTACAGGGAAGATTACAAGTGGGCCAAAGGAGTACCTAAAAAGGTCAATGCTAGGGATAACACTCCCAGCATTGTAACTAGGAGGCCTAGAAGTAGGTTGCGCCAAATTTATGTCCCATATGAACCAATGGCTCATTTTCAAAGGATAACTTTGGGTAGAAGAAGGAGAATGAGAGAATCATGTAGAGGTGGATTCCATGGGGATTTCATAATAGATTGCCTCTACCAATCACATAAGGAGAGAAGACTTGAGAGAAGTCTAGATGTTAGACGTTTGAGGCCACGCATTCCTTACTCAAGTAAAAGGCAGGTGTATTCCTAGGTACCAGGAGTCCCTAATTGGTTTGTTTTGCAGACTAGACCTAAGGTAAATCGAACTGAACCTCAACAAGATCAAAAGCTGAAGATGGTTAAGCCACTGCCTATAGCACCTAACCAGTGGTTCATGCTAAAAGATCCAAACAGTAGACAAGCAAAGTTGGTGCCTATTCTCCCCAAATCACAAAGGAGAAAGATCCAAAGGAAATTTACCAGGTATCAGAAGGAACTTAAAGACTCTATCAAGATAATCCTAAGAGAAGGGAATGGTAGAGGAAATTGATTGAGAAAGAGCATGTGACATATAATTGTACTCAAGAAAAGAGAGAACAATTTACTCGAATTCATGCTAAAATGACAGCTAAAGAGAATGCTAGTCTAATAAGCTTGTCTAAGGCCCCTAATGGAAAGTGAATCTGAGTTTGAAGATTTGGAAAGCCAGCCATATGACTTAAAAGAAATGGTAGATGGTTTGTTTGAAGCCATGATGGTTAAATAAACCAAGCCTGTAGATATGTAATTGGCTATCACTATGAAAGTAGAGGAAGACTTGAAATCTGAATACAATTCAAAACCTTCGAAGGGGTTAGAGATTCAAAGTAAGCCAATCTAGATCCAATTTGGCTCATTACCTACTGTTAACATAAATATGCTATGTGTTTTGCCTCACAGGGTTAAAGCAAATCCCGATCAAAGGAGGAGCCCATCCATTGAAGAATGGATTTAATCAAATGAGGAGCCTTTCATCCCAGAGATTGAGATAGTGGAGGAGACATACTTTGAAGAGACAATGGAGATAAAGTTCAAGAGACTACGTCTTGCTATCCTTTTGAATACCCAACTCTAAGCACGACTCTGTACATCAAGCCCTTGTACATCCAGGCCGATTTCAATGGATAATGAGTAAGGTGTTGGCGGACAATGGAGTAGCAGTCAATTTGTTGCCCAAAGCCTCTTTGAAGAAGTTGGGGTTTAAAAAACCCAAAAATTATTCTAGCTAGCACCTCCACAATAGGGTTCACAAGGGATAAACAAATGGCCTAAGGGATCCTACTAGTCAACTTCAATGTGAGGTTCAGAAGCTGTGTTGCAGCTTTCTTTATGGTGGATAACAAGGCTAAGTCTAATTCCCTGCTAGGAAGAGATTAGATACATACCAACAAGTGTATTCCATTATCACTGCACCAGGAGATCATCATGGCCCTGGAGATGGAGATGTAGAGGAGATATAAGCAGACCCTCAACCATTCAAAGCTCATGTAGATTTTGCAATGGCAGAGCTCTATGAATAGGAGGTGACACCTCTACGTGTGTTGAGAACTCAAGGTGAGGATGTAGAACTTGGTACAAATGAAAAAGTAGCTTATCTGAACCAAAGGACCCAAGATGGTTTGGATGAGCCAGCATGGAACAAACATGAGTCAGAGACTAGCTCTGAATCAGAAACAGTGCAACAAGATTTATTATTGGCTTCGAATAACTGATTGGCTTTGGATATTGAAACCCGAATTCAGGAAGTTGAAATTTTTTGGGCAAACTTTTCCTATGAAGATGATAAACGGAAACAACAAGAAGTTAAATCACCTAAAGAACTAAAAGATTCTGCAGTCTTACAAAGCTTGGCAGCTAAGGCTCAAGACCCTTTAGAAGAAGTAAATTTGGGAGGAAAGACAGCTTTGAATCTAACCTTCACTAGTGCTTAGATGGATTTGATCTCTAAGGCCAAATTGTTGGGTTCATTGAAAGAATATAAAGACTGCTTTGCTTGGGATTACAGTGAGCTACTTGAATTGGATAGGCAACTAATGGAACATAGGCTTCCTATTGAGCTTAACTACAAACCACACAAGCAAAAGCCTCGAAAGATAAGTTCAGAGGTAACTTTCAAGGCCAAAGAAGAAATTTCCAGATTATTAAAAGTTGGGTTCACTAGAATGGCCAGGTATGTTGAATGGCTTTCCAATGTGGTACCAGTTGTTAAAAAGAATGGAAAAATGAGAGCCTGTATTGACTTTCGAAATTTAAATTTGGCAACTCCTAAGGATAAATATCCAATGCTAGTGGTAGATTTGCTTGTGAACAAATCAGCAGAACATACCATGTTGTCTATGATGGATGGTCATTCTGGGTACAACCAGATATACATAGCTGAGGAAGATGTTCACAAGATAGCTTTCAGGTGTCTAAGTAATTTGGGTTGAAGAATGCTGGGGAAACGTATCAAAGAGCCGTGAATACCATTTTTCATGATCTAGTTGGGGGATTTCTAGAGTGTTACATCGATCACATTATAATCAAGTCTCAGTCCTTTGAAGATCATTTGGCTCATTTGGAAGCTTCATTCAAGGATGATGCACTATTAACTTAAGCTTAATCCTCTCAAATGTGCTTTTGGTGTGTCTACTGGTAATTTTCTGGGATATATGATCCACAAAAGAGGGATCTAGATCGACAGAAGCAAAGTCAAAGCCATCATCGAAGCTAAGCCACCCACTAGTAAGAAAGAATTGCAAAATTTCTTGGGCAAGTTAGTTTCCTTGGAAGGTTTATTGCTAACACTACTGGTAAACTAAAGTCTTTTCTTCTTTGTTGAATCTTAATGACCATGAGGAGTTTTGATGGGAAACAAAACATCAAACAGCATTTGAAGCCATTAAAAGCTATTTGGTAAATGGTCACCTAATTGGGAAGGACTATTTCAAATCCATAAAATGCTCCTAATTGGTGCTTATCACTTAAGGAACCTTAATGATTTCATACATTAAAGGAAAATCAATGGCAAATTCTTGAAAACATATTTTCCAACTGTTTGGGAAACTTCATGCAACAAGGAATTGAAAGTTGACAATGGACAAGCATAAATAAAACAACACAAGACAAGTTGGGAAGCATAATTTTCATTCATATGGTGGAAATTGTACAGAAGCCCATAGTTGGGTCCAAAATGTCTTACATTGCTTGAGTTGTTCATGTATAATAAGTTTCTTGTTATCTATAGAAGGAAGCAATTAAAGTGATTTGGACATATTAGCCTTAACGTCTACCAATTTAGTACTGGAGGCTTGCATCTTATCATGGTTGGTGACCAAGGTTGTTTCCACCTCTGCAAGTTCTTTTTCTAGGGCATCTTTCCTTGCAAGAAGAATTCTTTGTTGAGTTGAAGCTTGGGCCTAGTCAGCACTAAGGGAAATAACCTTAGTCTATATAGTACTAACAAGAGCTTGGTTTTGAATAAGTTGTTACTGAGCACTTAAAGCAAGCTCTTGTTGATGAAGCTGAAAGTCCAAAAAGACCATAGCCTTTAGCAAGATGGAAGAGAGAGAAGACTGGTGATAAAATAATGATTAGCAGCATAGATGAAACCTTTGTTTGAAGGTTAGATTCTTTAAAGCCAATAAGGGCATCTTGGAAAAACTCTTTATTATCCTTAAACAAACTTTAGCACTCAAGATCTAGGGGGATGGAGTTGGCACAGAAGCAAAATGGCCAATGAAAGAGTCTTTCAATTGAAAAGGATTAGCTTCTCAAGGCAGAGATACGGGAGCGATAACAGGTACCAAAATCTGTTGGAGTTCTCGCTCAAATGTCAATAATTCAGGCTCTGACATCTCTACCACTTCACCATCATGGGCCTGAGATGCACCAGCTTCTGGAAAAACTTCAGTATGAGTGGTCTCTAACTTGGCCATGAGGGTAGAAGCTTCCAGTAAGTCTTCAGATCTCAATGTTTAAAGAAGAAACAACAAGTAACTCATCAAGTTCTGGTGCAAGTATATTTTCCACCGTCATTCGAACTAGAGAATCAAAAGAAGAAGTAATATCAACATGGCTAGAAAAGTCCAGGGAAGATGGTGAGGTAGAGGGGGCATGAGAGGTAAGTGGAGTAGACAGGATTACTTGCACATGGGAAGCTAAAAAAAGTTGCTTAGTGTCATCCTCTGGAAGGTTCCCACGTGCCTACTCCTCTACAATGATGGTGGAAAAAATGGCTTGAAGATCAAATGAAGGAGTAGTCCTTACTTTCTAAAGATACATCCTTTTCAATTTATTGCTCATGGCCCTTCCAGTGCTCTTGAAATAGGCATTTAAAACCCCAGCCTCAAGTGAAGGTACTTCTCGTACATCTAGAAGGGTTTCAATAGTTTGTGCTTGAGACTAAGTGAGCACTTGGGATTGTTAATAGACAAAAAGATGGCAGAGTTTGAAGGTTCAAGAACCTTTAGGTAGATGTAGACAATGTAGAAAGAGGACCTGAATATTAGGTTTCAAGAGATAAAGTGTCAATCATCCTCCTACTCCAAACCCCAACATGGGATGTGATCCTCCTCATCATCTTTTTCTTTTATTTCTGGTTGTGTAATGAGAGTTGAGAGTGTCAAAAAAAGGGCAGAGAGATCAGCTCCCTTGTCAGCAAGTGAAGTTACTCTTTTTCTTTTCTGGCTCATTCTAGCAACAAGCATATCTAGAACTTGCTGCCTACTGATGGAAGGCTTTAGTGCTAGTGCAAGAAATGGAGATAAAATATAAATACTTACAACTTAGTCACAAGCAGATAAGTACAAGTACTTGTATAAAAATACATAAATGAAGTCTAAGGTACTTCGTATAATGACTGCTTGGATTGGAAGAGGTCCTGGTAGCTCTTCTAGTGGAAATGATGACTACTGCCATTGCAGGAGCAATCTGTGCTGGAGCTTATAATACTACTGAAGGAATGACAGGGGTTGTGGTTCTAACCAAAGGAGCAGCCTTAGCAGGACCTAGGTTTATGATTATCAAGCCTAAGGGTAAGGTAAACCTAGCCTCTATGTTAGATTTCCACTAGTTCAAAAAAACCAAAGTAAGCTATTGGGCTAGAATTGAAATGAATGAAAAATGAATTTCTCTAGACTCTCTTTTAGGAGCTTGGTTGATTCCCTAATTCTGAATTGAGAAGCCCTCGGATCTCTAGAATACAGTTTGGTTTAGCAGATGCATAGAAGGAATAGGGATAAGCTAAATTAACCCAGATTGTCTGGCAAATTGAGCTGGACAATATAGCTCAGCTATGCACTTGTAAAGATAGACTCCCAACAAGCCTTGTCGGCATCATCAATGCATTCTTTATCTGCCACAAGACTGTGAAGCCATTGAGGACCCCTGATTGGGTTGAAGGGAAGAGAGAATTCTAGTTTTAGATCTAAGGAAAGGTTAAAGAAATAACGAAATAAATAATTAAAGGTTGAAACTTTAAGGTTTACTTTGGAATAAAGCTCACCATAGGTGCGAGGATCCACATCTTTATGATAAGAGGGAACATAGGTTTGAAAATCTAAGAAGTATGCAAAAAACCATAATTGGAGGATCCAAAGTGGACCACCAAGGTTAGGATCTAGAGGACTCTCACAAAAAGAATATACACGTGATGAGTTTACATAACCAATATATGATGAAATCAAAAAGCTTTTGGTCCAAAACAGGACCAGTTTTCTTTTTACTACTACTAAGAAAAGTGGAACAAGAGGGATTATAGTGGCTCACGTTAGAAAACCCGGCCCATTTTATTTTTTGGTTAGGAAACATAGTCGTCTCGAGTGACTTTGGCCTTTTATGGGTGGTTTGGACCCTTAGAATGCCTCAGGTTGGCTTTAGAGTAGCAACCTAGATTTCCTATCTTTGCTTGGTTACACCCACGATGGCTATGACTAGGCTGCGACCAGGCTACAACCAATTTGGCCTTCAAGTTTGTTGGAAAATAGAGGAGGTGCGTGGCCTGCAATGGGGGCTCGAGACCTTCATAGACGCAACAGCAGTGTGGCCTTCGTGCCCACGGTCTGTTTTTCTATATAAAGCACCAAAAGTTAAAAATATCTATCTTTTGAGTTTATCATCTCTCTTCTCTCTCCCTTTGCGCCATTTCCAACCTATTTAAGCTTTTAAGCTTGGGGTTCGTCTATTTTTACTCATTTTCTACTGCTAGTTCCATATACCAAAACGTAGAGCTCAATGAGGGCCTTCATTTGATCTGAGTGGATCATCTTTTTATTACCAATGATTTTTGGGTTGTCTCCTCTTCGCTTCGAGAGGTAGGAATTCCTTTACTCCTTTTCAATACCTTGTTATAGATAGACATGTGGTAGTTTTTATTGTTTTTAAAAGCATGTTTGTTAAGGGATTTTCCAATAGCTTAAAAAGTGGTTTAGGGTTTGAGTTTTGGAAGTTGAAATTGTATGTTTTTGGTCGATTTGTTAAGTTGGGAGATAGCTAATCATATCTATTTTGATAGTGACGAAAGGTCCTAATTTGTTGTTGAGGGTTTATAAAATGAAAAAGGGTAAAGTTGGGTAAGGAATGTGTTATGTTATGGGATTGAATTAATGCTTTGGTTGCTAAAAGGAATTAACCGGGTCTTGTGATTGCTTTGTTTAATGTTGTCTTGAATTGGGTTGTAGTCGTGTATCATAAATTGGGTTTTATTAATAAATAAATAAATAAATAAATAAATAAGGGTTTTGTCTAAGGGTTAAAAGTGTTGAATAATTGGAACAGCAGGTTTGGTTTTCAAGAACGAAATGATGTTCGTAACTCTTTTGAGAAATGATTTCAATGAAGACGTTAATGTTTGGAATTGTGGAACTTGTTGTGGAATGTAATTCAAAAGAGTTGTTTATTTAACTATTAGATATTTTGTCCTTGGTCATCTGTGAAGGATAACATTGTTGTTGAATAGATTATGTGTATGTATTACACTTGCATGCATTTATGTAATCTAGCATGTTGTGATATTGTTTGGAGGTCTGTTTCTCTCTAGTTATGCCAGTAAAGCAGGGCACCTTGATAGACAATTCCACTCCCCTTTAGCTTACACCTGGTAAAGTGTGAATTGAGGTCTGTTTCTCTCTAGGAGGTCAGTAAAGCATGGCGCCTTGAGATAGGTTCCTCTCACTTCTGATTTGCGCCTAGTAAAGTATGACCTCGGGTCGTTCCCCTCCGGGTGAGGCTGATAAAGCGACATTGTGTTATGTGAGTTGTCTCATTTTCCATTCGTGTTGTAGGTCAGTGGAAATTAAAGTATGTATTACCTTCAGTTATTTATGTTTAGAAATATAATTTCTTGGTATATTGTTGCGGGTGTTCCTTGCCCTTGGACCTTTAGCCAAGGAAGGTAGTAGATGTATTGGTGTATAAGTGTGTATAGTGTGTTGGGATGTAAGATTGTGTTATGACTAGTATGTGTGAACGTGTTTTCAAAGCAAATGCTTAGATGAAATTCTTTTACATTAATGCGGAATGTTAAAGTGAGAAGAAAGTGTTGTGATGAAATGTTTTTGAACTAAAATAGAAGTTGAAAAGAAAAGAAGTGATTTTACATTGTGTTGTGTTAAAGAGGATGATTTTGAGAAAATGTACTTATATAAGTGTATTTTGGATATAAATTGTCACATTACTTATATTGTATGTCGTGGTGCATTCATAATCATAGCTATCTATATGTTGCTATTGTTTAGGATCTTATTGGGATCTCTACTGGACTTTATGTTCATTATACATTGTTAATCATTTTTCAGGTGCAAGTTGAGAGATGGTTCAAGATCGGTTATCTTCTTTAATTATTGGCCACGGAGCCTTATATTTGTTGGCGGAACGTCATTGTTGTAAAAAGGTCAAACCCTTATTTTTTAATGTAAAGATATATGTAATTCATATTGCATTCTATAGATATAGAAATAAGAGGACTTTCATTTACTTATGGATGCAATGGATATATAGATTTTAGATTTTGTATGTTATTAATAGAATTGGATTATGTTAAAGGATGTGGTAGGATTATAAGATTAATAAAAAAGTGGGGTGTGACAGGGATTGTGCGATGGGAGTTTGAGTTTAGGTATGGCCTTTCCAGTATAGGAAGAGGTGAAAGTTTCCCCAACATGATATAAGCCAAATAAATGGCACATATCAAGGACAGTAAGGGCCATCATATCACTTCTAAAATGAAACAAATTGAAGGCAGGATTCTAGTAGCATAAAGCAGCAGGGTTTAGGTAAGGATCCTGAGAATGGAATACCTAGAGAGTCGAAGAAAGTCCAGAATTTTAGCTCTTGTTAAGGTCTTTTCACAAGCCTTTGTGACTCGATCATATCAAGTTGTCCAATCCTTCTTAACAATGAGCCACATTCGAAGGGGTTTGGTACCTGTCCAAGAGCTCCAGGAAAGATGGCCCTAGTAGAGCATAGTATGATCTTCGAGGTGAGGGTAAAGATTCGACATTACCATTGGTGGAGCCTCTTTAAAAGTTGGGCCCAAGCCAAAATCCCCATTGTCGCCTTGAGGGATGAAAAGATGAGTATTTGAGGGGCTATTAGGTAAATTCACCTCAAAGGTCAAGCCAAAAACCATATTTTGCAATAGGAGATATGGAGAAAGTATTTCCTAAAGGGAACAACATCAATGACTTAAGAACCATACGCCATTGAAAGTGAAAAATTAATGTTTGCAAGAAGGAGTGAAAAATGGAAAGTTAAGTTCTAAGAGTTGAATGGCAATGGTGGTGTTTGGACAAACAAATGTCTATTTATATGCTTCTCTCTTCAATGGATCAGGTCAACCCAAGTTGGTCATGTAGCTAAATGCTATCAATCTTGGAAAGTAGCTAAGTGTTCAAAATGGGGTCTTTCAATGTATTGGGGATACCAAGAATTAAAAATAAATTTTATTTAATTCTTAGGGTTATCAAAATTGGAAAACTGTCTCAAAAAGTTATAATTTGCTTCGAGTTTGCTTCAAATTTTGGTTGAAAAGGTGATTGATGTGTGTAAGGTACATGTAATGCCCCCAAATGATTTAAATTAAAATATTACTCATAACATGATTAACTCTAAATAATTCATCACCAACTAACAACATTAACCCAATACCCTCTTTCTCATTGAACTATAATCTCAAAATACAAATTCCATGTTCAACTTTTAGTTACATCAACATTAACATAGTTCAAGAAGCCAAAGGAGATGACACAAAAATGCTCTACAGGCTTACAAATATAAAGGCCACAGTTTGTTACAACAAAATGGACTCGCGGTCCCAAAACACATATGCTCATAGCTTCCACAAAATACATTCATGAGCTTTCTTTTTCCAACCAACACAAAAATTCCACCTCTTTCTTACTGGGGCGGTGGCACATCACCAAGTCTTGAAAAGTTAAATAGGAATAAGTTAGATGCCCAGTAAAAATGTTTTTAACAAAGTATCTAATTATTCAAAAATCCATATGGCTAATTACAACCAAACATATTTAATTCAACTTATAATATTGATTTAAGAAAGAACACAAGAATTTGTAACTTCCACAATTTCACAATTCAACACTAGGGGCAAATATTCCATGAAACCCCTAAAGAGAGTCCCAATACATACATATACATAGGTTTATATCCAAAATATCCCCAAGTTTGTTGACTATTAATATGACAAGGAATGGGCACCAGAATCATTTGTTTTTCACTTTTACCAACTATAATACTGCAGGACTAGTGGACACCCAAAAATACTTTCCCACATTCGTCTGGTGATGAGCTCAAGACAAGGCAATTGGACACCTAGACTTTCCATGCACAGGTACCAACAACACACAATACTTTCCCAAACTGACTCCCTACCCGGATTCACATGCTATTTACCACCCCCTTAAAACAATCTTTCCAAAACTTCGAAGTGTTTATACATTCAGGGAAAATAAGAGTAAATTTCACCATTCAAGTAATTGAAGTAAATATGGAGTGGCAATCCTTATAGTTTCAATAAAATCTCAAGAGTATCCCAATTTCACAAATTTTAAATATAATACCTTTCAAACGTCATAATCCAAACATGAATTTAAAGAATTTAAGCTCAATTTCAATTAATCACATTATTTTCAAGTTTCAAAAATTAAGGTTTTTCATAAAATTTAGGGCTTTTGTCCCTCTATCAAGTAAAATATTGTTTCTCAACAAAAATTCCCATAATCCATAAATACTAATAGAAATCTTGATAAAATATGGAAAATTTTCCATTTTTGAAAGAAAATCTACTTTGTAAACTCAAAATTTTAACCATATCACCAATGTCACAACAATACCACATAAAAATCTTCAAAACAAAGAAATACAATGTTAAAAGTAATCCTACCTCAAGAATCAAGACCAAAAAGCTAGGTTTTTTAAGAACTCTTCATCAAATCCAAATCCAATAGGTAGAAACTTTTTTCTTCACCCAAACTCCAACTTTTGTAAGGAATGGGGTTGTAAATCTAAGTAGAATAAGAAATTTCTAGAGAGATATGGCTAGGGTTTTCAGAGTAAGAGAGATAGGATCGAAGGAATGAAAGAAAAAGTAAAGAAAATGATCTAAAACGTCACTTTTAAGTAGTTGATATGGCGTAGATCGCTCGAGCATTCTTTCTACCACTCGAGCGATGAACATAAAATCTCATTATTTCTGCATACAAAATGAGATACTGGGAACCCTCTCTATTTCGCTCGAGCAACCATTTCATCGCTCGAGTGATTTCCCAACCTGCAAAGCAAACAACTAAAAGCCTCTCATCTCCGCTCTAGCAGTATTTTCACCACTCGAGCAGTCACCTGGAATGAATTGCCACAGTACACTTGAACTATTAAATTGGTGAGGAGATGACCAAAAGTCAAGGAGAAAACTTATGAGAATAAGTGACTATGTATCTGAATACAAGTTTATTATACCTTCGAATCATAGTTTCATATAGAAGGATCAATGAATGCAAAATACAAGTAATTAATCATAATCTCCATTTTTATTTCATTATCAAAGATTACATGGGAATTGGCACAATCTCATTAAAGTAAGGAAAGGAAAAGGTTACAAGGTCATGGAATTTGACCCAAAAGTAATCTATGAGATCCCTTTCTTTATCTAATCTTTTTGCAACTTCATCCTTCTTAAATTAGCAATGTTGAAAGGATTGAAACTTTATAACCAGTTCACAAGCTTTATTCTCAAATGCTACGTGTTCCTTCGCCCTGAATTCTAAGTGTTCCCGAAGAGATGTGTCATCAACAAAATCTAGAGAGGATTGTTATGTGAATTTAGCAAAGTCATCCAAGGCTTTTTAAGCCTCGCTCTTTATAGAAAAGAAGGCATTGTGAGACTCTATCAATGCCTAAGCCTCAGCCTTGGCAATCAAATGCCAATTTGAGAGAAAAGGTAAGAAGTGCAAAAACACTTTAACTTCAAGTATGGTTAAAGAATGCATGCAACGACGAATAAGATATCACAACCCCAAATAAAATTCTTGCGAGGGATTTCTTCACAAAGAATTTCAAAGGGGAGTTGGCTGAAAGCATCCAGAAGGATCTTTGTCCTGAGAATGTTATAGCTAGAAACTAAGTAAGAGGGAGTGTAAGCGGGTATCATGTGACTCTCAACAATCCTTCGAAGCTCTAAGGACCATTGTGGATGGTAAGGCAAAGGAGGTGAAGGTTGCTCTGCTTGCAAGATATTGCTTGTCATTCACAAAATCAAGCCATTATGAGGGTTTAAGGCCAACTTCTCTGACCAACAAAGTGAGACTAAGCCCATTGTTAGCCTCAAGGAAGGGAATCCATCGAATAAGGGCTGAAGTTGACTTTGCAGCTAAATACCAATAGAACAAAAAAAGGTCTTCTAACCTATAATTTTTAGAGCAAGGTCTATATGGATATGTGCCCAAGGGCGACTTAATGGTTGAGGCAAAACTCATGTTCAAGAGAAAAATGGCTAGCAATTGTTGTAGGTTGGGGAGAATAAGGGGTTTCCCAATTGGAAGCTACGGGGTTCTAGCTTTGAAGCATTAAGAGGAATTTCAAAAGCATAGTGTGCATTAGCTATAGAATCCTTTGGAGTGAGGACAACAGGAGGAACATCAGTTAGGCTAACAGCTTCGAGACAAAGGTTTAGATCCATGGGAGGAGGATATGTGAACCCAATGGTAGCGTGGGTATTGGCAGGCCTC
Organism: Camellia sinensis; assembly: GCF_055761805.1. Classification (NCBI taxonomy): domain Eukaryota; kingdom Viridiplantae; phylum Streptophyta; class Magnoliopsida; order Ericales; family Theaceae; genus Camellia; species Camellia sinensis. Next base: position 5,912,197 of record NW_028129178.1, on the reverse strand, counting down.
ATGTTGTTTTCAACTTCATCATATGGATCAAAACCGTCCATAGTCAAACTAGTTGGATCTTCAAAAACGCATAATACAAATGGTTTGAAGCTAATGGACCTTGTTTTTCAGTTTGAACCTCATTAAATACATAACCCAAGAGTGCAAGCCAAGAGATCGTGAAGGTAGTTCGTTATAAAGGTTACATTTATGAAGTGGTGATCGTAGGAGAAGAGCAACCGCCAAAGGTTATGTTCACTAGTGTAACCATTATGCTTACATTAGTGCGAAGGGTATTGTTGGCACCACCTTTAAACCATCCAATGTGAAGGCAACAGGTGGCAAGCAAAAGGTATCCAAATACCGAAGAGTCCCACCTTCGAAGGTGCCCAAGTGAGTTATGAATGTAAGTCTTCAACCGGCAAATAGGATGAGCGACATGTGAGAGGCACACGAGGAAGGAGTTGCTAACAGTTACATACACACAAAGAGAGGATTGTGGTCCTAAGAAGTAGCAAGAAGGAAGGAGATCATGGTGGATGTTATTAGCCTAACTGTTTCGAAAGCATCAAGAGTAGACTATAAATAGATGGAAGCAAAAACTGAAGAGCGCCCTCGACCAAATCCAGACTCTATGTCTTTGTCAATTTTATTTATCTTTAAATTTCAGCACTTTACTTTTACGCACTGCATTTACATTTCGTAGGAGTAGATTAGCCTTGTAATTCCAAAACCCAGTCGTTTTAAACATTTCGAAATAACCCTTATTAAAGATAACATTTTGTAATTGTTTATTTAGTTAATCAATTGCAATTTCTTCCCAGTCTCTCCCTTCAACACAACACAATAAAGCCCTCTCCATTGAAGTTAAGAGAACCTTAACACAATCACTTGATAAAAATTGACATTTATTATCTATAAGAACTTTTCAGATCCTTACAAGCACACTTGAATTATATGTCTAACCTTCAAAATGTCAAAAATAACCAACATGTACACAATCCAATAAAATGGGGTGTGTATTATAAAATTTTCCATATATAAAGTACACAATCACTTAAAGTTTGGTCTGTATTTTTTCTATATCTGGTTTGGATCTAATTGCTTTGTACACATATAATGTGTATCGACAAATCTAAGTGGATATATATATTAGATTCAACTTATTTCTAGTCACATGTTGTTTAGGTCCATAAAATCCACCATGGATTCTGCCTTAATCGTTTGAATGGTTTATTTTTTAAATCATAACGTATAGATCATGAAAAAATCAAGTTGAATCGATAATCATAACAACGTTAATTTGTTTTTCAAAATATGCATGTTCTAGTTTCAAATAACATTTTTCATTCAATTCTTTACAAATAAATGTCATAAACTAACGTGACTATGGTTATTGGATTTACCTAGTTGTTTCTATAGATGGTTAATATGTTGTGTTTTAAAAAATAAACAATTCAAATCATTGATGTAAGATTTGTGATGGACCTTATAGGCTAAAACAATGCAATCTAATCCACAAAGTGAACTGAAGACAAATTATTTCGGATATATATATATATATATATCCAAACACACATTTCAAGGCTCAAGGCCCCATTCAAGTGGATTTAGATCTTTCCCTTTAAATAGCTAGGATCAATGTATAAGATTGTAACACATTATTAAAATTTAAAATAAACAGTTAATAATTTTTATGTCAATTTGTAATTTAAAATCGAACTTAATTGTTTTTAAATTTAAAATAAAGTTATACTAATGTGATTTTTTTATAATTATAAATCATACAATAAATATTTTATTGTATTTTATTTATGTATTTATGTAAATAAGAAGATCTGAATCCAAATAAGTAATCTATTTTGGTTTAATAATGACTGAAAAAGACAACATACCTAACACAGACACAAAATTTAGTATTTTATTTGTGAAGCTAGAGAAAGGCCAAATATTTTGTAGTCATAAAGAATTGGTTGTAATTCTACTGATACTTTCTGTGTTAGAAGTACAGAACTAGGTATTTGTAGTAAATACTAAGGCTTTTTTTAAAGCTGAAATTGAAAGTTTGGAGGTAGAAGGGCTTGGTATTTATTGTCAATCTACTAATAAGGGTGTGCAGGTGAACCCAAAAATTTGTAATTCAAGTTGAAGATATATGATTGCTAGGTTTTATTGTGGGAGGAATGCAACTGTGAGGTGTTTATATTTATAAATTGTTGAATTTTATGTTTTCATTTCATTAAGTTCTCTTTTGTTAATGTGTTCCTTTGTCTACTTTTTGTTTTCCTTTTGTGTTTTTGAGAGGAGAAAATGAGAATTCCAAAATCTTATGATTTGTTTTCTTTTTTCTTCTTCCGCTAAAGAACTTACCAAGTCACCAAATTGATTATTAGACTATTTAATAAAATTGAAAGAAAATAATAATAAATTGGAAAGAACCAATGGAATAATTACAAATATATTTTGTGAATTTAAAGAATTAAAAATCAGAAAAAAAAAATTATAAAAAAAAATTAGATTAGATTTTTAAAACTCAAAGGCCTTAGAACATTTTTGCTTATATTATATAATAAGCATACAATGGAGCATATAAAACTACACAAGTGCATTTCATATATTATAAAAAAAGAGCAAGATTCAAAAAAAACAAAAAACAAAAAAAAAAACCCTTTAAAAAATTGGGATTTTGGATCTTTGATACTCTCTCTCACAAAAGTCCTCTAGATTGGAGAATCATCACATTACAATTTATATTTCTTTGGCCACCAATTGCTAATAGTGAGCTCAAAGTTGAACAAAACAAACCACCTATTTAAACCCCAGCGGCTCCAAGCAACCCCCACAACCACTGCTATATTCAAATTTAATTTCCAGATGCCAGGAGTACTTCGAAGTGGTCTATAATATGCTACCGATAGTTCAGTGACAAATAAACTTGCCTTCGGATGATAAACCAAAACATTTCAAGTTCAATTCATTCTATTATTAGAAAAATGTTTGAGAGCTCTAAAATATAAGTTCTAAAGAAGCTTTAAGGGGTGAGTCTCATCCATTGATGTGATATTTTTGCTTTAGTTTTTCTTCTTTCTTTTTTTTTTTTGTGAAATTTTCACATCATTAAAGCTCGAAAATTAAGGGAAAGTATCATTGCTGCTATTATTAAGTGATGTACATATAGATATTTGAAATTTACTATATGTCCAACGTGGCCCTAAAAAACGAGGTCTAAACTTATGTTGATGTTGAAAAATGATTTGGAATTCTAATTCTTGAATTCTAAGAGAGCTCTAATTATATAAATCTCACTATTTTAATTCTTGAATTCTAAGAGAGTTCTAATTATATAAATCTCACTATTTTATTTTTTACTTTTTTTTCTTTACCTTGTCATGTGTATAGAGTTTCATTTAGAACTCTATACATATAGCTCTCAATCACTACCGGTTGATATTTTACACTTTTGGCATGTGTTCCATTGCTACAATCTCCTGCAACTACATTCATAATGACATTCAAATGTCACATAACAAGTTTTTCCAAAGTCGGGCATGTTTAAATTGTTTAGTACATATGAGAAGTTAGTACAATCATATTTGAGTAATGCTATATAAATTATAATAAACATTACAATTTTTTCTTAATTACTGATATAACATCTATCATATTATTGAAATTAATCTTATTTTAAATTTTAAAATTGTATTATTACATAATTTTTTTCTATAAAATTTATAAATTTATATTTTTATACTTATTAAGTTAAATTATGTAGATGCAGAGGGAAAAAAAAGAAGAAAAAAAAGAAAAAAGTACGTGGCATTAGTACTATTGCCTTAAGTGTATCTGGCAACATGTCATATTCAAAGTTTATTTATTATTTGACCAGAAAACAAAATATCAACAACAAAATTACTATGGGCGAATTATATGTAAACGAGAGAAGAGAAAATAAACTATCAATATATTAGGGGGCACTGTGATGATCCTAACGTATATATTATTTTTATGTATTATATTATTGAGTATAAATTGTATGATTATGTGTTTAATTTGTATTTATCTGTCTATTTGTAGAATATCTGTTAGAGTACCGACTTAAAATTTGAAATTGAAAATCAAAACGGATTCAGAAATTAAAATTGATTAGTTCAATAGATTAATTGGAATATGTAGAATCAATTGACAAATTTAATTAAAATTTGATTCGGATCAAAACAATTAGAATAAATTATTTAAACTTGATTAGGATTAACTAAGCTTAAGCTAGATTAATTAACATAATCTAATTCCTTATATATATATATATATGTTAGGTTTTTCTTTTTAGCAATCCCGTTTGACAAAACTTCTTTCAGTTGTAATTGTATTCGATCTTTTTATTTCAGTGAGGTTATGAGTTTTAGATGCGAATCCAACCCGAATTGTGCCTTGCAGAGAAATTTGTGGTGTTAATCTTATCATGTTTGCCACTTCACTGACTATATCAAGGATCGAGCTGGAAGTTGAAGTTGCTTGTCTGCTTGAGCGGCCATTTGTGCGCTCGAGTGGAGAATCTTTGGTTCTAAAAGTTTGAACTGTCTACAAAAGTACTGGAAGTTGTGTTTTTGTGCTCGAGCGGAACTTCCTGTACTTGAGCGTTAGTCCGCTCGAGCAGCCATTCTTGCGCTCGAGCGGAGATCGCGGATCAGTTTTCTATAAATATGTGGTTTCATCCGTTTTTAGGGTTACGGCTTCCAAATCTCCTTTTTGGGAACTAGGGTTTTCATCTAAAACTGTTTTCCTAGTTTCTTTGATGTTTATTTGAGTTTAACGCATGGTTTGAAAAGTATACATCAAATGATTGTTTGTTTCATTCAATACAATAGAGAAAGTTGTTCTTTAGTGGATTCTGTGGAATTTGGGCCTGAAGCTTTGGTGGATTCCGAAGTGCCTCATTGTCGTGGATTCGACATTGGTATTATGAATTCAACGTTGGGCAAGACAATTCCGATGTGAAGACGGGGCCGAAAGAGGTATATAGAGGTCGATTCGATTCAGGCGTGGATTCGCTAGGCAATTGAGAGTACACTTGTGTATTTCCTTTATGTCTTCTTAGTAGATTGTTTTGTGACTTTTGCCCATGATTTTTTTTATCACAATTGGAGGCGCACCAATTGTGATTTTTTCATGTAAAATCATTGTGTCGATTTGTCTTGATTATTGTATTGGGATTATTATTTACTGCTTAAAATTGATACATAATCACAAATCAACATCTAGGAGATTTCTAGATTTTTCAATATATATATATATATATATATATCTGTGTGTGTGTGTGTGTGTCTTAAGCATGTTGAACTCATTTTTCCTTCTTCAACAAAGTGTGGCTGAGAATTTAGAGAGAAAGAGAGAGAGACCAACTTTTAGAGAGAGAGTAGATAGACTGTAGAGAATTGAAGGGAATTGAAGTCATTAAGCTAGTAACTTCTAAATTCAGGCTCTAGGTAAGATCATTACACACAATTCTTGTAGATAATTTATGTAGAGTTCATGAAGTTTGTAGAATCAATTGCATATAATTAAGAGGAAAATGTTAGAATCACCTGAATTCTTATAGGATTGAATGGAAATTGGATATGCATGCATAATTCTTCATCTTTAAGCTTGATTTTCTACAAATTCATGCATGCATGGAGTTTGTAAATGCTAACTTAAGGGATTTTTCACGTTTTTACACTCCTTATTTCATTTAATTATGTTTTGAAAGGAAAGAAGTTCAATTCATTATATGCATGGCAAAAATATTAAGTTTTGAGTTTTGTTTTGGAGAATTGAAAAAGAATTTGAGAATATGGTTTCATAATTTCCATGAGTTCATGCTTTATAAAGAGTTTCTTCAAGTCCTTATTAGTCATGCAAGCTTTGAACATGAGAGACACACCTTTAAACTTCAAATTGCAATCTGGAAAACCCAGAATTCGCCCAGTTTGCTTGAGCGACGGATCTGTAGCTAGAGTGCACTTTGCATGCTTTCAATATTTTTACAGATATTTGCAGTGGGCTCGAGCGACCATGTATACGCTCGAACGAACCCAACTTTACATTGCACTTGGCTCGAGCAACCAAGTGATGGCTCAAGCCTACCTTAATGCCTCCTAGTACTTTTGCAGTCAAGCCACACAGCTTGAGCAACCAAATGTGTGCTCGAGCGAAGACCTTGTTTGCAGCAATCATTGGCAAACACTCATATGCGCATATTTGCATCTCTATACCCTTTGTTTTGTACGTGTGCTTCAATGTGTATCTTTGTTATGTATTTTGTGTAGGTGGTCATCTGAGGCCTAATACCTGTGCCAACCCACTGTGGGTAGTATCTTTGTAAAGATATATTCAAAATTTATTTTGAATTACTTCAATAATGTTATTCTGCAATGTTATTTTGACTGAATGAATGATTGTCTCATTTGAAATGTATTTGTGGCATTCTTTAGTGAACCCCTCGCCTAGGAGAAACAATACCATTGCCCTTTGTTTGATAAGGCCCTTGCCTAGGGAAAATAATACCAAGGCCCTTTGTTATTTGATTATAGAGGTCTCTGATGTTGACCCTAGTAGTCCCTTTGCTTGACCTACATGGTCCCTTCGTTCAGACCCATGTGGTCCCTTTGCTTGACTTACATGGTCCTTTCATTTAGACCAATGTGGTCTCTTTGTTGACCTCTTTGATATAAGCCTTCAGGTCCTTTACTTTGCGTTATTGGATGTACCACATATGAGTTATGATCCATGAACTTTTGATTTGACAAGTACTTAATTATGATTTGTTCCGAAACTCATGAGATATAATTTGTATTATACTAGACATCATTCATTTACTTCTTTATACTGATATTACTCCCTAGGGTTTAGCTTACCCCTTTCCCCTATATATATGTAGATGAGCAAATGGAGTGTCAAGTTTAGAGAACCTTGAGAGTCCACCCTCTGTAAAGCCGCTTTTGGAGTACCTCCGTGATAAGGCATACTTGGACTTTAGTGGAGCCAAGGCGTATCAACCCTTTGTTTTATGTTGTTTTGTTTTTGTCATTTGGTGACATGTTTTGAATGAATATTATGTGTTAGGTTTTTATTCTTGGCAATCCCGTTTGACAAAACTCCTTTAAGTTGTATTTGTTTTCACACTTTTTATTTCAGTGAGGCTATGAGTGTTTAGATGCGAATCCAACCCGAATTGTGTCTTGCAGAGAAGTTTGTGATGTTAATACTTTCAAGATTGCCACTTCGCTGATTATGACGGGGATCGAGCTGCCTGATCAGCTCACGGGGGTCGAGGGGGCAGCGCCCCTTGGCGGGTCCAGGCCAGTGCCACGGCAGGGTCGAGGGGTAGCGCCCCCGAAGTAAAATGCAAAATTGTATTCAAAGTTGTCTGTCCGCCCTTGCTCGCTCGAGCGAAGGCTGCGTCTGCATAAAAACCTGAAAGAGTTGATTATACACTCGAGTGAAGAGTGTGTGGCTTGAACGAAGGCACTTATGGAAAACACGCGTTTTTGATTCCTCACTCGAGCGAAAGAGTCTTCGCTCGAGCGAGCATCGTGATTCAGATTTCTATAAGTACGGGTTTCTGCCAGATTTTAAGATTACTTCTCCAGATCTTCTTCTTGAGTTCTAAGGTTTATATCTGGGGATATTTTTCTAATTTTCTTTGATGTTTTGATTGGGTATTCAACTCATGGTTTAAAGAGTATACATCAAAGGATTATTTGTTTGTTTTACACAAAAAAAAAGAGTTGTTCTTCAGTGGATTCTGAAGAATTTGAGCCTGAAGCTTTGGTGGATTTTAAAGTGGCTCATCGCCAAGACAATTCCAAGGTGAAGACGGGGTTGGAAGAGACACATAGAGGTTTGTTCAATTCGGGCGTGGATTCGCTAGGCAATTGAGAGTATACCTGTGTAATTCCTTTATATCTTCTTAGTGGATTGTTTTGTGACTGTTGCTGTGGTTTTTTTATCACAATTGGAGGTGTCCAATTGTGGTTTTTTCACGTAAAATCATTGTGTCAATTTGTCTTGATTGTTTGATTGGGATTATTATATACTGCTTAAAATTGATACATAATCACAAATCAGCATCTAAGGGATTTCTAGATTTTTCAATTGGTATCAGAATGGGTTGCTCGTTTGTTTTTTAAAACTTTTGAGCGAGATCTTGTTTGATTTGTGATAATGGATTCAATTCGTGAGGAAAATTCTATGGTTCGACCACCCCTACTTGACGGATCCAATTATTCTTTTTGGAAAGCTCGGATGAGATCGTTTTTGAAATCTATAGATGAAAATGTTTGGCAATCTGTCATGAATGGGTGGACCGAACCAACAATTACCGTTGATGGAGTAACCTTCCCCAAACCAATTGAAAAGTGGGACACAATTGATTACCAAAATAGTAGCTAGAATAGTAAAGCTATCAATTCTCTCTTTTGCGCTGTCACACCTGAAGAGTTTAGTCGTATTTGCAAATGTGAAGTCACAAAAGAGGCTTGGAATATCTTACAAACTATTCATGAGGACACTCCTTTTGTTAAATGCTCAAAACTTCAAAGGCTCACGTCTAGTTTCGAAAACCTTTCAATGAAAGATAATGAGACCTTTGATGAATTTTATACAAAGTTGAGTGACATTGTAAATTTCAGCTTCAATTTAGGTGAAAAAAATACCAGAATCCAAAGTTGTGGAAAAAAATTTGAGATCCTTGCCCGATCGGTTCCAACCAAAAGTTACAGCTATTGAGGAGGCTCGAGATATTGACAACCTCAAGCTAGATCACTTGGTTGGAAATCTCCAAACTTATGAAGCACATAGGAATTTCAAAAAGAAACAAAAAGATACTATTGTTTATAGTAGTGCTCATAGAGTTGAAGAGGATTCTGATGAGGATTGTGAAATAGATTCCAAGATTACGACTGCTTTTATTAAACAATTTAAAAAATCTTTTCTGAAAAAGAATCCTAAACTTTTGGAATCTACTCATACTTATAAATCTAAAGGCAAAGATAAACTCAAAATTAATTCTATAGCCAAGAAGGAGAAAGGAAAGATACAAGGAAACTCTGCCAGAGTCCAATGCTATGAATGCCAAGGATTTGGCCACTTTGCTTCAGAATGCCCCACTGGTTTGAAGAAAAAGAAAGCCCTCACCATCACTTGGGATGATGAATCAGAATCTGATGAAGATGAAAGTGACAATGAAGATCAAGGTGAAGAGGGACATAAATAATTCCTTGCTTTCATGGCGGCTTCCGAAACTGAAGGACGAACAGAGTATCCGAAGTGCCTGGTTGAGAATGCCACTGATGATGAATCCTTGGGTAGTGATGATGAAGAGCTTGAGCAAGCTTATGAATAGTTGTATAAGGAATCTCTTATCCAAATTAAATGACAAACTCACTATGAAACTCAAAGCATGTCAAAAGTGAGAATGTCAAATTGAATAAAGAGATTTCCGAGGCTAGGAATGATGCCCTTAAGATTTCTAATGATCGACAAGCTCTTTGTGCAAAACTCTTGACTTGTGAGACAAAGATGAATGAGCTACAGCAAATCTATGCAACATATGAAGAAAAGATTGAAACTCTCGAGATGTCTCAACTTGCCTTAGAAGAACTAATCATCAAGAAAGATGAAGAATTCAAGTGTGCTATGGCTACCAGTGGTCTTTGGAACAAAGGATCAAAGACTTTGGACAATCTCATTGGGTCTCAAAAAATCTGTTCTGACAAGAGTGGCATTGGGTTTGGTGGTAAGAAAGAGCAAAAACAGAGTGCTTCCACATCTCATGATACAAGAACTCAAGGAAAGAGGGAACAAAAAATTCAACATAAGGATGGACTTCTCAAACTTCCTAGAGTTGGTAAGGTAAAAAAAAAAGAAGGTACACCCTGTACACCGTGTTTTTATTTGTCATCATTGTGGTATGCATCGTCATATTCACCCTTATTGTTATAAGTTGCATGGGAGAGTGTATTTGCCGAGACCTAAAAATAGGAAGTTGGAAACCAAGTCAAGACAAGTTCCCATTGAAGGGGAAGGGAACCACAACATCAAGACACCACTCAAAAACCGCAATTCTCACAACTTTGTTCATACTAAAGCGGTTTGGGTAAGAAAACTTGACTTGTGCTAATTTGTTTATTCGTTTTAGTTTTTAGGTTTCTATGTGTTTTTTTCTGTTTGAGTCATTTAATGTGTGCATGTTTGTTTTCTGTCTTGCTTTGTTTAGAAAAAAAAAAATGTGTGCTTGTTCTTTTTTTGTCTTGCGTTATTGTTATAAAAAAAAAAAGATTTTCTTAGTATGGTTTTGCAAGCTTGAAATTTTTGACTGGTCCTTGGTGCATATTGGGATTGATGAGAATATCCATTACATGTTAATATGTGTGTGCTTTCTGTGGTCATTACTCATTTTGGAGTGTGTGTTCTTTGATTAGTATGTCTCATTCTGTACACACTCTTGGATTAGCAAATTTTGGAGTCTTTCGCCTTAGTGATTAGTTTTCTCTATGGACTTCTGGCATGGTATCTTTTGTTTTTCTAGAGGAATTGACCGATACTAGCATATCTTGGGTGATGTTGAGTCACTTAACCACCTTCCATCTTTTTGCATCTCCACGGCTTTCCCCTCTGTTCTTTGTAGTCCAGGCGTGAAGAAAAGGCTACCTCAGAGTCACCAACCAGGCCATCCTTGTTATATACATGCTTCTCTAGTTTGATTTCCATACTCTTGAGCATGTCAGCAGCCAATGAGTGTGCAAAAAAAAAAGAAAAAGAAAAAGAAAAAGAAAAAGAAAAAGAAAAAAATATGCAAAAGAAAGAAAAAATGTGCAAAAGAAAGAAAGAAAAAAAAAAGATTCATTGATTGAGGGGGAGCCTCCGCCTTTACTCACCAAATACCCCTTGATTCCTAGTGGTTTGACTTTCCTTTGTTATGCTTAGATTCTCTTGTCGGAGGTCCAACTTTCAGATCACTATTACGATTGAATCTAGTGTTTGTCGAACTCCAAGAGTCACACACACACTTTTATCATGGGATCTATGCTTTTCACATAATGCATCACTTTCTTTCATGAGGAATCTTCTCCAGACTGTGTACATTGTGTTTACTAGTAATTGTGCTTCTTGGATAATCTTGTGTGTTTTAAGGTACAAATCTGAGATTTATTGCTTGCTCCACCATATTATTTTTGTTGTTTTTCTTCTTGTTCATTGTTTTTAGTGAAGGGGAGTTTGGTTTATCATTACAAGAGTTTGTTAGCATGAACACTTTGATTTGTTTCGTAAGGGAGATTGGCTATAGTTGTTTTGCATGTTGCTATTCACTGTTTGCTAATTATTTCCTTCTTGCATGTTCCCGGTATTTACATCGTCATATCATTGCTTGTGTGGTTTATGATCTTGCTTTTGCTATTAGAGAGTTGTTTTTCATGAGGCTTAGTCTTCATCTATTTATGTTTTCCATCTCATGTTTCAAGATAATAGTGTCATATGTCTATTGCTTTTTCATATACTCTTGTGGGACTAATAGTTGTTTTGGAGATTGTGGCACTAATAGTTGTTTTGTAGATCATGACCTTGAGAAAGAAGTTTGTTTTTATTGGCTGTAAGGGTTGGGGTGTTTAGGATTTTATTTGTTAGGTGTGTTTTGTCATGGCATTGCCAAAGGGGGAGATTGTTAGGTTTTTATTCTTGGCAACCCCGTTTGACAAAACTCCTTTAAGTTGTATTTGTTTTCGCACTTTTTATTCCAGTGAGGCTATGAGTGTTTAGATGTGAATTCAACCCGAATTATGTCTTGCAGAGAAGTTTGTGATGTTAATACTTTCAAGATTGCCACTTCGCTGATTATGACGGGGATCGAGCTGCCCGATCAGCTCGCGGGGGTCCAGGGGGCAGCACCCCTTGGTGGGTCCAAGCCAATGCCACAGCGGGGTCGAGGGGCAGCGCCCCCGAAGCAAAATGCAAAATTGCATTCAAAGTTGCCTGTCTGCCCTTGCTCGCTCGAGCGAAGGAGTGCTCGCTCAAGCGAAGGCTGCGTCTGCATAAAAACCTGAAAGAGTTTATTGTACGCTCGAGTGAGCATCGCGATTCAGATTTCTATAAGTACGGGTTTCTGTCAAATTTTAGGATTACTTCTCTAGATCTTCTTCTTGGGTTCTAAGGTTTATATCTGGGGATATTTTGCTAGTTTTCTTTGATGTTTTGATTGAGTATTCAACTCAAGGTTTAAAGAGTATACATCAAAGGATTATTTGTTTGTTCTACACAAAAAAGAGAGTTGTTCTTCGGTGGATTCTGAAAAATTTGAGCCTGAAGCTTTGGTGGATTCTGAAGTGGCTCATAGTCAAGACAATTCCGAGGTGAAGACGGGGTTGGAAGAGACACATAAAGGTTGATTCAATTCGGGCGTGGATTCGCTAGGTACTTGAGAGTATACCTATGTAATTCCTTTATATCTTCTTAATGGATTGTTTTGTGGCTGTTGCCCATGATTTTTTTATCACAATTGGAGGTGTCCAATTGTGGTTTTTCCACATAAAATCGTTGTGTTGATTTGTCTTGATTGTTTGATTGGGATTGTTATATACTGCTTAAAATTGATACATAATCACAAATTAACATCTAGGGAATTTCTAGATTTTTCATTATGTATAAGGAGTGTAACTGGATGTGTTGTACTTATGTATCCATGAATGGATGTATGAAGTTTTAAGTTTTAAATACTTATGAAATTTGCATGTATGCACCGCTCGATAAACGTAGTTATATTCTGTTATTGCTTCTGCTGAACCCCGATTACGATTATTACTTATTTGTTTCGTTTTTGAGGTCAGATAATATGGGATTACTAGTCGGTCATGGCCTAAACCTCTAGGAACGGGTTTGAGTCGTGACAGGTATAGTCTTTCATTTGCACCACATCACAGACACACTTGCACCCCCATCTATTGATAATTGTTTTTCCCTTCTCCCACTTGCACATAGTTCCCCCAATTACTTTTACACTTTTGGAAAAATAACAATTTAGTGGAAAGTTGTAAAAACAAAAAAAAAAAAATCAGTTGCATGAAAAAACTCGTGACATTTTCTATAAACATTTTAAAATTTATTATTATTGTCTAAATATTTTTTTAACTTGTACTGAATTAAAATTTTGGAATATTTCAGTTTAGGTTAAATTTAAAAAAATAATTACAGATAAATCAAAAAATTCACAAATATTAATTATTAAAATCATAATCCTTACCATCAAATTGTAACAATTTTTTTAAAATATCACTGTGTACTAATTTTCCCTTAAAATTTTTAATTTTTTTTTCTCCAAGCATATTCTCTTTCAAATAGGAATGTCAATGGGGTCAATGAGGCAGATATTAATTATCCGTCTTCATTCTCCTATAATTTTTTTTTGAGGTATCATTCATTTTTTTTTTTATTTAACAACACAATCAAATACACATTAGTTAATTAATTAAGAAGTTTATTTTCAAATAATTAAATTTATAATCTTGAGACAATCAAATAAATTTTTAGTAATCGAAGGAAAAAAAAAACTCAAAAAAAAAAAAAATTATGATACTAGTTTTGGAAATAAACCAATTTGAAAATTCTGCAATTCAAGTGTTTAAACATGTGGATATATATATATATATATATATATATACCTTTGGGTTGTTCATGGGAAGCACTGAATCGAGAAGAAATCGAACCAAAAATCAAACTATAAGAAGAGACAGCCAACGCCATTACAAATTTCTCAAACTCTCTTTTCTCTCTTCTCTCCAAAATGTATCACAAATATATTGAAATTTGATAAAATAGTAGTACAGTCCCCAATTCAATCAAAATGAACTACTCATATACTGAAATAACAAGGCAAATCTAGATGCAGTTTAAAGGTAAAATTATAAATCAAACTGTGAATGGAGAATTTTAAAAAAAAAACTATTGCAATTTGGACGGTTTCAACTTCTTAGTTAATTGTAGAATAATTTCAAACAATTATCAAGTATTTGCATAATATATAATACTAGTTTGCATAATATTTTTGTATATACCAACTAATTCTAATCATATATATAACACTATTTTGTAACAATTTCATATCTTAAATCTCTCTTACATTGATTTTTACTTTAATATTTCAGTTTATGCAATATATTGGTATGCCTCAAGAGAAAATGTCATGAAATATATGTGAGGGTACTTTGAAGCATTTGTCAATTAGAATCTAAAATAGTAACAAAAACATAGCAGTTTAACAGGGTTGCCAAGTAAAAGCATAAAACCAGTTTGATAAGAGATGAAAATGTTTGAGAGTGTTTGATAGCATTCAAATGATATGAATGTTTTCTATATCAATGTAATAGTACACATACATCATTTTTAAGAAACATTCAAGTTTCGCATTCACAACAAAAACTTTAAGTTGAATTCGACATTCCAAGTTCTCCATAAAAAAATTGAAATGTTTCTCGCTTAGGGGTTTTGTGAAAATATTTGTCAATTGCTTGTCGGTGTTTACAAATTCAACAGCAATATCCCCTTTTTGAACATGATCTCTTAGAAAATGATGTCAAATTTCAATATGATTTGTTCGTGATTGTTGAACCGAATTTTTGCTTAAGTTGATGGCACTAGTATTATCACATTTAATAAGGATGTGATCATAATGCAAATCAAAGTCCTCCAATTGTTGTTTCATCCATGGTACTTTGACACAATTGTACTTTGGCACAACAACTTCCGGAAGCTATATATTTTGCTTCGACCATTGATAAAGCAACCAAAATTTTCTTTTTGCTAAACTAAGATACTAATGAGTTACTAAGAAAGTAACAAGTACCACTAATGCTTTTTCTATCAAGTTTGCACTTGGCAAAGTCGGCATCCGAGTAACTAATCAAGTCAAATGCAACACCTCTAGGATAAAACAATTCCAAATTTTGAGTGCCAACAAGATATCCAAATTCTTTTAACAGCACTAAGGTGTGATTATTTAGGATTTGATTGATATCTAGCATACAAGCAAACACTAAATATAATATCGGGTCTACTTGTGGTTAAATAGAGAAGTGAGATGATCATACCTCGATCTTTTGTTTGATCAATGGACTTACCCTTTTCATCCTTGTCTAGCTTAATTGATATGCTCATAGGTGTTTCAGCTACTTTGGAGTCATTCATACTAAACTTTTTAAGTAGTTCCATTATGTACTTAGTTTGGTTGATATAAATCCCTTCCTTACATTATTTGATTTGAAGTCCAAGAAAATAATTTAGCTCTCCCATCATGCTCATCTCAAACTCACCTTGCATACACTGAGCAAAATCCTTACATAAAGTTTCATTAGTAGCACCAAATATAATATCATCCACATATATTTGCAAAACAAGTATATCATCATTTTTTGTTTTCACAAAAAGTGTTGTGTCAATCTTTTCTCTAGTAAAACCATTCTCAATCAAAAATTTGCTTAAACATTCATACCATGCACGAGGTGCTTGTTTCAAACCATACAAAGTTTCGAGAGTTTAAACAAGTAATTTGGAAAAGTATTATTTTCAAAACCAAGAGGTTGTTTGACATAAACCTCGTCATTTATGAAACTATTTAAAAATGTAATTTTTACATCCATTTTATAAAGTTTAAAATCTCTAAAACATTGAAATGCAAGTAACATGCGAATGGCTTCTAATCTAGCAACCGAAGCAAAGGTTTCACCGAAATCAATACCTTATTCTTGATTGTACCCTTGTACTACCAGTCTAGCTTTATTTCTAACTATGGTGCCGGATTCATCAAGCTTGTTTCTAAAGATCCATTTTGTGCCAATAATGGTATGATATTTAGGTCTTGGCACTAGTTCCCAAAGTTTGTTTCTCTCAAATTGGTTGAGCTCTTTATGCATAGAGATCATCCAATGTTCATTGAATTCTGCTTCTTGAAAGTTCTTTGGCTTAATTTGTGAGAGAAAAGCCAAGTTACCACAAATGTTTCTAAATGAAGAGCGCGCGGCAATTCCTTTGGTGGGATCTCCAAGGATTAAATCCTTAGGGTGATTATGAACAAATTTCCATTCTCTTGGCAAGTCATCAATGTTTCTGCCTTCTTCTTGAGATGGGAGAATGAGTTGTTCATCCTCTTTGTTCACTTCACATTTTTGATCATTTTCTTTGTAGATGCTTGAACCTTCTACATTTGTCCCCAATTCTACAAAATCATCACTAACAACTTGCTTTGGAGAACAAATGTTAGTTTCATCAAATGCCACGTGTATAGATTCTTCAACAACAAGAATTCTTTTATTAAAAATACGACAAGCTTGCAGCCGGCCAGTAATCGGTGATTACCAAAGGCCTGCTTAACAGAAATGATAGTAATACAGAGTAAGGGGCTGGCGGAAGCCAAACAGTAATAGAAAGATGTCCAATGAGCTATGACATTCTGTATGCAAAAAGACTTTTCTGAACATATTCACACACATAACCAAAACATATTTACATAACAAGTGCACATAACATCCAAGTTAGGGATCGAGTCCCTCCAACATTACTGTACAGTCGAGTCTAAGACATTCATTACAAATAGAGACAGAAGGGAAAAACTGAGACACCCCAAAAATAGCCTTGGCTTGACAGATTTGGAACCTCGAAGTGAGGCACAGTGGTTGGCTTGACAAAACAAAAGCTAACCCGACGCTCCTAGCTCCGGCCTGGTGCCTGGACACCTACATATAAATATAAACAGTGAGCTAAAGTCCAGTGAATAACAACTATGTAAAGAGGTTAAGAATGAATGTCCTTTCCGTAATTAAACAGTCATATCAGTCATTTAGAAACCAAAGCAGTCATATGTGATACATTCAATAGCAAAATAGTACAGTAGGTCTTAACAGACCGAACAGTCAGTTGATGGCCATCACAACAGTAAACAGTAGTAGTTCCAATCATTGAAACAGACAGAGATCTCTGTAACAGTAGCAGTAACAGTAACAGTACAGTAATAACAAATTGCTATGGATGCCACGAGTACAGTTCATAAAAATAGGACAAACATTCATTCAGTAAGCATTGTCATTTCAGAAAATAGTACAGTCAATCGTTCAGAAATAGATATAATTGAACGTATCTTTACAACATTGTTACTCACAGAGTACTGGGCCACAGACAGGCTAATGAGCGTCCTCGGATGCCAACCCTACACAGTTGCAGAATGAGCACACACTAAGTTACACTCTTGGGATTAATAACTTAGCCCCTTAGCCTGACTCGATGTGGTTATATAACATTATCATCATTAAGATGCCTTAAACATGGCCTAGGAATGCCTAGGATGAAATGAGGATGCAAAGATGTACTTTAAAACACTTTTCAAAATTTGCTGAAAACAGGGGTCTCGCTCGAGCGTGGCTTTCTTCGCTCGAGCGAGCTTGCCAAAACAAAGGGGTCGCTCGAGCGTAAACTCCTTCACTCGAGCGGTCTGTAAAAATGCAAAAGTACTGGATGTTGAAAATCCCTGCTCGATGCTCGCTCGAGCGTGAGACATAGCCCTTCGCTCGAGCGTAGGTCTCGTCGCTCAACTATGCGTCTGCGTGCACAAAAACCTGAGAGCTTGCAATCTACACTCAAGCGAAGCTCTGAACAGAACGATGGTCACTCGAGCGTGGAAGCCAAAATCTGGAATTTCCAGAATTGCCTCCCAAGCTCAAACCAAGCATTCAACACATCAAAACTCAACCTTTTGGGCCAATTTTCTGGAAAACACTTGGAAACTCATAATACAACATGTTTTGAAGATCAATTTGTAAAATCAAGCCCAAAAGTAAGCCAATTGAACACAATTTCAAAGAACTTCAAGAACAATGCAAGAACTTAACATGCATGAGCTCCTATGAATTCCAATGCTCTAAAACAAGATGAAATGCAAGATTGAGCTCAAGAACATGACCAATTCATGGACTTCTACCAAAATATGAACATGCATGAAGAAATTCCCATGAAAACAACCTCAAATTCAAGAATATGTACATGCATGCATAAATGGACTCTTAATTTAACATATCAAGCTAATTCTTGACTCAAATCACTAATTTCTCATGAACCATGCATGTAAAAACTCAAATACATAAATAAAAGGATGATTTCCCTACCTTAGGTTTTGAATTCTAGGTATGGAAGCTCAATTTTGCAATCTCCTCTTCAAGTCTTCTAAATTCAAGCAAGAATTCTAGATGAATTCAATTTTCTCCTATCTCCCTCTCTCTCTCTCACGGTTAGGCCTAGAAAGTGGCTGAAGAAAGGTGTATCAAAGTGCATAAATTAAGTCTCAACAATGAATTTGAGGAAGGCCCACTCAATGGCAATAAGGTAAATAACTACGTTCAATGATTTAACATTAACAGTGCTAATTTAATCATCCCAAAACCAATTTTCATTAAACCTACCATAAAATCACATAAATTCTAATTAGCATAAAACACTAATCAATTTCTGATTCAGTCACCGATAACACCTTCAATTTACAGTTCAAAATTAAAACACGAACAGATCATTCAGAAATCAAACAGATAGAAATGCATTTAAACCGATACACTCAGGCAATCAGTTCAGAATTTCAGCTTAATCAATTACTTACCGTGCTTAATCATAAATTAGCACTAATCGGAGGTAAGGGTTGTCACACTTTACTAGTTAAGCAATAGCCAAGAAAAATTGCTTCATCGAATTTTGAATCAAATTTACCCAAGTTGTCTTTACGATTATTGTGCACATAACATTTATAACCAAATACATACAAGTGGCTAATGTTGGGTTTTCTACCATTTCAAAGTTCATAAGGAGTCTTTTTGAGAATAGATCTAATCAAGGCACAATTTAAAATATAGCAAGTGGTTTGAATGGCCTTGGCCCAAAAATATTTAAAAAGATTATTTTTGCAAAGCATTGTTCTACTCATTTCTTCTAGGTCATGTTTGTTTTGCTGATTAGAGTGTAGGATTGAGGTAGTAATGAAGTGGGTCCCACAATAACTTTTTTGTTTGCTTCCTTATTGAGTGGGACTGCTACTCTACCTAGAGTATTACTCCCACACCCAGTCAGATTACCTTTCCCTCAAATGAGCTGGGATTGAAAAATCGACCCCCTGGCTTAGAGATTGGAATACACTTTTGCCTTCAATTGTTGCCTATATATATGTGTGTGTGTGTGGCAGCAAGGAAATAACGGGAAAGACACATCTATGGCAGCAAGGAAACGACAGGAAATCATGACCGACAAGAACATCAAATCAACAATCAATTACGGTAATACCTAATTTTGTAAAAAAAAAAATTATCTTCTCTTCTCCATTGATATACATGTGATGGTTAGGGGTTTTTTTTTTTTTTTTAACTGGTTGATGTTTCAATGGTTTTTATGTATGGATTGTGGGTTGATGAAGTGTGTATTGCAATTATGAGTCCAATTTTTGGGATTTTTTTAGGATTTTTTTCATGAATCCTTTTTTGGGTCTTCTTTGTTTTGTTATGTAAATTTCACTCTAACAAAACTTCTAAAAAATTCTTGCCCAATAGATCTTATCATATCATCCATGTAACTAGAACAATATATTCAGTAGTCTTGTTTAGCTTTCAAAGTTGCCAAATGCTTGGATGATCTGAACATAGACATGTACAGAACATGGTCACTTCCTCTTTTTCTTCAAGCCATATAAAAAAGTTAAATATTAAAAATAAAAAAATAAATCTCTATTATGAATCACATATTTTTGTTAATAATTATATATACAAGTTTGGATATGTTTTCAACCTCAAAGAACACAGGAGTAAGAAAAATTATAAAACTCTACCTCAATTTGTTGTTTATGTATTTTCAATCACAAATAAAAGAAAAATTTGTAAATCTCTGCCTCAATTTGTTGTTCATGTATTTTCAATCACAAATAAAAGAAAAATTTTAAAATCTCTGCCTCAATTTGTTGTTTTTTCAAATTAAAACAACGACTATAAATCTCTCTCTCTCTCTCTCTCTCTCTCTCTCTTCAAGAGGTACTAATTGTGCTTCTACTTGTAAATTATTTTTAGTAAACAACAAATGTATATATTTTTTTTGAAAAGCAAGGGGTAAGTTCATTCTCAATTCTATTATAGAAACTCTCTGTAATGGGTTTTGGAAGATGATATTTGGTGGTTCTGTTTTTGAGGCTTTTATTCTTCTTTGTGATATATGTTTAAAAATTTTACTTGATTGTGTCAATTTTCCATTATTTGTTATGGGTTGTACCTGGATCTATTATAGGTCTTCTACATTTGTAAGCGTTTTCTTTATTCTTTTATATTGGTTGGTAATGGAAGATTAATTGGTGCATGTTTGTTGTTTGTATGTTTATCAAAAATAGTGTAGATTTGGTATCATTAAATATTTCTTTCACTTTAATGGACTTCGATGAGTGAGAGAAGCTAGAGTTTCCATCAGTTTCATGTTGATTTTGTGTTCTTTTTTACATAATCAAAATCCTTAATTTTGTATCTCTTTCTCTATTGTAGAAACACATTAATGATGACAAAATTTATGTATTTGGCAAATTGATGTACATATTGGCCAATTATTGACTTTCTCTAATGTTTTGTGTAATTGATGGGAACCACCTCTATGTATATTTTTTAATCTTTCTTTTTAAATTGTTATGCATTTTTGGGCTTACAAATATAGTTCAAAGCTTATTAGAAATTAGAAATTATTCTTTTGACACAATGTATTTAGGCAATGGCAAACAAAGTACACCAGGATCTTTTCAACCAAAGTACTAATATGCTTATTATAGATGTTAATTACAATCTGATGGTTAGTATGATCTCATGGTAAAGTAATTCAATTAGCCACAAATTACTTGTGTTTTCCCTCAATACTAACATATATGTATATTCATTTTTATTTTATTTTATTTTATTTTTTTGTTATGGTGCTGATTTTGGTTTTATATTGTTTGATTCAATGTTTTATTATGTGTGTAGATGGATAATAATTATCCTATTGCAAAAGGGAAGAAGGACCTCAATCATGCATTTGTATCCCTTTAACATATGTTGCATCCATTAATTATGCATATGTTGTGTACATGGTAATGTTACATGCGACCTTGGAGACAAACAAAACTAGGTTGCAATTGCATAGATCACCTCATCCATATAGGACACAAATTGACCATTTGAATAGGTTGGTCAGACATAGTGAAGTAAGTTGTTATGATATGCTACAAATGAATAGGCCTTCATTCATGTTGTTGTGTGGATTAGTACAAATGCTGGATTGAGTTATTCCAAATATGTTGTCTTAAAAGAGCAAGTAGCTATGTTCTTGAATGTCCTTGCACATCATACTAAGAACCGCAAAATCAAATTTAATTTCATGTGGAATGGTCAAACCGTTAGTAAGTACTTCAATGATGTTCTTAAGGTTAATTGCACAGATGATAGATGGAGGTGGTTTCATCTATAACTCATTTTCAAATTGATTTAGGCAATACATTTTTTTTTTTTTTGAAATATGTTAATTTCTATATTATTTTTTTATTGTTAGAATTGTTTTGGAGCCTTAGATGGAACTTGTGTTAAGGTTCGTGCCCCAACAATAGGAAAACCAAGGTATAGAACATGGAAGGGGGAAATTGCCACAAATGTATTAGATGTGTGCTCCCAAGACATGCAATTCATATGTTTCTTGCCTAGATGAGAAGGGTCTACTTCTGATTTTAGGATACTTAAAGATGCAATCATTACAAATCCTTATATAAATAGCATATATTTCTATAACTTAAAAATTTCTTACTTACATAATGAAATTATTTTATATAATTACAGTCTACTACTATCTCGTAGATGCAGGTTACACAAATGGGAAGGGTTTTCTTGCACCTTATAGAGGACAGCGTTACCACCTTTCCACATAGAAAGAGGGAGTTCTCCCATAACTCCAGAAGAGTTTTTTAACATGAAACACTCTTCTGCTCATAATGTCATTGAGAGGTGTTTTGGGTTACTTAAAATGAAGTGGGAAATTTTGAGGACCTATTCTTACTTTCCAAGCAAGACTCAATTCCGCATTATTACCGCATGTTGCCTTCTCCACAACCTCATAAAACATGAAATGCCCATGGATCCACTTGATGATGAGGGAAATGATCCCCTAATTCCTCCTCCAACTGAATTAGGGGATGAATTCATTGACGGTGTGGATACATCTGATCAATGGAGTGATTGGAGAACTACTTTGGCAAACCAAATGTTTAATGAATGGCAAGCGAGTAAAGGCTAGGGAAATAACCTATAAATGGAGAAATATTTTTTGTTAAATATTGTTGTATGAAACCTTTTATATTTATTATTGGATATTCACTAGAAGACATGTAATTCAACTATTTGAAAATATTGCTTGTGGTATTTGTAATGAATATTATTTTGTTAAATATTGTCTTATGAAACTTTTTTCTTGTTATTGGATGTTTAATATAAGACATGTAATTGAAATATTTGAAATTTTTTATTTTGGTATTTGTAATAGATATTTTTTATGTTGCTTTGTTATTTATGAGAGATGTTGATGTTATGATATACATATAGGTATGGATAACACAGGTAACAAAAAATCAAAGAATAATGCAAAAGCAACTTGAAGGTTTTAGAACAAGCGTGAGGAGGATTTCCTCATTGGGGCTATGAAGGATGTATTCTTAAGAAATCCTAAGTGGAAGTATGATAATAACCAATTTAGGCCAGGCTTCTATAATGAATGCGAAAAGAAAATCTTCGTAGCATTTGTTGGAACTGATCTCCGAGCCTCTCCTCATATAGAACCAAAGATTAAGCTATGGAGGAAACAATATAGCACTCTCTATGATATAGTGAATGCTAGTGGTTTTGGCTGGGATGATTGTGAGAAGATAGTCCTTGTCGATAGTGATGATGTTTGGTCAAACTATGTTAGTGTATAAATAATTTCTATTTGTTTATGTAGACATCCCCGAACGTCCTGGGAAAATCCCGTTTTTTTCATTGGGCTCACTACAGTTCGGACTCAAATGTCACGGTCCTTAATCTGATCTCGCAAAGTGCAATACGAGATTGATAAATCACCAAAGAGTCCAAATCCGACAAATCGTTTTGAAAAACACTGATTTTTATAAAAAAAAAAGTACCAAACATGAACTGCTTTGCCAGATACAGAGTCGCCACCTAAATATTTTATTTTGGGAGAATTTAGGAAACCCTGACTCGTGCCTAAGGTCACGTGTCCGTCATCACCAAAGTTGCCTCGGCTCGGAAACTTGGGTACGATTGGGGAAGGTCATGCAATGAGCACCCTCGTTCGCCCGATCAAAAATCGGCCACTACTAAACATGATATCGAGTTTTTGAAAACACATGCATTCTTATTCCGATTTATTAGCCTAGGATTACTATGTGATGCACACAGCATACAAGTATAGACTGGGTCGCCTAAATTGGAACAAAACATCTCATGTTTGTTTTTTAAAGCAGTTTGCTACTCGCAAGTAGGCTAAAATGCGGATATTGCCACCCTCAAGTGGTCTTTAGAAAACATGGTGATTTGCCATTCTCAAGTGGGCTTAAAACTCGCAATCAATGAATTGTTCCAATTCAAGTAATCCAACCTTCACCCATAGGCATTCAAGCAGGCATATCACATAAGCAGTTAGCCTCATGGCAAGCATGCTATCATGGCAGTCACCCACACACATGCAAGGATGATAAAGCATAAACACTCACCGAGTACTCCAAGCCAAAACAGAAACTAGTAAGTAATCAATGCATGATCCTATTTTATGTTAAGATGGCTAATGCAACACATACAAAATGCAACTAAGATAGGCTCGGCTATTCTAAGATGGCATATGAGATGCTACAGATAACATGTATTCAACTCAGAATTGAAATACGATGCAGTTAGTATGATGCGCCGAGCCAGGTGCATGCAAGACAGATGAATGGATGCAATCATGCGAGCATAAGGATGCTAATTGAAACATGCCCTAAAACTAACCATCGTAAGCAGTTAAGTAAAAGGGAGAAAGACGTGGGGTTGGAAGACATGCATCACACACACACACACTTATTACAAAATTTGCCCTCTCGACGGAGGGTCCAAATAAATAATACAACACCAACTAGCTAATCTAAGCCAATCTAATTAAGCTAGTTATTACACAATCAAAATGAATAATAAATTACAGGTAATTATTACACAACTCTAATTAATTAACAAACTAACTAAGTAAGCAATTAAACTAGCATGCAAACTACATGAATGTGGATTGCCTCAGCTCTGCCTTGGATGACCAAGGATGCATGCATGCTCGGGTTGCCTCGTTCGGAAATCCTTCGCGACGCCCCAACTCACCTTTGTTTGCAATTGATCTTAGAAACTTGCACAAAGCTCCAGAGAGATAAAACTCCACCCTGGGAATCTGTGGAAAGGCTGCCGACCAGCTTATAGGCATGGGAGACCAATGGCCGACTAGCTTTTTGTGGTAGAAACCAAAAAAAGTGGTCGACCTACTAGTAAATCTGGTTGGCCAACCAGTTTCCTCTCCTGGTTTCAGGTTTTCTACAACAAAGGGAAAGAGAGATGCACGGCAAAGTATTTGCAGTATATGTGTGCACAACCACCCTTCCTATCATGTAATGAACTCAAGGGGGTGTGGTTCTCGACCCTCGGGCCACCAATCGTGCATTTCAATGCATGATGGCCGAGAGGCGAAGTTTCACAATTCAATATGGAAATGAATGCACAAGTAAACACATAATGCCTAAAACTCTATCATGGGTAATCAAGAGCGTCAGCGACCGGGAATTAAGGCACGTTTCATCACTTGAAGTATGAAACGTCCCTCGTTTCCCATTTTTGGACTAACACCTATTCCAAACACAATGCAAGCAACATGGCAAACATGAAATGTAACTACATGGCATACACAATGCTATGGACAATATGGCATACTCAGTGCAATATGATCATGGCATGCTCAATGCAAACAATAACATAACATGCACAACGCATTATGACATGGCATACACAATACAACAGTGGACTTAAACCAAGATGGGTAGGCCTCAGCTATGCCCAACTCAGTGGCCATACATGATGAAAACAAGACTCCAAAACTCATGCTAGCATACACAATGCAAGGACCTAAGCCCAAGGGCACAAAATGAAACTCTACAAAAGCATTGAAAGGATGAAATATGGCATACAATGACACATGTTCCATTTTTGAAATGACATACAAAATGGCTCCGAATCATGCAAACAATTCACACAATGCATGTCGAAAGGCTCAAGTACCGAAGCTAGTGAAGCACATTACACTAGAGGCATGCAAGGTGACGCTCAAATGACAAAACCAACTCCAAACAGACCTTAAGCAGGCCCAAAATAATGGTAAAATGAGCCAAGATGGTGGCTTGAAAGGCATAAGAATGAAGCTTAATGCAAAGGCTCATAAATGGGATATAATGATGCAACTCTCAAGCACATTGAAAGAGTGACAAACATGAGAATATGGTCAAGAAATAAACTCTAAAATATCCTGTTCAATGATGCTAAAACATGCAAACACCTCAAGTTAAGCATGCAAGGGGATTCAAAACTCAAGGCTAAGCAAGGCTATTACACTATAACCATACATGGAAAGCATCATTCAACCAAGGGACCTCAAAACAGAGCTAAGGCAGCCCAAAATATGAACAAAATCAATTTGAAGCATAGCCAAAATATGCTAGCATAGAGGGCCAAAACAACATGCATTATAAGCTAGTGAACATGATTTACACTACAAGCATGTGAAGCATATGAGAGGCTACCAAACCAGCTAAAAATAGAATCATGGCATGCCAAATGATGGCCAAAAACCCAATGAAACATGACCAATACATACAAGAATGAGGTGTTACTTTGATAGACTATGCAAGGGATTGTTCTACACATGCAAGAGGCAAATAAAAGGTGACCAAACCAGCCATAGACAGAGTCTAGGCAGGTCCTAAAAGTCACTAAAAAGGGCCTGAACTAAGGCTAGGAAATGTGGAAATATATGCTCCCTTAGAAAGCCAAAAATGCAAGCAAACAAGGCCAAAAGAGAGAGGGTCACCCTTCTCTGATTTTGCCCCTCAAAACCACATGCCAACCACTGAAAATCTGCTGTATTTTAGTGGCTAAAGGGCCAAGCAAAGCTCAATACAAAGGTCTCATGGCATGGCTCAAAACAAGACTAAATAGAGCATGCAAGAGGGTAGATGACCCCCAACACCAAAAGAGCCTTAAACAAACATGAAAATCACTTAAATATGAACTTTTTTTCAGTTGACAACAAAGCTCATATAAGCATGCAAATGAGGCTAAGAGAAGGATCAAAATAATGCTTAAAAGAGGGAAAAGTGATTACCTTTGAAGCTCAGGAAAACCAGCAAACTTTGGGACCAAAAACCAGCTCTTTGACCTCTAAAAAAACCTCCAAGAACCTCAAATCAATGGTGGAAGTGTATGGCTATGAGGTGTACTGTAAAAGGGTCAAGAACGATGCACCTTATGAGCCAAAATATAGAGATATAGAGGGATATGTATTGTTTTGCCTTAGAGAAAATCTAAACCTAGTTCAAGGAGGAGGAGGGCCTCTCTTATAGACAAACAAGGCCAAAGCTTCTTCAAGAAGCTAAAAACAAGGCTCAAGATCCTCCATACACGTGTATGGAGGATACAATCTATTCCTTCCAGCTGGCACAGCTGGCACCCACTCAAACAGACAAAACAAGAGGGAGCTGGCCGACCAGTTTCCCTGGTCGGCCGACCAGAGTAGGTGGTCTTCCACACAAAAAAGTGGTTGATGGCTCCATTTGGTGGTCTCCACTTTGAAAGCAAGCTAGTGGTGTAGTAAGAGACCAGCAAATGTGGCTCAAAGACCAAGAAAACCAACTTCCCGACAAGAAAATCGGCTGGCGAGGAAAAAGTGATCTCTAAGGAGAAAAGGTGGTTTGCCACCCTTGTTCCACCTCCCAAACAAGGGAAACAAGGTTCATGCCAAAAATGAACCAACACAGATGCAAAACGAGAGTTCGGGGGGCAAAGCGCGCAGCCGGGTGCCCCGAAAACTGACTGTTGAGCACCAAAAGTGGCATATGGCCCCAAAAGTGGTCTCCCGAACCACAATGTCCCTCTAGACAGAGGAAACAAGGTGTGTTCCAAAAATCGTGCCAAACGGAGAATGTTAAGTGGTCCCGAGCCGAGGCGCGCGGCCGACGGCTCCGAAAACCGAAAACTAGTCTCCAAATGGGAACAGTGGCCTACGACCACGAAAAGTAGTCTACGACCACTGAGAGATGGTCTACAAGACCTTTCCATCCCTCGGGGAAGAGAAAACAAGACTTGGTCCGGAGACCGAGTCAAAGTACAAAAGGGTCCTGAGGTCCGGAGTTGAGGCTCTCAGCCAAGAACTCTGAAACCTCGAAACGAGCAGAGCGCTCAATCGATGACGTCTGAGTCTTAAGGTCGGTCAAAAATGGGGTATCTACAGTTTACTTTTTAAAACTTGAATTTATTGGTTTTTGCTTAGTAAACTATGAATTGTGATAGTTTAAAACTCACTTGTGAAGAAATTACTAGACGTAAAAGGAATGAGAAACAAACTATTTCCATATTATGAAGATTGGTTTATTTTCTTTGGCAAGGATAGGGCCATTGGTGAGTTAGTTGGAGGTCCAGCTGATTTAGTTGTAGCCATGGAGAATAAGGAAGCAATTGAAGAAAAATGAGTTGAGTCCCCGGTGGAACAATTCTGGTTTAATGAAATTGACATTGATTATTCAATGTCACATTCAGGTAATATAACCAAACATCCTGACTCGTCTAAACCTCCTGACTTGTCTAAAGTCGGGAAAAAGTGAGTCAGACCTGCTGCGGGGATTTCCTAAGGACTGTCTAAGAAGGCTGTTACTTTTGGAGCATTCTTTGAAAATACTAATAGTAGGATGGTAGAGATAGCTCATAAGATAGGGTATTCACATGACCTATCCCAACAAAAGAGGTTGGTTAATACAGAACTCTTGAAACTACCAATGAGTACTGGCAAAGGTTGAAGGTAGCATCAATGATAGTCAAAGATGAGGAGCGGGGTAATTTGTTCTTTAGTGTAAAGGAGGATGACAAGATGGAGTGGGTTTGTATGCTATTGGAAGGGTCTATTATTTGCGTATGGAATTAGCTATATAATGGTCTTTTTGAATATGTAATATATTATATGTATGATTGCCCTTTTGAATTAGTTGTATGATGGTCCTCAATGATTGTGTAATATGACTTCAGCAAATGACCCCTAGGAAGGCACAATATGGTGCATAATTTCATATGGAAATTGTCAACAACACTAGGTTGTTATGGACTTACCTGGTATGCTCTGAAATTTTCATATCCCAAGCTGTGAGAGAAAAGGCTCACTTTTTTGTAAGTATTGGAACAATCAATTTCATATATTTTGGACATCTTGCTAGACTATGTTATAAATGAATATATGTTTTTAGTGGTGAATATTATTGTTCTCTCTCTTAGAAGATGGTGATTTTTGTTTATACATCAAGATGATAATTTTTGCCTATATAACATGCATTTGTATTATTTAATATTTAATTTATTTTGATTTTGCACAAGTTGATTTTATAGGTTCAAATTTTGGCACGTTTGCCGATGCTTATTTATCATTTGGTCAAGCAAATTATAATAAGAAAGCCATGACCATATTTGGTAGCCAGGTTTAAAATTTAACCGGCCCAAATTTTATTCTTCATGCATTTGTTAGTTTGGCCTTTGCCCAGATTTTATTGTCAATTGAAAAAGGGCATTTATGAAATTTCACATATTAATCCCATTTAAAAATAACCAAACAAACAAAAATAATTGCTATGGTATTACTAATCTAGTGGTGTATAAACAAACACTCTTTATCTTGTATCTCCAATCTAATACCACTACATTACTAATCCCCTCACCCAATCCCACTGTACTTATAATCCCATTCAACCTAATCCGCGAAACAAACGTAACCCTAAGGTTCTATTCTTCCTTTCTACTACACTATTTTGTTGAGGAGTTCTAGGTGCTGAAAAATTATCTCCAATTCTATGCTCTTCGCAAAACAATTCAAAATTTTCATTTTCAAGTTATTTATCGTAGTCAGTTTGAATATTAGAAATAAGAAAGCCTTTTTCATTTTGAATTTTGTAACAAAGTTTTGTGAAAGAAGAAAAGGCTTCATCTTTCTATGCCAAAAACATAACCCAAGTAAATCTTGAAAAATCATCAACAACAACATGACAATAATGTTTACCACAAAGACTAGATGTCCATGAGGGACCAAATAAATCTGTATGCAATAATTGTAAAGGTCTAGTGATGGAAATATGGGATTTTAATTTGAAAGATGTTTTGGTTTGTTTTCCTTGTTGACAAGCACCACAAAGTTGGTCTTTTTCAAATTTAATTTTTGGAAATCGAACAACCAAATCCTTTCTTAAAAGTTTAGCAATTAAATCCGTACGAGCATGACCAAGTCTTCTATGCCATAACCAATTACTATATTACTAGGATATAAATATTTAACATCACTAGCATATAGTTCATTGAGATGAAAAACATAAACATTGTGAAGGCGATTTCTAACAAATGGTGCTTTGTGATCAATTGTCCTTTCCTTTCAATTATGCAATGAGATTAATCAGAAATAACTCTATTGCTCTTATCATATAATTGGCTAATACTAAGTAAATTATGCTTAAGTTCATCTACAAGGAGAACATTTTCAATAGAAGGGTTAGGAGATATATCGATGTCACCAATACTAATGATTTTTCCTTTCTTGTTGTCTCTAAAAGTGACAAATCCTCCATCTTTGGATAATAGGGTAGTGAAGAATGATTTGTCTCCAGTCATGTGTCTAGAGCATTCACTATCAAGGTACCACCTTCCTTCTTTAGCTTTGGACTTAAGGCATACCTACAGTAAGACAATCAAATGTTGGATTTTGATATCCATGATTTCTTGTGTCCTTCTTGGTTAGTATGATTAGTACCTTTTGCAATCTAAATTTTTTTTAATCCCCATGTTCATATTCTTTTTGAATGGACAAGTAGATATATAATGACCTTTCTTCTTACAAAAATGAAATGTAATATGAGGGTGCGTAATGGAAGGTCCTTTTTCAAAAATTATGTTGAGTTTCTTTTGTTTCTTAATAGGGTCATATACAATGCCTGCCTTATCAAAAATACATCTTTGATTACCAAAATTCTTGTTGAGATTATCTCTTCCTTTTACAAAATTTTCAAGAGTTTTATTCAAATCATCAACATTGTTTTTCAAAACAATTTTCTCACTAGAAATGGTATTGAGGTCATTTTTCAAAGCAAGGTTTTTTTTCTTCAATCATCCATATGCTAGATAAAGATGCAACTAATTTCTTTAACACATTATTTTTGGCACATACTTTTCTAAACTCGTCACGTAATTCATTGAAAGCACTCTCAAGTTCTTCATAATTAACAATTACCTCATCTTGAGTGGTTTCTTCATCTCTAAGAGCCATTAGACAAAGGTTGACTACTTCATCATTTTCAATTTCATCATTTGAACTATCATCATCACTTTCTCCCCAAGCTGATATTATGGCCTTCTTGTTCCTTTTGTAGTCTTTTCCAAGTTTCTTCAATTTTGGACAATCCATCTTGATGTGTCCCAGATTCTTTCACTCATAGCAAATGATGGGTTCATTCTTTTGGATGTCATCATCTTTATTATACTCTTTCTTGTAGGGTCTTCTTCCTCCATGATTGCTCTTCTTGTAGTACTTTTTGAGATTTCTACTAAATATGGCATATCCTTTATCTTCACTAGAATCCTCATTTTCTTCTTCATGGGATGAGGCTTTGAATGCAATTTCACTCTTGTTTTTGTCCTCATCATTCTCATGTCCTTTCATAGTGATTTCATAAGTCATTAGAGAACCCATGAGCTCATCTAATTCAAGAGTTGAAAGGTGCTTTGCATCAATAATGGCTATGACTTTAGCCTTCCAATTCTTTGGTAAACACCTAAGAATTTTTCTCACTAACTCACTGTTAGTATATGTTTTGCCAAGAGATTTTAAAAAAAATTCAATTTCAGTAAATCTAGTAAACATGTTTGAAATAAATTCATCAGATTTCATTTTAAACAATTCATAACTATGAACAAGTATATCAATATGAGATTCTTTAACTTGGTTTGTGCCTTCATAGGTAACTTCAAGTTTGTCACAACTAGATATTCTATTATATTTCTTAGAGTCTAAACCACATACAAGGATGAGTTTTGCTTTGGCATTGGCTAGCAACAATCTATGATCCCTCTCATCACATTCAACTTCAGTTTTAGGCACACTAATGTTGTTCACTAATTTGGTAGGGATTTTGGGACCATTGGTGACTATAATCCACATAGCATAATTGGTGGCTTGAAGATATAGGGTCATCTTATCCTTCCAATAGCTATAGTTATTTCCATCAAACAAGGGTGGCATATTGGTGGCTTGACCTTCAACAGTGCTAGTACTAGCTACGATTGCCATGGATCGAAAACTCTCAAATGGTTAAACCTAAGCAAGAGTCTAGATTCTGATACCAATTGTTACCTAAAAGATAACCTAAGAGGGGAGTGAATTAAGTTTTTACAAAAAAAAAAAGAAGATAAATAAATAAAATAAAATAAAAAATACTAATACCCCAATAAAAATTACTACTAGTATAGCAAAATATTAATAAGATGTTTAGAAGCTTAAGATGAACAAGCAATAGATATATAGCTAATAAAATGAAGATAACTTGATTAATCACAAAGAGAAAATATCAGTGAATGATTTTTGACTTAACAAATTGTGATATAGATAAATAAGCAATTATAGCTTTAACACTCAATGAAAGATAAATATCAAATAGCTATATAAGGTGAGTGATGAGATTTGATTATTAGCACAACAACAACAAATACTCTGTCAGCTATATTAGTGAAGTATAGTTAGCACAGAGAAGTTTGTCAAGTGAGGTAGATAGCACAAAACATTAGATAGCTATATAGTTGAAGAGATTAGATGATTAGCACAAGAACAACAATTACTCTAACAGATATAGCAATGACAAAATCAACACAGTGAGTATATCAGATAGTTATATCAGTAAAGAAAATAAAAGAGATTAGAAAAGATGAGGCAAATAGATTTATAGTGGTTCAGTTTCAACCAAACCTACATCTACTCCTTAAGCTTCACTTGAGATTTTTCACTATCTTCTAGCTTTACAGGGGTACTAGCAATATCTTCACAAATGGAGCAATCCTCCACAGATTTTTCACAGACTTTCCAAGTCCAAACCCTTGCACTCCTTAGGTGATTCTCATTGACACTCAAAGAGTCAAGAAACCTGAGTGTACTACACTCTTACAAGATTGAAATGAAGATGTTTTTTATTTTAAAGAAAGTTACAAAATTAATCTCTCAAAGATAGATATACAATATTGAAGCTCAAAGTTTTTTGTAAATCCTCTTACAAGAATATATGTTTAAGGCTAAAGGCTTTGTATATTTTATGAAGGAGAAAGAAATAACAGTTGAAGAACACTTTAGAGAATAGAGAAATATGAGAATGATGAAAGATTGTGAATTGTGTATAGCACGTTGTATCTCTTCTGTATCAGTTGTTTGTCTCAGCTGCTTGTTTAGAGCTCAGTGTATAATACATATTTGAGTGCTCTATTCTTCTATTCTTCTGACAATGCCCATTCTTTTATTCCCGTTGAAGAGATAGGTTGGTGATGGCTGAGAATAATATATAAATCATTACATAGATATTCCCTAACGTTTTGCCCGTTAAGTGATGGGCTATCTAATGAAAAACCTTTGTTTTCTCTTCTCAGCATCTGTTATATATAACAGTTCTCTGCACAGTGGACGTCCTCCCAAATGTCCCAAGTGAAGTTCTGTGTCTGTGGGTTGTCCGCCTGGATGTCCCATGAAGTTTTGATCGTCAAGGTTGTTATTCGCGGTTGTCAAGCATACTGTGTTCTGACGTCCGAAGCGAAATAGAACTGAACTAGAATGAAACTGGGCCGAAATGCCCTGGCCAAACATCTGCCCAGTTGTCCAACCCTGCTCAAAGCTGCAGAAGAAAATTGCCAAAATTTGGCCTGATCAGTCGACCGGCCGATCATCTGGCCAGTCGATTGCCTTGTGTCGGTTTTGGCCTCCTGTGTTTTGCTGCTGCTCTGATGCATTGGTTTGGTACCTGTTTAAGCCTCATTTAGAACCTCCAAATGACATGATTAGTATATAAACAAGGATCAAAATATCATGGAATAAATCATAAGAATTTAATCTATTTTGATCCTCCAAATAAATCAAAACAAAATAAAAAACAATCATCAAAATACAATATGTCTAATAGGGCTTTTTATCTCCATCATCATAATTATGTTCTATTGACACCAATTTCTCATAATCAATACTAAAATATAAGACTTACTCTTTTTATTTAAAACCCTAACCACCATCTGCATGCATTTCGAAAATCTCTCCACAAAATCACATTTTTCATACAATAGAAAACACCACATATCTATTTATAAGGTTGTATTGAAGAGAGTCAAAGAAATCCCTACTTCGCAAAGTGAAAAGGAGAAAACTCAAAAATTCACCAGCGACGAAAAGACGAACTGCTTAGATAAAAGAAAGATTTTACTGTGCTCTACGTTTGGTATATGAAACTAGGGTCAAAGGTGGTTAAAAGTGGATAAAATTGAGGGTTACTGAGCTTGGAAGCTCAAAAATGACCAAAGGGAGAGAGGGAGAGGGAGAGGGAGAGAGAGAGAGAGAGAGAGAAAAGTGAGGAAAATTGAGCCAAAAATGACTTTTAAATGACTGATTTCGAACAGATCGCTCAAGTTGTGAAACGAGCGTGGGAGATATAAGACTGCTCAAGCAGTAAAACATATGCTCAAGTGAAGAAAACAAACTCCCAGTATCTCAGACTGTAAAATAAAGTACTAGGAGTCCCAATAGACTGCTCGAGTGGTAGTCCCACTGCTCAAGCGAACAGGGATTTTTCAGAAGTGTTACAAACGCTTCATAGCCTCCTTAGATTTGACTTTTCAATAATTTTCTCATTTTATTATTATATAGAAATACAATTAAAAAATTTATTTTTTCAATTAATTATATTCAATAATTTTTTTTGACATGGGAGTATTTATAATTTTTCAAAGTATAGGAAACAATCTATATTTTTAGCAAATTTCAGAAGTGTATTCGTAATTTATTCTATATTATTTTTTTTTGGGGGGGGGGTTGTTCTAAGATAGCAAACACAAATATCAATATTGAGATAAGGTTTTTTTTTTTTAAATGATTTTATTTATTTATTTATTTATTTTTGTTTAGAGAAAAAAATACGTGTATCCATGTGTGTTATGATCCGTATATGTGTCTGTAAAAAAATATATTAAACCCTTTAAAATATGAAAAATGCTATGAATTGCACTTTAATTATTTGGAATTTATTCTGAAAGGGATTATATGGTTGAAATTAAAATTGTGTAATATAAGGTTTATGTATGAATAAATTTGAACTACAAGATAATGATTATGGTTAATTTCTAGATAGTAAGTATGAATTTGTAATATTACTATTAAAATATTTCACATATAGGCATGTTTCAAACAATTTTTTTATGTTAAAATATTTAATAAAGATAAAAAAAAATTACAATAATCAATAAAACAAAATATTACATTCTACACATTAATCATTTATTTTATTCTTTTACAATCATTTATTCAATTACAAAATTAAAATTTTACAAATTATCTCAAATATAACTTTTTTTTATCTCATAAAATAATCAAAATAAAATTTAAAAACTAATTAAAATAATCAAAATTTTAAAGAATACAATAATAACATTTAGTGTGTTTGGTTTCAGTTTTCTGAAAATTGAATTTTTTATTTTTTGTATTTTTTTAGTGAATATTTTTTTAAAATTTTAAGAATTTTTTTTTTTACTTTTTTAGATGTACATTACTTAGATGCATATTACTTAGATGTATCTAACCAGTAAAATATTTGTAAAAAAATACTTTTTAAAAATTAATAAATACACAAAAAAATATTTAAAAAATGTATTAAATTTTTATTTTTTTTTATATTTTTAGTATTTAGTAAAAAAAATTTAAAAATCATAAATATTATGTTTTTTAAATATATTTGTGTTAGATACGTTTAAAAATTAAAAAAAATATTTAAAATATTAAAAAATTGAATAAAAATAAAAAATAAAAAAATAGAATTTTTCGAAAAGTAAATTGTGAAAATTGAAAAAAAATTGAAAAAAAAAAAAAAAACTCTATCTTTTTTTTTTTTTTTTTTTTTGTAGCGTAGGTAGTACCACCAGTATCTCCCTCTCTCTCTCTCTCTCTCTCCAATTATTTTTGTTTCTCTAACAGCTGCTCCCCTCCCCTAAGCAAAGCTTTCTTTCTCATCTCCGCTTAACCATTCCTATCACACCTACACACCCCAACCCTTTAAAATGGTCCTCCCTCCAACACAACACCTCGAACCCTCCTCACTCTACTTCTGTAGATGAATGGCCAACCAACCCAAATGTTTCTTCATTTTCTCTCTCCAGTGGTTCAGTAGTAGGCTGATTTCTTGATGGATCTTGGTGCTGGTGGTATGCTAATGGTGGGTTTGGAAGATGGGTTTGTGGGTGGTGGTTCAGACCCATATACCTCTTTTTCTTCAGATGCTCCTCACACCAATAAGCAAAAGCTGTACGGATCATGGCTTCTCAATAAGCAAGAAAGGCCTGAAGAAGAAGATGACTGGAGAAGCAACTGCTTAAAAGTGGCCAAGACTACTACCAGTGAAGATGACTTCTCAACTTCCAAGGCAGCATTGCTGAGAAGTCCTTTGTTGAGATCTAATAGCTCTGATGGTCAGCAAATGCTCAGCTTCTCTTCACCCAACTCACAAGCCGTGCCATTGCCTTATTTTCAGTATCAACACCACTCATCAATTCCTACTACTACTTATGGTAGAGATACAGCAGGTAATAACATTGACAATTTTTTTAAGGCTTTTTAGCTATGTGGGGGTATTCAGAGAATATATATATATATATATATATATTTATATAAATGAGGGATTGAAAGTGATATATCTTAAAAGTTTCTAATTTTGGGGGAGTAAAAATGACTCTGGGGTAATGGGTATCTCTCATATTTGCTTGTTAAGCTGGGAAAAGGGTGATGGTATATGTGTGAGACGAAAATTAGATAGAATAAAGTTTCCAACACACTTGTGATTAATGAAACATTTGGGTTTTGATTCCCAGTACTGGTCGGATGGTCTTTTCATGTAAAATATAAAGATGTATTGGCTTTTGAGTCTTGTCAAAAAAAAAAAAAAATATATATATATATATAAACCCAAATTGTTGGTAATGTTTTCCATACAGTAGAAGCTGTTGAGTACAAATGAAGGGAAAAAAAAAAAAAAGCAAAAGATAGGAGGAATAATAGATTAGACCCATCTTGGTTTTGATTTCTTTTTCACTTTCTCTCACTTTTACTTTGTTTTCTTGTCATATGAGAGACAAGAAATCTATTATTGGTGTAGCCTCCTTAAATGTTGCAGACAAGTTTTAAATTTTTAGTTTCTTGCCATATCCCTTTCTATACTCAAATTTTTCCTCTACGCTTAAATATTCGACTCTGAAGCTACCAGTAAATAGTTTTGATAATTGTTCAAAGGCTTGATGATTTTTTTTTTTTTTTTATAAATATTTTTAATGTAACCTGTATGAAGCTACAGACAAAATCGTTGTTTCTCTTTTTATTTTTATTTTTATTTTTTATGTTGTGTTTGGATGAATTTGTGGAGTGAAGAAAAATGGAAAGTAAAAAGTCAAATTTTAATTTCTACTAATACACTTTTCCTTTCTTATCCCATTTCCATACTCTGATTTTGCGGTACACTTAACATAGTAGACTGAAGTTAGCAGTAAATGGTTCTAGTAATTGTTGAAAATTTGTTTGTAGAAGCTGCAGACAAAGTTGTTATTATTATTGTTATTATTATTATTATTTATTTAATTTTACTTCATACTTAACCTTTGCTTTTTTCCAATTTTTTTTCACATTCAATCCAGACACAACCTTAATGTTTCTCTCACATATTTTAAAGCCGAATCTTTTGGTTATTGAGTTACAGGGTATGGGTGTGGAGGCATGAATGGTGCAAATATGCATGGGGGATTAACAGTGGTGAGAGGCCCATTTACTCCATCACAATGGATGGAGTTAGAACAGCAGGCCCTCATCTACAAATACATTACTGCCAATGTCCCTGTTCCTTCTAATCTTCTCATTCCTATCAGAAAAACCCTTGATTCTGCTGGTTTCTCTGGCTTTTCAGGAGGACATATAGTACCCACTACTTGTAAGTTTGATCGCTTTGTCACTATCCAAATATTACCACTTAACTACATTTATTAATGGTTTATTTTTTGGCAAATAAATTGATGTATATCTGCACTGATCCTCTGTTTCAAATCCTTTTGTTCCCTTGTCATGTCTCACATTTCGAGATTTTCACATGATTTAATACTGGTTGTGACTATTTTGGTATAGTTGAATAGGGGATTTGGAGGGCCATCAATCACATAACAGGTTTTGTTAGGATATGTGATCGGTTTGTATGTTTCTAGACTTTTTCTTGACCGTGTATCTATGATGCAGAAACTGCCACACTTGATATAGGGACGGAATTAGGACAAGGCTATGGGGGGCTATAACCTCATGTTTTTGTGAAAAATATGATTTGTCATGGCATTTTAGAAATATATATCTCATTTTATACATAAAATGACCCCCAATATGAAAAATACAAATGTCATTCTTATCCCATCTTGCATTCTTTTTTTGTTTTACACCAAAAAAAACTTTTTCATTCTATTAGAAATTGCTTTTATGGTATTTGAAATTTTTTGTGTATAGATATAATTTATATATCATATTGTACATGTGTACTTATGTATATGATAAAAAATTTTATTTGTCTTTTAACCTTCGGGTAATGAAATCTTGGTCCGTCGCTGGATATTGGGTATAAGCGCTCTCTCTGTCTAATATTGTATACATGAAGATGGGGAATCAATTATCTATCAGTTTCAAGTTCCACTAATCATGTGTAGTTTAGTGTTTTTAGCTGCTATATACCCCATTTTTCAAAACAAAAAAATTCCCCATATATATGCTTCTAGTGGTTTCGATATGGGTTTGTTGACCAAGTACTGAGTTCATTATAGGTGATAATCTCCCATAAATCCAAAATTTGTGCATAAGACACTCACCCCAGCACTAGAGTTGGGCTTGGGGGTGTTTAGAACACAGGTGTTCAATGTCTTGTGTGTGTTTGTTAAATTGATTGTGTCCATATTTTGTTGTATGTTTGGTAGTTGGATGGGGTGCTTTCCGTCTGGGATTCTCCAACACCACTGATCCTGAGCCAGGAAGGTGTCGTCGGACTGATGGGAAGAAATGGCGGTGCTCGAGAGATGCAGTTGCAGATCAGAAGTATTGTGAGCGGCACATGAACAGGGGCCGCCATCGTTCAAGAAAGCCTGTGGAAGGCCAAACTGGCCATTCCGTCTCCGGACCCACCACCACCTCAAAGCTCATGCCGATGGCTTCCTCTACAACTGCATCGGTGGTGCCTGACAGCCTCTGCTGCCATCCTCAACTCAAGAATTTGCAGCCTGGTGCAGCTAATGGCAGGTGAGTAAAACGCTTCTTATCATGTTTTGGCATGTAATTGCCCAAGTCATGTCCAGCTGGTTAAAAATTGGTTTGAGATCAACTTGTTAGGTAAACAAATCAATTTGAAACAAATTTTGAAATCGGTTAATTTGTGAGTCTGGCTTGGACTTGCTTGATTTGTTTAAAACTTGTTTGGCATTAGCTCAAAAATAAATATATAAAGCTTGAAACATATTTTTTAAGCTAGTTAAGTTTTTAAACTATATTTGAACTGATTACTTAGCTAGATCCGCTTGTTTACAATCATAGTTGAATCGTGTGTGGTTTTACTCTCTTCATACATAGATTTTCCTTCATGACAAAATTTTACAAGATTTGCTGGTAGAGCTCACTCCTCAAAAGTCTTATTCATGAATTTGTTTTCAGTGTCCAATTATGTGTTTGGCATACACCTTTTGCAGCTTTATATTCCTTCTCAAGTACACCGTTGGTTTATGTTTGTAGAACTTCCAAATGACGATAAAATATGTATGTTAACATGGACTGATTGGTTGTTTCTTTTCCCCATTTCTATTATGATAACACAGGCTTTTTCTGAACAAAGAGAATGTGGGGGAGAGAAGTCAAGCTGCAACAGACCTATGCATGTTATCTCCTGCAATTGGCCTAAAAGAGAACCAATATTGCATTCCAAAGCAGCAGCAGAACCCATATGGTGAATCCTCCCGATCTGAATTTGGACTTGTTTGTTCCGACTCCTTGCTTAACCCTCTGCATAAAAACTCTTCCCACATCAGCTGCAGAAACTATGGTTCCTCCCAAGACCTCAATGATCGTGAAAACGGCTCACAACATTCAGTAGTTCGTCAATTCATGGACGACTGGCCTAAAAACCACACTGATCATCATCATCGCTCTGCCGTTTCATGGCCCAATGTCGATCTACAGGCAGACAGGACCCAACTATCAATTTCAATCCCTGTGGCTGCCTCCTCTGATCCCTCTAATGAAAAACTTGCTCTCTCACCACTGAGATTGTCCCGAGAGCTTGAGATGGGTTTGGGAGTGGGCAGTGTAGTGAGTGAACCAAACCAAAAGCAAGTGAATTGGATACCTATATCGTGGGAAAATTCACTGGGTGGACCTCTTGGAGAGGTATTGCATAGCACTAACAACAGCAGTGGAGGTGATTGTAAGAGCTCATCGGCTCTTAACCTTATGACCGGGGGCTGGGACACCAACCCTATCCCCCAGTTAGCATCGTCTCCTACAGGTGTCCTGCAGAAGATGACATTTCGGTCACTTTCTAACAGCAGTGCTGGGAGTAGTCCGAGAGCAGATAACCACA
Organism: Camellia sinensis; assembly: GCF_055761805.1. NCBI lineage: Eukaryota > Viridiplantae > Streptophyta > Magnoliopsida > Ericales > Theaceae > Camellia > Camellia sinensis. The sequence goes on along the minus strand of NW_028129178.1, from coordinate 5,871,942 downwards.
AAACCCATGAAGAGAATTCATCCTTGTTGCCAGCATCATAATCATTTGACCTCCAACTAGGAAGATGATAATGGAAGGAGGAAGAGTTTTTTTTTTTTTTTTTTTTTTTTTTTTTTAATGAAGCTTTAGAGAGAGTGAGAGAATTTGTTTAGTTCTGTAATGTGTTTAATTTATGGATAATGGATTTGCTTAGTGGTAAAACATGACTTTGTAAAACCCTTCAGTTGCTATTTTAGGTAATCAATTAATGTTGTATTGTTGTGGATGATGATGATGCCGACTCTCAAGGTTTTGTTTGGTTTTTTCATGTGCACATGTGATGTTGGTAGATTGTTTTTATAGGGAGTTGCTTCTAAGTAGGTTGGAGGCATGTTGGTCGTTGGGTGGTTGTTAAGATGTTAAATGTGGGTGTCTAGTTTCAAGGCACCCAACAGCCCTAATAACATGTGCAGTGATCCGTCCCCCAAGATCTTGGTCCCAGTCTAAAGGTCTTTTCACATAGCAAATTAATTGAAGGAGTTTGGATATAGGGTGGGATAGATGGACACATAATTTTGGGGTCTGGATCCCATGCTATTGTTATCCAACAATAAAATTAAGAGTTTCTTTCAAGTTGGCCATTCAATTTGTGAGAGCATTTGGGTTTTACAGACCTATTTTTTAATTGATTTAGGTGATTCAAATAGTTTATTTTTTAAGATTTATTGAGAGGAATATTTATGTAAAAAATCAAAATGATCAAACATCAATAGCTATATATTTGAATTAAATTTGTATTTCAAAAACTGAATAGCTATTCTTGAGATTATATTTGTCTTCCATTTTTTTAAAACAAATATTAGTCAAACATATAGTTACTAATGTCCAATTATCTTGATTTTTTACATGAATATTCTACTTAACGAGTCTTAAAAAGTGAACCAGTTTAGATCACCAAAATCGGTCCCAAAATGAGCGTATCAAGTCCAAACACTCTCTCAAATTGAGATGACAACTTGAAAATCCTAAAACTAAGCAGACATGCAAAATGAAGAATGAAACACAAATATTCCACAACACACCTTTTGTGAGATATCTTTGTTTTATTTTGTATTTTGTATCTATGCACCTACAGCACTGCTGGCTATCTAATATTGTTGATATATTTTGAACCACAAGTACTGTTATCTAATGTTGTAAAATAATTAAGATTAAACATATTCGATTTTGATGACATGAACATAAAAAATAAACAAAATAGAAGATTCCTACTATGAGTTGTGAGTACGTTCTTCTCTCTTTGAGAGAGGAAGAGAACATGAGGCGAAATGAAGAGAGCAGAAAGTTGCCCAACCTTATGGAAATCCAAGAGCCACTAGCTTTGGGTGCACCAAAATGGATATGGGTTGTGGAACAATGACCCGGCCATACCCAAAGACAAGCTTCACAAAGTTCCATGACCCATGGACGTAGACCTGGTTCGGTCCAGTCTGGGTGCCATTTGGGTTGCCCAACCATATGGAAATCCAAGAGCCACTAGCTCTGGGTGCACCAAAATGGATATGGGTTGTGGGCCAATGACCCGGCCCAAGCCCAAACACATGCTTAACAAAGTTCCACGACCCATGTAGATAAACGTGGTCCGGTCCAGTCTGGGCAACAATGGGGTGTGTGTGTGATAATTTTTAATAACAAATTTGGTCCATAGTCTTGGCACAATTCCATCCACCACTTATCCATAACTCACTTCCTTCAAAAAATTTAGATGCCCAAAGGGCCGAAACCCTTGCAAAACTTTAGGATATAAATACTCATCAATGTATTCAACTTTCGCCAATGTGGGATAAGTGAATTTTCACCTTCCCAAAACCTCTACCATTATGCCCACTTTATGAGACAATGTGTATTCAATTTTTAATGGTTTTATCCCATTTTTTGTGTGGTGTAACCCACTCAGACTTACCTCAATTGATAGTTGGATCCTACTTTAATTTCGTATTAAAGTGGCAGAAAAACTACAATTTTCCAACAACTAGAGTTACACAAAATACCTACAAAACTCGATTATCGAACCAATTTAACATCTATGGGTTGAGTTGAGATGGTTTTGGCTTTTCATTATATTGGTTCAATTTTTTATCTTAAAATCAGCCTGATAAAATTGAATTGAAACTCGATTTAGACATGACCCTATATAAAATATAAAATTTATATTTATATTCACGTCTTTATATAATTAGTCTAATTGGTTTGTTGAAAGGAAAAAAAAAATGGTCTTCATACAAAAGATTTTGTTAATCAAAATTTATTTTCGTCAAGATTCTTCTGACCCATCTGTGGAGGAGCTCTTTGTAGACGTCCCCGAACGTCCCGAGAGGAATCCTGTTTTGTTCATTTGGGCTTACTACAGTTCGGACTCAATGTCACGGTCCTGCATCTAATCTGGCAAAGTGCAATGCAAGACCGATGAATCATCAAAGAGTCCAAATCCAGCAAATCGTTTTGAAAAACTGATTTTTAAAAAGAAGTGCTAAACATGGACTGCTTTGCCAGATACAGAGTTGCCACCTAAATATTTTATTTTGGGGGAATTTAGGAAACCCTGGCTCGTGCCTAAGGCCACGTGTCCGTCATCATCAAAGTTGCCTCGGCTCGGGAACTTGGGTACGATTGGGGAAGGTCACTTCGCGAGCACCCCCGCTTGCCCAATCAAAGATCGGCCTCTACTAATCATGATGTCAAGTTTTTGAAAACACATGTGCTCTTATTCCGGTTTATTAGCCTAGAATTACTATGTGATGTGCACAGCAAAACAAGTATGGATTGGATTGCCTAAGTTGGAACAAAGCATCGCATATCTGTTTATTTCAAAAATGGATTGAAATTTGCTACTCGCAAGTAGGCTAAAACACGGGTTTCGACGAATTTATTCCAACTCAAGCAACCCAACCTTCACCCACAGGCATTCAGGCAGGTATATCACATAAGCACATAGTCTCATGGTAAGCATGCTATCATGGCAGTCACTCACACAGATGCAAGGATGCCAAAGCATAAATACTCACCGAGTACTCCAAGCCAAAACAGAAACTAGTTAGTAATCAATGCATGATCCTAGTTCATGTTAAGATGGCTAATGCAACACATGCAAAAATACAACTAGGATAAGCTCGGCTATTCTAAACATGGCATATGAAATGCAACAAATAACATGTATTCAACTTGAAATTGAAATACAATGCAGTTAGCATGATGCGCCGAGCCCGGTGCATGCAATACAGATGAATGATGCAAACATGTGAGCATAAGTATGCTAATTGAAACATGCCCTAAACTAACCATCAAAAGCTAGTAAATAAAAGGAAGAAAGACGTGGGGTTGGAAGACATACATCACACACATGCATACTTATTACAACATTGCCCTCCTCAGAGGATCCGAATAATACAAAACCAGATGAATAATGAACTACAGCTAATTATTACACGACACTAACTAATTAACAAATTTAACTACGCAAGCATGTAAACTAAATGAATGTGACTGCCTCAGCTCTGTTTTGGATGACAATGGATGCATGCATGCTCAAGTCACCTCATCGGGAAATCCATCGCGATGCTTCATCTTGCCTTTGTATGCAATTTATTTTAGAAACTTGCACGAAGCTCCAAGAGGCTGAAACTCCACTCTGGGAAGTTGTGGGAGGGCTGCCGACCAGCCAATGGCATGGGAGACCACTTGCCAACCACCCCTTTGTGGTGGAGACCAAAAAGGGTGGTCGGCCTGCCAGAAAACCTGGTCGGCTGACCACTTTCTGTCCCTGGATTCTGGTTTTCTGCAACACAAAGCAATAGGGAAGCATGGCAAGGTATTTTCAACAAATGTGTGCTCGACCACTCTCCCCGTCATAGCATAGGCTCTAGGAAGTGTGACCCTCGATCCTCGGACCACCAATCACGTATCTCGATGCATGATGGCCAAGGAGTCGGATTGCACGACTTAATGTGACATGAATGCACAAATGAACACAATAAGACCTAAACTCCATCATGGGTAATCCGGAGTGTCGGCGACCGAGAATCGAGGTACGTTTCGTCACTTGGAGTACGAAACGTCCCTCGTTTCCCATGTTTGGACTAAAACCTACTCCAAACACTATGCAACAACTAGAATGGCATGGCATGCAAACACAATGCAACAACTAGTATGCAATCCTAAACGAAATACAACTAAGATATGCAAACATGAAAGGAATGGCATGCAAAGGTGCAACTAGCATACGCAATACTATGAACTACGAATGACATACTCAATGCACATGAACTAAACAATGGCATACACAATGCACATGTGAAGACTAACAAACACAATGAGATGAACAAGGCATGCTCGATGCAATGATCAACTCATGCGACAACATGGACTATGTGGCATACACAATGTAAGATGGACTTAAACCAAAGTGAATGGGCCTCGGCCACACCCAAATCAATGGCCAAACATGATGAAATCAAAGCAACAAGACACATAAGCATGCACAATGTAAAGGCTCGAACCTAAGGCATCAAATGCCACTCTGCCAAAGCATGGCAAGGGATGAAATATAGTATACAATCATACATTTTTCAGCTCTGAAATGATATGCAAGATGGTCCCGAATCATGCAAATATGTCACACAATGCATGCTAGATGGCCCGAATACCGAAACTAGTGAAGTGCGTTACACTAGAGGTATACAAAGCAATGCACAAATGGAAAAACCAGCCCCAAACAAAACCCTAGGTAGGTCCAAGACAGTGGGAAAATGGCCTAAGATGATGGCTCAAAATGCATGGAAATGAAGCTCATGCAATGGTCCAAAAACGAGGCTAACTAGCACGACTCTCAAACTCATTTAAAGAGTGGAAAACATGGGAATATGGCATACATATAAGCTCTGAAATATGATGCACAATGGCCCCAAAACATGGAAACACCTCAACATAAGCATGCAATAGGCTCCAAAACTCAAAGCTAGGCAAGGGTATTGAACTACAACCATGCATAGCAAGCATTATTTGACCATGAGGCATAAAAAAAAAAAGCTAAGTCAATCCAAAACATGCACAAAATCAGTTTAAAGCATAGCCAAAAGGTGCTAGAATCAAGGACCAAAATAGCATGCAACACAAGCTAGTAAAGAGAATTTGCACTACAAGTATATGAGGCAATCAAGTGGCCACCAAACCAGCAAAATCCAGAGGTATGACATGCCAAATAAAGCCCAAAAACCCACTGAAATATGGTCCATGCATGCAAGAATGATAGGCTCCTTTGATAGGCTATAAAGAGGGTTGTTCTACACATGCAAGATGGACACCTAAAATGGAAAAATGGGCTCTGGATAGAGCCTATGTAGGTCCTAAAACCCACCAAAAAAGGCCTGAAACATGGCTTGGAAACATGAAAATAAGGGCTCCTTTGTTAGGCCAAAAGTGCTAGTAAACAAGACAAGGGGTGAGAGGGTCACCCCTCTCTGATTTTGGTTCTCAAAAACACATATTAACCACTGAAAATCTGCTAGATTTCAGTGGTCAAAAGGGCCAACAAAGCTCAACACAAAGGCCCTAATGCATGGCTTAAAGCAAGATGAAATGAAGCATGCAAGGGGGTGGATGACCCCCAACAGAAAAATGGTCTAAACAAATGTGTTAAGGACCTCAAAATAAGACTTTTTTGAGTTTATGACAAAGCCCAAATATGCTTGCAAACTAGGCTAAGAGATGGAACAAAACAATGCCAAAAAGAGGGAAATAGAGTGTTACCCTTGTAGCCAAAGGGACCAGCAGCTTCTAGACCAAAACAGCAAGCCTTCAACCTCTGAAAATGGGCTCCAAGATACTTAGGTTGATAGTGGAGGTGTTGCGCTAGGAGGTGGTATGCAAAAGGGGCAGGAACTATAGAGCTTTGAAGCTAAAATATAGAGACAAAGGGAGAGATATACTGTATGCCCAAAAACCAACTTCTCAACCCTTACAAAGGAAGAGGAGCTCTTCTTTTATAGAGGAACAAAGGTCCAAGCTTCCTCAAGAAGCTTGTGCAAAGGTCCAAGCTTCTTGAGGAAGCTAGAGCAAAAGGGGTCAAGCTTCTTGAGGAAGCTAGTGCCAAAGGGTCAAGCTTCTTCAAGAAGCTAAAAAAGGTTCAAGCTTCTCTTAGAAGCTTAGAGCAAAGGGCCAAGCTTCTTTAAGAAGCCAAAAAAAGGTTGCCAATCCTCCATACACGCGTATGGATGATGCAGTCTGTGCCTTCCAGCTGGCACACACTCACAAAGACAGAAAAGGGGCAAGTAGTCCGACCAGTTCAAAAGGTTCAAGTGAGAAAAAAGTGGTCGGTAGCCCTAATTGGTGGTCTCCCAAGTGAGTGCAAGCTAGTGGTGTGGTGGGAGACCAGCAATTGTGGCCCAAAAGTGAGGGAGACCAGCTACCTGATAAGAAAATTGGCCGGCGGGAAAAGTGGTTTCCAAGGAGAAAAGGTGGTCTCCCACCCTTGTACCACCTTCCAAACAATGAAAATAGGGTCCATGCCAAAAATGAACCAAGACGGATGCAAAACGAGGGTTCGGGGGCCAAAACGCGCAGCCGGGTGCCCCGAAAACTGACTGTTAAGCATCGAAAGTGGCGTGCGACCACGAAGGTGGTCTCCCGGGCCACAGTGTCCCTCTAGACAGAGGAAACAAGGTGTGTGCCAAAAACCGTGCCAAACGGAGAAAGTTAAGCTGTATCGAACCGAGGCGCACGGCCTACGGCTCTGAAAATCAGAAATTGGTCTCCAAACAGGAACATTGGCCTACGACCACGAAACATAGCCTAAGCCCACTGAGAGATGGTCTACGAGACTTCTCCCTTCATTTGGGAAGAGAAAACAGAACCTGGTTTGCAAACCAAGGCAAAGCACAAAAAGAGTCCCGATGTCCAAGGGTAAGGCTCTCAGCCGAAACTTCGAAACCTCAGAATGAGCACAACATGCACCATCACCGAGCTCTCAATCAATGACGTCTGAGTCTTAAGGTCGGTCAAAAATGGGGTGTCTACACTCTTTATGTCCCCTGAAGGTTCTTTGCATGGGGGTTTGGGGGCTCCAATGACTGATATCACTCAAGGCCAAACTCTACCTCATTCAGAACTTGGCGTGATCCATCTTCACCACTGCCACATCCAACTTCTAGCTCATTATCACATAATCTTCTCAGCAAAGGAATCTCTCTTTTGAAACAAGTTCTACTTGGACTGCATTATGCTACCTGTGACATTCACCTTTTTGTTATAGCCAAGGAGTCTACAGAAAGTTCGCATATGCCCTCTTGCTGGACGATGTCTGAACCCACTTCAACTATCCATCCTACCATGATAAATTATACCCAACCTTTTTCTTCCTCAGACCCTTGTCAAGAAGAAACTTCATTATTGTTGGGTCAAACCTTGTTTAATCCATCAAGTACCCACACTAGTCTTATTGAAGCTCAACCCCTTGTCATCATGGGCCCAAATGTTTCGGCCCAAAATACTGAGTCCCTTGGTCAAACACATAGCAACCAGTAGTACCCAGTTACTTTATCCAGTGTTTTTTCTAGTGATTTGTGTTTCCCATTGTATTGCCCCTAATTTTACAAAATGTATTGCTTCTGAGGGAGAAGAAGAGCCACATTCTTTGCCAATTGATGAACCAACTCTCCAACCTATCTTGGCTCCAATACCTCTTCAGTTTAGCTCAACAGCTCCATCATCATCAATGATCACTATGAATAAACGCTCCCCTAATTTAGAGCCAAAACTTTCCAGTGGTGGTAAGAGACCTAGACTCATTCCTTATTCTCAAATGGATTCTCCTCTATGTATTTTAGATCTTCGTGATTTTTCCTTTTGTTTTGATTCTGGTTCCTTGTCTTTCTCTTTGTCCCCTCAGCCCTTGTCTTGGTTCCCTTCCTCTTTTCTTATCCCTTTTGAATCCAACTAGGGTTTCGGTGGTTGTCCCATAACAACCCCACTTAGCCCAATGGAAATTGTAAGCTGGAACTGTAGGGGTTTGGGTCAGCCCTTGACAGTTCAAGCTACATTTAAACTGATCTGCTCTCATGCTGCTGATCTAATATTTCTTATGGAAACAAAATCTAATTTGATTTCTGTACAGCCTAAGTTTTCTAAATATAGATTTTTTAATTGTTTTGGAGTTGATCCCATTGGGCTTAGTGGAGGTCTTTGGGTAGGTTGGAAGTCTTATCCCAAACTTGCTTGTCTTGTGTCCTCTCCCAATTTTATTCTTGCTAAAATCTTAGATGAAATAGGTTTCTCTTGGCATATTGGTTTTGTGTATGGTCATCTGAATTTGGTAGATAGACCCCAAGTTTGGTCTTTTATCCCCTCTCATATCTAGAGTTTTTCCAGTCCTTTACTCTTGTCTGGGAACTTTAACCAAGTCCTCTTATATGAGGATAAATGGGGGGCTAATGCCTTTTGTGTTCCAGGAAGCTTCTTTTTCTTTTGGATAATTGTGGCCTTTTGGAACTTAAAAATTGTGGCTCTTGGTTTACTTGGACTAACAACAAAGATGGTGAGGCATGCACTTTTGAAAGGCTTGATAGGGCTTGGCGCAATCAAAGCTTGGTTAGCTTTATTTTCTAGAGCCTTTATGGTCAATCATGGTATTTTTCGGTCTAACCATGCTCCCATCTCAATTAATACGAGACCACCTTTTTATAGTTTCCCTAGACCTCTTTATTTTGAAGCTTGGTGGCTTCACCACTCTTTCTCCTTTGAAATCATCCAATTCATTTGGTCTCTACCTATTCATGGTCCTCCCCTATTTCGTGTCATTCAATACCTTAAAATCATAAATAATGTTCTCTCTAAATGGGGTAAAGATACGAATGTTTTACTCTCTTCTCAAATTGAATTGGTTCAATCTAAGCTTTCTTGTGTTCAAAATAATCTTTCTGCTTCCTTCCTTGCATTTGAAAAATCTCTTATAGCTAAGTTGGATTTTTTGTGGAATTGTGAAGAAACTTTTTGGGCTCAACAGGCTAAAGTCCATTGGTTAGCGTTGAGGGATAAAAACATGAAATTTTTTCATTCAATGATAAGAGTAAGGAGGTCTAAAAATCACATTTGGCATATAAAGTCTCCTTCTGGCTTTGTCATTCATGATGAAAAGGAAATCAAAAATACTTTCTTCGACTATTTCCAAGGTTTCTACTCTTCTAGTGAGGATCCCTCTAATCAACAGTTTTCTACTATAAATGTCCAAGCTTGAGAATTGAATTTCTATAAGAAGGGAGACCCCTCTCCCTTTCCAGAGGTTCTGAAAAGTTGATATACAAAACATATATCACTCTCTCTATATATATTTTACCTCTCTCTTCATATTTACCCTAGTTTTTGCTCAAAAGTGTATTTTCTTCATACTTTTGCACTAAAGCACCTACTAGAACACCATCCTTTTGTTGCTGAGGTACTTAGGAGCTGGTGTTACTGTTTTTGGACTGGTTTTGGTCAGAAAAGAGTGCTGGAGTTGTGTTCTTGAAGGTGTTCTTCAAGGGTGAGTCAACTAACCTTTAAACCCTTGTTTTGGTTTAAGCTTTTGGACCTATTTGCATGCTGATTTAAGCTTAAATTTCTACTGTAAAAAGTTCCAATTTTTCATGCTTGTAGTGTTTGTTTAAGGTCACTTTTGTGTTGGGGGTTGTCTACCCCCTTTTAGGCCTTGTTTGGTCTTGTTCTTGTGCCTTCCTTTTAAGCTATTGGGACCACCTTGTTTTGGCCTTCTCACCACTGAAATCCAAAGGATTTTCAATGATGGAAATGGTGTATTGAGATCCCAAATAGGAGAGGGTCATCCTCTCTTCTTATGTCTCATATGCTTGTATTAATGGCTCATAAAAGTAACATGTTTGTTAAGCTTGTTTTGGCTCCATCTTAGCATGTATTAGACCTTATTTTAGCATGATATACCTCTGTCTAAGGTTGGTTTGATAGCCTCTTGCATGCACCATGCACTTGTAGTGTAATCCTCTCTATTGCCTTAACATGCATCTTGTGTTTGGATCATCATTCTTGCATGTTTTGGCTTAACTCAAAGAAGCTTTCCCTCATGTTTTACCATGCTTGAGCTCTGTTGGATGTTGTTTTAGTCATGCATGCGTTGCTTTGTATAGCCATAGTGCATTCTAGCTTGTTAGCTTTGAGTGTCCAAGTCACTAGCATGCATTGCTTAGACCATTTTCATGATTTGGCATCATTTCATATGTGATTTCAGTCTATATAGTGTGGTCATGCACTCACATTTGTCACATTTTCCATGCATTGGGAGGTTTGTGTTTTAAGCCTTGAACATAAGCCATTATGCATGTCTTATTACTTAAGCTTTTGGGATGCCATCTCAGTGGGTTTTTGGGCTTATTTTGACATTCCATAACTCTGATTTTTATTGGTTAAGTCATGCCATGCATGGTCTTGGTAACTGCAGTGTAACCCTCTTTATTGGCCTTGCATGCATCATGCCTTATGCCCTTCATGTTGGCTTATTTTAGCTTTGGCCTATGCATGTTTTAGACTCATTTTGGCATGATCTAAGACTGTTTTGGTTATCCTTGGCCTCTTGGGGTTTGATTCATGTGGCTTTGGTACAAGTTCCTATGCTAGTTTCAAGCTTTGAGCTCTCTTGCATGCCATACATGTCTTGCTTGGTTGATTTGGCATCATTCCATACTTAATTTCAAAGCTTATAGTGTTGTTACACTTCCACTTTTGTCACCCTTTGAGTGCCTCTAAGGGTTGTGTTCTTATTGCCTAGCTTGTGGACCAATATGTGTGCATGCATGTTTTGCCTTTTGGTGCCTTAGTTTTGGTGTTTTGGCCACTGATTTGGGCATGATTGAGATCTGTCCATTTTAGTTTAAGTCCATTTTGCATGTTGTTGCATGCTTGTTGTATTGCATGTTGTTACATGCTTGGTACATTGCATGTTGTTGCATGCTAGTTGCATTACATAACATTGTTGCATACTTGTTGCATGCCATGTTGTTTACATGTTTAGATTGCATTGCATTGTTTGCATGCCATTAGCTTTGTTAAGTTGTGCATGCATTGCATTGTGTTTGGTTTGGGTGTTAAGCCAAGCACGAGGAACGAGAGACGTTTCATACTTGAAGTGATGAAACGTGCCTCAATTCTCGGTCGCTGACCCTCTTGATCATGCATGATAGAGGTTAAGGCATTTATGTGTTTTTGTGTATTTCATCCATATTGATTTGTGCAACTCGGCCTCTTTGGCCATCATGTATCAAAATGCGTAATTGATGGCTTGAGAGTCGAGCACTGCACTCTTTTGAGCTTCAAACATGATAAGGAGTGTGGTTGTACAAACATTTTCTTGCAAATGTATTGCCATGCCTCTGTTTGTACTCTGTTGCAGCAAAAGGAGGAGTTTGTAGGAAGAGATGACCGATTGGCTATCTAGTGTACCGATCGGCTACAAATATTTGGCCGATAGTCTCAAAATTGGTCGATGACCATTATCCACTGGCCGATGGCCACCCCTCTTGGCCGATGTCCTCTCAGAATGTCCATGAGGTAGGTTAGAAGCATTACAGAAGTTGGCATAATTTTCAGAGGTGCAGAATAGTGCAAACAAAGGCAACATGAGGCATGTCAATGGATTTCTGAGCGAAGTCGATCGAGCATGCATATGCCCCTCTTCTCGAGGCCGTTTTAACTGCTTTGTATAGTTAATTAACTTGTAATTAATTAGTTAATGTGTTAGCTAATTTAATTCATTGTTGTAAATTCTTAACTATCTTAGCTTAGCTAATATTCAATTTGATTATGTAATAATTAGTCTAATTAGATTATTAGATTAGTTAGAATAGCTTAGTGTAGCTAGCTTGTATTATTCATTCGGACCCTCCGTCGAGAGGCCGAATTTTGTAATAAGTGTGCATGAGTGTGTGAATGTCTTCCAACCCCACGTCTTTCTCCCTTTTACTTAACTGCTTACGATGGTTAGTTCTAGGTCATGTTTTGATTAGCATCCTTATGCTTTCATGTTTGCATTCATTCATCTGTTTTGCATGCACTAGGCTCAGCGCATCATACAAACCGTATTGTATTTCAATATATTTACTTGAATACGTGTTCAACAGCATGTTATTAAGTTGCATTTCATATGCCATCTTAGAATAGCCGAGCCTATTTTAGTTGCATTTTTGCATGTGTTGCATTAGGCATCTTCACATAGCTAGGATCATGCATTGATTACTAACTAGTTGTTGTTTTGGCTCAGAGTACACTGTAAGTGTTTATGCTTTAGCATCCCTGCATGTGTGTTATTGATTGCCATGACAGCATGCTTGCCATGAGGCTATTTACTTAAATGATATAACTACCTAAATGCCTGTGGGTGAAGGTTGGATTGCTTGAATTGGAACAATTGATTGAAATGCGAGTTTTTAAGCCCACTTGAGAGTGGCAAAATCATGTTTTTCTAAGCCCACTTGAGGGTGGCAAATCCACGTTTTAGCCTACTTGCGAGTAGCACCTTCAAACCATTTTCAAACAAACATGAGATGCTTTGTTCCAACTTAGGCGATCTAATCTATACTTGTATGTTGTGCGCATCACATAGTAAGCTAGCTAATAAACCGGAATAAGAATACATGTGTTTTCAAAAACAAAATACCATGCTTAGTAAAGGCCGATCTTTTTGATCGGTGGAGCGGGGGTGCTCATTACATGACCTTCCCCTCTCGTACCCAAGTTCCCAAGCCGAGGTAACTTTGGTAATGACGGACACGTGGACTTAGGCATGAGTTAGGGTTTCCTAAATTTCTCAAAACAAAAACATTTAGGTGGCGACTCTATATCTGGCAAAGCAGTCCATGTTTGACACTTCTTTATTAAAATCAGTTTTTCAAAACAATTTGGGGGATTTGGACTCTTTGGTGACTTATCGGTCTTGCATTGCACTTTGCGAGATTAGATTCAGAACTGTGACATTGAGTCCGAACTATAGTAGCTAATGAACAAAACGGATTTCGGGTCATTCGCGCGCGAAGCCGTGGACGTTCGGGCATGTGTATAGTGGTTGAATTTATTCTAAGTATTCATGAACGAATTTTTGTATGTTTAAATTGAAGGTGATGGATGGAAGGTATAATTTGAGAAGTGTTAAGCCTAATGGCATAGGAGAAGAAACAACTGCTAACACAGCGGTAGTGGCGACTACTACCGAGGCAACCAATACGGTGCAGGTTAATGTGAGAGAGATGATGGCTCAGTTACTTCAGGTTGTTTAGAACAATAATCAAGGCCAGCCGGGAGATCCCTTTGTGAAGAGAAACAAAGAATTTCGTTATTTGAGAGGTCAAAAATTCTCTGGAGATGGAGGACCCATTGTAGCTAATGCTTGGGTTGAAAAATGTGAGATGGTGTTTGGTCATATGCAGCTCACCGAGGTCCAAAAACAGGAGCTGCCGACACATCAGCTTGAGGGAGTAGCCCTATTTTGGTGGAACTCGTGGAAGTAGGGTCTAGATTTAACCACTTTGACTTGGGCAGATTTCAAGACTCGTTTTGACCGAAAGTTTGTTCCTGCTGCTATTCGGTCTCAGCTGAGTGATGAATTTTCAAAGCTGACTCAAGAAGGTAAAACAGTGATCGAGTATGTCACCAACTTTAATGAGTTGTCTCGATATGCCCCGTACTTGGTTGACACGCAAGATAAGAAAAATGTGAAGTTTATTAAGGGATTGAATCATTACCTGTCTAAGTCCGTTATTCCCTTTGATGTTGAACCGTTTGACAAAGTTCTTGACTTGGCACTAAAGTATGAGGAAAAAGAGAAGCAGTTTAAAGAAGGGAAGGCCAAGGTCGGAGAGACTTCTAGAGGGAGTCACTTCTAGCAGCTGGATGGGAACAGATACCGACCCTATGATCAAAGGCATAGGGGTCAGCAGTTTCAGAGGCCACAACAACAGGGTAGTTAGGAAAATTTCAGACCTCAGGGTAATTTCCAGCCTCAAGGTCCAGCCCCAAGGGAAATTTTTAGCCCCAAGGGCACTATTATCAGAGACAGGGTGGTCCGCGCCCACAGGGTTATCAAGGACAGTAGCACCAAGTGCCACAGTTGGGTTATCATCCTCCCGTACCTCAGTTAGAGGGGCCCCTACCTATCAGACCACCAGCACCTCAACCGAGCAATATGAAGTGTTTTGGGTGTCAGCAGTTAGGGCATGTAATCAAGGATTGCCCTCAGAGGCAGCAGGCGCGACAGGGTTAGGCAGCTCCAGCCAAGGCATTTGCAGTGATGCCAAGAACTGACAAAATGCAAGGTACTTTTAATCTTTTTCAAAAACTCATTGGAGTACTTTTTGATACTGATGCCTCTCATTCTTTTATATCTAGATAGTATGTAGAAAAAGAACATATTGTAACTACCTCCTTATGTAGACCTATTCGTGTTGAGACCCCTTTAGGAGGGGCAATTACTCTTTATGAGATGTGTAAAGATTTTGAGATTGAGTTTGTGGGTAGAGTCTTGCATGCAGACCTAATTGTGTTAGGGTTTGAGGGGTTTACAATTATTTTGGGTATGGATTGGCCGCGAAAATATTTTGTGACTCTAGATTGTGCTAGAAGGACTATAAATATAGATATTCCTGGTATGCCACGGCTTACCCACACTTCTAGCGATGGAGAAGAGTCGGTGATGACGAGTTTTTTGTGCTCGGTAGAAATCCCTAAGCAGGATATTAGTGAGGTAGATGTGGTGCGTGAGTTTGAGGATGTATTTCAGGAGATACCTGGACCTCCACCTCGACGGATAGTAGAATTTCGCATTGACCTAGTGCCGGGAACTGCACCAATTTCTAAGGCGACATACAGAATGGTGCCTAAAGAACTTGTGGAGATGAAGAAGTAACTGGAAGAGATGCTTCAGAAAGGCTTCATACGTTCAAGTAACTCCCCGTGGAGAGCACCTACGATCTTTGTCTCCAAGAAAGATAGCACTCTCCGTATGTACATAGATTATAGAGAGCTGAGCAAGGTGACTATAAAAAACAAGTATCCGTGTAATAACCCCGACCTGTAATTAGCTATTAATCAGTAATTAAGGATGCTAATTAAGTGAATAAAATAGATTATGAGTTTATTATATAATTCTTCATGATTTGGCTTTCTATCTGTTATTCATAGAATTATCTATTATGGTTTCTACTTAGAATCTGAAGTTGTTAGCCTAAACACTTTTAGAAACCGAACTTGAGTTCATTGACTTACTAGAATACTTGGAACTAATTTTGATTAATTGAATTGTGGGCTAACCTTGACTGATTAAGGTTACTTGTGTCTAACTAAGATAATGCATGATTTATCCCTAATCTACTCCTATTCGTGATCCTAGATGTGATTAAGTGGGTAGTGTGTTGAGGCATTTTGTGAAGCGAAGTGTAGAGGATTGAAACCCTTAAGTGAGTGTCTACAGAGGATCTGTGTGGGGGTATTGAGAAGTTTGAGTTGGGCATTTGGTGATATTGAATGTAGGGAATTGTAACTCTTGAGGATGTGTTGGGTTGATGCATGTGTATGCATGTGTAATGTATTCAAAGTGTGAGAGTGTGTGTTGTGGTTGTTTAGCTGAGAGTGAGAGTGTTTGTAGCATTCTTTTCTACATTTCCTTATTGAGAGAATTCAGCTAGAGATAGAGAGGATTTGGCTTTAGAGTGA
Source organism: Camellia sinensis (assembly GCF_055761805.1). Lineage (NCBI taxonomy): Eukaryota > Viridiplantae > Streptophyta > Magnoliopsida > Ericales > Theaceae > Camellia > Camellia sinensis. The sequence goes on along the minus strand of NW_028129178.1, from coordinate 5,856,207 downwards.
GAAAGCTCAAAAGTTTGAAGATTAGAAGAGGAATAGGAAGATTCACCTCTCATGTTTTGGGAACAAGCTCTAGGTAAGGATTCTATGTCTGAATTTTGTAGCTAATCCTCCATGCATCACGATTTCCTGAGTCTTGAGCTACTTTCTTGAGAGTGCAAGAAAATGGGTCTTTGAGCACATAAATAGCTTTCATGAGTATCCATGGTAGAATCATCTTTGATTTGATCATTTTGGGTTTGAGTTTTAAAAGTCCTTGCATGTATGTGAACTTTAATCATGTCCATGGTTTTAGAATTCATGGGGTTGTTGGTCACCATTTGCATGTTTTGAAAAAAGCAAGAAAATGATTTGAAAATCTTTCATGCATGAGCTTTTGAATTCAAATTTGCTAAATCCATGAGTTTTGAGCTAAACATTTGAAAATGATCATGTATTTGTGTTTTAGGAAGCTTTCCAAGTGTTTGAACAAGCCACATACGAATTTGCCATTGAAATAGTATTCCGAAGCTCAAACTCTGTTTTTGGAAAAACCCAGGATTTTACAATCCGCTCGAGCGAGGAAACCTGCGCTCGAGCGGAGAATGCGAGCTCTTAGTATTTTTTTTTCAGACATGAGCTCTCCGCTTGAGTGACCACTTTGACGCTCGAGCGAACCCTTTGCTTGTTGTTGATCCGCTCGATCGTGGGAGTTATAGCTTGAGCGTGGATTGTGACCAACCAATACTTTTTCCCAAGTTTACAGGTCGCTCGAGCGAAGGAAGTCACGCTCGAGCGACCCCTCTCATTTTTCATGTCCACTCAAGCTAGTAAGTCTACGCTCAAGCGGGGACCTTATTTTCAGAAAATTTGCCTAAGTGTTCCAACTCATGTTTTGGCATCCTCATTGCATCCTAGACATTCCTAAGCCTTAACTAAGCCATAGTAATGAGGTTATGGATTAGAAACACACTAAGAAAAGAATGTACTAAGTTCCAAGACTGCAAGTGTGTGTGTTTTAGGCAATGTGATAAGAAAGAATAAGAACCAATGTAGTGAAAGCTAAGCCTTAATGGCCACTTGAATGTGTAATGATAAGACATGCTTGTGTTATGTATTTTGTGATTGTAGGTCAAGACTCGAGGATTGATTGACCACTTACTAGGACCAGTGTGAGTAACGTTATTGTAAAGATACGTTCATATGAATTACGTTCCAAATGAAATATGATAAGTTCTGATTTCTGAAATGATATCTGTTTTCGTGAACGAATATTCCTAGTTTGAAATCTATTATGGCATCCATAGATAGTCCCAAGTCATGGGGGACGGCATGAAAATGCGGGTCCATGACATACAAGTTTACGAGATCTCGTTAGCCACTTCATTGTGGTGATATGTGTTTAATCGGTATCCGGAACCGATTACTCTAGTCAGAAGACGTTCTGTGATGTGTTCTATAGGATGTACCATTATTATGTTCTGATATGAGAATGATTATGCTCTGGTCTGTTTTCTGCTTATGATATTTTCGGATTTCGTTCACTAACCCTTTTACCTTAATGTTATTCATTAGGCTTTAGCTCATTGTGTGTATATATATGTATAGGTGAGCATTCTAGAGCCCGAGCCTGAAGGCTTTTGTCTGGATCTGTATTCTGTTGTCAGCCAACCATTGTGTCTCACGTGGAGGTTCCAAGAGTGTCTCAAGTGTTTAAGTTCTGTTGTTTCTGTTTATTTAATACTTGATTTGATGTCGTTGGCTGTACTTAAAATACTGTAAGGTGTGTGGGTATAATGTTTGAATGACTTTTGATTATGTATATAAAGTTTTTTTAAATATTCTGTTTCATGTAAGTCAGCACAGCTCATTGGACAACTATATTTATGTATCTGCTTCCGCTAGCCCCTTAATCTTGTTAATCTATTCAGAGGCCTTCGGTAGTCCAAGGATTACTGGCCGGTTACGATGCTAAACCTATTGGGGCGGGTTTGGGTCGTGACAGAGTGGTATCAAAACACGAGTTATACTGCACACACGTGTCCATATGAGCTATAGGATGTCCTAGAAATGAAATAGGGACATTGCATTACCATGTTTAAGTGTATGAACTATTATGAACACATCCTTATTGAGAATGAATCGAAATGAAACCTTTGTGCATGACCAAAGAAGTTAAGTGGAATAACATGTAATGTTAATTTCAATATCGAATGTGGAATCTATGTGAATATGAACGTATGAAAGTAAGGGATCATGTGACTGTATCTGAATTGAAATGAAAGTATAAACACGTCTGATATGAAATGAAATATGGAATCAATGAGAGCTTTCCTTATATTAATAAGCACCTTGTTTGTGTGTAGCCCATGGAAAGGACAAGGAATATAGACGAACCTGAATCTTCTGACGCTAGAATTAGCCGGTTAGAAAGAATGGTTGAAGCCTTAACCGAAAATCTGAAACAACAGCAACAAAGGCAAATACTTGTACCTGAGCCAGCTAATTATGATATGATAACACTGACACAGAAATACAATAAGATGAAACCACGGAATTTCAGGGGGGTATTGAACCGTTGAAAGCTAAGGCTTGGGTCTTAGAAACTAAGAAAATATTTGAGATATTTCCGTGTACTGAGGCATATAAGGTTTTGTTAGCAACATTCACACTTAAAGAAGAAGCTAGGAAATGGTGGATGTTAGTATGAAATGATAATGAAGGTGTGACGTGGGAGAGGTTTAAAGAAATTTTCTTCGAAAAATACTTTTCCCAATGCATCCGGGATAGGAAGGTATCCGAATTTGAACAACTAAAACAAGGCAATATGACTGTGGCCGAATATGAAACAAAATTCACCGAACCGGCCCGATATGCACCCCACATGATAGACACGGAGTACAAAAAGGCTAGAAAATTTGAAGGTGGGCTTGACTTAGATGTGTTTGATCGAGTTGGCGTCTTAAAATTGCCAAAATACGTGGATGTTCTCGATAAGGCCTTAATGTCCGAGGCAAACATAGCAGCCTTGAAAATATCAAAATCAACATCATCAACTGAATCAGAAAGAGCGAAACAGAAGAAATAGAAGGTTAAAATGACTAGTAATTCAATAACTTCTGCGAATGAAAAATCTGGGGTGAAAACTGTGAACAAAGAAAGCCGGGGAAGCAATGTGAACAATGGTATACCTAGTTGTAAAGAATGTGGGAAACAACATTGGGGCATTTGTCGCCACCTATCAGGGGCTTGTTTTAGGTGTGGTCAGAAAGGGCACTTGGCTAAATCTTGCTCACGGACTCATCCGAACAACACCTAGAGGCAAGGAAGGGTTTACACCCTAGTTCCAGAAAATGCCCGGAACACTAAAACAACTGACGCAGGTATTACCTTAATTATGTGCAATTGTTTATATGGGAATTTGTGTAGAAAGTGTACATTCCTTAACCTGATATAGATTGTGGATATGTTGATTGGACCAATTGAATTATTAAAATTATGAACCCTAGTTATTGACTATCTTGAAGACTCACTATTTAATGTAAATTTTATGTGAGATGCTCGGAACCTTATGAACTTAACGAATCACCTGTGCTATGAGAATTGTTGGGACTTGTGAACAACGAGAATTCGCTGGGTTAGATCTTTGTACCGTAGTGCAACAATTCAATGAGAAGTGTTAGGTACAACCTTTCGAACTATGCTAGAACTATTGAACATGGGAATACGTTATGATTGACTATAATTTGAGAAAATCTGTATGACCGTGACTTGAACTGAACTGTTATATATTGACTGACATCATCGAATGAGTAGACCCGAGATCTCGAATTATATACATGAATCAGCCACGTACGAAATTTCTGAAATTGAGAACCTATGTCAGTTTGGAAGAACAAACTTTTGCTTATGAATTGTGAACGAATGCCTAAATAATAACTCGTACCTGTCTGTATGTTTCCATGCTTGTAATACTATTAGTTTTAATGGGATTGAACCGTGGTTAATGAACACTTAGAGACTTAGTGGTTAATATGAACTATCGTGACTGACCTGTTGAACTATGCTTGAACTGTTAAATATGGAGACACACTATTATTGACTGGATATGGAACATGTTTGGACTTACATATGCCTATACCTTTGCGTGGGATGTTAATTAATTGTACTTGACACACTCTTTGTATCCGCTGCATTTGTATTTAGACTGAGTAGACTTATGACTTGTCGCCTTAACTATTGTATATGGGAAAACTGTTTTGTGTTCATTTGTACATAGACCTCGTGAATCTGTATTAGGAAGGTTATTAGACTCTGGACATGTATATATATGACTATACCGTTGCCCAGAATGCTTGATATGATTATTTGTTGATAACTTGACCGTTGAGACCATGACTCTGGGAGATTGTTATATTGACTGTGATGCTTACTTCTTGATATGAACAATGACATACCCATGCATCCACGTGTGAACTTACTTGGAGAATGTAACATTGTATATGACCTTTGAAAGTGTGGCGACACTACTTGTTTGGGGAACACTTTGAGTTGTACACAGATCACAAGAGCCTCAAATATTGAATTCGTTAGTAGTTATGATTTCAAGATCCTTTACCACCCAAGGAAAGGAAATGTGGTCGCTGATGCACTTATGGAATTATAGCTTCTTTGATGATTCGAGAATGGAAGTCCTTGGAGTTAATTTCGATGCATGATGTTCAACCAATAGAGAGTGCTGAGAAGGCATACAATGGTGGTTTGACCGTGCAGCCCATTTTACTGGGTAAAGTTTGTCAAATGCAGAATTTAGATGGGTTTCTCGTCAGTAAGCTCGATGATCTTGTAGTGGATTTGATTGATGATTGTCCTACTGATTAGTCTGTGGATTCAGATGGGGGATTGCGATTCAAGGGCAGGTTGTGTGTACCTAACATTGTTGAATTGAGAAAAGAGATTATGGATGATGTCCATAGGTCCCGATATACCATCCACCCTGGTGGGACTAAGATGTATCATGACTTGAAGAGGACATTTTGGTAGGAAGGTATGAAGAAAAACGTAGGAGAGTTTGTTTCTCAATGTTATGTGTGCCAACAGGTTAAGGCAGAACACTAGCGACCTTTTGGACTTTTGCAGCCTCTTGAGATTCCTACTTGGAAATGGGAGTACATCTCTATGGACTTCGTGGATAGATTGCCACGGTCTAAGCGGGGCAATGAATCTATTTGGGTGATAGTAGATCGACTTACCAAGTCTGCTCATTTTATTCCTATCAGTGTTCACCTAACTGCGAATAAACTGGCTAGGCTATATATTCGGGAGGTGGTGCAACTTCATGGTGCACCAGTTTCTATAGTTTCAGATCGTGATTCGTTGTTTGTAGCAGAGTTTTGGGAGAGTTTTCAGCATGCATTGGGTGCTAGGTTAGACCTGAGCATGGCTTATCATCCTCAGACAGATGGGCAAACTGAGCGGGTAAATCAGATCTTGGAGGATATATTGAGAGCTTGTGTTCTCGATCTTGGTGGTAGTTGGGAAGAACACTTGTCATTGGTGGAGTTTGCTTATAATAATAGCTATCACTCCAGTATCCTGATGGCACCTTTTAAGGCTTTGTATGGGAGGCCATGTCGATCACCTTCATGTTGGATGGAGGTAGGAGATGTGCCGTTGTTAGGGCCAGAGTTGGTGAGAGAGACCACGGAGAAGGTGAATATTATTCAGGAACGTATTAAGACTGCACAGAGTTGTCAGAAGAGTTACGCTGATAGAAAACATAAGGGGGTTAAGTTGAATGTTAGAGATTTTGTGTTTTTGAAAGTCTCGCCGATGAAGGGGGTCATGAGGTTTGGAAAGAGGGGAAAGTTGGCATGTGAAACCCTTGAAAAATGTTTTCTTTTTAAAAACCCTAGTATTTAAATTATTTTCTTAAAGCCCTTAATTACTTGAATTATTTCGAATCTTGTCGGATAGTATTTTTTTTTTTTTATCAAAACCAGAATATCCTAGCTGGATTAGGTTCCTTAGCCTAATTTACATAAGTAAGGTTCCAATACATGAATTTAACTTCAAGCCCTCACTTCTTTATTTAAATTCAAAATTTCCCCAAAATTAGTACATGTACCTTATACTATAAGTACCATCAATTAATTGAGATCTATATAAATATATTCATTGAACTTCCCAAGGTTAAGCTCCCTAATCACTCCTAATTCATTGAACTTCCCAAGGTTAAGCTCCCTAAGCACTCCTAATTCATTGAACTCCAAGTAAATTCTAGCTTGTCCATTCAATTCCAACTAGTGGGCTTCTATGTCATTTTACACCAAATTTGCCTATAAATATCACCACTCCCTAGCTTGGCAAACACAAGCATCACACCCACACACACACTTTCGGCTAGAGGAGGGGAAGGAGAACAAGAGAGAAGTCTTGAGAGGAAGAGGAAGGGAGAAGAGAGCCATTTTGTTCAAAGCTTAGCAAGTAAGCCACAACACAGCCTTCTCTTTCATTTTTCTTTTTCAAATACATGTTCTTAAGGGTTCTAAATATTGTTTTCATGTGTCATTGATATATGTTAGTTAGCATGTTTTCATCATAAAAGAGACGGAAATTTTCCATAGTGGATCCCTTTTCTCACAAATCTTCTTGTTTTGGGTATTGTGCCTTAAAATCTGTTTTCACAGCCAAATTTCAAAAATTATAGAAAACTTTAGAAAATTATTTTGGACCTCTATTTTATGTCAAAATCTTCCTTAAGGAGTTAGCTTTCAACTAAAATTGGTTTCATTGAAAAACAGTGAGCGGTTTGCAAGAAAATCAATTTTTGTAACGGTCGACGAATCTGGACAGCGCTGGAATGTTTTCTAAATAACTTAAAATCTAGAAAAGCTATCACATTTTCAAAATATGTTCTGGAAACTAGATTAAATTCTCCACAAACCATTTGGAGGCCGAGTCCGGTAAAAATTCTAGAATAGGCCTTTTCATTCTAATCCTTATGTGATATTGAATCTGGAAATCCTGTTGTGCATGGATGTTTTATGCTCTAGTATTCATGATGATGCTTATTAGCTTATGATCATATCTTGGCATGATATTATATGCGTTATGGTTATGTTCTTTATCTTCTTCATCTCAATGATGCATGCTTTTGTGGATATTATTACCTTGTTAAGTTGGTCTAACCTTGTTTTAAAACATTTAACTTAACGGGAAACTTAATTGGGATGATATTGGGTTTTTGATCACTTGAGTAATAATGATAATGTGTGATGTGTGGATTGTTGGGATGCGTTTCCTACTTAGAAGTTAAAGTCTTGCGCAAGTGGTTTTTGGAACCCTTGAACGGAGCGGTTGTATTCGAACCCTAGGTGGTTTGGTGTGAGGAGGGATTTGGGCAAGGCCCATTATTACCGTCTTTTTTGAGGCCCTGCGGTTGGCGCTACGCGGTATATAACCGTTGGTAGGCATCTGAGGCTAGTTCTGCAACAAAGCAGCAAAAGAGGGGACATACCGAATAATCCGCGTCTAATTCTTGTGGTTGGGAGGACGAAATCTCTTTGGGTGATTTCTAGTTTACTAACATCTAACTTGTAACCCTTTGTTTATCTATTTTGAGTATCATGCTTTACTACGCGTTGTTATACTTGAGATTGTGTATTGGACTGGAAAAAAAGGACGGGGTGTGTGTGTGTTTACTGGGCATTCAAAGCTCACGGCGTATCATGCCAGGTGACGAAGAGGAACTTATAGCTAGAGACGAAGAGCCTGAAACCTTCGAAGACTTTTAGCTATCTTAGTAAAGTTAGAAATTTCCTTTTGTTGTTTTGTAAGACTCATGTGAATATTTAAATTTTCTTGGGATGTTATGTAATAGAACAAGCTATTGAATTAAGGATATTTGTGATTGTTATGTATTTATATTCTTCATATATGTTTGAACCTTATCGTTGCTTATGAGACCTTGTGTCAATGCCTTTTAAGATCTGTTAAAAGGGTAGTGCACTGCCTAAGAAAGATGGACTTAGAAGGGAGGCTAATTTGACTCTTCCGGCGAACTGGGATCTTACTTGGTTATTGACCATAGGACTCATTAGTGACTCTCCCTTGACTGCAACCAATAGTGTAGATTCGAGGCGTCACATGGCACCTAGATTTGTGGGACCATATGAAATCACTGAGAGGATTGGTAATGTGGCTTACAAATTACCTCTACCACCTGCTTTAGCTATGATTCACAATGAGTTCCATGTATCTTTATTGCGGAAGTGTGTACAAGACCCTTCCCAAGTAGTATCATAAGAAGTGTTGGAGATAAGTGATGATTTAACGTATGTGATGCGACCGGTTACTATTCTAGATTTGGATGTAAAGCAGTTGCGGCACAAGAAAGTGAAATTGGTGAAAGTGAATTGGAGCGAAGATGAGAACGATATTACTTGGGAGTTAGAAGAGAAAGTTCAGCGTATGCACCCAGAACTTTTTGCCTAGTACTCTTTCTTATCGAATCTCGGGACGAGATTCTTTTGAGGTGTGTATATTGTAGCGACCCTAATTTTCTTAAGTCATTATTTATTATTATTATGATTATTATTATCTTATTTTATTTTTGGCTTTATTAATCATGTGGATCCGTGAGAATTTAATGTCGTATTTAATTAATTTAATGTGTTATTTAATTATGGATAATTAATTTGAATATTGATATATTTATATGGTTTGAAAAAAAGTGGTGTTTAGATATTGATAAAATATATATCATATTTCTATATTATATTTATGTTCTATTTTTATAATATAAATATAATAGTCAAATAGGTTTTTTGGTACCGTTTGGGAAGAGCTAAACTAGGCTTTTTTAGCTATTTTAGCCACAAAAGATAAAATATGCTATTTTAGCCACAAAAAATAAAATATCACATCCAATCCATAATCATTACACTCTTTTCTCACAAAAAAAGTCAAAAAAGTCAAAAATTCAAAAAGTCCTTCCCAAACAAAGCTTTTTAGCACAGGCCAAAATAGCCAAAAAGCCAACCCACTTCCCAAACCAACCCAAAATAAAATATAATCCTAAGTTAGGTTAAGCATATAGAAGTGGCTGATGCTAATAAGGAAAAAAAACAGAACGAAAAAAAAAAAAAAAAAGGAAGAGAAAAGTGTGTGAGGCAGCCGAGTGCGAAAAGGAGAGAGATTAATCAAAGAATTGAGAAAGAACAGAGAGACGGCGGAAAATGGAGAAAAGAAAAAGAAAGAAAAAGATTAGGGTTTTGTTTTGGTGGCTCTATTGACTTTTCAAATAATTTTTTCATCTTTAAAAAAATATTATGAGTACAAAACCCACTTCTCTTGATTTATATTTAATTCGTTGTTTTTATTTATTTATTTTTATTTATTTGATATTAGTTTGATTTTGTATTTATATGAAGATGATAGATTGATTTTAATTATTTTGATTAGTTGTGTATGTAAGGTTTAGGGTTTTTAGATGATTGATTGATTTTAATTATTTTGTTTAGTTGTGTATGTAAGGTTTAGGGTTTTTAGTTGATTGATTGATTGATTTTAATTATTTTGATTAGTTGTGTTTGTCAGTTTTAGGATTTTTATATGGATTTATTTTATGGTTGTAATCACACTCATGGTTATATGAAATTAAAATTAATTAGGAACTCAAAGATAAATTCCTTATACTCCACCATGACTCCGTGGATTATTGTTTTATTTGAGTGTTGGTAAGAAAGAGTATTAAAAAAAAACAGTGAAGATTATGAGATTTATTTGAATACCTTAGGCTTGGCATTGTTATGTTTGTTCTCAAGAGTGAGATGTTTTGGAAATGTATATTGTTGCCTCGTTCTCATAAGTAGACAAGTGCTTTGATTTATGCGTGTACGTATATGTTAACCATCCGGAGAGTGTGAGTCAAACTCGGGATGATATCCCCGTGCAAGTTTGGCATCAGAGCGGTGTTAGGTATACGGGAGGCACATAGGATATATGTGTAGGTTAGAAGTGGAGGGCCAAAGTGGTGGAGTTAAGGTACAAAGAATTTAATCATGAGTTTATTAGTATAGTGTGAATTGTATTAATTTGTACATCTTGAAAAATAGTAAACGACCTCGACAAATTATGGAATTTGAGAAGAGGCATGTATACGTGCTTCTAGACAACTTTTGTGTTTTAACTTTTTATTAAAAAGATCGATTAGAACTTATAATCGGACGATCTTAAATATTATAGTTTTGATTCATTTTAGCAATGTAGATTTTAGAGACTGTTTTAACCCATGAAACGAGCTCATTTTTTTTGGTTTCGCGAAAATTGAAGTAAAACATTATTTTGCACACTTTTTGTGTTTTGAAATTTTCCAAAATAAATCATCTTATGGCAGTTTTTGTTTGTTTTCAACTTTAGATTTTTCGATTGAATTCCGTCTAGGTTTTTCTATCAAGTTTTTCTCTCAACCTGTTCAGTTTTTGTTAAATTCGTTCGCGTAGTCTTTTAGGAAATTTGATTTTATACAATTTTCGTTCTTTGAGTTTTGGTCAGTTCAAATTATTTAAGCATGAAACGGTGCATTTTATACTTCTTCAGCAAGTTACTTATGATTAAATTATGCTAACTTTATTTTTTTTGCAAGATGGTGGGTATTACTAACTTTTTTGTCATACCCTGAATTTTAATTACTCGAAAACATTACCAAAGCCTGTAAATTTAGGTCCATTTTTTTTTTTTAATAGATAGATCTATTACACTTGAGTAATAGAAACATGCCAAGCTTCCGCTAGTTTTCGGATCTATTACACTAGTTTTCACTCTCAAAGAGTGCAACAACAATAATACATGCCAAGCTTCCGCTACGGGGCTACAAATAAATAATTACAAGCCACAAGATACATTTTTTATTCCCTTAACATCTATGATAGAATTTATACAAAAAGAAACATGGAATCCATACTCTTCAACTAATGAATCTGAAATTTTCTTCTTGAAAAAGAATAAAACAACGAGGGGTGAGCACTAATGCCCAGTAGGAATCCCATAGTTCTACAACAATAGTTAACACATAGATAGAAATGATCATGCATACAGAGTGATACCATATAGTAAGGTGACATTTTGTAAGTTTAAAATATTATACAAAAAGTATCTTTTCTTAAAATTTCACTTGAACATTTAAGAAAACTCTCTGCCATAAATGTAGTATCTCATCATTAGGAAGCCGTAAATTCTCTTTGAAAATAAATATACTTAAGGAAGAATATCATCTTAAATTTATTAATCCGATTCTAAATTATTCCTCATTTCGTTTCCATTTTAATATCCCACATTTCATTTACATTTCCAATTACCGTACTCCATAACATCAAAATCTAAAAGATTAGAGTTCAAACATAACACAAGAGTCACAAACCCTTTTTAATTCAATTTCTCAATTACTTACAAAACAAAGCTCATAATCTTCCCTTTTGTCACAAACAATCCATTGAGTGCATCATCACTAGCCCCTAATCCAATTACCCACATGATGGCAATTTTAATCCTTAATCCATTTTCCTTCAGTTCATTTTCAATTCATTTATTCTTCTCAATTCATGAGTCAATTTCATTATTTCACAATAACCAAATTGAGACTACAACTTAGTGGTTTTCCAATCATACAAAACATACACAAACACTTCAAACTGCCATTTTACGAAAATTTTGTCCGCGTGATCGGCACTCCTGTATAAATTTCAGGACTTTCACCCAGGACACTCCGTCCAACTTAGTTATAATGGAGTCCATCCCCTTTCTCTTCCCAAACAAACATACATATACAATATATTTAATCACATAATCACACATAGAGTACATCTTCTTTCTCCTCCCAAACAATCACACATATACAATGTATTAAAACGCACAGTCATATTCAATGACAACCATTTCTCAGATTTATCATATTATTTACTCTTTTCAACTAGCATAATACATGTGATCCAAAATATGATTTTCAAAATGAAATAAGTTTACTTAAAACATAACGCAAGAATTTCCAAAATCTCTTTCCAAAACATACAGCTTATATCTTCAAAATCCATTGCACGCTCCATGATATGCATGATTTATAAATAGTCCAGTTTGCCTAGTCAACATGCAATTTCTACGACAATCATACCTATCCTCCACCGATAGCCAAAACAAATATATCTAAACCAATAAATAAATTCCTTTAAAGATATGTTTTTTCCAAAATCTCATGTGGGAGTGATAATGCATATCAAGCTCCACCATCATCATTAATAATCCTCCGATTTCACATTTACAATGACAATTTCAATTATTTTTACAAAATAACAATTTGACCCAATTAGGAAAAAACTCCCTCTACTTAATTCAACACAATTCAACGTAGTCAACACAATTCAACATGATCAACACTATTCAACATGATTCAATTCAACACCAAGAAATGTAATTCAACATAAATCAAGGTGAACTCTTAAATCCCTATTTCATCATTTCATCCCAAGTCTCACGCCATCCATATCATTACCAAATCTTTTTCCCCAAATTTCATTTCATATTATAGCATGATTTACAATATCCATAATAAAGGTTCATTCACTAATTTTTAACATAATTTTCAAACACTTCCAAAATTCAATTAAACTGGCATATATATACTTCAATACCTCAATTTCATGATTCTACTTTCAATTTAGACAAAATCATTAATTATCACCATGAATCAACTTAGGGTTTTCAAGAAAAACCAAGAATTTCAAGAACAATTGAACTTCTCACACCATTACTTTTAATTACAATTTTTCCCTTGATTATACACCTAAGGTTCATAATCCACAAGCTTAACCCAACAATTGAACCCTAACATTTCAAACCCTAAACCCCCAAATTCCATGATATAACACTATATGCTCAAAAATGGAGATTTTGTATTTATAGGATCAAAATACCACAAATCTATCTATAAATGCAAGTATTGAAGAAGAACTAGGACCCCTACCTCAAGATTCAAGCAAAAGAATAAAGCTTTGATGAGATTCCTTCACAAATCCAAACTTCAATCAGTTGAAAAGTGAGATCTTCAAGCACTCTTCACTTTTTGGTAAGAGATCTTGGCCAAATCTTTGATGAATGGAAGGTATTTGGGTCAAGAGATCAAGGGGTTTTCAGACCTAGGGTGAGAGGAAGGAAGAAGGAAAACAAAAGTGGAGAGAATGATCTAGAAATTCACTTTTTAAGTCGCTGAATTCGCAGTATGCTCAAGCATCACTTTTCCCGCTGGAGCGTAACTGTTTCCAACACAGATACCAAAACTTCAAACGGGTATAATTCTCCCATCCGGACTCTGTTTTAGGTCGTTCTTGTGTCCAAATTGAAGCCCCAGAAATAAGATTTCCAATGGTTCTAGTCTTACATCCAAATTCAAAGTGTGGAAAAAAAAAAAAGGGCAAAAGAGTAACGGCTGTTCGTAGGAAAAATTACCCGAATTAAATTCTTGGTTCACTCTTACTTTACCATCATATTACCACTTTGATCAACGACCCAAAATAAAATAGAGAGGCTCCAAACACAATAACAAAAGGTCAAAAAAAAAATCCCACTAGCCTCAGAAATTCAAACTCAACCAGGCAGAACGCTCGAGCGCCCATTCTTGCACTCAAGCGTGCAAACCAACAATACCGGCCGCTCGAGCGACCACTCCTACGCTCGAGCGGGAATTCAGAACTCTCACAATCTCGGACAGACTGGAAAAGTACTGGAAGCTTCACAAGTCCGCTCGAGCGTCAACTCCCCCGCTCGAGCGGAGGGAAAAATTTTGGATTGCTACATTTTTTATGCAGGGCTGACCCACCATATTTTTATTTCTATTTTGTTTATTTTATAATCAATTTATATTCCGTTGTGTACGGACAAGAAACTAAATGTCATCGTATCTCGGGAAACTACCCATTCGTTTCGGTGTGGTTGGAACTACTTGTCTTGTCTCGTAATAAGAATTATATGTATTTTTGTTTGTGTCTAGTGGACACATGGGAATTAAATCTTGTACTCATACTAGTATATCTGTATATTGACCTGTTTTGTCTCTTGGCAACTCGGGTGCGTTCTGTTTGAGCGCAGCCGAGCTTCCTTTGCAGGATTAGTTGGGGCTACGGTGGTGACATGGAATTACTATAGTGTTGGACTTGTCGTTTGGACTTCTTTTCTTTTCTTGAGCTTAGAGTTGATATTAGCTTATGTATTTATTTTTTTTTTCTTTTATGACTTTTGCATTGGGATAATTTTAAGTTATTTAAGTTAATAAAGACAAAATAAGCTAAAATAATCAATAAAACAAATGTTATCCAAACCAAAATCATTTTACTTTTTCTCTTACAATCATCAAATTAATTACCAAAAAAAAAAAAATCAACTCTTCCCAAATACAACCTTTTTAGCTAGAAACAACCAAAAAGTCAACTAAAGTAGCCAACTTTCCAAATGAGTCCAAAGTTATTTCTATTGAAAATTTAAAATAGTATTATATACAAACATATAAAATTTATAATTTTTTTTAATGATGTAATGTGACACCTATTATTTTAGTTTATTGATTTTTCTAAAATTTTAGGACAAATTATAAAAAAAAATTTACATGTTTTTTAATTTAAACTCTAGGATTTCAATTGTAACAATTAAAATCCTGATATTACTTTCGTATCACAGTTTAGCCCCTCCGTTCATTTCTGTCTCATTCAACTAACAGAAATCTAGGCAAAATGTTTAGAGTCAAACCCACATGTTCAAGCCCTTGTATCTCCCTCATCGTAACTCTGTTTCGCCGCATTTTCACATCGTTGGATTCGCATATGGCCTAGTTTTCATTCCACCCTTCATACGCCTTATTCCACCTCTTTTTACATGCCGTTAGAGCTCCGAAAATTGACCAAAAATAAGATTTTTTTTTTGTGTGTGTGTTTATAGATTCAAACCCACATGGTCAAGATCTTGTATCTCTCTCATTGTAACTCCATTTCGCCTTATTTTCACTTCGTTGGATTCACCTCATGGCCTAATTTTAATTTCACTTCTCATATGCCTTGTTCCATATCTTTTTGCATGCTATCAAAGTTCCTAAAGTTGGCCAAAAATATTTTTCCCTTTTGGCTTCTTTTCTTGGTTACAAAACTAAGCCAAGAATATTCTCTCTAGAACAAAATGAAACCAAAGTTTTAACCACTCGATGGCATCGCCACCGTCGGAGGTTCATAAAGGAAGAGAAAAGGAATGAGAAAATAACAAGCACAGAGATAGAAGATAGAGAAAGGAGAAAAAAATGAGAAAAATTTTATTTTTGGCCATCTTTTGGAGCTCCGATAACATACAAAACGTGGTGGAATAAGGCGTATGAGGGGTGGAATGAAAATTAAGCTATGAGGTAAATCCAACGATGTAAAAATGAGACAAAACAGATTTATGACAAGTGAGATGTAAGGTTTTGAACATGTGAATTTGAATATGGAAGAGAGAGAGAGAGAGAGAGAGAGAGATAAATCTTATTTTTGGCCAACTTTTGGAGCTCCGATGGTACGCAAAAGAGGTAGAATAAGGCATATGAAGGGTGGAATGAAAACTAGGTCATGAGGTAAATCCAAGACACGAAAATGAGGTGAAAAGGAATTACGACAAGGGAGATATAATAGTTTGAACATATAGGTTTGAATTTGAAGAAAAAAAATGAGAAAAATCTTATTTTTGGCCAAATTTGGAGCTCTGACAGAAGCAAAAAGAGGTGAAACAAGACGTATGAGAGATGGAATGAAAATTAAGCTATGAAATGAATTCAATGACACAAAAAAGAGGCAAAATGGAGTTATAATGATGGAGATACAAAAATTTGAATATGTGGGTTTGAATATGAAAATTTTGTTTAGATTTTCGTCAATTAAATGAGACAGAGATGGGCAAAGGGGTTAAATTGTGACACGAAAGTAACATCAGAGTTTTAATTGTTACAATTAAAATTTTGTGATTTAAATTAAAAAATAGGCGAAGTCCTAAGTTTTTTTTTTATAATTTATCCAAAATTTTATTATGCAATTTATATGAAAAAATTTATTTGTATATTTATTTGAAAAATCACACTCTTCATATATGATATGATGAGTTGTTCAAACAAGAAAGCACCATAATAACTACCATGACTAATGATCTGATGCTGACTTCCTTTATTGTCAACAAATCAGCAATATCTGTTAAAAAAAAAAAAAGTTACAAAACAGCTGTACTTTAAGAAATAATTACTAATACATGGAAAATTTTATATCCTTAACAATTAAATAATAATATTAGGGATCATAAAAAAATATTATAAAATATATTATGAAGATTTTTTATTATTTAATTAATATGTAATATTTTATTGTATGTGTAATCTAAAGGTATCTAAAGGTAGAAAATCTTTCATTATTATATTCATGATATTTTCTTTATGATTCCTAACATTACTCATAATTAAAATTTGTAAAGTTTATCATTAATTTAGTTATTTTTTTCAAAATATACACTGGTATGTTATTCCCCTAAAAAAAAATCATTGATGTACAAGTAGAACTCTTAATTAATCAGTTGATTTTAGATGAAAACTCACTAAATCTTGAATTAATATTCATTATTTATTTACTTATTTATTTTTGTTGTGCTATTTTTAAGTCAACATCTATCATTTATGGCGAGGAGTTCAATAATTTGCATCAAACCAATCCCATGCATGTATGCCATAATCTCATATGAGTAATATTTGAAAGATTAACATATCACATGCCTTAATCACATGTCATATGCATCTAACAAGTGTGTTTAGAGCAATGTTTAATATTAATTGGAGTGCAAATTACGTTGGAAATATATATATATATATATATATATATATATATATATATTTTTTAATTTATAAGTAACGAAAATTATTTTAAATAAATGAAAAATATCTAATATTTTTTCAATTTTGTATATTTTTCTTATTTATGTGACGCAATTGTTAATAAGACCCATTTTGTTTTTAAAAGACATACTAACAAATGCATGTTGTTATTTATGTAAAATTAAGCGATAACCGCTCATATCATTGTTGGTATTTTTTTTCATAAAAATACAAGGAAAATATATAAAATGAATTAAACAGAAATGACAAAACAATTATTATTACTATTTTTTATTAGTAAAGAATGAAATATATAACAAACTATAGAACTAAAAAAAAACCTCAAGAATGAATTAGATTACACCACGGAACATATTACAAGATGGATTCAAATGGACATATAAAATAATATACGAAAAATTATTTATATTTAAAACTTTGAAGAACAAAAGATAAAGGATGCAAATCGAAACTTGCATAATATCACAGTTTCCTTAAAACAGATTCATCACCTCCCGGTGAGTGTTGGAGGTACGCCAAGCAATTAAAATTTGTTATCAGAATTATACCAATCATAAAAGTTAACTGGTATTCTCGGAACTGAGCCCATTATTTATGAATAAAAATAAAAAATATTTTGGCTAATGCTAAAAGTTGGTTTCTTTTCCCAAAACTAAACACTTTGAAAATAATCAAATTATAACCAAAAACTTTCTCAAAACTTGGTTTCCTAGCACTTTGGGAATAAAATATTAAACCCAAAGATTTCCTCTAATCACAAAGGTTTGAAACCAAATCCATCTTAATTGCCATTTCTGAACAAATCAGAAACACTTTTTAGCCAAGGCTAAACTTTGGTTTCCATTACAGAAAATCAAAACAACTTGAAAATAATAAAATTAATCCCAAAGATTTTCTCTAAACCCGAAGGTTTGCAATTTCCCCCCTTCCTCATTTCCTTTCACTATGGTGAAACTATTAAAAATTAGAAATTAAAAACACTACAAATGGAAATGGAAATGGAAATGCAATTGTTACAATCACAAATTGTCTAAATTTGCAAAACGGAGTCCATGGTTGCATCCGAAATCGTCTGTTTAGCCAAGAGCACACTTCTCCACTTATGATGCTTATCTTTGTGTAAAACAAATTACAAAACTCTATCCTTGTTGCCACTAAATCTCCATGCTCACTGTTCATATACATACTTGGATACAAGATGGATTAATGAACCAATAAAGTGAATATTACACAAGTAATTTCAGCTATAACTTGGTATGTGTAAATTAAAGGCTATAGATGCATTGTTGTTATAAGAATGACATGAGTTGCATAACTATAAATCAATTATACACACAGGAATATTATGGTCATAATGTTAGCAATCCAACTATGCAATTATGAGCAAATATATATAATAATAGAGTTAAACTTCCATTTACCATTCCATGAATACAAAAAATATTTTGGAGTAATTTCCTTGATTACCCATCAAGATATGAAAGAACTTTCTACCGAAAAAACAATTAATTAATAGAATTATAATACAAAATTATTTCACCATGCATTAATTCTCTCTTAGGATCCATCCACCTTATAATATAACATAATTATAAGCAAACTCAGAAATAAGACCATTATATAGAAAGAAACGAAACTGTTTTATTAAATTTCCTTCTAAAACAAATCTGTTTGGAGATATTTTATACCGTCGAAAACCTTTTGACTAGACAAGTCGCTTGAAATTCTCAAAACACGAATTCCAACACTTTGATTTTCTCAGAATTTAATAAATCAAATTAAATCAAAATTATTACTAAACTTTCAAAACAACAAACGGAATAAATCTAAAATCAAACTAAACTATAAAGTTAATAATTAAATTCACTAAAATTCCGAAGGTCCAATATTTTTCCTTATTCTACGCAAAGGTAATCCTGTTCAAATCACAATTAGTAGTGAAATTTACTAATTCCAATTTATTTTATTTGTTCGTATTATATATCATTCTTTCTCACTTAGATAAACCTGTAAAGAAAGTTAGTAACAAAAGAAAGCAAATAACAAACAAACAAATCAAATCAAATAGTAAGAATATTACATAATAAAATTTTTATTTTTATAAACTTCTACCAACTTAAACACTAACAATCAAATAACTCATGCAATAACAACTAATTAACGTAAAATAAATTGTATGAATAAATTATTAGAAATAAACAACTCAAAACAATCCAATAACTCTAAGCGATTAAATTAATTTTAATTCCAAGAGTTACTAGAAGCAATTAAAATAAAAGCTAAATTGTTTTTTCAAAAACTATTTTTAAAAAATCTGTTTCAAGAATGTTGGTTTTTTTCCATAAAAATACAAGAAAAATATATAAAATGAATTAAATAGAACTGACAAAACAATTATTATTATTATTATTATTATTATTATTATTATTATTATTATTATTATTATTATTATTAAACTATAGAACTAAAAAAAAAAAAAAAAACACAAGAATGAACTAGATTACACCATGGAACATATTATAAGATGGGTTCAAATGGACATATAAAATAGTATACGGGAAATTATTTAAATTTAAAACTTTGAAGAACAAAGGATAAAGGATACAAACCGAAACTTGTGTAATACCATAGGTTTCTTAAAACAGATTCACCGCCTCCCGGTGGGTACTGGAGGTACGCGGGCGTCTGTCTCCCAGGATAAGACGGTTGAAACTAGCTAATGCAGAAGTACATTCTGAATAGCTTCAACGAATTTGACAATAGCTGCACTCTTTCTAACAAGAACCAAAGAAGAGGCTAACAAAAGAAGATAGAAAAATTTTTCTTTGGTATAAAAAATCATCTCCAACTTTTTATTTCAAAATACTATATCATTTTCCATCACAAAACCTCTTTAAAAAACAACCTACTAAGTTGCAGGAGAAATGCCTTTATTTATACTAGTAGGGGAGAGCCTTAACCATGAAGGCTAACATCAATGGGGTTATCAAATGTCATCAACTCTAGCCATTAAGGCTAGAGTTACAAAGGTTCAAAGCTCTAAAGCCATTATATAAAACATAATGTGTATATAATGTATAAGTTTTGAGAATTAAATTAGATGGGTTGCAAAATGGATACGGGTGTTGGGTCACAACCTGATCTAAGCCCAATCTCAAACACATGTACAAACTAAGCCCAACACAGCTCAGCCCAAAGCTCAAGACTAGATCTAAGTCCAAGTCTAAGACCAAACCCAGCACATGAACAAGTACAAGCCTAGGCCTAGTCTAAACGAAGACTAAGTCTAAATCTAAACCCAATTTTACTGATGCCCACTTTATGAGACAATTCTCATCCACGACTCAATGATTTCGACTCATTATTTTTGTATTGCAATCTTCTCAAAACTACTCAGACCCATCTTAACTGGCAATTAGGTCCCACTTTAATTTCGAATTAAATTGCCAAAAAACCCATTATTTTCTAACAATTTATTTATTAATTATTGTGACAACCTAAGAGTTACATTGAACTAGTGGGGTAGGCTAAATCAGTATGGTCCATAGTCTTAGATCGAGCTAATTATCATGGTCCTTAATCTTGCGCCGGTCTATATATGATCTCATAAGTTTTGGGCCGAGCTAAGTTTGTTGACTTGGCAATTTGAACCGAGCTAGAGATGTTGATTTGTCAAACAAAGCATGCATGTTGAGCGAGCTAAGCGGCTTATTAGGTCATTGACCGAAGTGAAGAACCTAATAGAAGGATGAATTGGACAAATTTAGCATGGTTTTTGTGTTGAGTTTCAGCTTGGCAATCTCACTAGAGGTTAGTGAGACTCAACTAAAGCGGTTGTGTAATTGACATACAATCGTGTTAGAATCTTGAGTTAGCTCAGTTGTCGACTCGAGAGTTGAGCCGTTTTACTTGAATTTTGATAATAAGTTATCCTTTAAAAGATGGAATCCTGATAGGACTCTACATGTAACGCCCCAACTTTCGGGCCGTTAAATACGTATCATAATACAACACAAGTAGGATAGATAACCAAAACATCTTAATATATATATATATATATATAACCAGAGTTAATATCACAGATAATTCGTTTATGTTCCACTACAGGATTACCAAAACATTGCCAAACCAAAAGTCAAAAGAGAAAAAAAAAAAAAAAAAAAAAAAAAAAAAAAAAAAAAAAAACAACAACAACAACAACAACAACAACAACAACAACAACTAGTCTAAGTCTTGAAATGAACCACAACTCCAACACTTCATTTTATTTGCCTTCAAAATAATCTTCACCATTGTAAACTGCTTCATCACCTGGCATTACATGCCATGAGCTTGGAATGCCTAGTAAAAACACACACACCCCCATATCTTCTATCAACCAATCAACCATACACAAAACAAATTGGGTAACATAACATATAATAGTTCTATGAATTAACAGTTAGACTAGACATCTAGAATCCCTCAAAGAGATCCTTCTACCCAACCACAAGGATTGAACACCAAACTATTCAGAACTCCCCATTTTGCTGCTTTGCAGACCTTACCACCTATGCCCACCTCCCAGTTATTTACCAGTCAATGATATTGATGGACCTCAAAAGGGACGGCCAAATAAGTGGGCTCGCTTATACCTAAATCGTGCTTAGGGCTGGCTTACACCCTGTACATACCATACCAAATCGTGCCTAGGGCTCGCTTACACCCTGCACATACCATACCGAAGGGCTCACTTACACCCTGAGACCACCGCATAAAGTCTGAATACATCCGTGTCAACCTAAGGGCTCGCTTAGACCGCTTGCGCAAGACTTAACCCATTTGGTTTTAATCCCATCATAATTCATGTCCTTTATATGTATAAATTATGTCACAACACTAATGTAAACGTCACCCATTGCCAACCCCTTATCATTTCCTATTTATTCGACCTTTTGCCAAGCAAGTTGGTCACATTCGGTAATTCGGTAATATAAAAGAGCATGAGACAAACGTAAGAGAGAAAATATAGCCCATGATAATCATACATAAGTATGGTAAGGCATGAAAACAACATTAGGCATGCTTTGAAATACTTGGAGACAAATAACAAAATAAAACCCCATTTTCAGCACTATTTAGTTCTGTAGGGCTAACAAGAATGCTTTGGTAAAAATACTTCCAGGTCAAATTAGGGGCTAAAATTGCACAGAAACAATAATCACCCTATCTAGTTTTAATTCTAATTCTCAGAATTTGCACAGAATCTCCAGAAATTCATTCACAAGCTATATTCGAAAAACCTGTCCAGATTTGTCACCCTTTGGGAAAACTAGCTTTCCTCTCAATCTACCCAATGATTTTCACCCAAATAAATTCTATTGGAAAGGGAACTCAAAATTCTAAATTTTGACAAAATAACCCACATGAGATGATTTTTCTGAAATTTTATAAAATTGAAAGAAGTGGACTGTTTTTCAGAGACTTAGGACCAGATTTTTAAACACAATATCCAAGCCCTAAAATCACACAATGAGGGGCTAATAAAATTATCACAAGCTCTAAACACACAAAATACCCTACATTAAATTCATGTTTGAGAAATAAATAGGTTTGATATTTCTTTTAAATTAGAGAAGCTGCAGTAGTGTATAATTTGACAAACTGGTAAGGCAACGTCACTAAATCAAACCCACACTTTTCATACACATCAAAAACCCTATTTACCATTAATATGCAACATAAGAGGGCATCTAGACAATAGGATGAGATGGGTGAAGGATTGGAGAAGATAAGGGAGAGATGTGTTCTTAACTTGACTCAAGAAAGCGCCTTTTCTTCCTATACTCCCTTCTTTTTTTTTCTTTTTTTTTCCCTTCTTCTTCTCTATTTCCCCCCAATCACTCTCTCCTTCTCTCACCCTCTCCTTGGCTGCTGAAATATGGGTGTGAAATTGAGCCAAGACTCTCAATTTATAGGCCATGAATTTGGGTTAAAAAGACCATTCTACCCTCTTGCTTAAAGACTAAGGAAAATCATAAAAATCTAGATATTTTGTGTTCCACTAATTTGCTCAAATAAAGAATAAAATAAATAATAAAAATATTTATTTAAAGATATTTATTTGCTCAAATAAATAATAAAGATTCAAATAACTAATATTCAAATAGGCTAAAAAAAATGTATGAATTAATTTCGAAACTAGGAGGTAAGTAAATAAAAACCAAGTTTTAGGGTATTTCCAATTATAAAATGGTGTTTTAGGATTTAATTATAATACAAAATAAAATACAGAAAAATTATTCTTTATTGGACCATTTTGTAAAATTTTATGAAATTTGGGACTAAAATGCAATTAACCTAAGGCTTAGGGTTTCAAGTGTAATTACCAAAAATTAGGGTCTCTACACTACAAGTAAGGAATTAGAGTTCAACTAAAATTCTATCATGTGAAAGATATAAAAACTCAGAGTTAACCTTAATAGAGGTAAACGCATATTTAGTTTACGGAATTTATAGAGTTTTTTTCATGTAGATCTTGAGAACTAACTTAAGTATCGGAGGAGTTTTCCAACACACACCCACTAGTTAGTTCATCGGTGTTGTTTTATAGGAAATACGATGCCGTTTGGAAGAGTTTAGATTTGATCACAAAGAATACACGTGTGAAGTATTTTTGTGATCAAATCTGAACTCTTCCAAACAGCTTTAGTTGAGTCAGAAAAGAAGAGCTGAGGAAGGGCTGCAAATATGCATTTACCTCTATTAAGGTTGTTTTACAGGAAATTATTCATACAACCCACGTACACAACCTATAATTATTCACACAATAAACCCCACACAAAACTCATTTTAACATTGAATCAGTATATGCGTGTCGTAAGTGAGTGATCTACAAATATATATTGTATAAAGAATAAACAAAATACTGTAAATGTAACATATAATTATAAAATAAAAATATTATGTAAATTAATAATTTTTATAATTTTTTTAACTTACACTCGTATCATTTAATTATTAAATTTTAAAATTTAAAACGAAATGCTTTGTAATAATATAATTGTTGGCACCTCAATTAAGAAAATTTATTTATTTATATTATAATATATTGTTGCAAATTGCTACAATAATATCTCTCTCTATTTCTCATGGAAGTAAACTATCTTAATTGATTATTTAACTTTTTGATTATTTTACTCTGGTTAAAATAGTTGTATTTGGAAAAATAGTTTTTTTTTTTTTTTTTGTAGTTGATTTGATGGTTGTGAGAGAAAAAATAAAATAATTATGGATTAGATATGATGTTTCCTCTATTAACTATTTGAACTTATTTTATCTTTATTGCCTATTTTAGCCCCCCCCCAAAAAAAAAAAAACAACAACTTGTCAAACAGTGCCTAAATGACTTGCATTAATTGCCTTATAAAAAGTCTAGGCGCACAAACGATTGAACACAAATTTGAACACAGAAACTGTGCATCCGATCACTTGTCAATCGCGATTGTCATCTTGATCAAAACTTATTGGCTGTGACTATCATAATATCCTCCGGTCGTCTGGACAATTGTCTCACCGATCGTCCGGTAAAACAGTTTTCATATTTGACCCATGTGAGTAATGTGGGTGTTGATTTTTGACCACACAACCAAATGGGAAACTTAGCTAGAGAGCACTGGTAGAATAGATTAAACCCAACAACCTGTGCAAGAAGATGAGAATTTGGCGGTGGTTCGTCCACCCGTGGGCACTCCGACGATCAAGTCAGTAATCAATATCCTCACAGATAGCAAATTGTTCTTAAACTCACAAGAAAAAACTTACCTCAGACCCATGAGGGTGCCCTACTTTTATAACTAGAAGTAACCTGATCCCTTTAGAAGCCTTACTTTAGTGGACTCAGGCTCAATGCTCACCCTGTTTTTATAATTAGCAGTGACCTGTCACGCACAATCTTTCCAACTGTTTCATACACGTATCATTTCTTTGTTGGTTTGTACCTGAGACACGCTATCAGAGCGCGTCATTCCTGCCCATGCCACCTGACAGACACGTCATCCGAGGCAGCTCATTATGTTTTTGCCGCATTTTCATATTTTTAACAAAACTTCTTCTCTCTCTCTCTCTCTCTGTCTCTTCACTTCGCATTCTCGCATTCTCTCTCTGTGTTCAAATTTTCTCTCTCTAAAGTTCTATACGAAACCCACTATTTCCAATCCCTTTAAAGCTCTGCAACTGCTCCATTTACCTCCTCCGGCAAGTTCCTCATTGTTTGTTTCCAGTCATTTCCGTCATTAGGCTCTAGCGAACCTTATCCCAATGTCTACTTCTCCAGCTCCAATCAGTTAGTCCTTGACTTTTTCCTTTTCATTTTTCTTGTTTTTCAATATACTTCCTTTTCGAATTTGCCATATACTTGCACTGTATCTGTTGCTGTGAAATTTGCCTCTGTGTTTGTAGTTGTACATTGTTTTTCTACTATGACGAATTACTTTTCACAATGCCCATGGTTTTTGTACACAACCTTGCACACTCCTATTTCACGAATTTTGTCGTTTGGTGTGGGCATATCGATTTTCTTGTTCTCTGCCTCATTCTTGAATGTCTGACACAGTTCTTGCCACATTTGTATTTGTCTTTTCCTGATTCTGAATCATGCTCTCTTTATGGTTTCTTGGTGTTTTTTCCAGATCTTTGCCTTCGAATATTTGTTCATTTGTATAGAGTTCTAGGTTTGGGATTTGATTAGAAACCACACACTTAAGAAAATTGAAACAGATTCCCCCTTAGATCTTTACAATCTTTACCGTAGTGCTCTTCTAGGGTTTAGCCGAGGTCTTCAGACCCTTTTCAACCACTTTTTCCAAAAGTCTAGTACTAATTTCCTCAAGCCAACATTATGGATATGTTTAGGTGGAAGGTAGACACCCCTTCTAAACTAGAGTACTTTAGGCAAGAGTTTTGCATTCCAACCGACGTTTAACATCGGTTGCTGTTGGAGGGGATGACTCTATCATGCCTGGGAAGGACTACATGCCCTTTCCCTGTAGTCTCCATCATTGAGGGCGGAGTTATATTTCCGCTCGACATTCTCTTTAGGGAAGTCCTCCACTATTTTAAACTCAATCCCATGCAGCTGGTTGTTAACTCCTTTAGGATTATCAATGGTTTTGCTAAGCTGACACGTAGGCAAAATGCCAGAATTACCTTAGCCGATATCCAGTATTGCTATACTATGTGTGGCCTTAAGACCAACACTGGCTACACATACTACCTCAAGCCGAGATCCACTCAGTACAAGCTAATAGCTGGCATTCAATAAGGGCGTGGCGGACGACTACCTGATTGCCTCAAGCAATTAGGAGTTCGCGCCAAACGATGAGCTCCACCTTTTTCCATTGCGCCGTGAAGTTTTTAGGGATGACAAGGGTAAGGACTTAGTCCCCCCGTAAAGTCCCTTCTCTATTACCTTACTTAACAATCTTTCTGTTAATCTATTCTAATGCTCTTCTTTTTGTCTTTGCAGCCTTTCCTCAGCCAAAAAAGAACTTTCGCCAGACATACGTTCCAAACAAGGACTTGGTTCGCCTCCTCGGCTTACCAATTGAAGTTTGTAAGGCTCCAATCCTCCTCAACTACATCCCGACGTATCGGAGCCCTCTGCCCGACGTCCCTTAAAAAACCAAGTCTCCTCTGTTTGCCACGACTCCTCTAGCTGCTTCATCTCCAGGGCCAAATCAGGCCTCCACATCTGATCCTGCCGACCAGCCGTCCACTTCTACCCCCTGCTAATTCCTCCAGCTCAGCGACAGCGCCGACACCTATCCAACCTTTCTATTGCCCTCCCAGCAATTTGTTTCCGTCCCAGAGTCACTGTTGTTGTTATCGCCGATGAGATAGGCCGCGCTAAAATTATTCCAGATGACCTTCTTGCCGACATCCCTAGGGTGGTGTCAGTCCACTCCTTCTCCTATTCTCAGTCTCAGCCAGAGCCCAAAGTCAAAAGGGTAAAAAGGGTTAAGTCAAAGGCCACTACTATGGAGTTGGAGTCTAAGGACACCATGCCAATCTCAAAGTTGGCCGAGATTGAGAAAAAATCATCTACTGCTGAGAAGAGGCCTGCCGAGGCCGGATCATCGGAAGAACCTTCATAAAAAAAGCCGAGGTCAAAGGGTACAGCTCATCTTCGCATATTCCACGCAGACGAGCCTTGGGCTCCTGCAGTTATGGTCGAAGACCGACCTCTGGTAATCGGCGATAGTGCATTTGATAGTGTGGAGGTCGGGGCCACTCTCTCCACCACTGTACTTCTGTCGGCCGATATTAATCTCATGGCCGAGCTTGCTGAATATGAAAACTATGCGTTGATGATGCAGTATTGTGTTCTAGTAAGCTTCTACACTTTGTTTCTTTTTGTTTTATTTTTTATTTGTACTTAACCAAAGTTTTCTATTTTCCTTCTTCTCTAGAATTCTCTCTCTCTCTCTTGATATTTTTTACACTTTTGCCTAGTTTCTCTTAGTTTTTGCTCATCAACACTTAACCAAATACTCTCACCTTTGGGCTGAGATCCCTTGGAGCCTTGTTTGAGCTTTAGAAGGAGGTTTGGGCTTGGATTGTTGCCTATTTTGTGCCTTAGCTTCAAGAGGTATAACACTTGTTATTTAAGCTTGCTTTCAATACTTGCTTTGCCATCTTTTTCTACTATTTTGGGGCTAGTTTTGACATGTAAAAAGTTCTATTTTTGAGACCTAAAAGTGGTGGTTTGAGCCCCTTTTGAGTTAGGGGGTTGTCCATCCCTTTTGCTTCTTAACTTGTTAAGCTTTTTGAGCTATTTTTCATCACTTTGAAATCAAATTTTTTGGGCCTTTTAACCACTGAATTTCAGAGGTTTTTCGGTGGTAAAAACCTTGTTTTGAAGTCCAAAATTGGAGGGGTTAGCCTCCCCTCCTTGTGTCTTGTTTGCATGCCTAGTTAGCTTCATGAGTTAGCATATTTTTCTAGATTACCTTAGCTTAAGTCCAGCATGCTTTTGCTTCTGTTTTGACTTTGTTTTGGGCTAGTTAGCTCAGTTGAGGCTTGTGTTTCATAGTTGTAGTGTAATTTCCTTCACTAGCTTGATGTTTTAATGCTTTAATCATCATTGCTTTGAGTTAATAGCATGTTTTAGTGTTGTTTTGCACTTCATTCCAGCACTAAAATCTCTGTAATCTCCCTCCATTCTTCACTCTTTTATTTTCTTTGAAAGTAGTTTCAAACCACTTGTTTGCCTAAGTATGGAATTGAGGTGTTGCACCTAATGGTTTAATCTCTTAGGGGGTTCATTACCAACAATGTAATGCCTCTTTCATGCCCAAAGTAACTTGTGGTTTGAGCCATCTTTCCATTAGAGGACAGTCACTTTTGGACTTAATCGATTAAAGAACGAATCGATAACTAAAATGAGTAAACAAAAAATAACAAGTAAAAGAGGCAAGATAAGCATCTTTCGTGTTGCATGTTCGAATCGGACGTTAATTCGAACACAAGGAAAATGGAACATTTCATACTCAAAGTAATGAAATGTGCCACTTTCCTTGGTCACTATCACCCTTGATCATGCATGATAGGGTGGTGGTCTTTTTGAGTCTTGTTTTGCACTTATTAACTTGTACAAACTTGGTTCTTTGGCAATCATGCATGGAAATTGCTTGGTTGGTGGTTTGAGAGCCAAGAATTTCACTCCTTTGAGATTGTTTGATGATAAGGAGTGTAAATAGTACACACAAACCTGTGAGAATACATTGTTTTGCTCTGTATGCTCTCTATTGCAGCAAAAAAAGGGATTCATGTCATCAGTGACCGACCGGCCACTAGTGGCAGCCAAGTGAGCCCCTATCGGCCACCAATGAAAATTGCACAGTGTGTTGGTAAGTTGAAGCAGAGGCATTCTGGGAGTTAGCAGCACTGTTGGTATTCAAATATGCAAACAGAGGCATTCAGTGGTAAGGTGATGGCTTTTTCGGGTGGAGAAACCGAGCATGCATGCATCCCTCGCTTCCCAAGGCCATTTAATTGCTTTGTTTAGTTAATTAGTGGTAGCTAATTAATTAGTTTAATTGCTTTGTACTTAATTAGCATAGTATTTAGCTAATTACTTCGATTTGTAATATTTAATTAGCTTAGAATAAGTTAGTTAATTTATTTCAATTGTTGTAAGAATTAGTTAGCTTAATTAGCGTAGCTAGTTGGTTAGCTTATTCATTTGGACCCTCCTTCGCGAGGGCATAATGTTGTAATAAGTGTGCGTGCGTGTGTGTATGTTTTTCAACCCCACATATTTCTCCCTTTTATTTAATCACTTTTGATGGTTGGATTAGGGGCATGTTTTAATTAGCATATCGCATGCTTGCATCCATTCATTCGAATTGCATGCACCGAGGCTCGGCGCATCATTCAAATTGCATTGCCATTTCAATATAATCCTTTGAATACGTGTTTAACCGCATGTTGTTGAAATCAATCCATATGCCATATTAGTAACCGAGCCTATTAATTGCATTATTGCATGCGTTACATTAGGTATCTTGTATAGTTAGGATCATGATTCTTTCTAACTAGTTGTTGTTTTGGCTCGGAGTACTCGGTGAGTGTTTATGCTTTAGCATACTTGCATGAGTGTGATTGCCATATTGCCATTATTAGCATGCTTGCCATGAGGCTATGTGCTTAAATGCTAAACTGCATGAATGCCTATGGATGAACGCTTGTTGTTTAAATTGGAATAATTCAACAAATGTACATTTTAAGCCCATTTTGTTGAGTGGCAAATCATGTTTTAAGCCCACTATGTTTGGTGGCAAATTCGCAAACTTTAAACCCACTTGAGGTGGCAAATTTAAACCATTTTCGCAAATAAACATGAGTTGAATTGTTCTAACTTGAGCAAACTAGTCTATATTTGCTTGTGTGCATCACATAGTAAAGCTAGTTTAATAATCGGAATAAGAACACATAATGTTTATAAAACATCATATCATGGTTAGTAGAGGCCGATCTTTGATCAGACAAGCGGGGGTGCTCAATTCAGGACCTTTCCCTCTCATACCCAAGTTCCCGAGCTGAGGCAACTTTGGTGATGACGGACACGTGACCTTTGGCACGAGTCAGGGTTGCCTAAATTTCTCCAAAAATAAAATATTTAGGTGGCGACTCTATATCTGGAAAAACAGTCCAATTTTGGCATTATTTGATTTAAAATCGATTTTCTAAAAAGATTTGTCAGATTTGGACTCTTTGGTGATTATTAATTTCACATTGCACTTTATGAGACTAGATTCAGAACTGCGGGAGTTCGAACTGTGAGGCCTTTCTTTTCAAACCTTTCTGAAAGGGGGCGAAAAAAGGCGAGTCCACAGAGGCCTAGGCCCAGACCGAGCTCCAATCGGTGCTTGCCACAAAAGAGGCCGAACTTAAAGCTACCGACGAGAAAGCCTACGTCGAAGGGGCAGCCAACGTCTGTGATGCCTCCAAGAAGCAAGTCATTGAGGCATGCAACAAGGGTTACACCCTTGGCTGGATGACTGCTTTGAAGGAGTTGGTCATCCCGGACGACTCGCTTCTTTGGATACGAGCTGACTTGTCATGGCATTCCCTCATACTCCAAGCCAATCTGAGGATGAGGCTAAGGGGGAAGAAGAAGCTGGGGCCAAAGTCGATGCTGAAGAATCTGCTGGCGCCAAGTCCCCAACTCTTAATGAGCAAGTCCTAGACTTGACTTAGGATGGAGAGGAGGATGAGGTCCCCAAAAATATTACTTCTGCAAAGAAGAGTCCGGACTAGACCCTTCTTGAAATTGATGCCAAGATAGCGGCCGAGAATGAGGGAGCTCTGCCGACTGAGGCCAACACAATGCCAATAGCCAAGGTTGAGTAATCCGAAGTTAACGCTAATGTTTCCAGTACTTAGAATTTTTTCTTTGCTTGTGCTTTTTTACTTTTTGAACAGTTGTAACTTTTTGCTGTGTGAACAATGCTTGCTTTTGTTTAGCTGATATGCCCTCTACTGTAATCCAAAACTTTGTTTTTCAATGCAAGTCTTCTTTTTCTCTAAGTGTTGAATGTTTGTTTCCTTATGTTTTATCTGTCTTCATTATTTTGTATGCTTCCATCCTTAGAATATTTTTGCACTTTTTCCAAGTATACCTTAACTTGTGTAATCATTTCGGGCCGAAACACATCCTACATGTATCACCTCAGACCCATTTTGTCATGGGTGCAGCCTTGGTCATCTCGAACCTACTTTCCTCGGAATTCACCTTTTGCTGTGATCTCAGCCAACGGGCACTTCAGAAACATTCTTTGAATAATCAACAAGTATTGTTTCCTTACTTGTACTTGCTGTCTTTTATCAAGACTTCACCCTTTCAACCCTTCCAAGTTTGACAACCTGATTGGTGATCTCGTGTAACAAACAATTCGAGTGTCCCTTATTTAGATACCTCAGCTGACTCTAACTTGTAAATTTTTCAAAAATTCCAATATCTGTCAAGCCTATTCCTACTTCCTGCCCCCTAACGCGAACCTAAGTACCACTTATGTTCACATTACGCATTCAACTCCAATTCTTGCCGAGGTCTAATTCAAACAAAGATTAGCTGAGACTTTCTACCTCAATTTTGCTGTTAATCTAACTAGATCAAACTTAGGTTAACTTAATCATATGGCAAGTGTTAATTTAACTCTACCATATGGCAAGTTTAAGTTATTCGTCATTTTTCATTTGGAAACATCACAAACTTAGTTCAACTCTAGCATAGGTAAGTTGAATTCAACTCTACCATATGGCAAGTCTAAGTTGTTCGTCATGTTTCATTCGAAAACATTGCAAATTTAGTTGAACTCTACCATAGGCAAGTTGAATTCAACTCTACCATATGGCAAGTCTAAGTTATTCATCATGTTTCATTTGGAAACATCGCAAACTTAGCTCAATTCTACCATAGGCAAGTTGAATTTAACTCTATTATATGAAAAGTCTAAGTTATTCGTTATGTTTCATTCGGAAACGTCGTTATAAGACTGCTAATCCTTATCACACAAATTTCAACAAGAATAAAAACAAAATCTAGCTAGTGTTTTATTATAACGTCGACTAATAAAATAATTACATAAATCTCAAAAAACAAAAACTAATGATAGAAAAACTTTAGATTGCAAATGTTCCAGGGTCGTGGCAACTCTTTGCCATCAGCGTCTTCAAGTCGATATGCCCCATTGCCTATAACCGAGATGATTTTATAAGACCTCTCCCAGTTTGGGCCAAGTTTGTCCTCCTTAGGATCCTTCTTGTTGCGGACAACTTTCCTCAAGACGAGGTCCCCAACCTTGAACTCTCTCGGGTTGACCTTCTTGTTATAAGTCCTAGCAAGCTGCTACTGGTATGCCCCCAGCCGAATTGCTACTCTCTCTCTCTCTTCGTTCTTCTAATAGATCTAGATATTGGGCCCTGAATGCCTTGTTAGTCCCATTCTCCACTCCTTGGGTTCTAATTTCAAGGATGTCAACCTCCAGTGAGATGACTACTTCAATGCGATATGCCATGGAAAAAAGGGACTCCCTAGTTAATCTTCTAGGTGTGGTTCGATATGCCCACAACACATTGGGTAATTCTTCCATCCACTTGCCCTCGGCTACTTCCAGTCTCTTCTTGATCCCATCCAAGATGGTCTTGTTGGATGCATTTGCCTATTCATTGCTCTGGAGAAAGCTAGGGGTAGAGCATTAGGCTGTGTTTGGTTGTGCTTTTGAAACGTGATTCTACACCTGTGTTTCAGTATGATGTTTGTTTAGGATTTTGGAATCACGTTTCAAAAGCTCTGCTGAGAGCTCTGTACCAAATCTGTCTCAGCCGCTCTTTTGCTCTGTTTTTTTTTTTCAAAATTTTTGCTAAGGGGACGTCCGGCCGGCTGTCCGGAACAGTAATTTTTTTTTTTTTTTTTTTTTTTTTTGCAATTGATTTATATAATCGGAAAAAATATTTTCTGAAATTTTTTTAATTTTTTATGTGCTTTAAAATAATTTTGAATTGTATGTTTAGTTATGAGTTGTAAATTTTTGTATCACATATCAAATGTCACATCAATAATTCCCCACTCAAATCAAACCTCTTTTCCAAAACTATTTTCAAAACTCTTTACCAAACAAATTTTCTACACTCAAATCATAACTCCACAACACACAAACTCAAAATACAACTCATACTCTCAAATCACATTTACAAAACTCTACCAAACGCTACCTTAGTTTTTGATTTTGTATTTTGCACAGAAGCTCTTGATTAGCTTACTGCCAAACTGGGTGCCATTATCTGCTATTATGGCCCTCGGGATTCCGAATCTGGTGATGATGTTCTTTCAGATGAAGCTTTTCACCTCAATATCTCGAATCTTCACAAGGGGTTCAACCTTTACCCATTTTGTGAAGTAGTCTGTGGCTACTAACAAGAACTTTCTTTGTCCAGTTACCTGTGGCAATGGTCCCACTAGGTCCATGCCCCGCAGGGAAAACGACCAAGAACTGGACATTGGGTTCAGATCTGCTGCTGGCTGATGTATCAGATGAGCAAACCTTTGATACTTTTCACACTTCCTGACATAGGCTTCAGCATCCTTTTGTATGTATGACCACCAGTATCCTTGGGAGATGGCTCTATGGGCAAGTGACCTGCCCCCTACATGGCTTACACAAACTCTTTTATGGATCTCATATAAAAAGTCCTCTACCTGAGAGGGATGCACACACCGGAGTGAAGGTCCAGTGAAGGATCTTCTATACAGATGACCTTTTGCTAACAAGCAGAACCTGTCCGACTTCAACTTAGTTTTGTGTGCCTCTTTTTGGTCGTCTGGCAGTCTATCCTCTCTAAGGAACACAACTATGGCGTCCATCCAACTAGGACCCATTTCCACACACATTGCTTCGTACTCTGTTATCAGAGGCTCTACATTTGGTCCTGTCAGATAATCAACCATGATTGTCCTTGGTTTCCCTGACTTTATTGCACTAGCCAGGTTTGTCAAGGCATCAGCATGACTATTGTCATCACGGCTAACCTATTGTAGCCGGCAATTCTCAAACAGTGTTAGCAGCTTGACAACCTCTTTAACATAGGCTATCATCTTTTCATCTTGGGCTGCATACTCACCCGTTGCTTGATTCACAATAAGTTGGGAGTCACAGAAGACTACCACCTTATCGGCTTCCACGACTGCTGCTAGTTTCAATCCTACAATTAACACCTCATACTCTGCCTCGTTGTTTAAGGTCTTGAAACCCAAACGAATAGATTGCTCAATCATTCGCCCATCTAGTGATACCAACACCACTCCTACCTCCGCTCCTTGACAGTTTGAACTTCCATCAACAAATAGGCAGAAGGAGTCGTCGATGTAGATGTCGCAGGGTTTTAGTTTCTCTTCCTTCTTTTGCGCTACTGGTGCGGGGTTCTTTAGCCCCAGTTAGGTTTTCTCTGGTTTTCCTGGACAATCCAAGCCGCGGCTCACTGGAGCTCGACGTGGGATGGTGTAGGCATCCCCGAACGTCCCGGGAGGGAATCCCCCGTTTTGTTCATTGGGGCTCACTACAGTTTGGACTCAAATTGTCACGGTTCTTAATCTGATCTTGCAAAGTGCAATGCAAGGTTGATAAATTAGCAAAGAGTCCAAATCCGGCAAATCGTTTTGGAAAACTGATTTTGAGAAAGAAGTGCCAAACATGGACTGCTTTGCCAGATACAGAGTCGCCACCTAAATATTTTTTATGGGAGAATTTAGGAAACCCTGACTCGTTTGCCTAAGGCCACGTGTCCGTCATCACCAAAGTTGCCTCGGCTCGAGAACTTGGGTACAATTGGGGAAGGTCAGCTATGAGCACCCCCGCTCGCCCGATCAAAGAACGGCCTCTACTAACCATGATATCGAGTTTTGAAAACATTATGTGCTCTTATTCCTGTTAATTAGCTAGAATTACTATGTGATGCGCACAGCAAAACAAGTATAGACTAGGTCGCCTAATTTGGGACAAAGCATCGCATATCCGTTTGTTTGGAAATGGTTTGAAGTTTGCTACTTGCAAGTAGGCTAAAATACGAATTTCAATAAATTATCTCAACTCAAACAACCCAACCTTCACCCACGGGCATTCATGCAGTTATATCACGTAAGCAGATAGCCTCATAGTAAGCATGCTGTCATGGCAACACTCACACACATGCAAGAATGCTAAAGCGTAAATGCTTACCTAGTACTCCCAGCCAAAACAGAAACTAGTTAGTAATCAAATGCATGATCCTAGTTCATGTTAAGATGACTAATGCAACACATGCAAAATGCAACGCAGATAGGTTCGGCTATTCTAAACATGGTATATGAAATGCAACAGATAACATGTATTCAACTTGGAATTGAAATACAATGCAGTTAGCAGGATGCGCCGAGCCCGGTGCATGCAATACAGATGAATGATGCAAACATGCTATCATAAGTATGCTAATTGAAACGTGCCCTAAAACTAACCATTGAAAGCAGGTAAGTAAAAGGGAGAGAGAAGTGGGGGTTGGAAGGCATGCACACACTCACGCACACTTATTATAAAATTCGCCCTCTCGACGGAGGGTCCGAAAGAATAATATAAATTTAATTAACTAACAAGCTAATTAAATATTACACAACCATTTAACTAATTAACAAATTAACTTGTCAACTAAAGTAGTAAAGAGGCCGCCGTAGCTCCACCTTGGAATTCTTGGATGATGCATGCTCGATTCGCCTCGCTCGGAAACCCGTCGCCATGCCACTGTTGCCTCTATTTACACTGTTCTGCACCTCTGAGAATCATGAAAACATTTGTGATGCTTTTGAAACAGTCCCTGCACACTTTGGGATGCCACCAGCCAAGATAGAACATTACCGGCCATGAAAATGTGGCCATCGGCCAAAGATTGGATCACCGGCTTGACATTGATAGTCGGTCGGCAGTAAAAGTGGACGACCGGCCATTTCTTCCTGCAGAATACTGGTTTTGCTGCAACAAAGGACAGATAATGCATGGCATGGAATTTTCAAGACAGTGTGTGCATAGCCACCCTTCCTATCATGCTATGATCTCAAGGGAGTATAGCCCTCAATACTTGGGCCACCAATCACGCATCTTGACGCATGATGGCCAAAGGTACCAAGTTTGCAAATCGATGTAAATGCATGCAACAAAACAAATGGATGCTTCATGCCCTATCATGTTGAGATCAAGGGCGTCGGCGACCGAGGAGTGAGACATGTTTCGTCACTTTAAGTACGAACACATCTCATTCCTCATGTTTGGTTTGACACGCCAAACTAAACAAAAATGTGATGCATATATGGCAAATGCAATGCAAAAACATGTAATTGATGCAATGCAACATGAGCAATGCAACATATGTACCTAATGTAATGAAACATAACACTGTGCAATGCAACCTATCATGCAAACAACATGGCAATATGACAAGTATACAACACTACAATGCAACCTAAATAAGCAACTATGCAAAGTGATAGGCAATGCAACAATGCATTAACTACAAGGATGCAACAATCATACAATGTAATGAGCATGCAACAATATACAAATACATGATCCATGGTCTTACACTATGGGTGGACAGACCTTAGCCTTGTCCATAACAGTGGCCGATAATGATGTAACAAAAACACGAATGACACATACAAGCATGCATGCACCAAGGCCCATCACCTAAGGCATAAAGGAGGCAATTCTAAGCATACTTAAAAGAGACAAACATGGGCATTTTACAAATATGCTGAGCTCTGAAATCATGATAGAAGGAGTGCAAAATCCAAACACACAAGTGGAACATAGGATGCAAAGGGGCCCAAAGCTTGAGACCAACCAAAGGGTTCAAACCATAGCCACATCAAACGAACCCCAAAAGGCCAAGAGGACTTAGGACAGTCCTAGGAGAGGCCAAAATAGGGCTGGAACATGCATGGAACATGGCCAAAACATGCTAAGAAATAGGCACCAAAAGCAAAGGCATTCAAGACTACAAAGAGAGCACTCCATTACAACTATCACAACCAAGCAAGGCATGGACTAATCAATACAAAACAGAGTTACAACATGCCAAATAAGCCCCCAAAACCCACCTAAATAGCATCTAAATGGCCTAAGACTAAAGGCATACACAATGACCCAAACATGGAATACAAAACAACAACCCTTCAAAGCATTGAGAGGATGGCAAACGCAAGTATATAAGCATGAAACATGGACTAAAATGGCACGATAAGTGATTCCAAATCACCGAAATAACCCAAGTAATGCATACTCAAGACTCACACACCCGAAGCCAACAAGCTAGAATGCAAAGAGGCTATACAAAGCATGAAAAGCATGACCAAATCAACACCCAACAGAGCTTAAACATGATGAAACATGACTAAAAGTTTCATGAAGTCAAGCTAAAACATGCAAGCATGGGGGTCTAAATGCATGGTGCATGTTGTGACAATAGAGGAGATTACAAAGCAAGTGTATGATGCATGTAATGGACTATTAATCCGACCAAAAATAGAGGTATAATATGACCAAATAACACCAAAAACCCTCTGAAATGGAACCAAAATTGACTAAGCATGCATGCTACCCTTATGAGCCAAAAACACAAGCAAATGAGACACAAAGGGAGAGGGGTGTCCCTCCCCTATACAAGACCTCAAAACTTCTTCACCACCACTGAAAATCCTCTGGATTTCAGTGATGAGAAGACCAATACACGAAAGTTCTCAAAGCTCAAACAAAGAAGGCACAAAAAGGGCCAAACAAGGCCTAAGAGGAGGAGGACAACCCTAAACACCAAAATGAACTTAATGAAACATCTTAAACATGAAAAATTAAAACTTTTATTAGTTAAACACCAAGCTTAAAACAACATGCAAGATAGGCTAAAAGCTAGTGCAAAAAATGGAGAATATAAAGCAATAGTGCTCACCCTTGAAAAATACTTAAAGAACAGTAACTCCAGCCCCCTCCTTTTGATCAAAACCCACTCAAAACTCCAAGAAAAAACTCTCAACACCTCCCAAAACCGACGTATGGTGTAACACTAGGTGTTTTAGTGCAAAACTAAGAACAAAACACCCTTTTGGTCACTCTAACACACACAAATAAAGAGAGAGATGGAGATATAGAGAGAGAGAGTGTGATATATATATCATATATATCTCTGATTTGTTGAACCCCCCTTAATGGAAGGAGAGGCCTCCTTTTATAGAACAAAACAAAGACCAAAGCTTCTTAGAGAAGCTAAGGCAAAAGGGGTCAAGCTTCCTCAAGAAGCTAGACCAAAGGTCCAAGCTTCTTGGGGAAGCTAAGACAAAGGGTTCAACCTTCTGGAGGAAGCTAAGACAAAGGGTCTAAGCTTCTTCAAGAAGCTTAGAGCAAAAGGGTGCAAAGGGTGCAAGTCCTCCATACATGTGTATGGAGGACAAGGCCGTGCACTCCAGCTAGCACAGTTGGCATGCACAATGCTTGAAAAAGGAAAAAATGAGGCACCGGCCAGAAAAAGAGACAATCGGCCAAATAAATGGCCGACTAACCAAATATCTATGCCAACCGACCAAACAATTGGTCGGTAGACAGAAAACAAGGCCGGTGGCTTCATGCCACAGCCGGTGGGTTTAAGGGATGGCTAACAAGCCACTTCCTACCCTCAGGTGCAAAAACCACTAGTCCTTGGTCCACAACCAAGCACAAAACAGTCAAGTCGAGAGATCTTAAGGCAAGGCGCGTAGCTGAGTCCTTTGGGATCTCAAAATGAACACGAACATGGATGATCGTTGAGTGTTCAAACGATGACGTCCAAGTCTTGAGGACGGTCAAAATAGGGTGTCTACAGATGGTACCAGGGGTGAACTCGGCCACAAAGTCGGCCAAAACCTGCCCTTCGATCGTTGTTCTAGGCTTGAATTCCAGGTCCTATTGGCACAGCACCACTGCTCATCTAGCTACTCTACCTGTCAGATCTCCATGTTGTAACAGGAACTTCAAATGATGCTCAATCGGCACCACAATCTTGTGGGCTTGAAAATACTGATTCAATTTTTTGGAAACCATCACCAAGGCTAATGTTAACTTTTCTAAGGGCAGTTACCTGGTTTCTGTACTTGCTAGGGTCTTATTCACATAGTATACTGTCTTTTGCTCTCTCTCATTTTCTCAGATTACCACTGCACTGACAACTTGGTCTGATACTGCCAAGTACAGGAATAGTTATTCCCTAGGTATTAGAGTTGACAAAACTGGAGGTGTTGTCAGGTACCTTTTCAAGTCGGCCAATGCGACCTCGCGCTTTTCTATCGACAAAAAATTTGTGGCATTCTTTAACAATTGAAAAAATGGCTTGCATTTATCAGAACTTCGGCTGATAAATCTATTCAAGGTTGTTGCCTTATCGCTCAAAATCTGGACTTGCTTAGCTGATGCCGGGCTCTTTAAGTTAAGGATAGCCCTGATCTGATCTGGGCTTGCCTCAATGCCTCTCCTAGCGACCAAGTATCCTAGGAATTTGCCAGATCCGACTCTAAATGCACATTTCGAAGCAATGAGTCGCAGCCGATATGTTCTTAGCATGTCAAAGACTGCCTCCATGTCGGCTATGATTCCCAGGTTCTTTGGTCCTCACGACCATATCATCAATATAGACCTCTACTGTCTTCTCAATCAGATGCTTGAACATCTTAGTCACTAACCGTTAGTAGATTAGTCTCGCATTTTTTAATCCGAAAGGTATTACTCTATAACAATAGAGTCCTTTCAAGGTGATGAATGCCGTCTTCTCTTCATCTGGGGCATACATTACTATCTGATAGTAGCCTTTGTATGCCTCCAAGAAACTCACCCTCCTATGCCTTGAAGTGGCATCTACTAACTGATCAATCTTAGATAGTGGGAAACTGTCTTTCGGGCAAGCCTTATTTAGGCTAGTGAAGTCCATGCAAACCTTCCACTTACCGTTCTTCTTTTTTATAACTACTGTGTTGGACAGCCAGGTTGGGTAGTTCACCTCCCGAAAGGTCTTGGCTTCCAACAGCGTGTCCACTTCCTCCTCAACTACTTCCATATGTACTAATCTCAGCCTCCTTGCCCGCTAGATGACAGGTTTAGCCGACCTGTCAACATTGAGTCTATAGCAAGTGAACTCGGGGTCGATTCCTGGCATCTTATAGGGCGTCCAGGAAAACACTTCTATGTTCACTCGCAAGAAAGTTTCCAACTATCTTTCCTCCTCCTCGGCTAAGCCTAAGCTGAAAAGGAAGAAGCGCTCTTTATCATCTTCCTGGACCTGAATCTTCTTCAAAGCCTTCTCACTCTTGTCGGCTGGTTCTTTGCCGACATAATCTAGGACCTCCATGTCCTCGTCTTCAATTTCAACTGTCTTCGTTTCCCACATATTGCATGTGGACTTCATTGCTGCCATGGAGCAACACCTGATCCCTTTTGACCTCCACAATTCCATGCTCCGTTAGGAACCGCAATAGCTGGTGCAGCGTTAAGGGACTAACCCTCATTGCGTGTAACCATGATCTTTCCAAAATAACATTGTAAGGAGAGGGGGCATCAATTACTGTAAATTCCATACTTACCTTCTTGGTGCCTGTCTGTACCTCCAAATTTGTGGCTCCTAAAGGCCACGTCGGCGTTCCGTTGAATCCCACCATCAGGCTGTTAGATTGTTCTAGGTCATCTAGGTGAAGGCCAAGCTCCTTGTAACATCTAACATACATGATGTCACAAGAACTACCTTGATCAACTAGTATGCATCTCACCTGGCACTCTCTAATATTCAGCGTTATCATCAGGGCATCGTTGTGTGGATACTGCACCATATATAGGTCAGCCTCAGTAAAAGAAACCACTGGCCCCTAGTACTCATTTGTCTTAGGCTTCTTTTGCTAGACCTGGTACACATGTTGTAGATGCCTTACTCTTTGAGTTTCCCCACGTACATCATTCTCATTAACCTTTGAGTGAATCACATTAATCACCCGAGGTCCATCTGCTTGTTGCGGTGGCAGTAGTGGAGGTGCTGCTGCCGATGCCTGGGGTAGCCTTGCTTGCTCTTCCCTTGTCCTGACCTCATTTACTAGGTCACTCAGGTGACCCTGTCTGACCAAATCGTCCAAGTGTGTCTTCAGAGCCCTA
Source organism: Camellia sinensis (assembly GCF_055761805.1). Classification (NCBI taxonomy): domain Eukaryota; kingdom Viridiplantae; phylum Streptophyta; class Magnoliopsida; order Ericales; family Theaceae; genus Camellia; species Camellia sinensis. The sequence goes on along the minus strand of NW_028129178.1, from coordinate 5,815,068 downwards.
TATCCTTAAGTCAAGTGCCCATCTTCATTATGGTAAGCACAATGCTTCCCAAGGCTCCTTCCCATAAACTCATCAAGGATCTTCTCCAGTGCTTTGTAGTATGGTTGGTTCTTGATCCTTTTAAGAACTTTGTAGACCGAGATTCTGAATGCATTGGTGACTGCTTGTGCAGTCCTTAACCCTATTTCCTACCTGTTGAAACCAGTATTACCTCGGCCTCACTTCGGCGAGCTGTTTTTCTTCTCTTGCTTTGGTGTCTTTATTCCTGGCATATCCTTTTCTGCCTTGGCGTATTTCTCGATCCGAGCCATGAACTCCTCCATACTTTTTGGTAAGGTCTTGGCCAACAATTTCTGTAGCGGGCATTCATCCTCTAGGCCATTCTTAAAAGACACGACCGCTAGTTCCTGGTTACAAGTAGGAATTCGGTTGAACACCTCGTAATATCTTTTGGCATAAGTCCTGAGACTTTCACCCTTGCTAATGTTCAAAGCCAACAGTGAGTCTACCTTGAGTGGCTGCAATTTGTTTATAACAAACCTGGTCACAAACATTTCGGCCAGGCCTTTCCAATTCTTCACAGTTCTTTTCTACAACTTATGGAACCAGTTCGATGCGATTTTCCCAAAAGATAAAGGGAACACCTTGCACAACAACTGCTCATTCCCACTTCACAAAGCCATCGAATTAAAATATAAACCAACATGAAAGTTCAGATCAGACTTATCGTCATAAATCTGGAACCTCGATATGTGGAATTTCTTCGGGGCCTCAAATCTATCTAACTCCATTGAGAAGGGTGTCCTTGGCTTGACGGGGGATGTTACCTCAGTGTTGAGTTGTTTCCTCTAGTCTCTCAAATCCTCATTTGTTCGGCTGGGAGCTCGGCTATCAACAGATTTTAGCTTTTTTGGTAGCTACTCCCGGTGTCATTGTATATCCTCTTCAACTTCTCTTCATTCATTATATTAAAATACAAGCCCTTCCCTTGGACATGCCAAGGTTCTCTGACATAAGTTTCCTTGGTACGAGGTGTCTTTTGTGACTCACCTTTCACTAACTTTGCTCGCCCGACATATCGTGAAGGCCGATGTGAGCGCCCCTTTTCCTTGCCATGCTGCGGGTCTATTGGGATTGTTTCCTGTTCCCCTTTCTCAGTGTCAGTCTTTGCCGCTGGTACTGGCGTGTCCTACAACGAGAACGGTGGCCGCATCATATTCTTCTACATCATGAAGTTGACAACCGACTGTAGGTCTACCAATTTGTTTGCCATTCCTTTCATCTCGCCGTCCCTCTTCAGGCATCTATTTTTCCATACCTGAAGGTCATTTTCGTTGTAACACTCATCTCGGCCTACTTTCTTCGGGGCGTTACCCTCTTTGCTGACATCCTTCTCCCTAAGATTCGGATCCTGTGCTCCTTCATTACAGTTTTTTCTCCCCGACATTAGGATCTGTATGCTCACCACTCTCACTGATAATGTCATCTTCAATATTTTCTTCCTATCCGTCGTTGGCCATCTATTTTCCTTAAGTTTCCACAGATGGCACCAAATTGTAGATATTGATTTTTGACCACACAACCAAACAGAGAACTCAGCTAGAGAGCACCGGCAGAATTGACTAAGCCCAACAACCTACAAAAGAATATGAGAATCCAGTAGTGGTTCGTCTACCCGGGAGCACTCCAACGATCAAGTCAGTAGTCAATATCTCTCACAGATAGCAAATTGTGCTTAAACTCATAAGAAAGAACTTACCTTAGACCTACGAGAATGCCTTGCTTTTATAACCAGCAGTGACCTGATCCCTTTAGAAGCCTTACTTCAGTGGACTCAAGCTTAATACTCATATTGGACCCTCATCTAGATAGAGATAAACTCTGCTTGAGCCTTATCTTTATCCAGAATGAGATCCTTCTCTGTAGGGGTGGGCAACGGTTTATCCGACCCGCACAACCCGCCCAAACCGACTTTACCCGCACAAATCCGACCCTACCCGCATGCATAAATAGGGCGGGTGCGAATCTGTTTTTCCATACAAAATCAGATTTAGGTCAAACCCGACCCTACCCGCGAAACCGCATAACCCGCGCCGTAACATCATGTTTCAAATAAAAAAATCTACTCTCACAACCCACCCGTAGATTTTATTTAAAATAACACAACGATCCCACTGTTAAACTAAAAAAATCTCATTTTTTTGTTTTGGTCCTCCTCTCTCTTTGCCCAAATAGATCTCTCTCTCTCTCTCTCTCTCTCTCTCTCTCTCTTTCCCCTCCTCGTCGCCGTCACCACCACTATCTCTCGCCCCTTGCTTGACGTCTCTTTCATCTCCTCCCCGTAGCCATCTCCCAATCACAAATCAGATCTGGAGATGCCAGATCTAGAAGATGTAGAAACTTCAAAAAAAAAGAAAAAAAAAAGAAAAAAAATGTTTCATTGCACGAAGGTATGAATCCTAGATCTGGAATCCTTTATCTTCATTTATTTATGGTTTGCTAGTTATGTTATAGGTATGGGTGTTTATTAGCTGGGTTATACAAGTACTCCCCCCCTCTCTCTCTGGGTCATAATTTTTTAAGCAATTTTGACTATGAAGTTCTTCAACACCAATTTTCATTGCCAGGTTGGAAAATTTTTATTTTATTTTGTTTTGTTTTTTTTTCGTGCAGATTCAAGGTTTGGGTGGTTGTGGGTTTGAAGACTTTTCTTTATAACTTTTTGCTTTGTTTATTTAATAAAAAAAATCTTTCATTGTTGTAACTTGTATGTGAAAATGTTGGTTTATTTGTTTAATAAAAAAAGTGTATTCATTGTTGCTTTGTTTATTTAATAAGAATATTGTTGGTTCTAGAATTCTTCTTGCGTTTTCATTGTTTTATGACTTCAAAAAGTGGGAAGGCGAAGCCCCAACGGAAAAGCCCAAAAATATATATATATATATATATATATATATATATATATTTCACAAACTGCCTACACAACCATATGACCCACCCGTTCAATCCGCAACCCGCACTGCGGGCGGATGCGGTTCCATTTTTTCCCAACCCGCACCCCATCGGGCGGGTCCAACCCGTCATCCGAACCGCACAGAACCGATCCGTGACCACCCCTACTTCTCTGTTCTAGAACTCTTGTCCTTTATTTGCTTAACTCAGATTCTGGTATTTCCGCAGATAACCTCGGTCTAGTCGAGATCATCTCTTTAGCATGACCAAACTACGTGGCACCTCGGCTGACACTTCAGTGTCACCTTAGCCACGTGCTGTCGTTCATAAAATATGTCCCCACAAATAAGGGGTCGTTTGGCACTAACTGATATAGCCAACTTTTTTAGCCTTGGACTTTTTCAACCTTGTTTGGTTTTTGTTTTGAATTTTTTTTTACTTTTGTAAAAGAAAAAGTGTAATAATTATGGGTAAAAAGTAGATCTTATTGATTTATATAACTTATTTTATCCTTTTATATATTTTTAATCTCCAAATCTTAGCCAAATGAGTACTAACAATACTGATTACTTTACCCTTCTTCCAGCGCACGTTAGTACGTGGCTCACAAAAAACAGAGCAACCTATCATGCAACCCACCACGCGCACTTTAGGCACACCGCCATTACAACCACTAATAATCCTACTTATTAATATTTAATTTAATAATAATCATGATTCGAACCTAATTTTACACATTAACACAGTCTAATGTGGATTAAAACTTAATTAACACAAATTAATTTGGGGCCAAAATCAGCACCAAATCACAACACTCATATACATAATACATCTTTTTCTCAATTTTTTTTCCAGCAATGCTACGTATCATGAAAAATCTTTTATGAAAATAATCATGAAAGTTTTGTGACCTTTGAATTATACTTAGAATAAAGCATCACACACTAATTAAGGTAATCCAAGAATCATAAATCTTTTATGATCATTTTCATGAAAAAAAATTCATGATCCTAACTTTTTGTCTTTTTTTTTACTTTACTACTTTTCTCATCATCTGAGATCTTCTTCAATATCTTGAGACAAAAAGCACATAATTTGCCAATCCCAAAAGAAGAAAGCGGTTGATTGATGATACGATCAATCGATTGATCCATTAGAGGCAATCAAGAAACATTCTTTGAATATCAAAGAGAGATAGATATATATCTATACTATTATTAAAAGCCAACAAGTACTTTGGTTTCTTGAAGTCATGCTCTCATAATTTTTTATTAATTTTCTTAAAATAACCTTAACTTCTTCAATAATTATACTAGTTTTAAACTCATATCAATGCATAATTAAGGATAAAATCATAAATTATTAACTCACAAAATATAACTTCTCACATTGAATAACTTCCCATGTTCAATAACTTCTTTCAACTTCCATCTTCTTTCAACCCCACCATACGGCTTTGCCACCTTTATTGCATGCTTTTGTTCATTTCACTCTCTTCGCTCCTTTCTCTCCTCCCCTTCTTCTCTGTCCCCAAACCCAAACTACACAGAAAGAAAAGGGAAAAAACGAAAAAGAAAGAGTAGAGATAACCAAGAAGAAGAAATCAGTTTCCATGGCGGTTGAAGCACACCATCTTAATCTCGATGGCATTTGTACCCAAGGGAATACAAGTTTAGGCTCTTTGATGTAATTGTTTGCGAGAAATATGCTTAAATTTTTTCGAATCATGTATGTATGAGAAATTTTTGTATGAATTATATATATTACATTGTAAATTGAAATTTTTGTATGGATTATACACACACATCCACAATACGAGACCTGTCACAAACACCAAAGCCACCACCATCATCATCAATGCCGTGAAGATCGTACGGCCCATATTCCTTCCCGAAACCAAACACTGCGCAATCGCTAACCCCCTCATCAGCTCCATCTTCCTCAGCAACCATAAGTACCGAATCATCCGGTGGTCATTGTGGTCATAAACGTAATTGTAATCGTAATCTACTCCGTTTAACAAATAACAATCTGATGATTTCTCACAATCCATGAAATCTCCGACGCAGCGGCGATGGGCGGTGGTGTGTAGTCCGGGACTGGCGTTGGCGGTGGTGGCGACACCGGTGGACATCAAAACCGTTGATTGTTGAGTTATGGGCATGGGTGATTTTTGCTTCTCTCTCTAAAAAAAAGTATAATTTTATCTCTCTATATTTCTGTGAAATGTTTCCGAACCAGGTTCCTTTGGGAAAAAAAACATATAGTATAAGTTTATATTCAATTTATATATATATATAATTGCGAAGTATAAAATGTGTGCAATTATTTAAACTTAGATTACATTTAAAAAGTTTTTTTTTTTCCTCACGGTTAACTCTTTTAAGCTTCTTTTTTTTTTTCGATTTTGTTTTGTTTTTTTGTTTTTTTTTTTTGTGTGTATAAATTCAGTTTTTAAAAATCGGATTTGTTTGTTCACTTAATTTTGTTTGTATGTTATTTAAAATAAAATCCAGTGCTCTTAAAAAAATCATATAAAATGAGTGTCTTGAGTTTGTATTTTTATATTTTTTTATTTTTGGTGTAATACTGTTAGTTGTACTTTCTATAAAAAAATTTACAAAATTAAATGTTTCATTGTGTTATTAGGTTAACAAAAATCAATTATTTTTTTTCTTGATTTATACCAACATCTATGTTTGTAAGTTTATATCATTTTTTTTATTTTATATATATTTAAAAAACTGTGAAGCATAAAATGTGTGTAATTATTTAGACTTAGACTTAAAAAGTTTGAGATTTTTTTTCCATTTGATTTGGATTATGTTAATCTATGTCAAAATGTATTTTTAAAATTTTTTAGTTTCATTCATAAAAACTTCTATAATATTTACATTTTGTGCCTTTATATATAATAAGACAATTAGAAAACCAAAATTATTATTGTACTCTATTAGTCAAAGTACGCATGTGTACAATTGTGGTTCATTTTAATAACGTAAAATTTTAATTTGATCATTATACATTGTTTGTAAATTAATTTTTACATCTATCTTATATATTTTTTTACAAGATTTGTAAGATCTTCAGTCTTATTTTACCAAATTAAGATTTTATATGAATTTTTATTATAGAGTTTTCTTTAGTTAAGATTAGTAAATATTATATTTTCTTTAAAAAAAAATTGAACAAATTTAAACGTACATCTATTTTATTTATCAAATATCTTAATATTAAGGCCTAGTTTGGAAAGACTAAATAAATGTACTTTTTGACTTTTTATGAAATATGGGTTGGGTTTGAGTTGAGTTTGAAGTGATGTGTTAGAGAGGTGATGCGACTTAAATAAGATGATGTGATTTAAATAGAATAGTGACTTTTTGACTTTTTATTTTTTTTTTCAATCATGTTAAACTTGACCTAAATGTTACATTACACATAATTATACATGTGATTTATATGTGCATTATTAAAAAATTTAATGTAAAATTCATATTATAATTCATCATCGCGTGTGCGCTGCTGCTAATATATATATATACTAGTGGGTGGCACACACGATGTGTGTGCAATTTAAATAAGTAGAAATAAAAAAAATAATAATGAAATTAATATTATGATGTGTACTTAGCTTAAGTGGTATGAGTCCTCGTACTTAAACCCATGGTCATGGGTTCAAGCCTTGCCCATCTCTTTGTTTAACTTTTTTTAAAAAAATAAAAATTACTGCCATAAGAGGTGTTTACTTTATAATAGTACTAGTGGGTGGCACACACGATGTTTAAAAAAATAAAAATTACTGCCATAAGAGGTGTTCACTTTATAATAGTACTAGTGGGTGGCACACACGATGTGTGTGCAATTTAAATAAGTAAGAATAAAAAAAAATAATAATGAAATTAATTTTATAATAGTACTAGTGGGTGGCACACATGATGTTTAAAAAAATAAAAATTACTGCCATAAGAGGTGTTCACTTTATAATAGTACTAGTGGGTGGCACACACGATGTGTGTGCAATTTAAATAAGTAAGAATAAAAAAAAATAATAATGAAATTAATATTGTAATGTGTACTTATATGAGTCCTGTACTTAAACCCATGGTCATGGGTTCAAGCCTTGCCCATCTCTTTGTTTAACTTTTTTTTTAAAAATAAAAAATACTGTCACATGACATGAGGAGAGTAGAGCTTCAGGACACCATAAGAGGTGTTCACTTTATAATAGTACTAGCGGCCGCACAATTTAAATAAATAGAAATAAAAAAAATAAAAATAAAATTAATATTATAATGTGTACTTAAATAAATAAAAATTAAAAAAAATAATAATAAAAATAATATTATAATACGTACGTAACTTAAGTGGTATGAGGGTCAGGACAGATAAGATAAGAGATGTACACTTTATAATAGTACAGATAGATAGATAGATAGATGGATAGATAGATATAGATATAGGGAGAGAGAGATATGTGGGATGGAGACGAAGTTAACGAAGGAAGATGGCGAGGGGTGGGGGTGAGTGGGGGTATAATGGGAGAGGGAAATGGTGTTCGTACAAGCGAACCACTCTCACCGTATGCTCAATCAACATTGGCGTTGCTCTCTATGTTCTTCCCTCTTTGTACAGTTGTTAAGTACACCCCAGATCAGATTAGGAAAATGGAAGATTCAATTCGAATACGAAAAGCGTCCGAACCTGTAGAGGTAATTAAATTGGTAAGACCCATTTTAGGTTTCAGCGAATCTGTGTACCATGTTTTTGAATTTTTTTTGATAAGTTTAATTGGATTGATAAAATATAGTGTAATGAGGAACATTTTGTTGTGATAAAAGGTAAAAGAAATCAAGAAGGAATTTTTAAGTGAACAAAGCCTGGTCGAATTGCCGCAGCACTTGAAACAGAAGATAACGGATGAGATCGTTGGAAGGTTGAGGGGCTTGAGAGCTGGTGCCAATGTGAGCGAGCAGCGAGGTCAGTACATATTACTTAAACAAGTAACTTTACCAATTCTGTTCATTCTTTGCCTGCATCGTGATGTTAGTGTTAATTCATATTTGGTCCTCTATTCTTTACCCTGTTACAATTGTCTATACTATACTATATCATCTTTTGCTACTTTAATTCTGCTTGGAAAGTTGCAATGTAGAACAAGATTTTAAACAGTGTCTCTTTTACACTTTGGCTGTTTCTTGAAAATAAAACTTATTTATGGAAGTTTATGGGGACTTTAAGCCATGTTACTTTGAACCTTCTTGCTTATTTAACATTTACTGGCATTAGAGTTGATGCCAACAATGACAATATTTTGTACAAGGTGGAAGTCTAATTCTGTTGTAAGTTTTCATAGTTTTTACTTTAGTTTGATTAAGTGGGCAAATAGTCAAGTGCCTAAGAGTTTGTTGAGCTGTAAATTGTTAAAAGTTGTGGTAATGTTAAGCATATAGCAGTGAGTTATATAGTGGATGTATTAAACATTGGCAGTGCAACTTGATGAATGAGTGAAAGATTGTAAACTGATTGTTTCCAATTAAGTATCACATAGTTGGATCTTTTTTCTATTTTGGTTAAGGTTAAATTTAATTTTGACAGAAAACCTGCTTCTTTGGAAGTCTATATATATGATGGGAAACTCCTAAAACTTTGAAAACCCATTTTCTATGACCTAAGAAGCATAGATGCGGACACAAAACACGGGTATATACAGTAATTTTCAAAAAATAAAGACAGGACGATAGATAAAATATATGTTTTAAATACATAATAATAATAATTACATTTATTTGTTATATACATATACATACATTTTATTATATCAAAACAATTAGAGAGATTTTTCCCCCATCCTATATATTAGAAAAGAAGGGTTAATGAAAAGTGTTAATGGCTATCTTGAAATGCCCTAAACAAATTGGAACTTTTACGCTTCAGACTTAGGAATTAATAGGTATGAATTCACATTATTTTGATTTTAATCATTGACTTGAGCTATTTTCTTCAAATTTGTGATGTGTTTTGCGTATTTAAGTGATGGGCACACACTTCCTACAAGTATTTGAAGCATGTTTGGTTCTAATTTTTAAAAATAAGACACATTTCAGGGGCATGTCCAATATGTATCAAACATAACACAATCCTTTCTTAATGTGATTCTTATCTGACACTTTCTCGGAAGAATATGTGATTCTTACCCTATGCTTGCAGATCGAAAAAATTGTTAGCCTATGTTGTCTGATACAAATGGTTATGCATTGTAAAGTGATCTTTTCATCTACAAAATATTTTCAGAACTTGTTTTAGTTAATGGCTAACAAATTAGCATAGTTTATTCAGGCATTTGGTTGTGTTGGTTGTTTTAAAATTTTTAAGAACAAATATGAAACAGGTTTCCATTTATTTTCTTTTATGATAACAAAAGAAAATGTTGATACTTTGATGTGTTGTGCTTGGATTGAAAAGAAAAAAAAAAATTTGATTTTTGTTTGGTTAGGAGGCGTCTAATTGCTATTTTTGATCAAAGGCTCCAATTTCCAAGTAGGGAAAAAAGATTTTTGTGAGTGCAACCAATTATCTTATTTATTTGATACGTGCACCCAACAAAAATTATAGAGGTAAGATATATATAGGGGAGCGAGAATTTAAGAAAGAAGAATAAAAGTAAAGAATCTAAGATAAATGATTAGACCCATAAAGATTATAATAATAACAGAGAACTTATGAAACAAAAATAAGTATAATCAGAGAGAAACTCATCTAAAACGATTTCTATGGTCTATTATTGATGGAGTAATGCTAAGGATCCCAAATGTTTTACCAACATTTATATTAAATGTCTCACATGGGTGTGAGACCCACATGGGATCCACATAGTGTGGGTCCTACACCCATGTAAGACATTTGATAGAAATGTTGGTAAAACATTTGGGGTCCCTATCATTTTTTCTTATTGATGGGTCATGGTGTCAAGTGTGGATACATGGGTGTGAGTCAAAGGGCACTCACTTTATACGAATAAATCAAAAGTTGGGTGCAAGTATAGACAATCTCCAAACACTCCATATAGATAGGATAGGCAAGCTATGGCCTCTTAGGAATTTGAATATATGTATTAGTTAGAGTAATGTATAGCATTTTATTTTGTTAAGAACCCCACTTTGACACTCCCTGCCACCAACCAAAAGAAAGGTGCCAACAAGAAAATAAAGAAAAAGGTGAGTAAGCATAAAGAAAAAGTAAACTATAGAAGGAAAAAGGTACCAACAAGTTGATTTTGTTCTGGACGTGATATGAGTATGCATCAATCTTTTAATTGCTGCAAAACAAGACCGGAGGGCATTCTGATGCTTAAGTCAGCGAAGGTCTTCAAATATAAATGATAGTGTTCTTGTGTTTTTTGTATCACATACCTTGGCCTATGAAGTTGTAAGTCTATTTATAATGTGAGGATCCTTGCTATGTAAGTATGCTTGTTGCCCAAGTCCCATCTTTTAGAGATTTCCCTTAATGATAAGATATGGTGCACATCTTTTTTTGATAATCCAGGGTATCTCTCGCGCCTTGCCCAGCCCAATTGGGTCCGAGTTACCTCATATGTGAACAATCGAGAACTAATCCTTGGAGGCACTAAAGTTAAAGACCAAGCAAACCTCTAGTGGCCACATCTTATTGCTAAGTCTTGTAGGAATAAGTTTCTTATGTTTGAGGAAACTTGCTTATCCCTCATCTCTTTAATGAGGTTGTGTTCATATAGGTTACTGAATTGTTATTTTGATGGTGTTGACATGCCACATGGTGGCTCTCATTAGAATTATTGCTAGCTTAACCAGCGTGGGATCCAAGCTATTTCTTTTATTATTATTCCTTCCTCACAAACAAATAATCATAATAATTAAAAAACCATGTTAATGAATCATATTCTATGTGGTGGTGGTTTGGATTATTAATTATTTCACTCTTCTTAAGAGTGTGTTAAGAGCTGCCTGGAAATCTAAACACCTTCAATGTGCCCATCAAAGGAGATGATGCTGCTTTGTTAATGTAGGACCCACAAGAAGATAATAAATTGATTATTACTATTAAATTTAAATGGTTATTTTTGTTAGGAGCCTTTGATTTAATGTTGCTCTATTTTCTTTCTATTAGGACTTTTAATTACTTTTGTGATACGATTTGAGTCTTACTAGGTATTTATGTTGGGTGGGATTAGTTTGAGAAGGTTTCCATGAGTTTTTAGGATTGTCTACAACCTATAAATAGGAGTTATCCCTCTTGACACAACTGCACCAATGTTCAAACCTCAGGGTTCATATCAAGGAGATGCATTGGGTAAATATGTTTAGTCACCTGCCTTGGTCAACATTCTCTATCTTCTTGTAGACGCCTCTCTCTCTCTCTCTCTCTCTCTCTCTCTCTCTCTCTCGGTCAAGGTGAGTTCTATGTGGAACCTTGATGAAGGGTCATGAGTCGGCTGGACTCCCCATGATTGAGGCACCACACCAAGAGGAGGTTCCCGAGCCCTATTCCTCAACTAAATTGGCATGACAAGTATCAGAAGATATGCACTTGAGACGGTGAGCCACTAAGCCGAGCATGCCAAGCGAAGCGGCCTAAGAGTTGCCTCTTGATGGCTGCCTCACAAAGGATGACTACCTCATGGAGAGGTACTATGGCGATGACATGGGAAGCCATGTCGGAGATCCAGATGCATTGGGGGTTGTATCTCAGATGGACCATCTAAAAGTAGGTGGTTGGATCTCAGATGGACTATCCGAACCTGTCAAATTTTGTTGAAGTTGAACTGGACTTGTTGCAATGTGACATTCTAACTAATATGTTTGAGGTTTGCATAAACAACATCAATCTAATCAGTATCATGTGGTTTGGCAAATCTCGTGATTTAGGTGGATATTGCATGTTTGGATTATTATTATTAATTCAACTCCAAATAAACCACAGGGAATTGCTTGTAAAGAACACCTTAATTTTGTTGATATCCTGCCTTCAGGTGATCATTTTAAAAATCCTGCTAATAGAACCCTTCCAAAGTTGAATTTGTCCATCTTCACAAGAATTTCATTTTTGGTCTTCATCTTAGCGAATTTGGATTATGAAAATGTCCCTTATTTTGAATTTGCATGATCAAAAGAATGGAATCTGTTTAGGCAATGACGAGAGATGATCCTTCTTCAATTGTCATTGCCTCTTCTCTTATGACCAAATCTATCAGGACCTTTTTCCCTGGATATTGTGAAAAACATTTTTTTTTATGCTATGGGATGAAGTGATTGATGTTAAAGCTCATGGATATTATATTGCCCTTAATTATAATGTTTTATGTCCACTATTTTTGTGATACATTTGTATTGAACATTTGACGATCTTTGGTTGGTTGCTGCATCCTTGCAAATTGCCAATGATTCGTAAGCTTCCTTAATTATTATGTTTTATTTCTTGACTAATGGACACATTCTTATCTGATATGGATATTATATTGCCCTTAATTACAATGTTTTATGTCCACTATTTTTGTGATACATTTGTATTGAACATTTGACGATCTTTGGTTGGTTGCTGCATCCTTGCAAATTGTCAATGATTCGTAAGCTTCCTTAATTATTATGTTTTATTTCTTGACTAATGGACACATTCTTATCTGATATTTGATTATCAATTGGTGGGTTCAGTATGTATTTGGTTTTGATTTGATGTCTCCTTGAAGATACGTTGGCATTTTTAATTGTTTCATGGACAAACAAGTCTTTAGATCTGATCACACTCTGTCTCTGTAGTGTTGCTTTACATTTACTACACACTGAAAATCTTATTACTAGAATTACGAATGCCGCATCACACAGAAAGTAGCATTGGTTATCCTTAGGTACATTTCAATATACTTTGGGTTTGATTGAGTTCTCAGAAGTTGTTTTCTGATTTTTTTTTTTTTTTTTTTTTGGTTGAAAAATTAGAAACTAGATTGACAAAACTAAGCACTACAGAAGATATTTTTTTGAATTTTTAAAAATTATTTCCTTCCAACTAAAAGGAAAACTATATGAAATTAATGATGAGTGTTTTTTTTTTTTTTTTCACCAAAATATTTTTTCAAAATTTTTTAGAAAACTTATTCTGAAAACTCAACCAAATAGTATAGGGTAGTGGGAAATTATTTCTTGTTGAAATAATGGCAGGGGTTGGATTTGGATCATGAATCTAGTTACTCTAGACTTGATAATGTAGTGCTTTTATATATATGGTTGATTCAAAAGGTATTACCTTAAATTCATATTTACTATGAAGTCAACAACAAATTTGTAGTTGTTCTTAAATAAATTTGGAACCAAATGGGTTGTGTGTTGGAGCTAGAGCACAATCTTATTGCTAGTTTTTCCCCTGGTAATTCCTCGTTATGGATGGTGCACCAGTGCACCAGTGTAGTATTTTCTGCCAATCTGAAAGGGGTATTATCTCTGTGTCTACCATGGGATCTTCCGAGGAATGTATTGGAAAAACCAAACTAACCCGACCAGACCCTTTGGTTCTCGGGTTTTCTGGGTATTTTGTGCACCCTTAATGATAATAATGTGAAAAAACAGTTGTAGTGAATTATGTAATCTTCTATCTCGCAATCTTTTTGTTGTCTATAATATTAGCTCCCCTTATCTTTCCTGATATCGTATTGATATTGTTTTCTATGACAGAAGCTGTTGAAAGCTGGCGCAAGGAAAAGCTAATAGAAGCAAAACAACTAACTCTTGGAAAGACCTTGAGCTCAACTGTTCCGCCAAAGGAAGCTGGTAGAATCTCCTCTCTTATCACATCCATGTTTGGAAGAGTTATTTATTTATTTATTTATTTTTTATGGGTTTGAAGACTATTTGGCCTATAGGAAATATTTAAAATCCATCAGTAAGAATTTAAGTCGCTTTTGTGACAATTTTTGTCTAGAAGGATGATTGTTACTTAGAATTGCAAGGGGATATGCTTGTAGGGACGCTTGCAAGACCTTTAGAGTCCGGTTGGAGTCAGCTGTCAAACGAAATTGGTCTTTGGATACCAGTTGAAATCAATAATGAGGAACATGATGACAAACTGGAGGGTGCAACAGATTTCGGTAATAAATCAATATTTATTTTGCTAGTTTGAAGAATTGATCTCCGATATATGACCTATTTTGAAAGGGAAAAAATTAGATTGTATTGTTTTCTTGAATTGATATTTACTGCGGCATGTATGTTCTCTCCAGATGATGAAATTTTAGCTGGAAGGCAACTTCCTCCTGAATGCCACCCTGAACTTCATACGGATTACGATGGTGCTGCAGTCAGATGGGGCCTTACCCACCATAAAGAAAGTGCAAATGACTGTTGTCAGGCTTGCTTGGATCATTCAAAACGTGCCAGACCAGGCGAAAAGAAATGCAATATATGGGTATATTGCCCATCAGAGACAGGGTGCTATTCCCCCGACGTTTATGAGCACAAACATATGGAGTGCTGGCTCAAATATGTAATCATTGGCGTACCTTCTTATGAAGTTATTAAGTTCTCTTTTTTAAATAAAACCTAATAATTAGAAGTAAAAGCTAAAAGCACTGTTGCTCCTGCTTTTTTTAAGCTATTTTGCCTCACAAGTTGTAAATAAAAGCTGCACTAAACACTCGGGCACAATTTTCATAATAAAGGAATGCTATAAGCAGCCCCATAAGCTTCACCAAACAAGGCCGACCGATTTTGCAATTTAACTTTAATGGCATCTGAATTTTTGGCTGTTCTTGCTCTGATCTTTATAACACAGGCGGAAAAACCCAGAGTGAATTTCAAAGACAAGTATTCGGAATCTTATAGGAACTCCCACCCAAATGTGCCCGTGATTGTTCCATGGGTCTCTGGTGTTGTTACTGGGTAATTGGTTTCTGTCAACAATTGACAGCAAATCTGAAGACGGTAGAGTTAGTAACTGTTAACTGTGTTGTGGAAACTTTACAAATACTACCTGCATGAAGCCCCTCTGTAATTGTAATCTCTAGACTCGCAATATGCTCATATATCAGTTGGGGCTTTCAACATTTGTCTTTTTGTTGTTTCACTCTTTTTGATGTTGGTCGGATTTTGTTGATGATTCATTGTGGTGGGTTTGGTGCCGATGCTTTGAAGTTGAAGTCCGGTGCTAAACTGAGAAAAAAGGGGCTTTCTAATAGTCAGGTGTGCAATTGTGCAAATGCTTGTGCCCCAAGGATGTAATATGATAAATTGTTTCGATGTATTATTGGTATTGTCAACTTATAAGCATCTCTCTCTCTCTCTCTCCAAATATTTTTAACTATCTCGGCTATGCATGATTGTTAGAGCATTTGGTTTTTGGCAAAGCAAATGCAACGAGTATGCAATAATTCAAACAATATTGATTTTGTCATTTTCTTTAATCTTGACTATGTTTGATTCTTTGAATTTTTGTTTCAAATTTATTTTGATTCTTTATCTTCTAATTGCAGTAGTTAAGTCCTAATACTTTAATCCTTATATTTTATTGTGGTTGTCAGTTTCTCATCTTTATGGTTTGATATGAAAGTTGAAACATAAATAATTATAATGAATTTTGAGTAAAAATTAAGGAGAAAAGTAATTTTTTTAATAAAAGTTTTTTCTCTAATATTTTAAAAATGTGCTTTACATAGTTTACATGAGTCTTAATTTTAACTGTAAATGATAGAGGAAGGTTATATTCAAATAAAGTTAAAATTTAAAAACTTAATTATTAGGGTAAATTACACTTTAACCCCTTGTGGTTTGTCCCAAAAACACGGAGCTTCCTCGTAGTTTCATTTGTAACACTTAAACTCCTAAACTAAGTACCAAATTGTAATTTTTGACAGATCCGTTTTTTTAATCAGAGCGTGAGATTCACGAGTATAAAAGTGTACGTAGCATTCATTCCTGCCAAAAACATTACACTTTTGGACCAAAACACCTTTTCTCTCTCCCCTTATTATATAAATATGCAACAAACACATTGAGGCCTCTGAAATTGCCCAGATTATCTCAGGATTTCTTCCTCACCGCACAGCAAAACTAGCCTGCAATTCCCCACCACCATCCACCCTCCATCTCCTTCTCATTTCCCTTTCCTTATCATTCGCTTCATCCAACAAACCAAGGCGTTACCCACTGCACTGCCACACCATTCCCATTTAGCAGCACTATAGCTAATATATATACACACATCTTCAAAAGCAAATTTCCAAATAAATTTGTCAAATGGATCGGACCCAGTTAGAATTAAAGGAAATTATTTTTTTGAATTGTTCAATAAAAGTTGCAAATTATAATGCAAAGAATAGTTGGAACTTGAAATAGTTTTTACCTCACAACTTCATATTTTTTTGGTTTGAGGTGTTGTATGTAGGTGGCTGCTTAAACTAGGACAGCCATGGCTACTTTCATAAAAAGGAAAAAAAAAAAAAAAGTGAGGAAGAGGGTTAAAAAAAAAACTCAATGGTGAGTGCTAAAAAATTTTTTTGATGGGATTTATACCAACAAAACCCACTTTATCTTTTCCAAGGTGGTGTTGAAAGGTGGTGGTGACATGTGCATTCAGCTATATATAGAACTAGTTTGTGAGTATTGAGTTTTGGTGTTGTTCCAATGCATCATTGGTCTGGCCATATGGTGTTCAGACTATGGCTGGAGTGTTATTCTATTCATGGTTGCTCTATCCAGCTCGGGCCTTCAAGATGGGAAGTTTAGATGATGTTGTGAAGTTGGTGCCGCCAGTCTTGGAGGATGTCGGCCTGCCAGTTTGCTTCTTGCCGTTGGTGTTGGTGGTCTCAACGCGCATGGTGGTGGTTGTGTTTGAGCTTAGTCCAGTCTGGTTTCTTGGCTGGTTAAGCTTACGGTGTGTAGCTCATGTTGCGAAGAGTCTCTCTCTCTAGATTTTCTCTAGAGAGAGAAAGTTCTAATCATGGTGGTGAAAGGAGTGGTGGGTTTAGAGCTCGTTGGCTTGTTCTAGTACCTGGTTGCTGCTTTACTTTGTTGGTTTCTCTCATGCACCTATGTATGTCTTTTTCTCTGGCGCTGGACTAGTTTTGGTCTCCGGTAACGATGCTCTCCATGTCCAGGTTGTCTGTTTTGTGTTGATATCGGAGATGGTAAGTCACTGGTGCTGGTTACAAGGGTCCCCTCTGTGATATTTCTGCTCTGGTTTGTTCTCATTCGGCGTTAGTTTCGCCAGCGTGATTGCGCGGTGTGTTGCTGCCTTGGTCTACTCCGGTAGTCCCATGTGAGTAGGTGCAATAGCGTTACAATGCGGGTTCATTTCAGTAAGGAATTGTTGCGGCTTTGGGAGCTTAAACCATTCCGGCAATTTCTTTCCTACTCCGGTGTTCGATTTTAGATTGACTGATGTTTGTTGCTCTCTAGCTACGACTATTTTAGAAGCTTCGGTTTGTTGTGTTTGACCGGCCGTCACTGGTGATGAGGTTGTGAGATGGGGATGAGGGTGGTAGTGAAACTGTAAGCATGGTATCCGGCGTTGGGCAAAAGAGAAAGATGGTTCACGCGCATGATGCGCGTTGCAAATGTTGTATTCAAGCTAGCACATCTGCTGATATAGCTTGACGTAGCATAGCTGGATGAACATGTTGGCTTGGTGTTGAAAGGTGGTGGTGACATGGAGCTCACGGTGAGAGAGAAGATAGAGAGAGAGAGAGAAGATGGAAATAGAGATACGAAGTAATACAAATAAAATGACTGAGTGGAAAATATCTAAGGGTATTTATGACTTTTTATTACTTCTGTTACGTCCGTCCAAAATTACAGTTTAGTATTAAGTTTAGGGGTTTAAGTGTTACAAATGAAACTACAGGGAGGCTCCGTATTTTTGGGGCAAACCACAGGGGGCGAAAGTGTAATTTACCCTAATTATTATCTATACAATATATATAAAGCATCAATGTATAATGAACAGTATTTTTTGCCTTGAATGAACAGTAACCTCTCGGGTGTTGAAATATCTGTTTTGCCCCTTGGTCTTTATCTTTTCGCTCCTTATTCTAAAGCTTAAAAATAGAACCAACAAAACACAAATAGAGAAGAGAGAGAGAGAGAAGAAATCGAAGGAGACGGAGACGGAGGAGGAAGACCCGTCCGTGACTACCGACACTGTCATGACCCGAACCCGCCCCCATGGGTTAAGGACATAACCGGCCAGTAATCATGAGATTACCTACGGCCTCAGACCAAAACAAATGTATTTTTAACAGAGATATTGGGGGCCAAACGGAAGCAGTTCAAAACTTTGTCCATAGAGCTGTGCTTACATGACACATCCATACAACCAAACACATATACATTAATAACTCACAACAGAAATGCAGTAGCATAAGTTCTGTACAAACAGGATCATCCAAAACTAAGTCAACCCATGACAACTATATACAGACATATGTAAAGTCCTCGCCAACATGACAAAAATAAAATAGTATAGCAGAAAGGCGAAGACAGGTCTCATGCGTGAGACACTAGGGCTGACTCTCCAAAACTCGGTTGTTCCACACAGACTTCACTGGAGCTGGGTCTGGACCTCTCTTGGCTCACCTACAAATACATGAATGAGCGTGAGCAATAGCCTAGTGAATAATATCAAATAAGAAGATACAAACAATATGTAGAACAACATATTCCGAACGGCCTTGGGCCCAATTCACATTTTTGTTTCCCATTTATATACGCAATTTAAGTCAAGTGACTGTGCCCATTTATCTTTCATTCCTGTCAAACGGCCTCTGGCCCACTCATTTGTATCAAAATGGCCTCTGGCCCATCCATTCATGTCAAAACGGCCTTTGGCCCATCCATTCATGTCAAGACGGCCTTTGGCCCATTCATTCATGTCAAAACGGCCTTCGGCCCATTCATTCATGTCGAAACGACCTTCGGCTCATTCATTCATGTCGAAACGGCCTTTGGCCCATTCATTCATGTCAAAACGGCCTTCGGCCCAATCATTTATGTCAAAACGGTTGTCCATAATTCAAACTAGTAGACTGGTAGAGAAATAAGCAATTGGACAATTGACAAACTTCAAAATATCGATGTTACTTGCAGTGATCGGTTGGTTGGTTTGCCCTGGAGCTCGACCCTACACAGTCCATGAACACAAAAGAGTCACCAACAATTCAATCCGTTCTTAAATTCACATTTTCCTCTTTAGGCTTTATTCTTATCTCTTTAATTCAATTACAATGCTCAATGCATGCCTAAGAGTACTTAGAAGTGAAAGAGAACAGAAAACGGAACTCAGAATGCATAAACAAAATTTCAGAAAAACAGGGTCCCCGCTCGAGCGAACCCTTGAGGCCTGTAAAAGTACTGGGAGCATCAAAATTACACTCAAGCTTGAAGTCTAGCGCTCGAGCGGAAGGCCTCTCTTCGTGGCTCCCCGCTCGAGCGTGAAATTACCCCACTCGAGCGGACGCCATGTTTGTAAAAAGTGTTGGATGCATCATTTTTACGCTCGAGCATGAACTCGGACGCTCTAGCTGAAGGTCTGTCTACATAGCTCCCCGCTCGAGCGTGGACTTTCCCGCTCAAGCGGATATCCAAGTCTGCAAAAATACTAGGAGCACGAAATTCACTCTCGAGCGGCGATTTCCCCGCTCGAGCGGACATCAAAATTCTAGAAAACCCAGAATTGTTCTTGGGCTTCAATTTTGATGTTCAAGGGGTTCAATTCATGATTTCAGTTCCAAAAACATAAAAACACATTATATTACACAAGAGTGTGAGGATATTACATCAAATTGTTCAAAGTCATCATCTCATTCTCAAACAACTCTCATTTCTTTATCATGAACAAAACCCATATATTTCAAACTTCACATAGGCTCCATTTCTTCAAAAATCAAGCATGCAAGTAGGTTAGTTTCCAATTTGAGTTCAAATGGTACAAATAAGGTTCATGATCATGGAACTTATGAAAACCATGTATGCGTGTGAGATTTGGTGCCCGATTCCTCTTGTTCAACATGGTTCATGCATGAATATGCAAAATTATAGCAATCATGCACATGCATGCTCATATAAGCTCCCAATTCAACAAATTCAACTCAAATTAAGCTCTTGATCACAATTGAACCCTGAACCTACAAAATTACAAATTCAACTTATGAATTCAAGATCAATTACTTACCTAGAGGCTCAATTTCTCCAATCAATAGCAATTTCTTGAGTATGGCTTCAAAGTATCATGCTTCAAGACCAAAACCTTGATTCTCTCCCCTCTCTCTCTCTCTCTAATTTCGGGTCTCTCCTCCTCTAGAGAGTTAAATCAGCCAAGAGTGAAATAAAAGAGGGAATTGCACATATAATGGTCCCATATATAAGCCCACTAGGCCTCATTAATTTAATATTACATATTTGAGCACTTAGCACTAATTTAATCCAGTTAATTTGATCCGAATTAATTTTTAATTAAATTTCACCGTAAGCTCTAAAAATTATGCCAATCACAATGGCGCAACAATTTTGGTTTCGGTGGCCGATAGGGCCTTCAATTTAATTCCCAAAACAGATAATCAAACAGATATTCCTACGATAAACAGATAGAAATTCAAAACCACATATTTTCACATAATGGCACACAAAATCATATCAAACACATAATCATACTCATATTATGGACCAATTAACATACTACGGAACAGGGATATCACAGACACGGTTGACATTCGCCCGCTTCAGCTAAGCAACGAATGAGCTCTTTCACTTCTCCCTCCTGCTAGAGTTCTCACACTCCCCTCTCCCATCGTTCAGGTTCGTTTTTCAGAAGTTAGGGTTTTCATACATAAAATATCTGATTTTTGTTTTTAATCTTTTTTTTCTTTCATGTTCATCGTTTTTCTCTTCTTATGAAAATAGTTTTTTTGGAATAGTTTTTGTGAGTTGCAAGAAACAGATTGAACCAGATTGAATGTCATTTTTCCTCTTTTTTTTTTGTTGAAGTTACGGTTGTCTGCTTGTTAAATGTCTTTTTTTTTTTTCTTTTTTTTTTGTTAACAATTGTGAAGTCTCCTAACAGTATATATAATACAATCTGATATTGGGGTCAGATTGTGGTATGGTTGGAGCAGAAAAGCAGGGTTATGATGTTAAGATGAGTGTATAATTTGAATGGTAACACTAAAGACAACCTAAAGACAACACCAAGTAGATATAAAATAAAATGAAGGGGAAAATAGTGAGATTGAAACATCATTGACAGCAACAAGAAGAGAACAAAGGCATAATATAACTTCAAACTATCAACAATATTTATTACCTGGTCATGCAAAGAACGAAACTTGGATTGCCAGGAAATGACTTTCTAAATTTGCTATTAGGAGGGTAAACATCAAATAACTTGTTCAATCCTTATATTATTGATTATCACTTCGATCTCCAGTGTGCCTTTACCATTACAATGAGGATAAGAGTTGAAAATTCAAAGAACATCATTATATCACTTACAGATTCTCTTCAATTGAGCAATAGATCTTGCTGCTGCGGACTATTCCTATTATTGTCCACATGCTACCCTTCTTCCCAACAACCTCAGCCATTCCCATCTCATCATCCCAATGGGCCCTAGAAATATTTTTCCTTATGAAAAAATACACAATTAATTGTTAAAACACAATGATCTAAAGAATTTATAAACAGTTTTTCATCAAAATTTCTACCTAAACTGCAACTTGGGTATATCACCGGATGTAAAAGTAATTTTCTTCATTATTCGTGTCGGGCACACAGACCTCAGAATCACTCATTCCACCTGAAGAACTTGTCCATCCCTCAACCTCCATCCCACTAATATTTGTCAAATAACTTATCAATAATAAATGCAAGATTAAAATCCCATAAAGACTTTGGTTCTCAAGGACAGAGAATCATAGTATAAGATTTCCTTCAATATAGTGAAGATACTGAATTGTAACATTGAATAGCTCACCTTGGCAACCTCTAATTGCTGAATTAGACTCAGTAAAGTGAACCTTTTAGTTCATACAGGCCACAATAACGAAAAACTTCCTACTGAAACTCACAAAAAAAAAAAATATTTTTGAACATTTTCACAACATTTCATACAAACCAAGACAACCAAAAACATAGAAAAAAACTATGAAAATGATAATTGCACAAAGTCCAAAACATCTAAGTTGTTGACTAATACTAATTTGATAGGCCTTCTTTGGACAAAGTCCCAATCACCTTAAAAAGTGTGTCAAGTCTAAGATTTTTTTTTTTTTAAGTACAAAAAAAAAAATTCATTTTGAAAACAATTCTTCAAATTATTATCGTTTTAATCCAGGATTAATCTTTCCTTTTCAGTCCCAAACATAGGAATGAATTGTTTATCTTTTCTTTTTTCTTTTTTCTTTTTTCTTTTGCACTGTGAAAGAAAAATTCTTTGATAAACTTATTGACTTGGAAGTGCTTTCAGATTCAATCCAGGAAATTGATTTTTCTTCTATAAAGGGTTTTTTGATGGATTTCTGAGTTCTGATACGGTAAATTTCACAATTTTGTTATTTTTTTCCCTTTCTTATTTGTTCTTTGTGTTGTTAAATGTTTGATTTCATTATGATTTTGTTGTGTGTTTTGGAGCTAATCCACAGTTTTGAACCATATCTTCAGATTCAATCAAAGAAATTGATTTTTCTTCTACAGAGGGTCTTTGGAAGATGGATTTCCGAGTTCTGATACGGTAAGTTTCGTTGTTTGTTTGTTTGTTTCTTTTTTTTTAATTATATTCTTATTTGAAAATCAAAGTGTACAAAATAAAGTAAATGCTGCAATGTTTTTGGGTAACTTCTGATTTTTCAATCATTCTTCTTGTTATTGATTCCATTTTCTTTGGTTTCTATGATTACCATGATGTGTGGGTATTTTTATTTTGGGCATTCATCCAGGTGTGACTCCTAAATTTTTTGTTTGGTTTCTATGATTACCATGATGTGTGGGTATTTTTATTTTGGGCATTTATCCAGGTGTGACTCCTAAATTTTTTGTTTTGTGTAGATCAATAACTTAATTTGTGTGATTCAGAAAATTTTTAGGGTTTATTATTTAGCTTTGTAATTTTTGTCTATAATATATATTTTTTTATTTTTTAGTTAATTTTTATGGGTTTTATATGTTGTTAAACTTTTAGGGTTTGCGCAAATAAAAATTAAAAACTCAATTTGTGTGATTCAAAACTTTTTTGGTGTTTTCCTATTTGGCTTTGAAATGAATTTTGAAGATGTGTTTAATGCCAACGATTGAACTTCAAAACCCAATTCTAGCTCTGACGGACTAAACATATAATCTATGAAGCACGGACACCTCTCGGAGGGCTCCGTACCAGTGTCGGACACGTGTCCGACACGCGGTGGACACGTGTCCGACACGCACTAGAAAGTGTCCTATTTTTTTTTATTTTTTTTGAAGACGGACACATTCCGGACACGTTCCGACACTTGTGGGACACGCTCGGGGTGAATTTCAGAATTTACAAAACATATTTGGGGTCGATTTGTAACAAACAAAAAATGGAACCATATTTGCCCTAAATCGAAACAGAAAGAGAGAAAGAAGAGAGAGAGAGAGAGAGAGAGAGAGAGAGAGAGGATGAAGAGAACAGAAGAGAAGAGAGACTTGGTCGGTCGTCAGTCGTCGCTTCTCGTCGCTCGTCGCTCCTCATCCATCGCTGTCGTCGCTCCTTGTCCATCGCTCGTAGCTCATCTAATCGCTGATCTTCTTCGTCCTTCTACTTCGATGTTCTTCGTTCTTCTTCTGGTTGGATTTTCTTCTTCTTTTTCTCCGATCTCTCAGTCGATGTCTCTCTCTCTCTGCCTCAGTCACCCTCTCTGTCTCATTTTATTTTTTCTTTTCTTTTATTTTTTTTTATATACTGGGTAGTCTCTCTCCCTCTCTCTGTCTTCTATTTTTTTTTCCTAATTTCATTTAATATTTTTTTTTACTCTATGCCACTCATTTCAATATATAATTTTTTTTATTAGGTTTGTTAATTTTAATAATATGGGTTTATTAATTTTAATAATATTATTTTGTATTTATGATTAACTTTTAATGATTTTTTAATTATTTTATGACATATAATAAATAAAATTAATTATATATATTGAACGTATCCCTAGTGTGTTGTGTCCCCTATTTTTTGAAAATTTACATATTTGCGTGTCCATGTCGTGTCCGTGTCGTGTCGCGTGTCCGTGTCCGTGCTTCATAGCATATAATCAATATTGTGATGGAATTTAGTTCTTTAGGTTGAATACTGGAGATTTTGTTCTGTTCAAAGATTATATCCATTGGGTGTTTGAATTTTGTGCTTAAATTATTTGATAAAATAATTGGAAGGCAAATTGCCACATAATCACTGATGTGGTCAAAAAGTAGTAGGTTGACATAGTTCCCTTCACCAACAAGTATGTTCTTGCTAATTCTCTTATTTGGAAAAGTTTTGTATTTTGTCCTATCTTTGATTTTTAAGGAATTGAATAGATGATTGATTTGTTGGTGCAATTCTATTTTTGTTACTTGCTTTGTGTGTTAGTTGTGCTTTGTCTTTGTCTTCATCTTCCTTCTTTGATCATGAACGGAGGTATTGTGAGAGTTTGCCTAACAAAGTTAGGGTTTCTTCGTACTTTCCATGTACTAAAAATTATGCTTTTTGTTTGTTTGTTTGTTTGTTTTGTTTTGGGTGCATAAAATGGGGATTTTCATTTTTTTTTTTTTTGGTTTACTTGCTTTAGGATTGTGGGGTTGTTGTGCTTTGTCTTCGTCTTCCTGCTTTGATCATGAACTTCTATGAGAGTTTGCCTAACAAAATTAAGGTTCTTGTCTTCTTTCAGCTACTGTACATTATCTTATTTATTTATTTATTTGCATTAAAAGGGGGTCTAATTTTTAATTTTTCTTTGTTAACAATTTTTTTTGTTTACTTGCTTCTTTTTCTATTTCTATTTTGAAGGGTTGTGTGGTGGTTGTGCTTTGTCTTCGTTTTCGTTTTCGTTTTTGTCTTCCTTGTTTGATCATAAATGGGAATTCTATGAGAGGTCGACTAACAAAGTTAGGGTTTTTGCCTTTTTTCCAGATCCTATTTTTTTTTTTGTTATTGCGTAAGGGGATCTTGATTTTTTTTTTCTGCCTATTTTTCATTTTTGTTTCTCACGATTTTTTTGTGGAACTTGCTTCTATTTTTGTTTCTATTTAAAAGGGTTGTGGGGTGGTTTTGCTTTGGCTTTGTATTCCTTATGTTCATTAACTAACAAATTGTGTCACTATATTTCTTTACATGTTCCATAAACGTCAACAATTTCTTAAGATCACTTTTAAACGTCGATTTGAACTATTAAAGGTCCAATCTTTTCTCTTCATTGCTTTTTTTTTAGGGGGGGGGGGAGGGGGGGTTTGGAATGACTTTTGTTTGAGTTTCATTCATAAAAGAGAAGTATATCACATTAGTATGAATCATGTTTTAATTTGATTGGGGGTCAGTGTCTTGGGCCACTATGGAGGGTTAAATAAAAATGTGAAGAAAACTACACATAGTCATTGGAGTCTTGGCCAATGGTTTGCTTCATATTTAGTGGTTTAATATTTCTTTGTGATGTGAGTTTGTAATATGTTTTATAATTTCCTTTGTTAACTTTAGTAGATTTTGTTACTTGCTTCATATTTTTTTCATTTGTGTATCATTTAATAAACAAATTCTAGGTGTATAACAGCAATCATCTAGACATGGATATGCATTTCTTCTTTCTCTGGTTATGTGTGCACAAATATGGGATTTGAGAGAGTTGTTGTAGGCTAAGATTACACTTTCTCGGTCTCTATTACAGGGAAATAATGGATTTTGTGACAACAACATAGTTTACCAAATACATAGGATTAACAAGATCAAGGTGAGTACCTTCTAATTTTTAGCTATCATAATTTTTGAAACCACAAATTAAAGGTAATTGTTACTTGATAATTTGCACACATAATATTTCAGATAATTATTATAATGATCTCAAGCATTAAATGTTCATTATTTCAACTTAGACAAAACAAAAACTGCATTGAACAAATTATACAACAAAAAGTGTACCCTTTATGAAGTATGCTACTTTTAAGTTAGAAAAATTTGCTAATTTTAACAAACAAATGTTTGCATTTCGAATGATCAAGTCTAAAACATTTGGTATAATTCACAATTGCACTTTTGTTTTCATTTTTCTTATATATCTAGTGCATTTCTAATTATGTTTAAAATACATGTTTTGTTTTGTGTCTACATGTTGAGAGGTGGGAAAGAGAAATGTGATGTTTGGAAAAAGTTATTTCACAATTGATTATTTTATTTTTTCTTCTACCAAATATCTTTAATTAATATGCAAACTCAGTAATACCGATTAAATTTTCATGCTTAATGTTGACTGCCCATTTATTTTTTTTGTTCTTTGTTTTTAAATACATTTTAAAAAGCACTTGAATGTGTATTTCATACCTGGGACTGTTGGTGGGCTGTTACACTGGTGGACTGGTTTTGATCACAAAAAACTTTAATGAATGTGCTCAAAACATAGGGAATGAATGTGTATTTCAAAGTGTACAACCAGACTTTAAGATAAGAGAACTGGGTGATTGCATGAAAGGCCTAGCAACAGTTTAACTGCTGCTACTTGCTGTTTAAGCTTGGTTGTTGTGTGTTGCATTCATTGCTGGTTTGAGTTGAATCCTTATCAACTGTGTTTGTATTTGTTTGTTTGCTACTAGGAGTGCACATGATTGGTCCATCACTAGGTGCCAACACAGTTGGGCTGAGGTGTTTTGGACAATGATGCAATTTTTTTTCCTCCTACATCATTGTAATATATTCTCCTTTTCTTTTGCCGCTCAAAAACAAATCTATGGAATAACCTTGGTTATGTTACTATTAATCTTTTCAGCAGCCATTATGAATTGTTTTTTTTCCCTCTTGCGAATGTTTAAGTTTATTACTAATTTTTTTCTTTTCTTTTTCATGGTTGAGCAAGTAAGCGAATCGAAACTACATGCCAAGCTAAGAAGGCTGTCGTTTGGAATGTAGTTAGTTCACTGTGAGGATCACCTTTCCAATTCTACGAGTGTGAAAAATGACCTTGGTTATTTTATCACATTTCTTTTTTCTTTTCTGAGTCAGTTCACCATGAGGATCACCCTTTCAGAGTCTACAAGTCAAAAATGGCCTTGGTTATTTTGTTACACTTATTTTTGAGTATTACCGGCTATGTTTATCTCTTGTGATATATTGAAATTTAGAGAGAAATTCTCTTGCAATTGTTTTCCACTAAACAGATAGCTCAATTCTAAGTTAGTTTATATGTACATAACGTTTTTCTCTACATATAATTTTCTTCTCTAGACTTAATATGTTTATAAATTTCAGTTCAAAACACATATGTAATGGGCACTAGTTAGACATTAGTTAGCGTGCCTTGCACGCGGCCCTCTAACTAGTAATAATTAAAAACTTGATGTTTAAAACTAAAATTTGAAGATGAAATTCGGAATCCTATGTTTAATAAATATAAATAATAGAACATGCCACCTGTGGGATGCCCCAGGAAGTTTTGAATAAGTTTAAAATAATTTAGTCAATGAGTATGAGAATGGAATTAAGGCTAGAACTCAGGTCTCTTACTGAAAAATTTATAAGGTAGTATATTTTAATTTTCATCCTCAGGTGTTTGGAAGGAAACGTTCAAGTCTTAATATCGATTAATATGGGATGTCTACACCACCATTTGATAATAAATAAAGATTTCACTAGTGTAATTATTTTTCAAAATCACACCTCTATTATAATTACATTATTAATTTTTGGTTATTGTTTTTGTAATATTTACCGAAATCCAAATTTCTGCAATTTACCCCAAAACTTATCAATATTATAAAAATACCCAATTTAAAAAACTAGGTCAATTTTTCAGCCTCTCTTCCGTCGTCCGTCTTCTTCTTCGTCTTTCATCGATCATGACGAAGATCTCAGCCGCCAGTACTCCCAGCAGCTGATCGCAGCCGTCGGGTATTGCCTAGCTTCTTCTTGAATTCTAGAATTAAAATTTGACGAGCTTGATTGTGACCTCTCTGTTTCTTGTTTTAATGTTAATTTTGCTTTTGGGTTTGATTGTAAAAAATTATTGATTGATTTTTCTGCCCTTTATATATTGATTCATTCTGGGAAAAAGAATGTCTTGCAATTTGTGGATTAATAAAAATTGATTTTTTTGTTGTTCCCTCAACAATCAAAAACCCATTTTTAGGCAAGTCATGAAGTTGTTTATTTATGCTTACTTCTTTGTTTATCTGTGTTTTGTGCTTTATATGTTTTTTATTTTAATTTTTTTCTTAGGGTTGTGTTTGGTTCATGGATTTGAAAAGGAAAAGGGATAAGGTAGGTTAAATGGGAATGAAATCTCCCAAAATCCATGAACCAAACACAGACTAAAAGAAAAGAAAACTGAAATGGATGGGTGGACGGGGCAGAGATGGAAAAGGAATTGTTTTAAGAATCTTCTATGGAAGTGGATAGGTTGTTCAATAAGGTTTGGTTTGGAATCCTTTTGAGCTCAAATCATGTGTCATGCTTGTAAATTGTAATAGTTAGCTTAGCGGTGTGCAATAGCTAGGTAGGTAGCTTCAATTTGGAAACTCATGGCTCACCTAGCAAAATTGTGATGATTGTTCCCAAAATGCAGTGAAGTCTACTATTGCTTTTGCTTCATTTGGATCATGGATTTCGTGAGGGAAAAGGGACAAATGAAAGCATTTTTTCTTGTTTAGGTACCATGGAAAAGAAGAAGCGGATAACAAAATGGAGAATTTTTACTTTAGATGTCATTTCTCTTATTTTTCATGATTTCCGATAATTTTAGAGATATGAATCTACTTAATTTGACTAATGAAATGACCTTTGATAGGGCCGCGTGGAGAAGAAGGATTCATGTAGCCGACCCCATTTGATGGGACTTAAGGCTTCGTTTGGTTTGGTTTGGTTTAAGTAGTAGGGAAAATACCAAAGGAAACTGGTTTCCTCCTCATTTTCTTTTCCTTTTCCATTTCCACTACAATTTCCCAACACCAATCAGCCCATTAGCATTAGTGTGTGTGTGTGTGTGTGTGTGTGTGTGTGTGTGTGTGTGTTTTGAAGTTATTGCTTCCTTTGGTACTGTTGAACTGTTTATTGTTCTTGGAAAGTCTTGAACTGCTTTTGTCTCTCAATTTGTCTTCAATTGCTTGCCTTGGGATGTTAATATTGTTGTTAGAATTATAATATTGTTCTCATCAGTACTTTATTTAAGATTTAGTTATTTTAATTTTTAGTGCAGTTCCTTTATGTGTATTTCAAAAAAAAGTTAAATGTGAAATGTTTTGTGCATTTGCAGTGGAGGTGGTTTGTTACAAGCTACTTGCGATTTTCAACCATGCTTTTAGGCAAAAAATTGATGGGTAAAACCCATTATGACATTCTAGGTGTGAGGGAAGATGCAAACTATGAAGAAATCCGTACAAGCTATCGGTCCGCCATCCTCGATTCCCATCCAGATAAATTGCAAAAGACATCCGAGACTTCCTTTCCCAACCATGAGTCGGGAAATAGATTTCTAGAGGTGCAGAGGGCTTGGGAAATCCTCAGCAACTCAAAGTTGCGTGAGGCTTATGATAGTGAGTTACAAGCATCAAGGCATGATTTTGTAGCTGCAGAAGATGTTGGTTTAGAGGATTTGATGGTTGAAAATACTGGAGAATTTTTGGAGCTCTTTTACCAGTGCCGATGTGGTGACTACTTCTCCATTGATTCTTCTGAGTTGGAGGAGATGGGGTATCAATTATTGAGGGATGGGAGCAAGATCTCTTTACATATATCAGACGCTACTTTGCCTTCATCAATTATTCTTTCTTGTGGTTCTTGCTCTCTACAAGTCCGTCTGTTGATTAATGCAGATATTAAGCTTCAAACCAACGATCATCTATAATATAGGATATGGGTTTTGCTTAAATTATTTTGGCTGATGATCGTTGCTTGTCAATGATCTAACAGTCTATTTTTTGTCGTCGCTTTTCAAATTGCAGAGTAGGTGTTTTGAGGCTGTCTTTCAGTTTGGGAAAAACATCCAAAAACTGGAAATGCATTGGTGCTGATATTTTGCCAAAATTTTTTGTATTTGGCTGTCTATACGGGTTTTGATGTAGGCAATTCTGTGGGTTGTTTCTTTAAGAATATTGTTTGTTATTTGTACGGGTATATAGACACAGATCAGTGTAATGATTATTCTTTCTTCTTCTTCTTCCCTTTTTTAATTTTTTTATTTTTCTAATGAATTTGGTTTTAGTTTGGGGCTGCCTTTTTTTCACAAGGTGAGACCTACCCATTTGAGATTGGGTGTTGTGGATCCTTCTAAATTGTGGATTAGAAATAATTGTCTACATTTGGACCGGCTAAGAGAACATCAGAAAACAATAAAGATATGAATCAACATTAGATAAAAATGTCCTGAAATGAAAAAAACGATTGAACCGTTATTTAGTCTGGACTGAATCAATTTGTATAATTTGGTTTGGTTTTGTGAATGATAGATTTTTAAAAGTGGCAACCGTAGGCCACACTTCATGTTTGCAATGGTTTTAGTACTTAAAGAGTGTAGTGATATTGTTGCAGTTGTCCTAGAATGTATACCAAACAACCATTTTGTTACTTTCTGATCTTTTAGATTAAGCTTATATTGAGGGAGTATTATTATTTTTATGAAATTTGTGGAGTAAAAGTGATGGTTTGGTGCCATGTCTAGCTTACTCTTATCTTAAGCTTTAAGTGAAACTCAAAATCTCCAAATGTGGCACCTCAAGCAATGCATATGTCACTTCGTTGAGCTGCAAATTAATCAAGTTGTTTATAAGCTCATTTCATTAAATAAATAAACAAGTTCGAATCATTTAAATTCATTTAATAAATGAGCACAACTTAAATAAATTCAGTTCATTTATTATTTATTTAAATAATAAAATAAATATATAAATAATATCTAAAAAATTTCTCATTGTCGAAATTCAAGCCGAGCTTGAACTTGCTTAATATTAATGAGTTAAGCCAAAAGTTTAATTAATTGTCAAGTTGTGCTTGAATGTGATTTTCAAGCTCGATAAACAAATGAGCTGAGCTCAAACTCTACAAAATTTAGCTCAGCTCGACTTTACAAAAATCGGTTTTCTCTACTCTGATAACGATCAGATGCTTAAGTGAAATTTATAAGTAATTTGTTAAAACTTTCTTATCCTGTTTCAACGTAGTCTTTACCCCAAAGGATAGAAGTGCAGAATATTGGGATAAGCTGAGAGGCCACTATCCCACGAAAGATTTCAATTTTCACATCAAACCAAACATGAATTATAAATATTCACTTCTATACATAATAATATCATTCTAACCCACAAACCCATCAATAATTTCCACCCAACTTTCTCCAACAATGAGCTTACTTTATCATGAGGAGCCACCAAATCCCACTAGCAGATGCAAATTCCTCACCTCAACCCTCAAGGATGCTTTTGCCAAGTGCCAAACGTGCCGTGGACGGATTTCTTCAAGAAACGCGGATGAAGAGGACTCAGGGAGCAATGCGGATGATGATCAAGAAGTAGTTTCTAAAATCCCAAAGGCTCATTCAAGTTCAAGATCATTTTTCTGGCAACATACTTGTCTTTTTTTGGGTTAAAAGCTTACTGGGTATGATCTTTCTTTCAGGTAGTTGTTTCAGAGATTCGAAGCAGAGCAATGGAAGCAAAAACAAGACGTAAAGCCAGCTTTTCGATGGATAGCTTTAACTGGATCATCTCTCCAAGTACCGTAGAATTGTTCACAACTCCAAAGTCAATGCAAAAAAATGAGGACGGTGATCATGAAGAAAAAGAGGACTTCTTCTCTGTTGGCAGTTGTCTCTCTCGCTGCTCGACAGTTACAAGTGTGGAAGAATTTTTGTCTGTGAAGACACAATTTTCTCGGTGTTCAAGCTTAAGCAGGCTTGATTGTCGCGATTTCAGGCCCTTTGTCGTTCAGGAGTTCTGGCATGGCATTGATTATCAAGAATTGTTGCGTCGGCGCTCAATTATTCAAGAGTTTTGTCACTGTAAGGGGTGGCCTTTTGGTCTCTGCCGGAAGGCACTGTTGCTTCCACCTCTGCCCAAATCTCCATCGGAGTCATGGTCATGGCGTAAAGGTGTTAGACTGGGGAAGCTACCTTGATGAAATGATGTTTTCCTGTAGTTCATGACTGCAAAATAATGTGAGAATAAAAAGTGCATTTAGTGTTGACATTTTCCTAATGTAATAATGCATAAAAGAAGATTTGAGTTGCAACTGAAAAAGGAATATACCTTTCCATTGCGAATGAGCAGTTTCATCCACTTAACTCTTATTTGTTGAAGAGAAGAGTGCTTTGGTGAGTGCATGATAGCACTAAAAAGTCTAAAACCATCTTGTAGAAAATGTCATCATCATCCATTATCATGTCAACAAAGCTATGTTTATATAATTTCGACAAATATACATCCAACTGAAATTTGCAAATAACAGCATCTGATCAAAGTTTTTAAAGCTGAATGTGTAATTTGATGCGTTTGACCTCTTATGAGGCGAGGCATATCTTAAGATGTCAAGGCGTGAGCATTTCAATTTTAAAATTTCATATTTAATAAATAAATTAAATATTTTAAAAAAATATTAAAAATTTAAATACTTTTCTTCTCAAGGCATTGAATATTACACTGTAGAGAAAGAAATTTACCTTTATTGAAAGTGAAATTAATATTCTTAGTTTTGACAATTGAGCTTCTCACTTGAGTATTAATTGTGCTTTTTTCTTAATTGATCGTTTACTACTATAAAATATAAGGGCTTGGCTTTTGTTCAGTCCTTAATCAGACTAGACCATGCTGTTGGGCTTGTGGAGGCCCATCACGGGTTCCGTTTTGATAATTTGAACCGTTCAATGTGTAAAACTCGTCGAGTACTATAAGCCTGTAAAAAATCACGTTAATCGGATATCGGTAGCTATGTAATCAAATCAGTTTTGTATAAAAAAAATGGACGGTGAATAAATTAACGGTTGATAAAAATCTAATTTGATCACATAGCTACCGATATCTGATTAACATAATATTTTACAGCCTTATAGTACTCGACGAGTTCTACACATTGAACGGTTCAAATTATCAAAATGGGACCCGTGATGGGCCCCCACGGGCCCAACAGCACGGTCCAGTCCGATTAAAGACTGGACATAAGCCAACGCCAAAATATAATTGTAAAAGGAATACTGTTTATTTTTTACCTTTTTATGTTTAAACTATGTTTAACAATAGCCTAATGCAACCTCTTCGTATACGTACTCATATGCATACGCATAAAAGACACGTCTTAAACTATGATGTGAAACCTTTGGGGAGTATAGCATAAAAATCAAAGTCTTGATGCGTTTTACCTTATTATTGAGACAAGCCTCAATATAAAAAAAAAAATAAATAAATAAATTAAAACTTGGTAAAATTGTAAATACATGAGACAATCACAAAATAAGTGCACTAAAAATGAACCTTTTTTTTTTTCTTTTCTTTTCTTTTTTTTTTTTTTTATGCAACTCTGACACATTGCACTAAGCACAAGAATAAATTTACACCATGCAGATAGAAGAGTTACACCATCATAAAAATATAATTTTTTTGACACTGCTCCACTCCATTGAAATGCAAGTTTCCCTTAAAACTTTGCACCACCCTGATTAAAAAAAGCAAAAACAAAAAACATATCACCATTTGCATTACCTCTTTATTTTCTTTTTTCTTTTTTTTTTATAATTATTATTATTATTATTACAAATCGAGCCTTGTCATTCTGGATAGGCCTTTTGTAGTATAAAATTTTCTTGTTTGCATACAATTTTCGTTAATTGCACCACCCTTCATCAACATAATATAATATCCCAGCCAAGGTATTTATTTAATACTAGATGATGCTATAATCTTCCTACATAAGGTAATCAAACACAATTAAATACAAATACTCAACAATGGCTCAAAATGACAGGACAAACTAATGGCAAACAAACATTTCTAACCCCAAGGAAACCAATTTCCTACCACGAGCTTTCTGATGTTATGTGCAAGATTAAGTTGTAATTATTAGTTTCACCAAACTTCATTCAAAAAAATAAAGAAAAGAAAAGAAGCAGAGCACATGAGATCAAACTGGGTTTATTTAAAAAGTAATGACAGCACCAGTAAAATGCCTGAAAGAGGAACAAACATGAATGAAGTTCCCCAAGAGAAAAGA
Organism: Camellia sinensis; assembly: GCF_055761805.1. Lineage (NCBI taxonomy): Eukaryota > Viridiplantae > Streptophyta > Magnoliopsida > Ericales > Theaceae > Camellia > Camellia sinensis. The sequence continues at coordinate 5,780,727 of NW_028129178.1, read as the reverse complement.
CAACATGAAGACATGATGCTTTTAACCATCTCCAAGAAACTAAGCTCTATGCTCAACATAGGAACCCGAAAGTCCAGAAGTCCCCAGAACTGTAACCTGCAATCAAAACAGGAACTGATTCAATAATTAAACAAGCTACTTTATATTCTTCACAATATTGCACAAAAGAACGGTTACAGGCATGAGTTGTAAAATTCATGATAGCTGATATTCATTTGGTGTAATTAGTGGTCAAGACTTTGTCACACTATACCTGCATTTAAGGATCTAGACCGATTTCATAAAAGAGCAGTCCAGTACACGAGGTTCTCGCTAAAGCGGGGTCTCACAAGGGCAGATGTATGCAACCTTACACCATTTTCGGACAAACTGTTCTGCGACTAGAATCCATAGCATCAAGGACGCTAACGACAAGCATTACTGTTGTTGGGCAAAGCTACCCTTTCATCTAGACCAATTTCATGTACAGCCAGGGAGCAGCTCAAGGCTATTGACTTATTTCAGTATGTAAAGTTTTTTAAGACAACACAACTATTTAAGGAAGGGGTTTTCCTACAGAACAAATGATCTGAGTTTCCTGAAAAATTAATCTTCGTCTAAACTTTCCCAAACTCCAACATAAGCCCAAACTAGCACTATACACTATTGGATATGTGCAATTATGTACAGATCACGTAAGTTAAAAGACAAGCTGATTGTAAACACGATTTGATGATTACTTTAGCTTGCTTTCATGTCTGTTTCAAAAGAAATATAGTAATTGGTTAGGTGCCCACAATATGTAGCACCTTAAATCTTACACACCGAGCAAAATAGGCTCTCATAAAACTTACATATTGTGGTATGGCTGGACTGGAGTGCTCTAAATAAACGTAGTGACAAGAAAGCAATGTGCAAAAACTACAATACCTTTCCCCACTCAGAACCAATACCACTGCACCTCATCTTTAAGTGTATCATTTTCGTTCCAAGCTCAGTCTCAACTTTCTTGCGCAAATAGGTCTCGTCTGGCCCAAAAGCATCCAAATATGCAGTATATCTTTGATAGACTGTACGCAATGTGTTCACAAATTCCTCCGGCAAGGGTTTTACATTCTACAATAAGTAGCAAAATTTTAAATCATTAGACCACAAGAACTTGAGAGACAAAAAAAAAAAAAAATGTCATTCTTCCCATATAACTTATGTTACCTCGCCACCCAATCCAGTGTTGTCATCTATTGCCATCCTCAAAGACATAAGCATCCCACTGAACTCCTTGACTGCCTCAGCTGCACGGAAAACATTTGCCACAGCTTCTTGGGCAGCCTTGTCATCTGTATTTTTAGACAAAGCCTTTTTTGCATCATTGATGAGTGTATCTGGAAGCTCATCCCAACTTGCAGCCATTAAGTCCTTAAAAACAAATAGAATTTCAGGGTCTTTTATGTCAGGAAAGTGGGTCACATCTTCACTAAAAAAGTGTGTACTTCCAAGGGCCATTGTGAAAGGAGGCCGGCAATCTGTATGTCACAATATGAGACCATAATTCAGAAAAAGGGAAGCTGAATATGAAAATAACATATGAGCAAAGATGTACAGAAACTAGCAGTGAGACAGCATAGGAATGCACATGAGCCAATAATAAGATGTTATTTTGTTTATCAAGGAACTCTGTCTCACTACTTATCATCCTCTCAGCTTCAACCATGGAACCAGTGCTACCATAAAACATTAATACGCGAGTGTGTTATGCTATGGACCGCGCGTTTTGAAATCCATAATATTTTTCAAAAAATGATAAATTTAGTTGATGATCCAAAGTGATTCTAATTTTTTTTTTTATATTCTTTTTCTTAAATTTTTTCCTTTCACTGAGGCATCTTCCTAAATTCGTAAGCATATAAAAAAGTAAAATAGGATGAAAAAAATACAAATATAAAAGACTAGAAATAAATTAATTAGATGAAAAACATTTTTTTTAAAAAAAATCCCCAAACTAATGGAATGTTTGGGTGATGGATGAGAAAGGAGGTTGATGATACAGCGTGTTCCAGATGGAACGGGTCAGATTGATCCACACTTCTCTAACCAGTGCCCGAGGTACCAAGCCCACCAGAAGACCTGCACAAGAGTTCAACGGGGAACGGGAAGTCCCCCAGCGAACCCTCCGACGAGCAAGTTAGAAAGAGAGGCGGAATGTAGTGATAGATTAGAGATAGAAAGCTTACCATTCTTCTTGTCTTCGACGTCTGCTTATATCCTCTGGTAATCATTTCGTTGTTGCTTCCGACTTGTCGCCATGGCCGAAAGTCTATGCTCTAGCTTGCCTTGTTCATGGTGAGGCCATTCTGTCTCGACGGGGAGGGTTTATCACAATAAATGCTGTAAGGGCCTTCATTAATGGCTGATATGCAGTGCAATAACTTTGCAGGATCTTTGTCTGCTTATGTGGCTTGTCCTTCTCTTGCCACGTGTTTAGGTGTTATTGGTTCTTAATGCCATTTTAAGCTCCAGCAACGTTGGGCCCTAAACGGTAGACTATATCCTTTATGGGCTTACCCATGTCAGTAGTCCCCCATTCCCAAGTGCAGCTTTAGTCCAACGAAGGGAATAATGAAAAAGGCGATGGTGGTGAAAGACCGACGGCAATGGGTGGCCGAACGGAGGGGCCGAGTCTGAGGAGGGGCGACCGCGAAGGGTGGCCGAGTGGAGGGATCGACCATGAGGAGGGCCAACTGTGAAGGCGGCCAAGTGGAGGGACCGACCATGAAGAGGGCCGACCGCGAAGGGCGACCGAGTGGAGGGACCGACCATGAGGAGGGCCGAACGCGAAGGGTGGCCGAGTGGAGGGACTAACCATGAAGAGGGCCAACCGCGAAGGGCGGCCGAGTGGAGAGACCGACCATGAGGAGGGCCGAACGTGAAGGGTGGCCGAGTGGAGGGACCGACCATGAGGAGGGCCGACTGCGAAGGGTGGTCGAGTGGAGGGGGAAGGGACAGTGCGCGGGGCTCGAGGAGTGGCAGGGCCCGTGGTGATTTGAAGTAGAAAAGACAGGGTAGGGAAAAGGGGCAGTGGATCGTGGTCGTACACGTGGCGGAATCCCGTAATGGGAAAGGTTAGGCGTTGAGCAAGAAATGAAGCGATAGGTCAATATAGGGTGTTGATAATACAGTTTTGGCGGATTTTTAAAAATTTTCAAACTGGCGAAATTTAATTGTGACCCTTGGAATATAGGCAAACCTTGGGCTTTTGGTATTATTCGCTTTACCTACCTTTTTGCAGAAAATCAAAACGTTCCAGAAGTAAACTCTTTCGTTTCCAGTGATACACCCCTGCAACACTTTGTGAACTTTTTTGTGCCTGCATCCGAAGCCATTTGTAGACACACAAGAGAAATGGCCCAAGAGGAAGCAGCAACCGCAAGAGTTGATCCGTTAGGCGGTGACGATGCGGTGGACTTGGTGGAATAATATCGTACGGGGCGAAGGGAGGGGGAGGTAGCGAGTCAGGCGGTGCGGGCTCGCCCCAGGACAATGATTGCGGCCGCGAGGCTTATTAGTCAAGTGGAGTCGAACCACTGGCACACCAAACCGAACAGATCCATACTGACGGCGGAGGAGTTGGAGGGAATAAGGAGAAAGTACCAAATTCCCACGAAAATAGGCCTGAGGCTGCCCACATCTAGAGAGAGAGCGTCGGATGTACGGTCGGACGAATTCAGTATCTACGAGGAAGCGTTGCGATGAGGTTTCAGGCTACCTCTCTCTCAAGTTGTGGTGGACGTGCTGAATAAGCTGGAAATGGCGCTAGGGCAGTTGATGCAGAACGCCTGGAAGATAGTAATGGCCTGCGCGAGTGCATGGCTGCAGGCGACCGGAGGGACGGCAATGACAGTAGAGGAGTTCTTCTCCTGCTACAAGGCCTCCGGTCAGCAGGAGACTTGGGTGACTCTGCAAGTAGTGGCGGGGCGAGGTCTAGTGGCGGGTCTTCTATCTTCGGTAAAGGGGTGGAGGCCGAGATGGTTCTTTGTGACGGCGAACGGTGGGGCTGGGGTTCGCACAATGTGGAAGGTCCTCACCAAATCGGTCGAGCCCAAGTTGGACGGGGCGGCCGAAGACCGAGTGAAGAAGGTGAGGGAATGGAGGGAAGAGAATGGGGAGAGGTGGGACAAGCTGGTTCTTCCTTCAACGTTGTTTTCCTTGAACTTAGGACCACAACCGTTGGGGGAAGATCCAGCAAGGGAGGAGTTGGAGGTGCAGAGGAGGAGGAAGAAAGAAGATTGTTCGCCAGAGCGGACAAATATAAAGAGGCAAAGTTGGGGCCTACTCCGAAATCGGTCGCAAGAAAGTGAGTCCGACCGCACCCCAAGTCACTGGGGGAGAAGGATCTGAGTGGTTTTAAGCCACGACCACTTCCAATCGATCCTTTGAAGGAGAAGAGCAAAAAGGAGGTGGAGGCTGTATTGAAGAAGAAGAAAAGAGTAAGGGAGAGGGAGGAGGGGCCAGCCCTGAAGAGAACGAAGGTGGTGATGGCAGAGGAGACCCTCGAAATGGGACTGGAGGAGGCGGCGAATGGGGTGGAGAGTAGGGCGACTACCCTTGAAAAGGGAGTGGAGGGTGGGGCGACTGGCCCTTTGGAGGGGGCAGGGCAGCAGCCCAAGGGGGGTCCTGCGCCCCAAGGAGAAGAAGAGAGGGCCAGGTTAAAGACTACCTTTTACCACGCCCCAGCAGTGTCCGGGCGATTGGAAGGAGAAGGAAGAGAAGTCAGGACTGCTGCAGATTGCCTCTTAGGAGTAGTGGAAAACGCAGTCGTGCGCTTGATGGCCAGTTTTACTGAGGCTGAGCTGCTAAGGGGGTTGTGCTCTGCCCAAATTGAGGTGACCGCCTTAGCAGGGGCCCTACTGAACAAGGAGGCGGCAGCAAAAGGCAAAGTAAGGCCACAGAAGACAAAGTTGGAGGAGGTGAAGGCCTAACTTAAAAGTTTGAAGAGGGAGAGCACAGGCTGGAGGAAGACTGCGCGGAGCGCGTGTGTCAGGGGGCTGGAAGAGGCACAGAAGGCGAAGAAAATGGAGGTGTTAGCGATAGTGCAGAGCAATGTTGCCGACTGTGCCCATGCTGAGCTGGTCGCAACCAAGTTGGAGTTGGAGATGGAAAGCCGCAAGGTAGTGTCGCTCGAGTTCCGGCTGGTTGGCGAGCAGAAAAAGCTGGAAGAGGCCCAGAAAGCCTACACCGTCGCCAACGAGTGGTGGGATGAGGCCATGACCTGCAATGAAGATCTTCGTGCTCAGTCGATCAAAGAAAAAGAAAAAGCGGATCTGAAGATCGCTGAGCTGGAGAGGACGTTGGCAGACCAGCGGGCCAAGTCAATGGAGGAGAAGGCGGGGCTGGAGAAGGCTTTGGAGGAATAAAAGACCAAGTTAGCCTCTGAGAGGGCAGCGTACCCCGACTTATGTGTCGCAGCAGTAGAGCAGTTCAAGGGGTCCGCTGACTTCCAGATGGCTATCGATGCCGCGATTGCCAGCAACTTGGCGAGAGAGAGGGATAGAGGGGCTGGTCCGTCGGGGGCGACCGCTGGAAGCAGGAGTGAAGAGGAAGTAATCCAGAGCTTCCAGCAGTCAGACTTCTATAAGCATGAGATGGCTGAGTTCTGGGACAGCGGCTGGAAAACCTTCAAGCGTAAAACAAAAGAGCCGTTCCCAGACTTGGACTTCAACAATGTGAGAATAGATGAAGATGACGTGGCCTAGACCCCCCTAGACGAAGGTGTTGATGAAGAAAACCTTGCGTCGAGTGAAGATGAGTGATGGAGGCAGATCAGATGTGTAAAAAAAATTTTTGTTGTTGTTTTGTTCGTTTTGTTTTGTTTTGTTTTTTTTTTTTTTTTTGTATATGTTGGGCGCGTAATTTCTGTAGTGGATGGATGTGTAAGCTTTGTAAATAAAATTATGAACTGTGTTTTTCATACTATTGTCTTTTTTTTTTTTAAAAAAAAAAAAATGAGAATGGTTATTCAAATAATGTTTGTGTATGAACCACAGTGAAATTTGGGAAGTAGGGAGCCAATCTAACTTGTGAGAAAACTATGAGGCAAAAAATGTTAACAATAAAAATGTGAAAGTCTTGAAATGTAAAGGTCTTTAAAATGTGAGAGTCTTAAAGTGTTAAATTGAGAAAATGTGAGAGTGAAAAGGTCTCAAAATGTGATAGTCTTGAAATGTTAAATGATTGGGAAATGAAAGTTAAAAAAAATGTAAAGAATGTTAAGAAGCGTAAAAACATGGACCTAGAATTGGACCAAGTATGGCAACTATGCTGCAAACATGAAATTGTGAGAATGCTTGAGCCAGAATTAACTTAATCTGGGTGATCCCTTTGTGCTAAGGCTGGCTGAGCCCTTTGTGCTCAGTCTGGTTGAGGCTTTTAAGTAACTCAGTCTGGCTGAGCCCTTCGTGCTCAGTCGGGGTCTGGCTGAGCCCTTTGTGCTCGGTTGGGCTTAGGCTTTAAGTAACTCAGTCTGGCTGAGCCCTTCGTGCTCAGTCTGGCTAAGGCTTTTAAGTAACTCAGTCTGGCTGAGCCCTTCATGCTCAGTCGGGGTCTGGCTGAGCCCTTCGTGCTTGGTTGGGCTGAGGCTTTAAGCAACTCAGTCTGGCTGAGTCCTTCGTGCTCAGTCGTGCTGAGGCTTTAAGTAACTCAGTCTGGCTGAGCCCTTCGTGCTCAATCGGGCTGAGACTTTAAGTAACTTAGTCTAGTTGAGGCTGCAAACAGGGTGTTATTGAAATACCACACAGATAACTGAGATATAAGAGTGTTCTCATTTAAAGCGTAACCCATTGATCACAAATTTACACAATGCAAGCGAAGGACAAAAACATCCAAGTATGTAGATTGTCAAAAAGAACATATAGCAATTGATCAATACAAAAAATACAGCTTTTATTGAAAATAACGCTTCAGGTGCTCGGCGTTCCATGGATGGGGAAGGTCTCGGCCTTCCATGTCCTGAAGTCGGTAAGTACCCGGACGAGGTCTGGCCTTAACAACGTAAGGTCCCTCCCACTTGGCTGCCAGCTTGCCCTCAGCCGGATTTTTGGTGGCAAGAGTTGCTTCTCGCAAAACAAGGTCCCCAACGGAGAACTCCCTCGGTCAGACTTTGCAGTTGTAGTGTGTTCTCATTTTTTGTTGATATGAGGCCCATCTGATAACAGTGGTCTCTCGGAGCTCTTCAATCAGGTCCAGGTCTGCCCGACGCAGCTCTTCAGTTAGTTCTAGATTCGGGTGCAGAACCCTTGGGGTGGGCAAACCAATTTCCATTGGGATGACCGCCTCAGCGCCGTATGTTAAGCGGAGGGGGGTCTCCCCAGTGGGGGTTCGGGCGATAGTGCGGTACGCCCAGAGTACGTTTGGTAACTCCTCAGCCCAGAGTCCCTTAGCAGCTTCCAACTTAGTTTTGATGATCTTCAGAAGAGAACGGTTGGTAACCTCAACTTGGCCATTGGCTTGGGGATGACCTAGGGAAGAGAAACATGGCTGGATTTGAAGCTCTGCACAGAATTTCCTGAACTTGGCATTGTCGAATTGTTTGTCGTTATCGGAGACGATGGCTTGAGGGATGTCAAATCGGCATATGATCGACTGCCAGATGAATCTGGTTGTGTTCCGCTCAGTGATTGTGGCGAGGGGTTCCGCCTCCACCCATTTAGTGAAGTAATCAATGGCGACGATTGCGCATTTGGTTTGGCCTCGGCGGGTGGGCAATAGGCCAACTAAGTCGATCTCCCATTTGGCGAACGAGTAAGGACTGCAGAGTGTGATCAGTTCTGTCGGAGGAGCATGAGAGATGTTGGCAAAGCGTTGACACTTATCACATTTAAGCACGAATTCAGTGGCATCTTGATTGAGAGTAGGCCAGAAGTAACCAGTGCGAAGTATTTTGTAGGCTAGTGACCTAGCACCCGAATGATTACCACATATACCCTCATGGATCTCCCTCATCACTTAGGTCGCTTGAGTAGGATTGAGGCATCACAGGTATGGGCGTGAAAAGCCACATTTGTACAAGAGGTCGCTGATGAGAATGTAGTTGGACGACCGAGACTTGACTTTGGCGGCCTGCTATTTGTCGTCTGGCAATTCCCCCTTTGTCAAAAATAGAAAGATGTCGGCCGCCCATGGAATGGGTTCGTTTTGGAGGAAGTGGACTTGTTGCTGGTTTGGGGAAATGACAGGGTGGGCTAGATACTCGAGGCGGACACCATGGCAGAGGTCGGACTGGTCTATAGAAGCCAATTAAGCCATCTCATCTGCCTTGGAGTTTTCTGCCCAGGGGATGTGCTTGATGTGGAAAGTATTGAAGAGACGGGCAAAGGGGAGTACAATATCCCTGTAAGCTTGGCATCGAACTCCCCCGTAATTTGTCCGACAATAAGTTGGGAATCGCTGAACACCCGAATATGGCTGACACCAATGTCTCTGGTTAGGCGGAGACCTGCTATTAATGCCTCATATTCGGCCTCATTATTACTTGCGTCGAACAAGAAGCGGAGAGCACACTTGAAATAACCACCCTCGGGGGCGGTGAGGATGAGGCCAGCCACACTGCCTTCTTTGCGGGAGGATCCGTCAACATTGAGGGTCCAAGAATGGGGGTCTTCTGCCTCAGTATGGGGTTGCGGGGGCGGTGGGGCCGTGGTTAGATTGGGATTAGTGAATTCCAGGATGAAATCGGCAACAGCCTGACCTTTGATCGCCATTCGAGGTCAGTAGGAGATATCAAATTGGCTGAGCTCGACCGACCATTGCATGAGTCTGCTAGACAGCTCGAGCTGTTGCATTATCTTCTTCAGAGGTTGATCAGTGAGAACCACTATGGAGTGGGCTTGGAAGTAAGGACGGAGTCGTCTTGAGATGGTGACCAATACCAAGGACATTTTTTTCTAGCAATGGGTAGCTCTGTTCGACGCCTCTAAGAGCTCAGCTAATGTAATAAACCAGGCGATGTACTGAACCGTCTTCCCGGATGAGGGCCGCGCTAACTGCGGTGCTCGAGACAACTAAATAGAGGAAAAGAGGCTCGCCCGTGAGTGCCTGGAAGAGTAAGGGAGGGTTGGCCATGCACTGCTTCAACTATTGGAAAGCCTCTTCGGATTCGGTCGTCCACTCGAAAGTTTGCCGAAGAACTTTGAAGAAGGGGAGGCATTTGTCCGTTGCACGGGAAATGAAGCGGTTGAGGGCGGCAACTCTGCCAGTAAGCCTGTAAACTTCCTTAACCGTTCTAGGTGACTGCATTTCTATCAAGGCCTTGATCTTTTCGGGGTCAGCTTCGATGCCTCGCTGACTGACCATGAAACCCAAGAACTTTCCAGATCCTACGCCGAAGGTGCATTTCTCCGGATTGAGCTTCATTTGATACTTTCGTAGGGTGCCGAAGGTCTCTCGCAGGTCGACCAGATGATCAGTGGAGAGTTTGCTCTTGACTAGCATGTCATCGACATATACTTCCATGTTCTTGCCTATCTGATGATGAAAGACGGTGTTGACCAACCGTTGGTAAGTGGCTCCAGCATTTTTCAACCCAAATGGCATGACACGATAATGGTAGGTTCCCCGGTCGGTGATGAAGGAGGTGTGTTCCTGGTCAGAAGGGTACATCAGGATTTGGTTGTACCCAGAGAAAGCATCCATGAAGCTGAGCATTTGATGTCCAGCCGTGGCATCGACAAGTAGATCTATGCGAGGAAGGGGATAGCCATCTTTGGGACAAGCTCGGTTGAGATTAGAGTAGTTGACACAGAGTCGCCACTTACCATTGTTTTTACGGACTAGGACCACATTCGACAGCCACCTAGGGTAGTCCACGTTTTTGATGAACTGTGCCTCAAGGAGCTTATCTACTTCAGAAGCAATTAGGGTATTGCGTTCCGGGTGAAAGATGCGCTGCCTTTGGCGAAAGGATCGGAAATGGGGCTCAATGCTAAGATGATGAGTGATGAAGAAGGGATCAATGCCCGGCATGTTGGAGTGGGTCCAGGCAAACACATCTTTGTGTTCAGTCAGGAGGGTCGTAAGGTCGGCCTTGGCTTGTGGGGATAGTTGGCTACCGATCTTGGCCGTTTTTGTCGGGTTGGTGGGGTCGATAGGGACCTCAACAAGCTTTTCAACCGGTTCTTCTGTCACACCCTCAAAATAATAACATTAAACCCATCCATATAGGGACATGCATTGATACATAAAGGTCCACATTCATCTATTCATCAGGGTATTTCATTACAACAGTGTTACATATTTACAACACAAAAGCAAATGCCCTACGGGCTTACAGCTTTCCAAGTTAACTCTTGGTTACAAAAGAGAGTGCTAACTCAATTACACCTTAAGCTCTTGGCTTGAAACTATATGTAATACAATCAAGGAAAATAAGACAGCCAAAGTATGTCCGCCTCTAGCCTCCCAAGCTATGTCCTTAGAGGTGGCATGCTACCTGTACCTGAAAATGATGTTTCCATATAGGGTGAGCCACAGCCTAGCAGAAATATACTAAACCAACTATAAACAATGCCTAAAAGATTAGCAACTAATAGATGGTCAATACTTACACATCCATTTACATCTTATTACAATTCCATGACGGTTAAGTCTATGTTACAATTCACTTTCTGATTCTTATTCAACTTTGAGTTTGAAAACAAGGCTCAGTACTCAGGCCAAAACATTTGATGAGATTATAGTTCATCTCTGGAACATTTTCGAAATTCAAGGTGGATACACATTTTGGTGTTGTATCAATAACACATAAGCTACTTCCATACTTCACAAACGATGATGATATACATGTTAGTGCTATATCAAATCAAACAAACTTTTCAATAGATCAGCATATGAGCTATATCACTACTACAACAGATAAGCATATGAGCTATATCAATACTACAACAGATAAGCGTATGAGCTGTATCAACACTTCAACGACAAGCATATGAGCTGTATCAACACTTCAATGGGAAAGCATATGAGCTGCATCCCTGGGTCCATCCCCCATCTTCCCTTAACCATTAACCATTAACCGGTTTAGAGGTATATCCCACATCTTTCCCTAAACCATGGAGTACATCCCCCATCTCCTCCCATACACAAGTAATGCATATAAACACGGAATCACATACGCAATCAATCGATACATAAAGTTAATGTATTCTATCAACTGTCCACACATAATGCATATAAACACATTGGCCATATGCACAATCAACCAACACATAAAGTTAATGCGTTCTATCAACCGTCATGCTCTATGACACATCCAATTGATTAGTTTTAGTTTACCTAATCATTATACATTGTCTACAACAATCAATACTACCTTCCACCGGTAGCCCAAAGCAATTATTTCTAAACAGGAAATAAATGCACAAATGGATAATATATCAACATTCCAATTAGGTGAGCAATAAATGATTTAACTACACCCTTTAGTCCCATACATTCCCAATTTCAACATTTCCAATTCAGTTCCTTATTTCCTTTAATCAATTATATACATTAATTAAATTAAACAATTATGGCAAATTACCTTAATTAAGAAAACAACTCTAAGGTTCCACTTTCATCCACAATCCATCATCCAACTTGCACATAGGTTTATTCCAAACAAAACCCCAATTTTTGTATAATTACACAAAAGGCCCAAACTTTCTCAAATCTACCCAACAACACCCAACATATCAAAATGCTAAAATTTAAAGACAAAATCCATAAAGAGGAGTAGGATATCCCTACCTCAAAAGATGGCTCTCAACGGAGAAGACGAAGAAACTCAACGTGCTCCAAAGCTCAATATTTTTGGATCAAATGATAGCCCTCGACGATCAACCCAACTTTTAAAAAGACCAAAGGTAAGAAGAACACCCTAGCTAGATCAAACCCTAGAGAGAAGGGAGATTCTAGAGAGAGGAGCTCTCAAAAATGGATTTTAGAAAAGTAAGAGAGAGAGTGCGGATGTAAAAAGTGATTTAAAATAGCCTAGCTGTCAACTGATATACGACTCTCCCGTTCGAACGGAGAACACAACGCTCGAGCGTCAAGAACAAAAACTAGGTCTGCTCGAGCGCAAAAAGGCCCGCTCGAGCGCCAAGACACAAAAATAAAGCACATCCGCTCGAGCGTGAAAACCAGTCCGCTCGAGCGTAGATTTCCCCCTCCCAAAACTTACACCAAAAAGGTACTACCCGCTCGAGCGCTACCAATCCCACTCGAGCGCGACCCGCTCGAGCACAAGAAACCAGCTCGAGCGCAGAAAGCACATCTGCAGAAGTTTTGCAGAGGCACGAAATACTGAAACTGTGAAAACCCCGCTCGAGCGCAAGAAGACCCGCTCGAGTGGACCATTCAAAAATTGGGCAACAACAATGGGAGCTAAAGCTCTAACAACCTGAAACAACCGAGCCCAACACATTCTAAAACTCAAACAAAAGAGTTTAAAGGTTGACAACACGATAGGTACAACTACCAACTCCACGGAACCGCGTCCGGAAAATGACAGAACAGTAAAGGGATAACCGGGATCGCTATATCCCCTCTAATCAGCTCGTCTTCATCTCTGACGTCGAGTGGTTCGACAATCATAACCTCATTTAGTTTGACCTCTTTAAGTGAATCCGCGTAACATTCTCTGGCTACGGTCTGCTCTCCCCTCACCGTGCCGACCCCAAGGTCGGTGGGGAATTTGACGGCAAGATAGAAAATGAATGTCACAGCTCGAAAGGCATTCAAGGCGGTGCGACCGAGGATAATGTTGTAAGCAGAGGGACAGTTGACGATGAGGAAGGTGAGCAACTTTGTGGTCTGCCGCGGGTATTCTCTGAGTGTGATGGGAAGATCGATGGAGCCAATAGAGGTCACCCGATCTCCAATAAAGCCTACCAGTAGGGTTTGGAGAGGAAACAGACTTTCTTCTCCAACCATGAACTGGCGAAAAGCATTGAGGAAGATGATGTCTGAAGAATTGCCGTTGTCGATGAGAACCTGTCTGACTTTGTAATTGGAGAGGAGAGCAGAGATGACGAGGGGGTCGTCTGGGGGTAACGGATGCCTGTGCAGTCGGCTTCCGTAAAGGTGATGGGCTCCATCCACTGCTTGGGATGTTTAGAAGGGCGGTCCAGTGTTGCAACTTCTTTATCTGAGCCCTGCCTTATTTTTCTAAGTTCTGCCTGCTGGGCCGAACGGGATGGTCCTCCACAAGCAAGTTCGTCAGTAATAACTCTGATCTCTTCGACAGGGGGAGCAGGATTGCCTTGTGCCCGGGGTTGTTGTGGAGGCCTATCATGACCTTGGTTAGGTTGGGCAAGTTGTCGAGGGTGAGCCGTCGGTTGTTTCTGATAGGTTCGGTCCTTTGCCTTTGCTGAGGGCGGCTGCCGTGAACCGACTGAGACGTCCCTGACGTATCAAACCCTCGACCTGGTCTTTGAGGTTAACACACTCCTCCGTATTATGGTCGTGGTCCTAATGAAAGTGGCAGTATTTGGACTGGTCTCATCGATTGGAAGGAGACCGTGACGGTTGGGGCCATTTTAGGGGATAGTCTCATTGGATTTGGTTGAGGACTTGTTCCATAGGGGAATTGAGGGATGTGTATCGCTCGAACCGGCCGGGCGGTCGGGCTGGCGCCGACCGGTCAGCTCGGGGTGGTCGGTCGGGATACTGAGGTGTTAGGTGAGTGTAGTGGGTGTTTCTGGTTTCAGAGTCCTTTCTTTTCTCTTTGTGGGTCGGGTTTTTGATTGTAGGATATTGTCGGGCAGCTAGGAAATCTTCTAAGTTCATGTATTTTTGGGCTTTAGAAAGTAAGGTTGCCATGGAGGTCGGGGGGTTTTTAGAAAGGGAGAAAAGGAAGTCAGATGATCGTAGACCGGCTATAAAAGTCGTGAGGATGACCTTGTCATCGTTTTTCGTTACCTGTAGGGCTTTGGTGTTGAAGCGGGTGACGAAGCTGCGCAGCGACTCCCCTTCAATCTGGCAGATATTGAGAAGTTGGGTTGCCCAACGCCGCTGGCGCTGGGCACCAATGAAATGGCTGAGAAAGGAGTCACTTAGGTACTGGAAAGTGGAGACAGAGTCTGCTGGCAGTTGACTAAACCAGAGTCGCACCGACCCCTTAAGAGTTACAGGGAAGGCGAGACACATGATCTCGTCAGGGAATGCATGGAGGATCATGAGGGTCCTGTAAGTTTCCAAATGGTCAACCGGCTCTGTTGTGCCGTCGAAAGAGTCAAGCGAGGGGATTTTGAATTTAGGAGGTAAGGGTTTGTCCCTGATGGAGGCAATGAACGATGAGTTGGCTGTGGTAAATGGTTTATTCTGCATGTTCTGCATGACTCCTTGGAGTTTGAGCTTCATGGCTTGGAGTTCTGCATCCCAGAAAGGAACGTTGTCACCACCGGAATGCAGCGAAGGCTAGAAACTACTGGCCTCCCCCTTGGGAGTGGGTGCCTGGACCGACGGGTGAGGGGCCTGGGGAAGCAGGTTCATATCTGGGGGAAGGGGTTGCAAACCCTCCAAGTTGGGCGGGTAGGGCTGTTGGATGGGATGACTCGGGGCTCGTTCTTGGTTGGGTGGTATATCTAGAGGTGGTGGAGGAGGCATAGGAAGATTTCTGTGGAGTAGAGCATTAATCAAGACTTGGTTTTGCTCGGCGATGAGGTTAATGCTGTTGGTGAGCTCAGTGAAGTACTGTGGTGGGTTGTTTGGGTTGGTAGGGTCGGCTTGGTGGTCGGCAACATTGTGGTGAGAAGCCATGGATCTAGTTGTGACCATCCACCTTAGTGGGTGGCAGGAAGGGATTATCAAGAGGGGCTCTCCGGCGACAATGAGCACAACTGGCGCGCGGAGCAAAAAGGGTTCTCACAGACGGCACCAACTGATGATACAACGTGTTCCAGATGGAACGGGTCGGATTGATCCACACTTCTCTAACCGGTGCCCGAGGTACCAAGCCCACCAGAAGACCTGCACAAGAGTTCAACGGGGAACGGAGAGTCCCCCAACGAACCCTCCGACAAGCAAGTTTGAAAGAGAGGCGGAATGTAGTGATAGATTAGAGATAGAAAGCTTACCCTTCTTCTTGTTTTCGACGTCTGCTTATATCCTCTGGTAATCATTTTGTTGTTCCTTCCGACCTGTCGCCATGGCCGAAAGTCTATACTCTAGCTTGCCTTGTTCATGGTGAGGCCGTTCTGTCTCGACGGGGAGGGCTTATCACAATAAATGCTGTAAGGGCCTTCATTAATGGCTGATGTGCAGTGCAATAACTTTGCAGGATCTTTGTCTGCTTATGTGGCTTGTCCTTCTCTTGCCACGTGTTTAGGTGTTATTGGTTCTTAATGCCATTTTGAGCTCCAGCAATATTGGATCTTAATATTTGAGTTATGTATTGGGCTCTAAACAGTGGACTATATCCTTTATGGGCTTACCCATGTCAGAGGTAATTCCACTTAAATATTAAAAAAAAAAAAAAAAAAAAAAATAGGAACAGTGGACATTATATTAGAGTGCACTAAAGCCATATAATCAAACAGGTGAAGCGCTCAAAAGAATTGCACACTAAATTTCATAAATACATAAATTCTTGCCCTAAAAAGAAGAATAATATGTATATTCAGATTAGTCTCAATCAACAAAGCACCTGTTTAGATATATGGGTAAAAACAAAAAAATGAGGAAGAGAGCGAGAAAGTACCGGAAGGGATGGTTTTGGGAGAAAATGGAAAGGGGAGAGGAGGAGAAGGAGAGAGAGAGATGGAAATAGTGGAGGCCCTGTGGGAGGTGTTGACGGCGGCGGAAGAGGAATAGAGATATCTGAAGCAGATCGAGCGGTATAACGACCTCATCATCGCCATTTTCTCTCTCGATTTCTCACGATAATTTGGAGCTTCTTTTTGGGTAGAGTTTTCCTCAAGGTTTTTTTTATTTGTTTGTGCAAATGGGCAGTTCGGGCCAACCCGTATGGACCATAGTCCACATGGTGGGTGTGTTTTGTAGATGAGTTGAGTTCAAGGTTGTTAAAATCAGGATCCTACGTTGGATCGTTGGAGGTGTTTATAGGATCGGATCGTAGAATCGGATCGAGGATCGTAAAATAAAAAGACAAATTACATAATAATTTAATTTAAATAAATATTTCTTGAAAGTATACACAAAATGAGCCTATATTCTATTAAAAAGAAATGAAGATATTGTGAAAAATATAATAATCTATGTAAAATGTACATATAATATTATACAATATCAAATTCGATAGTAAAAGTTTTGTATTTCATCAAAAAAGAAGATGAAGAAGAAGAATTCTATAATAAAATACTTTACAATTTACAATAATGCATAAAAAGTGAAGAAAAAATATTTAACAAAGTTGGATATGAAAATAGATTAAGAACTCAAAAGAACAGCTCAACCGAATGATAAGGTTTGTCGTTAGCATCCCTGGTGAAGCGGATTCGAGTCACAAAAATAATCTCTCCAAAAATTGGGATAAAGTTGCAATAATCTTACCCTCCGTAAACTCTGCTAAAGCTAAGTTTGTTTTTTCAACTCGTTAATTTTCTTAAATTACCGTAATATTTGAATGTTTATTTCCTAATTTGTTTTTTTTAGTCTATTTGATTCAACACTACTTATTTTTTATTATTTGTTTTGATCACATAAATTGGTATTTAGACAACAAACATAAAATTTACAATAAAATATGTCATACAATACAAAACAAGGCTTGTAAATTGGATCGGATAGGATTGGATTCGGATCGAGATTCCACGATCCTATAAGATCCCATTACCAAGATCGAAAGATCCTACCTATAATGAATTTTTTACACGATTCGGATCGATTGTACTCAAATGGATCGTAAGATCGTAGGATCGTAAGATCCGGATCGGGATTCTGATAACCATGGTTGGGTTTGGTCAAGGGTCCAGAAACTAATGGGCTTATGTCCACCTTGTAAACGCTGGGTTTACTCAGCTCGGTAAGCTCTGAGCCTCAATATATTTGTATATCAGGCCCGACCCAATATATATATATATATATATTTGATTTCAATTTTTACTACGAAAAATAGTGATAATATTTCTATTTTAATTATTTTTGAGTGAGAAATTCTGTACAGACCCTTGACTTCTCTCACAAGAAATGGAGCCTGCCTTACAGGTCACTTATGCTGTATTTGGTTGAGAGATTTAAAAAGAAAAATGACAAAAATAAGTGAAATATGAATAAAATATATCTACATTTCACCTTATTTCACACACATTTTTCTTTTCCCTTTCTAAATTCCTTCACAAATACTCTAACTATGTTACTATGCTATGCTATGCTGCATTAGAGAAAACCTCAATTCTTTATTTTTCCTCACTCAACTTATTTACAAAAGAGCTATTATATATTATTTAATTACTTCATCAATTTTATTTATTTATTTATTTATTTTATGTTGCTTCTTATGCTATGTGATACAACTCAATATTTTTCTACAAAAATATGATAAATTTTACATAGGATGTTTTTTAATCCCATTAATTATTTGAATCGTAACTTCTTATTCAGTACGTTATAAATCTATTAATTTGAACATTTAATTTTTAATGACTTTAATAGATTATTTATTTAAAAATTAAATTTATCATGTATAAATAATGACATGTTTAAATCATATTTACTTTTAAAAATGTATATTAGAATTAAACTACCTAATTTTCTTCTTTAATTATGATAAAATTTCTTATTTAATTGTGATATTATTTTACTTTTGACTCATAAATTTTTTAATTATGCCTTATGTTGGCCCATTTTGGGAATTCAGCTAAAAGCCAACTTTTTAATTTTGACTTTTTTGAGTCACATCACCTCTCTACTTTTTTACATATTTTTCCAAGAAAAAACTTAAAAAGCTAACTTTTAACATACTTCTCAAAATAAACCGTTGTATTTAGTTATCATATATATATATATATATATATATATATATATATTTTAATTATGACTCAGAAAATTAAAATTATGTCATTTTTTTTATATAGTTATGAGGTATATATGGTATACACTCTTTGAAGGATGTGCACCATAGTATTTTCCTAAGTTCTAACACCATTACATTATTTTATATATAAATTATGGAGAATTCTATTATACACGCCCCATATCATATACACACTTAGTTACTCTTTTTCTTTTTCTTTTTTAATTATGACTAATTTTTTCTTTAATTATGACATTATTTTAAAATTTTAATTATGACTTTTTTATATTTTGTTATAATTTTTTTAATTATGATTCAAAAAGTGTAAATTTATGCCATTTTATATGTACGTCGTTATTCAATTATTAATTTATATTGTTCAAAGTGCATTCGAAGATGGGTCACAAAGATTTGGGTATTTGATGGGTGGTGTTGGAAGGTGTTTTTTGTGCTGTGTGTTCCCCTGCAAACTAGGATCTTGGGTTTGACCATATTATTTATCACTGGAATTGGGGTTGCCGCGTCCGCGCAACAATAACTGTTGTGCGGTAAAATAGGTTTATTTCGGGATTTATTTTGATAATTCGAACAGTTTATATTTTAGAACACATCAAGTAAAACATGCCTGTAAAAAATCAAGTTAATCAAATATCGTTTACCCATTTATCAACGCACATTTGTATCTATAAAAATAAATAATAATTGTGATTTAAAATATTAAAATGAATATAAATGTGAGTAGATGAATAGGTAAAAGATATCCGATTAACTTGATTTTTTTACAAGCATGTTTTACTTGATATATTCTAAAATTTGAATCGTTCAAATTATAAAAATATACCCCGAAATAGGCCTATTTTACAATACAACAGCTTCGCAGATTGCATAACAGCCTCTCCAATTCCATTATGGAGGAGGTCCCTCCCTCCTCTGAAGAAAAGGTGTTCCAACATGTGAAGTGTCAAGGCAACTTAGGCTAAGTTTGGCATCTTCAAAAAAAGTCAAAAAGTCAAAAAGTTACTATCCTATTTAAGTCACATCATCCCATTTAAATCACATCACCTCTCTACCACATCACTTCAAACCCAACCTATATTTCATAAAAAGTCAAAAAATACACTTATTTAGAATCTCCCAAACAACCCCTTAGTGGTAGAACCCATGATTTGAATGGAGGAGGTCCCTCCCTCCTTAGTGCATCTTGTTTTGTCCGAGACTTCAAATTTTCTTATTTGATGTATTTCGTTTTAGCTGTTATCAATCTTTAAAAAAAAAAAAAATGTATAGACATTGTGTATATATTTATGTTTTCTTTGGTTATCTCCATAAATTTTTTTTTGTTGAAATTGGCAAAATGTTCGTTACTTCATTCATGAATTGAATAAAAAAAGAAAGTTCAATGTTAATAAGAAAACCTAGACCGACCAAAAGATAGATTTTCTTGACAGAGTTCATAAAAAATCAAAGTGATCCTTTGGCTATCTAACTTAATACTTGAGGTTTTGTATTTTTAAAATAAAAAAAAAAGGCCGAAATTAATACTTAAGGTGAGTGACGAGTTATGCGTGCGTTTGTAACCAAAACTTAAGATAATTTATTTGTCTCTAACTTTGCTTATCTATAATGGCCCTGTTTGATAGAACTTATTTTCACTTTATTTCAGCTTTTAGTTTAATTTAAGTTATTTTGATGTGTTTGGTTTAGCTTAACAATACAGCTTATAACTTTTTGTAAGTTATTCTTTGAGTGAGGGAGGAGAAGCTTAATTTATAAGTCAAAATTAACTTATATTTACAGTTATAAGGTATAAGCTGTTAAGGTATAAGGTATAATCACTTTTCCACAATTCTACTAAACGGAAAAAATATAATGTTAAAAATAAGACTGCACAACTTGTCCAATAATTGAGCACTCTCACACAGAATCTCATAGGAATGTTTCAGTTCCCACCACCCCCTCAAAAAACAAACTTTGATGTTGGCTTTTATATATAAAATAAAGTGGATTGATGTTCAATTTTTAACAAACTTTGAACAGTTTAAAATAAGGACATGCCTCCATCAATTTCATGTGATTAATCTATTGATTTTGTCAATCAAATATATTTATTCCTTTTATTAATTTTCATTAATCTACGTACAACTTTTGTAACAATTTTCAATTATTACATATTAATGCGTGTTTGAGAATAAAAGATTAGATACACACTTATTTTTTGATATAATGCACAAAATAATTGTCCCAAAATTTGAATTCATAATTTCAAAATTATTAGGCTAGACCCAACTTTTGTACAATTTAAAATTCTTTTTGAACTTCTTTTCTCCAAGAGGAGTCCTTGTTGTGGGAACAACAGTGGAGTTTTTCTTTTGTTTTTATTTTTTATTTTTATTTGTAGATTAGTTAAACTGAAAACCAAGTAACGAAATCTCAGTCAAGACTAAAAGACAATACGTGTTGGGGGATTTTCAAATTTTATAATTTAGATTTTGGGTGTTTTTAAAACCTTTATTGTTTTTCTTTAGAAAGTTTTAAATAAGTTTGGGGGATTTTGTCCCATGTTGGAAAGAGAGAAAAACATAGAACACTTAGGCCATATTTGTTTGGGTGAACATGAGCTTGGGATTGGACTAATAGTCTAATAAAATTATTAATCCGATATTTGATTAAACAATTGAAGTACGAACTAACAATCCATCCAGACATAGTATTCCACACATGATGGACTATTCAATCCCACAAAGAGGGGTTGGATATAAATTGAAGGACTAAGTCAAAGTCTGGATTATTAGTCACTCCTCATAATTCTAACTCAATCTAAACATAGGATATGATACACAATTCAAAGGGATTCATAGTCCTAAGATTATTAGTCATGGTGATACTAATCCAACCTAATCCAGTTTGCCCAAACAAACATGGCCTTAGGGTGTGTTTGTTTGGAGATGGGATTAGAATCTACTAGATTGTTAGTCATGGAATACAGTGTCCTCGGACTATTTGGTTGGACTGGATTTGTATCCAATGTTTGTTTAGTCATGGGATTAGATGTTAGGAAAGAACTATTTGGTTGGATAGGATATGAATCCTATGTTTGTTTGAGATATTATGGAGAAGGATAAATGTTTAAATTACTATTTTACCCTTTTCAATTATTTACTAAGTAATATCAATATTAAACATATTCAATTGTTTACTAAGTAATACCAATATTAAACATATCTTTAATATTTTAATTATTTTTGACTAGATTAAATAAAAATTTATTTTATTTTATTTTTTACAAAATTAAAAAAAAAAATATCAATAAAAATATATGTTATTTTTTTAATTAAAATTTTAAATATATTTATTTTAAAAATAATAATAATTAAATAATGGAATTAAATAAAACATCTATTAAAATTTAAATAATGAAATTAAATAAAATATAAACAAAATTTTAAAATAAAACATCAATAAAATATCTATAAAAAATTATTTAAAAAAAGTTAAATAAATGAAACATCAATAAAAATTAAATAAAATTATTTTGTTTTTAAATTGAAACATTTAAATTTTATTGAATTTTACTAAATATAATATATAATTAAATAGTAGAGGGTCAAAATGGTCATTTCACCATCTAATCTCATATCTCCCCTTATCCCTCCATTTGTGTCCACCCCCCTCCCACCGCCTCCGCTGGGATATAATAATCTAATGGATTTGGAACTAATAGTCTGATGCAAAAATTTTGAACCAAACAACGGACTATTAGTCCAGATGGACTAATAGTTCAATCCCACCCCTCAATCCCCTAAAACAAACACCATCTAAGAGATGTTTGATAATATGATTTAGTGTCTAAAATTGAATTGATTAAGTGATAATCAATTAAGGTTTGATAATCATAATTGATATCATTTAAAAATTTAAGTGCCTCTTAAAATATAAGCTAAAATTTAAGAAAATTTTAAGTCATATAAAACTTACTTAATTCTGACTGAATTTATAAATATTAAACATAAATATCGATATACACTATTATAAACTTAACACCACCATCGCTACCACTATCATCATACCACCGCCACCACTACCACTACCACTACCATCACTACCATTACCACCACCACCATCATATCACCACCACTACTACCACTACCACTCGCATCACTATTGCTATCACTACCACCATCACCATGCCACCACTACCATAACCGCTACCACCACCGCCACCGCCACTACCATCATGGCATCATAGCTGCCACCACCACCACTACTACTACCATCAACTTTATCACCATTGTTATTATTGCCATGAACATCACCATCATTTTACTACTACTATCATCCCTACCACTACCACTACCACTACCTTGCCACCGCCACCACTACCATCATCACCACCACTATACCACTCCACCACCACCACCACCACCACCATTACTGTCATGACCCAAACACGCCCTTACAGGTTTAGCACTATAACTAGCCAGTAATCATTGGATTACCAAAGGCCTCCGAATAGAATAACATATAGTTAGGGGCTGCGGAAGCAAATATACAAAATATATGTAGCCCATTGAGCTGTGAAGACATACATGAGACTAATAATTTAAAACTTTTATAAAATAGCGAGTGGCGCCAAAAGATACAATATTTTCACATCACTCCATGAGCACATTATCAAAAATCTTGCTCGTAATTCAAAAGAAACAAAATCTAGTATATTCACAAAAACAGCCACTAAACTTGACTTAATCCGGAACCTCATCGGGAGGCACAAAGGTTGGCTGAAAAAAACTGAGACGCCAGGTCCTCAACTTTGAGCCTGGTCACGTGCTCGATCACCTACATACGTAATATAAATAGTGAGCGAAAGCCCAGTGAATAATAACAGAGTAAAGGGTTTTAATGAATGATATCCATACCAGATTCAAAAATCATAATTCAGATTCATAAACAAATTCATATTCTTGTTCAAATCATATACAAAAATCAGAGTTCATGCTTAATCATACATGGTACATCCATTAGGGCTAATAAAACAGATACAGAACAGATGCAGAACATGTAGTGGTTATGAGTAACTAGTTCCATAAAGAAACCTCCAGATCCGAGTAATAGAGAATAAACATGCTGAGCCCCATAATAGAGCCTCCGGTACGGATAATAGATGACAGACATAATAAGTTCCATAATGGAACCACCGATACCGGGAAACAGCTAACAGATATCACATGATGCTAATAATGCCACAAATACATTATTAGAAATTGGACAATCATTCATTGTACAAAACATATCATTTCAGAAAATAGATCTTAATTCATCATACAAAAAATAAATAAAGTTGAACATAACTTTACTAAGTTATTAATCACAGATAGCTTTGGGTGTAGACAGATAGAGCAGATTAATCAAACGGTTTACGGCACGTGACCTATATCAACACATAACAAATATATATTTGAAACACACGTTGGAATATATTTAACTCATTACGTTCCGTTCTTAGTGTGTTTCTACATTTTACCCTCATTACTATGTCTTAATCTTGGCTTAGGAATGCCTATAATGCAATGAGGATGCTAAAATGTATTGGAAAACACTTGGTCAAATTTTTTAAAATAGGGTCTCCCGCTCGAGCGTAACTTCCCCCGCTCGAGCGGATATACAATGTGTGAGGGAACAATTGAGCGAAACTTCCCACGCTCGAGCATTCTACAAATTTTGAAAAGTAGTGGTTATGTGATTTTCACGTTCGATGGTCGCTCGAGCGTGAGACTCATGTCCTCGCTCGAGCGCAACTCTTGACGCTCAAGCGGTCTGCAAAAACATAAAACTTCTAGGACCATGTATTTCACGCTCGAGCGAGCTTCTAGTAGCTCGAGCGGAGATGTAAAAATAAAGGTGGCCGCTCGAGCACAAAATCTCATGCTCGAGCGGAAGTACAGAATTTGGAATTTCTAGATTGCACCCTCAAGCTCCAAACTCAAATTCCATACCTCAAAACTCATTTTCTTGGACCAAAATTCTGGAAAATATCTAAGAACTTGTAAAACATCATGGTTTGAAGTTCATTTCATGAAATCAAGGCCCAAAAATAAGTCAATTGTGCAAAAATTTAACTTGAAATGTAAGAACATGCTATAAATATGACATGTATGTATTCATTTGAACTCATAGCTTCCAAAACATGATCAACTAAGGTAATTTGATGGAAAACTTGATGAAATTACAAGACTATTGTAGACTTAGTACATGCATGTGAAAATCCTTAACCATTAGACTCAAAATAGAAGGAATTATGCATGCATGCATAGTATGAGTTATAATTCTCAAATTTTAGCTTGATTCTCATGCTTAATCTTCAATTTTTCTTGAATTCTTACACCAAGTAATTCAAATTCATAATTAAGGAGTTGAATTTCCTACCTTAAGCCTTGAGTTAGCAAGTGTTGGAGTTCACTCAATTCTCTTCAATCTCCCCTATTTCCTTTTTAATTCTCTTCCTCCTTTAATGTTGGCTTCAATCTCTCTCTCTCTCTCTCTCTCTCTCTCTCTCTCTCTCTCTCTCTCTCTCCTTCCACACGTTTGAGCTCAAAATGAATGAGGAAAAAGGGAGTCTTAGGCTTGGCAGTGGCCTTATATAGGCTAATTAGTGAAGCTTCATGAATTATTGCTTAGACTAATCATTTGGAATTATTTTATTCTAATATAATCGTTCTGAATCGAATTTCAATTAAACCTACCACAAAATTCTATAAATCCCAAATAACACATAAATTAAGTCAATTTCTAAATCGGATGCCGATAAGGCCTTCATTTCGCAAACCGAAACAGAAACATGAACAGATCTTTCTACGTTAAACATATATAAACACAAATAAGGTAACATATGATGCAAAATTTCACTTTAATTACTCATTAGGCATAATTAAACATGGATTAACGTTAATCATGGGTCGGGGTTGTTACAATTACAATCATCACAATATAAAAATTAAAATATATAATTTTCAACATTTATGTTACACATGACAAACAATTTATTTTTAATTCAACATATAAATTTTTATCAAACAGTTTTTCAACTTAAAAAATTTAGCATTCAGTTTTCAACACTTAATTTTCGGTCTTTAGTTTTCATCTTTATCAAACACTACCTTAATAAAGTGTCACATGGAATATTCCTTTGAATATGGAATTGTAGAATGGATGCTAGTGCACATACACTCACACCGCAAGGATGGTGGTTCGCACCATCCACACACGTACACGTGCGCCTGTGTGGCGTGAGCTGTCACGACCTAAACCCGCTCCTATAAGTTTAGTGTCATAACCGGTGTAGACACCCCATTTTTGACTGACCTTAAGACTCAGACGTCATCGATTGAGCGCTCAGTGATTGCGCATGTTGTGCTCGTTCTGAGGTTACGGAGTCTCGGCTAAGAGCCATGCCTCCGGACTTCGGGACTCTTTTGTGCTTTGCCTCGGTTTGCGAATCAAGTTCTGTTTTCTCTTCCCGAAGGGAGGGAGAGGTCTCGTAGACCATCTCTCAGTGGCCGTAGGCTACTTTTCGTGGTCGTAAACCACTGTTCCCGTTTGGAGACAAGTTTCTAGTTTTCGAAGCCGTCGGTCGTGTGCCTCGGTTCGGGACCGCTTAACTTTCTCCGTTTGCTCCGATTTTTGGCACACACCTTGTTTCCTCTCTCTAGAGAGACACTGTGGCCCGGGAGACCACCTTCGTGATCGTACTCCACTTTCAATGCTTAACAGCCTGTTTTCGAGACACCCGGCTGCGCGTTTTGACCCCTGAACCCTCGTTTTGCATCCGTCTTGGTTCATTTTTGGCATGGACCTTGTTTTCATTGTTTGAAAGGTGGTACAAGGGTGGGAGACCACCTTTTCTCCTTGGAGACCACTTTTCCCCCGCCGACCGATTTTCTTGTCAAGTAACTGGTCTCCCTTATTTTTGGGCCACAATTGCTGGTCTCCCACCATACCACTAGCTTGCATTCAGTTGGGAGACCACCAAATGGGGCTGCCGACCGCTTTTTGTTGAGTTGACCCTTTTGAACTGGCTGGACGACCACCTAAACTAGTCGGCCTACCTCCTCCAGTCTTGTCTCAGTGAGTTGATTCCAGCTGTGCCAGCTGGGAGGCACAGACTAGATCCTCCATACATGAAGGATCTTCCACCTTGGTTTGAAGCATCTTGGAGAAGCTTTAGTCCCTCTTGTCTATAAAGGAAGGCCTCATCTTCCTTTGCAAGGGTTCTGAAATTGGTCTAAGGGTCCAAGACATATCTCTATCTATATCTCTATATTTTGGGTTCAAAAGGGTCTTGTTCTTGCACCTTTACACCACACCTCATAGCCACACACCTCCACCATTGTTCTAAGGTTCTTGGAGGGTCTTGAGAGGTCCTAAGGAGTTGCATTTTTGGTCTATAAGCTGCTGGAGTTGCTGAGCTAAGGGCAACGCCCTATTCTCTCTTTTGAGTTTTATTTTGCTCCATCTTTTAGCCGTACTTGCATGAAATTTTGAGCTTCGGTGTAAACTAAAAAAATTCTTCTTTTGAGGTCCTTAACATGTTTGTTTAAGATCATTTTCCTGTTAGGGGTCATCTACCCCCTTGCATGCTTCATTTCACCTTATTTTGAGCCATGCACTAAGGCCTTTGTTTTGAGCTTTGTTTGCTCTTTTGACCACTGAAATCTAGCAGATTTTCAGTGGTTATTATGTGTTTTTGACAGCCAAAATCAGAGAGGGGTGACCCTCTCTCTCCTTGTTTTGATTTCTAGCATATTTGGCCTAACAAAGGAGCCCTTATTTGCATGCTTCCAAGCCATGTTTCAGGCCATTTTTGGTGAGTTTTAGGACCTTCATAGGCTCTGTCTAGAGCTTGTTTTGCCATGTTGGGTGTCCATCTTGCATGTGCAGAACAACCCTCTTCATAGCTTATCAAAGGAGCATGCCATTCTTGCATGCATTGACTATGTTTCAGTGAGTTTTTGGGATTTATTTGGCATGTCATGCCTCTGAGTTTTGCTGGTTTAGTGGCCTCTTGAATGCCTCATGTGCTTGTAGTGTAAATCCTCTTTACTAGCTTACATTGCATGCTATTTTGGCCTTTGATTCTAGCATATTTTGGTCATACTCCAAACTGATTTTATGCATGTTTTGGACTGCCTTAACTCTGTTTTAGGCCTCTTGGTCAAATGATGCTTGCTATGCATGCTTGTAGTGTAATGCCCATGCCTAGCTTTGAGTTTTGAAGCTTCTTGCATGCTTGAATGGTGGTGTTTTCATGTTTTGTGGTCATTGAGCATGTCATTTCAGAACCTATACTTGTGTCATACTCCCATATTTTCCATCCTTTAAATGTGTTTGAGAGTCGTGCTTAAATACCTCATTTATAGGCCATTGCATGAGCTTCATTTCCATGCCTTTCGAGTCATCATTTTAGTCCATTTTCCTACTGTTTTGGGCCTGCATAGGGACTATTTAGGGCTGGTTTGGTCATTTGTGCATTGATTTGTGAACCTCTAGTGTAATGCACTTCACTAGTTTCGGTATCCAGGCCATCTAGCATGCATTGTATGAGGCGTTTACACGATTCGGGACCATCTTGCATGTCATTTCAGAACTGGAAAATGAGTGATTGTATGCCATATTTCGTCCCTTGCCATGCTTTAGTAGAGTTGCATTTGGTGCCTTAGGTTTGGTCCCTTGCATTTGTGCATATTTGCATCAGTTTTCGTTGCCTAATTTCATCATGTTTGGCCACTGATTTGAGTGTGGCTGAGGCCCATTCATTTTAGTTTAAGTCCATCTTGCATTGTATATGCCATTTAGTCCATGTTGTTGCATGATTGACCATTGCATTGTGTATGCCTTGATCATTTCATTGTTAGTCTCCATGTGTGCATTGCGTATGCCATATAGTTTTCATGTGCATTGAGTATGCCATTCTTAGTTCATAGCATTGTGTATGCTAGTTGCATGTTTGCATCATTTAGTGGCATTATGTTTAGGTTGCATGTTAGAGTTGCATTCATGCATGCCATGTGTATTGCATTGTGTTTGGAGTAAGGTTTAGTCCAAACACGGGAAACGAGGGACGTTTCGTACTCCAAGTGACGAAACGTGCCTCAATTCTCGGTCGCCGACACTCCGGATTACCCATGATGGAGTTTAGGCCTTATTGTGTTTATTTGTGCATCCATTTCACATTGAGTCATGCAATTCGACTCCTCGGCCATCATGCATCGAGATGCATGATTGGTGGCACGAGGATCGAGGACTACCCTCCCTAGAGCTTATGCAATGATGGGGAGAGTGGTCGTGCACACATATGTTGAAAATACTTTGCCATGCCCCTTTCTTGCTCTCTGTTGCAGCAAACCAGAAACAGCAAAAACTGGTCGGCAGTATCCCTACAGGTTCCCATGGTGGAGTTTTAGCCTTCTGGAGCTTTGTACAGTATTTTGGGACCAGTTGCAAACAGAGGCAAGTCGGGGCATCGCGATGGATTTCCCGACGAGGCGACTCGAGCATGCATGCATCCCTTATCATTCAAAGCAGAGCTAAGGCGGTGCATCATATGTAGTTTGCATGCTAGTTCATTTACTTATTTAGTTAATTTGTTAATTAGCTAATGTTGTGTAATAATTAGCTTGATTAGCTTAGATTAGTTAATTGGTTGTGTATTATTCATTCGGACCCTCTGAGGAGGGCAATGCTGTAATAAGTGTGCGTGTGTATGATGTATGTCTTCCAACCCCACGTCTTTCTCCCTTTTACTTACTTACTTTCAATGGTTAGTTTTAGGGCACGTTTCAATTAGCATCCTTATGCTCGCATGTTTGCATCCATTCATCTGTCTTGCATGCACCGGGCTCGGCGCATCATACTAACTGCATTGTATTTTAATTCCAAGTTGAATACATGTTATCTGTCGCATTTCATATGCCATGTTTAGAATAGTCGAGCCTATCTTAGTTGCATTTTGCATGTGTTGCATTAGCCATCTTAACATGAACTAGGATCATGCATTGATTACTAACTAGTTTCTGTTTTGGTTTGGAGTACTCGGTGAGTGTTTATGCTTTAGCATCCTTGCATGCGTGTGAGTGACTGCCATGATAGCATGCTTACCATGAGTCTATTTGCTTATGTGATATAACTGCTTGTATGCCTGTGGGTGGAGGTTGGGTTATTTAAATTGGAACAATGCATTGAATGAGAGTTTTAAGCCCACTTGAGAGTGGCAAAATCATGTTTTCTAAGCCCACCCGAGGGTGACAAAATCCACGTCTTAGCCTATTTGCGAGTAGCACCTTCAAACTGTTTTTCAAAACGAACATGAGATGTTTTGTTCCAATTCAGGCGACCCAGTCTATACTTGTATGCTGTGCGCATCACATAGCAATTCTAGACTAATAACCGGAATAAGAGCACATATGTTTTCAAAACTCGATATCATGCTTAGTAGTGGCCGATCTTTGATCGAGCGAGCGGGGGTGCTCATAGCTGACCTTCCCCAATCGTACCCAAGTTCCCGAGCCGAGGTAACTTTGGTGATAACGGACACGTGGCCTTAGGCAACGAGTCAGGGTTTCCTAAATTTTCCCAAAATAAAATATTTAGGTGGCGACTCTGTATCTGGCAAAGCAGTCCACGTTTGGCACTTCTTTCTAAAAATCAGTTTTTCAAAACGATTTGCCGGATTTGGACTCTTTGATGATTCATCGGTCTTGCATCGCACTCTGCGAGATTAGATACAGGACCGTGACATTGAGTCTTGAACTGTAGTAAGCCCAAATGAACAAAACGGGATTCCCTCTCGGGACGTTCGGAGACGTCTACAGCCAGTAATCCTGGGATTACCAAAGGCCTCTGATCAAATTAAACAAATTAAGAGGCTAGTTGAAGCAAATAACAAAATATGATATCCATAGAGCTGTGTAGACATACATGAGATTGAAAATTTAAAACTTAATTTACATAATTAAGACGTCATACCCATGTCACCATTCATACATACAGACAAACAAAAGACTTGTCCAAAACTTACCAAAAGAAATACAAAAAGGATCTTTAATATGGTTTACAAAAACTTGATCACAACAAAACGAGAACCTTCTCTGGAAGCACTGTGGCTAGCTGATAGAACGGAACTCCAGGCAATTAACTCTGAGCCTGATCATGCGCCTAGTCACCTACATACATACATAATAATACGATGAGCTGGAGCCTAGTGAATAACAACAAAGTAAAGGGGTTTATGAATGATGTCCAAACAATTTCAGAAATCAAAGTTCATATCATAAACAGATTCAGATTTATATATGTAACCAAAAATTATAAGCAGTTATATGTGGTACATCCGTTAGCTATCATATCATCTTGGTCCTAGGACCCATATACATAGTCGGTACCGACGACCCCAAAGGTCATATCTTGTGCACAAGTAGCCATGGTATTGTTTCCCCCAAGCAAGGGCCATGTATGAACCATGGTATTGTTTTTCCCAGGTAAGGGTCATATGATCATAAGTCATGGTATTGTTTTCCTCGGGCGAAGGCCATATAAACATATGCCACGGTATTGTTCCCCCCGGGCGAGGGCTATGTGAACTAAGGATGCTGCAAACACATTTCAGAAAATTGGACACTCATTCACTATTTATAAAATAGCATTTCATAAAACAGATCATATCTTAACATAGCTTTACAAAGTTGTTACTCACAGATAGCTCCAATAGCAGAAGAGTCAGAACAATCAGATCAAACAATCTATGGCACGTGACCTACACAAACACAAAGTAAATACACATTGAAACACACGCTTAAAAGATACTTAATTAATTTCTTTTCTATCTTGGTGTTTTTCTAATCTATATCCTCATTAGTATGTCTTAATTAAGGCTTAGAAATGCCTAAAATGCAATGACGATGTCAAAATGTAAGTTGAAACACTTAGTTAAATTAACAAAAATAGGGCAGTCCGCTCGAGCACAACATCAGTCGCTCGAGTGGTATGCAAAGTCTGCAAAAGTACTGCTTACATGATTTTTACGCTTGACGGACGCTCGATAGTCGCTCAAGCGCAAGACTGGGTAAAAAGGGTCTCCGCTCGAGCGTAACTTCCTACACTCGAGCAGTCTGCAAAAGTCTGTAAAACTTCTGGGAGCTCTCATTCTATACTCGAGCACAACTTCGGTCGCTCAAGTGGAGGGTCAAAAATAAGGGTGGTTTCTTGAGCGTAGGTTTTGCCACTCAAACTAACCCCTAAACTCTACAAAAAATATTGGGAGCTCGCATTCATTGCTTAAGTGCAGACTCCACCGCTCGAGCGAATGTGCAAATTTTGGAATTTCCAGATTGCTGATTTAAGACCAAAACTCAATTTAAAACCTTCAAAACACATCCTTTTGGGCCAAAACTTAGTAAAACACTAAAACACTCATAGTATATGATGAATTATAAACCATTTTGCAAAATGAAGCCCAAAAGTTTTGCCAATTGTACAAAACTAAACTTGAAATGTAGAAAACATAACATGCATGAGGTAACATTAGCTTCAACCTTCCAAAACATGATCAAACAAGATAAAATGGTATGAAACTTGATGAATTTCCAAAACCAAGCTATGATCAATGCATGCATGTGAGAATTCTTCAAAATCAAACTCCAAATGCAAGAGAATTTGCATGCATGTATGGTAATTTTTCTAACTCTTATTCCTTAGCTCAATTCTTGGATTAATTATCCAACTCTCTTGAATTCATGCATTAAGTGCTACAACTAGACAACTAAATGAGTGAATTCCTACTTCAAGCTTTGATTCTCAAGTGTAAAAGCTTAATCTTCTCAAAGTTGAATAATTCCTTGACTATCCTCTTAAGTTCCTTCAATTCTTTAGCAAGTTTCCTTAGTTAAGCTCAATTCTTCCCTTCTCTCTCTCACTCTCTTATGTTTTTGATGCTCAAAATGGTAAAGATGAGATGATTAAATAGTGTAATATAAGCCTTATATAGGCTTGATTAGCATTAGTTCTATAAGTTGAGTTAAGGCTAATCCATTGGTATTATTTTATTCTAATTATTTGGTTCTGAATTGAATTTCAATTAAACCTATCATAATGTTCTAAAAAATCCAAATAACATATAAACTAAGTCAATTTCCTGACCAAATGTCGATAAGGCCTTCAATTCGCATACCAATTCAGAAATACAGACAGATATTCCTACAGCCGACAGATATAAACACAAATAATGCAATACACGTGCAATTAATTTAGAATTTCATTTTATTTTTTCATTAGGCATTCCTTAATCATGATTCATAGGCTAATCACAGGTCGGGGTTGTTACATGGGTAGTGGGTTATTGTAACAACCTCGACGACCCATAGTTAACGTTAATCCGTGTTTAATTATACCTATAAAAAAAAAATTAAAGTGAAATTTTGCATCATACATTGCATTATATGTGTTTATATCTTTTTAACGTAGAAAGATCTGTTCATGTTTCCGTTTCGGATTATGAATTGAAGGCCTTATCGGCATCCGATTCAGAAATTGACTTGATTTATGTGTTAATTAGAATTTTTAGAATTTTATGGTAGATTTAATTGAAATTCGGTTCGGAACAATTAAATTAAAATAATGTAATGTCTACTTGATTAACTTGATCAACAAATAATTACACTTTTGCCCAAGCCTATATAAGGCTTCTATATACATCTCAACTCTCTTTTCTTCACCATGTTTTTTTTTTGTTTGTTGATGCCAACTGTGAGAGAGAGAGAGAGAGAGAATGGGAAGAGATTGGAGTCAATTTGAGGTCAAGCTAGCAACTATTAGAGGAATTGAAAGGAATTGGAGAGATTAAACAAGAGAACACTAGCATTTAAGGAATTGAGGACTCTTGGTAAGGAATCAAACTCTTAGTTGTGTAATTGAGTTAGATTTTACAAGAATTCAAGTGAGAGAAATGGATTGACAAGAGAATTAAGTTGGAATTGGAGAATTGTAACTTATACCATGCATGCATGCATGCATATTTTCTCATATTTTGAGTTTAATTGCCAAGAATTCGCTCATGCATGTTTTGGATTCACCTTAATTTTGGGAAATCATCAAGTTTCATGTTGTTTTGTAGCATTTGATCATGTTTTGAGAAGCTTAGTTCAAAGAAATTCATACATGTCATGTTTATGGAACATTCATAAATTTTAATTTTTTGCACAATTGGCAAGCTATTAGGCCATGATTTCTTGAAATGATCCTTAATTCATGATATTTTATGAGTTTCTA
The DNA here is from genome assembly GCF_055761805.1 of Camellia sinensis. Classification (NCBI taxonomy): domain Eukaryota; kingdom Viridiplantae; phylum Streptophyta; class Magnoliopsida; order Ericales; family Theaceae; genus Camellia; species Camellia sinensis. The sequence continues at coordinate 5,747,432 of NW_028129178.1, read as the reverse complement.
AGTACTTCCTCAAGTTTTGGCCCATAAAAATTGAGTTTTGATGCTTTAAGATTGAGTTTTGGACCTTGGAAGCAAATCTGAAAATTCTAAAATTTGCACCCTCTGCTAGAGCGAAGTATTGTACGCTCAAGCGACCACCTTTATTTTTTCACCTTCGCTCGAGCGACCAGAAGTCCGCTCAAGCGTGAAATGTATGCTCTCAGAAGTTCATATGTTTTTGCAAATCGCTCGAGCGACAAAAGTCACGCTCGAGCGAAGGTTTGAGTCTCACGCTCGAGCGAGGATCAAGCGTCCATCGAGCGTGAAAATCAACCAACCAGTACTTTTTTCAAAGTTTTTAGACCGCTTGAGCGAAGAAAGTTACGCTCGAGCGTACCCTCACATTTTGCATGTCCGCTCGAGCGAGGAAAACCACGTTCGAGCGTGGACCCTGTTTTCAGTAAGTTTTGAAAAATATTTTCAAGTACATTTTTGCATCCTCATTCCATCCTAGGCATTCCTAGGCCAAGATTAAAACACTATAATGAGGGTAAAGGCTAGAAACACACTTAAGACAAATGAAATAAGTTATGTGCAATTCGAGCGTGTGTTTCAATGTATGTATCTATCATGTTATGTTGGTCACACGGCTCAAGTTAAGTGAATTGCCTACTCTACTCGTCTACTTGGAGCCACCGGTTATCTGTGAGTAATAACTCTGTAAAGCTATGTTTGACTTTAATTATTTTCTGATGATAAAAAATGATTAGTTTTCTGAAATGCTATGTTTTGTATGAATGAATGATTGTTCAAGGTTCTTGAAAAGTAATTGTGGTATCTTTAGCAGAGGCCCTCGCCCAGGGAACATAATACTGTGGCTTATGGTCATGAGGCACTCACCCGGGAGAGATAATACCGTGGCACAGGCCCTCGCCCGGGGAAAACAATATCGCGGCTCATGTATGAGATATGTTACCTGGTACTGGAGATACTTTTTTGGAACTTGATATGCTTGACCAAAGAGATATGTTTATGGTAATGGATGTACCACACATGATTTGAATATAAATAAGACTATGACTCTGTTTCTGTTATATACCTGATTATGATTCTGATTTGCTATGAGATTTGAAATATGTTCTGGGCATCATTTATTAAAATCTATACTCTGTTATTATTCACTAGACTTCCGCTCACTGTTTATATTATGTATGTAGGTGACCAGGCGCATGACCAGACCCAAAGTTGAGGATCTGACACTTCTGTTTTGTTAGCCAACCGTTGTGCCTCCAAGGAGGTTCCCTTGTGTGATCAAGTCAAGTCTAAGTGGCATAAGTAAAGTCATTATGTTTTTGTTTGTAATACGAGCAAGTCTTTTGTTTTGTGTATAAAAGTTATCTTCCTTTTTGGGCTACAACTGTATGAAATGTGATGAAGACTAATGCATCACGATGTCAAATATATAAATATAGTACATAAGGTTTCAAATTTCTGTCCTATGTATATTTGCACGACTCTATGGACTATTCATATTTGGTATAATTGCTTCCGTAGCCCCCAATTAAATGTTATCATGTTAAGAGGCCTTTGGTAATCCAAGGATTATTGGCTGGTTATGACACTAAACCTATAGGAGCAGGTTTGGGTCGTGACAGTTATGTGGCATTTGATGGCGCACTTTGTACTCTACACTTAGCACGGGCGCTATGAGGGCGCCTTTCTATTTGAATCGAACAGGTTGGAACGATGATGTGGATCCAACGTGGCATGGGCTGTGTGGAATACAGTCAACTCCGCGTGGTAGTGATGTGGCGTCCGTTGGCGATGAGTCAACCAACCAATTGAACAGTTGCATATCGATTTGAAGAGGTTTGATCATAGCCGTTGATTGGAGATACGTGCAATCGCACGGATGAGATGGCACCCGATTATGATCAAGTATGATTAGTCAAGACATCTATTTGGTGTGAGAATGATCTGCACCATAGATTGTCGATCCAACGGTCAGATCTAATCGAATGGGATCAAAGGATATGAACATTCGATCAGATGCATCAAGGCTTATAAGTAGGCTGTGAAATTAGCCATTTCAATTGTCACGACCTAAACCCGCCCCTATGGGTTTAGCACCGTAACCGGCCAGTAATCCGTGATTATCGAAGGCTTGCTTAACAGTAATAACAGTAATACAGAGTACAGGGGCTGGCGGAAGCCAAAACAGTGATAAAAGATGTCCAATGAGCTGTGACAGTCTGTATGCAAAAAGACTTTTCATAACACATTCACATTCAGTACAAAAGCAGTATGCACATACATCATATACAGGCATTTAGGTTAGGGACCAAATCCCTGCCATAACAGTACAGTACAAGTCTAAACAGTCTATACAAAACAGAGACAGAAATGATGAATCTAAAACACCCCCAAAAGCCCTAACTATGAAGGACTTGGAACCTCTCAGTGAGGCACAGTGGTTGGCTTGACAAAAATGGGGTTTAACCCAACGCTCCTAGCTCCGATCCGGTGCCTGGACACCTACATATATATATATAAACAGTAAGCTAAAGCCCAATGAATAACATATACGTAAAGAGGTTAAGAATGAATATCCTTTCAGTATTTAAAACAGTCAGTTAAATAGTATATCGGTTATTCGATCATAGCAGTCATAAGTGGTACATCCAATAGCAAACATTACAGTAGGTCTTAACAAACCGAACAGTCAATTGATGGCCATCATATCAGTAAACAGTAGTGGTTCCAAACATGGGAACCGACAGAGATCTCTGTGACAGTAGTAGTACAGTACAGTAACAGTAAATTGCTATGGATGCCACGAATACAGTTCGCAGATAGGACAAGCATTCATTCAGTAAGAAATATCATTTCAGAAAGCAGTACAGTTGATCATTCAGAAATTATTCATGATTGAATATATCTTTATAACATTGTTACTCACAGAGTTCTGGGCTACAGATAGGCTAGTAAGCGTTCTCGGATGCCAACCCTACACAGTTACAAGATGAACACACACTAAGTTGCACATTTGGGAAATAATAACTTAGTCCCTATCTTGACTCGGTGTGGTTCTACATCAATATCCTTATTAAGATGCCTTAAACTAGGCCTAGGAATGCCTAAGATGGAATGAGGATGCAAAGATGCACTTTAAAACACTTTTCAGAATTTTCAGAAAACAGGAGTCTCGTTCGAGCGTGGCTTTCTACGCTCGAGCGGATATGTAGACAAAGGATCTCCGCTCGAGCGTGACTTTCCTCGCTTGAGCGGACTACAAAAGTACTGGATGCATGAAATTCACACTCAACGGGCGCTCGACCCCCGCTCGAGCATGAGACACAAGTCCTCGCTTGAGCATGCATTCCCTCGCTTGAGCGGACTGTAAACACATGCAAAGTACTGGATACACGCATTTCACGCTTAAGCGCTACTTTTCTCGCTCGAGCGGACTGCATGATCTCAGAGTGTACGCTCGAGCATGGATTTTCTCGCTCGAGCGTGGATCCAAAATCTGGAATTTTCAGATTTGTCTCCAAGCATGAAACTCAACATTTAAAGCATCAAATTCTATCCTTTTGGGCTAATTTTCTGGAAAACACTTTAAAACTCATAATATGACATGTTTCAAAGATCAATTTGCAAAATCAAAGCCCAAAGGTAAGTCAATTGAACACCATTTTCAACCATAACTTCAAGAACATAATGTGAATGAACATGCATGTGTTCAATTGAAACCAAAGCTTCCAATACATGATCAAATAACTCAATCCTTCCAAAAACATGATGAATTCATGGACCAAAGCTAGAATATGGACATGCATGTGAGGATTCTATGAAAACAACCTCAAAACTCAACAATGTATACATGCATGCAAGATTTAAGCTTCAATTTAACATGTTAGAACCAATTCTAGACTTAGATCACTAAAGACTCAATAACCATGCAAGGTACCACTAGAATTCATAATCAAGAAGATGAATATCCTACCTTATGTCTTGAATTCAAGATATACAAGCTCAATTTGCAATTATCCTTCAAATCTCCTAAGTTTCAAGCCAATTTGATGGACTCCAGCTCCTCTTCCAACTCTCTAGCTCTCTCTCACGTTTTGGGTCTAGGAAGTGAACACAAAATGATGCAAGACTAAGCTCTAAACAAGAAGTGTGAGGTGGCCCACTAGATGGAAAAATGGTAGTTAAGGCAACTAATGTGATTCAACACTATTTAATCTAATTTAATCATACCAAATCAAATTTCAATTAAACATACCATAAAATCACATAAATTCCAATTAGCATAAAACACTAATCAATTTCAGATTCGGCCGCCGATAAGGCCTTCAATTTATAGTTTAAAACATAAAACATGAACAGATAAATCAATGACAAACAAATAGAAATGCATTTAAACTAATACACTCAATCAATCAGTTCAGAATTTCAGTCAATCAGTCACTTAACATGCTTAATCATAGATTAGCACTAATCAGTGATGAGAGTTGTCACATCAATCCATCCAAAAATCCAGAAAGCATTCTTACAATTCTCTCTCTCTTTCTCCCTCTTGATTTAGAGTTTTCGATTAAGAATTTCTTAAGCAAGTTTATGCTTTTCTTATTGGTAATCAAATTTTACATACTTGATTATCAGTGTCTTGATTTTCTTGATTATATCAAAAGTATTCTGATCTATTGTCATCAGTACAGACGCCAATAGACTTAATCCTTAGATCAAGTTTGGTTGTATCCTAAAGGTGAATTTACTGTAACTCCTTGCATACTTTTTGGTGGATGCAAATATTGTCTTTAGCAAAGCGACTAAATAACATGACTTGAAACCCCAAATTTCTGCTCTATATAGACAAGATCATCGCCAAGTTTTAAAGACCCAAAACTACCAACTGAAGAATTCAAAACGAATTGTTCCAATATAAAGCATGAGGTACTTCCTCCATCCATACTAGTAGCCCATCACCACAACCAACCATTCGAGCCAAGCTGCAAGCGACCTTATTCCCAAGACGGCCAACATGAGATAGACGACAACAACTCTGAAGCTTCTTGCAAGATATGACCAAAAGGAGAAGACAAGTGAGCCCCATCCCCAATGCCATTGATAGTAGTAAGTGAATCACCCTCAATGTGGACATCATGGATGCCCAACTCTTCTGATTGGGTGCACTTATTTTGAACATATTTTGATAATTTAAATTATTCATTTTATACAACTAATGGAGCATGCCACTTACGTAAAAAATTGTGTTCATCTGATATTGATAATTACATGATCAATTTAAATGTTTCATTATCAAAATTAGGCTTGCTATTTGTTTTATTTAAAAATAAATAAACAAATATGGTCTATTCTTATGATGTCTTGCAAAATTAACCGATGAAATTATTAAAATAAATCCAAGATGGACACACGCAATCTCTCACAGCACCCTGCTATGCACAACAAGTACTCTCTCCCCTTCTTTTTCCCCTTATTAATTGATCAAAGTGCACAAAAAACATGCATTATTATATTATCACATGGCATGCTTGTTAATGATTGAAGATTTATTATTGATACCACTCATGCTAAATCTTCACGAAGTTAGTATCTAATTTTATCAATGTATCTATATATATGTTTACGTATGGATGATGAACTCGTGTCATCAATTTCAAATTATCTATCTATCCATCCTATTGGTTCTATATAAGATAGATTGGGGAGGCTGGATTTGTGAAGTTTATTATAATTTTTTATTTATTTTATGATTTGAACTATTTATTTTGTACGAGTCCTCTGTATAATGTCATTTGTAAAAAAAAAAAAAAAAATTAAGACGGTCTGATCATTATAACAATTTTATTTTATTACATTTATCTTTAAAAGAATAGACAATATTTAAAAACAAACATAATACAATGAATAGAATGTAAATGTCATAACAATATAATTTTTCTTTATGAATAATATATATATATATATATATATATATATATATAATTTTGCATAATAAACGATTCAAATGATTGGACAACTACTGAACTCACATGCATGAATAACACTATCAAGTCGAAATTATAAACAGTAGAAAGCTCAAATCGTAAAAAAGAAAATAAAAAAAGAAAATAAATAAAAAAAACCCACGTGATCCTTACGTAGTAATTGCTGCAATTTAATAGGAGCCAAATTTGACTTGCCAAGCTTCTAAACGCTATGGACTGACTGGTCAGGCTGCATTGAAATCCATTACTAGTACTACTAGTGGTGTTTGGGGTTTTTGTTTATTTGGTGGTCTTTTTTTTTTCTTTTTCTTCTTCTTATTTTTGTTTCTAGTTAATTCTTTTTTTTAATTTTAAAAAAAAATTAAAATTTTAAATTCAGTTTGATGAGATGAATCGAAAAATTAAAAAAAAGTTCAAAAAAGACAAAGAAATAAGGAGCTAAAAATAGTAGTCTTTTTGGTTTATTTTGACTTTTAATTTTTTTTTTTTTAGAATCTTCAAAAATTTTACATTTTAGATTTTTCTACCTAAGATAAATAAATAAAAAAAATTCACATAATTTTGAAAAAAAGTCACTATAGACAAAAAAAAAAAAAAAGAAAAAAAGAAAAATTAGTGAAACATTCCTTTTCAACTTTTAGTAGTAGGAGAGGCTTGATATGTTTTTTCTTATTAGTTAAGGTCCTTTAATAATATTATTAGAAAAATTCTAACCCATCACAAGGAAATTTCACAAATTTGCTTGTGACAAATTTCTACGTGACAAGCTAAATTTCTAGGTGAAATTTTTCATTGAAAGTTCAAATTTCTCTTTGAAAACAAATTTTTGTGTCAAAATTTTTATGTTGAAATTTCTCTATGCCAAAATTTTTCTGTGAAAACGTTAAGGAATTCCAATTACTATGAAGATGTTGCATGTTTTTTATCTTATAAAATCTTAATATCATGAATCTTAAACTAAAACCCTCCAAAAAAAATCAAAAAAAGAGATGACTTATATAACTATCCCCAAATTTTTTAATTTTTGTTTTATCTTAATATATTTTTAACTCCCTTAGAATTATTGGTCGAACTCTCTCCCCTCTGTGAGAGTTGTCTCTACCTTTTGGTAGCCTTTAGGGTTTATACCTTGTTTTCGGAGTTTGTGAGTTGTCTCTATCTTTTGGCAGCTGTTAGGGTTTCTACCCTGTTTTGGAGTTTGTGTTTCTTCCTTGCCTTCAGAGTCGGTCTGGAGTAGAGTGCCTGAGGGTGTGGAGTTTCGGTGTATCTCTGTATCTCTTCGTTTCTTTAGTTTCCATTTCTATTCCATGGAAACCTTTTCTTTAACCCCTAAAGGCCTAGACTGTGTAGATCTTGAGGAGGGCTCTGGTGAGAATGTTGATGTATCCCATCTGTGCTTATTAGGAAGGATTCTAGCCCCAAAACCTCTGAATCAGCAAGCTGTCATTAAAATTGTCCAAGGGGCTTGGAGGCCTCGGGCAAAGGTGATTATCTTCCCTTGGCCAGAGAACACTTTCTTGTTTCAGTTTGACGATGTGGAAGACCGACGACGGGTCCTCCTGGAGGCTCCTTGGTCGGTGATGGGGCATTTGTTGGCCTTTTAACCCCTCTCTGTAGGAAAATCTTCAGCAGAGATGGAGTTTCAATGGTGTCCATTTTGGGTACAAGTTCATGGTATTCCGGTTGCCAAGATGGCACGCCAGAATGGGGAGATTATAGGACATCGAATCGAGAGGCTTATTGGGGTTAAGGCTATGCATGATGGTCTTCTGCTTTATCGTAGCTTTCTCTATATCTAGGTGGAAGTGGATGTTTCCAAACCACTGCCACTTGGCTTTCTTCTACAGCAGAAGGGCCCTGCGACCAAAGACACATGGATCTCCTACAAGTATGAGAAGCTGTCGGATTTTTGCTATGATTGTGGAAGAGTGGGCCATGAGAAATATGCATGCAAATTTGTATATCGTGAAGAAGGAGCCAAGTCGAGGTATGGATCGGAGCTGAGAATTGGTCGAGCACCAAAGTTAGCCATCTCCAATGCCCACATTCACCAATGGGTAGACATGGCAGAGGAACGAGTTCAGGTCTTGGCGTAGCAGCAACCGCCGATGGCGGCACGTAGGAAGGACGAGCCGCGACCCGGTAACCACAAGCCCACTAGTACAATAAGGACAGACGTGGGTGTACATGTAGTCTGTACACCTTCCCAAAGGCCCAGTGTGGAGAGTGGTAGGAACAATGGGACAGGTGGCCAGACTACGGCCCTAACGGTAATGGCTGAAGAGGTGGAAGCATGCTCACTCAAAGGGGAGTAGACGCCTAACCCAGGAGTGAAACAACACTGTGCAGACCTGGGGCTTATGAACCAAGTGTCAACGTCTCCGACCCAATCCAATGTTAGGATTGGGCCTCAATATTTTGTTACTGAGCCTACAGAGCTGGGGTCCAATTTGTTGGATAGCCACACTCTTGTGAATGGTGTTAGGCCCAATCCTAACTTTTATATCAAAGAACTGAACCCAAATTCTAGCTCGTCCAATTTCTCAGTCTTGGAGCTGAGTGTTGATAAGGGCATGGCCCAGATTTTTCAAGCATTGTCTATTAAACAAAAGGTTTGTGATGACTTTGATGCCTCACCCCATGTATCCAAAAGATTGAAAGCTGAGGGAATGGCTGAAGCTAGGGCTTACAAACGGATCACCCAAGCGACGAAGGAGAGGAAATTACTCCATGATAGCTCGACAAGCTATTCACGTAGACGAAGGAAAGCAGGGACCTCTAGCCAATCACTGTTTGAGGTTCGAATTGCTCCTTCGGAAGATGTGGTGGATGATGTTTCTTTGGTGCCGATTCCAGTCCATCCGGTACATGAGGAGTTCGATGATTATGTTTCTTAGGTATCAAGCACTTTTCCCCTGAAGAGTGAGGACTCTACTGCTTGGGCTTTGGTGGCTGGCCTTTTACAACCACGGGCTCCAGGTTAATGCTCAGCTAGAACTGTCAAGGGTTGGGGCGACCGCTGACAGTCCGGATCCTCCGAGGGTTGGTCACAACCCATCGTCCCTCTTTATTTTTTTTTAATGGAAACTAAGAATAAAGCCTCTAAACTTGATTGTCTTAGGAGGCGGCTTCACTTTCCTAACAAATGTTACGTCAATCCTATGGGTCTGTCTGGTGGTTTGGCACTTTGGTGGTTGGATGATTTGTGTATGGATGTTAGATTCAAATCTCCTCATTTGATTTGGTGTGTTATCGGCACCCCAACAGGTGCTGGGCTTTGGGGGACGTCTTTTGTCTATGCTCCTTCAAACCGGGTCGAACGCAGGGGATTCTGGAAATTTTTGACCATTCAAGCCAAGGCCAATCACTATCCTTGGCTCTGTGTAGGTGACTTTAATCAAGTTGGTTCCATATAGGAAAAGACGGGTGGGCTTGGAGTGCAGTCGGTCTCAGATTGTAGAGTTTCAACAGTTATTTTCTGATTGTAAATTGATGGATCTGGAATTCAATGGCCACTCTTATACTTGGTCTAATAACCAGGTTGGTGAAACCAACATTCGTGAGAGACTTGACAAAGCCCATGCAACTGTGGAATGGCATGAAAAGTTCCCCTATGCTCAAGTTCTTCATGACTGCTTTATTGGGTCGGACCACTGTCCATTAGTTGTCCAGTGTTGTCTTCCTCCAAAACCAGTCCCAAGACTGTTTAAGTTTGAAACGATATGGTCTATGAGTCCTATCTACAGTGAAGTCATCAAAAATGCATGGGCCACTCAGGTCCATGGGTCTCCCATGTTTCAGTTAACAAATCGTCTGGAGACTTGTTGCAAGGGCTTGATTGCTTGGAGCAAAACTAAATTTGGCAACAATAAAAAACTGCTCGCAGAATGTAGACACAAGTTAACCACAATTCAAGGCCAAGAGCCTACTGATGAGAATCTTCGCCAGCAACAAACCATTAAATCCCACATTGATAAGCTTTTGACAAGGGAGAAGATGTTTCTTCACCAAAGGTCACGAGTCAATTGGCTTTCTTATGGGGATCGAAATTCAGCATTCTTTCATTCTACTCTTACCCAATGACGTCAACGAAATCAGCTTGTCAGACTTAAAACTGAGGAAGGGATGTGGTTGGACTTTGATGATGATATTAATTCCTACATACATCTTTATTTCTCTCATCTGTTTACATTAGTGGGTTATAGGAATATGCATGAAGCTTTAGCAGTGGTGCATCCGATAACGTCTGATATGAATAGGCTGTTAATCAATGAGGTGTCAGAGGAGGAAATCAAGATAGCAGTTTTCCAACTGGGCTCTATAAAGGCCTCGGAGCCTGATGGGTATCCAGGGTTTTTTTACTAGAGGTATTGGGCAGGTATTGGGGCAAACGTTTGCAAGGTTGTCAAAAGTTTTTTTCGTTGGGGGTCTCTCCTACAGGAGATAAACCAAGCAAATTTAGTCCTCATCCCAAAAGTCAAGGCCCCGGAGAAGCTTTCTGATTTCCGGCCAATTAGCCTCTGCAATTTCAACCTCAAGATTATCACCAAAATTCTGGCCAACCGATTGAAAAAGGTCCTAGGTAAGATTATCACTCCAAATCAATCGGCTTTTGTTCCGGGTCGGATGATTCAAGATAATATCCTGGTCGCACATGAGACTTCCATTTCTTAAAGTTATAAAAATGGGGCACAATTTCGAACATGGCCATCAAGTTGGATTTTGATAAAGCGTGTGACTGAATCCAATGGGACTTCCTTCTAGTGGTGTTACAAAAGATGGGCTTTCATGATCAGTGGACAAACTGGGTGATGCAATGTGTTACTACGGTCACTTTCTCAGTTTTTATCAATGGAGCTAAGCGTACATCTTTCATACCTTCTAGGGGTGTTCGACAAGGTGACCGTTTGTCCCCGTATTTGTTCATTTTGGTGGCGGATGTTTTATCGAAGCTCCTTCACTAAGGTTTGTTGGCGTGAGAATTCTCGGGCTTGAAAGTTCGGCGAGCTAGCCCTGTTTTGTCCCACTTATTGTTTGCGGACGATGTTTTGCTTTTCCTCAAAGCAGATGTCCTTCAATGTCAAAATCTGCTCCACATTTTGAAGGTTTATGGAGATGCGTCTGGCTAATTGATAAACTTCCAGAAATCAAGCATTCAATTTTCCTCCAATGTTGGGCCATGTCTCAAGCAACAAATTTGCTCCACCTTGGGTATGGCTACGGTTAAAGAGGGCTCCAAGTATCTGGGGCTTCCGTCCTGCTAGGGCCAATCAAAGACGGAGGCATACAACTTTTTGGTAGAACGAATGATGGATAAATTGCAAGGTTGGAAACTCCAGTTGCTATCCCATGCTGGTAGAGAGACTTTGACAAAGGCGGTGGCTCAAGCTATTCCCACCTATGCTATGGCGTGTTTTCTTTTTCCCAAGAAATTATGGGTATGTTTGGTTTGTGTTTGAGAGATGTGTTTTAGAGATAAAAAGTACGAAAACATGTTTGGTTTGGTTTTTTTTAAAAGATGTTTTGGAAAATTATTTTGAGATAGAGTTTTGGAAAAAGTGATTGATTTGATGTGTGTGAGAGAGAGATTTGTTTGGAAAACTTGTTTGGTTTACAAGTTTTGGGAAATTTTTTTGGGAAAATTTGTTTGGTTTGGTTATTTTTGAAAACTTATTTGTAGAGAAAATTTCCCAAATTTTTTTCAGAAAATCAAACCAAACGAGCCCTATGTGCTTCTTTTAATAAGCTTGTGAGTAAATTCTGGTGGAACAGAGACCCAGCCAATAAGGGTGTCCATTGGGTCGCCTGGGATAAAATGAGCAAGTCAAAAAACCTTGGTGGTGTGGGTTTTTGCAATTTTTGAGCTTTCAACAAAGCTCTGCTAGCTCGCCAGGGGTGGAGGCTCATTCATGACCCAAACTCCTTTTGCTCCAGATTCTTGAAAAGTATCTACTATCCACATTTAGATTTTTTGAATGCTAAAAAAGGGGGTCGGGCTTCGTGGGCATGGGCTAGTCTAATTGAAGGGCTGAAAGGTTCTCACTAGAGGGGTTCGCTAGCAAGTACATAATGGAGCTTCAATCAATTTCTGAAATGATAGATGGTTACCCTCAGCTAAGGACTTTCGTATTCACTCCCAAAAGCCTAGTGGCTGCCCTCTTACTCGGGTAAGCGAGGCAATTAACCCACGTACCAAGACTTGGGATGAGAATCGGCTGGAATCTCTGGTTTCTGATAGGGACTTGGCTACTATTCGAATTATCACTGTTTCGGTGAAAGACAAGGCTGATTGTGTGGTGTGGCATCACGACCCTAAGGGGACATACTCGGTCAAATCGAGGTACCGTGTGGCTTTGGACCTCCATCACAGTTTGCGGGAGCAGCAACCATCTTCTTCCTTTTATGTCCCAGAGAGTGTTTGGAAGTTCCTATGGGCCCTCCCTGTTCCCCCCAAACTTAGGCACTTCTGGTGGAGGGTGTGTCACAATTCGGTGGCCACGAAATGCAATCGCTTTCGGCGACAGTGTGCTTCAGACGGCCTATGTCCCATATGTGCCAAGGAATTGGAGACTGTGGAGCATTTGTTATGCGGGTGTAACTGGGTGCAGACTGCTTGGTTTGGTAGTTTGTTGAATCTCTCTTTCCAAGGGAGATCTATTCCTTCCATAACCAAATAGACTTGCGACATCTTTTCTGGCTTCTCAAATACGCAACATCGGTACGAATTCTTTTGTAAATTGTTGTGGTTGGCTTGGCACATCTGAAAGGGAAGAAATGATTTTATCTTTAATCATGTCCCAATTGACCGTCTGCCTGTTATCTTTATAACTGGGAAGGACTGGGAGGAATTTGCTGCTGTGTTTCCCATCGGACAGCCTGTGGTTGGCCGCCAGGATTTTGTTCCAAGGACCCATTAGGTGTGGCCTTCGTCTTCCCATGGGAGGTTAAAAGCAAATTGTGATGTGGCCTTCATTCGAGGGTCGTCTAGAGCTGCTATAGCGGTTTTATTTCAGGACTGGTCAGGATCTCTCGTGTATGGGGTGGTCCGAATGGAAGCGGTGGGCTCTGACATACAAGCAAAAGCTATGGTTGTGTAGACACCCCATTTTTGACCGTCCTCAAGACTTGGACGTCACCGTTTGAACACTCGGTGATTATCCGTGTTTGTGTTCGTTTGGAGTTCCCGGAGGTCTCGGCTCGCGCGTCTCGCCTCAGGATCTCCGAACCCGACCGTTTAGTGTCTGGTTTTGCACCAAACACTGACATCTTGCCTTTGAGAGGCAGGGTAGGGCTTGTAGACCATCCCCACCCACCACCGGCAGTGGCTAGAGGCCACCGGCTGGTTTTTGCTTCCATCGGCACTTTTTATTGCCGGCCGGCACTTTTTGTTGCCGGTCAGCACTATTTAGTGCCGGTCGGCACTCCTTTTGGCCAAGATGGCATTTTTGGCCGGCCGACTACTGTGCATTTGCTTTTGCAGATATTTTAAGACAGCTGTCTTACTTTTGCTCCCCTCCATACACGTGTATGGAGGGATCTCCCTCTTATGAAGCTTGTCTTGTAAGCTTTACAAGACAAAAGCTTCTATATAGAGAGGGGCTCTCTCTTGGCCTTAAAGGTTAGACACTTGAAACACTTGGGAGATATTTAGATAGCCATTGTTAGGGTTTGAGTTCTAGGGTTAGGGTTTGATACACCTTATCTCTCTCTTTTTCCCTCTTGTGTGTGTTTTAGTGTGTTTAGTCCATACTATTGCACACAAACACCTAGTGTTTCACCTTCACTTAGCTACTGAGGTTCTAAGGGATTGATTTTGAAGTTTTGGTGTTGGATTCAAGCCAAGGGAGGCCATTGGAGCACCATTGTTGAAGGGGTCATCAAGGGTAAGAAACTAACACCTTTATTCCCCATTTTTGCATTGATTTTCTACCTATCTTAGAGCTGTTTTCGTGCTTATTGTATAACACAAAAAAGTTCTTTTTTTAGGCCCTCTTGATTGTTTATTAAGAGTGTTTTGTGGTTTGAGGGTGTTTGACCCCTCTTAGGCCTTGAAAGGCCTCATTTTGTGCTATTTTGTGCTAGTTTCGGGATTTTGGTGTTTGGGCCTCTTCATCACTGAAATCTTGAGGGATTTCAGTGGTGGAGATGGTGCCTTGAAGTCTCTAAAAGGAGAGGGCCACCCCCTCTCCTTGTTGTCCTTGAAAAGGGCATGTTTTGGCCTCTAAAGGGAGCCTATGTTTGAGTGTGTGTTGAGCATGTATAGACTGTTTTTCATGCTTATTTTTCCATAATATAACATGATTTTAAATTGGTTTTGGTACTCCATGCATGCTTAGCGTAGTTGCCATGTAATGCCTTGTGATTCCTTAACATGTCTTAGGTCGTGTGCCTTTGTTTCTAGCATGTTTTAGGCTTACATTTGTGAAGATTTTGTGCTTATCTTGACATGTTTTAGGTCTGTCCATAAGTGTTTGGGTTGATTTTAGCATGCTTAGTATAGCCACTTTGCATTCCGGCTTGTTGGCCTTAAGTATGTGCATGTATAGCATGACATCTTTGCATTGATTTGGTGATTTAGGGCCACCGTACATGTTATTTCAGTCCCAATTTCATGCTTGCGTGACTGCCTTGCATGCCTCTTTAATGCTTTGGAAGCATGTGTTGCATGCTCCATGTTTTGACCATCGTGCATGCCTCTAAATTTGAGCCACTTAGATGCCATCTAAGTAGTCCTTTAGCCTTGTTTTAACATGCTAAAAACCTATTTTTAGTTCTTTAATGCATGCCATGATTGTTGTGATAAATGTGCTTCAAAGCTTCATGACTTGCCTCAAGTATTTGGACCATGCTTGCATGCATTTGCTTATCTTGTTTAACATGATTGGGCATCATTTTATAGCATGATTTTAGAGCTCATGTTGCATGCTAATCGTCCATGAAATCTCTTGTCAAGTGTGCTTGAATGTTGCTTGCTTAATGCTTGAGGTTTGGACCATAACATGTGTATGCGTGCATGTGTGTTTAGCCTCCTTTTTTGGGCATTTTGGCTACTGTTTTGGGCCTTATTAGAGCTACCCGAGTCTTGTATAAGTCCATCTTTACATCCATTTGCATGGTCCCATGTTTGCTTGTATGCTTGCATAAGCTTGTTGCCATGTCATGTTGCATCCTTAGCTTGCATGCTTAGGTTGCATTGCATCTTGCATGCATGCCTTGTTCCTTGACTTGATGATAGGAATTGGGCCTTGGTTTGTTTGATTGGTTTGCATTTCATTTGACATGAAAGTTGCATACTCGATTCTTTGGGCCATCATGCATGGAAATGCGTGATTGGTGGTCCGAGAATCGAGACACATGCCCTTTTGAGTCATTACCATGATAAGGGACATGGTTGGTGCATATACGCCTTGAATTGTGCTGCCATGCTTTGCCTTGCCCTCTGTTGCTTTCATTTGCAGATTCTGCAGGAACACTCTGCCGACCGGCAGTGTAAAGTGCCGACCGGCAATCATTTCTCTGCCGACAGCTTCGTTTTGTGCCGGTGGCCATACCACACTACCGGTGGCAATTCTACTCAGCCGGTGGTACTCCTCAATATCCAGAGAAGCAGTGCTGAGGTTTTGACAACCTCCAGAGGAGTGAAGGAAGGAAAACAGAGGCAGCCCATGCATGGCGGCGCATTTCCCGAGGCGATTTACTGTTTTCTTAGTTTAATTAAATTTGCTTAGTTGATTAGGCAATTTGTAATATTTAATTAGCTTGCGTAATTAATTAATTTGTAATATTTATTTGGTCCCTCCGAGTGAGGGCAAATCTGTAATAAGTGTGTGTGGGTGGTGTGTATGTCTTCCAATCCCCACTTCTTTCTTCCCTTTTATTTACCTGCTTATGATGGTAGATTAGGGCATCTTTAAAATTAGCATACCTTATGCTATGCATGCGTGCATCCATACATTTGTATTACATACATTAGGCTCGGTACATCACGCTAACTGCATCTGTACCTCAATTCACAAATTGAATATGTGGTAGTTGATCGCATTTCACATGCCATGTTTAGGGTTAGCCGAGCCTGCCTAGATTGCATTTTTGCATGTGATGCATTAGCCATTTTTTAACAGGAGCTAGGATCACGCATGTTTGCTAACTAGTTTATTGTTTTGGCACGGAGTACGATGTAAGTGTTTACGCTTTAGCATCCCGCATGCGTGTGAATGTTGCCATGACAGTATGCTTGCCATGCGGCTAAATGCTTATATGTTAAACTGTTTGAAATGCCTGTGGGTGGAGGTTGGATTGTTTGAGTTGGAAAAACTCGTTGAAATCCGTATTTTAGCCTACTTGCGAGTAGCAAATTCCAAAGCACTTTTTCAAAACCGAACGGATATGCAATGCTTATTTCCAAATTAGGCAATCTAGTCTATACTTGTTTGCTGCGCGCATAACATAGTAATTCTAGGCTAATAAATGGAATAAGAACACGTAATGTTTTCAAAATCGGATATCATGGTTAGTAGAGGCTGGTCTTCGGACCGGGCAAAAGGGGGTGCTCATAGCTGACCTTCCCCGATCGTACCTAAGCTCCCGAGCCGAGACAACTCCGGTGATGACGGACATGTGGCCTTCGGCACCGAGTTAGGGTTTCCTAAATTTCCCCATTAAAAAATATTTAGGTGGCGACTCTGTATCTGGCAAAGCAGTCCATGTTTGGCACTACTTTTCTAAAAATCTGTTTCTCAAAACGATTTGCCAGATTTGGACTCTTTGGTTCAGATTAAGAACCGCGACAACAAAATCGCGAGTCCGAACTGTAGTAGCATAAGGGCCCCCTCCGCGGGCGCGTCTACCGTTTCTGGCGACTCCGCTGGGGATTTTAGAGAGCTTGACTCGAACTCGTGATATCCTGTTTCGATCTCATTTATGTGTTTCTTTGCATTGCATGTGCATTGGTGCGCCTAGGAACACAGTGTTTGCCATCTGCCATTCCTGAATGGTTTTCCGGAGGCTTGTCTTGTCAAGGCATGACCATAAGGCTGACCGGCTATGGGCTCTGACAGTATGGGAACACAAACCCCGGTTTTTACCGACGCACCCTTTTCGACCATTCGACCTAGTGCATATTCGGATCCATAGTGACCATTCCAAGTTAGGACAGGTTGCTTACCCGATGCTAGGTTGTTTGAGAACCGCTGTGTGTGTAGTGAAACCCTAG
This sequence comes from Camellia sinensis, assembly GCF_055761805.1. NCBI lineage: Eukaryota > Viridiplantae > Streptophyta > Magnoliopsida > Ericales > Theaceae > Camellia > Camellia sinensis. Next base: position 5,730,224 of record NW_028129178.1, on the reverse strand, counting down.
CTCCTGACAAAATAGGACAGGGAAACCCTACCCCAACATAGGGGTGTTTTTGTTCTCTTTACTTGCTATGTGCTTCTAGAATGTATTTCTACAGGGAAAGTACATGTCAGTTTGCAAGTTTGAGTATCAGACCTGAGGACACCAGTATCAGTATCAGTTATGAGAATCAGTTATCTGCGGGTATCGGGTTCAGTTTTTGGGGACAGTGATTTCTGGGAACAGTGATCAGTAGTGGAATACAGTTGTTCGGCTACACCTGTGTTTGATCCGTTTGGGGCTGAAATGCTGTTTGTTTCTCCTTTCAGTTCAGAGAGTCGGAGAGTTGATACAGAATAGCCAGTGTCTCCCCTTGCTGAAGCAGGATTTATGGCGGCACAGAATACAGAAGAGATCGTGGTTATGATAACTGCATTGGATCAGGGGACCGCTCCGCAGAGTGAGGCCAGCATCAATATGTCACATCCACCCAGGTCGCCCGTTGTGCACCCGGTCTGGGCTCCCCAGTTATACCAGGCTCGTGAGCCCACCACCTTTGAATTGATGGGGATGATAGGTGACCTCCAGAGGTCCGTGGCCGATCTGGCCTATGGAATGTCGGCTTCACCGCCAGCGGCGCCATATGCCGGGAATTTCATACCACAGGAGCCCCTGCTACTGGGGCGGATTGTGATAGAGCTTAGCCAGCCAAAGGTGGCTTCCAGCTACAGCCACGACATGCCAGCACCAACCCAGACCCTTGATCAGGCTGAGGCTAGAGGAAAAGACAAGACAAGGGTAGATGCCGATCCTATTGAACAACTTCTATGGGCAGTCGAGGCTCTGAAAGTCAGAGGGATGAACAAGCAACAAACATCTGCGATCGTGACCAAAGCTGTGGATGATGCTTTCCCCACTCCAATCAAAGGCAGTTCAAGCCAGGCAGAAAATCGGGATGGGCCCCGTCATGCCCAGACAATTCCTATCGTTCCCAACCCTGCACTGGGAAAGGGTCAAAAAGCCAAGGCAGTGCCAGCCGACCCTTTCGCTAGCGCATCTGGCAAGAATCCTCAAACTTCAAAGTACCTGCCCCGAGGGCGCAGGGTCTTTCACGACCTCTACATGCCTTTGTCTAGGGCAGTACTAATATTGGCGAAGAATGGGCATCTTAAACCTTTGGAGCCTCGGCCACTCCCGAAGAATCTCCCCGCCACACATGATGCTACCTTGTACTACGCGTACCACCAACAGTCCGGCCACAGTACCGATGGTTGTTTCCGCCTTCGTCATGAAGTGCAAGATTTGTTCGACAACAAGGTTATCCTCCCACCCACCTCAGCCAAGTCCGTTACCACCCAGTTGTTGGATTTCGAGGGCTCAGATACTGCGAGTATGTAAAGTGAACCGCCTGCGGGCGACATTTGGTATATTTTAGATGTAGCGTCTGGCACGCATTTTCGAGCATCGGTGAAACTGAGTTTTGTAAATCCTGGCTTGGGTATCGAGTCAGTCTTTTGTTTTGAGTCTGTCTCTTTGTCTTGAGTCAGTCTTTTTGCTTAAGGGTCTGTCTTGTTGTATCGAGTCAGTCCCCTTTGTATATAATACCAGGTGATTCTGGGGGTTGTTGCCTCGAACACCGTTTTGTTTTGTAATTATCTGTTTTTGTTTTGAGTCTGTTTCTGCCAAGAGGCCATTACACCAACAAATCTGAATGGAACAGCTGTTGCTATCTCAACTTCATGCTTGCTTTCAGCATAAATGCCAGAAAATTTGATTGGGCTGACAGTACATCTCGCCTGCTCTCCTGCGCGCCAAACTCATTGCATTAACCTAAGTTTTTTAAAAAACAAACCTTTTGAACACTGCGGTGATAAAAACGAAGAGGAAGGAATTCCTCGGGTTTTGCAAAATTTTGATCATTTTGAGAGAAAGAGAGGCGTGCTAAGCCTTTTAATGAGTGAAATCATGCTTGTCGGCGTGAGTACTGAGGAGGATCCTGGCTGGATCCAGATTGGTTCCACATTATCTTCGGCGCGAGCGATTTGTCGCTTTCTTAAAAACTTTCAAAAACAAATGTTTTACGCGGCCCTGCGAAGACCTGTGTGGAATCGCTCTTGAGATTGCGCAGCTTAGGATCGCTCTCAGCCTCAAGATTCAACCCGCCCGCTTCGAACCTTGAACCCGTTCAGAACATCTAAACGGCCGACTGTCAGAGAAGGCCCGTGTGGCCAGTTTTGAAGTAGCCTTCAACCAAAAGACATCAAAGCTGAATCAAAACGAGTAGATCTCACCAGAAGAAGCTCGTGGAGCAACCGGGATGGATTTTTCCGCAAATCATTGCAACAGCCGTTCTCCTAGACACAGGGAGGCTTCAATTTCAGGAACCATTTGGCATGGACTTGCTACGCTTTTACCCTTTGAGAGGCTCGCTGGGCTGAAAACCCGGAAGGGCGACCCAGGCAAAAGTTAGAGCAAGAGAAAAATACAAAAAAGCAAAAAATACAAAAAAAAGAAGAAAATAAAAGAAAAAGAAAAATGCGAAAAAAAAAGAAATGAACAAAAGAAAATAAAAAGAAGCTCGCAAGGTCGAAAACCCGCATTGGGCGCCTTGGCAAAAGTGAGAGCCTAAAAAAAGTGAAGGTTAAAATACCCGAGTGTACCTTAACCGGAACTACGTGAGGCTTGATTCCCATGTTTGGGATACGTAGGCAACTTCATCATGAAGTCCAGCCCTCAACGCTTTCATAGCATCTCAGTCCATGCAATGGTCTCGATTTCATCCCAAAGTCTAGTCGCCAACGCTTCCAAAGGCGACTGTGTCCATATATTTGTTGTGACCGTCTTCGTCATCGCTGTGTCCAAGAGCTCGACCACCGCCAATGAAGACTGTTTGCGGACTGCTGCGGCACCATCCCAAACAAGGGGCAACTTTTCGTTGCCGCGAGCTGGCATGAGACGCCATTCAAACCAGGGGCAACTTTCCGTTGCCTCCCACTCCCTTCAAACCAGGGGCAATTTTCCATTGCCTCCGATCCGAGATTGCGCATCTCAAAGAGTAAGTTCCATGCCCGTTGAGCATTGACTGTTTGAAAAATAGTTTTTGAAAATTTTTACTGAGGTTGACTATTTTCTCAAAAACTATCCCATTTTCCAAAACTGGACCATTGTCTTGGACCCAAAAGGAAAATTTTCAGTGCTTGCAGCCTAACTTGCATGATTTTCAAATCAAAAATCAAAAAAGTACGTTAATCCGACTCTCATTTTGATCAAAACTGTTTTAGTAGAAAGCAAAAACAAAGAATGGTTAAAATGATGAACTAGGGGCACAGTTGAGCCAGGCGTTCTGTCATTCCCCCGTCATCGACGTACTTGCCAGAAGAGCACTCTACCCGTCAGAAGAAATAGCTGTGAGCTAACGGTGTTGAGCACAAACCCACACCTTTCTATTTATCCATCAATCACCCCGGGGAGGGATGAAAAATGAGAGAATGAAGAATAGAGAGGTGTAAGTTGAGAGAAAAGTGAGGAAAAGGGTTTTGAGAGAAAATCCGAGCTCGAGAGTCGAGTGATGTGAGAATCACAAATCAGAAGGAGGTGGGAAACAATACCCAGATCGAACTGGCTCCTCGTGGTCCGAGGTCCCCCATCTTCGCTGACGCGTCTGTGTGTCATGTCTTTTGTTTTGTTTATCTCAACCTGTGTTTTAGGTCTTCTCCGAGCGTGTCTCGTTGTGTTTAGGTCGTGTACCTTTTTGTTCGAGTCCTCCCCGCTGTGTTCGGTTGTAGGCTTGATACCTTGGTTTGAAAAACCCTCGTTTAATTTCAGAATTGTTTACACTCGGAGTGCTGTGCCATTCTCTACATTGGAGCATGCTTCAACTCCAACCGGTTCCATCTTTGAGCTCTGTCTTGTCAGATCGGGCCGTTCACTCAAGTTTGCTGTATGCAGAATGAACCGAATGCTGTGTTATGGGCTGTGTGCAGATTAATCCCCAACAGAGTAAGGGCTGTGTGTCCAAGAATCAGGCAGTGGGTTACTTGGGTTATTTTGCTGTTGGCTATTTAGTTATCTAATTATTACAGTGCAAGTGTTCAATTTTCAGACAGCCAATCAATTTCGTTTACATTGAGGTGTAACATGATGGAATGCGATGCAATACATGAGATATGTAAATGTAACACTTTTTAAGCAAAAATCTGTTCATTTCATAATCTTTTTCAAGTACAAAGTTTTGAGGAAAACAAAATCTGCCTGCGGCAGTACAAGGTAATCTAACTACCAAAGAAAAGACAAAAGTACAAGAAAGAAAAGAAAAACAACAAAAATCTATGTCAAGCAACTCCGAAGGCCGTCAGTCTGTCCTGGTCCTCTTCCTGGACGAGGGTCCAGGAGCATCATCAGCATCGTCGTCAGAGCCCAAGCCAGAACCGCCTCCGGTCTCCTCCGACGACGACTCGGACTCCGCCTCTGCCTCCGCCCCTGACTCCTCGTCATCATCATCATCCGGGACTGGAGCTCGCGAGCTACTCCCGACATGAGTACGCCCCGCCTTGGAGCGGGGGAATACTCGACCCTCCTCATCTCTCCCTCGGGCAGGGACAGAGGGTCCAGCTGGAGCACCTCCTGCCATGGGAATCTGGAAAGGAGGCTGAAAAAGTACATAAAAGGGAAATGCATCAGTATACTATAGACAGTTTATCAGTGCAGAATGCAATGCAGAGTACAGTGTATGAATGCCGTGAGCAGTCTATCAGTGCAGAATGCAATGTAGAGTACAGTGTGAGAATGCCGTGAGCAGTCTATCAATGCAGAATGCAGTATATGAGTACAGTATGAGAATGCCGTGAGCAGTTTATCATCGCAGAGTACGGTGCAGAATGCAGTGTATGCAGTGTATCAGATACTGTGAGATCAGTGTATCAGGTGTTGTGCCATGCATCAGATTATGTGAAGCAGTGTATGAATGGTTGAGGCCAGTGTCAGAAGAACATACCGATATGCTGTAGAGGGCTAGGAGGTCAAATGTCCGTTGAAGCATCCCCATCATCGAGGCATTCATCGCCAACGACTGACGGGTGTACTCAGAAGAAGCCTACAAAAGTATCAGATGCATCAATATTCTGTGGAATATCAAATAAACTGAAAATGAATGACTATACAAAAGTGCAGTAATACATACTGGAGGTAAGTCGGGGACACCGACGAACTCGTGATCAGCTGGCGGAGGGGCGAAGGGGATCTGATAGGTCGCCCCACCCTGCCCCTGGAAAGTCAGTACAGCGGGCAGGGCGGGCCAGCCAGTCCCCCGTCCTCCCTGAGCTCTGCCCCTGCCACGGACTCGGGCCCTCCTCGCAGCCCCTACTCTAACTCCCACTCCGGCCCCAGCCGCCGATGCCACAGGCCTGGCCCCCTCCGCTCGACGGCCACCGCTCAGGGGTCGCATCAGGTATGTCTGCACGTACTCCCGATAGTCGCCGGTGCCTCTGAAGCCGGCCTCCTCCCAGCCAATGGTGTAGTCATCCATCTGCTCCCTGGTGAGCCTCTCGGTCTCCCTCATATCCGCATGAGGGTGAACCGGGACTATCTGCTCAGGTAACCCCAGGGTCTGGCGTAGGAAACGCTCACCCAGGTACCAAGCCCGACAGACCGGGCCCTCCAGTAAGATCCGGAAACGTGAGGTCTCATCGGCACCGGCAAACCGATCTCGAGTCACAGCTGGCAACGGAGCCCACGGCCGCCAAGTGATCTGAAAGTGACAGACAGTTTGTTATCTACTGTTATTGAAATATGCAGTGGGAAAGCGAAGCTTAAATGAACTGCAAGTAAAACATACCTCGGTCGGGGTAATGGTGTCGAAGTATCAGCAGAAAAAGCCGAAAGTCTCTCGCGGCCGCCGGGTGCACCTCCCGTCAAAGCGCCGTGAGAAGGGGACGACCAGGGGAGTCTCTGTGACTGGTATGGGGACAAGCCTAGGAAAGTAGGCGTAAACCCACAGCTGCAAGGTAAATACCAGTGCATTTATCAGAAAAAGCAGAATATACAGAATAAAATAGAAATGGCAGAGCCGTGTGTTGTGCAGTGTACAGTGTGAGCAGTGTACGGTCAGTGTGAAGCAGAATATATGTGTGTGCCGTGTGTACAGTATACAGCAAGTATAGAGCAGACTACCGTGTGTGCAGTGTACAGAGTACAGAAAATATCAGACAGAAATGAAAAGCGGAGAAGGAATGTACCTCCCAAGCCCGCCAGTAGCCCCCGAGCAACTGGCCACTGCCGCGCGAAGCCGAGCTCATGTACCCGTAGAGAGTGGCCAGAGCGGCGCCACCCCAGTCATAATGTAAAATGTCCCGGACGTCCACCAGTGCGCTGAGAAGACAGAGAGGCACGGTGTTCGCCCTGTCGGCGAAGATGGTCGTCCCGAATAAGAACATCAGGAAGCCGCGGGCGTACCTCTCCACGTCCTCCTGAGTCATCTGCGCCTCCTCCTCCAACACGGCCTGGACCCTAAACTGTACCTCGAACCAGGAGTACCGCACGAAGCCTGGACGAGCAAGAGGTGGGGCCTCCCCCAGCAGATGGACCTGAGCGGCGGTCCACTCATCCATGTCGATATCGAATGGGATCGAATCACCCCCTACCCCGATGCCAGTGAGCATCGAGAAATCGTAAGGGGTCATCGTCATGTCCCCTGCAGCGGAAAAGTGAAACGAATCGGTGGTGTCCTACCATCTCTCCGCCAGAGTGGCAAGGAGAGGTCTACAGGTGGAAAGCCTGGAGAGTCCTCAGCAGAAGGCGCCAAAGCCCGCCCGGTCCACTATGCGTCAGACCGCGTCAGGGAGCTCATCGTACCACTCCTGAGCGCCAGTGTTCCCATACCCGCGGATGGTATGGGAACCCTCCTGTAAACAGAAAATAACAATTGTAAGACAACATTCAAAATGCAGTTTTGAAAAAGCAGATGAAGCATGTGTGCAAGTTTGTCAGATTCAGACAAATACCGGGTGCCAGTGTGCTTACAGTGAACTACAACGTGTAATGTGTCAGCGTTTTTGGGTGTTTCAGAACAGATATAGCATGTGTGAAAATTTAACAGATTCAAACAAATACTGGGTGCCAATGCGTATGCAGTGAAATACAGTGAGTGTAGTGTGTTTGAGTGATTCAGGGCTAGTGCAGTGTGTGTGCATGTGTCAGTCTCGAGCAGATGTCAGTTGTATGTATGTTTACAGTCAACTACAGTCTACGGTATATCAGATTCAAGCAGTTAAAGAGTACAGCTAACTATGACAGTTTTGTATCCTACATTGCGGAAAGTAAAGCAGAAGAAAAAAAGTTACCTCGGAAACGCTGAAGGAAAGGTGGGAGGTAGGCTCGCGCAGTAGTAGCTCAAGCGCCACGTGCCTCTCGAAGCTCCGGAACTGACGCAGGCCGTCAGGGGGCAGAACATGGATCGCCGGTCGGTAGGTCACCGGGTCGAACGGGCGCTCGCTCAACGGTAGGAGCTCGACCCCGGGATTCATCTCGTGGTCCGGGGGAGTCCCGCCACGTGGAATGTCGTCCGCCATATCGAAAATGATGAGAAAATGGCCGGAGGAAGGAAAACCGGGCCGGAATACGAAGAGTCAACCGGAAAGTCAACTCCCGAGAAGGTCAAAAATGGCCGGGAAGGCCGGAATGTGAAAAGGCACGGGAATGAAGAGGAAAACGAGGGGAACAAACCCCGAAAAGGCGGGAACGCCAAACGAGGCACCGAAACAAAAATGTGATCGGTTGAAAATGTCCGAAACGCGAAGAAAATCGCGAATCCGACGACGAAATGGGCGTAGAACGCGAAGAAATGGAGAAACGGGGAAGGAAAAACGCTCTAGAGAGAGAAAGTGAAGGTTTTCAGCAGTGAAGGAAGTGAGGATTAGGGTTTGGGAACCCTATTTTATAACACCCGTGGTGAATTGTCAAAACTGCCCCGACTCAGCAACTTTTTGCCGGTCGGCAATATTTTGTGCCGGCCGACAGTATTTTGTGCCGATAGATTTATTTTTCAGCCGGTGGACAGCCGGTGGCCTCCCCTTCCGGCCGGTGGTGTTCCCACAACCTTGTTTAGGCCATATGAGAAGTTTTTGGTCTTCATAGCTCAAGAAAGTGCAAGAAAGAGCATCTCCGATGCTCAACCGGCCTCCGTTTTGACCTCGAACTGCGGCTTCCGTGCGTGGCACTCCAATTCATACAAGGTGTATCCTTTTCGTATCCTTTTGACTTTTACAAGATCCAAAAGTTGCCCCATGTATATCGCATATCAATCGCACTGTTTTGTGCATTTCAAACCGGCGCACTGTTTTGTGCATTTCAAATCGTCGCACTGTTTTGTGCATTTCAAACCGGCGCACTGTTTTGTGCATTTCAAACCGTCGCACTGTTTTGTGCAATTCGAATCATCGCACTGTTTTGTGCATTTCAAACCGTAACGCTGTTTTGTGCATTGCATTCCGTTGCGCGGTTTTGCGCATCTCATTGCATTTTTACCTGCGTAGACCGCATGTTTGTAATCATTTCTTTACTTGCGTAGACCGCATGTTAATTACATTACCTGCGTAGACCGCATGTTTGTAATCATTTCTTTACTTGCGTAGACCGCATGTTAATTACATTACTTGCATAGACCGCATGTTTGTAATCATTTCTTTACTTGCGTAGACCACATGTTAATTGCATTACCTGCATAGACCGCATGTTTGTAATCATTTATTTACTTGCGTAGACTGCATGTTAATTACATTACCTGCGTAGACCGCATGTTTGTAATCATTTCTTTACTTGCGTAGACCGCATATTAATTGTTCAATTTCTTTACCTGCGTAGACCGCATGTATTGCTTGCGTAGACCGCATAATTGTTCAATTTCTTTCCTTGCATAGACCGCATGATTATTGTTCAATTTCTTTACCTGCGTAGACCGCATGTATTGCTTGCGTAGACCGCATAATTGTTCAATTTATTTCCTTGCGTAGACCGCACATTTATTGTTCAATTTCTTTACCTGCGTAGACCGCATGTATTGCTTGCGTAGACCGCATAATTGTTCAATTTCTTTCCTTGCGTAGATCGCACATTTATTGTTCAATTTCTTTACCTGCGTAGACCGCATGTATTGCTTGCGTTAACCGCATAATTGTTCAATTTCTTTCCTCGCGTAGACCGCATATTTATTGTTCAATTTCTTTACCTGCGTAGACCGCATGTATTGCTTGCGTAGACCGCATAATTGTTCAATTTCTTTCCTTGCGTAGACCGCATATTTATTGTTCAATTTCTTTACCTGCGTAGACCGCATGTATTGCTTGCGTAGACCACATAATTGATCAATTTCTTTACTTGCGTAGACCGCATATTTATCGTTCAATTTCTTTACCTGCGTAGACCGCATGTATTGCTTGCGTAGACCGCATAATTGATCAATTTCTTTACTTGCGTAGACCGCATATTTATCGTTCAATTTCATTACCTGCGTAGACCGCATGTATTGCTTGCGTAGACCGCATAATTGTTCAATTTCTTTACTTGCGTAGACCGCATGTATTGCTTGCGTAGACCGCATTATTATTTTCATTACCTGCGTAGACCGCATGTTTTGATTGCGTAGACCGCATTATATCATTACCTGCGTAGACCGCATGTTTCGTTTGGGTAGACCCCATATTAATTTCATTGCTTGCGTAGACCGCATAATTTGTTGATTTCATTACCTGCGTAGACCGCATGCTTATGATCAATTTCGTTACCGGCGTAGACCGCATGCTCCACTTACATGTTTGTATTTCCACAACATTGTTATGCTCCCCACTTGCTTTGCGCTGTCACGCATTTCGAGTATACTACTATGCATGTTGCTAACGATATTGTACCTGTTAAGTTTGTTTTCTTTTCAGGCACGATATTGTATGTACGGTTCATTTGAGGCTGGTGCAACCAGACGAGCCGCACAGGTATTGTATCTCCCGAGTGAGACGTATTGAGAATTGCATAATTCTCTTACATCCTTTCTGCATTGTAGTGTAGTTCGGTGTATGCTAACTTAAAACTGTCGCATGTGTGCTTCGTTACAGCTTTCTTTGCATGATCATAAGTTATGTCCGGCTCTGTGCATTGTCTTGCATTCTGCCCCTGCCTTCGGGCGCATATCTTGATTGTCTTGCATGTTTGTCTAAGTCTTCGGCCTTGTCAAAAATGGGTCGTCTCTGGGCTTTGACATTCACTCCCGTCATTGTTATGACTTTCGAGTTCTGTCAAAGAGGGGCAACTGTAGACACCCCATTTTTGACCGTCCTCAAGACTTGGACGTCACCGTTTGAACACTCGGTGATTATCCGTGTTTGTGTTCGTTTGGAGTTCCCGGAGGTCTCGGCTCGCGCGCCTCGCCTCAAGATCTCCGAACCCGACCGTTTAGTGTCTGGTTTTGCACCAAACACTGACATCTTGCCTTTGAGAGGCAGGGTAGGGCTTGTAGACCATCCCCACCCACCACCGGCAGTGGCTAAAGGCCACCGGCTGGTTTTTGCTTCCATCGGCACTTTTTATTGCCGGCCGGCACTTTTTATTGCCGGCCGGCACTTTTTGTTGCCGGTCAGCACTATTTAGTGCCGGTCGGCACTCCTTTTGGCCAAGATGGCATTTTTGGCCAGCCGACTACTGTGCATCTGCTTTTGCAGATATTTTAAGACAACTGTCTTGCTTTTGCTCCCCTCCATACACGTGTATGAAGGGATCTCCCTCTTATGAAGCTTGTCTTGTAAGCTTTACAAGACAAAAGCTTCTATATAGAGAGGGGCTCTCTCTTGGCCTTAAAGGTTAGACACTTGAAACACTTGGGAGATATTTAGACAGCCATTGTTAGGGTTTGAGTTCTAAGGTTAGGGTTTGATACACCTTATCTCTCTCTTTTTCCCTCTTGTGTGTGTTTTAGTGTGTTTAGTCCATACTATTGCACACAAACACCTAGTGTTTAACCTTCACTTAGCTACTGAGGTTCTAAGGGACTGATTTTGAAGTTTTGGTGTTGGATTCAAGCCAAGGGAGGCCATTGGAGCACCATTGTTGAAGGGGTCATCAAGGGTAAGAAACTAACACCTTTATTCCCCATTTTTGCATTGATTTTCTACCTATCTTAGAGCTGTTTTCGTGCTTATTGTATAACACAAAAAAGTTCTATTTTTAGGCCCTCTTGATTGTTTATTAAGAGTGTTTTGTGGTTTGAGGGTGTTTAACCCCTCTTAGGCCTTGAAAGGCCTCATTTTGTGCTATTTTGTGCTAGTTTCGGGACTTTGGTGTTTGGGCCTCTTCACCACTGAAATCTTGAGGGATTTCAGTGGTGGAGATGGTGCCTTGAAGTCTCTAAAAGGAGAGGGCCACCCCCTCTCCTTGTTGTCCTTGAAAAGGGCATGTTTTGGCCTCTAAAGGGAGCCTATGTTTGAGTGTGTGTTGAGCATGTATAGACTGTTTTTCATGCGTACTCCATGCATGCTTAGCGTAGTTGCCATGTAATGCCTTGTGATTCCTTAACATGTCTTAGGTCGTGTGCCTTTGTTTCTAGCATGTTTTAGGCTTACATTTGTGAAGATTTTGTGCTTATCTTGACATGTTTTAGGTCTGTCCATAAGTGTTTGGGTTGATTTTAGCATGCTTAGTATAGCCACTTTGCATTCCGGCTTGTTGGCCTTAAGTATGTGCATGTATAGCATGACATCTTTGCATTGATTTGGTGATTTAGGGCCACCGTACATGTTATTTCAGTCCCAATTTCATGCTTGCGTGACTGCCTTGCATGCCTCTTTAATGCTTTGGAAGCATGTGTTGCATGCTCCATGTTTTGACCATCGTGCATGCCTCTAAATTTGAGCCACTTAGATGCCATCTAAGTAGTCCTTTAGCCTTGTTTTAACATGCTAAAAACCTATTTTTAGTTCTTTAATGCATGCCATGATTGTTGTGATAAATGTGCTTCAAAGCTTCATGACTTGCCTCAAGTATTTGGACCATGCTTGCATGCATTTGCTTATCTTGTTTAACATGATTGGGCATCATTTTATAGCATGATTTTAGAGCTCATGTTGCATGCTTATCGTCCATGAAATCTCTTGTCAAGTGTGCTTGAATGTTGCTTGCTTAATGCTTGAGGTTTGGACCATAACATGTGTATGCGTGCATGTGTGTTTAGCCTCCTTTTTTGGACATTTTGGCTACTGTTTTGGGCCTTATTAGAGCTGCCCGAGTCTTGTATAAGTCCATCTTTACATCCATTTGCATGGTCCCATGTTTGCTTGTATGCTTGCATAAGCTTGTTGCCATGTCATGTTGCATCCTTAGCTTGCATGCTTAGGTTGCATTGCATCTTGCATGCATGCCTTGTTCCTTGACTTGATGATAGGAATTGGGCCTTGGTTTGTTTGATTGGTTTGCATTTCATTTGACATGAAAGTTGCATACTCGATTCTTTGGGCCATCATGCATGGAAATGCGTGATTGGTGGTCCGAGAATCGAGACACATGCCTCTTTGAGTCATTACCATGATAAGGGACATGGTTGGTGCATATACGCCTTGAATTGTGCTGCCATGCTTTGCCTTGCCCTCTGTTGCTTTCATTTGCAGATTCTGCAGGAACACTCTGCCGACCGGCAGTGTAAAGTGCCGACCGGCAATCATTTCTCTGCCGACAGCTTCGTTTTGTGCCGGTGGCCATACCACACTACCGGTGGCAGTTCTACTCAGCCGGTGGTACTCCTCAATATCCAGAGAAGCAGTGCTGAGGTTTTGACAACCTCTAGAGGAGTGAAGGAAGGAAAACAGAGGCAGCCCATGCATGGCGGCGCATTTCCCGAGGCGATTTACTGTTTTCTTAGTTTAATTAAATTTGCTTAGTTGATTAGGCAATTTGTAATATTTAATTAGCTTGCGTAATTAATTAATTTGTAATATTTATTTGGTCCCTCCGAGTGAGGGCAAATCTGTAATAAGTGTGTGTGGGTGGTGTGTATGTCTTCCAATCCCCACTTCTTTCTTCCCTTTTATTTACCTGCTTATGATGGTAGATTAGGGCATCTTTAAAATTAGCATACCTTATGCTATGCATGCGTGCATCCATACATTTGTATTACATACATTAGGCTCGGTACATCACGCTAACTGCATCTGTACCTCAATTCACAAATTGAATATGTGGTAGTTGATCGCATTTCACATGCCATGTTTAGGGTTAGCCGAGCCTGCCTAGATTGCATTTTTGCATGTGATGCATTAGCCATTTTTTAACAGGAGCTAGGATCACGCATGTTTGCTAACTAGTTTATTGTTTTGGCACGGAGTACGATGTAAGTGTTTACGCTTTAGCATCCCGCATGCGTGTGAATGTTGCCATGACAGTATGCTTGCCATGCGGCTAAATGCTTATATGTTAAACTGTTTGAAATGCCTGTGGGTGGAGGTTGGATTGTTTGAGTTGGAAAAACTCGTTGAAATCCGTATTTTAGCCTACTTGCGAGTAGCAAATTCCAAAGCACTTTTTCAAAATCGAACGGATATGCAATGCTTATTTCCAAATTAGGCAATCTAGTCTATACTTGTTTGCTGCGCGCATAACATAGTAATTCTAGGCTAATAAATGGAATAAGAACACGTAATGTTTTCAAAATCGGATATCATGGTTAGTAGAGGCTGGTCTTCGGACCGGGCGAAAGGGGGTGCTCATAGCTGACCTTCCCCGATCGTACCTAAGCTCCCGAGCCGAGACAACTCCGGTGATGACGGACATGTGGCCTTCGGCACCGAGTCAGGGTTTCCTAAATTTCCCCATTAAAAAATATTTAGGTGGCGACTCTGTATCTGGCAAAGCAGTCCATGTTTGGCACTACTTTTCCAAAAATCTGTTTCTCAAAACGATTTGCCAGATTTGGACTCTTTGGTTCAAATTAAGAACCGTGACAACAAAATCGCGAGTCTGAACTGTAGTAGCATAAGGCCCCCCTCCGCGGGCGCGTCTACAGGTTGTTAGATGGGCATGCCTTATGGCCCAATCTCTTGACTTCTCCCAAGTTGAGATTGTGGGCGACAACAAGACAGTGATCCACTTGTGCACCTCTGAAAAGGTTCCTTCGTGGGAGTGCTTTTCCATTTTTGCTGATATTCGGACTTTGGCTTGTGGAAACAATTTCCTTTTTCTTTGGACTCCTAGAGAGGCTAATGATGCTGCCCATTAGACAGCTAGACAGTTCCTTAAGGGTCTTTTGCCCCATGACTGGTTTTGTAATCCCTCTGATGCTTTGCGTCAGGCTTTGATTTTGTGATTAATCGATATCCTTATCCCAGTTCAAAAAAAATATAACTATCCCCAAACAACCAATTTGGCAACGTTTGGTTTAGTTTTCAAATTAACATTTGGATCAAAAAATTAAAAAACATGTTTGGTTAACCAATTTTCAAAACTCTCTTCAAAAATTTTCTCTCATCTCTCCTTCTCTTTATTTATTTATTTATTAATAAATAAATAAATCTATTTTTCTCTCTTATCTCTCTTCTCTCTTCTCTCTTCTCTTATTCTCTCACATTCTACACATCAATCAATCAATCAAATTTTCTCATACCCATATATTCAACTACAAATATATATATATATATATATATATGCATATGTATAAATCATCCCAAAATAATTTTCAAAACTCATAACCAAAAAAATTTTTAATTTTCAAATCTCTTTTCAACAACTTATATTTCAAAATACAACTCAAAACTCAATATTCAAAAGTTTTTGCAAAAATTAAACCAAACAAAGTCAGTATTTAAAATCTAATATTCTAAAATGTGAAGAACAAAAACACTTTTTTTAAATAAATTTTGTTTTGGGGTAGAGCATAATATTTTTCGTAAAAAGTTTGCTCAGAGAGAACTTATGAAGGTAATTGGATTACAAATGACATGTCTATTTTGAGAATTATGTTAAATGTCAGTTTATTAATTTATTATTTTTATAATCACATCATCTCTTTATTTTTTTATATATTTTTTTATAAAAAAAAAAGTCAAACAAATTTTAAAAAATTAATTTTTAACCTCCTTTTCAAATAATTTGTTTGAGTAAAAACAGGATAACACAACAAAGTAATACCTCCGGTTGACTTAACCAATTGGAGTAATTATTGGGTGCTCTAAAGGCATTGTAATTGGTAGAAACGGTGAAATTCATGATTTTATATCAAGTAAATGGAGAATATGAAGGGACATAATATATGATGATTAGTGAAAAGTATGAACATGCGATACTCTAAGAGTACTCAATAATTTTTCAAGCAATTGCAAGCTGATGTGATTATGACAAATTCAATAAGAGTTTAGTTTAACTCAATTTCTTAAAGGAGGATAATCCTCACTAGTTCAGATTTTAGATTGGAGAGCGTTGTTTGGGCCCATGGAGCTCACTACGGGTCCCGTTTCAAAATTTAAACCTTTCATTTTGTTGAGCACTTTGTAAATTTCATTCAAACAAAAAATTAGATCGATTCAATAACTGCAACTTATTCAATTTATTACATTTGTCACCAAAAAAATATATGATTTATTTTCAAACATACAATTTTTTTGGGTTAAAAACATTATAAATTGAATAAGTTACAGTTATTAGATCGACTTAATTTTTTGTGTGAATGAAATATGCAAAGTGTCCGACAAATAAACAATTCGAATCATTGAAATGAGACTCATGGTGAGTCCCATGGGTCCAAACAATGCTCTCCCATAAAAAATCTGGACTAAAGGGGATCCTTCTTTATTAAAATACTTGACTTTTTTTTTGTTGGTTTTATTTTGCTTTTTTCTGTTTTTATTTTTGTTTTTTTAAAAATTTTAAATTTATTGAAATTTAACTTTTCAAACTTTGATTGTTATTTTCTATTATTTAAAAAATATACTAGTCCTATATATACACATAAAACTTAAAGTAACAAAATTTCTATTGGATTGATAATCAGATCGTACCGAATTCAGTAATTGAATCAACCAAATTTCGATTTTATCAAATTATCGAATTGAAAATTTATTGATAGATTTAGATTTTTTAAATTGAATTCAAATTAATTCTGATTTGTTGGCAAGTATAATTAGATTATCGAAGCGGAAGTTATGGTGACGGGCAATGGACATCTCTCAAGTTGCAGAAAATCTAAGGTTAAAGTCTTGATATTTTATTTTGCCCGATCGCATATATTTTTGAGTTTTCATTTCTCGATTCGAAGGATCGATTCTTGATTATAACAGGAAGAAAAAAAAAAAAAAAGAAGAAAGTTGTCAACGTGATAGGCACTGTGTATTAAACTTTGTTTATCAGTGCATTAATAATTTTAAAACCAGTATTGACTTCAGAATTAATCATAATTAAGTAAATCACGCAATACAACTAAAAAATTAATTAACAACAATTTGAGCCTTTACTTCGATGGCTGTTCGAGAGATGGACAAGTTAACAACCTTGATGGATGTCGTGATCATCGACAACCAAAACCAAGATGGATTTTAAAATTAATACAAATGTGTATAGAATTCATACACAACAAAACACATTGAATAAAAACAAGTGAGTCTCTATGAAAAAATGAAATAGGTGTCCAAAATAGAGATATAGGGGAAGCTCATACCGTTGTTGTTGGGTTTTTTTATAATTGACAATTTCATTTGACAAAATTCATTTCAATTGTAATTTTATTCGCTCTTTTGTTTCAGTGAGGCTATGAATATTTAGATGCGAATCTAATTCGAATTGTGCCTTGCAGACGAGTTTGTGATCTTAATTCTTTTATGTTTGCCACTTCGCTGATCATGGCAGATCTGAGGCAACGTCCAGGCAAGGTCGAGGGGTAGCCCCTCGACTTTTGCAGAGTGCCAATTGAGCGGTCATTTGTGCAAAGTTGTTTGACCGGTCGAGCGGTCATTTGTGCGCT
This sequence comes from Camellia sinensis, assembly GCF_055761805.1. Lineage (NCBI taxonomy): Eukaryota > Viridiplantae > Streptophyta > Magnoliopsida > Ericales > Theaceae > Camellia > Camellia sinensis. The sequence continues at coordinate 5,713,270 of NW_028129178.1, read as the reverse complement.
CAAGTAAAGAAAATGATCATCCAGTACTTTTACAGAGTGTCTGAACTTCTGAGAAGAAAGTTTTATCACTCGAGCGGTGAAAGTTACACTCGAGCAATCAACCTATATGTTTCACACTGTCTTTAGTCACATTGCTCGATCGATGAAACGTGCGCTTAAGCGGTTTTCGCGATCCAGGTCTGTTTGGTAACGTTTACATTTTCAGTTTATATTTACAAAAATTTTATAAACTAGTTTTTGTTTATTTTTTGAAAAACATAAACTACAAACGCGTTTGGTAATTGATAAAATGTTTAAAAAAATTTAAAAATATAAAAAAAAAGTGAGAAATGATAAGTGGCGGCGGAAGACGGTAGTGGAAAGTGGTGACGGTGGGTGGTGGGTAACGGGCAGTGGTGGGTGGTGGCCGGTAGGTGGTGGTGGTAGACGGGTGGGTGACGGTGGCGGGTGGTGGTGGTGGTGACGAGTGGTAGCGAGTGGGTGGTGGTAGTGGGTGGGTGGCAGTGGCGGGTGGTGGGTGGTGAATGGTAGCGAGTGGGTGGTGATGGTGGTGGTGGTGGTAGGTGGGTGGCAGGTGGGTGGTGGTGGTGGGTGAGTGGGTGGGTGGGTGACGGTGGCGGATGGTAGCGAGTGGGTGGTGGTGGTGGCAGGTGGGTGGCAGGTAGGTGGTGGGTGGTGGTGGTGGTGGTGGGTGGTGGTGGCGGGTGGGTGGTTGGTGGTGGTGGGTAGCGGGTGGGTGGTTGGTGGTGGTGGGTGGCTGGTGGTGGCGAGTGGTGGATAGTGGTGGCAGGTAGGTAGTGAGTGGTGAGTGGCAAGTAGGTGGCGGGTGGTAGTGGCGAGCGGTGGATGGTAGTAGCGGGTGGTGGATGGTGGCAGGTGGATGACAGGTGGGTGATGGGTGGTGGTGGTGGTGGTGGTAAGGGATGGGTGGTGGTGGCGAGTGGGTGGTGGTGGCGGGTGGTGGCAGGTAAGTGGTGAGTCGGGGTGGCAGGTAGTGGCGGGGGGTGGGGGTGGGTGATGGTGGCGGTGGAAAATGGTGGCAAGTGGTGGCTAGTGTTGGGTGGTAAAAAAAAAAAAAACTCAAAACTCAAAATAGAAACACATTTTTTGTGTTTACATTTTTTGACCAAATTTATAAACTGAGACCACAAATTTATAAATCAAAAAGTTTACCAAACAAGTTTTTATTTGAGTTTTTAAAATTTTTGTAAATATAAACAGAAAACTGAAAACGTAAGTGTTACCAAACAGCACCTATAAATTGTGTTGTTTGCTCATTTTAAGGTTTGCGCCATCCAGATATTCAGAGATGAAGAAAATACAAAGTGTTTTATATTGGATAGTGTTTTATGAGTGTTTCCTTACTGATTTAAGAGTGATCAATGGATCTATGAACTTTAGATTTATTTTCTTTTATTCACAAAACAGAGAATTGTTCTTCAGTGGATTTCGAGAAACTTGAGCCTGAAGCTTTGGTAGATTCCGGAGTGGTTCATCGTCGTGGATTCGACATCGACCTTGTGGATTCAACATTGGACAAGACAATTTCGTGATAAAGACAATGGTGGAAAATGTGCATTGGAATCGGTTCAATTCGAATGTGAATTCGTTAGGTAATTGAGAGTACATTTGTTTAATTCCTTTTTGTCTTCTTAGTGGATTGTTTTGTAACTTTGGTCCATTTTTTTTTTAATCACAATTGGAGGCGCTCCAATTGTGATTTTTCCACGTTAAATCGTTGTGTTGATTTTTCTTTGATTGTTTGATTGAGATTATTACTTATTGTTTAAAAATTGAAACAAAATCACAAATCAATATCTTGAAAATTTTCAGTTGTCCTTTTTATTCTGTGAACTATTTTTGTATGGATTGAGATTCTATCCATTTTATAGGTGAAATTGAAAATTTCATTTTATGATCAATACTTGTAAAAAATTCCCGTCGACAAATATTTATTTGGAATAAGACTCTTTCACTTGGTGGTTGTGTAGTATCATTTAATGATGTGAAGTGTTTGGTTCAAATTTTATTGAGAAAAGTTTAATATCTTTTGATTATTATTTTTCTCTTATTATGATTGTTGTATTGAGTGAAATTAAATGGAGATCTCTATCATACGGAGATCATAAACAAATTTAGAATATAGCAAAGTGTAAGTATATTTTGTCACTCAAATTCATCACGTAAATTACACTAAATAAATCTCAACTACACCCTACATTACTTGTATATTTTTTTGGTTCAAAAATACTAAAGACCTGAAATATTCCATTAAAAATTTTATTATTTAGGGGTGGTTTGGGATATTTTAAATAAGTGTACTTTTTGACTTTTTATAAAATATGGATTGAGTATGGGTTGGATTTGAAGTGATATTACAGAGAGGTGATGTGACTTAAATAAGATGATGTGACTTAAATAAGATAATAATTTTTTGACTTTTTAACTTTTTTAGTATATGTCAAACAAGGCCTTAATGTTCGTTTGGATGTCCCATTAAGACTAAAATAGTCATATAAAATAAAATATGTTATGTTAATCAAATAGGATAAAATGTCACTTCTAACCTATAATCATTTTATTTTTTCTTTCATAAAAGTCAATAAAACTAAAAAAATCTATTCTAAATAAGACATTTTAACCCTAAACTAAAATGATCCAAAAAAAATTAAAATTCAACCTCCATTCCAAATAATCATTTTCACAAAAGTCAATAAAACTAAAAAAATCTATTTAAAATGAGACATTTTAACCCTAAACTAAAATGATCCCAAAAAAAAGAAAAATGCTTGGGAGCACTAATTAGTGCTCCCACTAATTAGGTGGCAGTGGGTCCCGCCATTAATGATGTGATGTTTTGATCTTGGAATTGTATTTTTTTTTATTTTTTTACTTTTTTAATGCATTAGTGCTATTAATGGTGATGTTTTTAATGGGATAAATCATTGTTGCAAAAAAAATTAAAATTCAACCTCCATTCCAAATAGCACTCACTTGAGTATTAAATAGGAAAATTTGAGGAGACCACACATGAGTGAGCGTGACAACCAACACCGACTTCATTCTTTCCCTTATATATTCTTTCTTACTGGCATTCCAATCCTTGCTACAACTCTCTCTCTCTCTCTCTCAAAAAAAAATGGGTTCAACAACACCACAACTATCTAGGGAAGTTCTACCTTACCTCAGGGTCTACAAAGATGGAACCATCGAAAGACTCGCCGGAACTGACGTTGTCCCAGCAACCTTCGACCCGAAAACTGGTGTTATCTCCAAAGACACCGTGATCATACCGGAGACCGGTGTCTCCGCCAGGCTCTACCGCCCCAAGCTCACACCGGCTCACAAGAAACTCCCCCTGGTGGTCTACTTCCACGGCGGCGCATTTTGCATATCCTCTGTTTCCGATCCCTTCTACCACCACTCTCTCAACGTACTTGTCTCCAAAGCCAACATCGTCCTCGTCTCCATCGACTACCGACTCTCGCCGGAGCACCCTCTTCCCACCGCCTACGCCGACTCCTACGCTGCCCTCCAATGGGTAGCTTCCCATTCCGGCGGCGGCGCCACTGCCGGCGGTGGTAGCGCGGAGGATTGGCTGAAAGATAACGTTGACTTTGACAAAGTGTTCTTGGCAGGGGATAGTGCTGGGGCAAATATTTCACACCATATTGCGATCCGGGTCGGGTCAGACCCAATCCAAGGCTTGAAGTTTCATGGTATTTTAATGATCCACCCGTATTTTTGGGGGGAGGTGCCGATTGGATCCGAGGTCACGGATCCGGTAAGGAAAGCTATGGTGGATTGTTGGTGGAGGTTTGTTTGCCCGTCGGATAAAGGAAATGATGACCCGCTTATTAACCCGTTTGTGGATGGATCCCCGAGTCTTTCCGGGTTGTGTTGTGACCGGGTTATTGTTTGTGTTGCTGGAAAGGACATATTGAGAGATAGAGGGAAGCTGTACTATGAGTCATTGGTGAAAAGTGAGTGGCAAGGGAAGGTGGAGTATGTGGAGATAGAGGGTGAAGATCATGTTTTTCACATCTTCAATCCATGGTGTGTGAAGGCTCTCAAGATGATCAACAGTTTGGCATCTTTCATAAATCAAGAGTGATATAGCTCTGTACTAGGTGCGCAAAATGAATTTTATAGAATAAAGCACAGATGTAATTCAAAATATTTATATCTACAAATATATATATATATATATATTTAGTAGCTCTAAAATAAGAGTTTTAAAGGAGTTCTAATGACGTGGCACTAGTCCATGTGTAATTATTGTTACTTTTTATTGATGTTTTTCGTTTTCTTTTGACTTGTCAACTCATTAAAACTCTATTTAGAGTTATTAAATTAGAGATATGTATCATTGTTTTTATATCTATAGATCTTTACCTTCTGTATTCGAAACTTTCTGTGTGCTGTAATTTCTTATTTTAGTTTTAGTGGTATACTAATGGGTAATTCATACAATGCACGAAAATTTAATTTCAAAATAAAAATTAATTTTCAGTATTAATATTTCATGTATAGAAAATTTTAATAATTGAAAGTTAAATACAAATAAATTTGTTAATGATTGATAAAAAAAATTTGTTACGGTGTGTGATTCTATGTAAAAAGCTTACAAAAACAATTTCTTTCAATATTAAAAAAAAGTTTATTCTCAATCTGAAATCAAATCTTCATTTGTGTTAATCAAATTTTAAAAAAAAATTATGAATTCCATTTGTATCAAAATATATTTTTTTGAAAAAAAATAAAAAAAAAGGAAAAAATTCTATAATATACAAATTATAACTCGGTTATAATTCATGGTGTATTGTTTTGGTTATTAATTGAAAAAGTCTTAACTAATTTATTATGTTTTTAGTATGTCTAAAGTGATGCATTGAATTTATAATTATGTTTCAAGTGGTATTTTATTTATTTAGATTTGTGCTTCAAATTGTGTTTGATTATGATCTATTAGAATATTTTTATATGACAACATTTAAGTATTTTATTACACGAAAAAGTGTTTAAGGTGGATTGACTCAAAAGTAGGATTTATATTTATATCAGTACGATCGTAAGAGTTATTCACATTGATATATAAAAAATTATAAATTTAAATTAAACAGCATCCTCAAAGAGAATCAGGTATAAAATCTCTATAAAATTAATAATTTTAGTTTTCAAAAGGGTTCTGATTAATTATGTGACACATCCAACCAAATTATTTTTGCATATCTTTTCTGGCAGAGCTCATAAAAGTGTATTACCAGTAATACTATAAATTCAAAAAATTTATTTAAAAATTATTCAAGAAACATTAATAAGTGCCTTAAATATACACAATCATTTTCGATAATTTAAAATAATACTCCACACTATTTATCATTTGACATTTGTTAATTTATCTTCTAAAAACTTAACAAAAAAAAGTATTGAGTTACATTATTTTAATCAATTAATATCAAATTGGATGCTACACATGTATCTAAATCAATTTTAGAAATATAATTTCTGATAAAAAATCACAATAGAATTAATTTTAATTAATGTAATGATATTTTATATTATGAGATAAATTATTATATTTTTTAATATATATATTTTACAATCATTTACCACAAAATGTAAATTACAATTATAGATATTAGTGTTGGGTGTTTGATTTATATGTTGAAAATGATTTTATGAGTAGCATCTATTTTGACAGTGCACTATTCATGCACTGTTCATCACAATGCATAATTTATTTTATATATTATATTGTATATTTACTATTCATCAAGCAATGTTTTCTCTATTTACTTGTTGAAAAATAAAACCTTACATGTGAGCTACTCATCTTTTGAATAAATTCATTTTTTCACGTGCTCAAATCTTCAGCATGGAACATCCATATATGTTTTCCTCCGCGAAGCATGCTTAATTCTTCTACGATTTGCCATTTGCATGCTGTCTGCAACGACTACTTTTTTGAAAATTATATAAGAGACGCTCTAATTGAAGAAAAGTAGATTTACGGAGAAAAGAAAAGTAAGATAAGTGGTGAAATAGTTGTGATATTCAATAGAGTTCTCAAATTATTTCGTGGTGCATTTTTATTGAGTTATAATTGTTTTTGAGAGAAAATTTATTGAGAATTTGAGTTTTTATTATAAAAGAGTTCTCTATCCTTTATTTTTATTCTTGTAAAAAGAGTGACGTTTTGTGAGTGATTTTATTTTTTTGATAAAATCACTTGGGTTAGGTGTGACTAGCGCCGGATTCACAACTAGTTAGTTGAAGTGATCGGGGTTGATCAATTGTTAAGATTCGTTAACACTTGTGAAGGTAGGAGTGTAACTACTATTTGACGAATAATGAAAAAATTTCAAAGAGGATTTTGAAGAGTGGACGTAAGTTTGGTATGAGTCGAACCATTATAAGCTCTATGTTTACTTTCTCTTCCCTTCGCTTTATTTATGTTTATTAGTATTATTTATATTGTTTCATATTTTATTTATTTATTTTTCATTTGGATTAAATTTTAATTTATTACTCTTATCTTTATTGCTTCATATTTTTATTTGTTTATTATTTGGGTTAATTTTTTTTTTAATTTAGTAATTTATTTAGAAACTCAATTCACCTCCCTTTTGAGCTGCTTTCTGGACAACAAGTAATATAAAACTAAAAGTGATTCTAATTATTTAATTTTATTTTTATTTTTATATTTATTTGGAAATTGAAAATATGTAGAAATAGAACTACACAAAATTTATTTAAAAAATTAAATATAAATATGTTGTGATTGGATTACGAAAAAAATATATAAATTAATTATGTAGGGTATCGATTTTTTCTTTAATATTCTCTTTGAATTATTCATATATATTGCATATAGGTATATAAAATTTAAATTAAATATAAATATTTTGTAATAAATAATTTCATGTTAAATAAAAAATTAAATATAAATTAATATTAATAGATAAAAAATATAAAATAAAAAAATAATTTGATCCGTGTGATATACATAATTAAGCATATTTTATCTTATTTATTTATTTGTATATCGAGATAATTATTTTTTTCAAATATCGTAATAATTAAATTATAATTATATATAGAAAATAAGTATTTCTCAAATAGAGTTCATATAAAATTGATTATTATAATTGAAATTGAATTTGTATAGAACTTTATATATGTAAATAGAAAAGGCAATATGACTTTTTTTTAAAAAAAAATAAACCTTTAAAATGTGCATTAAAAAAAAATACTAGTTATATATATATATATATATATATATATATGGGGTCATGGTCTAAATTTTGTGACCTTTATATAATAAATTAAAATAAATAAAAGGATTCAATAAAAGTTCTAATAAAAAAATTAAATAAAATAACATACACATTGGATTCAATAGAATAGTATAATTCAAATATCTGATCACATTACTAAACAAACATAGAATTTAATAGAATAGTCCAATTCAGACATTATGACTAAACAAATACGTGATACAAATCCAGTTCAATTAAATAATTCAGAGACATATCTCAAAACTAACAATCTGATGAATTATAATCTTTCCTTATCCAATCCATTCAAACAAACACACTCTACAAGTGGGGTAATTATTCAATAATCTCGGAACATGGATACGTGATATTCCATAGTATTATGATTGGTAGAGAATGTGAGTATATGAGGTATTGTATTGGGTAATTAGAAAATATGAAAGTAGGGATGGCAATTTGAACCCGATCCGACGGGAACCCGATCCCCTGACCCCGATTAAAATGGGTTTTTCCCGAAAATTTTCCCCATAGGGGCGGGGATGGTATTGAAAATTAAATCCCCGACGGTTCTCCGGCCGGGGCCAGGGACGGGGATAGGTTTCCCCCGCCCCCGCTCCTGCCCAGTCTCGGCCCGAATAATCCCCGAATAATTCCCTTAACATTCCCCGAATATTCCTCATATATATATATATATATATAATACATGTTTATGTTTACGGTTGAGTTGTCTGCCTCTCTCTCTCTCACTCACTAACACTCTCACCTCTCAACCTCTCTCTCTCTTTGCTGCAGCTGTTCCTCACGACATCGGCATCGGCATCGGCGTCGGCGTCGGCGTCGGCCGCGGTGGCGACTCCTCCACTGTCCTCTCCCTCCTCCTATCTCGTTGATCTCCGATCTCGCCGAACTCACCCATCTCGCCGATCTTTCCGATCTCACCGATCTCCCTCCTCGTCAACCAAGGCAGGCAAATGAAGTGTGTAATATGAAGGACACACCTGGCTGGTCACAAAACGACGAGGGACGACTTCTAACTGGATTCTCTGCTTGGCCGATGTTGATTGCTTTTTAGGAGGATTCCCTTTTGAACGGGAGGGATTAGACTTGGAGTGTTTTTAGAAGATAACGATCTTTCTGATCTCACCGATCTCCTTCCTCAAGAACATTACGGCGACGCCTTTCCCTTGCCGGACTCCGACGCCTTGATCTGTATCAATATTGATGATTTTGGTGATTGTTATTGATTTTGATCTCTCTGATTTTGTTGATTTTGATCTATTGTGTATGATGATGTCGCTGCCTTGATCTGTATTATTGAATTTTTTTTTTCTTTTTGACCGGGGAATTTTCGAGGTCAGGAAAACTTGATCCCCATTAGGGGGCGGGGACGGGGACGGTGGTAGGTTTCCCGTCGGGGATCGGGGCCGGGAACAGGGGGATTATCACCATCGGGGATCGGGGACGAGGAGTGTGATCCCCGGCTCCACCCCGACCCGTTGCCATTCCTATATGAAAGGACATATTAATGCCTCGTTTGGAAACATGCTAATGTTTTGACTTTTTGATTAAAATATGATGTAAAAACAAAAAACTAATATGTTTGGAATAAATTTTTAATTTTTTATGAAAAGATGTGCAAAAAGTAAAAAAAAAATAGAATATTTAATTTTTTGGTATAAGTTGTTGATTTTTTAATTTTTTTAATGATTTTTTGACTTATATTTAAAATCACCACTTATTAAATGAGACCTAAATAATAATTGATTAAAGAGGATAACTACTCTGAAAATATTTAATAATTTCGCCTATAAGTGCATGGGGGGTTTGATATATGTCGGCCCTGTTTGGTAGGGCTTATTTCCAGTTTATTTCAACTTTTAGCTTAATTTAAGCTATTTTGATGTATTTGGTTCAGCTTAACAATACAGTTTATACCTTTTTGTAATTCAAAAATCAACTTATTCTTTGAGTGAGAGAGAAAAAGCTTAATTTATAAGTCAAAAATCAACTTATATTTACAATTATAAATTTGGGAGCTTTTTTGATAAATCCATTTTCTAAGAGCTTTATTCCATCCAACCCATATTCTTTTTGACTATTCCATTAGGTCCAATTTGAGATAAGAAGACCAAAATATCCTTTTCATCTACTTATGTTCCATTTAGTTCACATTATTTTCTTATATTTCAATAAGTCCTATGGGTGACATAATTACAAAAATACCCTTAATGTGAATGTTCACACCGTCAACGTAAATGTTCATATCGTCAATGTGTAGGGGCCGGGCCCATGTCGATCCTCGTGGGTGCCCGGAAAAATTCGAGTTGGGCCGGGCCGGCCCACAGGCCAAAAAAATAGGCCCGGCTCGGCCTGTTGATAATATGAATATTCACATTGACAAGTTAACATTCACATTGATAGGAGTGTAAAATTAGCCTGCGGCCCGTGGGCGGCCCGAAAACAGCCCGCCGCCAGGGGCGAGCCCGGACCGGCCCGTTCACAATGTGAATATTCACATTGACATATTAACATTAACAATAACATTGACAAGAGTGTAAAATTGGCCCATGATCCGTGGGCAACCCGAAGCCCGGGCCCGGGTCGGGGCGGGCCCGGCCCGGCCCGTTGACAATGTGAATATTCACATTGATATGTTAACATTCACATTGATAGGAGCGTAAAATTAGTCCGCGGCCTGTGGCCGGCCCGAAACCCGCCCGCGACTCGTGGGCTGCCTTGGGCCCGGCCCGACCCGTTGATAATGTGAATATTCACATTGACATGTTAACATTCACATTGATAAGAGTATAAAATTAGCCTGCGCCCCGTGGCTGCTCGAAACTAGCCTACGGCCCGTGGGCGGCCCGGGGTGGGCCCGGCCCGGCCTGTTGACAATGTGAATATTCACATTGACATGTTAACATTCACATTGATAAGAGTGTAAAATTGACTCGCGTCCCATGGACGGCACGAAACCCGTGGGCGGCGCGGGGCGAGCCCGGTCCGGCTCGTTGACAATGTGAATATTCACATCGACATATTAACATTCACATTGATAGGAGTGTAAAATTGGCCCGTGGCCCGTGGGCGGCCCGAAACCTGCCCGCTGCCCAGGGCGGGCCCGGCCCAGCTCGTTGACAATGTGAATATTCACATTGACATATTAACATTAACATTGATAAGAGTGTAAAATTGGCCCGTGACCCGTGAGCAGCCCGAAGCCCGGCCGGGGCGAGCTCGGCCCGTTGACAACGTGAATATTCATATTGACATATTAACATTCACATTGATAAGAGTGTAACATTAGCCCGTGCCCCGTGGCTGCCCGAAATACGCCTACGGCCCGTGGGCGGCCCGAGGCGGGCCCGGCCCGGCCTGTTGACAATGTGAATATTCACATTGGTATGTTAATATTCACATTGATAAGAGTGTAAAATTGACTCGCGTCCCACGGGCGGCCCGGGTTTGGGTCCGGGCCTACCCCGGGCCACGGGCGAGCTTCGAACAGCAGACAAATTTTACATTCCTATCAATGTTAATGTTAACATGTCAATGTGAATATTCACATTGTCACGGGTCGGGCCAAGCCCGCTTCGGGCTGCGATCAGGCTTCGAGCCGCCCACGGGCTGCGGGCCAATTTTACACTCCTATCAATGTGAATGTTAACATGTCAATGTGAATATTCACATTGCCAACGAGCCGGGCCCGCCCCGGCCTGAGGTCAGGCTTCGGGCTGCACACAGGTCACGGGCCAATTGTACACACTTATCAATGTGAATGTTAACATGTCAATGTGAATATTCACATTGTCAACAGGCCGGGCCGGGCCCGCCCTGGGCCACCCACGGGCCGTGGGGGGGTTTCGGGCAGCCACGGGGCGCGGGCTAATTTTACACTCCTATCAATGTGCATGTTAACATGTCAATATGAATATTCACATTGTCACGAGTCGGGCCAAGCCCGCCTCGGGCTGCGGTCAGGCTTCGGGCCACCCACGGGCTGCGGGCCAATTTTACACTCTTATCAATGTGAATGTTAACATGTCAATGTGAATATTCACATTGTCAACAGGCCGGGCCAGGCCGTGCTGGGCCCGCTCCGGGCAGCGGGCAGGCTTTTGGCCGTCCATGGGCCGCAGGTCAATTTTATACTCTTATCAATGTGAATGTTAACATGTCACTGTGAATATTCACATTGTTAACGGGCCGGACCGGGCCCGCCCCGGCCCGCCCATGGACCGCGGGTGGGTTTCGCGCCACCACGGGACGGGGGCCAATTTTACACTCCTATTAATGTGAATGTTAACATGTCAATGTGAATATTCACATTGTCAACGGGCCGGGCCGGGTCGGCCCGCCCTGGACTGCTGTCCAATTTTATACTCTTATCAATGTGAATGTTAACATGTCAATGTGAACATTCACATTGTCAACAGGCAGGGCCGGGCCCGCCCACGGCCCGTGGGCGGGTTTCGGGCAGCCATGAGGTGCGGGCTAATTTTACACTTCTATCAATGTGAATGTTAACATGTCAATGTGAATATTCACATTGTCAACGGGCCGGGCCGGGCTCGCCCCGGGCAGCGGGCGGGCTTTTGGCCGCCCATGGGCCGCGGCCCAATTTTATACTCTTATCAATGTGAATGTTAACATGTCAATGTGAATATTCACATTGTTAATGGGCCGGACCGGGCCCGCCCCGGGCCGCCCATGGGCCGCGGGCGAGTTTCGCGCTGTCACGCGACGGGGGCCAATCTTACACTCCTATTAATGTGCATGTTAACATGTCAATGTAAATATTCACATTGTCAACGGGCCGGGTCGGGTCCGCCCTGGGCTGCTGTCCAGTTTTATACTCTTATCAATGTGAATGTTAACATGTCAATGTGAACATTCACATTGTCAACAGGCCGGGCCGGGCCCGCCCACGGTCCGTGGGCGGATTTTGGGCAGCCACGAGGCGCGGGCTAATTTTATACTCCTATCAATGTGAATGTTAACATGTCAATGTGAATATTCACATTGTCAACGGGCCGGGCTGGGCCCGCCCCGGGCCGCGGGCGGGCTTTTGGCCGCCCATGGGCCGCGGCCCAATTTTATGCTCTTATCAATGTGAATGTTAACATGTCAATGTGAATATTCACATTGTCGATGGGCCAGACGGGGGCCACCCCGGGCCGGCCATGGGTCGCGGGCGGGTTTCGGGCCGCCACGGGACGGGGGTCAATTTTACACTTCTATTAATGTGAATGTTAATATGTCAATGTGAATATTTACATTGTCAACGGGCCGGGCCCGCCCCAGCTCGCGGCCGGGTTTCGGGCCGCCCACGGGCCAATTTTACAATCCTACCAATGTGAATTTTAAAATATGAATGTTCACATCATTAAATTGCTAATCGTTTAAAAAATATTTATAAGGGTATCAAAATTAAATATAAGGGTATAAGTGTCCAAGAAAATAGTGTAAATCAAGAAAATGGATTTTATGGAATAAAACTATACATACATGGGACTAAATGGGTTAAAAAATTCCTTCATGGACTTCTTGGGTTAAAACACTTCTAAATTAGACTTATCAATAAAAATTCCTATAAATTATAAATTATTAAATTATAAATTATAATTACTTTTTCACATTTCTACCAAACGGGCAGTTGCTTTCATGGTCGGTACACTGATAAATGATCCGGAGACTTCTTTTCCGGCTGACGTGCCAATAATGTTTGCCAGAAGTTCTCGCTTCATTAATCGACATTAATGTATATATATTTTATAAACATTTCTAGAACCGTAATTGTTTTTTACAGTATTTTATTTTTCAAACTTTAGCCGGCCTATAAATCAAAAATAATATATATAGACGACAGAAAAAAGAAAGGTCCTATGCTGCCTTATGTCGGATAATCTTTATTGTATTTAAAAATTAAATTTTATTGTGCATTTAACAATAATTAGAATATAAAAGAAATAAAAGAAATGAGAGAATTTGTTTGATTACAAAAATCAAATTAGAAAAATTAAATAAAATAAATAAAAATATATTTTTATTTTGTTACAAAAACAAAATCAAAATCTGATTTAAATAAATAAATAAAAACAGAAAATAAATAACCAATTTACTTGATTAATTTGTTGAATAATATTCTAATCAAATCTAGTGTTAGACACTGTATCCTTAAAACAGATTCGTCATCTCCACGGTACTTTCAGAATGTGGACGTTTATCTTCCAGGACGAAATGATCAACAGCAAACAATAGCAGCACTACAAATTGTTTGCTCAACGAACACACTGAGTGTTTACACTCTTTCTCACAGAAATTAAAATACAGCAAAATGCAGAGAATTTTAGCAGAGGAGAAGTACGAAGTTTGTTATTAAAAAAACAAATGAGGAACTGTCTATTTATATAGGTGAAGTGGTGGCTGCTCAATTTGAATCCAACAGGTAGCAAATATGTTTTGAACAGATACAGCACCTGTTCGGTTTGAATTTGAATAGATAACCGAATTTGATTTGAATCTCAAACAGGTAAAACAGTTTTGGGTTTGAATCTGGACAGATTTAGATCTATCTGTACAAAATTTTGAAGAGGTGCAACAATTTTGAATTTAAAAATTGAAATTTAAATTGGACAAATTTCATTTTACCAAAAAATAAAATTGAATTCAAATATTTTTGGCCCAAAAAAATTAGTATTGGGCCGGACAAGCCCAACCCAACCTCACACTCGCGCCCAAGCCAAGCCCATCCTGCCAGCGCGTGTGGTGATTTTTAGGTCCAATGGGTCTAGCCCATTTTACCCATAATCTCTCTCTCTACAAAACTTAGGTACCCCTTGAGGCACACCCCAAGTTCCAATCATATGCCTTATAAACCCACTCAAAACTTCTCACCAAATCAATGTGGGACAAGCCATTTCCAAACCTTTAACGATTTTTCACAAACACTCTATTTTCATGGAGCACACTTTAGCTTCAATTTCTCATTCACTCGATGATGGTTTTGAGCAACCAAATATATCATGTGAATCACAACGCGACATAGAACGTGTTATCACTTTGACTCGCCATTTTTAGCGCATGGGTCTCACCTAAATAATAGACCAAAGTTAGAAAAAAATTCTGTTTTTTACCCAGAATTTTCCAACAATTTCTAACACTTTACCCAAAAAAAATTAAGAAAACTTTTAACAAAGTTCAATAACTTAAACCATCTTTAATGGCACATTAAATTTGAATAAAAATTCAAGTAAAAGATTCATTTGATATCAAGTATTCTAACGAAATATTTTGAAATTTTATCAGAATACCGGTCGACTAAGCGAACGATCGGGAGGATGTCTAGCTAGTTGACTGGCTAGTATAAATTTTGCACAAATTTTTACTTTGAGGTAGTCATTCGAACGAACTACCGAGCGGTCGATCGGCCAGTGTAATTTTTTCACAGATTTTTTGTCTTGAGGTAGTCATTTGGAGAATATCCAGAGAAACATCCGGTGGTGACAATTCAACCACAATAAAGAGTGATTTGATGAAAGGTACATTAATCTTCAGTTTGATAAAAAAAAAAAACAAAAATCTAAATTTAATGATATCGTTAAAAAAATAAAAATTAACTTTTTTATCAAATTTAAATTTGATAAACCATTGAAAATAATCGTATTACACAGATAATATAAACACAAGTGGCCAGAGTTAGACCACTTGTTTGTTTGAAGGATTAGGGGGTGGGATTGGACTATTAGTCCCACCAGACTAATAGTCCATTGTTTGTTTTATTTTTTTTGTTCCGGACTAATAGTCCTCCCGGACTATTAGTCCTACAAATATGGGACTATCCTATCCCATGGGAGAGGGTGGGATAGAAACCATGGGATTGGTATCTCATGGGATTATTTTGTGAAATGTCCATTTTACCCTCCATGCTATTACTCAGCAAAAATTAGAAAATGATAAAATAGTCTTTTGAACATTTATAAATTATTTTTTTAGTGTTGTTAATTTAAAATTATATATTAAATAAAAAATTTTAATTATAAATTATAAATTAAATTTAATTAAAAATAATAAATTATAAATTATGGCCTTATAAATTAAATTTTTTTTAGTGTTGTTAAAAAATTAAATTTACATATTAAATTAAATTATTTTTTTAGTGTTGTTAATTTAAAATTATATATTAAATAAAAAATATAAATTATAAATTAAATTTATTTTAAAATAATAAATTATAAATTATGGCCTTATAAATTAAATTTTTTTAGTGTTGTTGAAAATTTAATTTATATATTAAATAAAATTATTTTTTATTGTTGTTAATTTAAAATTATATATTCAATAAAAAATATAAATTATAAATTATAAATTTAATTTAATTGAAAATAATAAATTAAAATGATTAAAATATTGTGCAAAAAATAAAATAAAACAAATTTTTATTTAATCTAGTTTAAAATAATTAAAATATTAAAGCGATGTTTAATATTGTAATTATTTAGTAAATAATTGAAAAGAATAAAATAGTCATTTGAGCATTTATCCTTCTCCATAATATCCCAAACAAACACTGGATAACTAAAAATAGTCCAATCCAGACATCTAATCCCATGACTAAACAAACATATGATACAAATTTAGTCCAACTAAATAATTTAGGAACAATGTATCCTAAAACTAATAATCTAATGAATTACAATCCCCTCATTCAGTCCGTCCAAATAAACGCACCCTAATTTCTTGGTGAGGTGTAAAGACTCTTCTCCACTAAGTCCATTGTTTGTTAGTACAATACTGTTATATATTGTTTTATTTTGCCTCCGTTTGGGAAGTGGATTGGCTTTTTAACTTTTTGGCTTTTTAGCTATTTTAGCCTGGTTTAGGAAGGACTTTTTGGCTTTTTGGCTTTTTTGACTTTTTTTGTGAGAGAGGATTGTAATGATTATGGGTTGGATTTGATGTTTTGTTTTTTGTGGCTAAAAAGCCTATTTTGTTTTTTGTGGCTATTTTAGCCAAAAAAGCCTGGCTTTTTTCTTCCCAAACGGAGCCAAACTATTATTATTTTATATACATGATCAGTCTTAAATCACAAGCAATAATGTAAGTATTGATAAAATTTAAGATCTCAACCAAAGGGTGGGCGACATTGTGGTTAAGGCTTGGGGTTTAAGTCCTAAGGTCACAAGTTCAATTCCCCTCTCCCTTGGGCTAATTTCCTGGGCAAAGTATAGTTGGTTAGGAGGTTGGACCTCAAGTTGTCTAATCAGCACCTGACGTGGGTTCAATGCTCCCCCGCTTTGCGAGTCCTGACTTAAGCGAAGTTTGTCTTGCGAGGTCGAGGCAAGTTCTCAGGTTATAGTCTCCTCGCTCGGAACGACTAATAGGACGCCCTGGTAATCTCTGCAAGGGGCGCTGCCTTGGACCTGTGGGAGAGTAGGGAGGATTTTCCTGCAACAAAAAAAAAAATTTAAGATCTCGAATCATTAACATTGGTTAAGGTACACATAAGTTAATTCAAACATCTAATTATTTTTTTTAAAAAAAGATACACAATAATAACAAAAAATAGTGACATATAACATGACATTGTTAATAATACCATGATTAACGCATTTTTTTTGGTTTATTATACGATGTGTCACTATTTTATTAATATAAGACATTAAAAAATTAATATGAACGGATATCAATTAAAAACAATTATGTATTTGTCTTGGTATTTTTGCTTAATTAATTTAATCACCTACTTTGAATCCCAAACATAAATAAATAATAACATACAAAAAGAGACTTGTGACTTTTGACGTAAAAAGCTATACAAATTTATTTTCCTACAAGACCTAGTCTACCTAACCAATCCACTATTACGAAAAAAAAAAAAACCAAATTACAAGGTATAACTTACTACTCAATCCCGCTTAAATTCGTGCGTCTAGGTATTGTTTGGTAAGTTGATTTGTGGTTAAAATAGTCACAAAAAATAAAATACGTTATTTTAACCACAACAAATAAAACATCATATTCAATTCATAATCATTACACTATTTTCTCACAAAAAAAAATAAAAAAAGTCAAAAAATTCATTTTAAATCAAACTTTTTAACCCAGACTGAAATAACTAAAAAAATCAAAAAGCTAACCCATTTTCTAAACGGAAGCAAAGATGTTTTGAATCCATAAACTTGAAAGTGTACTTTTTATACTGATTGAATTCATAATTTGTTTTCAATGAATCGTAGGAATTTAAAATAAAATTATAAAAAAATTAATACAATACTCACATGATTATAAAACTGTCTCCCATACTCCACACAGCAAACATTGAATAGAATATTTAATAATTTTTTAAAAATCTAACATTTTTAATTCCTGCACTTTGTTGCACAACTGACACAAATATCACTTCAAATAATTGAAGACTTTTGAAACCATATTGGACGAATTTTTGGTGGGTCCCATGAATTTTTATTTAATTGAAATTTTAAAAAAAATTAATTTGGTAGAAAATGAATTCAAGAAAAAAAAGCCCTTTTATATAATTTTTTAAGGTAAAAATATTTTTTAAAAATTTAAAAATATCAACTTTTATGTTTACTTTTGTCAAATGAATTTTTATTTTTTTTAAAAAATTATCATTATAATATTAACCTTGTTTTTGTGTAATGCTGTCATTAGATTCCACTTGTTTTTGTCATGTTGCTTCATGCCAAGCTTTGTGAAAAAATAAGCAAATGAAAGAAACACTTTTACATATCAGGATTAAAAAAATTTGA
The DNA here is from genome assembly GCF_055761805.1 of Camellia sinensis. Taxonomy (NCBI): domain Eukaryota; kingdom Viridiplantae; phylum Streptophyta; class Magnoliopsida; order Ericales; family Theaceae; genus Camellia; species Camellia sinensis. The sequence goes on along the minus strand of NW_028129178.1, from coordinate 5,695,218 downwards.
GTGTAGTAGCCATTATCTTTTTCTTTTTTCTTTTTTCTTTTAAGTGGGGGAACACTAGACATAAGTGACAAAAACTCTTTGGTGAGATGTAAAGGCTCAACAAATTGGCTTCTTGTTTGTGAATTGAGAACTGCTATATATTGCTTGTCTTTTTTTTTCTTTTTTTTTAATACTATTTTATATCACTGTATACATAATATTATATTATTTACTTTCATTATTTTTTTAATGATTGTTTCCCATCAATGAATAAATCATGCGTACCTACGCAGACGATGACAACAACAACAAAAAAAAAAAAAAAAAAAAAAAGAAAAAAAGAATAGAAGAATAGAAAAGAAATTGATGACATGTAACATTTCTCCGGCCAATAATATTATGATGAATACATTTTCTTATCAAATATTTTTGAATCTGGAAAAAGATGCGGATCCTCGCGACCCCCACTAGCTTGTGATTGTTTTTTTTTTTTCTTTTTTCTTCTCTAATCACCAATCTCCACGTTGGGAGGGAGGTGGTGGAGGTGGAGGCTTGAGAGGTCTCAATCACTTCCGTTTTGAACCTTGCTATCAAATACCAAGCTTTGTATAAAAAATAAGCACGGAAGAAGCTCTTCTATAACTCAGGATTCCAATAATTTTGTTAAATAAATGTATTGCTTTCGTCATTGAAAGCTAAGCTTTATCAATCATAAAGTTTGTTTCCATTATCGTTAGACTTTGGTTGATGAAAGTGGTGTTTTTTCCCAACTTTTCTTTGACTAGTGATATTTTTTTTGTTTCTAACTTCAAATTGCTCTGTCAAATCCAAAACTTGTGTTGGTCCACAAAACAGATTTAGGATCCGTGTTGTTGAATTTCTAATAAGAAACTAACCGACCTTTTAATTTTGAGGCATTTATATTTTATCACAAGTACAAAAGATTGACTTAACGTTAAAAAAAAAAAAAATCTAAATTGGGAAAAATTAATGTTCTTACCCCTTACTTAAATAATTATCAATAATGATAATTGTTCAATAATCTTGATATTCCATAATATTGTCGTTAGTTCGGGATGTAAGAAAAATCGAAAAATGAAAAAAATAGACTAAACTTGTTAAACTAAATCAAACTGGCTACATTTGATCGGTTTTTTAATATAAATCGATTTGGGAGGTTTTAAAATTATTTTTCGATTTTTGGTTTTCGATTTTGTACCGATTTACGTATCTTGTGAACCGAATTAAACCGAAATCGACCAAAAATTTTGCATATTAAACATAATATATATTAAATATATAATGAAATTGGTTGAGTATAAAGTTCAGTTGACTCACTTAATTGTTTATTTTTTCTTAAATATTTCAAATTTGATAATAGATATTGACAATGTGATAAGCTGTTTGTTTGCCACTCATATATGCTTGAGTCAAGTTATGCTACTACTATGCCTATACGGCTATATCAGATGTTTATGTCGTTTTTAATTTTTTATTTTGAGTTGATAAACTTGTGATTCAGTCTTATGAGATAATAGTTTTAAACTTTGATTTTATTTTGGTGTCAAGACTTTTGGTTTTTAGATTATATTTTGTTTCTAATTCTACTTCAATAAAAGCTTTAACACTTAGGAGTTGTTTGAGAAGTGGGTTTGGGGCTAAAATAGCCACAAAAAATAAAATAGACTTTTTAGTCCCAATAAGACAAAACATCACATTCAACTCATAATTATTACATTCTTTTTTCTCACAAGAAAGTCAAAAAAGTCAAAAGCCCTTCCTCAATCAGATTTTTTAGCCCTAAGCTAAAATAGTCAGAAAAGTTAAAAAGCCAAAAAACCTACCCACTTCCCAAACCAAGCCTTAGTATTTATTAATTCTTTTGTTTGTATTTTTGTGTGAGGATTGGATTGGATTGGATTGGATTGGATATTGAAGTAATATACAAATGACTAATTCAAAATTTTTATATAAATTATTTACTATATTACAAATTTGAGAAGTAACTCAAATTTAAAATGTCATAAATTGAAAACTACACCGAGCTGAATCACTTGAATTAGTGCAGTTTGGTGCAATTTACTAAAAATTTCAATCTATATCAATTCTCAATACAATAGAATCGACTTTATTAGTTCAATGTAAAATTTTACCTAAACACTGACTATTCCAAACCGATTACATCCCTAATTGTTGTGTCTTGTAATTTTTCATGTATCTAAAACATCATATAAATAATAATTTATTACGTTATACTCCAAGACTTTCTGATTATTTTAAAACAACAAAATAGACTTTACTATTTAATCAATGAATTAGAAGATTTACCATTCTACATGCTTTTTTTTCAAAGTATAAAACAATATTATATTATGAAACAGATCATTTGTCATAATAATTAAAAAGTTAACAAAATTTACTTAACCGCTAAATATCAAGCCCACTAAATCAAGCCCAACAACTACTTACCCTACTGGCATTCTATATTCTGCTATGTTGACTAACAGATGCACTTAAAAAAAAACAAAAAGTGAGATTTTAAAAAAACTTCCACTATTATATATACAATGATGTGATATTATGTGTTAATTTTCGATTTTCTATATATTCAATGATATAGGGCCTACTCTCTTGTCACGTCAATTGTCGATGAATTTGTGAATTTAAAATGTGAGAATGTAACATTGCTCAAAAAAAGAACATCAATTGTGAATGAATTTTTGAGTTTGAAATGTAGAGACGTAACATTACTTAATAAAATATATATAAAAAAAGAAGAAAATATCCGCATCACCCAAATCCAAACTCGCATAACTTCACCGACAGAACCCATTGCTTTGTTTTCAAAAACTTGGAGAGAAGGAAGTCTCATGCTCTACTCATTTTGGTTCCAACTCCATATTCACAAATATCCGTTTCATTACAAATAAATAAATAAATAAAATTGAATAATAAATAACCAATTTACTTGATTAATTTGTTGAATAATATTCTAATCAAATCTAGTGTTAGACACTGTATCCTTAAAACAGATTCGTCATCTCCACGGTACTTTCAGAATGTGGACGTCTATCTTCCAGGACGAAATGATCAACAGCAAACAATAGCAGCACTACAAATTGTTTGCTCAACGAACACACTGAGTGTTTACACTCTTTCTCACAGAAATTAAAATACAGCAAAATGCAGAGAATTTTAGCAGAGGAGAAGTACGAAGTTTGTTATTAAAAAAACAAATGAGGAACTGTCTATTTATATAGGTGAAGTGGTGGCTGCTCAATTTGAATCCAACAGGTAGCAAATATGTTTTGAACAGATACAGCACCTGTTCGGTTTGAATTTGAATAGATAACCGAATTTGATTTGAATCTCAAACAGGTAAAACAGTTTTGGGTTTGAATCTGGACAGATTTAGATCTATCTGTACAAAATTTTGAAGAGGTGCAACAATTTTGAATTTAAAAATTGAAATTTAAATTGGACAAATTTCATTTTACCAAAAAATAAAATTGAATTCAAATATTTTTGACCCAAAAAAATTAGTATTGGGCCGGACAAGCCCAACCCAACCTCACACTCGCGCCCAAGCCAAGCCCATCCTGCCAGCGCGTGTGGTGATTTTTAGGTCCAATGGGTCTAGCCCATTTTACCCATAATCTCTCTCTCTACAAAACTTAGGTACCCCTTGAGGCACACCCCAAGTTCCAATCATATGCCTTATAAACCCACTCAAAACTTCTCACCAAATCAATGTGGGACAAGCCATTTCCAAACCTTTAACGATTTTTCACAAACACTCTATTTTCATGGAGCACACTTTAGCTTCAATTTCTCATTCACTCGATGATGGTTTTGAGCAACCAAATATATCATGTGAATCACAACGCGACATAGAACGTGTTATCACTTTGACTCGCCATTTTTAGCGCATGGGTCTCACCTAAATAATAGACCAAAGTTAGAAAAAAATTCTGTTTTTTACCCAGAATTTTCCAACAATTTCTAACACTTTACCCAAAAAAAATTAAGAAAACTTTTAACAAAGTTCAATAACTTAAACCATCTTTAATGGCACATTAAATTTGAATAAAAATTCAAGTAAAAGATTCATTTGATATCAAGTATTCTAACGAAATATTTTGAAATTTTATCAGAATACCGGTCGACTAAGCGAACGATCGGGAGGATGTCTAGCTAGTTGACTGGCTAGTATAAATTTTGCACAAATTTTTACTTTGAGGTAGTCATTCGAACGAACTACCGAGCGGTCGATCGGCCAGTGTAATTTTTTCACAGATTTTTTGTCTTGAGGTAGTCATTTGGAGAATATCCAGAGAAACATCCGGTGGTGACAATTCAACCACAATAAAGAGTGATTTGATGAAAGGTACATTAATCTTCAGTTTGATAAAAAAAAAAAACAAAAATCTAAATTTAATGATATCGTTAAAAAAATAAAAATTAACTTTTTTATCAAATTTAAATTTGATAAACCATTGAAAATAATCGTATTACACAGATAATATAAACACAAGTGGCCAGAGTTAGACCACTTGTTTGTTTGAAGGATTAGGGGGTGGGATTGGACTATTAGTCCCACCAGACTAATAGTCCATTGTTTGTTTTATTTTTTTTGTTCCGGACTAATAGTCCTCCCGGACTATTAGTCCTACAAATATGGGACTATCCTATCCCATGGGAGAGGGTGGGATAGAAACCATGGGATTGGTATCTCATGGGATTATTTTGTGAAATGTCCATTTTACCCTCCATGCTATTACTTAGCAAAAATTAGAAAATGATAAAATAGTCTTTTGAACATTTATAAATTATTTTTTTAGTGTTGTTAATTTAAAATTATATATTAAATAAAAAATTTTAATTATAAATTATAAATTAAATTTAATTAAAAATAATAAATTATAAATTATGGCCTTATAAATTAAATTTTTTTTAGTGTTGTTAAAAAATTAAATTTACATATTAAATTAAATTATTTTTTTAGTGTTGTTAATTTAAAATTATATATTAAATAAAAAATATAAATTATAAATTAAATTTATTTTAAAATAATAAATTATAAATTATGGCCTTATAAATTAAATTTTTTTAGTGTTGTTGAAAATTTAATTTATATATTAAATAAAATTATTTTTTATTGTTGTTAATTTAAAATTATATATTCAATAAAAAACATAAATTATAAATTATAAATTTAATTTAATTGAAAATAATAAATTAAAATGATTAAAATATTGTGCAAAAAATAAAATAAAACAAATTTTTATTTAATCTAGTTTAAAATAATTAAAATATTAAAGCGATGTTTAATATTGTAATTATTTAGTAAATAATTGAAAAGAATAAAATAGTCATTTGAGCATTTATCCTTCTCCATAATATCCCAAACAAACACTGGATAACTAAAAATAGTCCAATCCAGACATCTAATCCCATGACTAAACAAACATATGATACAAATTTAGTCCAACTAAATAATTTAGGAACAATGTATCCTAAAACTAATAATCTAATGAATTACAATCCCCTCATTCAGTCCGTCCAAATAAACGCACCCTAATTTCTTGGTGAGGTGTAAAGACTCTTCTCCACTAAGTCCATTGTTTGTTAGTACAATACTGTTATATATTGTTTTATTTTGCCTCCGTTTGGGAAGTGGATTGGCTTTTTGACTTTTTGACTTTTTAGCTATTTTAGCCTGGTTTAGGAAGGACTTTTTGGCTTTTTGGCTTTTTTGACTTTTTTTGTAAGAGAGGATTGTAATGATTATGGGTTGGATTTGATGTTTTGTTTTTTGTGGCTAAAAAGCCTATTTTGTTTTTTGTGGCTATTTTAGCCAAAAAAGCCTGGCTTTTTTCTTCCCAAACGGAGCCAAACTATTATTATTTTATATACATGATCAGTCTTAAATCACAAGCAATAATGTAAGTATTGATAAAATTTAAGATCTCAACCAAAGGGTGGGCGACATTGTGGTTAAGGCTTGGGGTTTAAGTCCTAAGGTCACAAGTTCAATTCCCCTCTCCCTTGGGCTAATTTCCTGGGCAAAGTATAGTTGGTTAGGAGGTTGGACCTCAAGTTGTCTAATCAGCACCTGACGTGGGTTCAATGCTCCCCCGCTTTGCGAGTCCTGACTTAAGCGAAGTTTGTCTTGCGAGGTCGGGGCAAGTTCTCAGGTTATAGTCTCCTCGCTCGGAACGACTAATAGGACGCCCTGGTAATCGGAACGACTAATAGGACGCCCTGGTAATCTCTGCAAGGGGCGCTGCCTTGGACCTGCGGGAGAGTAGGGAGGATTTTCCTGCAACAAAAAAAAAAATTTAAGATCTCGAATCATTAACATTGGTTAAGGTACACATAAGTTAATTCAAACATCTAATTATTTTTTTAAAAAAAAGATACACAATAATAACAAAAAATAGTGACATATAACATGACATTGTTAATAATACCATGATTAACGCATTTTTTTTGGTTTATTATACGATGTGTCACTATTTTATTAATATAAGACATTAAAAAATTAATATGAACGGATATCAATTAAAAACAATTATGTATTTGTCTTGGTATTTTTGCTTAATTAATTTAATCACCTACTTTGAATCCCAAACATAAATAAATAATAACATACAAAAAGAGACTTGTGACTTTTGACGTAAAAAGCTATACAAATTTATTTTCCTACAAGACCTAGTCTACCTAACCAATCCACTATTACGAAAAAAAAAAAAACCAAATTACAAGGTATAACTTACTACTCAATCCCGCTTAAATTCGTGCGTCTAGGTATTGTTTGGTAAGTTGATTTGTGGTTAAAATAGTCACAAAAAAATAAAATACGTTATTTTAACCACAACAAATAAAACATCATATTCAATTCATAATCATTACACTATTCTCTCACAAAAAAAATAAAAAAAGTCAAAAAATTCATTTTAAATCAAACTTTTTAACCCAGACTGAAATAACTAAAAAAATCAAAAAGCTAACCCATTTTCTAAACGGAAGCAAAGATGTTTTGAATCCATAAACTTGAAAGTGTACTTTTTATACTGATTGAATTCATAATTTGTTTTCAATGAATCGTAGGAATTTAAAATAAAATTATAAAAAAATTAATACAATACTCACATGATTATAAAACTGTCTCCCATACTCCACACAGCAAACATTGAATAGAATATTTAATAATTTTTTAAAAATCTAACATTTTTAATTCCTGCACTTTGTTGCACAACTGACACAAATATCACTTCAAATAATTGAAGACTTTTGAAACCATATTGGACGAATTTTTGGTGGGTCCCATGAATTTTTATTTAATTGAAATTTAAAAAAAAATTAATTTGGTAGAAAATGAATTCAAGAAGAAAAAAAAGCTCTTTTATATAATTTTTTAAGGTAAAAATATTTTTTAAAAATTTGAAAATATCAACTTTTATGTTTACTTTTGTCAAATGAATTTTTATTTTTTTAAAAAAATTATCATTATAATATTAATCTTGTTTTTGTGTAATGCTGTCATTAGATTCCACTTGTTTTTGTCATGTTGCTTCATGCCAAGCTTTGTGAAAAAATAAGCAAATGAAAGAAACACTTTTACATATCAGGATTAAAAAAATTTGAGTGCAGTAGCCATTATCTTTTTCTTTTTTCTTTTTTCTTTTTTTTTTAAGTGGGGGAACACTAGACATAAGTTACAAAAACTCTTTGGTGAGATGTAAAGGCTCAACAAATTGGTTTATTGTTTGTGAATTGAGAACTGCTATATATTGCTTGTCTTTTTTTTTCTTTTTTTTAAATACTATTTTATATCACTGTATACATAATATTATATTATTTACTTTCATTATTTTTTTAATGATTGTTTCCCATCAATGAATAAATCATGCGTACATACGTAGATGATGATGACAACAACAACAACAAAAAAAAAAAAGAAAAAGAAAAAAAGAATAGAAGAATAGAAAAGAAATTGATGACATGTAACATTTCTCCGGCCAATAATATTATGATGAATACATTTTCTTATCAAACATTTTTGAATCTGAAAAAAGATGCGGACCCTCACGACCCCCACTAGCTTGTGATTGTTTTTTTTTTTTTTTTTCTTCTCTAATCACCAATCCCCACATGTGTGTTGGAGGAAGGTGGTGGAGGTGGAGGCTTGAGAGGTCTCAATCACTTCCGTTTTGAACCTTGCTATCAAATACCAAGCTTTGTGTAAAAAATAAGCACGGAAGAAGCTCTTCTATAACTCAGGATTCCAATAATTTTGTTAAATAAATGTATTGCTTTCGTCATCGAAAGTTAAGCTTTATCAAGCATAAAGTTTGTTTTCATTATCTTTAGACTTTAGTTGATGAAAGTGGTGTTTTTTCCCAACTTTTCTTTGACTAGTGATATTTTTTTTTGTTTCTAACTTCAAATTGCTCTATCAAATCCAAAACTTGTGTTGGTCCACAAAACAGATTTAGGATCCGTGTTGTTGAATTTCTAATAAGAAACTAACCGACCTTTTAATTTTGAGGCATTTATATTTTATCACAAGTACAAAAGATTGACTTAACGTTAAAAAAAAAAAAAAAATCTAAATTGGGAAAAATTAATGTTCTTACCCCTTACTTAAACAATTATTCAATAATGATAATTGTTCAATAATCTTGATATTCTGTAATATTATCGTTAGGGATGTAAGAAAAATCGAAAAATTAAAAAATCGAAAAATCAAAAAATCGAAAAAATAGACTAAACTTGTTAAATTGAATCAAACTGGCTATATTTGATCGGTTTTTTAATATAAATCGGTTTGTGAGGTTTTAAAATTATTTTTTGGTTTTCGATTTTCGGTTTTCAATTTGGTACCGATTTATGTATCTTGTGCACCGAATTAAACCGAAATTGACCGAAAATTTTGCATATTAAACATAATATATATTAAATATATAATGAAATTGGTTGAGTATAAAGTTCAGTTGACTCACTTAATTGTTTATTTTTTCTTAAATATTTCAAGTTTGATAATAGATATTGACAATGTGATAAGCTGTTTGTTTGCCACTCATATATGCTTGAGTCAAGTTATGCTACTACTATGCCTATATAGCTATATCACATGTTTATGTCGTTTGTAATTTTTTGTTTTGAGTTGATAAACTTGGGATTCAGTCTTATGGGATAATAGTTTTAAACTCTGGTTTTACTTTGGTGTCAAGACTTTGGTTTTCAGATTATATTTTGTTTCTAATTCTACTTCAATAAAAGCTTTAACACTTAGGGGTTGTTTGGGAAGTGGGTTTGGGGCTAAAATAGTTACAAAAAAATAAAATAGACTTTTTAGTCCCAATAACACAAAACATTACATTCAATTCATAATCATTATATTCTTTTTTCTCACAAGAAAGTCAAAAAAGTCAAAAACCCTTCCCAAATTAGATTTTTTAGCCCTAAGCTAAAATAGCCAAAAAAGTTAAAAAGCTAAAAAGCCTACCCACTTCCCAAACCAAGCCTTAGTATTTATTAATTCTTTTGTTTGTATTTTTGTGAGAGGATTGGATTGGATATTGAAGTAATGTACAAATAGCTAATTCAAAAATTTTATATAAATTATTTTACTATATTACAAATTTGAGAAGTAACTCAAATTTGAAATGTCGTAAATTGAAAACTACACCGAGCTGAATCCCTTGAATTAGTGCAGTTTGGTGCGATTTACTAAAAATTTCAATCTATATCAATTCTCAATATAATAGAATCAACTTTATTAGTTCAGTGTAAAATTTTACCTAAACGATGACTATTCCAAACCGATTACATCCCTAATTGTTGTGTTTTGTAATTTTTCATGTATCTAAAACATCGTATAAATAATAATTTATTACGTAATACTCCAAGACTATCTGATTATTTTAAAACAATAAAATAGACTTTACTATTTAATCAATGAATTAGAAGATTTGCCATTCTACATGTTTTTTTTTTAAAGTATAAAACAATATTATATTATGAAACAGATCATTTGTCATAATAATTAAAAAGTTAACAAAATTTACTTAACCGCTAAATATCAAGCCCACTAAATCAAGCCCAACAACTACTTACCCTACTGGCATTCTATATTCTGCTATGTTGACTAACAGATGCACTTAAAAAAAAACAAAAAGTGAGATTTTAAAAAAACTTCCACTATTATATATACAATGATGTGATATTATGTGTTAATTTTCGATTTTCTATATATTCAATGATATAGGGCCTACTCTCTTGTCACATCAATTGTCGATAAATTTGTGAATTTAAAATGTGACAATGTAACATTGCTCAAAAATAGAACATCAATTGTGAATGAATTTTTGAGTTCGAAATGTAGAGACGTAACATTACTTAATAAAATATATATAAAAAAAGAAGAAAATATCCGCATCACCCAAATCCAAACTCGCATAACTTCACCGACAGAACCCATTGCTTTGTTTTCAAAAACTTGGAGAGAAGGAAGTCTCATGCTCTACTCATTTTGGTTCCAACTCCATATTCACAAATATCCATTTCATTACAAATAAATAAACTTGAATCTCATGAGGTTCTTCCACAATAAGAACTACACAAAAACAGAAATGTTATCAGAGTTGCAATCACCAATTGCGACAACCACTATAAGCTTAAATCCACAGTTCACCGATAGTCAGAGTGATCCACTACTCAAATCTAACTCCTTTTGTACTGTAACTTGCATTATCAATGATTATGTTGTTTATTCTGTTAAAAATAAAAAATAAATAAATAAATAACTCGACTCCTACATCCTCCTAAAATTTGCAGTCAGCTGCAACCTTTCGCAAGTCATCAAGTTCTAACCACAGGTAGGAAAATCCTTCCTTCCATCATCATACTGTTCACTCAGTTTGGTTCCAATTTTCTAAATATTGAATTTTTTATATTTTGATTTTTTTTTTAATTTTTAGTAATTTTTTTTTAAATATTTTAAGAAAATTTGTTACTTTTAAACGCACCAAATCAAAGTAAGATGAAAACTCTTTCATGACAGCATTGCCTACCCACATAAGCTTTGTTCCACCTATGATTTTACCTAAATAATGAAACATTTCTAGCAGTTCAAGGAGTTCTAATCATACCACATTGTTTTCAACTTTTTAAGTGCCACTAAAATGCAATCTTGTGGAGAATCAAACACTGAACCCTAGAACACAACTGTGTCGAGCATGGTGCCCAAAGTCTGAATTATGTTTGAAGACATCAAGTTGGAGACATGTTCTTCGAGATGTTTTTTGGCATCCTGTCTTCCCACATTCGCAATTGCTAGTTTTTCTGGTGGCAACTCATCCTCTTCCTGCACTGCCTTGTTATATTTAATAGCAAGGTTTAGCATCTCCTGCATATCACAAGGAATACAATGTAAGTCATGCTTTTATCACATTGGGATGCCTATTTGAGAAATTGCACATTTTAATAATTGTAGCCCGTGAAGCAAGATATGAGGCCCAGCTAACCCAAAATTTCATAAAAAGGACATGGATGCTGCAATATATGTGTACATTTTAATAATTTATATATCATAATAGGTCTAGTACATCTAGTTCTTCCCAGACACACTGCAGTGGCACGAGCCTCATGCATTGGACTACCCTTAAATATCATATATAGGACAAATATATACGTTTGACTATGGAAAGGTTATCTCTACAGCCCAAAAGGTCGCATTTACAGCCCTCTCACTCATGTAGGTTTACATGTGATGTGAGGGAGACACTGGAATCTGCACCTTAACAAAGATGTCATAAGTAAATTTTATTTGCATCTATTACTAGTAGCACTTCTTCTATCCCAAATTCAACGACACTTTTCTACATTAAAAGTGCTAATTGCATGCTTTAGGGGTGTTCATGGGTTGGTTCAGACACTATCAACTTGCCACCTGAACCGATCATTACGGGTGGAAGAATTGAACATCCGATTTCGACTGTGGACAGTTCGAAATCGCAAGCATCGTGCCATACAGTTTGTCGGTCAGAATTGGCCGAGTTCTCGGGTGATTTTTCCATCAACAGCTTATCCGCCTTTCTCACATAAACAAATATACAGACAGATTTGAGAAATAGTTCCCAATAAAAACAAAAAAGACAAGACTTGAGAAAGACGAAGAAAGTGAGCAGGCAGTTGTGGTATGGTGTTGACATTCATAGCCATTTGATCTAATCCAAGAGCATCAAAACAGAGCAATCTGGACAATGGTTGTTGATGACTGAAAGGATCTAGACGCAATAAACCATCAGAATAGGAAAAGGGTTGAAAGAGAGTGTTTGGAGAGAGGAGGAATGAGAGAGAGAGGGCTATTAGAGTTCTGCGAGAAGAAAGGAAAAATGAACAGACAAAGAACAATACATAAAACTCTATGTATTAGTATGTATATGTCAAACACCATGTATATCATAACATCATGTATGTCATATGATATAATCATGTATCTTATATATATAACATGTATGATGCATCCATGCATTGAAAATATCAACATGACTGTATTATAGGGTTCGACACTAGACTACCTTACTATTGGTCAAATATTTATTGAGTTTTTTTCTTGCATTTGAGATATGAAACGAAAGGGAAATGAAAGGTCTGACATTTTTTTTTGAGCCATGTGCCTCTTTCTTTGTAATTGATACAGAGACTTAGAGTTTTAATTTATTATCACATGAAGAAGAGTGAAGATATTTAATTACTGTAAGACTATTTGATAATTTTTCAGGCGGTTCGGATTTAGTTGGATCCCAAGGAATAAAACCGTCAGCCGGTCATGGAGGCTTTTTGAAACTAACCATAATCATTCGGTTCGGTTCAGATTGGTCGGTTTCATCCGGTGATTCAGTTTTTTGAACACCCTTAGCATGCTTAACTTGTTTCGTCAATACTTAAGGCATCAATTGCTTTTGATGAAAATTTTAGACATGCATGGTATGTTCCTACTAAATTCCTTCAATTTTTGTGCCTGACTTGCAAATGCCGCCTATTAGAAGCATATGCTTTCATAGATTGCACTTTTCTAGTTCAACCACAGTGAACTTGAGGTAATCCTCATACAACATCAATTAATGGGCTTCAAGGACTCCAAAGAAATCTCAATGGTAAATGATTATCTGTATACAGCAAATTACTTTATTCTAAACCGAGGAACAGGTCATCCACATGGATAGAGGAACCTATATAAGTTACCCATGGGTGGTCTAGCTTATCAGAAACAAGATAATTTTGTCCACAAAGAAACTTCCTATGAAAACGATCCAACTTGACAGAACAACTTCAACTCCAAGGGAGCAACGTTATAACATTACTAAAATGCAATGAAGAATGCAAGGAAGTTTTAGGTAAGTAATAATACACTGATGAGTGCATCCAAAGTTAATTTTTGGGTTATCTCTTCCAGACTACATAATGAAAAGGATCAGATTTTAGCCTTCTAGTTTATATTGGAAAACAAACTTGCAAAGAAATAATATCCATGTCATGACTGATCTCCATATTAGTGCCTTATTTTTGGGTCTTCAGGATATAAGAAAAACAAACTAGACTAACCCCTTGAAGCAATCTACAGGCAACACTTGAAGGACTTCTATCTCATTACTGGATTGTATTCCCATTCCCATATTATTGTTTTGATTCTAGGGCATTCAGCATCAGATCCTATGCATCTATGCAGGATAGCAACACTCTATGGACCTTGCCTCTCAAGTACAAAAGGCAACACAACAATCCACAATAAAAATCTTCCAAAATTGAGGTTAAAAAAAATGTGTAGCCTCTGCACCTTGTTGCAAAGGTGCCAAATACAACACACACACAAGACTATGAAACTCATAGCCTCGCAAAAAGCTTCACTTACCTGAACAGTCTGCTCATTGGTCTTGGAATGGGTATCAAATCGTTGCAGTGTCAAGCCATCAGTCCACTTCTTCTTGTGCAGGTTCAGTAGCATTTTCTCCTCAAGTTCATTCTTCCTGTAATTAATGGCTATTGAGTAATAATGCCTGTTCAGCCCATGGATCAATGCCTGCAAAACAAATTGCCATTAGAGGATAAGACTCAGGGGTGACACCGCAGCTATCAGAAACACAAAGGCACCACTCATTCAGCACTCACTTGAATGGATGGCTTGTTCAAATGTCCAAGGTTGGACGTTGTTTGCCTTGGCTCTTGGCCAAGCATCATGGTTTGTGGGTTAATTAAGCGGAAGGCATCAATGACCACCTTCCCCTTAACACTTTGTATGGGATCCACCACAACTGCCACAGCACGTTGATTCAAAGCTTCAAAACTCTGCATGATATCACAAAATGTCAATAATTAAGTTGGTCTTGACTATTGACAGAAATAAATGATAACAAAATTACCCCAATTCGAAACATACACACACAGATAGACAAAGCAAAAAAAAAAATTGCTCATACAGAATGGAAAATTACAATTTAAAATGGGCAAAGAAAAAGTAAAAACGTTTCTTTTATACAACCAAAAAAGGTCATAGGAAAATGCCATCATAGAATAATGATACCAACAATAACGAACGCATAAAAACATAATAGAAGAATAAAGTACCATACAAAAACCATTATATAAATTAATAGTAGTAAAACAACTACATAATTGTACCGCTACTACCATAGACAACAACAAAAGAAGATAGAATACAACCTGTTGAGTATTGATGTCCACACCAGAGAGCCAACAGCCAAATCCAGGATGTGAATGATACCATCCTACCACCATTTCTGGCCTGCAATACCAAGCAAAAGAACAAGCTCACTATAACATCTACGAAAATGTTTGAAAGAATGTCGCTGCTTGTCTTTATAGCAGTGAGTGCAGGAAGCAGAATATCAACGCCAATTACACCCGCAATGAGTGCATAAACCAATGGGCTTTTTAAATGGGCAGTTAAACCCTAGTTATAAAATTTCTATATCAAATTAGGAGGCAAAAGGCATAAGGGGAGCCCCTTTCGCACAACCGAATCTAGAAACATAACATAAATAAAAGAAATCACAGATAAGAGCAGGTTCTTCCAATGCCAGACTTAAACATTCAGTTGTAATTAGGCATAAGAATTAACAATAAAGAATGAGAGTGAATTACCTTCCAGTTTGTTTAAGCATATCAAGCATATTAGTCTGAAAAACATGATCGACCGCTTCGACACTGACACCAGTACCACTCTGCGGCATCGCAAATACATCAACGACGCGAACAGTGTACTCATCCACAAATTCACCCAACATCAATCCCATCACTTCCATAGGAACTCCGGCTCTACCTGTCAATCCCAATCCCCCCAAATACAACACAATAGAAACACAAACCCTAATCAGGTTCACACACATAACCCTATATAACTTTATGTATATATGTATACATCTATATATATCTGTAGTTACAGAGAAACCCTAAAATCGAAAGAAGGAGAACGTACCGTGCTTGAGCATTTTAAGGAGGGCAAGCGAAGAGATGTAGACTTGCTCCGACGAATCGAGAGTCGGAGAGTCCGGCGGCGGGTGTCCCAACGCTCCTCCAGCACCGGCGAACATTCTCTGCAATCTCTCCATCCCTGACATTCTCTCGCTCCGATCGGAATTCGATTTCTTTGATACCAAGATTGCTGCGCGAATTGGTACTCTTCAGGGAAAATAGCTTATTTAGCGTTTGTGATTTTGCAATAATGCCCCCAAACTTTTCTAATATTTCAATTTTGCGGGAATGAAAATATCTTGTACTAGGATGTGAGTCCATCCCATAGATGTGTTCAAAATATTAATTTTAATTTTGAGTTGATAATATATTTTTTATGTTAATATTTTTTTATGTTGTTTAGTAATGAAAGTATTTTTTTAATAAAGTAAATAGTCTTAGATTTAAGTATTGTATCTTCTTTTAAAGAGAGAAATAAGTTTATGGACACTAACGTCGTGTTTAGTTGAGAGATTTGATGAGAAATTTGAAAAGAAAAATGGAAAAATTAGGTGAAAAGTTAATAAATATAGAAGTATAGATATGTTTTTGCAACTTGAGACCCATAATTTTGTTATATTTATACTTTGGGAAATAAATTCCATAATTTCAAAACACCGTATAACACACCACGATCTATCAACCAGTATAACAGACCACAATCTATCAACCACTAAAACAGTTCAATTCAACACCATATAACAAAATTATGTATTTCTTAATGCAACATTTTAAGTTATCGTTAAAATTTTACCCATTAAGTTCGAGGTTATGGGCTGATTGAGTTATCTCAGTTGACCAATACTTTCTCAATTGATAAATTAAAGAGTTAATCCTTACCAAAAGTAAAATTGATTATTTATTCATTATTAGAGAGTCTTTCTTTAGATATTTGGTTTATTATTATTTATTATGGAAATTTTAGTTGTTGGGGTTGAATTTGCAGATTTATGTTGTCGAACTTTTTAAATTATATTGTTTTGATATTTATAAAAATATAAATATTCTCCTATCAATTGGTTTAAAAAAAAAAAGATTTGAATTTAAGGATAACCATTTATTTGTTTTTTTTTGGTTGGTAGCTATTCAAAACGATTTGCCCTCTCAACAAAATTTAGGGCAAATTACATATACCCCTGAGGTTTGAGAAATTACAAATACCCTCTAAAGGTTACATTTGCATAACAAATTAGTGGACAAATTGTTATAAAAATATAAACCTCAAGGGACAATTTGTTATGAAAATATAAACCTCAGGGAGTATCTGTAATTTTTGAAACCTCAGGAGTATCTATAATTTAGCTAAATCTCGAAGAAGTTATATATAACTTGCCCCAAAATTTAATAGGAATTTGATTCTTACTTAGATGCTCCAACCATCAAATCAAACCATTTTTCTATTTGCTCAGTCGAGTACTACTATGGTAACACTTGTGGTATTGCAGGCTGGGCCTCAATCAGTAGTGGCTCAAGGTTAGAAGGCTAAGGCCCAACATTAAAATAGGCCTCTTATTAATAAGCTTTTAGGAGAGTTCGAACATTTGACAAACTCAAATTAAATTTTTTGTTTTTGGTAGGCTTTTAGATAAGAACAAAATTGTAAACTATTTTTTTTTTCTTCAAGCAAGGTACTATTAACTTGCCTATATGTTGAACTGACTCTAGCTTCAACTATAGGGATGGCAACGGGGCAGGGCGAGGCGGGGCCGGGGACTACACTCTCCGTCCTTGATCCTCGAAAGTGATATATTCTCCGTCCCCGCCCCCGATCCCTGACGGGGACCCATAGCCCGGCCCTATCCCCGCCCCCGATCGGGGATCTCCGACCCCGAAAAATCTCCGGTGATTTTTTTTTTTTTTTTGATCTGTAAAAAACTATAAACATCCTAATCTTATTGAAATATATTTGTCAACATATTTGCCAATTAAAAAAATTCTATAAACATCAAATTCAAATATATTTGTCCAGCAACATCAATAAATCAATAAATATCTCCTAAACAGTATAAATCTGTCCAGCATATAAATTCAGTATAAATTTAATAAATCAATTGCCATCTCTACATATAAATTTAGTATAAATCTGTCCAGCATATTTGCCAATATATACAAATCAACATCAACATCAACATATTTGTCCAATATATACGGTACCGTTTGGTAACACTTACGTTTTCAGTTTTCTATTTATATTTACAAAAATTTTAAAAACTCAAATAAAAACTTGTTTGGTAAATTTTTAATTTATAAATCAGTGGTCTCACTTTATAAATTTGGCCAAAAAATATAAACTCAAAAAATATGTTTCCGTTTTGAGTTTTTAGTTTTTTTTTTTTTTTACCACCCGACACTAGCCACTACCTGCCACCATTTTCCACCACCGTCTTCCCCCGCCACTACCCACCACCCACCACCATTTTCGCCCACCGTCTTCCCCCACCACCACCCACCACCCACCCTCACCACCACCACCACTCACCACCCACCTACCACCACTACCCACCACCCGTCACCACCAGCCACCTGCCACCCACTCGCCACCACACTCACCCCTTGCCACCACCACCACCACCACCACCCACCCGCCACCACCCACCACTACCCGCCACCACCACTCGCCACATACCCGCCACTACCACTCACCACCCACCTGCCACCACCATCCGCCACCCGCCACCACCAGCCACTAGCCACCTGCAACTCACCACCACCAGCCACTTGCCACCTGCCACCCACTCGCCGCCACCACCACCATCACCCACCACCCACCTGTCACCACCACTCACCACCCACCACCACCACCACCCACTTGCTACCATCCACCATCACCATCCACCACCCACCTGCCACCACCACCTACTATCCGCCACCCACTTACCACCACTACCCGCCACCACTACCACCACCACCATCACTACCTACTCGCTACCACCCACCACCCGCCACCGTCACCCACCCATACACCATCACCACCCACCCATCCACCATCACCACCCACCAACCACCCGCCACTACCCACCACCACCAACCATCCGCCACCCACCCACCGCCACCACCACCTACTCGCTACCACCAACCACCTACCATCGTCACCCACCCACCCACCCACCATCACCATCCGCCACCCGCCACCCACCACCCGCCACCGTCACCCACCCACCCACCACCACCACCTGCCACCTACCCGTCACCACCCACCACCACCCGCCACCCACCTGCCACCACCGACTTGCTACCACCCACCACCCGCCACCGTCACCCATCCACCCACCACCACCTGCTACCCACCACCCACCGTCACCACTTTCCACCACTGTCTTCCGCCGCCACTTACCACAACTTGCCATTTCTCACTCTTTTTTATATTTTTAAATTTTTTTAAACATTTTGTCAATTACCAAACGCGTTTGTAGTTTATGTTTCTCTAAAAATAAACAAAAACTAGTTTATAAAATTTTTGTAAATATAAACTAAAAACGTAAACGTTACCAAATAGATATTTGCCAAGGAAGCACGGGTGCGGGTACGAATACGGTACGGGTACGAGTGCGGGTACACCGATACGGCAAAACCTCAAAAAAGTATGATACGGATACGGCTGCGGTACGCCGATATATATATATATATATTTTATAATTATGGTTAAAGGATCCAACCTACAAATTAAAATTAAATATCAAAACTAAAAAGAGAACTACAAAACTAAAAGACAAATATTAATTTGTGAAATCTCACTTTGACATGTTATGCACTGTGAATCTATGATCATAATTTATTTCAGTGACAAGTATGACAAGAACAAGGACACTACAACACCTTTCAATCTGACTCCCATATTGACCTACAAAGTATCTCTCAATTTTAGTTCACGAAAGACAATGAGACAATAACCAATCATATCCATCCACAACATCAAGCATTGCAAGGAAATTAACCAATGTGGAAACAGACAGATAACTTAACTTAACTCAAAACCAATGGCTATGCATCACAAATTAATGCTCTGTTTTTCAGTTACAAAACCCCCATCCCTCCCCCTCAAAATAAACTGCTACGAAAGAGAATTTAAGGTGTCAAGGGATTTTAATTTGTCATCAAGCTTTACAATCAATATCATATTGCATATATAAATGACATATATTAGAAAAAAAAAAAAAAGGACAAATCTTAGTTCAACAAGTCTGGATAGATTTTAGTTAAAAAATCTGGACATATATCAGAATAAATAAATAAATAAATAAGGACAGATCTTAGTTCAACAAATCTGGACAGAGTTTAATTCAAAAATCTAGACGTATATCATGCAAAAAAAAAAGAGAGTTCAACAAAAATGAAGAAGAAGATGAAGGATCAAAGAAAGAGAAAACCAAAGAGGCGAAGAAACAACACAAAAAATCTGAAAAAAAAAATAAAAGAAAGAGGATAAAGAATCGAAGAAGAAAAGGGGAAAGAATCGAAATGAACTTACCTCTTCAATCGCACCTTCGAATGAGAGAATCAATTAGCAACACCTTCGATTTCAATTACACCTTCCAAGTGTTCTTCAGACTCTCTTGGGAGTATTTCTGGAAGGAGATGATCGAATAGACATAGGAAAGAAAGAGGATAAAGAATCGAAGAAGAAAAGGGAAAAGAATCGAAATGAACTTACCTCTTCAATCGCACATTCGAATGAGAGAATCAATCAGCAGCACTTTCGATTTCAATCGTACCTTTCAAGTGTTCTTCAGACTCTCTTGGGAGTATTTCTGGAAGGAGATGATCGAATAGACATGGAACCCTAGCACCTTCGAAGTTCTTCAGCCTTGGAGTATTTCGGAATGAGATATGGGAGGAGCTAAGATAATCGAATGATAGAGAGAATAAAGAACCCTAATTTTATTTGGTTTTATGTTTTATTTATTATAAAAGAACCCCAGATTTTTATAATTCTTTAAAATAGACATAAAAAATTGCTCCAATACCCTGTAATTTATAAAAAATCTCATTTTTTACCCCGGAGTACCCAAAACGTACCCGTGGCGTACCCATAGCGTACCCGTCAGTATACTAACAGTATAAAATGTACCCGATGCGTTTTTGGCATACCCGGTACGCGTGCAGCCATACTGGTATGCGTACCCGCACTCGGGAAGTACCTGGTACTTGTACGGCAACATTTTTGGAGTACCCATGCTTCATAGATATTTGCCAATATCAATATATACATATTTGTCCAACATCAATATATACAAATTCTATAAACATCAACATATTTGCCAATATATACAAATCAATAAATCTGTCCAGCAGCATCCTATTCAAATCAATATCTCCTAAACAAAATAGCACCTGTCAAATATTCAATAAATCTGTCCAGTAGAGAAAATAGCATCCTGTTCAACAAAATAGCACAAACAACAAAACATCTGTCCAGCAACCCACACACATAAGAAAATTCAACAAGTAGCAAAGAGAATAATTAATCTCAAGCACAACTCACAAGGGATAGATTACCCAAAAATTGAAATTAAAAAACTCTGCTTAATAACAGATAACTCTGCTTAATAAAAAAACTATTGTTTCACACACTTTAATTCTTACACATTTTGAGACATGAAATTAACTATAATTTCAAATAACAGATAACTCTGCTTAATAAATAACTCTGCTAACAGATTAATAAATAATAGATAACAGATCAATAACAGATTAATCATATATATATAACTCTACTTAATAAATAACAGATACATATCAATCATATCTCAAATTTCATATAACAGATACAGATCAAATTTCATATTCATAAATAACAGATCAAATTTCAATTATATATAACTCTGCTTAATAAATATCAAATTTCATAAATAACAGATACAGATACAGATACGAATTTCATATAACAGATACAGATATAGATCATAACAGATTAATAAATAACAGATACAGATTAAATTTCATATTTATAAATGACAGATCAAATTTCAATCATATATAACTCTACTTAATAAATATCAAATTTCATAAATACCAGATATAGATACAAATTTCATATAACAGATACAGATCATAACAAATCAATAAATAACAGATACATATCAAATTTCATATATATATATATATATATATATATATATATAATAAGGAAGCTCGGTTTTTGAATTTTGATGTGACCTTTATACCTGTGTCAAAATTCGAATCGTTAGATTGATTTAATCTAATGGCTTAAAATATCTCACCCCATCTGCCTCTCATTTTCAACAGACAGCCTCTCACTCTCTCTCACTCCCATTTGTCTCTCCCATTCCCATTTGATTTCAAATTTTGAAAACGCAGGCCCTCTCTCTCTCTCTCTCTCTTCTCTATCAGAACCCAACCTTCCCTGTCGGAGCCCATTCTCTCTCATCATCTTCTCTCTTCCTCCCTCCATCTCTCCGACGGCACCCCCTCTCTCTCTCTACCTCCAGCGGAGCCCATTCCGCCCAACCCTTGCTAGCGACTGAGCCCCAAACCCGTATTACTCTCCTCATCATCTCTCTCCCTCCCTCTCTCTCACAATCTTCATCAGCAATGGCAACCCCAAACCCCATTGACGACGGAGCCGTTGCAAAAGAGGAACAGGGAACAATGGTGAGCAAACCTGATGAAGATTGCATACGGTTGACGGCACGTGGCTTGCGTTAGCCTCATACACAGAAGCGAAGAGGCAGCAAATCCAAATTCCGAAAGAACCCTCCAAACTCCAAGGTAAATAATTAGATATATATTATCAGAGGGATAGGTTCCTTCATATCTCATCTCTTTATATTTTTTTATATATTTTTTTATAAGGTTCAATTTTAAACCTGCACTGATGATCAGTACGATTTTAGAATTAAGCCCCATAATAAGAGTGTGGAGAGATAGATAAATAAGGTATAAAGGAGAGTCTATCTCTGAAAAAATAGCAACAGACATACTATTAGTTTGTGATTGGTGTGTGAAATGTGCCATATGATGTCTCTTGGGTACCGAATAATTTTCTTTTATGCTATGTTTAGACGATGAATTTGAATAGAGATTTGGAATGTAAAATAGAAATGAAAAAAAAATTAATTTATATTTTATTCATATTTATCTCATTTTTTTTAATTCTTATTTAAATTTATGATCCACAATTTAATAATTCTATTTTCACGTCCAAACATGGTTTACTTCCTTCCAATTGCTAATCCAATGAAAGTAATGAAACATGGCCACTGGCCTCTATCTCTACTAACTCCGAAGTTGTTGAAGTGTAGGGAGGCTTAGACAGTGACCATTTCAACTAACAAAGATTTGATTAGGCAAAGGTAGATAGATTTAGATAGATAGATTAAATTATTACTGACAATTGAAACATAAAGGGTCAACAAACTTATAAATATGTTTTGTTTTATTAACAAAGGGTATTGCTTTAAATCATCTATATAATAATGAAGCTCGGTTTTTGAAAGTTTTGTTTATTAATTATTTGAATTTTGAAGTTTGTTTTTAGAATTTACATGTTTTGTATTGAATTTTAAGTGTGTGATTGATTTAAAGCAATTTCATGTTTGATTGATTTAAAGCACAAGCTAGAAACATGCTGTTATTGGTGTTGCTCCTCCTACGTCACGCTTTTCATAAGGATTGTTCCTACTCTCATCCAATTTCAATTTTTCTAAGGATGCAATTTCAGCCGACAATGTAGACCAACTCATGAAGTTGTCAAAAAAATATACATTTTGCTCATCTTAAAGCCTGTATGATACATAGAAGTATGCAAATAAATGAAAGGAGTTATTAAATTAAATGCACCAATAATAACAAGAAGAGTACAAATAAATATAGTCACAAAACAAAGAATATTTGGATGAAAGACAGGTTGACTCAATTCGGTACATACATGTTATGTAGCTCAAGACTAGGATTTTTTTTATAGTCGTGTAGCTCAATTCGGTACATTCAGGATATTTAATGGCTAATACTAAAAACATAGTGCTATCAACAGAAACACCAAAATTCACCTAAATTTAAATAAACATATTATGGAAATTGGAAACATGCCTGACAACGTTTCCATGCTTCATCTCTTTCAATAGAGAAATTTCTCTAATTGCCGTGCTTGGTACACCCTCATCTTCCTGCTCCAAACGAATCTTCTTTAAAGCTGTAGTTTCATTGGTCACTCAGTCCCGAGCGTTATAGACCACACCATAGGTTCCTTCACCAATCTTCTCAACTTTTTCGTACTGCAATGTTCAAAGACATCAGTCTAATAAAATACAAAAATAACTAAATAATAGGAATGAAAAGGTCTTTACCTGCCCCATCTAATCCAGGTCACATAGATCCACCTGAGGAAAAGCCCTGAAGCCAATTAGAAAGCAATAAAGATACAACAGTTTTAGAAAAGCATTAAGCATACAACTAACAAATCATATAGGTAATGTGGTACAATCAAGTGATAAGGCAGCTAAAAAAATGAATTTATAAAAATAATAATAAAATTAAATAAAGAAATAAATAAAAATCTACAAGCAAGAAATAAATAATTGGACATAAAGTAGCCCCAGACATGAAAGGCCAAAAATCTGTTTGCAAAATTAGCTTCAGACAAAACACTTACTTTGCAAAATTCCAGTAATATGTGCTTTATCAGTCATTTCCAAATGAAAAACCACAGGTGGCCTAGCAAAATAAATAAATAATTTTGCTTTTTCTGTTTGTTTAATACATGGATTTCAGGTTTGTGGGTATTTATAGATGTTATAAATATGGTTAGATTTCTGTTCTCTGTCGCCCATCTCTGTCGTGTTTGCTGGTGTTGGCTGTTTCTGGGTGCTGGTGTTTTCTACTGATTTGTGATGTGTTTCAAGGTGTGAGTGGCAATTTGGCTGAAATGTCAATTTTCTTTTTAACCATTAGAACTTATTCAATAAAATTGACATTTCAAATTATAACAATTATAAAAAGAAAACAGCATGCTCTATTGGTTTTGGTTAACACTCACTTCTTCTCTCATTCTTTCACATATAAAGCCTATTGGGTTTTTGTCACTTTTTTTTTGTTTTTTTTTAAACCAGCGTTCTCTTTTTGGTTTGGTTAGCCCTCTCTTTTTCTCATTATTTCACACATGAAGTCTATTGGGTTTTTGTCACTACATGCACAATTGGATGCTGATTTTTAATCAATACATATGCTGATTTTTAATGGGTAAATTGTATTGATATTTGATAGCCTGAAGAGTGGTGGTTTTTCTGGGACATATTATTGCTAGGACTAATAAGAAGACTTGGGAATAGTTGCATTTTACATTGAGGTTGGTCTGAGAATTTTTTTTTGTCAGAATTATATTTCACGGGCTATGTTTTATTGGATTGAATTGTTCTTTTATGTAACAGTTACCATAAAGTTACACTCTATTTATAAGGCATTGGTTTAAGTTTGGATTAGAATATATTTGGGAATAGCTTTAGTCACAAGTAATTTATCTATTGGATGGCTTTGGAAGCCTTTTACTTTGGCCATTTTTTACTTTGTCCATTTAAAGTATATATGGGAGTGCCTTTCTCCCTTTAATAATTAGTTTTCCTAAATTTCAGTTTGTTTCTTTCTGCCATTTTCATGTTGTGTTGTGTCTTTTTGTTGTAGGTCATCAATTTATGGGTTTTCGATATAATCAAAGGTATAAACTCTAAGCGATTTTTTTTGTTTTTTATTATATCTGTTTCATTACTCAAAATTTTAGAAAATTTATTTTTTTGGGGTCTATTACGTATTGGGTCTTTTGTTGGATCTTTTGGTATTTTGTACTTTTTTCCCCCTACACCCCTCTCCTCCTCTTCTCTCCTTAATCTTTCTTTCTTTTGAATTTATTTGGGTTTTTGGTTTATATCCATTTTATTTACAGAGAAACTATAAATTGCAAATGTTTTTTTCCCTTCCCCGTCTCTATCACATTTGTTTTAATCCCCATTGGAATAAAAGTTAACAAAATCATAGTGTATTGCTTTTGTTGTCCCATTGTTCTTCCTACATGTGAGCTCATTTTTTTCAAAATATGATTCAATTGGTAAGAGAAAATATGTGTGCTTATTTTTTATCAAGTGCTTTAGAGAAGATAGTAAAAGTAGATGAGGAAAAAAGGTGAAGAACATGGGAGCAGGTACCACAAGAATTAGCATATTTTTTAGCAGTTAGAAAGTTCATTGCTTACTATGTGATGTGATTTGGAAATAGCCAAACATTAGTTATTTTTTATTTCAAAATGACTTTAATCCATCTGACTTATTCTTTTCAAATCCTTTTAATTTGGCTATTTTTTAGGGTTTTTTATTTTTTATTTTTATAGAGAGTAAATTTCACCATTTAAGCGGTCTTTATATGGGAGTGCTTTGTGGTTAAAAAAATTATAGCAGTGCATTTTTTTTTCTCTATTTTTCTCACTATATTTCGGGTTTATAATTTGCAAAGAACTGTTAAAATGTGATTGGCAGTAGTAGCACTAGGAGGTATACATTGTTTGGTGAGATTGTAGAGCACTAACTAATGTGCATTTTAATTTTAATTTTTTTGAATTGTAGAGTATTGGTTGGTGTCCATTTTAATTTTAATATTTTTATATTGCAGAGTATTGGTTGGTGTGCATTGTTTGGTGTTTAGTTTTAATTTTTGTGGGATTGCAAAACACTTGCTGGTGTGCTTTATCTGGTGTTTAGTATTTTTTTTTTGGGGATTACAAAGCGTTAACATGTGTACAATAGCTTTGGTTTGTGTGCTTTGTTTAGCAAGCGATTTACACTTCAGTGTTGATGTGAAGCTTACACTTTGGTTTTTGTTAATAGAAACCAAATGTCTATAATAAAATTAAAATATATTCTTAAGTTTTATTGGGCGTGCCTTTAGGCACGGGCTATCAATAAAGTTTTATATTCTTAAGTTTTATTGGGCGTGTTTATAATAAAGTTTTATTTTTTCACTTTTCTCTATCCTCACTTAATAACTAGCATGTTATCAATCACCTACAAATCATACAAACTAACTAATCCCTTTTTCTTTTCTTTTTTTTGGTAGGCAGGTCAATTAATTGGTTTGAGGCAAAGGTGGTGTTGGGTATGAGGTGAGTCAATTAATTGGTTTTATGTAATGATTTTTTGAAATGGTTTAGATTTTAGAAACCTATCTTCATGTAATGATTTTTTAAAATGGGTTAGATTTAAATGTGTTTCTAAATGGTTTTGATTTCAAAAATATGAAAATGATAAATGAAATTTATAAATGCTTTCGCTAATTCAATGTGTAGAAACAATTTCAGTTTCTTATAGGTGAAGTTTTAAATCAGAGTAATATTATCATTTTGAATTGATTTATTACCACTGAGTTTCGTAGCACGTGATATCAAAAAAAATTGTTGTCAGTGCCTTCAGGAACGCACAGGAACACACAAACTGCCATAACTTATGGCCATTATAGACACTATAGATTCTGCATCAACATAACAGGAACACACAAACTGCCATAACAGGAATGTTACAAAATGCCATTCATTTTAAAATAGAGGTGACAAACAAATATGATTATAATAAATTAAAATTTTGATTGGATGGGTTAAAGTCAATTTTTTTTTTTCTTCTTCCCTTTACCCCTGTGACTCAACTCAATATATTTTTGTTTCGTTGGGTGAAAATCATCTCTTATTTTGTACAAGAGCTGAACCTATTCTTTCCTTTATTTATTTATTTTCTTTTTTTTCTTTCTTTCTTTCTTTCTTTCTTTCTTCTCCTCTCATTTTTTTTATTTTACTTTCAAAGTGAGGATTGTAAGTTGTGATAAAAAAAATAAAAAAATTATACTTTCAACTTTGCCAATTATTTTGTAAGACTCTATGAACAATGCTGAGATTGGCTCAATGTGGACTAGAAAGAATTTGTAAAAGAAAAACAGTAAAGAGGTTTAGAGTAACAAAAAGCAGTTTTAACCCTATTGGTTGTTTCTTTTTTTTTTCTTCAAATATTTGGCTGTTATTAGTTAGTCATCTTGGAGTAATGAGTGATAACATAAACTTACTTTATGCTTGAAGTAGTTTAAACCTACTTTATACTTTTAATTGGATGATTATGCATAATGGTACCTCATAAGTGAAGAAGAAAGTGGTTTCTCTTTCAACCCTTAATGTTGGTGAAGTGCCCTCTTGAATGTTGTGGGCAAATTCTTGGTGATTGATTTGGAGTATACAACATGTTATCAATCACTTAGAAAGCATACAAACCAACTAATCCATTTTTCTTTTTCTTTTTTTTTTAGTAGGCAGGTCAATTGATTGGTTTGAGGCAAAGGTGGTGTTGGGTATGAGGTGAGGAAAAGCCGTAAATTTCATGTAATGATTTTTTGAAATGGTTTAGATTTAAATGTGTTTCTGAATGGTTTTGATTCCAAAAATATTAAAATGATAAGTGAACCAGCACAATTATTAAAATGGGTTTCTGAATGGGTTTCTAAAAGCAATTTTCATGTACTGATTTTTGGAAACTTATCTTTATTTTGTTTAATTTAGTTCCCCTATGTAACTATTCTGTTGATATGATTTGGAGTATTAATTATGTTTCTCTCATTCTCTTTTTAACTGTTCCGTTTCTCTACTTAATTATGTTTAATTATGTTTCATTCTCTCTCTTTCATTTTTCAGTTATGGTAAGTATCTTTTTTATGTATTTGGTTGTAATCTTTGTTTAAAAAAATAGTACAATTAATTTTATTTAATGAACCTTGGGTTTAATTTTCAGTTTGATTCTTTTTTTGTTGCCTACTAATTGTTATACATAATGCTTCAACTAGAAAATGAGTTATGCATTATCATAGGGATGGAAACTCAAAGGAACATGATCAGCCAAAAATGGATACTTCACACAAGGTAAGCTTTAATTGTTTTAAAATTTAATTTTGTTTGGTTTTACAGCCTTCAAAAATTCTTCTTTCTTATAACAAGACTCTCTTAGTCTTAATAAAGAAAATTATTCGCTCCCCTTACAAAATATGAGTTTAATTCTATTTGGAGGTTTGTATGATTTCGGTCGCTGTTGATTATGTTGTTTCTCTCATCTTCTCTTTCGAACTGTCATTGATGATGTTGATTGTGTTGATTTTCTCCTCTCCTCCTTCAAATTGGCTGATGGCTTTTTCATGGCTGTATCTATTTTTATTTTTATTTTTGGTTGTGTTGGGTTACCATTTTTACGTTGAAGTTCCCTTGCTGACGCTGCTCCTCCTTCGGCTCTCTTCAACTCCCTTCGAACTTGCACTCGCAAGGTAAGACTTCGAACTCACTACTCTTGATCACTGTTGTGTTTTCCCATTTCTCTGCTCTTGATCGCTGTTGTTGGTTTATTATGTTGTTTGGATTTGTCTAATTCTCCAGCTTGAATGAGTAATTTTTGGTTTTGTAGTTTAGGTGCCTGACAAAATGTCTGTGAGTCCTTCATATTGGTTTGGAATTTTAGGAAATTAGGAGACATGAGCATCCTGAAAGAGTTGGAAAACTTTGTTCTTTACCTGCTTGCAAAACTTTTTGCTTTATTGTTGACTATAAACTATGTTCACACCAATATTTTTGTTCATGCTTTATGCAAAAAAAAAATAAACATAAATTTCTATTTCCTATAAACAAAATACTAAAACTAACACATTACCAAACAAAATGTGAGGTACACTCTCTTCAGTTCTCCTTGCAATATTTGTTCCAGAAATGAAAAATAATACATGGAAGTGTAAGGTATGCATTCCTTTTAAGCACTAAATTGTATAGATTCAGTCAGTTTGTTTTTTATTTTTTTGCCAGGAAATAACAACCACTTTTTTATAATAGGAATGCACTTACAAATACTTGGTAGTATGGGATCTGTTACATTTGAGAGGGACACAAATGCCTTGAGAGACAGAAAAGTATTGAGGGATCTGTTAAACTCCAATTCCCTCTCAAAACAAGAATGAAATCAGAATCCAGAAAAGCCCAGA
Source organism: Camellia sinensis (assembly GCF_055761805.1). NCBI lineage: Eukaryota > Viridiplantae > Streptophyta > Magnoliopsida > Ericales > Theaceae > Camellia > Camellia sinensis. Next base: position 5,665,701 of record NW_028129178.1, on the reverse strand, counting down.
GTGTTGCTATAAAAAATAAAGAATAAAAAGACATCCAGAGGGATTGCCCCCATTTTGGTCTAATAATAACCCTGACGCCCTATAACATCAATGGGCAATTTTGGCCACAATTTTCTCCAACTAAGAAAGCAATATCAGAATAATGGTTCCAGACCTTTCTGTTCAACTCAAATATCAACTAAGAAAGCAATATTAGATTTTGATTTCTGACAAACAAATAAGGTATGTGTACAGTACTTTTGAGATCACATAGTTATGAACAAAAATCAAAGTTCTGCTTCATTCAAACTAGAATAGGCTCCTTTTGCTTAGAATAAACATGTTTATAAACCAAATTCAATATTTTATCACATAATTCTTGACCATATAGTCAATTTTCTGTCAGGAACATAACCCCAATTTAAAACAACATTATGCCAAGAGGTGTTTAAACAATCATCTAAATATCGCTGACCTCTAATTCCGGTTCTGCATGCCAAGCTGTTTTGGAAGATGATGAGCAGAAACTGGTTCAATGAGAGAAGAATAGTGTTTGGACTCGGAGAAAGAGGATGACTTATTGAGAGAGTTCATGAAAGGGCAAAGAATCAGACATTAGTTAAGAATTGGAGGCAAGTAATCTTAGTGACATTTTTTTTTTCTTTTTTCTTTTTTATATGTTGTGACTGAGGAGGATGAACCAGACACTTCCTACTATTTTTGGGTCTCAAAGGTACTGACTCAACACACACACACAGAGTTAATGAAATGTTTGATTCTTTAATGAGAAATGGGTGTTAATTTTTGAAATGGGTGCTAATTTTTTATTTATAAAATGGGTTTTTCTATATTATGAGTTTTGCTATTGTTTGCTAAATACTCATAAATGTCTACGGATCTATAAATACTTCTGAGTTTGCTAAATACTCTTTAAATACTGATATGAATTTTCCTATATTTATTGGGCTTTTTGTGTTTTTCTATTTTTTTCCCCCTTTATTTGGGAGTGGGGATTGGTAAGCTGTGATAAAAAAAATATATATATAGTTTTCGCATTGCCTGTTACTTTTTTAAGACCCTGTAAACAATTGTCCCCTTACTGCATGTTGTTGATTTGTTGTTTTATCCATTGAATTTTATTATATCAGTTTAGTCTTATAGTTTATTTAATTTCAATCTAAATTTTGTTGGTTGCTACCCATGAGCTAACTAAATAGATCCAAAGGGGTTGGTTTGATATTTTGCTTATGGTCATGTATTGCTAACAAATATTCAAAATTAATTTAAGGTTGGAAGCAAAATGAATCTGAATCGGTCTAGGTGAAGATTGAAGAAGGTGATGGAGGGTTACATACACAAAACTGATAGGACTAAATTGATATAATTAATGGCTTTGGGTTTTTGGACAAAATAAATGGGGTTTTTTAGGCTGTATTGATTTGTAAATGATGGAGGAATTAAGTTAGTTAGAATTTGTTGTTGAATTACCAAGTGAAGAGTTTGCTTTTTGAATTTTATTTTATTAAATTCTCTCTTCAGAACACTTCTTTCTTAAATTTTCCCCATAACCTTATGTGATCAATTAAAGGAAGTTCCAAAAAGAAAGAGTTGAAAAAAATAAAACCCAAAGAAAAGATTGATTGATTTTTGTAAATTAATGTTTTTATCAATCATTAATTTGAATCTGTGTTGACAATGTGTTGTGTTTGTTCGTAGTATATGCATTGGGTAACCAATTATTATTTTGCAACAATGTTGGTGTTTAGTTTGAATTGGGTGGTCTATAAAAAACCTTTTATTAGTGCGACAGTGCACGTGTTTGTTTTGAATTGGATAGTCTCTTTTAATTATCATATTGGCTTTTTTCTGTATTTTATAGGTAATATTGACTTATATTGGCTTTTTAAATTGAAGACTAGAAGCGAATGATAATATTAACTCCTTTTTTACAGGTCTACATTTTTTTAAGCTTAAGTTTTTCTTATCTCTCTAATGATTTTGTATTTATTGTTGTATAAACTAAACGTGTACGTCTTTGATTGATGAGTGTTGAAAAAGGGGCAATCTCGAGTGAGCAACAATCTCGATGGCAGAATTTACACTATTTTTGGTTTTATCGTTGACAAACTTTGAAAATGATTGACGTTGTATAAAGTTAACGATTATTTAGAGGCAGATTGACGTTATGTAAATTTATATAGATTTGGTTTGGTTTGAGAGGTAGACATTTGGTGGTGTTTGTTATTTAGATTTTGATCAAGAATACTATTTTCGTATTGGCATGGTGCGCTCGAAAAGGAGAACACCATTTTATTGTTCCTCTTATTTTGAAGTTGTGTCTATAATAAAGGGGATCCTCTTGCTCAAATGGATGTTATCTATTAATTTTTTGTATGTCATGGGAAAACAGAATTTTAGGTATCCTTGATTCTCAATGTTTCTAGCTTAAGAGAGAGTGATAAATGAAAATTATTCAAACAAAACATTATTGACACCGTGCCTTTAGGCACGGGTATACACTAGTATATATATAAAACAGATCAGTAAAATATTTTACAGAAAACACTAAAATAAATAAATAAATAAACTTAGAGAAAAATAAATAAACTCTGATATAAATATATCTGTAAACCCTAGTAGATCGAAATCCCTAGAAAGAGAGAGAAAGAAAGAGATACCCTAAACAACAGTAGTGAGTGAGGATGATTGGCGATGAGCAACGAGAAGCGGTGAGGGAGGATCTGCGGTGACGGAGGAGTGGCAACCGTCGTTCGTTGTGTAAGAGAGAGAGAGAGAGACAGGGGGGATGCGAAACCCTAAACTTATTGGCAACGGCGAAGAGAGAGAGAGAGAGAGAGAGAGAGAGAGAGAGAGAGAGAGAGAGAGAGAGAGAGAGAGTGAAGGAGGATGATCGATAGTGAGCAACGAGCAACGGTGATGGAGGATTGGCAGTAACGGACAAGCGTCAGCCGTCGTTCGTTGTGTGAGAGAGAGGGAAAGACAAAACCCTAAGATCTTGGCAACGACGGGGAGAGAGAGAGAGCGTGTTTTGTGTGTGAGATGAGATGAGAGCACAGTGTTTCAACCAAACCCTAGACGCGCACTGTAACAAGCCCGCGGGGGACCTCGCCACAGCTCGGACTCGACTTTCGTTAGTCACGGTTCTAAGTCTGAACCAAAGAGTCCAAATCCGGCAAATCGTTTTAAGAAAAACAGATTTTTTGAAAGAAGTGCCAAACATGGATTGCTTTGCCAGATACAGAGTCGCCACCTAAATATTTTATTTTGGGAAATTTAGGAAACCCTGACTCGGTGCCAAAAGGCCACGTGTCCGTCATCACCAAAGTTGCCTCGGCTCGGGAACTTGGGTACGATTAGGGAAGGTCACTTCGTGAGCACCCCCACTCGCCCGGTCATAGACCGGCCTCTACTAACCATGATATCAATTTTTGAAAACATTGTGAGTTCTTATTCCGGTTTATTAGCCTAGGTTACTATGTGATGCGCACAGCATACAAATATAGACCGGGTCGCCTGAATTGGAACGAAACATTTCATGTTTGTTTTTGAAAATGGTTTGCTACCCGCAAGTAGGCTTTAAAACATTTGATGATTTATTCCAATTTAAGTAACCCAACCTTCACCCACAGGCATTCAGGCAGTTATATCAGATAAGCACATAGCCTCATGGTAAGCATGCTATTCATGGCAGTCACTCACACGCATGCAAGGATGCTAAAGCATAAAGCTTACCGAGTACTCCAAGCCAAAATAGGAATTCATTAGAAATCATGCATGATCCTAACTATACAGAAATGCCTAATGCAACACATGCAAAATGCAATTATAGCAGGCTCGGCTATTCTAAGATGGCATATGAAATGTTACAACTATCATGTATTCAACTTTGAAATTGAAAGTACAATGCAGTTAGTATGATGCGCCGAGCCCGGTGCATGCAATACAGATGAATGAATGCAAACATGCTGTCATACTGTATGCTAATTTAAATATGCCCTAATCTAACCATCATAAGCGGATAAATAAAAGGGAGAAAGACGTGGGGTTGGAAGACATACATCACAGTCACGCACACTTATTACAGTTGTGCCCTCGCGCAGAGGGTCCGAATAAATATACAGTCCCGAATAAAAGAATATTACAGTCCAAAATATTACAAAATCCTAATTAATTAACAAATTAACTAAGAAAATAAATAAAACTGGCATGCAAGCCAGGGACTGCCTTGCTTCTGATGGATGATGCATGTCCGGGTTGTCTTGCGCGGAAATCCACCGGAATGCCCCAATTAGCCTCTGTTTACACCTGTTCTTGAAATGCGTGCCAAGCCCCAAAAAAGTTGCTGATTCTTCGTTTTGCTGCAACAGAGAGCAGGAAAGGGGCATAGCAATGTATTTGCACAGATATATGCATGTCTCGGTCCTCGTGCCACCAATCACGCATACCGAGGCATGATGGCCGAGGAGTCGAAATGCACAACTCAATATAGGATGAATGCACATGAAGCTACAGCTAAAACCTAACTCCATCATGGATAATCCGGAGTGTCGGTGACTGGGGAATTGAGACACGTTCCGTCACTCGAAGTACGAAACGCACCTCGTTTCCCGTGCCCGGGCTAACTCCTATCCCGAACACGATGCAATATGCATGATATGCATGAAATGCGACTAAGATACAATCCTAACATACACCATGCTATGAAAGTGAGATGCCTCGAAATGCGTGCACACGGGCACGCAAACTGAGAAAATGACAGAATGTGATCTAAGATACAACCTAGTATGCACTATGCTATGAAAATGAGATGCCTCGAAGTGCGTCCACACGGGCACGCAAACCGAGAAAATGACAGAATGCAATCTAAGATACAACCTAGTATGCATTATGCTATGAAAATGAGATGCCTTGAAGTGCGTGCACACGGGCACGCAAACCGAGAAAATGACAGAATGCAATCTAAGATACAACCTAGTATGCACTATGCTACGAAAATGAGGTGCCTCGAAATGCGTGCACACGGGCACGCAAACCGAGGCAATGGCATACACAATGCGAATGACATGAAAATGTGATATGGGCTTATACTAACATGAGTGAGCCTCAGCCACACTCACATAGGATGCTGACGGATGAAAATGAAGTGCCTCGAAATGCGTGCACACGGGCACGCAAACCGAGGCAATGACGGAATGTGATGTAATGACATGAAATGATGATGTGGGCTTATACCAACATGAGTGAGCCTCAGCCACACTCACATAGGATGCCGACGGATAAAAATGAAGTGCCTCGAAATGCATGCACACGGGCACGCAAACCGAGGCGATGACAAAATGCGATGCAATGACATGAAATGATGATGTGGGCTTATACCAACATGAGTGAGCCTCAGCCACACTCACATAGGATGCCGACGGATAAAAATGAAGTGCCTCGAAATGCGTGCACACGGGCACGTAAACCGAGGCGATGACAAAATGCGATGCAATGTCATGAAATGATGATGTGGGCTTATACCAACATGAGTGAGCCTCAGCCACACTCACATAGGATGCCGACGGATAAAAATGAAGTGCCTCGAAATGCGTGCACACGGGCACGCAAACCGAGGCGATGACAAAATGCGATGCAATGACATGAAATGGCATGCAATCATTCTAATGGAATTTCAGCACTAAAATATGGGGGAAAACAGTCCCGAAATGAGGCGAAATGACACCAAATGCATGGAATTGTCCCGAAATGCGAATTTAGGCACCCGAAATGGCCTATAGCTATGCCAAACATGCACAATATGGACATGCAATGCAAAGACAGAAGCTAGACAGTCCCAAAAAAGGCACTTTCACAGTTATAAACATGGCCAAACAGCAAGCATAGGTATGGCAAAAATGGCATGCAAGAATAGGGGCCAAGAGAGGGGTAATGAAGCAAGTGATATAAGAAAAATCCAAACTGAAAAATTCCCTTCTACAACACTGAAGAGGGACCAAAAATATGAATATTTACAGTATATGGCAGTCCCAAAATCAGTATACAAACATGATAGAAATGTGATGCAAAATGAGGCTCAAAAGTGGCTATAACATGAGGTATGCAAAATATTCACCAAACAGCCAAAGACCCTTAATAAAATATGTAGAATGGGCCAAAATAGGACTATTTTCAGAACTGTAAAATGGCCAAAAACAACAGCATGATAGGCTAACTAAACATGCAAGAATGGGGAATAAAAGAGAGATATAACATGAAGTGGCATATGGAGGTCCCAAACCATGAAAGGACCTAAATGAAACATGAATAATGGACCAAAATAAGCACTTTTTCAGAACTGTAAAATGGCCAAAAACAAAAGCATGGTGGGCTGCCATTGCATGCAAGAATGGGGAATAAAAGAGGAGTATAAAGGTAAGTACAACATGGAAGTCCCAAATGGTGTTGAGCCCTTCTTCAATGTTGAAGAGGGGCTCAAAATAAGCCTAATATCAGTTTACAACATGCTCAAAAACAGATTACTCATGGGCCAAAAATAGCATGCAAAATTATGACATATAAGAGGATCAATGAAGCAAGTGCATCATGGAGGGCTCAAACAGGGTTGAGCCCTTAATCAAAAGTGAAAATGAGCTCAAAAGAGGGCCCCTTTAAGTTAGGGCCAGAGCTTGAAACAAAAAGCATATGAGGCTTACAAATGGATCAAGAAAAAGGGTCAAAAGAGGAGAAGTGTTACTCACCCTTGAAGATCAAAGCTTTTGTTGCTTCTTGGATCAATTTGCAGCTCCTTTAGACTTTGAGAAGCCTTCCTTGTTGCTGGAAATGAAGTGGTGATGGTAGAGCTTGGTGGTGTAGAAGAAATGGTGCTTAGGGACTTAGGAATATTCAAGGAAATGAGAGGTATAGAAAGGGATTTGTGTATGGAAGCTTGAAGAACAATTTTTCTAACCCCTACAAGTGAAGCCACCAGCTGGTTATAAGGGCCAAAAAGGGGGTGTAAAGGTGGGGGAAAAGGAGAGCAACTTTCCCCCACAAAATATCCCCCGGATATTGATATTTTCTGGGGGATAAAGCTCCACAGCTATAAAGTGCACAGTGCAAGGAGCTCGGCTGGCCTGTTACTTTTGCTGCAGGTGGCCGGCCGGCCACACCCCCTAGCCGGCCGGCTAGGGGTCAAAAGGGTCAATCAGATTTAGTGGCCGGCCACTAACTGATGGTGTCCTCCTATGTGTGTACATCACAAATATGTGGTTCAAAGTTCGAAAAAATGGGCCCAAGGTGTTCAACATTAGCCCGGAAGGAGGGGGTCAAAAGGGTCAAGTAACATTAATGGCCGGCCACCAACTTTTAGGGTCCTCCCATGTGTGTACATCACAAATATGTGGTTCAAAGTTCGAGAAAATGGGCCCAAGGTGTTCAACATTAGCCCAGAAGTGTGAAAAACAGGCGCCGGAGGGCGTCGGAGGATGTATAACTGGTTGCTGCAACAATTACTGGCCTCCCACCCTTCAGTGACCTCCCTAGTGATAAAACAGAGGTACCTGCCAAAAATGAACGAAAACCGTTGCAAAACGAAAGTTCGGGGGCCAAAACGCGCAGTTCGAGGTCCCGAAAATGGGCTGTTAAGCACCAAAAGTGGCATTCGGCCACGAAGTGGGTTTCTCAGACCCCAGTGTCCCTCAAAAGGGAGAAAATAAGGAGTATGCCAAAAATTAGAGCAAACGGAGATGGTTAAGCGGTCCCGAACCGAGGCACACGGCCAACGGTCCCGAAAAACCGGAAACCGGACTCCGAAATAGGAAAAATGGCCTACGGCCACCAAATGTAGCCTACGGACATTGAGAGATAGTCTACGGGACCTCTCCCTTCCCTCAGGAAAAGAAACAAAGAAAATCGAGCCTGGTTCGCAAACCGAGACAAGGCACAGAAGAGGGTTCGAAAGTCCGGAGGCAGGGCTCACGGCCGTGACTCTGAAGTTTCTGAATAAGCACATTATGCAGTATCACCAAGCGCTCAATCAGTGACATCTGAGTCTTAAGGTCGGTCAAAAATGGGGTGTCTACATGCACATATATATAAGGAGGGGCAAAATAGTAATTGCACATCGGGATTTATACGGGGCGGGGATCGGGATCGGGGTCGGGGTCGGGCCGGGTTTGAGACTGAAACATGTATCCCCGTCCTCGGCCCAAACATCACTGGGGATACATTTTAAAAAACCGTTCCCGGCCCGTCGGGGGTATTTTTCGGAGAATAACAGCTCAATTCGGGGTCGGGGGTTCGGGTCCCCATCGGGCCGGGTTCCGATTGCCATCTCTATTCAACTATTCCTTTATTCAGGGTCTAATTGCTTTTTGAAAGATAAAAGACAAGGTAAAACATAATTATATTTCATCTATTTTTTTTTTTCTTTTTGTTTTTAAAATCTTACATAAATTCATGATATAAATACAATCTAATTAATTTTTGAAATGCCTGCATTAGCCTTTACCCAACAAAGCCCGACACATGTGCTTTGGTGTTGATGTGAAAAGGGTTTGTTTGTGGTGAATTACTTTGCTGCTTTGAACTATTGTTGGATGCAATTGAGTAGTGATGGTTATTGATGTTTGGTGCTGTTGTGGGGGAGTTTGGCTTCCTTAATAAGGACCATTGCTATGATGATTAAATTTCATGGGACATGCTCACTATGTTGCTCACGAGAGGCTGATTGTATTTATTTATTTATTTTTATTTTGATTTGTATCTGTTTGGTTGGTTTCTTACCAACTTTTTGTTAGTGACTTGCATATTGTTATACTTTTGTTTCTTGTTCCAACTTAGTTGAGATAGAAAAGTTACATCAAAAAAAGTTATTTTTATTATTTTTTATTAAAAAAAAATGAAAAGCCTTTGTGTTATATAACACGAATTTAGCTATGCCATTGAAAAGTGTTTTAAGAGCAACCACAGTAGGACTGTTTGTGCGTGTTAGTTTTCAATTTTTTGGAAAGTCTTATTTTCAGCTACAATGGAGCTGCTACGTGCACTATTATGGCATTGATCCCCTGCTGCTAAGTGCGTGGTTGTTAATTGGGACTTCCATAAGTGGACGGTGAGATTGATTTCTTGGATAAGTCGATTCATAGGCTAGATACTAAGTTATAATTTTTTTTTTTAAATAAGTGCACCATTGTAGTGAGTGAGATAGTGAATCCGGAGAGAGAAGGGAAGGAGATCGTGAAAAAGAGAAGAGGGAAATAGAGAGAAAGGGAGAGAGAATTTGAGGAGCTCATGAAACGCACTACGGGTCTTGTTTTAATGATTCGAACCTTTTATTTTGTAGGCCCTTTTGTAGATATCTTCTTTGAAAAAATGTAGATCAATTTGATAATTGTAACATTTTTATTTTATCGTATTTGTTTATAAAAAAATAGACAACATATATATTATTGAAAATAAACTATATGTTTTTTTAAAGAAAAATACAATTTTCGGATCAATCTATTTTTTTCCATGAATAATACATTGAGGCCTTACAAAATGAGGAATTTAGATCATTAAAATGAGGCTCATAATGAGCCCTATGAATACCTCAAGTTTTCTCAAATTTAGATTTAAACTTAAGGAAAACTAAACATAAATGTATTAGTAATACTATTTTACGCGATGACACTAGAAAATAGAAAGAGTAATGTTAGGAGCACAAATTTTTCTATTAAATTTTAATTTTACATTTTGTTTGAATGGCTGAGATTTTTTTTTATTTTTTATTTTATATTTTTTGAAAACGGGAGAACGGTTTTTTTTTAATTTATTTTTAATTTTACATTTCATTTGAATTTTCTTGTTTAAGTCATTTTATATTTGAATTTTACATTTTATATTTTCCCTTATTATATAAATTCAAAAACCCTCTTCACTTACTTGACAATATGTTAAACACATTTTTTTATTTTATTTTACTGTTTTTGTTGAATTTTCTTTTTTTTGGGTCAAAAAATAAGTTTTTGTTAAAGTTTTCATTGCCTAAGTTACAATACATTTGCATAAGTTTTTTCTTGAATGACCGTATCTTTTTTTTTTTCTTTCTTTTTGGGCCCATTATTTTATTATTGGTATTTATTGCAGAGGTGCAATTTTTTAATGGACCTATTTTGAATGAAGTTACTTTCCATACATTTTGGTGATTTTTTATTATAGAGCCAATGCAAATAATGCTTATTTTGAATTTTGTCTGGGAACATTTTGTTTTGCTCTGAAGTCTATTGTGTAGTGTTCTGCTTTGCTTAATTTGATTGAAGGGTTGTGATGGTGAGATAGTGGCAAATGGTTGTGTTCAAGAAATACTGTATGAAGATTTGACACAGTTGATTCTTATGCTATGAATGAGAAGAATATACAAATGAAGCATTGATTCTGATGATTGCTCATCAAAGTTTGTATGCATATTTTTGTACATGGTGCAGCTCAATTCTATAATATTTCGTGTATTTAGAACTAGAAAGACAGGCCCGAATAGTTGTCCTGAAAAATGTATTAGGTCCGAGAGAAGGTTGAGAATTAGAAGAAGTAGAAAGTGATTAAGCATAATATTATATTGTGAATTCAATAGTTTTAAACTACACTTATCGTCAGATGATTATGTAATAGGAAAATAAAGGGCTGCTATCACTGTGGGCATTCTGGGGGATATGTTAGGTGTTTAGTTCTATCATTGCAGTAATCATAGTACATATAATTGTGCTTTATGACTTGATGTCTTCTTTCTTGGTCAGGAGACAGTTGCCAGTAATTCTTTCCATTCCACCAGAACTTGGAAGAATTGCATGATTTTCTGTGAGAGCTGTCATAGGGGCATCCGTCAATGGCAAAGCCCCGGAAGTGACTTATAAACGGTGCATGAGCCCAAATGATTTTAGTTTTTCCACCATTCGTGGCCCAACTATCTCCGTCCCATATAGTTGCCATTAGTTGCATTGGTTGTGTTGGGAAGCCAACTCTATCGCGCCTGTTGTTCTTGAAAACTCGAATGAGATATTCATCAACAAAATAACTGTTGGGGGGAAAGGCGATTAACAAAATAAGTTAGAACTCTAATAGATTGTGATTTATGGAGTGTGATATCATTTTCAATTTCGATGTTTTTGTTGTTTTCAAAAACAAAAATAATGGAAAGTTTGAAAATATCAAAATAAATGAATAAATAAATTTCATCTTTGTGTAGACATATTTAAAAGACAACTTAAAAATGTTTCCTTGAAACAGGGTATTTTCAATTTTCATATATAATGATTTTATTTCTTTTGAAAATAGCTCGCTTTCAGAAGCAGTTTGTGGAATAAGTTTATTTTTCAAATTGGAATGCGTTTAGGTAGTTACCTTACACTATTTGATGTTGGTTCCATAGGATTTTGTAAGTATGGAAGTCTGCGGTTGGATCAAACCATACATGGATCCTCTGCTCTCTACCCCCTTTTCCTTTTAAAAAGACATTCGTCTGAACTCTGATGGGCTTCCCTTTTCTGTTGCCCAAGAACTCAAAATCCAATTCACTATCTTCCGATTTCAACTGCCAAAAGAAAGAAAGAAAAAAAAGGATTTACATTATGTTATCAATGACACCTTTTTAGTAGGAGTTTCTTGCATTGGATCGACTTTTTTTTTTTTTTGGTCAGTGATAACCTATGCCAAGGAGCACGGATATATATGTAAATGTGAACTTGCATAGAAGGCTGTTACGACTCCTCCAGAGTCATTGGCTGGTAGCTTAATGTTCATATGGTAGAACCCAAAAGTATAATTCAACTTGGATTTAATTCCAGATCCTGGTTGGTGAACAAACATCATTGTCACAAAGAATAAATCTTGGCTCTATATATTATAACTTGGTTAACAGCTGAAATTTGAACACACTTTCGAAATTTGCTATGAACTAAGACACAATCTATTTGAAACAAGTTAATGAGCTTTACTCTTCCATTATTTGTTTGTTTGTTTTTTCTTCGCATTTTAATTACAACATGGGATATTTTGGTGATTGTACGCTTAGAAAAGCTTGAAAATAGATGTGTTATTCTATAATTTTTCTTTTTGGATGATTATTCAATAGTCCTAGAGTATTCTATAATTTTCCTTTTTTTTTTTGATAGAATGTATATTTGGGGAAAGAAATGGAGATTATGAATGAGATAAATCGAAAGTGAAAAATTTAGTAAATTCAGTTTACATGGCACCTGATATGTAATTTCAATAATAAGGAAATACCACTATGTAATGAGTTGGACTTATCAGATAATTTTAATGAGTGACAAAAAGTGGGGTAAGAGACGACCACTGGATTCATTGAGAGAGAGCCCGATTTCTCTGCCTTGATGCAAATGGCAAGATATGTTGAGCCCGATTTCTCTGCCTTGATACATGTATAAGACTTGATCTATGCAAAGTAAATTTTTGTAGCTAAAATTTGTACATATAAAAGGCTCTGATCTATCAAAATTGATGATAATGATGAAGAGGTTGAAGAGTGTGGCAAAGAGGTCGAAGAAGTACTTGGAAGAGGCACATACAACTCTGTTTTATTTTTAATTTTTTGATTTTTTTTTTGTGTGATGATGATGAACGGATAGGATTTGGTGATTATGTTGTTGTTAATGAACAAATAGGATTAGGTACATGTTTGGGTATGATTTGGATTGGTGTTTGTGTTTCCAAACTGGTGAGCAACTTTGTGTTTGTGTTACGAAGGTAAGAATGAAAGGAGATGTGAAGTTGCTAAAAACTTTATTGAAATATTTAGGTGGGTTGAAAGAGCCGTTTTTTTTTTTTTTTTTTTTTTTTTTTTTTTTTTTGACTCATTTTGTAGTATGGTATACAGACTAATCCTTGGGTTTGAAATAATAATTCATCCTCATGAAATGGTTTTCAAATGGTTTTTAAGATATTCTTAAGTGATTTTTCGAATGGTTTTCAATGTTTCATTGTGTTGGATTTGTGTTATTATTATTATTATTTTTATATATTTTTGTTGATTAGGTTGTGTTTCTAAGATTTCAGTTTCGATTTGTGTTTGTGTTTCTAAGATTTCTGTTTGGATTTGTGTGATTAGGTATGCATTCAATGGAACCACAGAAAAAGTTGGAAACAAAGCTTAAGAGACACAAAGCATTGAAACAGAGCATTGAATGTTTCTTTTCAATCAAAGCAAAAGAGACCCATCAATTTGGGTTTGTGTTTCTAAGATTTGGATTTGTATTTGTTTTTCTAAACCTTAAACTGATGTGTTTGTGTTGGATTTGTGTTTTTAAACCTTAAACTGATATGTATTTGGATTTCTCTTTCTTTTTTTGTGTTCTGTTTCTTTTTTCATTTTTTTTTATTTATGCATCTTTCAATTTATATGGGTTGGTGTTAAGTTATGTTATGTATTTGGGTTGGTGTTTCTAAATCTTAAACTGATATATATTTGTTTTTTTTTTTGTGTTGTCAGGCGAGGGTCTTGACATTGGTTTGTGGGGATTGTTGACATTGGTTTGGGTCTTAACATTTTCTTTTTTATTTTTTTTTCTTCAACCCGCATGTCTCTCATGGGTCATTATTTTTGTTTCATTTTATTTTATTTCTATAACCCAATTTAAATTTTCACTCATAATTAATGGACTATTTCTTCATCCCTGTTGAAGACATGGTGAATAAATTGAAAAGAGACAGAGTAAGAAAAGAGATAGTGGTCGATTTTCTGAATTGTGTTGCGCATTCAAATGCTTGGCCACTATCACATCTTTATTTATTTTATGTGCTATTCAAATTGTGTTGATATATTATTATTATTTTTCAATTGGAATGCAAAATGTGTTGATATATTATTATTTTTTTCAATAAGAATGCAAAAAAAATATGTGAAAGACAAACCCCGCAAAGGACTGATGGCTACTTCTTCCTACCAACAAATTGCTTGGATTGTTAATGGTATTTATTTATTATTTATTATTTAGTAAAATACGTAAAAGATCTTAGATTGTTTAGATTGAAAACATGCAAATAGTTTAGATTGAAAATAAATCAGAAATTTAATATTTAAATTTATAAAATTAAAAACTCAATAGTTTATTTTGTTATAAGTATTAAATTTTAAGTTTTTTTTTGGGTTAATTTTTCTTAAATTTTAATGATACCTATAATTATTCAAACAAAATTGGCTTATGTGTGGTGGTAGCATACATTGTTTCTAATATATTCATGTTCTCCATGATTAATTAAATGTTGAGGATGCATTAAATTAATTAATTAATTGACATTATACGTAGAAATTATAACTACATTTTAATCCCAACATTATTTACGTCGTGCCTTCAGGCATGGGTATACGCTAGTATATATATATAGCAGATCAGTAAAATATTTTATAGAAAACACTAAAATAAATAAATAAATAAATTTAGTGAAAAATAATAAACTCTGATATAAATATGTCTATAAACCCTAGTAGATCGAAATTCCTAGAGAGAGAGAGAGAGAGAGAGAGAGAGAGAGATACCCTAAACAACAGCAGTGAGGGAGGATGATCGGCGGTGAGGTACGAGCAGCGGTGAGGGAGGATCTGCAGTGACGGAGGAGCGGCAACCGTCGTTCGTTGTGTGAGAGAAAGGGGGGAGGTGAAACCCTAAACTTCTTGGCAACGGCGGAGAGAGAGAGAGAGCAGCAGTGAGGGAGGATGATCGACGGTGAGCAACAAGCAGCGGTGATGGAGGATCGGCGGTAACGGACGAGCGTCAGCCGTCGTTCGTTGTGTGAGAGAGAGAGAGGGAGGAGGTGAAACCCTAAGATCTTGGCAACGGCGGAGAGAGAGAGAGAGAGAGAGAGAGAGAGCGTGCTTTGTGTATGAGATGATATGAGATGAGAGCAGAGTGTTTTAACCAAACCCTAGACACGCACATATATATAAGGAGGGGCAAAATAGTAATTTCACATCAGAGTTTATACGGGGCGGGGATCGGGCCGGGTCCGGGACTGAAAGATGTATCCTCGTCCCCGGCCCGAACATCACCGAGGATACATTTTTAAAAACCGTCGCCGACCCGTCGGGGTTTTTTTTTGAGAAATAACCGCTCAATTCGAGGTCGGGGGATCGGGTCCCTGTCGGGCCGGGTTCCGATTGCCATCTCTATTCAACTATTCCTTTATTAAGGGTCTAATTGCTTTTTGAAAGATAAAAGACAAAGTAAAATATAATTATATATCATCTTTTTTTTTTCCTTTTGTTTTTAAAATCTTACATAAATTCATGATATAAATACAATTTAATTAATTTTTGAAATGCCTGCATTAGCCTTTACCCAACAAAGCCCGACACATGTGCCTTGGTGTTGATGCGAAAAGGGTTTGTTTGTGGTGAATTACTTTGCTGCTTTGAACTATTGTTGGATGCAATTGAGTAGTGATGGTTATTGATGTTTGGTGCTGTTGCGGGGGAGTTTGGCTTCCTTAATAAGGACCATTGCTATGGTGATTAAATTTCATGGGACATGCTCACTATGTTGCTCACGAGAGGCTGATTGTATTTATTTATTTATTTTTATTTTGATTTGTATCTGTTTGGTTGGTTTTTTACCAACTTTTTGTTAGTGACTTGCATATTATTATACTTTTGTTTGTTGTTCCAACTTAATTGAGATAGAAAAGTTTCATCAAAAAGTTATTTTATTATTTTTTATTAAAAAAAAAATGAAAAGCCTTTGTTTTATGTAACACTGAGAGGATAATTTTTGGTAAAAATTAGGCCGAGCTAGGAGATGGTCATAGTGGCCCACAATACAAAGGGCTGAGTAAAAAAGGCCGTAAAAGTTACTCCGGCCCAAAAGAGGTATGGAATTACTCTATAGAAGTTACTTCGGTCCGGAAGCAACTTGAAGTTAGACCGGTCTTGGAGTTATACCGGTCTTGGAATTATACCGGTCGCGAATCGTTAGTTCGGTCTAAACACACCATGGTTCATACAAGGAAGAACCGAGATAAGGTGTAATGAAAGGAAGAACCGAACTAAGGATGGTTCGGCCTACTCTGTGGCTCAGCATAACCAGGTTTATCTCGGTCGTATGGTAGTTCGGCCATGACAAAAACCATCCCACTTGGTTTAAGCAGTGGGGGGGGGGGTGTAAAAGGATAAGCATTATCCTTAGGAGTACGAATCCTAGGAGGACTCTGCATGGAGAAATAAAAGTCCTACTAGGATTGTGCCATTCGAAACCTATAAAAGCTCACAAACATCACCTTGGAGGAGGTAACACAAAAAAGACAACACACAATTTTGCTTTCTGAATATATTGAGCTTTGTCTACTTGTCAAGTTTGCTGACTTAGGCATCGGAGAGGTTTCCGGCACACACCCGCCGGCTAGCTCACGTTTGTGTTTTCAGGTGACAAAGCGACGTTGTACGGAGGAACGCGGACTTAGTCAACAGGATTATACGAGGAGAATTATTTCCTTCCCGTACAATTGGCGCCGTCTGTGGGAATAACAGACAGAACAAAACCTCTTGATTAAAGCTTCTCCCCTTTACAATCAATGGCACACATTGAAGAATTGCCGCAGTTCGCCGTCGACGGGCTAACTCTAGATGGGGGTGCAAGGCATGAAGGATTACCTTCTGTCCCTCCCATGGCGGACTTGGAGCCCCAACGACATAACTCCAGGAGGGATGCTAGGGGAAGGCGAAATAACAGCCCCCATCACTCTCGTTCACAAAGTCCTGACAGGCAACGACGGAGGATTGACCCTCAACCTCTAGAAGACCGCGTGAAAAAGCAAGATGAATTGATAAGAAAGATGGCGGCGGACATGGAGGCCTTGAAACGCCAGATGAAGAAAAAAGAAGTGGCGATAGGAGAGGGGCACAAAAACAAGACGCCTCCTCGCCACTCAGAAATTCGTAGTAGGAATACTACACCCTCACAAGGAAAGAGTAGAAGCCTTAGGACAAGCGATACTCAATCATGGTCTTCCAGAACTCGTCACTCCAGGTCTGAGAGGACGAGGTCTGAAAGATCATACACTGAAGGAAGCATATACTGGCCCTCTCATTCGCATCAAACCAGATCTAGACAGACAGAATTACCCAAATCATCCGACTTACGAACCGTGCTCGAAGAGAAGGCACGATGCAAGGAGGATGCCAGGGCAAGGGATCCACACAGAGTTTCAGCCTTACAGCGGTTGGCTCCTCGGACGCATGGAAGCGTCGAGGTTGGAATGCCAATACCGTGTCCTGCCTATGAACCGACGGACAAGGCATTAGCAAGGCTGCAGACTTCACCGTTTGTTCCGGCGATTGAAAACGCGCCTCTACCATCAGGCTTCCTTCAGCTGAAATTCACTACATATGAAGGGAAGACGGATCCCTACTCACACTTGAGCCACTTTCGCCAAGTCATGGCTGTATACAAGCGAAACGAGGCCTTAATGTGCATACTCTTCCCATCAAGTCTTGGCGACCTAGGCTTGACTTGGTTCGAGAAACTTCCAGAAGGCAGCATAGCCTCTTGGGCACAATTGGCAGAAGCCTTCATGACAAGGTTCCGAACAAACACTAAAACCCCGGTGGAGATCGACCAGCTACTCTCCATCGACATGGGCGATAAAGAGACCCTGAGATCCTACAACAGTCGCTACTGGGAGACATTCAATCAGATTGGGGACTGCCCCACCAATCTCGCCATTGCACAGTATAAAAGAGGCCTTCCAGTTGGGAACAGACTGAGGGACTCGATCACCATGACGCCACCCCTCACTATGGAAGCCCTGATGGAAAGAGTGCATCAGCACATCAGGGTAGAAGAGGATGGCGCACGTGCCAAAGCAAAAACCAGTGCGACCGCAGTACCAGAAAAGAAAACCTCAACAAAGGTCAATGCAATAGATCGTCAGAACAGAAACGGAACGTGGCAGACGAGATAACGGAGAAGACCCGGATAAAAGATGGTTGAGAATCCGCACTGCCATAACCACGGTGTTCAAGAAACCGATATATCGGATTCTGAGCGAAATAAGAGATGAGCCTTTCGTCAAGTGGCCAGCCAAACTAGGAGAAGCCCAGAAGGACTATGACGAAAAATCGCGGTGCACCTTCCACAAAGAAAAGGGGCACCGAACTGAGAATTGTACACCATTGAGACAGCACCTGGAGGAGTTGGTGGCGGCAGGTCACTTGGACAAATACATTGAAGGAGGGACGCAGCCAGCCCCCCAGGATCACAATAACCCCAACGGAATGCCAATCAACGCCCCACCTCAAGGCATTATCAATGTGATACATGGAGTCTTTGAACCTGAGCGTATATGCGAGCTCAGGGGATCGATCAAAAAGGCTGAGCACTTTAGAGAGGTGCTAAGTGCCCAACCTGCCATCAAGAAGGGGAAAACAGAGGCAACAAACGTCATGTCTTTTTCGAATAAAGACTTGGATCGAATATACTGTCCTCACAATGATGCCCTGGTCGTCACTCTCCGAGTCAAGGATTTTGACGTCAAGAGGATTCTGATTGACCAGGGTAGTTCATGTGAAATCATGTACTACGAAACATTTAAACAACTGAAGCTGCAAGACAAGGACTTGGCGCCTGCAGTATCTCCCCTAATTGGATTCAACTCCATGCCAGAATGGCCCGTCAGAAAAATAATTCTTCCAGTCAGAGCAGGAAGCGTAACAAAACAAGTGGAGTTCTGGGTATTGAAGGTCCCCTCCACTTACAACATCATCCTGGGCAGGACATGGCTGCATGCCATGCGATCGGTGGCATCATCTTACCACCAAGTAATGCGGTTTCCCAACGACACCGGAATAATTGAAGAAGTCTATGGAGATCAGATCATGTCAAAGCAATGTTTCGCTACAGTGAATGGCAGCCGCGCTGCCAAAGGATATGTTCATTCGGTGGAAGAACCTGAAAGCAATGGACTATTCACGGATGTCGGCAAAGAGGCTGATCAGAAAGCAGTGGAGGACTTGGTGGAGGTAAAAATAGATAAAAAGAACCCGGATAAGTTCTTCTTGCTCGGCTCGTTGTTGTCCAGCACTGAGAGATTAGAGGTCTTGGAATTCTTGACCTCTAACATCGAAGTGTTCGTCTGGACATCCTACGACATGCCAGGCATTGATCTAAACTTCATCAATCACCAACTCAACGTCCACCCATCCGCCAGGCCAGTCATTCAGCGCACACGCAGATCGGCACTTCACCATGCCGAAATTGTGGCGGAAGAAGTAGGTAACCTGCTGGAGGCAGGAACAATTAGAGAAGTGCACTACCCAAGATGGATCTCCAACACGGTCGTAGTGCCAAAGAAGAATGGCAAATGACGTGTCTGCGTCGACTACAAAACAGTCAACAAGGCATGCCCAAAAGACAGCTTTCCTCTACCACGGATAGATCAACTGGTGGACCTAACGGCGGCGCACAACCGACTTAGCTTTCTGGATGCATACAGAGGCTACCACCAAATCGCCATGCATGAGCTAGACCAGGAGGTTACATCTTTTACAACTCCAAGAGGACTATACTGTTACAAGGTCATGCACTTTGGCCTGAAGAACGCAGGGGCAACATTCCAACGGATGGTCACCAAGATGTTTGAACCATTGCTAGGCAGAACAATGGAGGCATACATCGACGACTTGGTGGTCAAAAGTAAGGATGAGAATGACCATCTCAAGGACTTAGGGGAGATGTTTGAAATCTTGAAGAAACACAAGTTGCGCCTCAACGCTTCCAAGTGCGCATTCGGAGTAAGATCTGGCAAATTCTTGGGCTTCCTGGTGACCAACCGAGGTATAGAAGCAGACCCCTCCCAGATCAAAGCAATCCAAGATTTGGAGAGACCCAATTCTGTGAAAGAAGTACAGCATCTCACCGGCATGGCGGCCGCACTCAACCGATTTATCAGCTGGTCGTCAGACAGACTACGACCATTTTTTCATGCCTTAAAGGCCAAGTTTGAGTGGGATGAAGAATGCGACCAAGCTCTGGAAAGCTTGAAGGAATATATGTCTTCCCTACCACTGCTTGTTACCCTAGTACCTGGTGAAGAACTCTTCTTATACCTGGCGATCTCTCAGCACGCAGTTAGCGCAGTGTTGGTTCGTGCAGAAGGAATCTAACACTTGCCCATCTATTATGTCAGCAAGACGCTGCTGGGAGCCGAAACAAGGTATTTGTCACTGGAAAAACTGGCATTAGCCTTGATGATGGCCTCCAGGAAATTGGCACACTACTTTCACGCCCACACCATAGTCGTCCTCACAGCTTTTCCACTAAAAGCTTTGTTTGAGAGGGCGAACTTTTTTGGGCGAATTTTGAAGTGGGCAGTAGAGTTGGGACAATTTGACATCAAGTTCCAACCCAGGACCGCAATAAAAGCCCAATCTTTGGCAGACTTTGTCACAGAGTTTAC
Organism: Camellia sinensis; assembly: GCF_055761805.1. Classification (NCBI taxonomy): domain Eukaryota; kingdom Viridiplantae; phylum Streptophyta; class Magnoliopsida; order Ericales; family Theaceae; genus Camellia; species Camellia sinensis. The sequence goes on along the minus strand of NW_028129178.1, from coordinate 5,645,280 downwards.
ACCTGGAAGTCATCATATCTGCCCAGTCGACCTAACTGATACAACCGAACTGGGGACGGAAGTTGATGCCGGAATAGTGCAACCCCTAGTAGAAGGTACTCAGTCAGACCCCAAGGTAGACCAGACTAAAGACAACAAGGAGGAAACAAACCAAGGTTCACCAACAGTACAATCAAATGGCGAGGGGCAGACAACAAGCATGGACCTTGAAGAAAACACCATTCTTGACCCCACGACATCATCTGACCCCTCCACTTGCTGGAAGTTATTCGTTGGTGAGATGTGGAAGCTCTTTGTGGATGGAGCATCCAACCGGCATGGTGCAGGACTCGGCATAGTCCTCATCTCACCAGACGACCTGGTTGTAGAGCAAGCAATCAACCTTGGCTTCCCAGCATCAAACAATGAAGCGGAGTACGAAGCGCTTCTCGCAGGACTCAAATCAGCATATTACATGAAGGCCACCGAACTAATGGTCTACAGCGACTCACAGCTGGTCGTAAATCAAATTTCTGGCGACTATGAAGCAAAGGATGATAGGATGGCCAAGTACCAAGAGTTGGTTAGAACAGAGATCAAGAAATTTGAAGTAGTAAGGATAGAACAAATTGGCAGAGAGGAAAACAGCAGAGCAGACGAACTAGCAGGCTTCACCTCAATGGCAGATTCCTCCATACCTCATCCACTACTAATCGACTACCTACCTAGACCAAGTATTGAAGAACTAGAAGCAGAAGAGGTATGTTGCGCAGAACTAGGCCCCTCTTGGATGGATCCCATCATCCTGTTCTTAAAAGACGGCATCCTACCAGAAGAGAAAAAAGAAGCCAACAAAATAAGAGCGAAATCGCAGCGATTTTGGCTTTCCCCATCCTTGGCATTATACAAGAAATCATTCTCAGGACCTTACCTAAAATGTGTTCACCCCAGCAAAGTGGAAGCATTCTTGTTCGAAATACACGAAGGGGTGTGCGGAAGCCATCAAGGAGGAAGATCGCTAGCTTACAGGGCCATTTCACAAGGATACTGGTGGCCATACATGCAGGCAGACTCAGAAAAATATGTGAAGAAGTGTGAGAAATGCCAAAAATTCACACACCAAATACATCAACCAGCCAGAGAACTCCTACCATTGACTAGCCCATGGCCTTTCACAATGTGGGGCTTGGACATAGTAGGACCACTTCCAACAGCATCCGGCAACAGGAAGTTCTTTCTCGCGGCAACAGACTACTTCACAAAGTGGGTGGAAGCAGAAGCATTGGCATCAATCAAAGAAAAAGATGTGAAGAAGTTCGTTTGGCAGAATATCATCACTCGTTTTGGCATACCAAAAGCCTTAATTTCAGACAATGGCACTCAGTTCGACGGCAGAATCTTTAGAGGCTTTTGTGAAGAATACAAGATAGAGTTCTACAATTCTACACCGGCATATCCTCAAGCAAATGGCCAAGCAGAAGCATCAAATAAAGTCGTCTTGGATGGACTGAAAAAAAGGTTAGAGAAGGCAAAAGGTAAGTGGGCAGACGAACTTCCTCATGTTTTATGGGCTTATCGCACCACACCTCGACGATCAACAGGAGAGACACCATTCTCCTTAGCCTACGGAATGGAAGTAGTAATCCCACTGGAAGTTAGCCTCCCCACAATTCGAAGCGAAAACTTTGATCCAGACTTAAATGGAGAAGCCATAACATTGGAACTCGACATTGCAGAAGAAAGAAGAGAAAGAGCACTAGTACACATTGCTTCATACCAACGAGAGTTGATTAGAAAATACAACAAAAAGGTACATCCAAGACAATTTAAGATCGGCGATTGGGTACTGCGCAAAGTAATGGGAAATACCTTGGTACCAGGAGATGGCAAGTTAGGGCCAAACTGGGAAGGTCCTTACAAAGTGGTTGGGTTAGCAGGCAAAGGGGCATACCACCTAGAAGACAAGGACGGCAAAGCAATTCCTAGGCCATGGAACACGGCCAATCTCAAGTTATTTTACTTTTAAGCTTTACTCTTTTAAACATGTGTAATTTCTTTTTCTTCAATAAAACAATCGATTCTTTTCAGCATGAGTTGTTCTTTGTAAAAGTTAGCTTTAGTGAAGATAGGAATATTGCAAACATATTATTCTAAGTTAGCTGGAAAAACTAACTTAGAGGTTGGTTGGAATAAACCAACACCCCTCCTAAGCCCAGGATAAGGATCCAGGCTGCAGGACGTTTGGTCGGAATAACCAAACATTATTCTAAGTTAGCTGGAAAACACTAACTTAGAGGTTGGATGGAATAAACCAACACCCCTCCTAAGCCCAGGATAAGGATCCAGGCTGCAGGACGTTTGGTCGGAATAACCAAACATTATTCGAAGTTAGCTGGAAAAAACTAACTTAGAGGTTGGATGGAATAAACCAACACCCCTCCTAAGCCTAGGATAAGGACCCAGGCTGCAGGATGTTTGGTCGGAATAACCAAACATTATTCTAAGTTAGCTGGAAAAAACTAACTTAGAGGTTGGCTGGAATAAACTAACACCCTTCCTAAGCCCAGGATAAGGATCCAGGCTGCAGGACGTTTGGTCGGAATAACCAAACATTATTCTAAGTTAGCTGGAAAAAACTAACTTAGAGGTTGGCTAGAATAAACCAACACCCTTCCTAAGCCCAGGATAAGGATCCAGGCTGCAGGACATTTGGTCGGAATAACCAAATATTGTTCTAAGTTAGCTAAAAAAAAAAAAAAACTAACTTAGAGGTTGGCTGGATTAAACCAACACCATTCCTAAGCCCAGGATAAGGATCCAGGCTGCAGGACGTTTGGTCGGAATAACCAAACATTATTCTAAGTTGGCTGGAAAAACTAACTTAGAGGTTAGCCGGATTAAACCAACTCTTTGGACTCTTCAGCCAAAGTATGGGCATGGCTGAAGATTGGTTGGCTGGATTAAACCAACTCTTTGTACTCTTTAGCCAAAGTAAGGGCATGGCTGAAGAGTGGTTGGCTGGATTAAACCAACTCTTTGTACTCTTCAGCCGGAGTAAGGGCATGGCTGAAGAGTGGTGGGCTGGATTAAAACAGGGGAAGGAAAATGGATTTGCTTACCAGATTAAAGAAAAGGGGACTGGAGATGGAAACAGTAGCAGCAAATGAAGAGCACGAGCTTGATAGTTGAAGAAGTAGAGGCACAGAGAGAGAGAAGACGAAGAATAGTGTAGATGAATGATTCAAAGATGAAAGGGTTGTTTTGTGAAAAAGACAAAAGGCAAAAAGGGCGGGACTGTTCAAATTTTTCGTAGTACGAGGGCGGCGTGACAGCTGCCCATAGCCTATCACAGCCTGCCACGTGTCATTGGAAAGGGAAGCGTTACAGTTACTGTGATTGAAGAGACGTTTTGACCGAACAAGCAGAGCATGGAGTGAAATAAGCTCGGTCGGAAGGCTAAAGAGTTTTTTAGCTCGGCTGGAGAAGCTAAAGGGTTTTTTTAGCTCGGCTGGAGAGGCTAAACGGTTTTTTAGCTCGGCTGGAAAGGCTTAGAAAGCTTCAGCTCGGCTGATAGACAGGTAATCCCAATCATGCTGTGCAGATGGAATTAAGGGGCAATTGAGAGGGTAATTTTTGGTAAAAATTAGGCCGAGCTAGGAGATGGTCATAGTGGCCCACAATACAAAGGGCAGAGTAAAAAAGGCCGTAAAAGTTACTCTAGCCCAAAAGAGGTATGGAATTACTCTATAGAAGTTACTTCGGTCCGGAAGTAACTTGAAGTTAGACCGGTCTTGGAGTTATACCGGTCTTGGAATTATACCGGTCGCGAATCGTTAGTTCGGTCTAAACACACCATGGTTCATACAAGGAAGAACCGAGATAAGGTGTAATGAAAGGAAGAACCGAACTAAGGATGGTTCGGCCTACTCTGTGGCTCAGCATAACCAGGTTTATCTCGGTCGTATGGTAGTTCGACCATGACAAAAACCATCCCACTTGGTTTAAGCAGTGGGGGGGGGGGGGTGTAAAAGGATAAGCATTATCCTTAGGAGTACGAATCCTAAGAGGACTTTGCATGGAGAAATAAAAGTCCTACTAGGATTGTGCCATTCGAAACCTATAAAAGCTCACAAACATCACATTGGAGGAGGTAACACAAAAAAGACAACACACAATTTTGCTTTCTGAATATATTGAGCTTTGTCTACTTATCAAGTTTGCTGACTTAGGCATCGGAGAGGTTTCCGGCACACACCCGCCGGCTAGCTCACGTTTGTGTTTTCAGGTGACAAAGCGACGTCGTACGGAGGAGCGCGGACTTAGTCAACAGGATTATACGAGGAGAATTATTTCCTTCCCGTACAAACACAAATTTAGCTGTGCCATTGAAAAGTGTTTTAAGAGCAACCACAGTGGGACTGTTTGTGCGTGTTAGTTTTCAATTTTTTGGAAAGTCTTATTTTCAGCTACAATGGAGCTGCTACGTGCGCTACTGTGGCATTGATCCCCTGCTGCTAAGTGCGTGGTTGTTAATTGGGACTTCCATAAGTGGACGGTGAGATTGATTTCTTGGATAAGTCGATTCATAAGTTAGATACTAAGTTATAATTTTTTTTTTTTTTAAAACAAGTGCACCATTGTAGTGAGTGAGATAGTGAATCCGGAGAGAGAAGGGAAGGAGATCGTGAAAAAGAGAAGAGGGGAATAGAGAGAAAGGGAGAGAGAATTTGAGGAGCTCATGAAACGCACTATAGGTCTTGTTTTAATGACTCGAACCTTTTATTTTGTAGGCCTTTTTGTGGATATCTTCTTTGAAAAAATTTAGATCAATTTGATAATTGTAACATTTTTATTTTATCGTATTTGTTTATAAAAAATAAGACAACATATATATTATTGAAAATAAACTATATGTTTTTTTAAAGAAAAATACAGTTTTCGGATCAATCTATTTTTTTTCATGAATAATACATTGAGGCCATACAAAATGAGCAATTTAGATCATTAAAATGAGGCTCATAATGAGCCCTATGAATACCTCAAGTTTTCTCAAATTTAGATTTAAACTTAAGGAAAACTAAACATAAATGTATTAGTAATACTATTTTACGCGATGACACTAGAAAATAGAAAGAGTAATGTTACGAGCACAAATTTTTCTATTAAATTTTCTAGCAAACACTCACATGGATATGAGACCCATATCCAAATGAGACCCACACACATATGAGCGTTTGATAAAAAATTTGGAATCTCAAGTATTTTTGCAAATCATAAATGGGATTAGATTGTTTCTCGTCATGTAGTTTCAACTACTCTAATATGAGATTTTTGATTGATAATAACACCATTCAACTACTCTAATATGAGATTTTTGATTGATAATAACACCATTATATATCATTGTCATAGTTAATATTTACTGAGGATGAACGGCCCATGAGCCCTATATTAAAGAAAAGGAATAATATTAGAGACTTACATTTGACATTCTCAAATATACCGTAAATGATCAAGCAAGAAAGTAGAGTTTCACATAATTGAATATACAACAAATAAAAAATTGATACCTATCATTTCATATCATTGTAAGTGAAATTATAAAAATTTTATTAAGGTTTCAAATATTTAAAAAAAAAAAAAAAAAACTCGCTAGAAGTTTCATTATGATATCCAAGAGGTCCATTATTGATTCCTTTAACTTCTACTCTCGCCTAATTATTCAAACGACAATGCTACGTAGCTCAAATTTTGTGGCTCAAAAGTGGCTCAAATGGCCAAAACGACGTCGTTTTGAGTACAGAACAACATAAAAATGGCCAAAACGATGGCCAAACGTTTTGGCCATTTGAGCCACTTTTGAGCCACAAAATTTGAGCTACAAGACATTTTCTTTATTCAAACCCACGATTCTCTCATGGTCTATCCTATAAGTCGCATGTATAACGTTCTACAAAATAAAATAAAATAAAAAAGTAAAAAAAGAAGGGTTTCTACCGTACCAAATTACCAGTAGTTGAATTTGACATTCAAATGGGTCAAAGAAAATTTCATCACCATATTTTTCAGACTCAAAACATGAAAAATGAAGTCATTGAATTTTTTTTTTTTAATGACAAATAAAGAGTCTATAAATACCCTAATCTTGTCGAAGAGAATTCATTGCTACTTTGGAATTTTTATTATTTCTATCTCTCTAGTTTCTATATTATAACTACATTTTTTTTATTTATTATTATTCAAAGCTCTCTAAGAAGTCTGTAAACATTTTCTCATATTGTACCCACCTTCTCTCCTGAATAAATCTCATGGAATGAGCAAAATTACCTTTGCAACCTCCAACTTATGGTGATCTAATCACTATTCTTAGCATTGATGGAGGTGGAATAAGAGGGATTATCCCAGGGACAATCCTTAACTTTTTGGAGTCTGAGCTTCGGGTAGGATAAAGGGTTAAGTATATTTTACTCTTTCAATTTTTATTGAATATCACTTTTATTTTTTTATTTTTTTCTTCTCAACTTTAAAACTGCATAGTTGAACTACTCACACTATTATAAAAACAAATAAAGATCACATTTTTTTTGTGTGATATATATTATTTAATCACTCCTTTTAAGTTTTATTAAGGGCAAATTACAAACACCCCCTTGAGGTTTGGTAAAAATACAGATTCCCCCCTGAGGTTTGAGAAATTACAAATTACCCCCTGAGGGTCAAATTTTCATAACAAATTAGGAGAAATTAGGGGGGAATCTGTATGAAAATAAAAACCTCGGGGGGCACTTTGTTATGGAAATATAAACTTCAGGAGATGGGATGTAATTTCTCAAACCTCAGGGGGGAATCTGTATTTTCACCAAACCTCGAGACGGGTGTTTGTAATTTGCCCTTTTATTAAAGTGTGATATTTGGGAGTGTGATTAAAAGGGGTTATTTTTAATCATACTTTTTAAGTGTGCTTAATAACATTTAGATCACACTTTTTAAGTGTGATTAAAAATATTTAGATTACATCTTTTAAGTGTGATTAATAACATTTAGATTACACTTAAAAATATTTAGATCAAATCTTTTAAGTGTAATTAAAAGTATTTAGATCACGCCTTTTAAGTGTGATTAAAAATATTTAGATCACATCTTTTAAGTGTGATTAATAACATTTGGATCATATCTTTTAAGTGTGATTAATAACTAATAAAATCTGTGATAAAAAAGGATTTGACATATTTGAAAAATAATCAATATTATTTTTGTATGCACATTTGAATAATGTAACACACGTTGTATACTATACTTTTGTACGAGTAAGAAATAATCTTCTCGTATAATCCTGTTGATCAAGTCTGCGCTTCTCCAAACGTCGTCGCTTTACTCCCTGAAATACAAACGTGAGCTGGCCGGCGGGTGTGTGCCGAATACCTCTCAAATGCCTAAGTCAGCAAAATAGACAAATAGACAAAAGTTCTATATATTCGAGAATCAAAGTTGTGTTACCTCTTCCAAAGGTTATGTTGTTAGCTTTTATAGGTTCCGCATGGCACAATCCTTGTAGGACTCTTATTCCTCAATGTAGAGTCCTACTAGGAGTCACACTCCTCAAAGATAATGCTTATCTTTCAACACCCCCTCACTGCTTAAACCAAGTGAGACGGTCCTAGCTTGGTGGTACGACCAAACGACCAGGCTAGTATTGTCATGTGGAAATGACAACTCAGACCGAGGTATGCCTTAGCTCGTCCCTTCCTTTATCTGTTTGTACCTCGGTTGTGCCCATTGAGACCGAACTAACCTCAGCAAGCTTCCACCGCGTCAACCAGAACGAGGTCCATCAAGTGAAAGCACCATACCGCAGCTTCGAATACCCTGACCAAGCTAACTATCTCTACTCCGGCCGTGGTGACTGTGATTATTCTTGGACCGAGCTAACACATGCTAGGTCCCTTCCACACCTGGATCGAGCTAACACCTGGACTGTGGCTCACTTACTAAGCCCTTCTTACTATGGCCCATAGAATGGCCCATTACCCAGCTCAGCCCGATTTACTCATAAATTACCCTCTCAATTGCCCCTTAATTCCATCTGCGTAGCATGATCAGGATTACCCGTTTCCAGCCGAGCTAACCACTTTAGTTTTTTAACTGAGCTAAACTGTAGCCTTCAACCGAGCTAAATTCATATCGGGCTACATTTACACCGAGCTACTTATCTGTCCGGTCAAAATGTCTTTTCAGCCGCTGCAACTGAATCGCTTTCTATTCACTGGATACGTAGCTAGCTTCTATTCGTCAAGTATAGCTGTCACGCCGTCTTCGTACTTCGCGAGATTTGAACAGTCCTGCCCAATTTTCACTTTCTCTTTATACAACACTATCCGCACTACTTTGAATTTCATTATCTCTTTTCTGACTAACTCTTGGTACTTAGCCATCCTTTCATTTTTTGCTTCGTAGTCGCCTGAAATTTGGTTTACCACCAGCTGTGAGTCACTGTAAACCATTAGCTCAATAGCCTTCATGTAGAGTGCTGATTTTAGTCCTGCCAGAAGCGCTTCATACTCCACTTCGTTGTTTGATGCTAGGAAGCTAAGGTTGACTGCCTGTTCCACTACTAGGCCATTTGGTGAGATGAAGACTATGCTGAGTCCTGCACCGTGCCTATTGGACGCTCCATCCACAAAGAGCTTCCACATCTCTCCAACGAACAGCTTCTAGCAAGTAGAGGGATCGGATGATGCCTTGGGGTCATGAGTGGTGTTGGTATTTTCTTCCAAGTCCACGCTTACTGTTTTGTAGTCCACGTAGACACGCCATTTTTCATTCTTCTTTGGCACCACTACTGTATTGGATATCCACTTGGGATAGTGCACTTCTCTGATAGCTCCTGCCTCTAGAAGGTTTCCCACTTCTTCCTCCACTATCTCGGCGTGGTGGAGTGCAGATCTGCGAGTGCGCTGTATGATTGGTCTTGCAGTTGGGTGGACATTCAATTGGTAACAGATGAAGTTTGGGTCAATGCCAGGCATGTCATACGGCGTCCAGGAAAACACTTCGATGTTAGAGGTCAAGAATTCCATGACCTCTATTCTCTCGGTGCTGGACATAGATGAGCCAAGAAAAAAGAACTTTTCCGGGTCCTTTTCATCTATTCTTACCTGTACCGAGTCTTCCACTGCCTTCTGTTCAGCGGCTTTGCCAACATCCGCAAACAATTCATTGCTCTTAGGTTCTTCCACCATCTGAACAAACCCTTTGGCAGCTCGGCTGCCATTTACTGTGATGAAGCACTGCTTGGACATAATTTGGTCTCCAAAGACCTCTTCAATTACTCTGGCTTCGCTGGAGACCCGCATTACTTGATGGTAGGTTGACGCTACTGATCGCATGGCATGTAGCCATGTCCTTCCCAAGATTATGTTGTAAGTGGAAGGGACTTTCAATATCCAGAATTCCACTTGTTTCGTCATGCTTCTTGCTTTGACTGGGAGGATTATCTTGCCAACTGGCCACTTTGGCATTGAGTTGAATCCGATCAGGGGAGATACGGCAGGTGCCAAGTCTTTGTCCTCCAGTTTCAACTATTTGAAGGTTTCGTAGTACATTATCTCACATGAGCTCCCTTGGTTAATCAAAATTCGCTTGACGTCGTAATCCTTGACGCGGAGAGTGACGACCAGTGCATCATTATGAGGGCAATATATCCTTGCCAAGTCTCTGTCTGAAAAAGACATGATGCTCGTGGCCACTGTTCTCCTCTTTTTAATGGTAGGTTGCGCACTTAATACCTCCCTTAAGTGCTCAGCCTTCTTGATCATTCCCCTGAGCTCACGTACTCGCTCAAGTTCGAATACCCCATGTATTACGTTTATCACACCTTGATGTGGGGTGTCGATTGGCATTTCGTTTGGGTGATTGTGGTTCTGGGGAACTGGTTGCGTCCCTCCTTCAATGTACTGGTCCAGATGCCCAGCTACCACTAACTCTTCCAGATGCTGTCTCAACGGCGTGCAATTCTCAGTGCGGTGCTCTTTTTCCTTATGGAAGGTGCACTGAGATCTTTCATCATAGTCCTTTTGTGCCTCTCCCAATTTAGCTGGCCATCTGACGAAAGGTTCATCGCGTATCTCACTGAGAATCCGATAGATCGGTTTTTTGAACACCGTGGTAATGGCAGTGCGGACTCTCAACCACCTTTTATCGTGGTCCTCTCCGTTGTCCCGCCTGCCTCGCCCGTTTTTGCTTGGACGTTCTACCGCGTTGACTTTTGCCAAAGTCTTTTTATCTGGTATTGCAGTTGTACCAGACTTTTTTTTAGCACAGGTGCCATCCTCCTCCACCCGAATGTGCTGGTGTACCCTCTTCATTAAGGCTTCCACTGTGAAGGGGGGCGTCATGGTAATTGAGTCCCTCAGCCTGTTTCCAACTGGAAGACCTCTTTTGTATTGCGAGATTTGTTGGGCAATCTCCTCTCTGGTTGAAGGTCTCCCAATAACGACTGTTGTAGGGTCTCAATGTCTTCTTGTCGCCCATGTCAATGGAGAGTAGCTGATCGATCTCTACTGGCGTCTTGGTGTTTGTTCTGAACCTTGTTACGAATGCCTCTGCCAATTGTGCCCAGGAGGCTATGCTACCTTCTGGTAGCCTTTCGAACCAGGTTAAACCTAGGTCGCCAAGGCTGGATGGGAATAGGATGCACATCAAAGCCTTGTTTCGCCGGTATACTGCCATAACCTGGCGAAAATGGCTAAGGTGCATGTAGGGGTCTGTCTTCCCCTCATACGTGGTGAATTTGGACTGAAGGAAGCCTAAAGGTAGGGGCGCATTCTCAATTGCCGGAACGAACGGCGAGGTCTGCAGCCTTGCTAATGCTTTGTCTGTCGGTTTGTAAGCAAGACGCGGTATTGGCATTCCCACCTCGACGCTTCCATGCGTCCGAGGAGCCAATCGCTCAAGGGTTGAAACTCTGCGAGGGTTGCGTGCCTTGGTATCCTCCTTCCATCGTCCCCTTTCTTCAAGCACAGTCCGTAAGTCGGACAATCTAGGCAACTCTGTTTGCCTAGATGATGTCTGGTGCGTACGTAAGGGCCGATAGGTGCTTCCCTCAGTGTAAGACCTTAATGTTCTCGTTCTCTCAGACCTGGAGTAACGAGTCCTGGAAGTCCTTGATTGAGTGTCACCTGTTCTGAGGCTCCTACTCTCTGCCTGCGATGGTGTGGTATGCCTACCACGATCTTCTGAGTGGCGAGGGGGCGTGTTACTTTTGTGCCCCTCTCTTGTTGCCACCTATTTTCCTTTGATCTGGAGTTTCATAGCCTCCATGTCCGACGCCATCTTCCTTATTAACTCGTCTTGTTCCTTTACGCGATCCTCCAGAACTTGAGGATCGACCCTCTGTTTCTGTCTTTCTGGACTTTGAAAGCGACGGGGACTATTAGTCTGCCTCCCTCTTGCATCCCTCTGGGGGTTCTATCGCTGGGGCTCTAAATCCGCCATGGGAGGGATAAAAGGCAAACCTTCGCGCCTCCCTCCCTCTGGGGTTTGTCCGTCGATGGCGGACTGCGGCAAATCTTCATTGTGCGCCATTGCTTTCAACTAGCGAGAAAAACTTGATCAAGAGGTTTTGTTCGTTCTAGTCTTCCCATAGACGACGCCAATTGTACAAGCAAGAAATAATCTTCTCGTATAATCTTGTTGATCAAGTCTGCGCTCCTCCAAACGTCGTCGCTTTACTTCCTGAAAACACAAACATGAGCTAGCCAGCGGGTGTGTGCCGGATACCTCTCCAATGCCTAAGTCTGCAAAATAGACAAATAGACAAAAGCTCTGTGTATTCGAGAATCAAAGTTGTGTTACCTCTTCCAAAGGTTATGGTGTGAGCTTTTATAGGTTCCACATGGCACAATCCTTGTAGGACTCTTATTCCTCCATGTAGAGTCCTACTAGGAGTCACACTCCTGAAAGATAATGCTTATCTTTCAACACCCCCCTCACTGCTTAAACCAAGTGAGATGGTCCTAGCTCGGTGGTACGACCAAACGACCGGGCTAGTATTGTCATGTGGAAATGACAACTCAGACCGAGCTATGCCTTAGCTCGACCCTTCCTTTATCTGTTTGTACCTCGGTTTTGCCCATTGAGACCGAACTAACCTCAGCAAGCTTCCACCGCGCCAACCAGAACGAGGTCCATCAAGTGAAAGCACCATACCTCGGCTTTGAATACCTTGACTGAGCCAACTATCTCTACTCCGGCCGTGGTGACCGTGATTATTCTTGGACCGAGCTAACACATGCTAGGTCCCTTTCATACCTAAACCGAGCTAACACTTGGACTGTGGTCCACTTACTAAGCCCTTCTTACTATGGCCCATAGAACGACCCATTACCCAACTCGGCCCGATTTACTAATAAATTACCCTCTCAACTTTGAATCATAACCACATATTGAATGGAATAATATCATACATTTCATAAATTGAATTAAATGTTCAAAAGTATATACAAAGGAATTAAATAAAAAAAATTTAACTGTGCTTACATATATTAAAAAATGAAAAAACTTAACAAACTAAGTTATTTAATTCTTTGACCCATATTTTGCATCTCTCCAAGAAATTTCTGACCTGAAAAATGAAAACACAAATTAATTCAGAAACCGCAGAAGCATATGAATAAACTAACTATTTATAGAGACTATTCTAGTCTTACAAAAGATATAGTCGGACTTTTTCTCATCACACCGACTCTTCATCTCCTGCTTCAATAGAAAAAGAATAACTACTTTGATTGAACAATCAATTCTCATGGAAAAAATGGACCAAATATCTTTAAGACAGCTGAGTATGAACCATGACTACAAGGCAACAATGCTCAGGAGAAGGAACAGGGTTATGTAAAACATTTTATCCGTACCCTTGAATATAGGAAAACTCATGTGTTAAAAGATTTCAGTAGTAAACTCATCATCAGACATGAACATGCGGACAAATTAATAGCCAGAAGAGAATTGTATGGTTAATAAAACCTTATGCAGCTAAGGAAATAAAAATATCAAGCTGTTAATAAAACCTTATGCTCAAATATAAACCAAATCTACATGTTCATATGTATGGTTAGGTATTTTCATCTAACTGATGATGGTGTGAGTTCAACACAATATTGACACCTATAAAGGGTTGCCTCATAGGATGGGGTATATACCCAAAAGAAAAGAATCTACACAGACCAGGAAGAGGGACAAACAAGGAAATCCAATAAATATACCAAAATGAAAAGAGGGGGGGGGGAAACTAATATGAAACTTACCAGGTGGAACTATAGCAAGTGCTAATGCATTACTTTCTTCTAGTTCGGCAGCTTTAGGATTTGTTTCATTTAAACCCTGCACTCAAAATGTGCAAGAATCATGAATATAAGAATCAGAACAACAAACCCAATTGCAATTAGAGCAAAAGGAAGCTCCCATTACTGTGAATCCAAATTTGATCCAATTAGAAAATCCAATTCAACCCAAATACAACAATTCCCAGTTTAAGGAGATTACACAATAATTAATTTTAAAGTTACTTACCAACAGATCCTCAGTTTGGTCAGTTGATATCAACGGTGGAACTTCCTCCTTCTCAGGCTCAGGCTCAGGCTCAGGCTCAGGCTCAGTCTCCTATTGTGTATCTACCAGTGTTTCTTTATCTTCAGCTTCTTCAACTTCTTGTTGTTCACTTTCTTCAAGGCAGCTTGCACTGGTTCTTCACTTGTCTCCTCATACTCCAATATTGTTATTAACAACCAAATCAACACAAATATTCCACAAATAAACAATGTCAATACCCTGCTTATTCTGACATCAACATTCAACTTACACAAAATTTACAAACCAACCACAAAAACTAGGCCTCATTTTAACACAAATACTTTGGACTAGGAAGGACAAGCAAAAAAAATATTACAAATTGGTCAATAACATATTGTAAACAACTGTGCTTCATGATACCCACATCCATGGTAGCAAACAAAAAATTCCGAGCACATGATGCCGGCACTTGAAATATTGGAACATTATATGTTGTGATGTAGTTTTATGTAAAAATAAAATAAAACTAACAGAATTACATTACATAGTGCTTGAACTAACAATTTGCCAACAAATTCTACCAGTTGATGTCTGGACATTGAAATATCATAGGAAATCAAACCTAAATGCTCCAGTTTATTTTGCAGGTTTATTATTAATTTGGGTCACTCTAATCTAAGTCTTAACAAAACATGAAATAGTTCATATTCATCTAATGCAAGGTGGATATACAAGAGACCAACACATTTTAAAATAATGAAGACCTTTGCTAACATATAAAAGTCATGTTGACTACTTTTTGGTCACATAAATCAATGAATTATATAAAAAAATAAAAAATAAAATAAAAATCAAACAAAATATTTTCAAGGATCATAGAAATCTAAGTTTGGCTTAGGCAGTTAAGAAACCAATCACATATCAATAAAGAATCACCATGAGGATTGATAAAAAATTATAACAACTCAGCAACTAACATTAGTAAGATAACAAAAAAAAAAAAAAAAAAAAGCCCTATTTGCTAGAGCTAAAATGGTTCCAACTTTCAAGACAATTTGATTTCCTTTGCTCTTATTTCTCAAAGAATCAAGATATGAAAAGACCTAGAAGAGACTAAACATTCAAAATAAACTTTCTATTTTCAGATTATGAAAATTGAAAACAAAACCAAGCTGAGTATTAAACCTTCCCTTCATTTATGGAATTTTAAGATGTACACCAAGTAATAATTTATTCCCATGGTATGTAGGGGGTTGCATCAACATGTTTAGACTTTATATAGCGCCAGGAAAAGTTTGATGATTTATTCTGACATTTTCACATTGTCATTAGTTGATGATTCCTTTTGATTATGTTTTATTAAATTCTAGTTTGAGACTCTAATATACTAGATTGAGCAGTGGTTAAAATGGTGAAAACTGATAAGTCAAGAAAATGCATATCTACAATTTACAATTATGACTAACCCTATCTAAACTGATGTTTTTGGTTTTGTGCCATTACAGTAGCATGCAATTAATAGAAACCAATGCCGCAAGGTCTAACATAGACTTGGTTTTTCAGCTGACATGAAAATAAAAGTAACAAACAATTATATTAGCAGACTTGTAATAGTATAGAATTACAAAGATCACCTCAAGTCTTTAGTTCCAGTGGATCTAGTCTATCAACTATCATAACATGACGTCCTCTAGGGTATGATAAATTTAACAATGTAGCAATGCAATATGTACCAATGTAATAAAAAAATGCAAGCAAAATTAAACTAAAAATGGAATTAATTCCTGGAGATGTTTTGATAAACTTGATGTGTATTTAATAAGTTGATAAAGGATCTAGAACATCCATATTAAGATTAGGAACAATACTATTGAGAAATGCTGCAGCTGTTTATGAACCTATTTCCATGCACCATCATCTGGAAAATCAATCGATATCTAGAGAGAGAATGAAAACAGGACCTCTGTTAGAGATCTAAAAGGACCTATAAAGCAATTAATCTCATCATCTAACCTACACAAGCACACAATTCAGGATGCAATACGTGGAAATTTGATATTTTGCCTATATGTGTGGGTTCATTTGAACACTTGGGGTTGTTTGTTAACACTTCCTTTTTATGTTTTTTTTTTCATTTTCATTATATAATAATAATAATAATAAAAACTTGTTTTTTTGTTTTTTGTAAACAGGAAAAGGAAATTGAACAAACGACCCTTAGTCTTTAGTATTTCATGCCAGGGTGCACTTCATCGTAACATTGGTTTGTAGAAGTAAAAACTAATTACAGACACTTCATTTTCAAAAAAATTAATTCCAAACAAATGATAGCTTATCTTATGGCTTTCGTCATAAGAAGAAATCTTAAATTTTCTAAATCAGAGAGCTCCTGAAGCCTATTCTTGAGCATAGGAATCCCACTCTCAAAGCATAAATTAACAAGATACATAAATTAACAGAACAAGCATAAAACTAATAGCATAGCTGTTTCCAGAGGAAAAACAAGCACAATTGATACCCTAAGAAGGTTGCCTCATGCAATTCATCTGAAAACAATGGAGCTAAAATAAAGTGGTCACCCTTTTTCAATTGCACTAAAGATAACATCAGCATAAATGAATCCACATGCTTGGACAGGCCCTCAAATCAATGAAGAAACATAAAAATATTTTGGATTTGCTCAGTAGAATTAACACTCACAGAGCACTGTATTGAAATTTGGTTTATCCAACATAAAGAAAGAAAAAGAAAGAAAGAGAAACAAAGGAAAAGAAAGAAAGAAAGAAAGAAAGAGAAAAAACCTCATCCCTGATGTTCAAATTAAAATTGAAGCTCACCTTGCATGATAATATCTCAATTGTACAATCTTCATCTGTTGGGGTCATTTCAAAGTTCAAAAGTTTAACTCTTGGCAAGGTACACCTGTATAGAAGCTAGCAGCGGGGCAAAATAGAAAAAAAAAAAAAAAAAAACCCAGTAACAACGGCAACCATAGGCCAACTACGTAGCACTAGCACTAAGCAACACCAGCACTAAGCAACACCAGCACACAGGTCAGCAGAACAGCAGAACTATATCTGGCTAACACCACTATAACATATCAACACCAGCACTAGTAGCATAAACAGCAAACCAGAACCAGCAACAAAGACAACACAACGTAAACAGGTGCAGACAGCACAAAAAGCACATACAACATGTAGCCAACAACACAGACAGTTTTCTTAAGCAATTTTCTTAATTTTTGCTAAATGTTTAATGAAATTATTACATTTTCAAAAAAACAAAAAAACATGAAAAATATACTTAAAAGACAATACGATAGGACAATACTTTATTGAAATGTAAGGGACAAGCATAACAATTGTGGTACTTTTCTTGTTACATCTAATTTGGATTTAGGTTAGTCTGTTAGAACAATGGCAAGTAAGAGCAGCTCATACTCTTATTGAGACCAAATGACCTATATAAAAAACAATTACAGAAAAATTCATTATATAAGAACTGCATAATGGTTATTCACATCTCAAAAATAGTCTAGATTTTCTACCAACATCAGCAATCAAATTTACAATAGAGTCAATAAATTTTTATTACAGAAAAAGAACCTTACAAATTTTCTGCTTCAAAAATATATGGTAGAGGCATAGCAGATAGCTGACTGTGATTCAACTTCAACCTTTGACACTAAAGTTAATTGATAAGAACCATAGCAAATTAAAAATAGAAAAGGGGCTAGGCATGTTGGCCCATTCAAACTTTGTAGCATAGCTCCATTACAAAAAGTCATACTTGCCCAAAACTTCAATGGTTAAATCACATATGCAAATGAACATCTAAGTGATCTTGCATAGTGGAAACATACCAGAAAGTTAAAAACTGCACTGGGATAGGAGAAAATCTTGAAAAATACATGCTTGAAACACAGGGCAAAGAAATAAGTGTAATGGAAAGAGCTACACACAATTTTCTTTTTTTTTTTCTTTTTTTTTTTGTTTGAGCACTATGGTGATAGAAAAACTGCTTTAAGCCCATTTAGAGAGTACACAAAGCAAACAAGCAAAGGATTCACTTGTCAAGTTTAAATTATCATTTTTACAAACAATTCAACTGATTAATTCTACATACTTGTTACCCATTAATCTTTAAAACATCTTCAGATTTCTTAGGCTACTAAAATAAAATGTTATATGGGAATTGAGATCAAAACCCAATTGCATGATATGCACATTAACAAAGACAACATGTAGAACATAATCAAGTCCAACTGATATGTACATATGCAAGCAAACCCAGATGAACAAATTCAGATTTCAAGTGAAAACAAAAAGTGAATCAAACATCTGCAAAAACTTGAAGAAACCCAGATGCAGAATAGGTACAAGAACGATTAAAAAAAAGAAAATTTTCATTTTTGCATACCACATGAAGAAACCCTTAGTCTTTTCCCCTTTCCCTCCACTTTTCTAGTAACCAAACAGTGAGTATGCCCAAAACCTAAAATGAAAAGATCAGAATACAAGCAAACAGACAAAAATAACAGCAAAAGCAAGACAGATAATTTCATTGTCTCCCATCTTTTCTTTTTGCATACCACATGAAGAAACCCTTAGTCTTTTCCCCTTTCCCTCCACTTTTCTAGTAACCAAACAGTAAGTATGCCCAAAACCTAAAATGAAAAGATCAGAATACAAGCAAACAGACAAAAATAACAGCAAAAGCAAGACAGATAATTTCATTGTCTCCCATCTTTTCTTTCTTTTTCATATTCTTAGCAACCAAACAGAGGTAACAAAACATAAACTAAAAGGTTAGAGATCAAAATATATTTTTTTTCCCTCCATTTTCTCAGCAATAAAACAGATTCATATTCACATAGTAGATGAGAAAACAAAAATATTGAGTGAAAACATACTTAGGGTTTTGGCAACCAATCTTCCAGAAAACAGCATAAGACCACTGATTGACTTGAAATGCCTCATCGACATCCTTGCTGTTCAAGAGATTGATTGCAAGCTTGAGGCCCTCAGCGACTAAGGAGGAGAAGAGGAAGAAGCTGAAGGAGATGACTTCAAAGACTAGAAGCTTTTTGCCGGTGTCGCAGGCGGAGGACCTTTCAAGGCTATGTTGGTTTGGGGTGATATGTAACGCCCTCAAAAAAATACATAAAACCCATCATTTTAGACATGCCATGATATAAGAGAAATCAACACTTTTCTATTCATCAGAGTAGTTCTTACAACAGTATTACATATTAACAACAAAAGCAAATGCCCTACGGGCTTACAGCTTTCCAAGTCAACACTTGGTTACAAAAAGAAGAGTACTAACTCTATACAAAATAAGCCCTTGGCTTGATATACATGTAATACAAACAAAATAATCAAAAAGAGTCTTCAACTCCCATAACCATCTAAGCTATGTCCTTGGAGGTGGCATGCTACCTGTACCTGAAAATGATGTCCCATAAAGGGTGAGCCAACGCTCCAGTAGAGATATGCTAAACACAATATGAGCAGTAACTAAGATATTAGCAATTGATAAATGTTTGACTCTCATAAACCAATTCATACACCATTTCCATTACATGACCACTGTGTCCATATTTCATTTCATTTTCCATTTCTTATTCAATTCTCAATTCACAACCATGGCTCAGAACCTGGCCAAACACTCTAAATGAGATAATAATTTATATTAAACATTTCCCATTTCACAATAGATAAGCATACTAGCTGTATCACCATCTCAACAGATAAGCATATGAGCTATATCAACACTTCCATAGATAAGCATATGAGCTATATCAACACTTCAACGGATAAGCATATGAGCTGTATCACCGGAGTCCATCCCCTATCTTCTCCCAAACATTATCCAGTTTAGAGGTCCATCCCCTATCTTCCCCTAAACCGTGGAGTACATCCCCTATCTCTTCCCACACAACACAATGCATAGAAACAATTATCATATACATCATCAAACAATACATAAAGTTAATGTATTCTTTCAACTGTCATACATGATGACACATTCCATTGATTAGTTTTAGTTTGCCTAATCATCATGCATTGCCTACAACAATTAAGACTACCCTCCACTGGTAGCCCAAAGCAATTATTTCTAAACAGATAATAAATGCGTCAACAGATAATTCATTCATATTTTCAAAAGTGAGCGATTAATAAATCCAACTTCACTAATCCATCTCATAATGAGCCAATTTCGTTATATTCAACTCAATTCCATATTTTCTCAACACTTGTCATTAATTACACTAGTGACCCAAAAATGCCCAAACATGGCATTTCCCCTTTGATTCCCAATATTGATTCCAAGAGTCCATATATTACCAACAACATCAATATACTCATTTTGAAACCCAAATACGTATTTATGGTCCAAAATAAACAAAGCCCTCTTTTCAAAATTATACATTTGAAACCCTAATTTCCAAAACCCAAAACCATTTATACAAAAAAACTCAATATCTAGGTCAAAACCCATAAAAGTGAGTAGGAATCCGTACCTCAAATTCGAAGCCCAAGGGAAGGAGATGAAGAAAACCAAAATGCTCCAAACTCCAAGATCCATTGATCAAAACGAAGCCCTCGACGATCAACACAACTTTTACAAAGGCCAAAGGAAAGGGAAGCACTCTAACTAGATCAAACCCTAGAGAGAAAGGAGTTTCTAGAGAGAGAGGCTCTCAAAATCGATTTTGGGAAAGTAAGAGAGAGAGAGTGAATGTAAAAAAGTGATTCAAAATTGCCTAACTGCCTTCTGATATACGACATTCCCGCTCGAGCGTAGAACAGGACGCTCGAGCGTCACGCACAAAAATCTAGACACGCTCGAGCGCAAGAAGGCCCACTCGAGCTCCAAGACACAAGAATAAGGTACATCCGCTCGAGCGCGAAAACCAGTCTGCTCGAGCGTAGATTTCCCCCTTCCCGAACTCACACAAAAAATGTACTACCCGCTCGAGCTCCAACAAGCCCGCTCGAGCGCGACCCGCTCAAGCGCAGGAAATCCGCTCGAGCGTAGAAATCACACCTGCAGAAGTTTTGCACAGCACCAAAATACTGGGAGTGTGCAATATCCGCTCGAGCGCTAGACGACCCACTCGAGTGGAACGACCAAAAACCTGGCAACAAGATTTTAGACCAAGGCTCAACCCACCTGCTCGAAACATGCCTAACATCCTAAAACTCAAACAAATGGAATCAAAGGATGACAATAAGATAGATACAACTACCAACTCCACGGAACCAAAGTCCGGAATACAACAGATATCGAAAGGGAAAACCGGGATTGCTATAACCTTCCCTCCTTAAAGAATTTCGTCCCCGAAATTAAATACAACTTTTTTTTTTTAGCAACAAGATTTTCTCAATTCCCAACATTATTATAAATGCAAAATTTAACAACTCGACCCATTTTCAGACATTCCATCTCAATTCAAGAGGCAATTTACCACATATCTCAATATGTATTAACAACATGTTTTCCTCGAAATTCATTAATTTCTACATACATGTTTCACAATTCTATATCATATTCCACATTCATGATATATCTCCATTTCTACAATACATTCAACATATATAATTTTATAACAAACTTCCAATTTAAGGCAAGTTCTACAATACTTCCATAAAACAAAACATTCACAATGTTTTACAGCTTGAGACATATATAATGCTCTTAAGGTTCAATAAGATTACAAAATTTCCAAAGCATGATTACATGTCAACAAACAAGTCTGGATATTTCTCGCGGACCTCCAACTCACGTTCCCAAGTGGTTTCCTCCACTCCGTGATGTTTCCACAAAACCTTCACTAAGGGAATGGTCTTGCCACGCAAGACTTGATCCCGCCTATCTAAGACTCGAACCAGTCTCTCTTCATACGAGGCATCCTTATCTACCTCTAAGTCGATCCAATCTAACACATGGGACAAATCCAGCTCATACTTCCGAAGCATACTCACATGAAACACGCCATGCACTCCGGACAACTGCGGTGGCAAAGCTAAACGATAAGCAACCTCCCCAATCCTCTCAAGGATCCCAAAGGGACCGATAAACCTAGGAGATAACTTCCCACTCTTCCTAAACCTCATCAAACCTCGCCTAGGTGATATCTTTAGAAAGACATGGTCACCTATCTCAAAAACCAAAGGTCTCCTCCTACGGTCGGCATAACTCTTTTGGCGACTCTAGACTGTAACAAGCCTCCTACGGATATGTAATAACCCGACCCTCGTACATGTTTTCTGATATATTTTCAGCCATTGTTTTGTACTTTTAAAATGTTACTGTAAAATCCCATGAAAAATTACGGTTAAGTAAGTGAAATTTATGTTTATGGATACCTATCTGTTTCACAAGAAAACTATCTATCACCATTAACACGTTTGAATTAAAAATTAGAAGCCTTAACGGCTTAATTATCTGAAATTGATTATATATTTGTGATCAGCATAATTTTTATGTAATATTAAGCATGTTTACGAAATTTCACTTTCGGAATGATTAAACGATGGAATTTTGTCCTATATGCCTTTATATAAGAATATAGAAAAGTCTAAGTCCTTGGAAGCTTGATCAAGAACTTGAAATATCTCCTGGAGAGGAAAAACGAAAGAAGAGAAAAGGGAACAAAGGCAAGGTTCAACAAGGAAGGGAATTGGGATTAAATTAGGAGGATCTTTGAAATTTTTAAAGCTCAAGGTATGTTAAATTTATTGTACATGAGAATTCCCCTTTTAATTGTGAAGAAGGGTTTGTTAATTTCATATGTATATTACTAGGGTTGTAATAGAGAGTTGTGTGTAATTTTTGGTGTGATTACCAAGTTATGCTCATTAATTGGTTGTTTTGAGAGCTAACTCAAGTGTTGTGTAGGACTTATATCTCAATCTTTGTTTTCCATGTCAAACCCATGAAAGTATATTTATGTAATGTAGGATGTTTTAATAAACATGAGGAACTTGAATTAAAAGATGGAATTGAGAAGGGTTGTGACTTGAGTAAGCTTCTAATCATGTTTATTTTGTGGTGTTTAAATGATGATTCATGTTATAGTGAAGTAGGGTCAATATATTGTATGAATTTCATCTTGGTTTGCATGTAAATTGAAGTGGTGTAGCTAAATTTTGAGTAGAAGTCGAGCTGCCCAAAACAGGGGTCACCACCGCACGTGCAGAGGTCATGGCCGCACTTGCGGACAAAGAAGAAAAAAATTGGAATGCATACTGTCTACGGCCGCTCGAGCGGAGGGGGAGGACCGTACGTGCGGTGCATGTCCGCTCGTGCGGAGGGTCCGGCTGCACGTGCGGCCCAGGTCTGAAAACTTTATCGCTCAGTTTTGCGTGCTTGCCTCTGTGGTATTTTTAGAATATTTTTCTGATGATCTTAAGATGGTTGTAAATGCAATTGAAGTGTAATGACTCAAGAAATGGTTTAATCGGGAAAAAGGAACTAATGTGTGTTATCTATGTGTGTAGGACACACTACGGGAGGAACCACCGCTCCGCAACAACACTGTGAGTAATAGTAGTAACGAAGTACCTTTATTATCGTTAATAATTATTGTTATGAACGTTATGTTCATTGCAAGAAACTATGTTAATATGTGTGCTACTCGGGAAACAATGTGAAATTATGGAAACATCGGAAGTCTTGTGAACTATGAACCTATGGAAACATCAAAAGTCTTGTGAACTATGAACCTATGGAAACATCGAAAGTCTTGTGAACTATGAACATATGGAAACATCGAAAGTCTTGTGAATTGTGAATTTATGAGGCCGAGGGCCGACTTGTGAATTTATGAGGCCGAAGGCCGAGGGCCGATTTGTGAATTTATGAGGCCGAGGGCCAATGTGTGAATTTGTGAATCTATAACTCTGTTAGGCCGAGGGCCAATTTGAGAAGTTATGAATCTATTGGCCCGAGGGCCAATGTGTGAATTTGTGAATTTGTGAACCTGTGAGGCCGAGGGCCAAGCTGTGAAATACGTTGTACTTATTAATAATTATGTTCATTCTGGAATAATGATTTTAGTGTAACTGTGAAAGCATACCGTTTTGCTACTAATGGGCCTGAGGCCGATCAGTTATAAATCATCGAAGTATGGATATTTCTGAGGGATCAAAATAATTGGATAAGCTATGTGCATTTGTATGAGTCTGAAATAGTTCTGTTGTGTTACAAATGGACCCGAGGTCATTCAGAACCTACGATATGAATGCAAAGGTTTAACGTTATATATGCTCTCTGTAATAGTATGAGTCTTATTCTGCTATACACAAGATAACTGTGTTAATCGGTAACTAAGTCATGAGAAGTTTATGTGCACTATTCCATAATGGAATTCTTAAGGAATTAAGGTTATTCTGTTTTTGTTTATCCGTTTCGGTTATGCTACGTTATGACATAATATGCATTGTTCGGTCCTTATGACTTAATGATTTCTGGTATGGAACAAAGTGCTGTACGGAACTAAGTGCTACACTTTGGTGGGAGCTACCTCTAGAATCCGTACGAGCCACCTCTTGAGTCCATACATATTTATGTCTGGGCCGATAGGCCGTTCTGTTATTTCTGGGCCAATAGGCCGTTCTGTTAATTCTGGGCCGATAGGCTGTTCTGTCATTTCTGGACCGATGGCCGTTCTGTGTATTATAGGGCTTAATGCCATTCTGATAAGGGCTTAATGTTTAAGGACCAATGTGTAAATGTGTGAATCCACCAGGCCAAGGGCTAATCTGTGATGTTGTGAACCAACAAGGCCGTTCTGAATATTAGTACATAATCAGATTAACTACCTGTCTTTTACATTATATATATACATTGCTTTGCATTGTAGTTCTAGTTAAACATTGGGTTATCTAAGTACTATTATTCACTGAGATTGTCTCACTCTGTATTTTGGTCTGATTCTGTAGGTAGTAAATCTGGAGGTCAGCCATAACCCTCGATGCTTATCTCCCTTTGACAACCTCTGTGTATCTAAGCATTTGGGTGAAGTCTACCCGTTTTTGTGGAGTTGCCAAGTTTTGGCTTATTCTTTGTTTGCCTATTATATGTTGAAGTTTCTAATGTTTTTGTTATATGCCCCAAACAAGGGGCGGGGTTGTATGTGTATGTAAATATTTATCATCTGATTCACTGTTTGTGATCCTGGCATGATAGTGGTCGCTCAATGGATGTAGTTTCTTTTTATTTTATGTTATTTTATGATATTTAATGCTTCCGTTCAGGCCCCATATGTATGTATATCAAATTTAATGTCTGTTTCCGATTAGGTCATGCCCAAACTTTTAGGGGCGGGTTTGGGGCGTGACAGGATAAGCTCAACTTTCTCCGTCGTCTCCCTAACCAACTCCGGACCCAACAAAGGTGCATCACCCACCTCGGCCCAACAAACTGGAGACCTACACGGTCGGCCATACAAGGCCTCAAATGGTGCCATATCGATACTCGATTGAAAACTGTTGTTGTAAGCAAACACCACCAAGGGCAAGTGCCTCTCCCACGTCCCACTAAAGTCAAGGATACAACCTCGAAGCATATCCTCAAGGATCTGAATAGTACGCTTGGACTGCCCGTTAGTCTGAGGATGAAAAGCCGTACTAAAGGTCAACTTAGTGCCCAAGGCACTCTGCAAACTCTGCCACAACCTAGCAGTAAAACGAGGGTCTCTATCTGAGGCGATCGTCACCGGAACCCCGTGCAACCTCACTATGTCCTGAATATACAAGTTAGCAAGATGATCTACCGAATCTCTTACGCGCATAGGAATGAAGTGCGCTGACTTAGTCAACCGGTCTACAACCACCCAAATAGCATCACTACCCCGTTGAGTCTTCGGAAGACCTACAACGAAGTCCATAGTGACATGCTCCCACTTTCACTCGGCAATAGGCAAGGGTTGCAACAAACCCGCTGGCCTCTGATGCTCGGCCTTCACTTGCTGACAAGTAAGGCACTTCAATACGAAAACAGCCACATCTCTCTTCATACCCTACCACCAGAACTGGCGACCCAAATCCCGATACATCTTAGTGCCTCCTGGATGCACCGCAAGGCGTGAATGATGAAACTCTCGGAGTACTTCCTCTCGGCAAGACTCCGGCACGAACAAACGGTCTCAGTATCTCACACTCAGGTCGGGATACACCGTCAAACCTTTCTCAACCTTCCCACTGGAGATCTTCTCTCGGAGGGATTCTACCTTAAGGTTACCTCGTTGTGCCTCTAATACTCGGCTCACAAGTGTAGACTGTGCAACAACAGAAAACAAGGCCGCAGCCTCAATGGATTCGCCTAGAAGCAAATCAAACTCGCCAAGCGCACCCAACATCTCCCATTCCCGGATGGCTATACAAGCTACATCACTAATGGATTTCCTACTAAGGGCATCAGCCACAACATTGGCCTTTCCTGGGTGATAGTGCAACTCAAAATCAGAGTCCTCAATGAATTCCATCCACCTTCTCTGCCTCAAATTCAAGTCTCTCTGTGTAAAAAGATACTTCAAACTCTTATGGTCCGAGAACACCTCGAACCTCTCACCATAAAGGTAGTGCCTCCAAATCTTTAAGGCAAAAATCATGGCTGCTAACTCAAGATCATGCGTAAGGAAATTCTTCTCGTGTATTTTCAACTGACGTGAGCCATAAGCTACCACTTTCCCCTCTTGCATCAACACACAACCTAAACCCTCTCATGAGGCATCGCAATAAACCGCATAACCCAACCCTCTCTTCGGAATAATCAAAACTGGAGCGGTGGTCAATCTAATTTTCAGCTCTTGGAACGACTTTTCACAAGTCTCACTCCATATAAACTTGACCCCTTTCCGCGTCAATCTAGTCAATGGTGAAGCTAGCCTGGAGAAATCCTTCACAAACCGGCGGTAATACCCAGCTAATCCCAGAAAACTCCGGATCTCAAAGACACTCTTAGGCTGTGCCCAATCTTGCACTGCCTCAACCTATCAACAGACACTCCTTCCCCGGATACCACATGGCCTAAGAACTTAACTTCTCCTAGCCAAAACTCATATTTTCCAAACTTGGCATACAGCCTATGGGCTCTAAGCAATTCAAGCACCACTCTCATGTGCTCATCGTGCTCCTCCTCAGAAGGTGAATAAATCAGAATGTCGTCCACGAAAACGATTACAAATCGATCTAAGAATTCCCGGAAGATCCTGTTCATCAAGTCCATAAAGACTGCCGGTGCATTGGTAAGCCTAAATGGCATCACCAGAAACTCATAATGGCCATACCGCGTATGGAATGCCGTCTTAGGAATATCCTCCTCCCTGACCCTCAACTGGTGGTAACTCGATCTCAAGTTTATCTTAGAGAAACAACGGGAACCCTTCAACTGGTCAAACAAATCATCTATGCGGGGCATAGGGTACTTATTCTTAACCGTAGCCCGATTCAACTTTCGGTAATCGATACACAATCTCAAGGCACCATCTTTCTTCTTAGCAAAGATGGTCGGTGCTCCCCACGGCGAAACACTAGGGCGGATGAAGCCCTTATCTAACAATTCCTGGAGCTGAATCTTCAACTCACTCAACTCGGCTGGGGCAAAACGGTAAGGTGCCATAGAAATCGGTGCCGTGCCGGGCACTAAATCAATAGAGAACTCTATCTCTCGGTGAGGTGGCAAACTAACGAGATCCTCGCGAAAGACATCCAAATACTCACAGACCACCCTCGGCAACACAATCTGGGTCTCATCACACTCACTACTCAAAAGGCTAGCAAGAAGACCACTAAGCTCACTCCGCCCTTGCGGATCATACACTGGTGGCAACACACTACCAACCCGATCCCCCAAGAAATGGAAACACTCCCCGCTCAAGGTACAAACTGTGACCCTCTGGCAGTAGCAATCAATGACAGCCCGGTATGACGATAGCCAGTCCATACCCAAAATAACATCAAAACCCTTCATGGGCATAACAACAAAGGGAAAAGGAAGCCTATGGTCGGTGACCTCTATATCACAACCTCTACATCCGTGTTTCAAAATCAATTCACCCCTAACAGGTGATACAACACATATAGGAGATGCTAATAGTGCCAACTCCAACTCCAACACAGATGCGAATGCCGCAGATACAAAAGAATGAGATGTACCCATATCAATCAACACACTAGCAACCGAGTTGCAAAACAGAAAGGTACCTCTCACAACTGATGGAGCCGGTACTAGGTCGTGCGCGGTAACAGCATACACGTGCCCTGTAGGCCCCTGATCCACGACTACAAATTCCTTCTTGGATTTAAATAATTCAAAGCACAAAAGAATTTCACTAAATAGGACACGGATGAGCTACAAATGCAAATGTGTTCATCACCCACCAAGATTCAAACCACCGAGTAAATGAGCTTTAGCTCTAATTTTAGAACCTGGTTCGAACCTTCAATCCAATTCTTAATCAAAACCCTCAAGCCTCGAATTCGGGTACCTTGAATTGGTGTGAATTTGCAACTAAGATTTCATTAACTAAAAAGAAAATTTAACTTAATCAATTCAGCAAATTGTCACGGTATTTGACCAAAATTTTGACCAATGAACCAGTGGATCCATACCCAATATGTGTGAGAATCAGGAAACATATCAAAAGGATCATAGCCTTATCAACGGTCAAAAAATGACTTGATGTAGCACCAAAAGAACAAAAGAGAAAGAAAATATGGAATCAAATCCCAAATTAATATATCAATATTCAAAATCATATCTTAGTCCAATAAAACCCATTACATAATGCTACCAATGCCTTTTTGATCCCCATAAGTAATAGAACAACATGAGAAAAAGAAAATAGGAGAGGGTCATACCCTTTCCAGTTTGATGCCAATAAAGCCCCAAAATTCCCCTGTTTAATGTCAAACAGTGAGCAAAATGCAGAAAATAATTAGCCCCAAATAAAGTTTACAACTTGATAAGATCAGAACTCACCAAGGATCTTCTAACCTGTTGCTAGAGTATTTAAAGCAGCCTTCCAAATTTCATCATCTCATTCTGCTATTAGGCTTGGAACAAGCTGTAAGGATTTCAACTATCCCAAAAAATAATTAGCCCCAGCAACCGATTCAACCGCCCCACATCGAACTCATCAGCACACAAATCAAGCTCCCTCTATTCATTGGAAACCCTACTCATACCCTCCAAGCTCTCAATCTCACCTTTTCCATCCTCCACCATCGAATTCAACCCCCTCAATTCATACCCCAATGTCGAAAAAAGAGAATTAGGCAAAAAATCACCGTAGTGGCTTCGAAAAACTGGACCAATGTTGACCACATCTAAGGTTTTAGCTTCAAAAGATTGGGTAGATGATCGGAATTGAAATGCTTCGTAGTTGTGGGAGTGGATCAATTGGGCTTGAAAAGGGGTCATGAGAAGGAAGAATAGAAGGAGAGGGAGAGGGAGAGGGAGGGAGAGAGAGAGAGAGAGAGAGATTACGATTTGGGGGAATTGTGGAGTTGGGTAGTGGGGAAGAGAGAGGAGGTGACGAAGGCCTCACGCATGAAAGGGCGGAGGGGGGTTTGGCGGCGGCCAGAGAAATTTGAAGAGAAGAATCAATAACAAACATACCTCAAGCATCAAACTGAGATTTTTTCCGGATCGAAGAAAAGAGAAGAACGAAACCCTTCCCCTTCGAACCATCAATCATCACCATTGCCGAACCAGTCTCGCCGCCGAAGAAAGCACCGTTCCAGGTCGAAGTCTCGCCGCTGCCGAACCAATCTCCCCTTCAAACCCTCTATATTCTCCCTTTCTTCTCCGTTTAACAACTTAAAATGTCCCTTCAGAATCCATTTGAAGCCAAAAGTTTGTATTTTGACAAACTTTCCTTTTTTTTCTTTCTAATATATTCTTGGTGATCGGTGCCTTTTATTTTATTTTGGCGCCTATTTTTTTCATTCCTACCATTTACGACATAAATTGTGCGTAATAAAAAATAAAATATGTTTAACTACCAACATAGGTCTGCTGTGTAGAGTTGATATATTAACGGCATGTCATATGTACGTTATAAAATTTTTTATTATTTATAGTTAATATTATAAGTCATAAAAAAATTATCATTGTTAGTATTCACGACCTACGTAATAGACACGTCGTGATTGAGAAATTATTTATGACATGTAAAAAAAACAAGTCGTAAAAGTAAAAAATCACAACTTGCATTTACTGCATGTTGTTAATATGAAGCCGTAAAAATCCAATTTTGTTGTAGTGTACTTTTCCTTTTGATTAGAAGTAGCCAAAGAGTTAAATGTATTTTGATTTTTTTTTTTAATATGTGTTTTGGTGTTGAGGCTTTTTTTTTTTAAAAAAAAATTGAGAATTGTATATTTTATATAAAAATCAAATTGAAATATTTTATACAATCACACTTATTTAGGGAGTATGATTAAAAAGTAGTAATGTATATATAATCACACTTTAATTAGAAGGTATGATTAAAAAATATAGAAATAATCACACTTTAATTAGAATGTGTAATTAAAAAATATATATAATCACACTCATTTAAAAAGTGTTATTAAAAAATAGTAGTATATATATAATCACATTTTAATTAGAAGATGTGATTAAAAAATATATAAATAATCACACTTTAATTAGAATGTGTAATTAAAAAATATATAAATAATCACACTTATTTAAAAAGTACGATTAAAAAGTAGTAGTGTATATATAATCACACTTTAATTAGAAGATGTAATTAAAAAATATATAAATAATCACACTTTAATTAGAATGTGTGATTAATATATATATATATATATATATAATCACACTTATTTAAAAAGAGTGATTAAAAAGTAGTAGTGTATATTTAATCACACTTAATTGAAAAGTGATATAAAAAACAAATATTATCACACTCAATCAAATTAAGTGTGATTAAAATATCAATCTAATTTTTTTTATTATACTTCCAATAAAAGTGAGATATATTTTTTTTTGTCAAAGTGTGATATTTAACTATTTTTGTAGTAATGACTTATCAAAAACGGAATGTATGTAAGGAAATGTTACATGTCTGATGGCCTTTTCAAAATGAATGTAATGACTGTTGTACCCTCTGGTATTAATAAAAATATATCTTCTTCTTATTTGTTTGAGTCTTCAAATTTATGGCATGATAGATTTGGACATGTTAATTTTGAATTTTTGCATAGATTAATTAATATGGAATGTTTACCTAAATTTGACATTGATTTAAATCATAAATGTGAAATTTTTGTTCAGGCAAAATTATCCAAAACTCATTTTCATTCAATTGAAAGAAGTACGGAACCACTTGAATTAATTCATAGTGACATTTGTGATTTTAAATCAATTCAAACTAGAGGTGGGAAAAAGTATTTTATCACTTTTATAGATGACTATACTAGATATAATTATGTTTATTTAATTCGAACCAAGAATGAAACTTTGAAAACTTTCATTCAATATAAGAATGAAGTTGAAAATCAACTTGGTAAGAAAATTAAAAAACTTAGAAGTGATAGAGGTAGTGAATATGAATCACCTTTTAGTAAATTTTGTAAAGAATATGGAATAATTCATCAAACCACCGCTCCTTTCTCACCTCAGCAAAATGGAATTGCTGAAAGGAAAAATATGACTTTAAAAGAAATGATGAATGCCATATTAGTAAGTTCTGGATTATCTCAGAACTTGTGGAGGGAAACAATACTTTCTGCTAATTATATTTTAAATAAAGTATCCCAAAAAAAAGTGAATCAAACACCTTATGAATTATGGCATGAGAAAGTACCATCCTACAAATACTTAAAAGTGTGGAGGTGTTTGGCTAAAGTGGCTATTCCTAATCTTAAAAAGACTAAGATAAGTGCTAAAATTGTATTGCATTTTCATTGGTTATGCCATGAATAGTAGTGCATATCGATTTTTGATTAATAAGTCAAAACATTCCGAAATGCATGTAAATACTATTATTGAATCTCGAAATGCATCTTTCTTTGAATATGTGTTTCCAAATAAAACTAGACAAGAGACTAGTACTGATAAAAGATCTTATGATGCTATTACCAATCATGATCAAGAACAAGAGCAAGAGATGAATCAAAATGAGAATGAGGAACCCATGCGTAGTAAACGTGCTAGAACCTCAAAATCTTTTGGTCTAGATTTCCTAACATTTTTGTTAGAAAATGAGCCTTAACTTTTAAAAAAGCTATGTCCTATCCTAAGGCTCCTTTATGGAAAGAAGTTGTAAATAATGAAGTTGAATCCATCCTGCAAAATCACACTTGGGAATTAATGGACTTACCACTAGCTTGTAAACCTCTTGGATACAAGTGGATTTTCAAAAGAAAAATAAAAGCAGATGGATCAATTGACAAATACAAAGCAAGACTTGTGGTCAAAGGTTTTAGACAAAAAGAAGATCTTGATTACTTTAACACATACTCACCGATTGTTAGAACAACAACCAGTAGAATGCTAATTGCTATTGCATCGTTATACAATCTAGAAATTCATCAAATGAATGTGAAAACCGCTTTCTTAAATGGTGCGTTGGATGAAGAAATTTACATGGAACAACCAGAAGGATTTTTTGTTCTAGGAAAAGAAAAGAACGTGTGTAAATTAGTTAAATCATTATATGGTTTAAAACAAGCGCCAAAGCAATGGCATGAGAAATTTGACAAAGCAATGATGTCAAATGGATTTAAAATTAATGAATGTGACAAATGTGTTTTTATTAAAAACACAGACAAATGTTATGTAATAGTATGTCTTTATAGGTAGTAATAATGACATGATTAAAACTACCAAGAAAATGTTGAATAAACATTTTGATATGAAGGACATGGACATTACTGATGTAATTCTTGGTATGAAAATTACCAAAATATCAGAAGGTTATGCTTTGTCATAATCACATTACATTGGGAAGATACTTGACAAATTTAGCAAAGATGATGATCATCTTGCTAAAACACCTGTGGATGTTAATTTGTTTCTTTCTAAGAATGTACAAGAAAGTATTTCTCAATTAGAGTATGCTTAAATTATTGAAAGTTTAATGTACTTGATGAATTGCACTCGCTTAGATATAGCTTATGTAGTAAGTAAATTAAGTAGATATACGAGTAATCTAGGAGTAAAACACTGGAAAACTATTATAAGGGTTCTAAGATATCTTTGATTTACTTGTAATATTGGGTTAAATTATACTAGATATCTAGTAGTACTTGAAGGATACTGTGATGTAAATTGGATATCGAATACTAGAGACTCAAAATCCACCAGTGGGTATGCCTTTACTCTTGGTGGTGCGGCTGTCTCTTGGAAATCTTCCAAACAGACTTGTATTGCTAGGTCTACTATGGAATTAGAGTTTATAGCTTTAGATAAAGCTAGAGAAGAAGCAAAATGGTTTCGTCACTTCCTTGAAGATATTCCAATGTGGCCAAAACTGATGCCTGCTATATGCATATATTGTGATAGTCAATCAGCAATTGATAGAGCACAGAGTCATATGTATAATGGTAAGTCACGACACATTCGTTGTCGACATAACATTGTGAGACAACTACTCTCTAATGGAATTATTTCCATTGAATATGCGAAGTCTAAAGACAACATAGCGGATCCACTAACCAAAGGGTTAGCAAGAGAGTTAGTTAAAAATTTATCGAGGAGAATGAGACTTGAGCTTATTAAATAAGAGTTACCACAACGGCAACACAACCTAGTTAACTGGAGATTCCAAGATCTAGGTTCAAAGGGACAATTGAGTTATGTATGACTTGTAAGCATCACTGGGAAGTCAAACTCCTACCCATTTCTATGATGAAATAGTGATGTCTGTAGCGTTTTAGGTTAAGTAAAATTTTAATGATTCTTATATTTAGGTAAACCTAGTGGAGTATGGCAGGATACTCTTTATAAAAATCACCTACGTAAGTGTGAACTGGGCCGGTTTTATGAGATTTGTGAAGGGCTACAATTCTCTAGTGCACGCATGAAAAATCAGGTTGTTCAGGGCCAAAATAAACATAATAGTGAGAACTAAACTGTGTGTGATAATATGTTGTTGTAGTCACACCATTTTTGACCGCCCTTAAGACTTGGACGCCACTAATGGTTTACTTGGTGATGAGAGTTGTGCAGTGCAAATGCTCGATTTCTTCGGCAAGGAGAGCGTCAAATCCCAACCCCACAACCCCTTTTTGGACCAAAGATTTTAGATCTTGAAACCCTCTCTTTCAAAATATTTTTAAAAAAGTTTCTACGATGTTCTGACGCTCGCATTTTGTTAAATGTCGCGCTTTTCGGTAAACTGAGCAAGGACAAAGTGAAAATGAATGAAAGAGAGGTGAATTCTTTGAAATTTTTTTAAAACATCTTGTTTAGGGGTTTAGACTTGAAGAAAGTAAGACGGGAGGGAAGAAACCAAGTTAGGGAAGAAGATGGGCATGAACTGTTAAGAGAGAGTCAAGCGACCCTCGGTAAATCAGGCCTATCCATTTGTACACTTGGATTTCAGCTATGAGGATACCACCGTTGGAAAGAAGACTTCCGGGGCTTCATTTTACACTCAATAATCTCCTAAAACCAAGGTCAAATGAGGGAGATATGGCTGGTTGAAGTTAGGCATCAATCCGGTTGGACTGAAACTGAGAAGTTTTCACTTAAAGAGGGATATCTCTTAGCACACATGGAATTTTAATGTGAGGCTTCCACCATTGGAAATCTTACTTCCGGGGATTCAATTTGCACACAAGAATGACCTGCAAAGGAGTCCATATGAAGGAGTTATGCCTAGTTAAAGTCGGGACCAGGGACTAGTTTTTGCTGCTGGCCTCTATGGGAGTGTGCCAGCCAAAAATTGAGCATGCCAGCCATATGCCAGCCAAAAATGATCCTTGTCGGCCACAAAAAGTGGCCGGTCGGCCAGAAATATCCAGAAAGCTCAGAAATGGTAGATATTTCTCCTCCAGCTGTCCTACATTGCTCCAGATATTTCTAGCTTGATATTTTCGACCAAGGCTCCTCTTTTTGCTATATATGGAGGCTATATCTCTCATTTTGAGAGGTTGGCAAGTTTGGGAGGCTCTCTCTCTAAAATCCCTCTCTCTCTACAAAATTTTGTAAGCAAAATTTCAATCTCTCTCTCTAGAAGCCTCTCTCTCTTCTTGTTTTGTGCCTTAAGCTTAGAATCCTCTACACTTTTGCAAAGAGACCCTTAACCAAAGTTGATCATCTTTGGGATGAGGTAGCTTGGGACTTTGTTTGAGCTCCAAAAGGTGGTTTTTAGCTCAGAATTGGGGCTGTTTTGCTGCTGTGCTTCAAAAGTAACCTCTTATCCCTTTTAAGCTCTTTGTGCACTATTGTTTTGCCATCTTTCTACACTGTTTTTGGGATGGTTTTGAACTGAGAAAATCTCTGGTTTTCAGTCCTAAAAATGGTGGTTTAGGCCTATTTTGTGTTAGGGGGTTGTCTCTCCCTTTTGTTCCTTAGCTTGTATAGTTTTTTGTGCCATCTTTCAACGCTTTCAAACCAAAATTTTTGACCCTTTTTACCACTGAAACTTAGAGGTTTTTCAGTGACAAAAACCATATTTTGAGGTCCAAAATGGGAGGGGGTGGCCTCCCCTCCTAGTCTCTTCATGCCATGCCTTGTTAGCATTACAAAGTAGCCTGTTTTTGTCGCTTATGTTAGCTTAGTTCAAGCATGTTTTTGGCTATATTTTGCCATGTTATAACTCTATTTTGGGCTGGTGTGAGCACCCCTTGTTTGCTTCTTACACTTGTAGTGTAATCTTGCTTACTAGCTTAACATGCTTAATGAATTGGCCTATCATTTTTGCTTGTGTTAGCTCTATCTCAGCATGTTTTTGATCATATTTTACCATGCTTTAACTCTGTTTTGGGCGGTCTTGGTCACACATGCTTTGCTTTGTATAGCTATAGTGTAAATGGCCTTAACTAGCTTTGAGTTTTAGGACCCCTAGCATGCTTTGCTTTTGATGTTTCCATGATATGGCATCATTTAGCATATGATTTCAGAGCATATATCTTTTCCAAGCTCTTGCATGTGTCACTCCTTCATTGCTTCGAAGAGTTAAGCTTTGTGCCTTGCTTGCGAGCAAACATGTGCGCATGATTTTCTTGCCTTTTGTGCCTAAGTTTCAGAATGTTTAGGCCACTGTTTTGGCATGTTTTAGGTCTGTCCAAAGCTGGTTTGGTCATTTGATCATTGCATAGCATGCCTTTAGTGTAATGCTTGTCACTAGTTTCAATGCCTTTGGCCCTTAACATGTTGTGCATGCGTTGCTTGCATGGTTTTGAGTCACTTTGCATATTATTTCAGTGTTAAAATATATGTCATTGCACTCCATTGTTTCAATCTTTCATTTGCTTTGAAAGTGGTCTTGAGCCCCTTGTTGGCTTGAGCATGAAATTGAGGCACTCATGCCTAATGGTTTTAATCCTCTCTTGAGGGTTTCTACTAACCAACAACATGATACCTCTTTCATGCTCAAGGCACTTGTGGCTTAGGCCATCTTTCCAATTAGAGGACTTTCACATTGGACTTAATCGGTTAAAGGATTAATCGGTAATGTAAAATGTGTAAACAAAATGAGCCAAGTAAAATATGAACAAGATAAGCATATTTTGTTGCATTGCATGTGTTTGGATCTGTCGTTAATCCAAACACAAGAAATGTGGGACGTTTCATACTCAAAGTGATGAAATGTGTCACGTTTCTTGGTCACCGACACCCTTGATCACGTATGATAGGGTGAAAGCTCTTTGAGTCTTATGTGTGCATCCATGAAGCTTGTACAAGCTTGGTTTTTGGGCCATCATGCATTGAGACACTTGGTTGGTGGTTTGAAAGTCGAGCGCCACGTTCCTTTGAGCTTTAGAAATGATGATGAGTGTGACAGTACATACGTTTCCTTGCAAATACATTGTTGTGCCACTGTTGTTCTCTGTTGCAGCAAAACCAGAAGCCTAGAAAACCAGGTGGCTGACCGGCCACTTGAGGTAGCCGACCGACCATTTTCACTAGCCGACCGGCCAGTGAAGGTGGCCGGCATCCACTTTTTGTGGTCGACCGGCCACCAGTCTAATTTTGTGCAAAAATTATCCTCTTTTGGAGCAGAAACAGTTTGGAGGTTTGGTTCAATGTCCAGAAACCAAGACACGTGCAAACAGAGGCAATTGACAGCAAAGTAATGGATTTTCGAGCAGACGCAAACCGAGCATACATTTCTCCCTCCCCTCGAGGCCATTTTACTGCTTTACTTAGCTAGTTAATTTACCGATTTTCTAATTAATTAGTTAATGTGCTTAGCTAATTTGAGTCATCTCTGTAATATTCTAATTAGCTTAGCATAGCTAGTTTCAATTCAATTATGTTGTAATAATTAGCTTAGCTTAGTGTAGCTTAGCTTAATTTTTCAGACCCTCCTTTGAGAGGGCGTATATGTTGTAATAAGGGTACGTGTGTGTGCATGTCTTCCAACCTCACTTCTTTCTTCTTTTTATTCACCCGCTTTCGATGGCTAGATTAGGGATATTTTTAATTAGCATATCTTATGCTTTGCATGCGTGCATCATTCATTTGTCTTGCATGCACCGGGCTCGGCGCATCATTCAAACTGCATTGTAATTTCAATATTTATTTGAATATGTGTTTCAAAGCATGTTATCAAGTGTTGCATTCATATGCCATCTTAGACAGCCGACCTATTTAGTTGCATTTTGCATGTGTTACATTAGGCATTGTTGACATAGTTAGGATCATGCATATTTCAAACTAGTTTCCTGTTTTGGCTCAGAGTACACTGTAAGTGTTTATGCTTTAGCATCCTTGCATGAGTGTGAGTGTTTCCATGTTAGCATGCTTGTCATGAGGCTATGTGCTTAAGTGTTTAACTGCATGAATGCCTATGGATGAAGGTTTATTGCTTGAATTGGGACAATTCATCAAATGTGAGTTTTAAGCCCACTTTGCGGAGTGACACATCATGTTGTTTTAAAGCCCACCTTGAGGGTGGCAATTCCATGCTTTAGCCTACTTAAGGGTAGCAATTCCAAACCATTTTCGAAAAACAAACATGAGATGTTTTGTTCCAAACCATTTTCGAAAAACAAACATGAGATGTTTTGTTCCAAATTCTTGCAATTTAGTCTATACTTGTATGCTGTGCACATCACATAGGAAACTAGTCTAATAACCGGACAAGAACACATTTGTTTATAAAACAACATATCATGTTAGCAGAGGCCGATCCTTTGATCGGGCGAGCGGGGGTGTTCATTTCAGGACCTTCCGCTCTCGTACCCAAGTTCCCGAGTCGAGGCAACTTTGGTGATGACG
This sequence comes from Camellia sinensis, assembly GCF_055761805.1. Taxonomy (NCBI): domain Eukaryota; kingdom Viridiplantae; phylum Streptophyta; class Magnoliopsida; order Ericales; family Theaceae; genus Camellia; species Camellia sinensis. The sequence continues at coordinate 5,607,309 of NW_028129178.1, read as the reverse complement.
GACACGTGGCCTTAGGCACGAGTCAGGGTTTCATAAATTTTCCAAAATAAAATATTTAGGTGGTGACTCTGTAATCTGGCAAAGCAGTCCATGTTTGGCGCTTTTCGATTCAAAATTGATTTTTCAAAACCAATTGCCAGATTTGGACTCTTTGGTGATTTATCAGTCTTACATTGCACTTTGTAAGATTAGATTCAGAACCATGACAAGAGTCCAAACTGTAGTAGCACGACCCCAATTCGTGCCCTCTCCAAAAGAGGGGGCGCGCAGAGAGAGTTCGGGCGGTCTACAGTTTCTGGCGACTCTGCTGGGGATTTAGAGAACTTGACTCGAACATCACGATATGTTGTTTTGTTTACACTTATGTGTTTTTTTGCATTGTATTTGGATAGGGGCGCCTAAGTCACAGTGTTTGCCATCTGCTATTCTTGAACGGTTTGTTGGAGGCTTGCTTAGAAAATCGTGCCATACGGCTGACCAGTTACGGGCTCTGCCACGATGGGAACACAAACCTTGGTTTTGCCGAGGCACCCTATTTGACCATTCGATCTAGTTGCATATCGGAAGCCATAGAGACCATTCCAAACTAGGACAGGTTGCTTACCCGAATGCAGGATTGTTTAAAACCGCATTCGTGCGTAATGAAACCCTAGCTCCTGACAAAAATAGGACGGGGTAACCCTACCCCATCATAGGGGTGTTTTGGCTCTCATTTAACTGGTATGTGCTTTATAGTGAAACTGTACAAGGATGTGCATATCAGTTGCCAAGTTGGTATCTATTTTGGGGCATAATTCAGTAGAGAGTGCAGTCATTCAGCTATGCTCATATCCATTCTAGTGAAACCGGGCTGAGATACTGTCTATTTTCTCTTTTGCAAGGTAGTCCTGGAACTATAGCTTCAGAAGGCTCCAATATCCCCTGGGTACACTGGACTTGTATCAATAAACTTTGTCAGGTCGGAATTGGTTCAGAAGCAACTTGTGTTTACCTCACCTCCACCGGTTACGAGACAAAGGAAGTTCAGGTAGAATTCACCAGTGTAGTTTCTACAGCAGTCACCACTTAGTTCACCCGAGTTTGGTTTGGTTTGGGAATAGTTGTCTGCATTCAGCTAAGCACGAGATCAATCACCCACTCCCATGGCTCAATATCCCCCAACCAGTGTGGAAGAACAGATACAACACCTGCAACAGACAATCGAGGCACTGCAGCAGGACGCAGTCCGTTAGGTTGAAGTCACAGCTCGTCAGGCAGAAGTGATAACCTGGCTACAATAACAACAACCACAACCGACCGCGGCTTCTGCATCCCATGCACCTCCCACGGGTAACCTGACACCTGGAGCCACTGCCTATGCTGCTAATGTCCAAGAGACTCAGGGTAATCCGGCGGAGCCAATCCCAGAACAGGACTCTAAAGCTCCTGTCTATCAACCCCAAGCTCCGTTTGAATTTGGGGTTGACCCAACCGCACTTAAGGTCAATAAACTAGAGAATTTATTCAAACGAGCACAAGGAGTGAACTCTATCCCGGATTTAGAGGACAGGTATACTGAATTTGCAATCACTTTACCGGAGCGGTTCAAGATGCTGCATATTGACCGCTTCGATGGCTCTGGAGACCTAATGGTGCATCTCCGCTTATTTTCTGATATCCTAAGGCCAATGGGTTTGACCCCAGCCTAGAAGTTGTCACTATTCGGCCGAACCATGTTAGGGATAGCCGCAATTTGGTATGTGAAATTGGAGGACTCTGTGAAACAGAACTGGGAAGAGCTGGCTGAGGCCTTCATTGCTCAATACTCCTACAACACACAGATCGAGGTCACAATTCGTGATCTCGAAGTCACCCGCCAAGAGCCAAATGAGGGTTTCTTAGAGTTCGTAACGAGATAGAGAGCGAAGGCCTCGATGATGACTACAAGACCTTCTGACAAAGATCAGATCAGGATGATTGTTCGGATTTTGCATTGCAAGTTGCTGCAGAGGATGATTGTTCTACATCTGTTTACCTTTCCAGACCTTCATGAAATGGGGGTTCAAATCGAGGATGCCATTAGACAAAGGATCTTTGTGGAAGATAATGAGCCTTTGAAGAAGAATATTGTTCACAATTCCAATGCTACTACTGATGGTAGCACAACTGCGAAATGCTCAGAAGTAGATACTATCACCACTTCCCTCAATGGCCAAAAACCAACTACTTCAACTCGGCCCCAAGCCCGGAATTTCTATCCTCTTTACATGAGTCTCTCTCAAGCTTTGAAAATGCTGCGAGAAGAAGGGCACCTAGAGCTCCTAGAACCTCAACCCCTTCCAAATCCTTTTCCACCAAGATATGACCCAGCTAAATACTGTGCCTATCATTAACAATACGGTCATGATACGAATCGTTGCATCCGCCTCCGTCATAAGATTCAAGATCTTATTGACGAAGAGACCATAGCTCCACCTAAAGGACCTGGGGCTAGTTCTAACCCGTCACCTCTACAGCTCAATCTAATCCATATACTGCCATCCACCTATGACCACAGTATATACATCACCCCAGCCCATCTACCCAAGTCTGGGGTGTTTATCTCAGACAGCATGGACTTGTGTATGATGAATGCACTCGAACCGTAATCATCTCAAACCCGTGAACCCACTACTTCTGAGCTGATAAGAATGATTGAAGATCTTCAGAGAACTGTGGCAGATCTGGCCTTTGGGATATTGGCTCCATCATCGACCACATCGCATGCCAAAAATTTCATGCCAAAAGGTTCTCCAATCTTGGGGCAAGCTGCAATTGAAAATGGCCAACCTGAGGCCATCTCAGATTTGGGTGGTGGCATGTTGACAACAACTGGGCTTCGCTCTGATGTAGCGACCCAATCCCTTGGCAAAGTAGAGGCAAGTGGTAAGAACAAGGTAGGGGTACGCATTGATCCCCATGAACACCTTCTGTGGATTGTTGAGGCTTTGAAAGTCGAAGGACTGAACAAACAACAAGTGCTCGCAGTTGTTGCAAAAACTGTGGATGACACTTTTACTACTCATGGTGAAAGCATTTTGAATCAAGGGGCAAGCCAGGAAAAGGGATGCCGTACCAGAAACACCCCTCTCAACTTCAGCTCTAATCCTACACTCGGAAGAGACCAGCAAACCCAGTCAGCACCTGTCAATCCTTTCGCCAGTATATCCAACCCGACCACCCCACAACCAACAAAATATCCACCTCAGGGTCAGAGGACTTTTACCCCACTCTATATGTCTTTATTAGCGGTCTGGAAGGTCTTGATCAGAAAGGGGCATTTGAAGCCCTTGGAACCACGCCCACTGCCAAATAACCTCCTTCCATCACATAACCCGGCCAAGTATTGTGCCTTCCATCAACAAATCGGTCATGACACTGACCTTTGTTTTCATCTTCGCCATGAAATATAGGATTTGATTGACAACGAGGTCATCGTCGCACCAGGCTTTACAAAGTCTATCAGCACTGGATCAGTGAACTTGGGGGATAATGTGACTATGTGATCGGGGGAACGAACAACCTGCTGATGGTGCTCAGTTTACTCTAAATATGGTGGATGACACGCACTGTTTTGAGCATTTTGCGAATGCTGGTTATTTTACTTTCTGACTTGGGTATTGGGTCAGTCTTGTTGTGTTGTATTGAGTCAGTCTTTTTTGTACTGAGTTAGTCCAGTTTGTCTTGTTGTATCGAGTCAGTCCTATTGTATCAGAGTCAGGTGATTTCGGGGGTGTTATCTCGGACATCACTATCTTGTTTTGTGTTTGTCTTTTACACTCTTTCTTTTGAGTCTGTTCCTGTCTTGGAGCCAGTTGTGCCAGAAGATCTGAATGAAACGACAGTACATTTTCACCTACCTTTATGTGCCTTGAAATCATTGCATTGACCTAAGTTTTTCAAAACTTTTTGAACACTGTGATAAAAACAAAGAAGGAGGAATTCCTCTAGATTTGCAAAATTTGATCAAACGGAGAGAAAGAGAGGCATGCTAAGCCCTTAATGAATGAGATCATGTTTGTTAATGTGAGTATTGAGAAGAATCCTGGCTTGATCAAGATTGGTTTCGCATTGTCTTTAGCGCGAGCGACTAGTCGCTTTCTTAAAAGATTTCAAAAAATACTTTGCGTGGTCCTGCGAAGAGCTGTGTGGAATCGCTCTTGAGATTATGCAGCATAGGATCATTCTCAGTCTCGATACTCGTCCCCTTTTACTTTCAAACCTGGAACCTTGATTCAGAATGTTCAACGGTCAACCACAATGTGAAGCTTGTATGGCTAGATTTGAAGAAGCCCATGAACTAGGGGCAATAAGGTCCTATGACATTAAAGGAGGCCTGCCGAGCCATAGTTGAAGCAGCCCTTGAACTAGGGGCAAAAAGGTCAGATCAAGAAGATCAGATGTTATCAAAGGAAGCTTGCAAAGCTGGATCAGAAGTAGCCTTTGAACTAGGGGCAAAAATGTCAGATGTGTTCAAAGATTCAAAAAAATGGGTTATTTCGCCAACCATTGAAGACTGGCAAGAAAGCCAAATCTGAGAAACAGAGAGCAAGAAGTTTTGTTGAAGGACAATCGAGCTCCTATCCACAACACTAGGGGCAAATTCAGACCCGATTGGATGGACTCCTACATCATCAGTGAACAACAGCCATTCTCCTAGATTAAGATGGCTTCGAGATCTCAAAACCGATCAACATGGGCAAGTTAAACTTTTACCCTTGAGAGGCTTGCTGGGCCGAAAACTTGGAAGGGCAATCCAGGCAAAAGTTAGAGCAGAGAAAAAAGAAGAAGAAAAGAAAAAGAACAAAAATGAAAAAGAAAAGATGAAAAAAAGAAAAGAAATAAAAAGAAAAAAAAAACAAAGCTCGCAAGGTTGAAAACCCAGAAGGGCGGCCTTGGCAAAAATTAGAGCATAAAAGGAGAGTGTCAACACCCGAGTGCACCTTAACCTGGACCTGCGTACGGCCTGATTCCCATGTTTGGGATACGTAGGCAACTTCATCCTGAAGTCTGGCCCTAATCAATTTCAGCATGCTTGGCTCATCCATGTTGATTGGTTTATCCTTGTTCAACTCGGCTACCTTGTCCATGTGAAGTGGCTCATCTTCATGATCATCTTTATTCAGACTCAATCATCCTACTCTGTTAGAAGATTTAGCTGCAAGACAATTCAAATTTCAGATCTGAGGTTGTGCATCTCAAGAGTAGATTCCGTGTTGGTCGAGCAATGGCCATTGGCAAAAAATAATTTTTGAGGATTTTTAATGAGGTTGACTAATCCTCTAAAAAATTACTCCATTTTTTCAAAACTAGACCATCTCTTGGACCCAAAAAAAGAAAATTTTTAGTGCTCATAACCTGACTTGCATGATTTTGAATCAGAAAATCGAACAAGCATGTTAATCTAACTCTCATATTGGTCAAAATTGTTTTAGTAGAAAGCCAAAACAAAAAAAATGGTCAAAATGATGAACTAGGGGCATAGTTGAGTCAGGTTTCCTGTTTTTTCCCGTTGTCAACATACTTGCTAGAAAGGGCACTCTACTCGCCATAAAAGGGCACAGCTGGAGCTAACAGCAAAAGGGCCAAAAGCTCTTTCATCCTCCAAGCAGCGAGGTATCAAGCCAAGTGCGAAGCACAAACTATAAATGGAGCGGGATGTTTGGTTCCTTCATCCGGACGATCACACCCAAATTGGCGTCTGACCCGGAATGGGGACATAGAAAACATGATTTGTTTGAGACCAATCAATTGTGTACCTGGTCGGTGGGACATGCCGTAACTCACCTCGATCAAGTTAAGCCAGAGGCATCGTCAACCGATGTTAACTGCAGATCTATTGCACGTTTAGTTACACCACAACCCCTCTGTGGGAAAGCTCACTGTTGTGAGTGAAAGAAGGAGAATCTAGTAGACTACTAGGGGCACGAGCTCACAACTTCTTGTTTATCCATCAACCACCCAGGGGAGGGATAAAAAATAAGAGAGATTGAAGAATAGAGAGATATGCGTTGAGAGAAAAGTGAGAAAATGGCTTTTTAGAGAAAAAGAGATTGAGTGCCAGAGTGATGTGAGAATCACAAATGAGAAAGGGTGGGAAACAATGCCCGGAGAAACTGGCTCGTCATGAACTGAGGGGTCTCTTGCCATTGGAACACATCTGAGTGTTGTGTGTGTGTTTTTGTTTGTCTCGATTCTTGTTTTGAGTCATTTCGAGTGTCAATAAATGTGTTTAGGTTGTTTTATCTTTGTTTTCCTTTGTTGAGTCATTTTGATTGTGGTCGGTCGTAGGCTCAATACCCGGTTAAGAACTCATTTCTCAATTTCGATTAAAAAATAAATTGTTTTGTGTTCAGAGTGCTATGCCATTCTCCATATTTGTACAAAACAAGATTTGTTCTTTCATAAAATTGTAGGGTTCAACCCAGGTCATATGAGAATAATCGAACCAGGACCCATCTGAAGCTATCTGGGTTCCAGACTGCAAAGCAAAATAAAAGAGGGAAAATGTGGGGCATCTGAGTTTGTTTCAACTTCAGTAAGTTCCGAGATTGCATTCCATATGCACCTCCTCAGGCCTTGTCAATGCTCTGAAGTGTGAGTGTGCCTCTACCTCAAGTTCAAGATCAAGCCTGCTTCGAGCCAGAATGGCGATCAGAAGTGCTCTCCCCGAAGACCAGTCCCTGCCAGAGGCATCTTGGCTGTGTTTGCAATGAGTTCCTAGGAGATCAACTGCGACGGTGAAAACTAGAGTTCGAATAGCGATGCTTAGGACACAAAGGTTCAGGATTTTCAAGACTAAAGTCTGGTTTAAATACCCAGGGGTGTATCCTCGGCTTGAAATCTGTATGGCAGCCCCATAGATTGAGGTAGCGTGTATGCGCCTCAATTCTGGATACTGAACCAACCTAGTCTGTCACCCCGTTGGAGAATAGGGAAAGTTGTGAATATGATCAGGAAGACAAGCGGCATTCGTGGCTTCTACATGCAGAGGTTACTCATCAGTATTTCAGGACCTTTGTACTGTGAGTTGAAGGTAAGAGTTCGAAGAACACAAGGGGAGATCCCCGTCAGAGTAGAGCGGTTCATTGCCACTCGTTGCATGAGGTGCTTTCTAAAGTACCGCTTTGTGTATTTATTGCCTTTTTCTAAACAACATGCACTACATTGCTTGTACCATATCATCACACTTATTGCATTTATTTACATTTTATGTTGTCTTGTATCACTTATCCTTTTACGCTGAGTAGCGTTTAGGATCATTGTCTGCCGAGACTTTCTCAAGATGCGTGGAACGCGCTCCTGATTGTTCTTTTTGAACCTCTTCTCACAATTTCAGCGTGGTTAGAGTGTCCATTTCCTTACACGATTTTAGCGTATTTGGAATTTATCTTACGTTGTGTTGAGCGCGCTCCTGATTGGTTGTTTTTTGACCTCTTCTCACGATTTCAGCGTGGTTAGAGTGTTCTTTTCCTCACACGATTTCAGCGTGTTTGGAATTTATCTCAGGCTACGTTGAGTGCGCCCCTGAGCAGTTGTTTTCGAACCTCTTCTCACAGTTTCAGCATGGTTAGAGTGTTCTTTTCCTCACACGATTTCAACGTGTTTGGAATTTATCTTAGGTTGCATCGAGTGCGCCCTTGAGCGGTTGTTTTCGAACCTCTTCTCACGGTTTCAGCGTGGTTAGAGTGTTCTTTTCCTCACACGATTTCAGCGTGTTTGGAATTTATCTCAGGTTGCGTCGAGTGTGCCCCTAAGGGGTTGTTTTCGGACCTCTTCTCACAATTTCAATGTGGTTAGAGTGTCCCTTTCCTTACACAATTTCAGCGTATTTGGAATTTATCTTAGGTTGCGTCGAACGCATTCCTGAGCGGTTGTTTTCGGACCTCTTCTCACGATTTCAGCATGCTTAGAGTGTTCCTTTCCTCCTCTCACGATTCCAGCGTGGCTGGAGTCCGTTCCTCTTCTCATGATTTCAGCGTGATTAGAGTGTCTCTTTCCTCACACGATTTCAGCGTTTTTGGAATTTATCTTAGGATGCGTGGGGTGCTCCCCTGGTTGCTTTTCTTTCGACTTCTTCTCACGATTTCAGCATGGTTAGGGTGTTCCCTTCCTCACACGGTTTCAGCGTGTTTGGGATTCGTTCTTTCTCCTCTCACGATTCCAGCGTGATTGGAGTATGTCCCCCTTTTGCATCTATTGCATTATCTGTTACATCATACCATGTTATCGCCTGCATCCTTTTCTATGTTAGACATGGTCTGTTTTGTGTCCATGCCTTTTCTAGGTAAAAATGTGGTTTGGCCGGGCGCCTTATTCACTTCATCCATTGCATTGTAGTTTGTTTTGCTGCATTTGGTATTTAGGATCACGATCTTTCGATAGCAGATCATTCCTCACTTATATCATACCTTCCAAATACTTGTACTTTTTTTCTTTCTACGAAACACATAGTTTTGCATGTGCTCGCACCCCTTTCACGTTAAAACATGGTTCGGTTATGTGTAAGCATCCATGCTGCGTTGAGGCCAGTATTGAGGATGTAGGCACTTAGCTTGTGTTAGGCGTTGTTCAGCTCGTGCTCACTTCTTTTCTATGTTAAACGTAGTTTAATTTGCATCTCCATCCCTTTAGGATATTTGTGTGGTTTTGCACTGCTTGTGGTTTGATTATTTCATAGCACTGTATATCATTACATTGCTGCATTGTGTATTATCTTGCATTCTGCCACCTGAACTACACTGGCTTGATTCCTTGCAAAGGGATACGTAGGCAGCCTGCGGGCGCAACCATTTGTTTTTGTATTTACATTTTGTTTGTTTGTCCAAGTCTTCGGCCTTGTCAAAAATGGGTCGTCGCTGGGTTTTGACATTCACTCACATCATTTCATGACTCTGAGCTCTGTCAAAGAGGGGCAATTGTAAACACCCCATTTTTAACCGCCCTTAAGACTTGGGCGCCGCTAATGGTTTATTTGGTGATGAGAGTTGTGCAGTGCAAAGGCTCGATTTCTTTGGCAAGGAGAGCGTCAAATCCCGACCCCACAACCCCTTTTTGGACCAAAGATTTTAGATCTTGAAACCCTCTCTTTTAAAATATTTTTGAAAAAGTTTCTACGATGTTCCGACGCTCGCATTTTGTTAAATGTTGCGCTTTTCGGTAAACCGAGCAAAGACAAAGTGGAAATGAATGAAAAAGAGGTGAACTCTTTGAAAAATATTTAAAACATCTTTTTTAGAGGTTTAGACTTGAAGAAACCAAGTTGGGGAAGAAGATGGGCATGAACCATTAAGAGAGAGTCGAGCGGCCCTCGGTAAATTAGGCCTATCCATTTGTACACTTGGATTTTAGCTATGAGGCTACCACCGTTGGAAATAAGACATTTGGGGCTTCATTTTACACTCAAGAATCTCCTAAAGCTGAGGCCAAATAAGGGAGATATGGCGGTTGAAGTTAGGCATCAATCCGGTTGGACCGAAACTGAACAGTCTTCACTAAAATAGGACTATCTCTTAGCACACATGGAATTTTAATGTGAGGCTGACACCATTGAAAAGATTACATTCGGGACTTCAATTTTCACACAAGAATGACCTACAAACGAGTCTAGATAAAGGAGTTATGCCTGGTTGAAGTCGGGACCAGGGATTAGTTTTTGCTGCCGGCCTCTATGGGAGTGTGCCGGCCACAAATGGAGCATGCCGGCCATATGCCAGCCTGAAATGATCCTTGTTGGCTACAAAAAGTGGCCGGTCGGCCAGAAATATCCAGAAAGCTCAGAAATGGCAGATATTTCTCCTCCAGCTATCCTACATTGCTCTAGATATTTCTAGCTTGATATTTTCGACCAAGGCTCCTCTTTTTGCTATATATGGAGGCTATATCTCTCGTTTTGAAAGGTTGGCAAGTTTGGGAGGCTCTCTCTCTAAAATCCTTCTCTCTCTACAAAATTTTGTAAGCAAAATTTCAGCCTCTCTTTCTCTAGAAGCCTTTCTCTCTTCTTGTTTTGTGCCTTAAGCTTAGAATTCTCTACACTTTTGCAAAGACACCCTTAACCAAAGTTGATCATCTTTGGGTTGAGGTAGCTTGGGACTTTGTTTGAGCTCTAAAAGGTGGTTTTTAGCTCAGAATTGGGATTGTTTTGCTGCTGTGCTTCAAAGGTAACCTCTTATCCCTTTTAAGCTCTTTGTGCACTATTGTTTTGCCATCTTTCTACACTGTTTTTGGGGTGGTTTTGAACTGAGAAAATATCTGTTTTTCAGTCCTAAAAATGGTGGTTTAGGCCTATTTTGTGTTAGGGGGTTGTCTCTCCCTTTTGTTCCTTAGCTTGTATAGCTTTTTGTGCCATCTTTTAAGGCTTTCAAACCAAACTTTTTGGCCCTTTTTACCACTGAAACTCAGAGGTTTTTTAGTGACAAAAACCATGTTTTGAGGTCCAAAATGGGAGGGGGTGGCCTCCCCTCCTTGTCTCTCCATGCCATGCCTTGTTAGCATTATAAAGTAGCATGTTTTTGTCGCTTATGTTAGCTTAGTTCAAGCATGTTTTTGGCTATATTTTTCCATGTCATAACTCTGTTTTGGACTGGTTTGAGCACCGATTGTTTGCTTCTTACACTTGTAGTGTAATCTTGCTTACTAGTTTAACATGCATAATGAATTGGCCTATCATTTTTGCTTTTGGTAGCTCTATCTCAGCATGTTTTTGATCATATTTTAACATGCTTTAACTCTGTTTTGGGTGGTCTTGGTCACACATGCTTTGCTTTGTATAGCTATAGTGTAAATGGCCTTAACTAGCTTTGAGTTTTAGGACCCCTAGCATGCTTTGCTTGTGATGTTTCCATGATATGGCATCATTCAGCATATGATTTCAGAGCATATATCTTTTCCAAACTTTTGCATGTGTCACTCCTTCATTGCTTCTAAGAGTTAAGCTTTGTGCCTTGCTTGCAAGCCAACATGTGCGCATGATTTTCTTGCCTTTTGTGCCTAAGTTTCAGAATGTTTAGGCCACTATTTTGGCATGTTTTAGGTCTATCCAAAGCTAGTTTGGTCATTTGATCATTGCATAGCATGCCTCTAGTGTAATGCTTGTCACTAGTTTCAATGCCTTTGGCCCTTAACATGTTGTGCATGCGTTGCTTACATGGTTTTGAGTCACTTTGCATATTATTTCAGTGCTGAAATATATGTCATTGCACTCTATTGTTTCAATCTTTCATTTGCTTTGAAAGTGGTCTTGAGCCCCTTGTTGGCTTGAGCATGAAATTGAGGCACTCATGCCTAATGGTTTTAATCCTCTCTTGAGGGTTTCTACTAACCAACAACATGATACCTCTTTCATGCTCAAGGCACTTGTGGCTTAAGTCATCTTTCCAATTAGAGGACTTTCACATTGGACTTAATCAGTTAAAGAATTAATCGGTAATGTAAAATGTGTAAACAAAATGAGCCAAGTAAAATATGAACAAGACAAGTATATTTTGTTGCATTGCATGTGTTTGGATCAGACGTTAATCCAAACACAAGAAATGTGGGACGTTTCATACTCAAAGTGATGAAATGTGTCACGTTTCTTGGTCACCGACACCCTTGATCACGCATGATAGGGTGGAAGCTCTTTAAGTCTTATGTGTGCATTCATGAAGCTTGTACAAGCTTGGTTTTTGTGCCATCATGCATTGAGATGCTTGGTTGGTGGTTTGAAAGTCGAGTGCCACATACCTTTGAGCTTGAGAAATGATGAAGAGTGTGACAGTACATACATTTCCTTGCAAATACATTGTTGTGCCACTGTTGTTCTCTGTTGCAGCAAAACCAGAAGCCTGGAAAACCAGGTGGCTGACCGGCCACTTGAGGTAGCCGACCGACCATTTTCACTAGCCGGCCGGCCAGTGAAGGTGGCCGGTAACCACTTTTTGTGGCCGACCGGCCACCAGTCCAATTTTGTACAGAAATGATCCTATTTTGGAGCAGAAACAGTTTGGAGGTTTGGTTCAATGTTTAGAAACCAAGGCACGTGCAAACAGAGGCAATTGATGACAAAGCAATGGATTTCCGAGGGGACGCAAATCGAGCATGCATGTCTCCCTCCCCTCGAGGCCATTTTACTGCTTTACTTAGCTAGTTAATTTACCGATTTTGTTATTAATTAGTTAATGTGCTTAGCTAATTTGATTCATCTATGTAATATTCTAATTAGCTTAGCGTAGCTAGTTTCAATTCAACTGTGTTGTAATAATTAGCTTAGCTTAGTGTAGCTTAGCTTAATTATTCGGACCCTCCTTCGAGAGGGCGTATATGTTGTTATAAGGGTGCGCGTGTGTGTGCATGTCTTCCAACCCCACTTCTTTCTCCTTTTTATTTACCCGCTTTCGATGGTTAGATTAGGGATAATTTTCAATTAGCATACCTTATGTTTTGCATGCGTGCATCATTCATTTGTCTTGCATGCACCGGGCTCGGTGCATCATTCAAACTGCATTGTAATTTCAATACTTATTTGAATACGTGTTTCAAAGCATGTTATCAAGTGTTGCATTCATATGCCATCTTAGACAGCCGAGCCTATTTAGTTGCATTTTGCATGTGTTACATTAGGCATTGTTGACATAGTTAGGATCATGCATATTTCTAACTAGTTTCCTGTTTTGGCTCGGAGTACACTGTAAATGTTTATGCTTTAGCATCCTTGCATGAGTGTGAGTGTTGCCATGTTAGTATGCTTGCCATGAGGTTATGTGCTTAAGTGTTTAACTGTATGAATGCCTGTGGATGAAGGCTTTATTACTTGAATTTGGACTATTTATCAAATGTGAGTTTTAAGCCCACTTTGCGGAGTGGCACATCATGTTGTTTTAAAGCCCACCTTGAGGGTGGCAAATCCACGCTTTAGACTACTTAAGGGTAGCAATTCCAAACCATTTTCGAAAAACAAACATGAGATGTTTTGTTCCAAATTCTTGCAATTTAGTCTATACTTGTATACCGTGCGCATCACATAGGAAGCTAGTCTAATAACCGGACAAGAACACATGTGTTTATAAAACAACATATCATGTTAGTAGAGGCCGATCCTTTGATCGGGCGAGCAGGGGTGCTCATTTCAAGACCTTCCGCTCTCGTACCCAAGTTCCCGAGCCGAGGCAACTTTGGTGATGATGGACACGTGGCCTTAGGCATGAGTCAGGGTTTCCTAAATTTCCCAAAATAAAATATTTAGGTGGTGACTCTGTAATCTGGCAAAATAGTCCATGTTTGGCGCTTTTCGATTCAAAATTGATTTTTCAAATCCAATTGCCAGATTTGGACTCTTTAGCAATTTATCAGTCTTACATTTCACTTTGTAAGATTAGATTCAAAACTATGACAAGAGTTCGAACTGTAGTAGCACGACCCCAATTTGTGTCCTTTCCGAAAGGGGGGGCGCGCGGAGAGAGTTCGGGCGGTCTACAGCTGTGTGAGTTCTATTGTCTTGGTTTACACAAACAGATGAACAGTTCAAGACATCATGTTCACTGGTTAGCTAGTAAATCTGATAGTGTCTCACAAGGGAATGTTCAAAGCCAAAAGCAACATATCCTTTGCACAATATTTTCAATTTCTGTACTCTCTATAATTAGATCATGTTGTTGCATTTTTTCTCCGTCAAATTCCATTCGTGTGGAGGATTGTTGGAAAATTTGGTTTACTATAGGCTTATTAAAAGCCAACTTTGAGTCCAAAATTGAGTGGGTCCTACATGTCTTTTGGGGTGGGTTTGAAGAGGTGACGTGTTCCTTGTCGCATGGCAAGTCACACGGTGAAGACGGTTCGTGAAAACCATTTATGAGTGAATGGAAACTTGATGCCGTTTTCGGGTTCGTGGAATGGACAATTAAAGAAGTAAATGTGGGTTTCCTTGAAATGGGTTGTCCCACATTGAAATTTAAAGAGAACTTATGTGTGTATATAAGTTCTAGGTGGCAACACTTGGGTTGGGCACCAAGGGGCACCCTAAGTTTGTAGAAGGGAAGAGTTATAGACAAATTGAACCTTGGCTTAAACCACCACACATGCGTGCGCGCACCGTTATCCGTCTGACCAGCCAAGTCGAGCCGTGCCGGGCGCGGGTGTGGGTCGGGTTTGGTCGGTTCTAATGTTAATCATTTGATTTTTTTTTCAAAAAATTCTTGCAGGAAATTAATTCAAAATTTGAATTCAAATTTTCTGTCCATAATTATGCCACTTCTAGTTCAAAATTCCCAACAGATAAATTGTTTTTTAACAAGTTTTAACTACCAGAAACTTCCCGGCAATTCCAAGCAATTTCAGACAGTTTTTCCAGACAGATTCAAATCTGAAACCTCTGCAGATCTGTTAGAATTTTGAACTATATCTGTTCAAAACAGTTTCATACCTGTTCGGTTAAAACTGCACCTGTTCAGACAGATCAGTTTGCCTATAAGTACCAGCCCTTTTCCAGCAATTTTCCAATCCAAAAATATTCAGAAAAAATCCGTTCTCTTCCCATTTTGCTCTTTCTTTGCATAATTCGTCATACTAGTTTTTTAGGGAATACTTTGAAAGTATAGAACACATGTTTGGTTTGCCGTATAAATTGTTTGGAGTGTTAGTACAATTTGTGAAGATTATTGTATCCTGGGTGATAGACGCCTTTTATCTATAAGCATCATAGCGGGTGAATCTGTCTTAAGGACAGAGTGTCACACACTCGACTTGATCTTTTAAAGTTTTATGCGGTTCGGTAAAATAAATTCTGTAAATGATTTATTTTTATTTATTTGATTTGGTTTCAAATTATTTATTTTACACAAAAGATTGTTCCAACACTTTGAAGATGAATCCCTATAACTACACCTATAAAACTGATGTTGGTACATCTCTTGTATTGTCGTTGAATCTAGAACACTCCAATATAAATAAGCAACTCTTCTCTTTTTGAAAGTTATAACTCGTTACTACAACACGCTTACCTCAACCCTTCGTGGTGGTTTGATCATTTATGTAGAAGCGCTCTGCCGCCTTCTTATGTTTCTTTTTCCAATCAAGAATACATTCTTTTTCCAATCAAGAACACACTTCTGTAACAAATATTCCTGAACTAGAAATCTTCTCCTAAATGGATTGAGTTTAATCACGTCAAAAGTCTCTGGCTTACAAATTTAGGAGAGCCACTTCTCTACTAGGATTGTTCAACTTTGGAATTGTATAGTAACTAAGGTTTTTTTTTTTGATCGGCAAAAAAAAATCTGTATTGATGACATCATACAAAGTATGGTGCAGTACATCAATAAAGAGGAGCTTGGAGCTAAAACGAAACTCCAAGCGCCAGTTGGTAAGGAGTCAACCAAAAGAGAACAAGAGAAGAAGAGTGGGGGAAAAAAGAGCACAGCAGAAAAACAACAGAACAGAACTACCACCAACTACTACAAAAAACATCATACACCTAATTACTCAATTAGAACAGAGCAAGCTGCAAACACAGCACAACCTTGATCTCCTTCAACT
Organism: Camellia sinensis; assembly: GCF_055761805.1. Taxonomy (NCBI): domain Eukaryota; kingdom Viridiplantae; phylum Streptophyta; class Magnoliopsida; order Ericales; family Theaceae; genus Camellia; species Camellia sinensis. Next base: position 5,591,781 of record NW_028129178.1, on the reverse strand, counting down.
GCCAGCTGTATCAATTTACTCAATTATTCTGAATCAACCTCCTCTGCACAGTCCAGCCCATCTGAATGCATAACAAGAACAACTGCAGCAAACTCCTCTGTCTGTCAACTGAATCAAAACAGAATTCAGACATCAACACAATCCATCCCAACTGAATGCATAGCAAAACAGCTGAATCAAACTCCTCGAAACATCAACACCATCTAGCCCAACTGAATGAAAAATAAAACATAGACCCAGCCAACTGAACCCTTCCAACACCAGCTCAAGACAGACTTCAGAATTCATAAACACAATCTAACCCATAATTCAGAAGCAGCACAAAGACAAAGCAGACCAAGATTCAGGACATACCAGCAGAAGATAGCACAGACCAGCTCAGACCAGATCATCATTTCAGCCACAAAAACCAGGTCATCATTTCATCCCCATAGACCAGAATCAAACTGTAGAGCTTTAGCAATTCAGCAGTGAATTACACATAGAGACACACTTGATTCAGGTTATATATAACATCTTGCACCAAATAGTTAAACCCCTTCAAAGATGAAGAAACCCACAAAGCAACTATAGCCTTTATCAGGTCTTCCAAGGCATTCCAATCCGGTTGTACCTTATTAAATAAACAATCATTTCCGCTTTTCCACACTGACCACAAAACTGTTAGCGGTATTATTTTCCAAACTGCTTGCAACTTCTTCTTCATTTTTATACCTGACCACGACATAAGTAATCCCTCCACTGATCCAGGAATAACTCACTTGTAATTCCACCAGTTCACTAAATTGGCCCACAATTTCCAAATGATAGGACAGTGAAGGAAAACATGATTTACAGACTCCACCCCAGATCTGCAGAACACACAGAGAGCAGAGGCATTTGGACTCAACACTCCAATTCTTTGCAAAAATTCAGAGCATTTAATCCTATCTCTCCACGCTAGCCAACTCAAGAATTGAACTTTGGGAGGGGCTAGATTGTTCCAAATGCACCTAGTGACTGTACAATCCACCCCTTGACTTGCTTCTATCCACTTCCAAGTTGATGCCACAGTGAACTCCTCAGACGGGCGAGCTAACCAAGAACAAGAATCTACCACCCCTTCATTGAGCCTAGGCACACTCTACAGTAGATCATTAAGTTTTTGCACTTCCTCCTCTTCCCATGCTAAAAGGGGTCTTCTGAAAACCAGATTCTAGTCTGAATCTGCCACTCTTCGGTGAAAAAAATCAAACAACTTTCCATCTTTATCAACTGATAGTGTGAATAATCTGGGAAAAGACACACTCAGATTTTGGTTGCGGCACCACCTATCAGTCCAAAAATGCAGTCTTCTGCCATTTCCAACAACTAACCTGAAATTTTGCAAGAAGAAATCACACAGAGCAGTGTTAACTATAGCCACAGATATTATGTCTTTCCACGTATGTGACAGCCACACTGAACTAGCAAATAATGGGCACCATCCACCACCTAGACCTCCATACTTACTACATATGGTTTAACATCCATCATAACCTCGACCAATGACATCAATCACTAGAAATGCTTGCATTTTTCAAAATAGCATATTTTAGTTTGTATAATACCAATCTTTTCACATTGGTTGATTACATGCATAATTAGGTTTCACAATTACCTTTTTAATAGTTTTATTTTTTATTTTTCGTGAACTTAAATTTTTTTTTTCCCCGTGAACTTTAAATATATATATTTATTTAATTTTTTTTTTAAAGAAAACTCTTCACTTTTTGGTCTTATTAGATTAGAGGACCTAAAAAGTTAAAAAAATAATAATAAGAAAAAAGTTCAAAAAAGTCCACTTGTTTTTTTTATTGAAAAAACTTTTTACATTTTTCTAAAATAGACAAACTTAAAAAAGTAAAAATGTTTACTAAAGAAAAAGAGTTTTAGAAAGAAAAAAAAAGTGACGTTTTTTAGTGTTGCTAATCAAACTAAATTGGACTGCCAATCCAATCTTTAAGCATTCCATTGAAAGGACCAAGTCCAACCCTACCATTGTTAACAAATTATAGTATCAGGATGGTCACAGACATGAAATATAATGTGAATGCATGCACTTTGAACATGTGCACTTGCAATAACACATGATAGAGATAAGTCACAAAAGCAACCTTACCTCTTTTCTTGTGGCCACTAAGGTATAAGTGTGTTGGCTTTTTGGCTTTCGAAGGTTACTTTCGTAATTATGAGCGTGCCAGCAAGGATCAATCAGTCCTTACAGAATTGCCAAACAATTATTCAGACGATTGTGTTATGGTTCTTTCGGCCTCAATAAAGAGGACTTTTACTGGTGGCTTACTGGTAATTTAACTTCAGAAAATTTGAACATAAGAACAGTTAACTAAACTGGAGTATTTCATTAGTATAAAAAGAACTTACAATGATCTCAGTTCCGTAGAGAATTACAGCGGCAATATACTCGACAACTACTCCTACAAATGAAGTGCAGCGCAGAAACTTAAAATACAGGAATATAAAGGACAGGAAATAACACTGGAATATGTAAAGTGATTCTTTTGATTTTTCTTCCTTCCTTCTCTGAAGTCCTTCCTGCTATTTATACTCTCCGAAGATAACCATCGAATTGTACTTCAAACCGTCGAACTGCTCCTCCGTAGTTGCTGATCATGCTACCTTATAAGTAGTTCCATTACGCCTTCACTTGCAGTTAGGCTTCCCCCTTATATTCGAATTTGAAATGTGAGCAACCGTTGAAGCCACGTCACTGTACGTCTCTTTGTTGATCTGCTACTACTTAGATCTTATAACAACCAATATTAATTGCCACGTGTATGATCAGGATCGAAGACCTACCTGGTCTCCCCATATTACCCTCACTTTGCCACGCGTCGAATTGTCACTGGCTTAGTACAAAATGTGTAGCCAACATTACCCCTCGCACTAATATACCCAAGACTTGGTGATATTAGTGGATCAGAGTCCCTTTTCCCACGTCTTAGAACGTGCATGGGTTTTGCATCTTCCCAGAAATGCAACTGTCACACACCATCTGTATTAATACCCTCGTCTTGATCCTTAAGTACTTTCACTGTCTTATTATTTGAACAGACTGATACATTTCATGGCCAAATTAATTCCTTCTTCCAATGATGAAGCATACGAAGAGTCATATGTCGATCCTATTCCTCGTCGAAAACATGCATTTATTAGCCACCTTTACCCACCTTTCTATATTCAGGTCATGGACGCCTTTGCAAATTACCGACCTTTGGATTACGAACACATTGCTCTTAATCCTTTGATTCAGAAGGCTAAAATCAAAGACATAAGAATTTTCCCTTCTGACCTACCTTTACAGTTCGAACAATCTGCTCTCAAACCTCTGATTCGTAAAATTACAAATATGGATTTGACAACTCTTCTTCGCAAATTTTTGTATGGGATAAAGCTGCAGCTGCTTCCTCTTCTGGCTCTTCTGGAAGTTCTGACTGGACAAACTGGTCAGTACCTGAGACTCCTGATTTAAGGGAGCGAATCAACCACCATTTTGTTGAGTTCACTGACCCTTTAGAGTTTCCCTCCTATGCTCGAAGTTCAGTTGTTTATCCTTAGTGCCCATTGACCATCGGCGTAGTCTGGAGGAGAATCTTCTTGTAGCATGGTATACATCTTCCATGCCTACAAAGATAGTGCACACTGCCCCATGTCCAGAAGAAGCCCAAGGGTATAACCCATCATTCTTAGCCCAGAAGGCGAAGCTCTGTTCTTCTGACTGGCTTGATTATATTAATGCCTTTGTTCCTTCTGCCCCCGTATCATCCCCGGAAACAGAAGCGTCCACATCTTCTTCTTCATCCCCCGAAGTTGAAGTATGCACACCTTCTCCCCCACCAATTCTTTCCTAGACAGAGAAACTAAAGATTGCTCTATCCATGGAGAAAGTCTTTCCTCCTTATAAACCTCCACCTCCTCCTACCTCAGCTGAGCGGAAACAGGCTCTACTCCTGCTTGCAGCCTTTTCTCACTTGCCTTTCAATGTACTCGAGGATGAAGTCCCTCTCACAAACCTTCAATGGGCTTGTGATATTCTGACTAGGGGTAATGTCCTTAATCCCCTTGCTCAGGCAGAACTTCACATGTTTCTAGACCAACTTCCATTACTCCTTCACTGGTATCGCAATTCTATGGCTACTACACAATCGTTAGACCAGCTTTCGTCCCTTCGAATTCATACTCAATACGAAGCAGAGAACTTTATGGAAGAATTCAATGATTTCAAGAATAAAGACTCTGCCTATTGGGATGATTTAGATATTGATGAATTGGAACAAGGGTTAAGAGAAGTGGCCTTCGAAATAAAGGCTGAAGAGCTCTACTATGAAGTGAGAGCACATCAACTTATGCAGCCGATGGTAGAAAATTTAGAAGATAGAATAAGGAAAGAACAAAAGTTCATTGATCATTGTTGGACCAAATTTCATGATCTTGTTATTTATTCCATTCCTTATTTTTATGAGCTCGAGTTCATACCGAGATAGGGTCAGCTGATGTAATCACTCTGATCTTAATATGAACAAAATTTGTCTCTGTTTGACTTTGTCTTCACTTGTATTTTTTTTACTTGTGTTTTAAAAGTCAACTCAGAGCTTCGAATTTCGAACAATTTCATCCTTTAAATTTGGACTTAATTGTTTTAAATAAAATACTAAATGAGCCAATTGTAACCTTTCCAATTTGAGTTTTGGCTGATTTTCAATTGGAAACAGTGCTTCGAATTTAACAATCTTATATTCAAAACCTGTTTTGACCATAGACAACATCTAGTCATTGTCATTATTGCTTTTGATGTTTTGAACACCAAATCCCATCCTTAAAGACACTCAAGTTTTGCTTCGAAGGACATTACCTTTATTAAAGAAACTCAAGAAACAGGTTTTTAGCCCCTTTTCAAAATAAATACTCGAGTATTTTTATTTCTTGGGTAGGGCAACCCATTTCGAAGCTGGCTTCTCTGTTTTCGAAGCCGTTTGACTCGGCTTCGAAGCAAAATATCTTACTTCGAAGCTAGCCTTAACAACCGGGCTTTGTTTTTCCCTCCAAAAGCATCAACGTTGAAGGAAGCTTTTGTACTCGTACTTTTAATACTTAACAGCTCATGTAATATATTTTCAAATACGAGGGCTTTAAAAACCCTTTTGTTTCGTGTTCTGAAATCACCTGCTCTTCTAATCGCACAAACCCCTTTGATTATCAATCGTCGGCTTTTCTTTACATCCTTTCCCGAAGAAAAACATACCGTCAATGGCTTCTCCTTCGGTATCAGTCGTAGAGCGTATGAGCCCATCTGTGGCCCTGAAGAGAATTATTGACGCGGAATGCGAAAAGTACAAAGCTGGGGAGAAGAGCGCTATTGATGGACGCATCTTTGTCCCTCGTCGCCATGTGCAGTCAGACTATGTGCTCGGCCTCATATTCAAAGAAGTCCTCACTGAGCTTCCAGCCCCGTACCCCCGATTGGAAAACCAATGTCTTCTCTATGAAAGTGGTCTTGACTGGAGGAACTGGAGAATGAATCGCCCCCACCGATGCTGGCCCACGGTGAGACCAGAGTGGCAAGAGTGGTATGATCAGGTTATTCCTGCTAGGACCCTGGACCTTCAAGAACTCTGCCTTCTCGATGCTCTCAGACTGTCTAGGGTAACTATTTCAGAAGACCCTTTCCTTGTTCCCGCTGCTCTATGTTTTTGGAATCCTATTTTTAACTTTTTCCAATTTAGATGTGGGATGATGGCCCCTACTGTTCTTGATATTTGCCATTTACTGGGACTATCTCCTATTGGCACCCCTTTTGGACCAGATTATCCTGATTTAGCGGTCCCCTTCTCTCTCCCCTCCCTTAACTCATCTTATAGTGATTTTGCTAGGGCTGAGAATAAAAGACAGGGCCCTGTGACTGATAGGGAATTTTTTTCGTTCTTATTGTATTGGCTTTGTAAATTCCTTTTTTGCACTTCTTCTCAGAGAATTATGCCTGAATTTGCCCCTCTTGCCAAAGCCTTTGTTTTACAGAAAAAGGTGGCCTTAGCCCCACATGTTCTAGGGCATGTATATAGAGTCTGCTCCCTTTTTTGTGAGAAACCCTTAGATGCTAATCAAGGGGGGCTATTCTGGATCCTTCAGTTTTGGCTTTTCGCCTATTTTACTGAATTACAATCCAAATGCCTTAAATTTTCCGAGCCAAACCCTCTTACTCATGGCATAAAGATAGCCAATGCTTCACTTTACCCTTCTACCTTTGCTTTTTACTTCTCTTTCTTTCATCAGCTTCTAGCCTCCCTTCCTGCTTACCGCTTTTGTCCCTTCGAACCTTCCATTGGTCCATCTTGGGTGAGGAATTTTCTAAGTGACCAGTCTTGTACTTTGCTTGCTCACAAGGATATATGGGCTTCCATTCTAATTCCCAGAGAGCTATTTATCGGGACTTTAAACCCGAAGGCATATAAATGTATTGCTGAACCTTACTGTCCAGCCCAGTTTGCTAGACAATTTGGCCTTTCACAAGGAGTCCCAATACCCCTTTGTAGCAACACAAATCTCAGCCTCACCAGAAGGGACTTGAAGGTCCGGAAAACCAGGCTAGAAGAAGCAACTTTGAAATTTGTAGATGACTTGGCCAACTTTGAATACACTCTTTTCATTCCCCAACGTACCGTGTTGAAGAGGTACCAAAACTGGTGGGTAACTAACATGGAGATTTATCTGGCCATTCCACCTTTAAGCCTACTAATAGTGTTAGATGTGACCAAGCCCAAAGAAACCGGGGAGGTTACTTCTTCCACTGTTTCAGAATTGGCACATGCTGCTCCTGCTGCTTCAATTCCTCCCAGAGTCACTCGGGCTGCCTCGAAGAAAGGTATACTCTTGTCTCTTCTCCTTTCGTCTTTCATAATGCATTTTGTCTTATCTTTAATTCTTCTTTTGTGGAGGTGGCCCATCACAAAAGAAAAGGAGCCTTTTTGAACTTGAGAAAGGAACATCCAATGTTCAAGGGGAAGAAAAGGAAGGATCAGATGAAGAGGAAGAGTTATTTTTAAAAAGAAAGAAGAAGGCGATCGTCTTTTCATCCGACTCGGTAACTGCCAGAGAGTCAGAAGATGAATTCATTTCTCTGGAATCTAGATCGCAGCTTGAAGAACTTGAGGGAAAAGTTGAGAAAGAAATTGAGAAAAAACAGACCCTACCAATACAGAGGAAAAGGAAAAGAAAAATGACTGTTTCTCCTTCCGATATGGTCGAAGACTCTGATTCTGAGACAATCACCAAGGCCATAGAGAAGAGAAAAAAGGTGTCTGCTCCTGTTCCTATCTCAGTCGAAGATACCATCGAAAAAGCAGTCATCAAGACAATAGAGCAAGAACATCCTAAAGCCATGATTGTCTTTGAAAGAGCTGAGAAGAGGCGGCAGCAACAGTTTATGAGAGATGAACCTGCTGTTGCTGACACACTACAAAGGGAAACTGTAAGAAGACAACAGACTGCCAGAGCTTACACCCTTCACAGTTCCCCCATTATCGCCGATACTTCTGGAGCAGGTAATTTTATGCTTTTTGCGATTTTTCCCTCTGTTAGCCCTTGGTATCAAGATTTGACATTGCCTTACATTTCTTCCTCATGCAGCAGCAATTTCTGAGCTCATCTTCCCGATAGAACCTCTCTCAGTTTCATTCAAGGCAAATCAGACGCAAGATACAGGGACTACTCAGACCATACTTCCATTTTTGGGCTTTAAATTTTCTACCCTTTTCCTGAGGCCAAGCATTCCTGTACCTTTTCCTCTTGGTTTGGCTCCCTATCTTTCTTACTTGACTCTTGACTTTCCTCAATCTACTTCTTTACTGAGTCTTGCTCCTCTCTCCCCTTCCAAGGAGGCTCCAAGTGCTACCTTGTCTTTGATGAGTGCTGACAGCTCTCCAATCCGTGACTCACCATCTTTACCTAGCTCCAGCCCTCCTTCTCTTGATTCATTGGTGACCAGGACCATGGAGACCATCAAAGATGCTCCACCCATTTCTCTTGTTGCTATGCAATCTTCTGTGTCTCCCAAGGCAACTCTTTCTGCTCCCCTCATGTCTACTGATGAGATTGATATTTTTGAAGCAAGATTAGCTAGTCTTTTTGACATCACTTCTACTTCTCCAACATTCGATGAGGAGACTGAGCGTTTAGTTTTAGCTGATTCTTTGCTGGAAATCTTTGAGAGTTCTCCTTCCTCTAGCAGCCAACCTTCTGTGCCTTCGATAGACTTGGACACCTGTCTAGACCTGCTACTTTCTTTTTCGAGGATTCCCTTCGAGGCTCTACAAAGGCCTATAATAAAAAACGGGTTTCTTCAATGCTGCAAACTTGCTGAGCAGTCTGGTATGGATGTCTCTAACCACCTATCCCAGGCAGCAGCTACCATTGATTTTTACATCAGCATCTGTCATGCTGCCAAGGCCGCAGATGAGAAATTGGTCAGAGATCAAAGTTTTGTTTCTCAAGTGCATACTGAAGTATCAACGCTTAAGGAACAACACTCCTCTGCCTCTCATTTCCGAACTCAATTGCTGGAGAGGAAGGCTCAACTCGAAGAGGAGCTTTCTGCAGTGAATCAAGCCTTGCTCCGAACTGATCTCAAACTGCAAATCACCAATCAAGGACTGGCTGATCAAAAGAAAGATATGACTGCAGCTATTCAACTGTTTGCATCATTTACAAATAGGAAATCTGTTGTACAAAAACAGCTAAAACATTGTAATGATTTTTGGGCCAACTTGTGGCACAATGTACTCGACTCTTTATAAAGTATTTCCTTGTTTATGTTCTTGTGCTCACTGTTTATTTTGTTCCCTGTGTTTCCCAAATAGTTGGAAAATAAGGTTTTAAATATCTGCCATTAATCTTTTTGGGATGCACATAACCACTCAGATCTTTCAAATGGTATGCCCCAAAAGGCAAAACTCTATGAATTTGATATGGTCCTTCCCAGTTAGGTGACCATTTGCCAAATTTATGGCTTCTAATCCCTATTGGGAGTATTGTTTTCCACACCAAATTACCTTCATCAAAGCCAATGTGTTTGACTTTCTTGTTATAATTTTTGGCTGCTTTCTTCTTCTGAAAGAGAATACTATTTAATGCCAAAATTCTAGCTTCATCTATATCTTCTAATTCCAAGCACATACTTTGATAGTACTGCTCAGGATCCAACTGGTCTTGACATCTTACCCTTAAGGATTTAACATTAATCTCCACTGGTAACACTGCGTCATGCCCATAAACTAAGGCATAAGGAGTGACTCCTGTACTTGACCTTGGGGAAGTTCTATAAGCCCACAATACATCTAACAATAGGTTATGCCAATCTCTCGGATTATCTTCCACAACTTTTTGTATTCCCTTTTTTAAGGACTTGTTGGATGACTCAGCTTGACCATTGGCTTGTGCGTAGTATGGAGTGGAATTCACAAGGCTAATCCCGAACTCAGCCACAAAGGACTTCACCATTTTCCCATCAAAAACAGTCCCATTATCGACCGTTATCGTTTGTGGGATGCCAAATCTATGAATCAAATCTTTAATGAACCCAATAACCTCCGTCTGATCTACAGCTTTATATGGTTTGGCTTCGACCCATTTGGTGAAATAATTAGTAGCCACCAAAATAAAACAATGATGCTTCGAAGAGGGAGGGTGTATTTTCCCCATCATATCCATGGCCCATCCTCTAAATGGCCAAGGCTTTACTACTGCATGTAGATCAGTTATGGGCACATGCCTTATTGTACCATGCTTTTGACATGCCTGGCAGCCCTTTGCATATTCTATGCAATCTTTAAGGATAGTCGGCCAATAATAGGAATGTCTTCGAAGCAGCCATCTCATTTTTACACCAGGCTGATGTGCACCACAGATACCTTCGTGAACTTCAGCCATAGCTATTAATGCTTCTTTTGGCCCTAAACATTCTAACAATAGACCATCTCCCCCTCTCTTGTAGATATCATTGTTGTATATGATATATTGCATAGATTGCAATTTAACTCTTCTGCTGGCTTTCGAGGATGGGTCAGCCAAGTATTGTATTATTGGATGTCTCCAATCCTGTTCCTGCAGATCATTATAGTTGATTTCCAGGACCATGTTCCTCTCACTCAAGGGAGGTATAGGTTTTTGGTATGTCGTTTGGCTTACATCCCAATGGGTACCATCTTTACTCTTGAAATTCGAAGCTTTCTGCGCCACATCGTTAGCTCTATTATTCAAGAATCTCGGGACATAAGTTACATTTACTATTTCAAATTGAGAGAGCAAATGTAATGCGACGACATAATAAGGCAGCATACTTATACTTTGACACTTGAAAATCCCTTTTACTTGGTTAACGACCAATTAGGAATCTCCAAATACGTCAACTGCATGTACTTGTAATCCAATAAGAATTTCCAATCCTACTATCAAAGCTTCATATTCAGCTTGATTATTAGAACAAGCAGTTCCATCTATTCTGAAACCATGTGTGGTTTCAATTCCTTGTGGTGACTTGATTACTATACCAATTCCAATTAGGCCATTGGCTTTCGATCCATCGAACCACATTTGCCATGGTTCGACACTAGCCATACTGAGTTCCATTATTTTTTGACCCTCTGTTTGAGATGGATGGTCTGCCAAAAAATTGGCTAAAACTTGTCCTTTCACTGCCCTTTGGGGCACATATTCTAAGTGAAATTCTGACAAGGCTAATACCCATTTACCAATTCTTCCCCTCAACATAGGTCTAGATAACATGTATTTAACCAAATCTGTGGTTGCAATTACCAAGACAGTTGTAGGCAAAAGGTAATACTTTAATTTCATTACAGCAAAATACAATGCAAGGCAAAGCTTTTCTACAGCTGAATATTTACATTCGCAAGAATTTAAAAACCTACTAAGGTAATACACAGCTTGCTCCTTGCCTTTCTCATTGTCTTGGGCCAAAAAAGCTCCCAATGAATCTTTTGCTGCGGCTATGTACAACTTCAAAGGCTTAACGCCATTTGGTGGCATCAGTACCGGAGGGTTGGCCAAGTAGGCTTTGATTCCATCGAAAGCACTTTGATGCTCCGTTGTCCACACAAATTCCTCTTCATCTTTCAGCCTTAATAAAGAAGAAAAAATTTTAGTTTTCCCTGCAGTGTTAGAAATGAATCTTCGAAGAAAATTAACCTGACCAAAGAACTTTTGTAATTCTTTCTTACTTTTTTTTTTTTTTGATCGGCAAAAGTTAAATCTTTATTGATGAAACATACAAAGAGCAATATTACATCAATAAAGAGGAGCTTGGTGCTAAAAAGCACCAAGCGCCAGCTGGTGAGGAACCAACAAGAGAGACCAAGAAAAGAAGCAAGTTAACAGATAGACTAAACTAAAAGGAACAAAGAACCAACTGGTATACACAGCTGGTAAGAGCCAAAACCTATGCACCAAAGCAGAATACCAAAATACAAAACAACACAGAGCTGCAGCCTTCCATCTGCATCCTTCACAGTCCAACCCAAACCAGATTCAAGGTGAATTAGCCCCCAGGAACACACTCTACTGCACAGACCAAGAACATGCTCCACTGCACAGACCACCCTCCTCTATACAGATCAAGAAATCAGTCCTCTGTACATACTGCTGAATCTCCTCTGGATCATCCTCCCCTGTTGATTCTGAGAGCATACCATGACCTGTTTGAATGAAGGCAGAGTTCAGACCAAATGCCCAGCAGATAAAATCAGACTACACCTCTTGCCATCAGCAGACTATGCTAAACTGAGCAGAACCAGACCATCCCAAGACAGACGCATCCCAGCACATCAAGTTCATCACAACACTGCTACAGGAACAAAACTACTAACAGCAGTCCCATTTAGCTCATACTATACCAGCTTAAATCCAACAGGTCAGAGGCCTCCTGAACACATAGCCATCTCCTCAACAGATCCAGGACTCATACACAGCATTTATGCAAAACCTTCTTCAGAAGAGCAGACAAAACTATCATCACTTAACAACTCATACACAGCACTTATGCAACACCATCACTTAACTACACACCATAACAGACTTGACTCAGATTGTATATAATGTCATGCACCGAATAATTAACCCCCTTTAAAGCTGAGGAAGCCCACAACGCTACTCTCACCTTTATTAGCTCTGCCAAAGCAGTCCAATCCGGTTGCACCTTGTTAAATACACAGTCGTTTCTGCTTCTCCACACTGACCACATTACTGCTACCGGCAGTGTTTTCCAAACTGTTAGCATCTTCTTCTTCATTTTTATCTCTGGCCATGACAGCAATAAACCCTCCACTGATCCAGGGCTAACCCATTTGTAATTCCACCAGTTCACCAAGTTGGCCCACAATTTCCAAGTGAAATGGCAGTGAATAAACACATGATTAACAGTCTCCACCTCAGATTTACAAAACACACAGAGAGAAGAAGCGTTTGGGCTCAACACTCCAACTTTTTGCAACAATTCATAACACTTTACCCTTCCTCTCCACGCTAACCAACTCAAGAATTGAGCTTTAGGAGGGGCTGAATTGATCCAAATACACCTAGTTACTGCAATATCTACCCCTTGACTTGCTTCCATCCACTTCCACACTGATGCCACGGTGAACTCTTCAGACGGGTGAGCTACCCAGGAACAAGAATCTACCATCTCTTCATTGATCCTAGGCGCATTTTGCAGGAAATCATTTAGTTTCTGCACTTCCTCCTCTTCCCATGCTAGGAGGGGACGTCTGAAGACCAGGTTCCAATCTGAGTCTGACACTCTTCTATGAACAAAATCTACCAGCTTTCTATCTTTTTCAACTGATAATGCGAATAATCTGGGAAAAGACACACTCAGATTTTGATTGTGGCACCACTTATCAAACCAAAAATGTATCCTTCTGCCGTTTCCAACAACTAGCCTAAAATTTTGCCAAAAAAATTCCCGCAGAGCAATGTTAACTTCAGCCACTGATATTATGCCTCTCCACGTATACGACAGTCCCACTGAACTACTGAATAAGGGGCACCACCTGCCACCCACACCACCATACTTACTACAAATCACTTTTTTCCACAAGGCTGCCTCCTCATTTCCATACCTCCACCACCATTTAACTAGCAGACACTCATTAACCTGGCCTAGGTTCTTACCCCTAGCCCACCCTTGTTTTTGTTTACACATATCTCTTTCCAGCTAATTAGGTGCAGTTTCCTCCTAGTTTCCGATCCTCCCCAAAGAAAGTTTGCTTGAATTTTGTGGAGTACTTTTGCAATGCCCACCAGCAACTTGAAGATGGATAAGAAATAAACTGGCAAGCTTGACAAAACGGACTTGATCAACGTTAATCTCCTAGCGAACGATAGATACCTCCTCTTCCAAGAAGCTAACTTGCTCTTAAACTTGTCTATTACAGGTTTCCAAGCAGCCTTTCTCCTTGGGTTTGTTCCTAATGGCAACCCCAGATAACTCATTGGCAACTTTTGACTTAGGCAATTTAGTTTCTTTGCGAAGACCTGGACAATATCATCCTGAACGCCTACCCCACACACCTTGCTTTTGTGGAAATTTATTTTGAGCCCAGACATCACCTCAAAGTACCTTAGAATTCTTTTCACGACTACAACTTCCTCCCACTCAGCTTCACAAAAAATGATGGTGTCATCGGCAAACTGCAGATGCGTAATTTTCAACTCAGTTGGGCCTGCAGACACTCCTCTTATCAATCCCACTTCCTTGGCTCTTTCTAAAAGAATGTTCAAACCCTCCGCTACAATATTAAAAAGGAACGGAGAAAGCGGATCTCCTTGCCTAAGGCCTTTCATGGGGGAAAACTCAGAAGTAGGTGACCCATTAACTAGCACTGAAATTCGAGCTGTGGATATGCAGGTCTTTATCCACCCCACCCATTTCTCTCCAAACCCGAAATTTTTCATCATCGAGTACAAGAACTCCCAATTTACGGAGTCATATGCTTTTTCAAAATCCAACTTTAGGATGAGCCCTTTCTTCTTCGACCTTTTCCACCAATCCACCACTTCATTGGCAATCAGAACCCCATCTATAATATGTCTACCTCTCAAAAAGGCAGTTTGCACTTCACTAATAATGTTGGGCATCACTCTCCTAAGCCTTTTTGACAAGATTTTAGCGACAATTTTGTATATGGAGCTAATCAAACTTATGAGCCTATAATCTCCCAACCCCACAGGGTTTTCCTTCTTAGGAATCAAAGTAATGAATGAGCTATTTATTCCTTTGGCTAGCTTCCCGTTAGCATGAAACTCCTTCATCAATTGCACAAACTCACCTTTCATGATGTTCCAACACTTTTGAATACATTGTAGATTAAAGCCATCTGGCCCCGGCGCTTTATTCCCATCACAACCTTGATGGAGGCCTGGCTTCAATGATGGCTTTGGCTTTATTCTGGTCGATCTGTATTCCTTTCTTGTGTACTACATAGCCTAAGAAGTTTCCAGATGATACGCCAAAAGCACACTTAAGAGGATTAAGCTTCAATTTGAACCTTCTCATTCTTTCAAAGGCTGCCTCTAAGTGAAACAAATGTTCCTCCATGGATTGGGATTTAACCACAATGTCATCAATATAACATTCCAAATACCCACCAATAAGGTCATGAAAGATAGTGTTCATAGCCCTCTGATATGTGGCCCCAGCATTCTTCAGGCCAAACGGCATTTTAACCCATTCGAAGGTCCCAATATTCCCAGGGCACCTAAATGCTGTCTTGTGAACATCTTCCTCCGCAATGCAGATTTGGTTATAGCCTGAGTGTCCATCCATCATTGATAAAATGTGATGTCCTGCTGAGCTATCTACCAACAAATCTACTATAGGCATAGGATATTCATCTTTTGGAGTTGCCAGATTTAAGTTTCTAAAATCAATGCATACTCTCATTTTGCCATTTTTCTTGACTACAGGTACGATATTAGATAGCCACTCAACATACCTGGCTGTTCTGATAAAGCCTGCCTTGAGTAGTCTAAGAATTTCTTCCTTGACTTTCTGGATCGCCTCTGAACCCATTCTTCTTGGTTTTTGTTTGTATGGCTTGAAGTTAGGCTTCATGGGAAGCCTATATTCCACTAATGACCTATCCAATCCTGGTAGTTCATTGTATGACCATGCAAAACAATCTTTATATCTTCTTAGAATAACCAACAACTGGTCCTTATCGGGAGAACTCAACCAAGCACTTATATAAATGGGTTATTGTACAGAATCTTCCCCCAAATTTATTTCTTCTAAGGGGTCTTGTATTTGAGTACCTACTGGAACCCCTTCTTTGATCTTCTCTGACACCGCAGGAATCTCCTTGCTGTGTTTCGCTTCCAGGCTCTTTGATTCCTCCTCTTTATTTTCCTCCTCATGGACAAAATCTGTCCAAAAGGATTCTTCTTCCTGTATCTCTTGGACCTTTGTTTCTATGTCCAATGCACAGTATTTATCAAGAGTTAAAACTCTGGCTTGTTGCTGCTCCCGCTTGCAACCAATCATCATGACCTCTTTCTCCTACTCTCGAACTTTCTAGACTATTGACTTTATATTCAATATTGAAAATTCCATCAGTATACTGAGCGGTGCCACACTGTCAATATACAACTTGGCTTCTGCGAAATCAGCACAGGCTACGAAAGGTTGAGGATCTGCATTAATTTCCTCCGTCCTCCCATTGCCTAGAGCTATTATCATTTTTTGATGCAGAGAGGAAGGCACGCATTTATTAGTGTGGATCCAATCTCTACCAAGCAAGGCATTGTACTTCGCATTGCTATCGATGACGAAAAATGCCGTCATGCAGTCCTTGGTTCCCACACTGAGGTTGATGGGTAGAATTCCCTGGGCCATCTGCTTGTCTCCAGCAAAACCAGCGATGGTTGTACTGGTTGGGATCAACCTGGGATTCCTCTTCCCTAATTTCTTCAAGGAAGATTTTGGTAATAAGTTCAGCGCCGCTCCATTATCCACCAAGACTCGGTTTAACTGAACCCCATCGAAGAAGGCCTTAATGTACAAAGGCTTAACATGCTGCGTCATGGAATTCGAGGGATATTCAAATGGATACGAGAGGTTAATGCTTACCACTTCCTCGCTCTCATATTCAGCTTCCATCAGGGTAACCATTTCGAAATTATCTTGCACCATACACGCTTGTGAATCTTCACTAGAGACCGGAATTGGATCAGCTTCCTGCCCCTCTTGATTCTCATCTCCAGCTTGGAATTCCTGTGGTAGTATGTGTACCATGTTTACTGATACCGGGGGAAACGAGCCAAACTGGATGGCTGGCTGTACCTGTTTTCCCTCTTGGTCACCTTGGTCAATTTCTTCAGAAACATCCTGCATGATGCATTCTGGTGTTTCATTGCTAACGGGTCCCCTCGAATGATTTTCCTCAGCTGGCTTTCCAACCAGAAATGTTTGCTCAGCCATGAAGGCTTCGAACATTTCCTCTTCCACCATTTCTTTCTTCTGGCTAACGCCACTATCTTCTTCCGTTTCGCTACCACTCTCCATCAGAGCTTTCTCCATCCCTGCTAGACTTTCCTTCTCTCTGGCCTTTAGTTCAGAATGAACCTTGGCCAACTGTTCTCTGCCGCGGTCCACCTCGTTTTGTGTAACTGGCTTTGAATTATAGTCTGACTTCTTCTTTTCTCCTATATGGATCATCGAAGAACTTTCTCCACTTTCTTTCAGGTCTCTCTGGTATTGGGTGTACCTACGCTGAATTTTTCTCCTTTGTGATCTGGAAATAACGGGGCCCATATCTGGTTCCCTCGTTCTTGGGTGTTTCAGCAATACCCAGTTATTGGGGGTCATTAGAGGAGGCTTAACCATCCTATTTTGATTTCCAAAATTCCTTTGGGAAGGCAGTTCCCTAGGTTTGTTTTGCATCACAAACCAATCTGGGACTCCGGGTACCCACGAACTTACTGACTCAGACGTTGAACCGCCTCTTTCTTGTTTCGAGGTCACCTTCGAAGCTGGCTGTGAAGACAATTGTTTGGCCCTGTCTCCAAGCTTTGAGCCTAATTCAGGTTCTCGGTGATGATGATCATTTTCTGTCTTTCGTGAAGCTGGCCCAAGGGGCCAATTCCTGGCTTTGATACCAAAACCTGAACTCTTTTCCAGCCTTCTTTCAGAATGACTACTCTCCAGTCTGTAATAGTTAGGTGATCTGGACTCATAGAAGGGCCTCTTGCCTTTAGTATATATTCTGTTGACTGCAGGTTCAACCACTAATGGCTGCTGCCTAACATTAGCTGGATACGACCTTTAGTTATAAGCATTGGTTGGTTTGGGACGCCTCTGCACATCCCTGTAATACTGCTTCCCATCGACTGGAAGGCCTTTCAACCACTTATAACTCAGTCTGCACCTGGGACACATTCGTTGCATTACGGCTGCCTCTACGGAGTCATCATCCAGTGCTTCTTCATCAGAGTCTTCCCTCTGATGTGGGAAATCTCGTCCCATGGCTGGTGGACTTCTAAGGTCTTTTTTGGTTGCTGTCTGGTTGGCTACATGCATCTGTACATTGACTTCCTCCAATTCTTTTAGAGACAAGTTCTGAAAGTCTGACATAATGACATTGGCTGCCACCTCTCCAATTTCTGGAAATGGATTGCTATCGATCCCCATGGCTTTTTCAGCTTTGGCTGGGAACTTCAAACTCCCCTTCCGAATTTGTTCTTGGATCCTGTCTCGAAAAACAACACGGTTTTTAGTCGAGTGAGACCAAGAATTATGCCATTTGCAATATATTTTTCCTTTAAGTTCATCAAGAGATGGAATTTTAACACCCTTTGGTAACTTAAGGAAGTTGGCCGCAAGCAAATGATCAAAAATGTCATCTGCCTTAGTTAAGTCGAAAGAATATTTCCTGTGGAGATCTTTCTTTTTAAACTGCTGGTCAATTGTTGTATCTTTATGGATTAATGCTTCACAGATCATAGGCTCTTTTCCCACAATCTCTGCCGCATCAATCTCATAATTAGGATCTTTGTAGTATGTCCTATATGATGCATTATTTCGATCCTGTTCCTCTTCTAGTAATGCTTCATATCTAGATACTTTATAAGTCAGTTCCACTAAATCTCTAAACTCTGTTGAATCAAACTTCTTTCGAAGCCTGAACTCTAGGCCATTTTGGGCCAATCTTACAAATTCAGTTTCTGGCAAGATTACTCTACATTTATTTCGAGCCCTCTTAAATCTGGAAATAAACTGAGTGGCCTTCTCTTCAGGCCTTTGACTCAATCTGGCCAAGTCTGCCATGGAAACTTCTGGCTCTGATTGGAAGAACTGGGCATGAAATGCCTCTTCCATTTGCTGCCAAGTCTGGATGGAGCCAGGTGGAAGGTTAATAGACCATACAAATGCTCCTCCGGTCAGAGAATTTGGGAATAGTCTCAACTTTATATAGTCATGGTTGGTAAATTCACCACATTGAGCGGCAAACCTAGCAATATGTTCTACTGTGGATTGGTTTCCGTTCCCATGAAAGAGGACAAAATCTGGTATCCTGAAACCTCTTGGATATTCATGTACCCTATCGACCCATTTTGGGTATGGTTTTCTATACACAGGGGTTTGGATCCCTCGAGCCATTGGTCCACACAACTCCCTAACTATCTCAGTGATCTGGTCCCTAGGGACCATATTTTGTGCCTGCTGAACCACCACTGGGGGAACAAACACAGGATTTGGTGGACACACTTGTGCTTGTGGTCCTCTTGGTCCATAAGGTGGTACATTTGGGACTGGCTGTCCCTGTGGTAGAGGGTGCTGTTGGGGGTGTAGGTAACCTCTTTGAGCCTGTCCTGCGAAAGGACCCACGAAAGGTGCTGGAACAGGTATTGTATCCCTTCCACTTGTAGGAAAACCTTCCAACCCCCCGGGTATAAATTCGAATACAAGATTATTGTACCCCCTGGTACCAGGTATGGCTTCGAATGTGGGATTTGGACTCATTCTTATGCCATTTTCTTGTACCGGGCCAGATCCACCAATCTGCATGGCTTCACTGTTGAACATTGAGGCATTCTGGCCTGCTACAGGCCTCGAAATGGGTTCGTACCAAGACTGAGGTGGTAATCTTTCATGGTTCTGATTACTAGTTTGACCATTAGAATGTCCATTAGTTTGCATAGGCTGTTTGTCTCTAGCCAATCTTTGCTGAGGGACATTTACCTCCTCTATGTGTCTTACATTCGTTGGTTGGTGGTTGTTCATTCGATCCAAAAAGCATACTGCCCACCTTTCCATTGTGTTTATTAATTGCTGTCCCATGGCATCTACCAAGCCGCCCCACGGATTGACTGGCTGAGTAGATGGGACACTGGATGGTCCAATTCCTTGGTCTCATCCACTATTACGAACAAATGGTATTTGCTCTGAGGTATTGGTCTGTTCGACCATGGGTTCTGATAGGATAGGAGTTTCCACAGGATGTGTTATCACATTATCCTCTGGATTGGATGTCTCCACCTCTCCTTCCACGCCTTCTTCCAAACGTTCATTTTCTCCTTGTCTCCTACGTCTAGCCATTTTGTTTTTAAAAGGTCCCACCGGGCGTGCCAAAAATATATGTTGGCTTTTTGGCTTTCGAAGGTTACTTTCATAATTATGAGCATGCCAGCAAGGATCAATCAGTCCTTACAGAATTTCCAAACAATTATTCAGACGATTGTGTTATGGTTCTTTCGGCCTCAATAAAGAGGACTTTTACTGGTGGCTTACTGGTAATTTAACTTCAGAAAATTTGAACATAAGAACAGTTAACTAAACTGGAGTATTTCATTAGTATAAAAAGAACTTACAATGATCTCAGTTCCGTAGAGAATTACAGCGGCAATATACTCGACAACTACTCCTACAAATGAAGTGCAGCGCAGAAACTTAAAATATAGGAATATAAAGGACATGAAATAACACTGGAATATGTAAAGTGATTCTTTTGATTTTTCTTCCTTCCTTCTCTGAAGTCCTTCCTGCTATTTATACTCTCCGAAGATAACCATCGAATTGTACTTCAAACCGTCGAACTGCTCCTCCGTAGTTGCTGATCATGCTACCTTATAAGTAGTTCCACTACGCCTTCACTTGCAGTTAGGCTTCCCCCTTATATTCGAATTTGAAATGTGAGCAACCGTTGAAGCCACGTCACTGTACGTCTCTTTGTTGATCTGCTACTACTCAGATCTTATAACAACCAATATTAATTGCCACGTGTATGATCAGGATCGAAGACCTACCTGGTCTCCCCATATTACCCTCACTTTGCCACGCGTCGGATTGTCACTGGCTTAGTACAAAATGTGTAGCCAACAAAGTGTCCCAACACATTAATTACATATGACATTCTAATTTTAATTTTTTAAAATGTCTTTAACAGTTTTAACTTTTCAGATGATTTGATGGCGACTTTAATTTATCAAATTATATCCAAATTATGTATTCAAGCTTTATCATTAATCAAATAATTATAGTACTTTTATGTGTTTGAATTGCTAATTTGCTAAATTAGCAGCAAAGAGAAGCTTTGAGAATATAAATTATTAAAATTTTATTTCTAACAAGTTAACTAAGTTTGTGTTATGCCATATAAATAAAATTTCTATAAAGAGTGATGTGATTGTTGGTGGTTCTTTTATATTAACCTAAAGAGAAATTCTACTATTTACACCTCATTAAACGAATGTACTTTATGCATCTCTGTTTCTGCTAATTATCTTTTTTAGTTATTATTAATTTTTTTCTTTAGTTATGACATTATTATAGTTATGATTCATAAGATTTTCGGTTATATCTCATGTGGTAGTTAGTTAAGACTTCTTTTTTTTTTTTTTTAATTATAACTTAGAAAGTTTGGAATTATGTCATTTTATTCTTTAATTATAAAGTACATACAATCTTTCCCTAAACCAAAACAATTCATCGTTGTTTATAATTTTTTTAAACGTGCTTTCACATTATTATTGAGTTATATATGTACAAAATATTATTTGTGAATCATTTTAAATTAATTTTTTAAATCAACCATTTTATAGGATTTTGTATTTTGAAAACAACACACCAATAACAAATTCGTGGCAAAATTATATTCATCTTGATAAGATTGAGCTTAATTTAGAGCACTGCATCGTGATATAATAGTATGTGTACAAAAATGTTAAAAGTATTTTAGATTCATTTTTAATATGATGGGATTATATTCAAAATATAATCTGGGCATTTGACTTAGTGATTGTATAATACTACTTGTGACATAAGATTTCGGATTCAACTCTTATAAAGAGGACTTTAGAACAGAATTGGGGTTGGTGTTGTGCCTTGCGACACAACACCCATGCTATGAGGCCCCATGGGGTGTGTCCCGAGCCTTTTTTGATAATCTGAACTATTTATATTTTAAGGTTTGTCGAGCATTTTATTCATACAAAAATCCAGGTTAATTGGACATACGTAACTCCATGATCAGCTCTAAAATCCAGGTTAATTTTATTCATACTAAAATTATTCATATCAAAATTATATCAACTGTCTATTTTTGTTTAAAACAAATGTGACTTGTTATGGAATTATAGATATCCAATTGATCTGATTTCTTTTTACGTATGATCTATTTGATAAATCTTATAATATAAACGATTCAGATCATGAAAATAGAATTGGTACACACCCCAATAGGCCTCACAACACGTGTTGTGCCATAAAGCATAACACCTACCCCAAGTCCAGTTTGGTACCCCTTGTGGTGGTTTATTTTCTCGGGGTAATTACTAACTAGTCTTATTAAGTAGATTTAAATACAATTAAGTCCTATTAACTTTTTGAATGCATCAATAAGTCTTAAAATACCTATATCTATCAAGTTCTTTAATATTCTCTTCTCTCTCTCTCTCTCCATCATTTTTCCAAAAGATTCACACTATTGTCTACCACTACTACTATCACTACCAACGCTGTCGCCGTCTACCCACTACCACCGTCGTTATTTGGATGTTGCCACCATTCACCAACTATCTACACCATCGTCACAGATATACACTCTATCGTCACCAATCTACATTTTACTGTCGTAGAACTACACTTGACCGTCGTCGATCTACACAACCACCATATCACCACCACCTCATTTGTTTCATATTCAGATTTATTTTTCACTGATTAATTTATCAATCTCTGTTGTTCTTTGTGTTTCTCGAAAAGGATGGTGGATTCTTGTAAGTGAGTGAGTGAATATGAGTAAAGATAACAAATAAATTTACAGTGATAAATTTATCAGTTAGGATTTGTAGATAAATAAGACTGGTTACTAAGACTGTTTCGTAAGTGCCCCTACTTTCTCCCCCATTATGGGGTTGTATGTAGTTAATGGTGGCTGTCTTAGGCTAGTTGGGCTATTGGTTGTTAGGCTTTGTTGACTTTCGAGCTATTATGGGCTAATGGTCCTTTTGATGATGTGAACATTTTTATATTTGTAATTACTCTCCTATTTATTGATAAAAAAAAGGATTATATTCAAAATGAATTTGAATAAGATATTAATTTTTATGTTTATAAGTTTGTATTGTGATTCCTGTCAAGGATTATATTCAAAATAAATTTGAGTTAGATATTAATTTGTGTATATAGTTTTGTGTTGTGATTCCTGTCGCATAGTATGATGCAAGTCATTTTAGAACACACGTCCTGAAAAGGGTTTGTACTATATTCAAGTTATGATATTTGCGGTGCCGATTACCTTTAATGTCATAATTAAATTCTTTTAAGTCATAACTTAATGAGTCATAACCAAACACCATATAATGTATAACCAAAGATATTTTTAATCATAACCAAAATAATAATAGATCATAACTGACATCATAACAAGTTATAACTAAAAATCGCAAATGTCACATATGGTACTGTTGGCACCACATTTAAACCATCCAGTGCGAAAGTGACACGTGGCAAGGGTATTCAGATATCGAAGAGTCCCACTTTCGAAGGTGCCCACATGACTTGCGAATACAAGTCTTCAATTGGCAAATAGAATGAATGACTTGTGAAATGCACGTGAGGAATGAGTTAGCAGGAAGCAGTTGCTAGCAGTTACATACATACAAAGAGAGGATTATAGCCCTAAGAAGTAGTGAGAATGAAAGAGATCATGATGGATGTTATCAGCTTAACTGCACCAAGAGAAGGCCATAAATAGATGGAAACAAAGACTGAAGAAGGCCCCCGACCAAATCCAGACTCTACGTCTTTGTCAATTTCATTTATCTTTAAACTTATACACTTTACTTTTACACACTGCACTTACATTTCTTAGGAGTAGATTAGCTTTGTAATTCTAGAACCCGGTCGGTTTAAAAGCTTCGAAGTTGCCCTTACTAAAGGTAACATTTTGTAATTGTTTATTCAGTTAATCAATTACAATTTATGCCTAGTTATGAACTTGAGTTAAAGCTTTGGTTCATCTTTTCAACACAACTCAGTAAAGTCCTCTTCATTGAGGTTAAGAGAACCTTAACACAATTGTTTGATAAAAATTGACATTTATTAGCTATAAGGACTTTTTAGATCCTTACTGACATGCTTGAATTACATTTCTAACCTTCAAAATGTCAAAAATAGCCAACATCTATTTTTTAGCATGCCTAGTTGGACCAATTTTGTGTTGAAAATATGGTTTGAACATAGTGCTATGGCGAAGAACATCTAGATGGTGAAGATATTGAAATACAAGAAGAGGATTTTTTGCTTCAAACAAAAGGCATACTTGACCCTCCTTCTATTTATGGCCTACATTTAGACGGCCATGAACAGGCAGAAGAAGATCCTCATCTAAGGGTGGATATGCCTACCCAACAACATATTTGGCATTTACAATGGCCAAACTTATGAACATGCACTCTCTCAAGGCCGAACACTAGGCCAGAGTAATCGGAGCAAGAGTGAACCACTAATCTTCACTCCTAGCATATCAAATGAACAATGGAGTGGAATAATGTCCATAATGAGTCAAATAATGATCGCAAATCTAAAAACTTGGTCTGATTCATTCAATGATTCACTTGTTCAAAGAATTAATAATAGGTTGGAAAATATAAGTTAAAGTATAGGACCTATTTTAAGTAATAGAAGCTCTATTCAAATGTCAACCCAGCCTAGAGCAGTTCCTAGTAGCAGCCAGAATGGTGGCGAAAATAGAATAAGAAACGCAAAATCATTCTATGAACCAGTTAGACCTACACCTCCAATTGGTCCAGGGCCTTGTCGAAGAGTGTTTAATACTGAAGAAACACATGTTGTCTATGTATAGCCTCAGTTGTTACCTTCGAATACATCTGGTAATGCTACGCATGGTTAGGCTAAAACACATAGTACCACACAAATGGTGTCAAATCTAGTCTTCGAATCTACACTTGGGAGGTTGGCGGAACCTTTTAGGCCACCACTTGTGCCATTTAGGAAATAAGATATTATACGATATGAGCAGGCACCAAATCCTACAATATATCCTTTGGATTGAATGGCTATACCCTTGGTACAAGTTATGCCAAATGCACAGCCTCAAGCCCTTGACAACAAATCCATTAAGGATATGCGCCACACCAGGCCTAATAAGGAGTCCCTAATGTTATTCCTAGGGACCAATTTTTTAACATGGTGCGAGAAGTGTGTGGTCCTATGGCCCTAAGGGTGCAAACACCAATTTATAGGAAGCCATACCCTGATTGTATAGATAGACTACATTTTATCTTGTTTAGGAGGGATGGAAACCAATCAACCATAGAACATATTGCTAGGTTCACAGGGAAATGTGGGGAATGCACGAATCATAACTATATAAAGCTTCGATTATTCCCCAGTTCATTAACTGGCCTAACATTTGCTTGGTATATTAGTCTATTACCTGGTACGATTCAAACTTGGCTACAAATGGAGGAAATGTTTCATGCACAATTTTTCAAAATGGAGCCAGAGCTCACAAAGGCTGACTTAGCACGGTTAAGCCAATGGCTAGTAGAAAAGGCCACTCAATTTATAGCCATATTCAAGAAGGCCAAAAGTAAGTGTAGGGTGATCCGTCTTGAGCCTAAATTTGTTAGATTGGCTTAAAATGGCTTAGAGTTTAGGCTTCGAAAGAAGTTTGATGTAATGGAACAAAATAGAAACAATTTCTTATCTAGGATCTATTATAGGGGCCCTAACGTGGAAATAGGTGCAGCTGAGATTATAGGCAAAGAACCATACGTATGTGATGCCTTAATTAAAAAAGAAACTACAATAGATCATCAGTTTAAAAAGAAAGAATTTTATGGAAAATACTCTTTTGATATTTCTAAAGCTAATGAAATATTTGATCATTTATTAGCAACATGGTTTCTAAAGCTCTCTAAAGTTGTGGTTATGCCAACTTCAATGAGTTAAATGGTAAAATGTAATGTAAATGGCATGACACTTGGTTTCATTCTATTAAAAACTGTATTATTTTTTGAGACCGGATTCAAGAGTAGAACAAGAAGGGTAGTCTTCAATTTCTAGCCAAGGTTGAGAAGGCAATGGAAATTGACAAAGACCCTTTCCCAGAAGTGAATGGGGTGGAAGCTAACGTTGGAGTTCCAAATTCAATCATTTAGGCTTTGAAAAGAGGCTTGAATATTGGAGAATTGGATGTTTTAGACTTCCAAATGAATGAAATGAGGCAAGAACTTGCTTCGAAAGAAAGGAAGTTATCTCAGAAGACTAAAAAATTGGCTTTTCCCATGGCTAAAGGCAGTCTGATCACTCAGCGAACGCATGTACTGTGGAGACTTCAGTTGTTCAGAGGGTTTGCCCTAGGTGCAGGGAAGATTACAAGTGGGTCAAAGGAGTACCTAAAAAGGTCAATGCTAGGGACAACACTCCCAGCATTGTAACTAGGAGGCCTAGAAGTAGGTTGCGCCAAATTTATGCCCTATATGAACCAGTGGCTCAGTTTCAAAGGATAACTTAGGGTAGAGGAAGGAGAATGAGAGAATCATTTAGAGGTGGATTCCATGGGGATTTCATAATAGACTCCCTTTACCAATCACATAAGGAGAGAAGACTTGAGAGAAGTCCAGAAGTTAGACGTTTGAGGCCACACATTCCTTACTCAAGTAAAAGGCAGGTGTATTCCTAGGTACCAGGAGTCCCTAATTGGTTTGTTTTGTAGACCAGACCTAAGGTAAATCAAACTGAACCTCAACAGGATCAAAAGTTAAAGATGATTAAGCCACTGCCTATTGCATCTAACCAGTGGTTCATGCTAAAAGATCCAAAGAGTAGGCAGGCAGATTTGGTGCCTATTCTCTCCACATCACAAAGGAGAAAGATCCAAAGGAAATTTACTAGGTATCAGAAGGAACTCAAAGTCTTTATCAAGATAATCCTAAGAGAAGGGAATGGTAGAGGAAATTGGTTGAGAAAGAGCATGTGAGATACAATTGTACTCAAGAAAAGAGAGAACAATTTACTCGAATTCATGCTAAAATAACAGCTGAAGAGAATGCTAGTCTAATAAGCTTGTCTAAGGCCCCTAATGGAAAGTGAATCTGAGTTTGAAGATTTAGAAAGCCAGCCATATGACTTAAAAGAAATGGTAGATGGTTTGTTTGAAGCCATGATGGTTGAATAGACCAAGCCTATAGATATGTAATTGGCTATCACCTTGAAAGTAGAGGGAGGCTTGAAATCTGAATACAATTCAAAACCTTCGAAGGGGTTAGTGACTCAAAGTGAGCCAATCTAGATCCAATTTGGCTCATTACCTACTGTTAACATAAATATGGTATGTGTTTTGCCTCACAGGTTTAAAGCAGATCCCAGTCAAAGGAGGAGCTCATCCATTGAAGAATGGATTGAATCAAATGAGGAGGCTTTCATCACAGAGACTGAGATAGTGGAGGAGACATACTTTGAAGAGACAGTGGAGATAAAGGCTCAAGAGACTACGTCTTGTTATCCTTTTGAATACCCAACTCTAAGCATGACTCAGTACATCAAGCCCTTGTACATCAAGGCCCATTTCAATGGATAATGAGTAAGGTGTTGGTGGGCAATGGAGCAGCAATCAATTTGTTGCCCAAAGCCTCTTTGAAGAAGTTGGGGTTGAAAAAACCCAAACATTATTCTAGCTAGCACCTCCACAGCAGGGTTCGTAGGGGATAAACAAATGGCCTACGGGATCCTACCAGTCAACCTCAATGTGAGGTCCAGAAGCTGTGTTGCAGCTTTCTTTATGGTGGATAACAAGGCTAAGTATAAATTGCTGCTAGGATGAGATTGGATACATACCAACAAGTGTATGCCATTATCATTGCACCAGGAGATCATCATGGCCCTGGAGATGGAGAAATAGATGAGATATAAGAAGACCCTCAACCATTCAAAGCTCATGTAGATTTTGCAAAGGCAAAGCTCTATGAATTGGGGGTGATACCTCTACGTGTGTTGAGAACTTAGGGTGAGGATGTAGAACATGGTACAAATGAAGAAGTGGCTTATCTGAACCAAAGGATCCAAGATAGTTTGGATGAGCCAGCATGGAACAAAGATGAGTCAGAGACTAGCTCTGAATCAGAAACAGTACAACAAGATTTATTATTGGCTTCAAATAACTGATTGGCTTTGGATATTGAAACCCAAATTCAAGAAGTTAAAATTTTTTGGGCAAACTTTTCCTATGAAGATGATAAACGAAAACAACAAGAAGTTAAATCACCTGAAGAACTAAAAGATTCTGAAGTCTTACAAAGATTGGAAGCTAAGGCTCAAAACCCTTTAGAAGAAGTAAATTTGAGAGGAAAAATATCTTTGAATCTAACCTTCACTAGTGCTTAGATGGATCTAATCTCTAAGGCCAAATTGTTGGGTTTATTGAAAGAATATAAAGACTGCTTTGTTTGGGATTACAGTGAACTACTTGAATTGGATAGGCAACTAGTGGAACATAGGCTTCCTATTAAGCCTAACTACAAACCACACAAGCAAAAGCTTCGAAAGATAAGTTCAGAGGTAACTTTCAAGGCTAAAGAAGAAATTTCCAGATTATTAAAAGTTGGGTTCACTAGAATGGCCAGGTATGTTGAATGGTTTTCCAATGTGGTACCAGTTGTTAAAAAGAATGGAAAAATGAGAGTCTGTATTGACTTTTGAAATCTAAATTTGGCAACTCCCAAGGATAAATATCCAATGCTAGTGGTAGATTTGCTTGTGAACAAATCAGCAGAACAAACCATGTTGTCTATGATGGATGGTCATTTTGGGTATAGCCAGATATACATAGCTGAGGAAGATGTTCACAAGATAGCTTTTAGGTGTCTAAGTAATTTGGGAACCTTCGAATTGCTGAAAATGTCTTTTGGGTTGAAAAATGTTGGGCAAACGTATCAAAGAGCCATGAATACCATTTTTCATGATCTAGTTGGGGGATTTCTAGATTGTTACATCAATCACATTATAATCAAGTCTCAGTCCTTTGAAGATCATTTGGCTCATTTAGAAGCTTCATTCAAGGATGATGCACTATTAGCTTAAGCTTAATCCTCTCAAATGTGCTTTTGGTGTGTCTACTGGTAATTTTCTGGGATATTTGATCCACAAAAGAGGGATCTAGATCGACAGAAGCAAAGTCAAAGCCATCATCGAAGCCAAGTCACGCACTAGTAAGAAAGAATTGTAAAATTTCTTGGGCAAGTTAATTTCCTTGGAAGGTTTATTGCTAACACTATTGGTAAAACTAAAGTCTTTTCTTCTTTGTTGAATCTTAAAGACCATGAGGAGTTTCAATGGGAAACAAAACATTAGGCAGCATTTAAAGCTCTTGAAAGCTATTTGGTAAATGGTCACCTAATTGGGAAGGATCATTTCAAATCCATAAAATGCTCCTAATTGGTGCTTATCACTTAAGAAACCTTAATGGTTTCATACATTAAAGGAAAATCAATGGCAAATTCTTGAAAACATATTTTCCAACTGTTTGGGAAACTTCATGTAACAAGGAATTGAAAGTTGACAATGGACAAGCATAAACAAAACAACACAAGACAAGTTGGGAAGCATAATTTTCATTCATATGTTGGAAATTGTACAGAAGCCCATAGTAGGGTCCAAAATGTCTTACATTGCTTGAGTTGTTCATGTATAATAAGTTTCTTGTTATCTATAGAAGGAAACAATTAAAGTGATTTGGACATATCAGCCTTAACATCCACCAATTTAGTACTAGAGGCTTGCATTTTATCATGGTTGGTGACCAAGGTTGTTTCCACCTCTACAAGTTCTTTTTCTAGGGCATCTTTCCTTGCAAGAAGAATTCTTTGTTGAGTTGAAGCTTGGGCCTGGTCAGCACTAAGGGAAATAACCTTAGTCTATATAGTACTAACAAGAGCTTGGTTTTTAATAAGTTGTTTCTGAGCACTTAAAGCAAGCTCTTGTTGATGAAGCTGAAAGTCCAAAAAGACCATGGCCTTTAGCAAGATGGAAGAGAGAGGAGACTGGTGATAAAATAATGATTACCAGCATAGATGAAACCTTTGTTTGAAGGTTGGATTCTTTAAAGCCAATAAGGGCATCTTGGAAAAACTCTTTATTAGCCTTAAACAAACTTTAGCACTCAAGATCTAGGGGGATAAAGTTGGCGTAGAAGCAAAATGGCCAATGAAAAAGTCTTTCAATTGAAAAGGATGAGCTTCTCAAGGCAGAGATACGTGAGCGATAGCAGGTACCAAAATCTGTTGGAGTTCTCGCTCAAATGTCGATAATTCAGGCTCTGACATCTCCACCACTTCACTATTATGGGCCTGAGATGCAACAACTTTTGGAAAAACTTCAGTATGAGTGGGCTCTAACTTGGCCATGTGGGTAGAAGCTTCCAGTAAGTCTTCAGATTCATCAATGTTTGAAGAAGAAACAACAGGTAACTCATCAAGTTCTGGTGCAAGTATATTTTCCACCGTCCTTCGAACTAGAGAATCAAGGGAAGAATTAATATCAACATGGTTAGAAAAGTCTAGGGAAGATGGTGAGGTAGAGGGGGCATGAGAGGTAAGTGGAGTAGACAGGATTACTTGCACATGGGAAGCTAAAGAAGGTTGCTTAGTGTTATCCTTTGAAAGGTTCCCACGTGCCTCCTCCTCTGCAATAATGGTGGAAAAAATGGCTTGAAGATCAAACGAAGGAGTAGTCCTCACTTTCTAAAGATACATCCTTTTCAATTTATTGCTCATAGCCCTTCGAGTGCTCTTGAAATAGGCATTTAAAACCCCACCCTCAAGTGAAGGTACTTCTCCTACATCTAGAAGGGTTTCAATAGTTTGTGCTTGAGATTGAGTGAGCACTTGGGATTGTTGATAGACAAAAAGATGGCAGAGTTTGAAGGTTCAAGAACCTTTGGGGGTAGATGTAAACAATGTAGGAAGAGGACCTGAATATTAGGTTTCAAGAGATAAAGTGTCAATCATCCTTCTACTCCAAACCCCAATAAGGGATGTGATCCTCCTCATCATCTTTTTCTTTTATTTCTGGTTGTGCAATGAGAGTTGAGAGTGTCGAAAAAATGGCAGAGAGATCAGCTTCCTTGTCAGCAGGTGAAGTTGCTCTTGTTATCTACTGATGGAAGACTTTAGTGTTGGTGCAAGAAATGAAGATAAAATATAAATACTTATAACTTAGTCACAAGCACATAAGTACAAGTACTTGTATAAAAATACATAAATAAAGTCTAAGGTACTTCGAATGATGACTACTTGGATTGGAAGAGGTCCTGGTAGCTCTCCTAGTGGAAATGATGACTACTGCTATTGCAGGGGCAATCTGTGCTGGAGCTTATAATGCTGTTGAAGGAATGATAGGGGTTGTGGTTCTAACCAAAGGAGCAGCCTTAGCAGGACCTAGGTTTATGATTATCAAGTCCAAGGGTAAGGTAAACCTAGCCTCTATGTTAGATTTCCACTAGTTCAAAAAACCAGAGTAAGCTGTTGAGCTAGAATTGAAATGAATGAAAAATGAATTTCTCTAGACTCTCTTTTAGGAGCTTAGTTGATTCCCTAATTCTAAATTGAGAAGCCCCCGAATCTCTGGATTACAATTTGGGTTTAGCAGATGCATAGAAGGAATAGGGATAAGCTAAATTAACCCAGATTGTCTGGCAAATTGAGCTGGACAGTATAGCTCAGCTATGCACTTGTAAAGATAGACACTCAACAAGCCTTGTGGGCATCATCAATGCATTCTTTATCTGCCACAAGACTGTGAAGCCATTAAGGACCCCTGATTGGGTTGAAGGGAAGAAAGAATTCTGGTTTTAGATCTAAGGAAAGGTTAAAGAAATAACAAAAGAAATACTTAAAGGTTGAAACCTTAAGGTTTACTTTGGAATAGAGCTCACCATAGGTGTGAGGATCCACATCTTCATGATAAGAGAGAATATAGGTTCGAAAATCTAAGAAGTATGCAAAAAACCATAATTAGAGGATCCAAAGTGGACCACCAAGGTTAGGATCCAAAGGACTCTCACAAAAAGAAGAACAGGCCCTATAAAGATGGCTTAGAAGAAAAGGAGCAAAAGAAACACACTCACCAAAAGCAAGAGCTTGGGCTACGGGGATAAATTCTATGATGAGCTTCTGAGATGCTATACACGTGATGAATTTACATAACCAATATATGATGAAATCAAAAAGCTTATGGTTCGAAACAAGACCAGTTTTCTTATTACTACTACCAAGAGTGGAACAAGAGGGATTATAGTGGCTCAGGTTAGAAAACCCGGCCCATTTTATTTTTTGGTTAGGAAACATGGTCGTCTCGATTGACTTTGAACTTTTATGGGTGGGTTTGGACCCTTAGAATGCCTTAGGTTGGCTTTGGAGTAGCAACCTAGATTTCCTATCTTTGCTTGGTCACACCCATGATGGGCTATGACCAGGCTGCGGCTAGGCTACAATCAATTTGGCCTTCAAGTTTGTTGGAAAGGGGAGGAGGTACGTGGCCCGCAATGGGGGCTCGAGACCTTCATAGACGCAGCAGCGGTGTGGCCTTCGTGCCCACGGTCTGCTTTTCTATATAAAGCACCAAAAGTTAAAAATATCTATCTTTTGAGTTCATCATCTCTTTTCTCTTTCCCTTTCTGCCATTTCTAACCCATTTAAGCTTTTAAGCTTGGGGTTCGTCTATTTTTACTCATTTTCTACTGCTAGTTCCATATACCAAAACGTAGAGCTCAATGAGGGCTTTCATTTAATCTGAGTGGATCGTCTTTTTGTTACTAGTGTTTTTTGGGTTGTCTCCTCTTCGCTTCGAGAGGTAAGAATTCCTTTACTCCTTTTCAATACCTTGTTACAGATAGGCATGTGGTAGTTTTTATTGCTTTTAAAAGCATGTTTGTTAAGGGATTTTCCAATAGCTTGAAAAGGGGTTTAGGGTTTGAGTTTTGGAAGTTGAAATTGTATGTTTTTGGTCGATTTGGTAAGTTGGGAGATAGCTAATCATATCTATTTTGATAGTGGCGAAAGGTCCTAATTTGTTATTAAGGGTTTATAAAATAAAAATGGGTAAAGTTGGGTAAGGAATGTGTTATGTGTTATGGGATTGAATTAATGCTTTGGTTGCTAAAAGGAATTAATCGGGTCTTGTGATTGCTTTGTTTAATGTTGTCTTGAATTGGGTTGTAGTCGTGTATCATAAATTGGGTTTTATTAAAAAATAATAAATAAATAAAGAAGGGTTTTGGCTAAGGGTTAAAAATGTTGAATTATTGGAACAACAGGTTTGGTTTTCAAGAACGAAATGATGTCCGTAACTCTTTTGAGAAATGATTTCAATGAAGACGTTAATGTTTTGGAATTGTGGAACTTGTTGTGGAATATAATTCAAAAGAGTTGTTTATTTAACTATTAGATATTTTGTCCTTGGTCATTGGTGGATGATAACATTGTTGTTGTTGAATAGATTATGTGTATGTATTACACTTGCATGCATTTATGTAATCTAGCATGCTGTGATATTGTTTGGAGGTCTGTTTCTCTCTAGTTATGCCAGTAAAGCGTGGCGCCTTGATAGACGGTTCCACTCCCCTTCAGCTTACACCTGGTAAAGTGTGAATTGAGGTCCGTTTCTCTCTAGGAGGTCGGTAAAGTGTGGCGCCTTGAGATAGGTTCCTCTCACTTCTGGTTTGCGCCTAGTAAAGTATGACCTTGGGTTGTTCCCCTCCGGGTGAGGCCGATAAAGCGACATTGTGTTATGTGGGTTATCTCATTTTCCATTTGTGTTGTAGGTCGGTGGAAATTAAAGTATGTATTACCTTCAGTTATTTATGTTTAGAAATATATATTTCTTGGTATATTGTTGTGGGTGTTCCTTGCCCTTGGACCTTTAGCCAAGGAAGGTAGTAGATGTATTGGTGTATAAGTGTGTATAGTGTGTTGGAATGTAAGATTGTGTTATGACTAGTATGTGTGAACGTGTTTTCAAAACAAATGTTTAGATGAAATTCTTTTACATTAATGTGGAAGGTTAAAGTGAGAAGAAAGTGTTGTGATGAAATGTTTTTGAAAAAAATAGAAGTTTAAAAGAAAAGAAGTGATTTTACATTGTGTTGTGCTAAAGAGGATGATTTTGAGAAAATGTACTTATATAAGTGTATTTTGGATATAAATTGTCACATTACTTATATTGTATGTCATGGTGCATTCATAATCATAGCTATCTGTATGTTGCTATTGTTTAGGATCTTATCGGGATCTCTACTGGACTTTATGTTCATCTCACATTGCTAATCATTTTTCAGGTGCAAGTTGAGAGATGGTTCAAGATCGGTTATCTTCTTTAATTGTTGGCCACAGAGCCTTATATTTGTTGGCGGAACGTCATTGTTGTAAAAGGGTCAAACCCTTACTTTCAATGTAAAGATGTAAGCCTACAGGCATTTTGTTTAAATGTAATTCATGTTGCATTCTATAGATATAGGAATAAAAGGACTTTCATTTACTTATGGATGTAATGGATATATAGATTTTAGATTTTGTATGTTATTAATAGAATTGGATTATGTTAAAGGATGTGGTAGAATTATAAGATTAATAAAAAATGGGGTGTGACAGGGATTGTGCGATGGGAGTTTGAGTTTATGTATGGCCTTCCCAGTATAGAAAGGGGTGAAAGTTTCCCCAACATGATATAAGCCAAATAAATGGCACATATCAAGGACAGTAAGGGCCATCATACCACTTCTAAAATGAAACAAATTGAAGGCAGGATTCTAGTAGCATAAAGCAGCAGGGTTTAAGTAAGGATCCTAAGAATGGAATACCTAGAGAGTTAAAGAAAGTCCAAAATTTTAGCTCTTGTTAAGGTCTTTTCGCAAGCCTTTGTGACTCGATCATACCAAGTTGTCTAATCCTTTTTAACAATGAGCCACATTCGAAGGGGTTTGGTACCTGTCCAAGAGCTCCAGGAAAGATGGCTCTAGTAGAGCATAGTATGATCTTTGAGGTGAGGGTAAAGATTCAACATTACCATTGGTGAAGCCTTTTTAAAAGTTGGGCCCAAGCCAAAATCCCCATTGTCACCTTGAGGGATGAAAAGACAAGTATCTAAAGGGCTATTAGGCAAATTCGCCTCAAAGGTCAAGTCAAGAACCATATTTTGCAATAGGAGATATGGAGAAAGTATTTCCTAAAGGGAACAACATCAATGACTTAAGAACCATACGACATTGGAAGTGAAAAATTAATGTTTGCAAGAAGGAGTGAAAAGTGGAAAGTTAAGTTCTAAGAGTTGAAGGGCAAGGGTGTTGTTTGGACAAACAAATGTCTATTTATATGCTTCTCTCTTCAATGGATCATGTCAACCCAAGTTGGTCATGTAGCTAAATGCTATCAATCTTGGAAAGTAGCTAAGTGTTCAAAATGGGCTCTTTCAATATATTGGGGATACCAAGAATTAAAAATAAATTTTATTTAATTCTTAGGGTTATCAAAATTGGAAAACTGTCTCAAAAAGTTGTAATTTGCTTCGAGTTTGCTTCCAGTTTTGGTTGAAAAGATGATTAATGTGCGTAAGGTACATGTAAAGCCCCCAAATGATTTAAATTAAAATATTACTCATAACATGATTAACTCTAAATAATTCATCACCAACTAACAACATTAACCCAACACCCTCTTTCTCATTGAACTATAATCTCAAAATACAAATTCCATGTTCAACTTTTAGTTACATCAACATTAACATAGTTTAAGAAGCCAGAGGAGATGACACAAAAATGCCCTACAGGCTTACAAATATCAAGGCCACAGTTTGTTACAACAAAATGGACTCGCGGTCCCAAAACACATATGGTCATAGCTTCCACAAAATACATTCATGAGCTTTCTTTTTCCAACCAACACAAAAATTCCACCTCTTTCTCACTGGGGTGGTGGCACATCACCAAGTCTTGAAAGGTTAAATAGGAATAAGTTAGATGCCCAGTAAAAATGTTTTTAACAAAGTATCTAATTATTCAAAAATCCATATGGCTAATCACAACCAAACATATTTAATTCAACTCATAATATTGATTTAAGAAAGAATACATGAATTTGTAACTTCCACAATTTCACAATTCAACACTAGGGGCAAATATGCAATGAAACCCCTAAGGAGAGTCCCAATACAGACATATACATAGGTTTATATCCAAAATATCCCCAAGTTTGCTGACTATTAATATGATAGGGAATGGGCACCAGAATCATTTGTTTTTCACTTTTACCAACTATAATACTGCAGGACTAGTGGACACCCAAAAACACTTTCCCACATTTGTCCGGTGATAAGCTCAAGACAAGGCAATTGGACACCTAGACTTTCCCCGCGCAGGTACCAACAACACACAATACTTTCCCAAACTGACTTCCTACCCAGACTCACATGCTATTTACCACCCCCTTAAAACAATCTTTCCAAAACTTCGAAGTGCTTATACATTCAGGGAAAATAAGAGTAAATTTCACCATTCAAGTAATTGAAGTAAATAAGGAGTGGCAATCCTCATAGTCTCAATAAAATCTCAAGAACATCCCAATTTTACAAATTTTAAATATAATACCTTTCAAACGTCATAATCTAAACATCAATTTAAAGAATTTAAGCTCAATTTCATTTAATCACATTATTTTCAAGTTTCAAAAATTAAGGTTTTTCATAAAATTTAGGGCTTTTGTCCCTCTATCAAGTAAAATATTGTTTCTCAACAAAAATTCCCATAATCCATAAATACTAATAGAAATCTTGAAAAAATATGGAAATTTTTCCATTTTTGAAAGAAAATCTACTTTGTAAACTCAAAATTTTAACCATATCACCAATGTCACAACAATACCACATAAAAATCTTCAAACCAAAGAAATACAATGTTAAAAGTAATCCTACCTCAAGAATCAAGAGCAAAAAACTAGGTTTTTTAAGAACTCTTCGTCAAATCCAAATCCAATCGGTAGAAAAATTTTTCTTCACCCAAACTCCAACTTTTGTAAGGAATGGGGTTGTAAATCTAAGTAGAATGAGAAATTTCTAGAGAGATATGGCTAGGGTTTTCAGAGCAAGAGAGAGAGGATCGAAGGAATGAAAGAAAAAGTAAAGAAAATGATCTAAAAAGTCACTTTTAAGTAGTTGATATGGCGTAGATCGCTCGAGTGTTCTTTTTACCAATTGAGCGATGAACATAAAATCTCATTATTTCTGCATACAAAATGAGATACTGGGAACCCTCTCTATTTCGCTCGAGCAACCATTTCACCGCTCGAGCGATTTCCCAACCTGCAAAGCAAACAACTAAAAGCCTCTCATCTCCGCTCTAGCAGTATTTTCACCGCTCGAGCAGTCACCTGGAATGAATTGTCATAGTACACTTGAACTATTAAATTGGTGAGGAGATGACCAAAAGTCAAGGAGAAAACTTATGAGAATAAGTGACTATGTATCTAAATGCAGGTTTATTATACCTTCGAATCATAGTTTTGTATAGAAGGATCAATGAATGCGAAATACAAGTAATAAATCATAATCTCCATTTTTATTTCATTATCAAAGATTACATGGGAATTGGCTCAATCTCATTAAAGTAAGGAAAGGAAAAGGTTAGAAGGTCATGGAATTTGACCCAAAAGTAATCTATGAGATCCCTTTCTTTATCTAATCTTTTTGCAACTTCATTCTTCTTAAATTAGCAATGTTGAAAGGATTGAAACTTTATAACCAATTCACGAGCTTTATTCTCAAATGCTATGTGTTCCTTCGCCCTGAATTCTAAGTATTCCCAAAGAGATGTGTCATCAACAAAATCTAGAGGGGATTGTTATGCGAAATTTAGCAAAGTTATCCAGGGCTTTTTGAGCCTCGCTCTTTATAGAAAGGAAGGCATTGTGAGACTCTATCAATGCATGAGCCTCAGCCTTGGCAATCAAATGCCAGTTTGAGAGCAAAGGTAAGAAGTGCAAAAACACTTCAACTTCCGGTATGGTTAAAGAATGCAGTGACGAACAGGATATCATAACCCCAAATAAAATTCTTGCAAGGGATTTCTTCACAAAGAATTTCAAAGGGGAGTTGGCTGAACGCAGCCAGAAGGATCTTTGCCTTGAGAATGTTATAGCCAGAAACTAAGCAAGAGGGAGTGTAAGCAGGTATCGTGTGTGTCATGACCCGAACCCGCCCTTATGGGTTAAGGACATAACCGACCAGTAATCAAGGGATTACCTACGACCTCAAACCAAACAAGACATATCTCATCAGAGTAAAGGGGCCAAACAGAAGCAAATTTAAAACTTTTGTCCACAAAGCTGTGCTTACATGGCACGTCATAACAATCCATATATATACACCTGTTAATAACTCACATCAAAGGGATAATAACACAAAGCTCTGTACATACACAGGATCATTCAAGTCTAAGTCAGTCAAACCCAAGGTTTATATATAAAAGTAATCCGACGTTTTCGCCAATATAACAAAACTATATCAAAAGAACAAAAGAGGCGAAGACAAGTCTCGTGCGTGAGACGTTTGGGCTGACTCTCCAAAACCTTGACTGTTTCTCACATATTTCACTGAGGCTAGGTTTGGTCGTCCCTTGGCTCACCTATATAGACATGAATGAGCGTGAGCGAAAGCCTAGTGAATAATATCAATTAAGGAAGATACATGAACAATCTTTGAAACAGTTACATCAGACAGCCTTGGGCCTAATTCATGTTTCTATTTAATGTATCAATTGACTAAAGTTCAAGACATATCAAATGACCTCGGGCCCAATTCACTCATATCAGACGGCCTTTGGCCCATCCATTCATGTCTAACGGCCTTTTGGCCCAATCGTTCGTATTCGACGGCCTTTGGCCCAATCGTTCAGATTCGACGACCTTCGGCCCAATTGTTCATGTCCGACGGCCTTCGGCCCACTCATTCATACCAAACTATCATTCATGTCAGACGGCCTTTGGCCCAATCATTCATATGTCAGACTATCATTCGTGTTAGACTATCATTCATGTCAGACGACCTTTGGCCTAATCATTCATATGTCAGAATATTGTTCATTCATGTCATACGGCCCCTGGCCCATTCATTTGTGTCATACGGCCTCTGGTCCATTCATTCATGTGATACGGCCTCTGGCCCATTCATTCATGTCATACGACCTCTAGCCCATTCATTTGTGTCATATAGCCTCGGGCCCATTCATTCGTTTCATACGGCCTCGGGCCCATTCATTCATGTCATACGACCTCTGGCCCATTCATTCGTGTCATACGGCCTCTGGCCCATTCTTTCATGCCATACAAATATTTGTTCCCAATTCAATGTAACAAACTTATAAGACTTAAATAGAAGTAAGCAATTGGACAAATAACATAACTCAGATATCTTTATTAAGATATTACTCACAGTGATTTGCCGGTGGATTTGCCCTCGTGCTTGACCCTACACATTTCATGAACATAATGGGCCACAAACGATTCATTCCATTCTTAATTCATATATTCCTCTTAGGCTTTGTTCTTATCCTTTTAACTCATTTACAATGCTTAATGCATGCCTAAGAGCGCTCAGAAATGAAAGAGAACGGAAAATGAAACACAGAACACCTTTACAAAATTTCTGAAACAGGGGTCCCTGCTCGAGCGTAGGTTCCGCCGCTTGAGCGGACCCTCATGGTTTGCAAAAGTACTGGTTACCTTATTCTTACGCTTGAGCGTGAATTCGGACGCTCGAGCTGAAGGTCACACTACATGGCTCCCCACTTGAGCGTGAATCTCCCTGCTTGAGCGGACATCCATGTCTGCAAAAAGTTCTGGGAGCTAACATTTCTCGCTCGAGCAGCGCTTTCCCTGCTCGAGCGGACATGCAAAATTCTAGGTTTTGCAGAATTGTTCTTGAGGCTCAATTTCAACATTCAAAGGTTCCAAAGCTCGAATTAAGGTATCAAAAACATGGGAAGTGGTCACATAACATGAGAGCATAGGAGATTCGAGACCAATCATGTACAACCAAGATCAAATTCCCAAATTAGTCAACATTTTTCTTGTTATGAACAAAGCCCATGCATTCAAACTTCATATTCCAATTAATCAACCATGCATGTAAGTTTTTGCTTCCAATTCTATTCCAAATGGTACAAATAAGGCTTATGATCATGGAACTTACGAAAATCATCCATGTGTGGACGCGCCCTCGGGCTTTATGCCACCACAGTTCGGACTCCCTTTTGTGTCACGGTTCTTAGTCTGAACCAAAGAGTCCAAATCCGGCAAATCATTTTGAGAAAACAGATTTTTGTAAAGAAGTGCCAAACATGGACTGCTTTGCCAAATACAGAGTCGCCACCTAAATATTTTTTTAATGGGGGAATTTAGGAAACCCTGACTCGTTTGCCTAAGGCCACGTGTCCGTCATTACCAAAGTTGCCTTGGCTCGAGAACTTGGGTACGATTGGGGAAGGTCAACTATGAGCACCCCCTCTCGCCCGATCCGAAGATCGGCCTCTACTAACCATGATATCCAATTTTGAAAACGTTATGCGTTCTTATTCCGGTTAATTAGCTAGAATTACTATGTGATGCGCACAGCAAAACAAGTATAGATTAGATCGCCTAATTTGAAACAAAGCATCGTATATCCGTTTGCTTGAAAAATGTTTTGAAATTTGCTACTCGCGAGTAGGCTAAAGCACAGATTTTGATGAGTTGTTCCAACTCAAGCAATCCAGCCTTCATCCACTGGCATTCAGACAGTTCATATCACATAAGCATCTAGCCACATGGTAAGCATGCTGTCATGTTAACATTCACACTCGTGCGAGATGCTAAAGCACAAAATACTTACAGTGTACTCTAAGCCAAAACAAAAAACTCATTAGCAATCAATGTATGATCCAAGTCCATGTTAAATGCCTAATGCAACGCATACAGAATGTAATTAGGATAGGCTCGGCTAATCCTAGGATGGCATGTGAAATGCAACCATTTGATGTACATATTCAAGTTAGATTTAAAATACTTATGCAGTTAGCATGATGCGCCGAGCCCGGTGCATGCAATGCTGATGAATGATGCACTCATGCATAGCATAAGGTATGCTAAATTAAATATGCCCTAATACTAATCATCAATGCAGGTAAGTAAAAGGGAGAAAGAAGTGGGGGTTGGAAAACATGCACACACGCACCCATACTTATTACAAATTCGCCCTCGCTCGGAGGGACCAAAAGAATAACACAATTAATTAACCTACAAGCTAATTAATTATTACAGACAAATTAAACTAGTTAAGCAAATTAACTAATCTCATAAAATAGTAAACAGCCTCGGGAAGAGGGCCCAATGTGATGCATGCTTGGTTTCGTTCGGAAGTCCACTGCCATGCACAAGTTGCCTCTATTTTTACTGTTTGGCACCTTTGAAAATTGCACAAACTCCAAGGTTGCTTCTCTGAGTGCTGTGGAACACCACCGGCCATGAGGAATGGTCACCGGCCATGAGGAATGGTCACCGGCCATGGGGAATGGTCATCGACCATCTGTGGGGATATCGGCCACAAATTGTTGGTCGGTCGGCACTGTATGTAGCCGACCAGCCAAAACTTCCTGCAGAACCTGTTTTTACAGCAACAGAGGGCAAAACAAGGCATGACAATGCATTTCAAGCAAATGTGTGCACCAACACATCCCTTATCATGTTTGTGACTTAAAGGGACATGGTTCTCGATTCTCGAACCACCAATCACGCATTTCAATACGTGATGGCCCAAGAAACCAAGTATGCACTTTGATTTCAAATGACATGCACATCAAACAAACAAGTGAGGCTCAACCTCTATCATACTCAATTCAAGAGGCAAAGCATGCATGCCAATGCAATGCAACCTAGGCATGTTAACTAAGTATGCAACATGGGCATGCAATGCACAATGCATACTAGGCATACAACCTATGCAAGCAAGCATGCAAGGCATGAGGCAATGCAAACCAACAAGTGTGCAAGATGCAATGTGGATGTTCAAGCATGCAACAACACATGGAGCAAACATGTTAAACAATCTAAACATGTAACAACACGCAAGTATGCAACAACACACAAGGTGAGTGTAGACACCCCATTTTTGATCGTTCTCAAGACTTGGACGTCACCGTTTGAACACCCGGTGATCATCCATGTTTGTGTTCGTTTGGAGTTCCCGGAGGTCTCGGCTACGCGCCTTGCCTCAGGATCTCCGAACTTGACTGTTCAGTGTCTGGTTTTGCACCAAACACTTGTATTTTGCCTTGGAGGGGCAGGGAATGCCTTGTGAGGCATCCCCACACACCACCGGCCATGGCCAGAGGCCACCGGCTGGTTTTTGCTGCCATCGGCAATGTATATTGCCGGTCGGCACTATTTATTGCCGGTCGGCACTTCTTTTTGCCAAAATGGCATTTTTGAGCAGCCGACTACTGTTCATCTACTTTTGCAGATATTTTATTACAGCTGTCTTGCATTTGGCTCCCCTCCATACACGTGTATGGAGGGATCTCTCTCTTTAGAAGCTTGTCTTGTAAGCTTTACAAGACAAGAAGCTCTATAAGAGGAGCCCTTCTCTCCCTTGCTTAGGGTTAGACACTTTAGAGATTTTAGACAGCCATATTAGGGTTTTGAGTTCTAGGGTTAGGATTGATACATATTCTATCTCTATATCTCCCTCTTGTGTGTGTTTAAGTGTGTTTGTGTCTTACTATTGCAAACAAACACATAGTGTTTCACCTTCCCTTAGTTTCTGAGGTTCCAAGAGGTTGTTCTTGAGGTTCTTGAGTGGTTTCAAGCTTGGAGGAGCTGTTGGAGCTTCATCTTTGAAGAAAGTCAACAAGGATAAGAAACTAGTCCCTTTATTCCCCATTTTTGCATTGTATTTTTACCTATCTTAAAATTGTTTTTGAGCTTGGTGTATAATATAAAAAAGTTCTTTTTTTTGGCCCTCTAAATAGTTTGTTTAGAGTGTTTTGTGGTTTGGAGGTGTTTGACCCCTCTTAGGCCTTGAAAGGCCCCATTTTGTGCTATTTTGAGTGAGCTCCGAGACCTTGATGTTTGGGCCTCCTCACCATTGAAATCTTGAGGGATTTTAGAGGTGAGGATGGTGCCTTGAGGTCCCAAGAAGGAGAGGGCCACCCCCTCTCCTTATTGTCCTTGAAATGGACCATTTTTGGCCTCTTGAGGGAGCATCTAGCTAAGCTTCATGTTGACCATGCCTTGGCTGTTTTTTGTGCCTATTATATCATAATATGCCTCTGTTTATTGTTGGTTTTGGTACACCATGCATGCTTAGCATACCTACCTTGTAATGCCACTTTGTTGCCTTAACATGCCTTAGGTTGTAAACCTTTGTTCAAGCTTGTTTTAGGCTTAGTTTTGTGAAGCTTCTATGCTTATTTTAACATGCTAGGGGTCTGTCCATAGTTGTTTGGGTCGGCCATGGCATGCATTGTATAGCCCCTTTGCATTTTTGGCTTGTTAGCCTTAAGTGTACGAATGTATAGCATGTATCCTTGCCTTAATTTAATAGGTTGGGACCATTTATCATGTAATTTCAGTCCCTTTGACATGCTTGTATGCTTGCCTTGGACACCTTTTTAATGCTTTGAAAGCTTGTGTAGCATGTTCCATGTTTTGGCCATTGTACATGCCTTTGAATTTGAGCCACTTAGATGCCATCTAGGGGGCCCCCTTTGCATGGTCTAGGTCTGTCTTGAACCTATTTTAAGTCCTCTTAGCCTTGTGAGGCTTGGTTGACTTAGTCATGGTTCAAGTCCCTTTGACTTGCTTCAAGTACTTGAGCCATTTATTGCATGCTTAGTCTATTTTGTTTACTTGGTTTGGCACCATCTTAACATGATTTTCAATGTGTATCTTGCATGCCATTAGTCCACATTATGCCTCTTTCAAGTGTGCTTGAGAGTCCCTCTTTTGTGCCTAAGTGTTGCCCCTTAATCATGTGCGTGTGTGTATGTGTTTAGTCCTTTATTTTGGCCACTTTGG
Organism: Camellia sinensis; assembly: GCF_055761805.1. Classification (NCBI taxonomy): domain Eukaryota; kingdom Viridiplantae; phylum Streptophyta; class Magnoliopsida; order Ericales; family Theaceae; genus Camellia; species Camellia sinensis. The sequence goes on along the minus strand of NW_028129178.1, from coordinate 5,548,122 downwards.
CCACTGTTTTGGGCTTTATTAGAGTTGCCCAAATCATGTTTAAATCCATCTCTTTGTTTGTTGCATGTACTCCTTGTATGTTGTAGCATATTGGTGAGTTGTTGAATAATTGAACTTGCATGATTGAATGAAGTCACGTGTTTGTTTACATGCTTAAACACCCACGTTATGCCTTGCATAATTGTTGGTGGCATCATCTCATGCCTTGCATGCTTGTTTGCTTGTTTGCATAGTTGGTATGCCTAGTGTACATCACTCGCATTGTATTGCTATGTTGCATGCTAGCTCGCATGATTAGGATTGCATTGCATTGGCATGCATGCTCTACCTCTTGACCAAGTCATGATGGAGGTCGAGTCCTATTGGTTTGTTGGTTTGCATTGCATTTGACATCAAAACGTGCACACTTGGTCCTTTGGGCCGTCACGCATGGAAATGCGCGATTGATGGTCCGAGAACCAATGAGCATGTCCCTTTGAGTCATTAACATGATAAGGGACATGATTGGTGCATGTATGCCTTGAATTGTATTGCCATGCTCTGCCTTGCCCCCTGTTGCTGTCAATTGCAGATTCTACAGGAGCTTTCTGCTGACCGGCAGTGCTAAGTGCCGACCGGCAATCCTCCTGCTGCCGATAGCTTCACCAATGGCCGGTGATCACATGCCACTGCCGGTGGGCATTCTACTCAGCCGATGGCATTCCCCAGTATCCAGAGAAGCAATCCTGAGGTTTTGGCAGCCCCCAGAGGAGTAAAGAAAGGAAAACAGAGGCAGCCTATGCATGGCAGTACACTTCCGAGCAAGACCCGAGCACGCATTGCATTGGGCTCTTTTCTCGAGGCGATTTACTGTTTTCCCTAGATTAGTTAATTTGCTTAGCTAATTAGGCAATTTGTAATAATTAATTAGCTCGCGGGTTAGTTAATTTGTAATATTTATTCGGTCCCCCCGAGCGAGTGCAAATCTGTAATAAGTGTGGGTGCGTGTGTGTGCATGTCTTCCAATCCCCACTTCTTTCTTCCCTTTTATTTACCTGCTTATAATGGTAGACTAGGGCATATTTAAAATTAGCATACCTTATGCTATGCATGCGTGCATTCATGCATTTGTATTGCATGCATCAGGCTCGGTACATCACGCTAACTGCATTTGTACTCCAACTCCAAATTGAATACATGCGTTAACTGACTGCATTTCACATGTCATCCTTAAGATTAGCCGAGCCTATTCTAGTAACATCTTTGTATGCGATGCATTAGGCACTTAACATGGACTTGGATCATGCACTAATTGCTAACATGTTCCTATTTTTTTTAGCTCGGAGTACTATGTAAGTGGTTATGCTTTAGCATCTCGCATGGGTGTGAATGTTAACATGATAGCATGACTACCATGTGGCTAGATGCTTATGTGTTATAAACTGTTTGAATGCCTGTGGGTGAAGGTTGGATTGCTTGAGTTGGAATAACTCGTTGAAATCCGTGTTTTAGCCTACTCACGAGTAGCAAAATCCAAAACATTTTCCAAAACAAACGGATATGCAATGCTTTTTCCTAAATTAGGCAATCTAGTCTATACTTGTTTGCTGCGCGCATAACATAGTAATGCTAGGCTAATAATTGGTTTAAGAACACATAATGTTTTCAAAAACGGATATCATGGTTAGTAGAGGCCGGTCTTCGGACCGGGCGAGAGGGGGTGCTCATAGCTGACCTTCCCCGATCGTACCCTAGCTCCCGAGCCGAGGCAACTGTGGCAATGACGGACACATGGCCTTTGACACCGAGTCAGGGTTTCCTAAATTCCCCCATTTTAAAAATATTTAGGTGGCGACTCTGTATCTGGCAAAGCAGTCCATGTTTGGCACTTCTTTTCTAAAATCTGTTTTCTCAAAACGATTTGCCAGATTTGGACTCTTTGGTTCAAGATTAAGAACCGTGATACACAAATCGAGTCCGAACTGTAGCGGGGTCCCTCGCGGACGTGCTACAGTGAGCATGCAACAACATGCGAATAGTAGATTTAAACTAATTTGGGCAGCTCTATACTAAGCCCAAAACAGTGGCCAATTGCTAAGAGAATAAGGACTAAATAACATGCAAGCATGCATGCACACAAGGACCAACACTTAGGCATTGAAGAGCAACTCTCAAGCACACTTAAGAGGATGAAAACATGGACAAATGGCATGCATTATAAGCTCTGAAAATCAAGTCATGAAAGGTGCCGAACCAACTAGACAAGACAAACAAGGCATGCAAGCAAAGCCAAAATTCAAGGCAAGCCAAAGGTGTATTGAACTACACTTAGCAAAATCGAACATGGCATGAATTAAGCAACCAAAATCAGAGTTTTAGCATATTAAGACAAAGCCAATAACACATCTAGATGGCTTCTAAAATGGCTTAAACATGCAAGCACGCACAAGGGCCTAAACAAGGGGCATAAGACAACAACCTTTTAACACATTAAAGGGGCATCAAATGCAAGCATGTCATGAGGACTGAAATGACATGTTAAATGGTTCTAGACTACTGGAATAATGCAAGTAATGCATGCTCATGGTTCATACACTTGAGGCTTACAAGCCAAGAATGCAAAGAGGCTAAACAAAGCATGGCAAGCATGGCTAAGGCAACCTACATCAGACCTTAAGCATGGTAAAACGAGCCAAAAAGCTTCGCAAAGCTTGGCCAAAACAAGCTAGCATGGTAATCTACATGCTAAGTACATGTTAAGGCAAATGATGGCATTACAAGACATGTATGCAAGGCAAGCATGGTGTGTCTAAACCAAGTAAAAATAGTGCTATATTATGACAAAATAAGCACAAATAACAACTAAGACATGGCCAAAATGCACTTAAAAATGGTGCTTACACATGAGGCTAAAATGGCCTTTTTCAAGGACAACAAGGAGAGGGGGGTGGCCCTCTCCTTCTTAGGACCTTAAGGCACAATCCTCACCACTGAAATCCCTCAAGATTTCAGTGGTGAGGAGGCCCAAACAAAGTGGTCCTGGAGCTCACCAAAATAGCACAAAAATAGGGCCAAATAAGGTCTAAGAGGGGTCAAACAACCCCAAAGCTCAAAGCAACCTTAAACAACTATTTTAAACAGGTAAAAACAGAGCTTTTATATGTTATATGCAAAGTCTAAAAACAATTACAAGATAGTCAAAAAAGCTATGCAAAAATGGGGAATAAAGGGCAAAAACACTCACCCTTGAAGAACACTTCCAAGATCACAAGACCAGAGCTCTTATTGGATCAAAACCAGCTCAAAAAGTCCAAGATCAACCCTCTAATGCCTCAGCAACTAAGGAAAGGTGTAATGGTAGGTGTTTGTGTGCAATAGTAAGAACAAACACACACTAAACACTCAAGAGAGGGAGAGATATACAGATAGAGTATGAACAAACCCTAACCCTAAAACTCAAAGCTCTGAAAAATTTTGTAACCCTAATAGAGGGAGAAGAGGCTCCCTCTTATAGACAATCTCTCTTGTAAAGCTTTCCAAACAAGCTAGTCAAGAGGGAGATCCCTCCATACATGTGTATGGAGGGGAGCAAAGTGTATGCCAGCTAGCACAGCTGGCATAAAAATATCTGCAAAAGTAGATGCACAGTGGTCGGCCGGCCAAAAATGCAATTTGACCAAAATAGATGGCCGGTCGACTACAAAGAGTGCCGATCGGCCAAACATTTGGCCGGTGGCAACAAACCAGTGGCTGGTGGCCTCAAACCATGGCCGGTGATGTATGGGGATGGTCAACAAGCCATTCCCTGCCCCTCAAAGGCAAAGTACAAGTGTTTGGTGCAAAACCAGTCACAAAACAGTCGAGCCGAGAGATCCTGAGGCAAGGCGCGTAGCCAAGACCTTTGGGAACTTAAGACAAACACAAACAAGGATGATCACCGAGTGTTCAAACGGTGACGTCCAAGTCTTGAGGACGGTCAAAAATGGGGTGTCTACACCATGCATGTGAGATTTGATGCCCAATCCTTTTGGTTCAACATGATTCATGCTTGAATATACAAAATTATAGCAATTATGCACATGCATGTTCATACAAGCTCCCAATTCAACAAATTTAATTCAAGTCATGCTCTTGATCACAAACAAACCTTGAACTCATAAAATTACAAATTCAAACTTATGAATTCATAACCATTTACTCACCTAGAGGCTCAAATCTTCCAAATTATGGTTAATTCTTGAGTGAAGCTTCAAGATCACCAAGTTCCCTAGTCAAATCCCTATCTTAAGCTCCCTCTCTCTCTAAATTCGGTCCTCTCTCTCTCTAGAGTACAATTTTCAGATGTTGAGCTCCAAACAAAGTGGTGAGTTCAAGAGTATATGGCCTATTTATATATACCTCTAATCAAATTCCATTAGCACTAATTAGTTGAGCATTATTAAATTATTTTAATCTAATTAATTTGGTCCAAATCAATTTTCAATCAAATTTCACCGTAGGCTCTAAAAATTACGCTAATCACAATGGCGTAGTCAATTTCGGTTTCTGTGGCCGATAAGGCCTTCAATTTTCAGTTTATAACAGTAAGTTGAGCATATATTCCTACGGTGAACAGATAGAAATTCAAAACCACATATATTCATATAAATGACACCCAAAATCATATCAAACACACAATCACAATCACAATTAAGATTAATTAGCATAATACGGAGCAGGGTTATCACAGTGTGACTCTCAACAATCTTTTGAAGCTCTAAGGATCATTGTGGATAGTAAGACAAAGGAGGTGAAGGTTGTTCTGCTTGCAAGATATTGCTTGTCATTCACACAATCAAGCCATTATGAGGGTTTAAGGCCAACTTCTCTGACCAACAAAGTGAGACCAAGCCTATTGTTAGCCTCAAGGAAGGGAATCCACCAAAGAAGGGCTGTAGTTGGCGTTGCAGCTAAATACCAATAGAACAAAAAAAGGTCTTCTAACCTGTAATTTTTAGAGCAAGGTCTATATGGATATGTGCCCAAGGGCGACTTAATGGTTGAGGCAAAACTCATGTTTGAGAGAAAAATGGCTAGCAATTGTTGTAGGCTGGGGAGAATGAGGGATTTCCTAATTGGAAACTACAGGTTCTGGCTTTGAAGCATTGAGAGGAATTTCAAAAGCATAGTGTGCATTAGCTATGGAATCCTTTGGAGTGAGGACAACAGGAGGAGCATCAGTTAGGCTAACGGCTTCGAGACAAAGGTTTAGATCCATGGGAGGAGGATATGTGAACCCAATGATAGCGTGGGCATTGGCAGGCCTCACGTTGTTTTCAACTTCATCATATGGATCAAAACCGTCTATAGTCAAACTAGTTGGATCTTCAAAAATGCATAATACAAATGGTTTGAAGCTAATGGACCTTGTTTTTCAGTTTGAACCTCATTAAATACATAACCCAGGAGTGCAAGGTAAGAGATCGTGAAGGTAGTTCGTTATAAAGGTTACATTTATGAAGTGGTGATCGTAAGAGAAGAGCAACCGCCAAAGGTTATGTTCACTAGTGTAGCCATTATGTTTATACTAGTGCGGAGGGTATTGTGTGCACCACCTTTAAACCATCCAATGTAAAGGCAACACGTGGCAAACAAAAGGTATCCAAATACTGAAGAGTCCCACCTTCGAAGGTGCCCAAGTGAGTTGCGAATGCAAGTCTTCAATCGGCAAATAGGATGAGCGACGACATGTGAGAGGCACATGAGGAAGGAGTTGTTAGCAGTTACATACACACAAAGAGAGGATTATGGCCCTAAGAAGTAGTGAGAAGGAAGGAGATCATGGTGGATGTTATTAGCCTAACTGTTTCGAAAGCACCAAGAGTAGACTATAAATAGATGGAAGCAAAAACTGAAGAGGGCCCTCAACCAAATCTAGACTCTATGTCTTTGCCAATTTTATTTATCTTTAAATTTTTGCACTTTACTTTTACGCACTGTATTTACATTTCTTAGGAGTAGATTAGCCTTGTAATTCCAAAACCCAGTCGATTTAAAAGTTTCAAAATAACCTTTATTAAAGATAACATTTTGTAATTGTTTATTTAGTTAATCAATTGCAATTTCTTCCTAGTCTCTCCCTCCCATTCTGTTACAAATTTGAGTTAAAGTTTTGATTCATCTTTTCAACACAACACAATAAAGCCCTCTCCATTGAGGTTAAGAGAACCTTAACACAATCACTTGATAAAAATTGACATTTATTAGCTATAAGAACTTTTCAGATCCTCACAAGCATGCTTGAATTACATGTCTAACCTTCGAAATGTCAAAAATAACCAACATGTACACAATCCAATAAAATGGGGTGTGTATTATAAAATTTTCCATATATAAAGTACACAATCACTTAAAGTTTGGTCTGTATTTTTTCTATATCTGGTTTGGATCTATTTACTTTGTACACACATAATGTGTATCGACAAATCTAAGTGGATATATATATATATATATATATATATTAGATTCAGCTTATTTCCAGTCACATGTTGTTTAGGCCCATAAAATCCACCATGGATTCCGCCTTAATCATTTTATTGGTTTATTTTTTAAATCAGAACGTATAGATCATGAAAAAATCAAGTTGATTCGATAATCATAACAATGTTAATTTGTTTTTCAAAATATGCATGTTCTAGTTTCAAATAACATTTGTCATTCAATTTTTAACAAATAAATGTTATAAACTAACGTGACTATGGTTATTGGATTTACCTGGTTCTTTCTATAGATGGTTAATATGTTGTGTTTTAAAAAATAAACAGTTCAAATCATTAATGTAAGATTTGTGGTGGACCTTATAGGCTAAAACAATGCAATCTAATCCACAAAGTGAACTGGAGACAAATTATTTCAAGGCTCAAGGCCCCACTCGAGTGGATTTAGATCTTTCCCTTTAAATAGCTAGGATGGAGGTTTCCATTTCAATGTATAAGATTGTAACACATTATTAAAATTTAAAATAAACAGTTAATAATTTTTATGTCAATTTGTAATTTAAAATCGAACTTAATTGTTTTTAAATTTAAAATAAAGTTATATTAATGTGATTTTTTTGTAATTATAAATCATACAATAAATATTTTATTTTATTTTATTTATGTATTTATGTAAATAAGAAGATCTGAATCCAAATAAGTAATCTATTTTGGTTTAATAATGACTGAAAAAGACAACATACCTAACAGAGACACAAAATTTAGTATTTGATTTGTGAAGCTAGAGAAAGGTCAAATATTTTGTAGTCATAAAGAATTGGTTGTAATTCTACTGATACTTTCTGTGTTAGAAGTACAGAACTAGGTATTTGTAGTAAATACTAAGGCTGTTTTTAAAGCTGAAATTAAAAGTTTGGAGGTAGAAGGGCTTGGTATTTATTGTCAATCTACTAATAAGGGTGTGCAGGTGAACCGAAAAATTTGTAATTCAAATTGAAGGTATATGATTGCTAGGTTTTTTAGTGGAAGGAATGCAAGTGTGAGGTATTCATATATTTATAAATTGTTGAATTTTATATTTTCATTTCGTTAATTTCTCTTTTGTTAATGTTTTCCTTTGTCTACATTTTGTTTTCCTTTTGTGTAGTTGCATTTTTGAGAGGAGAAAATGAGAATTCCAAAATCTTATGATTTGTTTTCTTTTTTCTTCTTCCGCTAAAGAACTTACCAAGTTACCAAATTGATTATTAGACTATTTAATAAAATTGAAAGAAAATAATAATAAATTGGAAAGAACCAATAGAATAATTACAAATATATTTTGTGTATTTAAAAAAATTAAAAATCATAAAAAAAAAAATAGATTAGAGTTTTGAGACTCAAAATCCTTAGAACATTTTTGCTTATATTATATAATAAGCATACAATGGAGCATATAAAACTACACAAGTGCATTTCATATATTATAAAAAAGAGCAAGATTCAAAAATAAAAATAAAAATAAAAAACCCTTTAAAAAATTGGGATTTTGGATATTTGATCCTCTCTCTCACAAAAGTCCTCTAGATTGGAGAATCATCACATTACAACTTATATTTCTTTGACCACCAATTGCTAATAATGAGCTCAAAGACCTCAAATTTAATATATTGAACAAAACAAACCACCTATTTAAACCCCAGCTGCTCCAAGCAACCCCCACAACCACTGCTATATTCAAATTTAATTTCCAGATGCCAGGAGTACTTCGAAGTGGTCTATAGTACTACTGCCTTAAGTGTGTCTGGCAACATGTCATATTCAAAGTTTATTTATTTTGACCAGAAAACAAAATATTAGTTACTGCAACAACCAAATTACTATGGGCGAATTATATTTAAACGAGAGAGGAGAAAATAAACGATCACTATATTAGGGGCACTGTGATGATCTTATCGTACATATTATTTTTATGTATTATGTTATTGAACATAAATTATATGATTATATATTTAATTTGTGTTTATCTGTCTATTTGTAGAATACTTGTCAGAGTGCCAACTTAGAATTTGAAATTGAAAACCAAAACGGATTTAGAAATTAAAATTGACTAGTTTAACAGATTAATTGGAATATGTAGAATCAATTGAGAAATTTAATTAAAATTTGATACGGATCAAAACAATTAGAATAAATTAATTAGACTTGATTAGGATTAACTAAGCTTAAGCTAGATTAATTAACATAATCTAATTCCTTATATATATATATATATATATATATCTCTGTGTGTGTGTGTCTTAAGCATTTTGAACTCATTTTTCCTTCAACAAAGTGTGGCTAAGAATTTAGAGAGAGAGAGTTGATCGAATGTAGAGAATTGAAGGGAATTGAAGAGATTAAACTAGTAACTTTTAAATTTAGGCTCTAGGTATGACCATTGCACGCAATTCTCGTAGATAATCTATGTAGAGTTCATGAAGTTTGTAGAATCAATTGCATATAATTGAGAGGAAAATGTTAGAATCACTTGAATTCTTGTAGGATTGAGTGGAAATTGGATATGCATGCATAATTCTTCATTTTTAAGCTTGATTTTCTACAAATTCATACATGCATGGAGTTTGCACGTGCTAACTTAAGGGTTTTTTCATGTTTTTACACTCCTTATTTCATTTAATTATGTTTTGAAAGGAAAGAAGTTCAATTCATTACATGTATGGCAAAAATATTGAGTTTTGAGCTTTGTTTTGGAGAATTGAAAAAGAATTTGAGAATATGGTTTCACAATTTCCATGAGTTCATGCTTTATAAAGAGTTTCTTCAAGTCCTTATTAGTCATGCAAGCTTTGAACATGAAAGACACATTTGTAAACTTCAAATTGTAATATGGAAAACTTAGAATTCGTTCAGTTCACTTGAACGACGGATCCGTAGCTCGAGCGCACTTTGCATGCTTTCAATATTTTTACAGATATTTGCAGTTGGCTCAAGCGACCAAGTATGTGCTCGAGCGAACTCAACTTTACATTGCACTAGGCTTGAGCGACCAAGTGATGGCTCGAGCCTACGTTAATGCCTTATATAACTTTTGCAATCAGGTTACACAGCTCGAGCGACCAAAGGTGTGCTCAAGCGAAGACCTTGTTTGCAGCAATTATTGGCAAACACTTATAAGTGCATATTTGCATCTCTATACCCTTTTAAGCATTCTAAAGCATCATTTAGACATTCTTAATCATAGAATAAGCTAGAAACACACGTAAGATAATTGAATTAATATGCGATATTTGTTTTGTACGTGTGCTTCAATCTATATCTTTGTTATGTATTTTGTATAGGTGGTCAGCTGAGGCCTAATACCTGTGCCAACCCACTGTGAGTAGTATCTTTGTAAAGATATGTTCAAATTTATTTTGAATTACTTTAAGAATGTTATTCTGAAATATTATTTTGACTGAATGAATGATTGTCTCATTTGAAATTTATTTGTGGCATCCTTTAGTGAAGCCCTCACTTGGGGGAAATAATACCATGGCCCTTTGTTTGATAAGGCCCTTGCTTGGAGAAAATAATACCAAGGCCCTTTGTTATTGTAGCACCCCATTTTTGACCAACCTTAAGACTTAGACGTCATCGTTTGTGGGCGCGATGATCATGTATGTTTGCTCTCATTTTGAGTGTCCAGGGTTCTCAGCTGAGTGCCTTGTCTTTGAGCCTCTTTACACTCTGTATTTTGGCCTTATTTTTGGGCCAAACCTTGGTGCCTCTTGCCTGGAGGGGAGAAGGGCCTTGCCGGCCACTTTTGGCTATTGCTGGCTACTTTTCCTTCTTGCTAGCCACTTGAAGTGGTCGGTCGACTAGGGAATGTGGCCGGCCGGCCACCTGAAGTGGCCGACGACCAATTTTCTCCTTTTTTAGATATTTTCAAATTTTTTGAGCCAGTTGTGGTTCACTGAACACATCCTCCATACACGTGTATGGAGGATTGAAGCAAGCTTTTTGCTTTCTTGTTCTATATAAGGGGAGGTGCCTCCCCCTATTTGAGGGTTTAGAAAATTTAGGAGCTAAATTTTACTCTCTCTAGAATTCTCTATCTATTTCTCTATATTGTGCTATATTGTACTTAAAAGTGAGTTTTCTTCACATATTTGCACTAAAACACATTGTCCAACACCTTCACTTTGGAGCTGAGGTCCATTGAAGCTTAGTTTGAGGTCTTAGGCTTGGTTTTGGTTCAGAATTGTTGCTGAATTGTTACTGTGTTTCAAGGGTAAGAACTTGTCCCTTTTAAGCTTTGTTGTGATTAAGTGCTTGACCACCTTTGCATGCTATTTTAAGGCTGGTTTCAACCTCTTAAAAACTCTGATTTTAAGGCTTTAAAATGTTGGTTTGAGTTTTGTTTGGTTAAGGGGTGGTTTTCCCCCTTGGCTCTTTGGCTTGTAAAGCCTTTTGAGCCACCTTTCTTAACTTTTGTAACATCCTTTGTTTGGCCTTTCTACCACTGAAACTCATAGGTTTTTTAGTGGTAGAAAGTTGGTTTTGAAACCAAAATAGGGGGGGTGGTCCCCCCTGCTCACATCTTGTTAGCATGTGTTAATGGCCTAGTAGTTGAGCATGTTTTTCTACCATCTTTTGGCTTATTTATTAGCATGATTTTGGCCTTATTTTAACATGTTATAACTCTGTTTAGGGTTGGTTGGAGCACCTTTTGCTTGCCTCTTACACTTGTAGTGTAATCATGCTTGCTAGCCTAGCTTACTTGATGTTGTAGCCTATTATTTTAACATGTATTGGCTCCACTCAAACACATTTCTGCTCATGTTTTGCCATGTTGAAACTCTGTTTTGAATGGTTTTGATCCCTTGAGCCTTGCTTTGTATAGCTACAGTGTAAATAGCCTTGACTAGCTTTGAGCTTCAAGGTCTTTAACATGCTTTGGTTGAGTTATTTGCATGCCATAACATCATTTCACACATGATTTCAGTGCATGTAATCTTGTCACACCCTCATATACTTCACTTCTTCATTGCCTTTGAGGGTTGTGTATTGTGCCTCGCTTATGAGCTAACATGTGTGCATGTTTGTCTAATCTTTCGAGCTTCAATTCCAGTATACATGAGCCACTATTTTGGCATGATTAAGCTCTGTTCATGACTAGTTTAGTCATTTTAGCTTGATAGTGCATGCCTCTTGTGTAATGCTTTTTACTAGCTTTAGTGTTTTTGGCCCTTAACATGTCTTGCATACATTGCTTACATGATAGAGTCTTGCTTATGCCACTTTAGCATTGAAATATCTGTTACCTCCCTCATTTCTTCACTTTTCCTTTTGCTTTGAGGGTGTGTTGGCCTTAAGGTTGTGTTTAAAGTATGAGTTAGAGTTCATGCTCAAATAGCTCTAACCTTCTTTTGGGGGTTCCTCCTAGTCAAGGGCATGATCTCTCTCTCATGTTTTAAACCCTCTCTCATGAGGATCTAGTTGACGGACAACCAATGTTTGCCTCATTACCCCCGGTTACGAGACGGAGGTTATCCAGGCACAGATCATCAGTATAGCAGTAGCTGGATCAGTGGTCATTATCTACCTCACCTGTGCGCAGTTGGGCTGAGATATCTGCTTCTACGTCAGAGAAGGAATACACACCTGTTCAGATAGATCAGCACTTTACAACCAATATGGAGGACATGATGCGTCAACTCCAAGAGACCATACAGGCCATGCAGCAGGATGCTGCTCGTCAGGCGGAGGTTACCGCTCGTCAGGCAGAGGTTGTGGCTCAATAGGCAGAACTAATTGCCAGGCTTTAGTAGCAGCAGTAACCACAACAAGCCGGAGCATCTGCTTCGCATCCACCCTCACCTCTACCTAGGGTTCCAACACCCGGGGAAACATCCAACATCCAGGAGAATACGGACGTTCCAATAGGGTCAGTCCCGCCTCAAATGTCTAAAGCACTGGCCAACCCAATAGACACATTGTTCGAATTCGAGGTTGATCCAACTGCTCTGAAAGTAAGCAAGCTTGAAAAGATGTTTAAGCGAGCCCAAAGAGTTAACTCAATGCCGCACATAGAAGATGGATACATTGATTCGGCGGTGACATTGCCGGACAGGTTCAAGATGCCTCACATAGATCGCTTTAACGGCTCAGGCGATCTTATGGTTCATTTGAGGCTGTTTTCTAATATTCTGCACCCGATGGGCTTGACGAGACTCCAGAAACTATCACTTTTTGGTCGGACCCTATCGAGTATTGCGGCCATTTGGTACACCAAGCTGGAGGACTCAGTGAAAAGGAGTTGGAAGGAGGTGGTTGAGGCCTTCATCGCCCAATATGATAACAACACCCAAATCGAGGTCACAACCCGTGACCTCGAGGTAACCAGGCAAGAGCCGAAGGAAGGCTTTTCTGACTTTGTCACTTGATGGAGGGCCAAGGGCTCCATGATGATAACTCGACCACCCGAGAAGGATCAGATAAGAATGGTTGTGTGCAACCTACAACCGAAGCTGATGCAGAAAATAATCGTCTTACCCCTCTCCACCTTTGTTGACTTGCATGAGATTGGGGTACAGATTGAAGATGCTATGAGGTAAGGTCCGATCGACCAGGAAAAGGAGCAGCCCAAGAGGGCGTTTACCCGCGGTTCGAATGCAGCTACCAATAGTAGTGCAGCCGCCAGAACTTCTGATGTCGGCATGGTTACCACCACGCCAAGAACAGCTACACCCTTCATCGGTGCGTCCGGAACCAGTTTGCAGCCAGCAAAAAATCTACCCTAGGGTCGGAGGACTTTTACCCCGCTGTATATGCCTTTGTCCAAAGCCCAGGGGGTTCTAATCAGGAAGGGGCACCTAAAACCTCTAGAACCATGCCCACTACCAAATAACCTCCCACGAACACATAACTTGACCAAATATTGCGCTTTTCACCAACAGCACGGTCACGACACCGACCTCTGCTTCAGACTATGTCATGAGATCCAAGATCTCATTGACAACAAGGTGATTGCACCTCCCGAGAAGCCAAATGCCACCACTAACCCTCTCACACCACATAACAACCCCCCTCCTCCACCCAGGTAAATAAACTTGATCCAAACCATGGCCGTTCCATACGACCCTAGCATATACATCACACCCTCCCACCTATCTAAGCCTGAGGTGTTCATCCCAGACAGCACAAATTTGTGCATGATGAGCACCTCCCAAACCCAGCCCAAGCTAGTGGTGGTGACTGTCGAAGACAGAACTGAGGTGACCTTAGAGGAGAATGGGAATGTTGGTTCAGAACCTGAGGGATCTGGGAGCTTTATTGAGGAAGCATACAACCTGTGCGGTTATATTGTGTCAACAGATCAGGCTAAGCTGAGGGTTGAGTTGCCAACTCAGGCAGAGGTACATGTTGTCTGGGAGGACGGACCGAGTCAGGGGCTAGATGATTTAGCGGAGTTGGAAGAGGACATTGCTAATCTGTAATTCTTTAATGAGCAGGATCCGGGGGATGTGAACATCAATTGGTTCGACCTAAACGGATCAACGGATAATGCAAGATGGCTCAATGACGAGCCAGATATTGTTGAGGTGCCTCAATCAGAACAGGATCGGTCAGAAACAGGAACATTTATAGTGGCCAGAATGGCCGAGAATCAGGAGGAATCGTCGGAGAGCACCGGTGCGAAGAATTTTACTCGGGATTTGGGCAGTTTGTGTACAGTAGACATGGAGCTGGAAGCCGCACTGAAGCGGTTTGAGCAAGAGAGGATCGAGAAAGATGAGAGGGCTAGAAAAGCCAAGGCACCTGAGGGCGCGAAATATGTTATGAGCACAGAAGCAGCTGTAGCGAAGTCGAACAGTTGTCTGTCGGTTGTTGAGGGCATGTGGTGGGAAGACGACGATTTGCGTCTTGCCCATACTGACGAAGACTGGGGTCAGAACCAACCAGATAACACCTGGCACACCGAGGAGGTCGACCATATGACCCAAAATGGGCAGTACTTCAAGCCCCCACATTTGGACCAGCCGAAGGCGTCCGAGAAGGACAAAGAAGTAGAGAGGCAGAAAGAAAAATTGCTAGTGGAGGAAGCTGTGCTGAAACAACTAAAGAAAATTCAAGCAGACATCTCTATCTGGGGACTACTTATGGCCTCCAGGGTTCACAGACAAGCCGTCCTTACAGCCATAGACAGGGCCAAGCTTTCAATTAATACAACACCTGAGCAGTTGGTGGGATTGGTGTTCCCAGGTGGAGCCTCACTAACCCTAACCTTCACAGACAAAAAATTACCACCTGAGGGCTCTGATCATAACAAGCTGCTCTATATCTCTGTGGAGTGTAAGGAGAAATGGATACCGGTTGTTCTGGTCGATATGGGATCTGTAATCAATGTATGTCCGTCGTGAACGGCGTATGCTATCGGGTTGAAGCCCGCAGATTTCGCGCCTACAGCCTAGGTAATTCGGGCCTATGATAACACCAATCGGGAGGTGATGGGGATGGTACGGATCAAGACTCAGGTCAGCCCGGGGCAGCAGGACATTGAGTTCCATGTCTTGGATGTTCCAGCCACCTTCAACCTACTCCTTGGGCGGCTGTGGCTGCACCAAGTGAAGGTTGTTTCTTCCACCTTACACCAGATGCTGCAGTACCCTCACGGGAAAGGGGTAGCAATTGTTTTCGAGAACTCTTCCATACATCCGCCGCCAGAGATTTCTACACCGGTCTTGGAGATTGAGCACGGCGTGGATGATGTATTTTTGTCGGGATTCACCCTAGCTGAGGCTTGTGTTGTACAAGACATGCTAGCTGTTGATGAGGGACTATATGTCAGTGCACAATCTGTCTACCTTATGAACAAGCTTTAACACATGCCCGAAATGGGATTGGGACAAAGTGGCCGGAAGGGCGTCGCAGCATTGGTCGAAGTGCCACATAACCTATATACCTTTGGTTTAGGTTACTCGCCTACCAAAGAGGATTGGGCAAGGAAAGGAAAGGAAATGGCAGGAAGAGCCAGGGCAAAGCAAGCCCGGAAGCACTACGAGTTGGTGCACAGACCTATCCAAGGAACCCTGAACGGACGCTTTGTCCGAGAATGAGAAGATTTCTCGTTTTGCGACTTTCCGGAGACATGGTTGAATTCAGAGAAGCGGCGTTTACCCAGCTTCGAGATCTTTTTTGACCTTCAGTTGTCAGGGGATGATGTTACGGAAGAGTAGACTGACCCACCAGCTGAGGCTGAGCAATGCAAAGAGAAAGAGTCTGAAAGCACAAAAATTGAGATTGGAGCAGTGCTGGCTTGTCTCCTCTCAGATCCTCAGATCGTACCAGAGTGCTTGGGGGATAACTTCTCAGTTTCCATTATCAGGGATCAAGCGGCTGTGGGCCCATCTTCTGGCATTCTCGATGCATCATCGCACCCTTCCTCGTCTGGCAATACGAGGAAGGCTTTTTGTCGAGCAGTTCTGGGTCAGGTAGTGAACCAGAATCTGATTCCACAGATTCTGTGGAGTCGGAATCAGATTCTAGTTTTTCTGAGTCAGAGTCAGGTATTCCTGGGGTTGATAACCCGGTTGCCACTGTTCTGTCCAGGTCGTCTTTTTCATTTTCCTTTGAGTCGGTTGTAACCGAGGGATCAGACGAACTGAAAGTTATTAATGAGAATGGTACAACTGTGGCTTCTAAGTACTTTTCTATGCCTTTAGTTTATTGCATTAATCAGGACTTTCAAAACTTTGATGAAAACGATGAGAAAGAAATTCCTCCGATTTTGAAACATTTGCTTGATCAAGAGAATGAGAGGTTTGTAAAACCTTTGGTTGATGAAAACACCTCAATTAACATTGGTACTGAGATGGATCCGTGTCTGGTCCAGATCGGGTCCACGTTGTCTTCTGAGGAACGCGAGTGCTTAGTCGCTTTATTAAAAGATTTCAAAGATGTTTTTGCTTGGTCTTACGAAGACATGCCTGGAATTGATCCTGAGATTGTACAGCACTGGATCCCTCTTGACCCAGAGGCCCGACCTGTTAAGCAGAAGCTTCGAAGGATCCGCCCGGACTGGGCTTTGAAAATCAAAGAAGAGGACTCCAAGAAGATTAACGTAGGGTTCCTGTTAGTATCTGAGTATCCAACTTGGTTGGCCAATATAGTTCCGGTGCTGAAGAAAGATGGCAGAATTCGGGTATGTGTGGATTTTAGAGATTTGAACAAAGCCAGTCCAAAGGACGACTTTCCTCTGCCGCATATCGACGAATTGGTGGACTTCACTGTTGGGCATGCGTTGCTCTCGTTTATGGATGGGTTTTCAGGCTACAACTAGATTTTGATGGCACCCAAAGATAGGGAGAAAACTGCCTTCATTACCCCGTGGGGAACTTACTGTTATAGGGTGATGCCGTTCGGTTTGAAGAATGCTGGGGCTACATATCAACGAGCTGTAACCACGATCTTGCACGATATGATCAACAAAGAGGTTGAGGTGTACGTGGACGAAATGATTGTCAAGTCCAAGGAAAGAGAGGGCCACTACACCGCCTTGAAGAAATTTTTCCAACGGATCAGAGAGTATCGGTTACGACTAAATCCTCAGAAATGTACTTTCGGTGTTATAGCAGGGAAAATGCTGAGGTTCTTGATTACACAAAGGGGCATCGAGGTCGATCCTCCCAAAATCAAGGCCATACTAGAAATGCCACCACCGAGGACTAAAAAGGAGGTGCGAGACTTTCTGGGTAAAGTGCAATTCATAAGACGGTTTATTGCAAAATTAACCTTGACTTGTGAACCACTGTTTGGTCTCCTAAAGAAAGGAAAGAAGTTCCAATGGGATGATCGATGCCAAGTTGCTTTCGAGCAGATCAAGCAGTATTTATAGAACCCACTTGTGTTGTTGCCGCTAGAGATAGGAAAATCGTTGATTCTGTACCTATCAGTGACTGGCACGACAATAGGCCGCATGCTTGTGCATAAATCTGAGGATAAGGTGGAGAAGGCTATTTATTACCTGAGCAAGAAAATGCTGGAATATGAGACTCGCTACACTCCGCTGGAGAAGGCTTGTTTGGCCTTGGTATAGGCTACCAAAAAGTTGAGGCACTACCTGTTAGCTCAGTCCGTAATTCAGGTTTCGAGATTATATCACATCAAATATCTCTTCGAGAAACCAGCGCTTACGGGCAGGCTAGCTCGTTAGTTGCTTCTCCTCTCCGAATTTGATCTGAGGTACATGACGCGCAAGTTTGTGAAAGGGAGAGCGGTAGCGGAGTTCCTAGCCGATCACCCAGTAGAGGGAGATGCAGCAGTAGAGTATCTGTTCCCGGACGAGGCCATTCTGCAGCTTGCAGAAGAGGTCTGGACTATGTACTTTGACGGAGTGTCTAATCAGTATGGGTATGGGATAGGGGTGTTGCTGATAGCACCCGACAATTCCTACATACCCTTAGCTTTCAAACTCCGGTTCAAAGTATTGAACAATGAGGCAGAGTATGAGGCATGTATCACTGGCTTAGAAGCCGCCCTGGAACTAGGGGCAAAAAGGTTAGACGTCATTGGGGACTCGAACCTTGTTGTATCTCAAGCCAAATGAAATTGGAAGGTGAAGGAAGAAAGGATGAAAATCTATCACCAAACTCTGGACGTGCTAATTCCCAAGTTTGAGAAGTTAACCTTCACCCATCTGTTGAGAGAGAGCAACAGGTTTGCAGACGCTTTATCAACTCTATCTTCTATGATAGACATCCCTCTGGGAGTCCGGATGCATCCGATCATCATTGAACAGCGGTATGTGCCAGCCTACAAGCTGATTGCTACCATAGATGAGGTACAAGATCAAAACCCCTGGTATTATGACATTTAGAACTTCTTGGAAAATGAGGCTTATCCACCAGGGGCAAATGCCAAAGACAAGAGGGCGATACGAAGAATGGCTGCTCAGTTCATCGTCTGTAGGGGTAACCTGTACAAGCGGGGTCATCTTGGGATGCACAAGCTGTGTGTTGATGCTAAAGAGTCCAAGCGCCTGATGGAGGCCATCCACGGAGGAGAGTGCGGAGCACATATGAGTGGGGTAATGTTGGCTCGAAAGATCCTTAGACAGGGTTATTATTAGTCAACCATGGAGGAGGATTGTATTGGCTTTGTTTGGCGATGCCACAAATGCCAGATCCATGTAAACCGCATGAACATTCCGCCGTCAAAGCTGTAGAATATGACTTCGCCATGGCCATTTTTAGTCTGGGGGATTGATGTGATTAGGGCAGTTACTCCGAAGGGGTCGAACGGGCATGAATACATTCTGGTGGCGATAGACTACTTTACAAAGTGGGTTGAGGCCCAATCCTATGCGGCATTGAAGGCGTCGCATGTTGCTAAGTTCATCAGGAACAACATTATCTGTCGCTATGGAGTCCCGAATGAGATCATTTTGGATAATGGTTCCCACTTCAAGAAGGAGGTGATCGACTTGTTGGAGAAGTACAACGTGGCTTTTCATAAGTCATCTACATATCGGCCGCAAACCAACGGAGCTGTTGAGGCCGCCAACAAGAACATCAAACACATTTTGCAGAAGATGGTGGAAACCTACAGGGCTAGCCAGATAAGCTACCATTAGCTCTTTGGGGCTGCCGGACTTCAATTCGAACTTCTACTAGGGCAACTCCGTATTCCTTGGTCTATGGGATGGAGGCTGTTCTGCCTATCGAAGTTGAGGTTCCGTCATTGCGGGTTATAGCTGAGTGCTAGATAGCTAAGGCAAATTGGCAGCAGAGCAGGTTCGAAGAACTCATGCTATTTGACGAGAGAAGGCTGAAAGCACTATATCACGTCCAGTGTTATCAACAAAGAATTGCCAGGGCTTTCAACAAGAAGGTTAAGCCTACGAATTTGAAAGAAGGAGATTTGGTGCTCAAAGACAACCGAGCTCCACGACCCTAGGGGCAAGTTCAGACCTAATTGGACTGGTCCTTACATCATCAAGTCTATCTGGTTGGGTGGAGCTGTCATTCTTATGGACTTAGATGGCCTTGAGTTCTCCCAACCGATCAACATGGACAAGTTGAAGAAATACTATCCTTGAGTGGCTCGCTAGGCCGAAAACCCGAAAGGGCGACCTAGGAAAAAGTTAGAGCATGAAAAATTTGAAATAAGAAAAACTGAGCTCGCAAGGTTGAAAACCCAGAAAGGGCAGTCTTGGCAAAAGTTAGAGTACAAAAGGAGAGTGTTAATACTCGAGTGAACCCGAACCAAACTACGTAAGGCTTGATTCTCATCTTCGGGATACGTAGGCAACTTCATTCTGAAGTCCAGCCATAAACACTTCCAAATCAACTTTGTCCATGTGATCATGTTGGTCATCTTTGTCTATTCTGCATTCAAGAGCTCGGTTGTGATCTCCAGTACAGTGCTATTCAGACAAGGGGCAACTTTCCAGTTGTTTGGATTCAGGGTTGTACATCTCGAGGATAGATTCCGGGCGTGTCCAGTTGTGATCCATATCAAAAATGGTTTTAAAAAGTTTTAATAAAAGTTGATTTTGTTCAAATTAATCTCTTTACAACTTAGACCATTTTTGGACCATAAGTATCCACAACCTTCAATTTCATTGATTTCAATACAGAGTTCTCCTACTCTCAATACAAATTGAAGTTACTTTTTATTACATTCATAAAAAAACTTGAAAGTACAGATTAAAGCAATAAACTCGGGGCATAGTCAGGTGTTCCTGCACCCCCTCCCAGAGCTTATGGAAGCCTTTGATGCCAAAGAAGGCCCGGTTTGTGCCTCATCTTCAAGTCAAGCTATGTACTCGCCAGAAAAGGCACAACTGAAAGTGGGAGCGAGGGCCATATGCTCTCTCGTCCTCCATGCTGTGGCATACTAGGCTAGCTGTGTGCCTCGGATTAGAAATGAAGCCGGGTATTCCATTCCCTTTTCTGGGGGGGTCTGGTCATGCCCGAACTGATGCTGAAACCAGAATGGAAAGTAAAAGACACAGTGTGTCAGGCCAATCAGTTGAATCCCAGGCTGGCGAGACATGCTGTAGCTCATCGCTGGTAGATTAAGCCAAGGGCAGTGCCAAGCAATGTTAACAGCAAAGGCTGTACATCCATTCGCACCACCATCCCTCATCTAGGGCATCAACTAGTCGTTGCCGGAAGAAATAGCCGCATGCTGAATATGCTGGGCATGAGTCCACCACTTTAACTTGTCCATCAGCCATATCTGGGGAGAGATGAAAAATAAGAGAGGTTAAAGAATAGAGAGGTGTACGTGAAGAGAAAAGTGAGAAAGGGTTTTGAGAGAAAAACAAAGCCTGAGGGCCGAGTGATGTGAGAAATACACATGTAAGGAGGGTGGGAAACATTACCTATAAGAGTAGTGGACTCCCTGCGAATCTGGTTGTCTCCCGAAGACGGAAAGCATCAAAACCCATCAGAGTCTCAGCTAATGTCATGACAATGCAGCTCTTTCCCTCTTTCAAGCCTTGGGCAACCTCAATCAAACGGAAGCTAGACCCTCTGAAGCCTGGGGCAAGCAAGAAATGAGACAGCATGCACAAACAGAGGGCGTGTCGCCGAAAACTCTACCAAAGATGGTCGTCGCCGTCACTGGCATTAGAAAACCGATGAATCAAGCTCAGAATATCTAGTTCTCCGTCACGAATCAAAGACCGTGCGTCATGCAAAGTAAGCCCACACATCTATCCTAAAGCTTGGATGTGGCCAAAACGGAATTGGGGCAAGATCTCTTCATCGCGCCCAGATTCCATTAAAGCTTGGAAATCTTCAAAAGTGGGACATATCTTTTGTCTGCCAAAGCTAAAAACATGAGTTATCGGATTCCAGCACCTAGCCGCGGCATGGAGGAACGGAAAACACAGCGGGGTGCGGCTCAACGGGAAGAGTGCATTTATTCTGAAACCCCAGAAATTTAACTTTTCTGAGCCATCCAAGTTCGCAATCCAAGTCAAGAGTTTTTCAGAAAAGAACGGTTCCATTTGGAGCAAAAATAGAGCAAGAATGAGGAAACCATAAAGCTGGAGCTTTTGTAGAAGATAAGGCACTGAGTGGAGGACAGGTGGCAGCAATTTGGAGGCTCTAAGAATTTCTAGCCGACCGGCCAGTTCAAGTAGCTGATCGACCACCTTTACTGGCTGACCGACAGTGATCAAAAGTGGTCAACAATGAGCCTAAGTGGCCGGCAACCACTTCTTGCCTCCAGAAGAGAGCTTTTAGCCTTCTTGTGTGCTGAGGGTGTTGGAAAACCTGAGTTTGGTTCTACTTCGGGTGCGTCCTATTGTTTTGTTATTTTGTTTATCGAGTTGTATTTGCTTCGTTTATTGAGTTGTTGCAATTTGTTTATCGAGTTTGTTGTAATTCGTTTAATTGAGTTGTTGTTGTTTTATTTATCGAGTTGTTCTTTCAGTTGTTGTCTTTCTTTGTTTGTTTTGTTATGTCAGTTCACTACCTGGCTGTTGCAATATACAAGTGTTCAAATTTTCATCAATCTCATTTTTGTGTAAAATGGTGCGATGCAATGCTCAGAATATAAAATGCAACACTTTTTGAACAAAAAGTTGTTTTCATTCCATCATGGTCTCTTTTTACAAAGCGTGTAAGTTTTAAAGAAAATAAAACGGCCTAAGGCTGTACAATGTGCTAATACTACAAGCAAAAAAGAGAAATAAAGCAAAAAGCATTTGAATCGGTGCTATCCAGCTCAGGATCGGGAGGCCCTCTTCATCCTCTTCTTTGGCTGAGCAGACTCTGTGCCATTGCCATCGGCGCCACTGCCTGAATTTGAGCCTGAGCCGGAACTAGAGTCGCCTCTGCTCCCATCCTCGGAGCCCTCCTCAGCATTTCCTCCACCCTCAGATGAATCTGACTGGGGACTCGCCTCCTCCTCCTCCTCGCTGGACTCGTCATCATCATTGCGCGTGGCAGGCTCCTGACGTCTCACTCGGCTGTGCGCCAGAACCTCTCTCTGCCGCTCGAGAAGGCTTTTAGGGTCCTGTCTGTAAGGGTGTGACCTGAAAAAGCAGTTCAAATTTATCAGCAAGTATCAAGTGCAAGTATGTTATGCAGGGTATATGTAGAAATTAGGTACAGTATGTGTATGCAGTGTGTCGTGTTAGATGTGATCTATACATGCGGTGCATCAGTGCAATGAGATGTCAGTTTCAGTGTATCAGCAGAAGCATGATGAATGCAAGAAAAATTGAAAACTACCGGAATCTCGTGGGAGGTCAGCATCATCTCTCTCCTCAAGATCATACTCTCAAATGAGGCCATCACTTGGAGTAACCCCTCGACGTACTATACGGACGGCTGTAAATGCAAGTTGAAATCATGAGTTCATGAATGAATGAGAATCTGAAAGAGACTGAAATGAAATGCATAAAAACTGTAAAGTATACCGGTGGCGAGCCAAGTGTCCTGACGTATCAGTGATCAGGTAATGGAGGCTTAAGCGGAATTTGACAAGGCACTCTAAAGAGCCGCCTGCTAGTCAGCTCGGTTGGGGGATCAGGCCATCCAACACACTGCCTAGTAGGAGGCATCCCTCTAGTCTCACCCCTCGGTACTCGAGCCCTGCTCATCGAAGGGGCATCTGCTGCCCGGGCCCTATTCGTGGAGGGAACACCTGCTGCCCGAGCCCTGCTCGACGAAGCAATATCAGTTGTCCTCCTTGTCAGAGCACGAATGCCTGCCAATGAAGGCATGAGGTATGCCTGGATGTAGGTCGTGTACTCCTTCTCCCTAATGAATCGGTCTGAGCCTGTGTCTTGTATGACGTCAGTAAGCTCCTGAGGGGAGAAACTCTCTGTATCCTGCATAGACAGTGGAGGTGGCAAGGGAACTAACTGTAATGGCAAGCCCAATGTCTGGCGCATGAAGCGCTCACCTAAGAACCAGGCTCGGCCTACTTGTCCCTCGAGCAGGATCTGGTATCGAGAGGCACCCTGAGCTCCGGCAATATGAAATCGGGCAAACTCTGACATCGCCTCCTAGGGCTGCCATGTAATCTACAGACAGCAAGTGCATTAGTTGCTAGTAGAAATGTAAATTGAAGTAAAGCCAAAAATAGGAAAAACCGTGAGCTTTGACTTACCTCATTCGTCCTCATAGTGTCGAAGTACTGGCGCAAGTATGGCAGTGTCTCCCGCGCTCTCGGCTAGCACCGGCCATCGTATCGATGTGAATAGGGTACCTCGGGCAACGTCTTAATCTCCAGCTAGGGAGCCAGTGCTGGGAAGTAGGCGTATACCTATAGTTGTGAAAAGTAAGAGGGTGGCAGTAAGAATACAGATAAGTACAGATAATGTAGAAAGCAAGTGTGGCACAGTATATAGAGAATACAAGTGCAGAACAGAGTATGTGTGCAATGTCCAGAAAATGCAGAATGCATAGAGTACAGATGGAATGCAGAAAGCAGATTGTGTGTGCAGTGTACAGAAAGTGCAAAGTAGAAAGCACAACAGAAATGTAAAGCTGAAAAGTAAAGCATACCTCCTAGGGTCTCTAATAGCCACCCAATATGTTCCCGCTCCTGCGGGAGGTCGAGCTCATATAGCAGTAAAGGGTAGTAAGGCCGGCGCCCCCCCAATCATAGTATCGAACCTGGGATCGGTCCACTAAGGTGCTCAGAAGATATAGTCCAACAGTGTTCCCCTTGTCGGTGAACAAAGTAGTGCCGAAGAGGAACATGAGGAAACCTCGAGCGTACTGCTCTGTGGCCTCGATCGTCGTAGGCTCTCCCCCTCTGAAGTGGTCGGCGAACCAAATATACCGGACCAAGCCTGATGAGCGATAAATAGGCGAATGTGCTCCCAACAGGTAGGTCTAAGCAGCCTCTCACTCGCCCATGTCAGAGTCGTACGGGATCAGCTGGCCTTTCACCTCAAGGCTTGTCAGCATGGCAAAGTCGTACGGGGTCATGGTCATGTTCCCGGTGGCAGAGAAATAGAAGGAGTTGGTGGTATCCCACCATCTCTCTACCAGTGCTCCAAACAAGGTCCTGTACGCCATGAGACGCGAGAGCCCCGCACAGAATAGGCCGAATCCTACCTCGTCAACAATCTGGCATACGCTATCAGGGAGCTCCGTGTACCACTCCCTCGCCGTGATGGACGCATACCCACGGATAAAATGGGAGTCAACCTGTGTGAATGAGCAAAATACAATGCGTGAAAGTGTTCAGAATGAGCAGAGATACAATGTGTGAAAGTGTTCAGAATGAGCAGAGATACAATGTGTGAAAGCATTCAGAATGGGCAGAAATACAATGTGTATGTGTGTTCAGAATGGGCAGAAATGCAGTGTGTATATGTGTTCAGGATGAGCAGAAATACAGTGTGTGAAAATGATCAGAACGAGTAGATAAAATACAGTGCAAAAGTGTGAGTTATGCAAGAAACGTAAAGTATATCGTAGGAAATATAAGAGTACAATGTGTACCTTAGAGGCATCATGGGATAAATGGGACTCAGGCTCCCGTAGTAAAAGATCTATGGGCGTGCGCCGTGCAAATCCAGTGAAATGGCGCACTGTGCTAGGCAGAAGCACATGTACCGCGGGATGGTACGCCACTAGGTCGAATGGTCGGACTCTCGGTGGCAATGGAATGTGCCTGAGCTACTCTCCCATCCTCGGGGAGCCCCCGTCCTGCGGCGCGTCGTCTAGCATCTGAAAGGAAGGTGAAAAAATAAGCAAAATGGACAAAAGTGCCAAAAGTCAACGAAAGTCAACTCTCGGGAAGAGAAAAAGTCAAAAAAGTCAAAGTCCAGGAAATAGGCGCCAAACTCAAGACAAATTTGGGGGAAACATACCTCAAATGGTGAATGTGGAGGAAAAAGCTCCGAAAACAAATTTTGTTTGGTTTAAAGTGAAGATAATCTAAAGGTTTTAGCGAATCAACTTCGCAAGGGGCATTGGAAAACGCATGTGGGGCACAGATCTGAGGAGGAAAAGTGTCTAGGAGCAAGAAGGAAGGGATTTCGGCAATGGGTGTGTGAGAAAAAGTGTTTGGGGTTGTGTTTTTAAAGTCACCCGTGTAAAAAACCAAAATTGCCCCGAATCTGTTGCAACTGGCCGATCGGCCACTTAAGTGGCAGGCTGATGTGGCAAGTGGCTGGTAGGTGTGGAAAGTGGCCGGCATGCTTCCAGGGTGGCCGGCAGGTCCCCAATGTCTTCCCTTTGTGTTTTCAGGCAGTTCTGAGTCCTTGGTTCCTGAGGAGGTGCAAGAAAAGTTCAATTTTCAACTCAAAATGTCTCCGCGGGAGTTTCAAGTCATGACTTCGATGCAAGACTGATCGCCTGTCGACACATGCAAGGTGTATCCTTTTAATATATTGTAACTCTCCGGGAGGTAGGTCAGAAGTTACCTTCGAGTTGTCCCTATCGTATGCGCCTTTGTCGCTGCATAGAATGTACTTTTCTTTGTTATCACGTTGAATGCATGGGTTGAATCGTTGCATTGAATCAAGCACGTTATCATTCTACATAGAATGCGTATGCTGTGTCGCATTGTACTACACTTGTTCATGTTGTCGTATAAAATATATGTTGCATGGAGCATGCATTTTGGACTGTTGCATTAAATATGCATTGTCATGTTTGCGTAGAATATGCATCTTGCATTGCATATGCATCGTTGTCATTCGTCTCGCATGAGACATGCATTGTATTGCATTGTATCTATTGAGTTTCTTTCTCATACATGCACGATATTGTATGTACAGTTCATTCAGAGGAATTTCGGGTAACACCATTCCTCTTCCTTATCTCGTTGGACCTCCTTTCCCTCTCTCGCGTGTGATACGCTGAGAGGTGTTTCCCTTCCCTCTCTCGCGTGTGATATGTTGAGAGGTGTTTACTTTCCCTCTCTCACGTGTGATACGCTGAGAGGTGTTTACCTTCCTTCTCTCGCGTGTGATATGCTGAGAGGTGTTTACCTTCCCTCTCTCGCGTGTGATATGCTGAGAGGTGTTTCGTTTGAGGCTTCGAGTTTTCCCGACAGTCGTTTTTGGCCCTTCTTGCGTGAGAAGCAGTGAAGATTACATGATTTTTCTTACATCGTTTCTGTATGAAATGTGTGGGACTGTTGTAACTTGTAGGTGTGCTTAAAATGTTGTATTTATTTTGGCATAAATGCTTCATTACAAACCCTCTTTACATAATCATAAGTTATGCCCTTGCATCTTGCATGTCATTTGCATTTTGCTCCAGCTTGCTAGTGCATCTCTTTTTTGTTACCTTGCCTGTTTGTCTAAGTCTTCGACCTTGTCAAAAATGGGTCATCTCTGGTCTTTGACATTCACTCCCGTCATTTCGTGACTTCCGAGTTCTGTCAAAGAGGGGCAACTGTAGACACCCCATTTTTGACCAACCTTAAGATTCAGACATCATCGTTTGTGCATGCGATGATCAAGTATGTTTGCACTCGTTTTGAGTGTCTGAGGTTCTCGGCTGAGTGCCTTGTCTTTAAGCCTCTTTACACTTTGTGTTTTGGCCTTGTTTTTGGGCCAAACCTTGGTGCCTCTTGCCTGGAGGGGGGAAGGGCCTTGCTGGCCACTTTTGGCTATTACTAGCTACTTTTTCTTCTTGCCAGCCACTTGAAGTGGTCGATCGGCTAGGGGAGGTGGCCGGCCGACCACCTGAAGTGGCCGACGGCCAATTTTCTCCTTTTTCAGATCTTTTGAGCCAGCTGTGGTTCATTGTGGTTCACTGAACACATCCTCTGTATGGAGGATTAAAGCAAGCTTTTTGCTTGCTTGCTCTATACAAGGGGAGGTGCCTCCCCTTATTTGAGGGTTCAGAAAATTTAGTTGCTAAATTTTACTCTCTCTAGAATTCTCTATCTCTCTCTATATTATGCTATATTGTGCTTAAAAGTGAGTTTTCTTCACATATTTGCACTAAAACACCTAGTCCAACACCTTCACTTTGGAACTGAGGTCCATTGAAGCTTAGTTTGAGGTCTTAGGCTTGGTTTTGGTTCAGAATTGTTGTTGAATTGTTGCTGTGCTTCAAGGGTAAGAACTTGTCCCTTTTAAGCTTTGATTTGATTAAGTGCTTGACCACCGTTGCATGCTATTTTAAGGTTGGTTTCAACCTTTTAAAACTCTGATTTTAAGGCTTTAAAATGTTGGTTTGAGTTTTGTTTGGTTAGGGGGTGGTTTTCCCCCTTGGCTCTTTGGCTTGTAAAGCCTTTTGAGCCACCTTTCTTAGCTTTTGTAACATCCTTTGTTTGGCCTTTCTACCACTGAAACTCATAGGTTTTTTAGTGGTAGAAAGTTGGTTTTGAGGACCAAAATAGGGGGGGTGGTCCCCCCTCCTCACATCTTGTTAGCATGTGTTAATGGCCTAGTAGTTGAGCATGTTTTTCTACCATCTTTTGGCTTATTTATTAGCATGATTTTGGCCTTATTTTAACATGTTATAACTTTGTTTAGGGTTGGTTAGAGCACCTTTTGCTTGCCTCTTACACTTGTAGTGTAATCATGCTTGCTAGCCTAGCTTACTTGATGTTGTAGCCTATTATTTTAACATGTATTGGCTCCACTCCAACACATTTCTGCTCATGTTTTGCCATGTTTAAACTCTGTTTTGAGTGGTTTTGATCCCTTGAGCCTTGCTTTGTATAGCTACAGTGTAAATAGCCTTGACTAGCTTTGAGCTTCAAGGTCTTTAACATGCTTTGCTTGAGTTATTTGCATGCCATAACATCATTTCACACATGATTTCAGTGCATGTAATCTTGTCACACCCTCATATACTTCACTTCTTCATTGCCTTTGAGGGTTGTGTATTATGCCTCGCTTATGAGCTAACATGTGTGCATGTTTGTCTAATCTTTCGAGGTTCAATTCCAGCATGCATGAGCCACTATTTTGGCATGATTAAGCTCTGTTCATGACTGGTTTAGTCATTTAAGCTTGATAGTGCATGCCTCTTGTGTAATGCTTTTTACTAGCTTTAGTGTTTTTGGTCCTTAACATGTCTTGCATACATTGCTTACATGATAGAGTCGTGCTCATGCCACTTTAGCATTGAAATATCTGTCACCTCCCTGATTTCTTCACTTTTCCTTTTGCATTGAGGATGTGTTGGCCTTTAGGTTGTGTTTAAGCATGAGTTAGAGTTCATGCTCAAATGCCTCTAACCTTCTTTTGGGGGTTCCTCCTAGTCAAGGGCATGATCCCTCTCTCATGTTTTAAACCCTACTTTGGGTTGGCCCCTCTCATTAGGGGACAATCACATTGGACTTAACCGGCTAATGGACCAATCGGTAAGCTAAAATGAGTAAACAAGAAATGGACCAAGTAAAACACGTGAAAGATAAGCATGTTGTTTTCATTGCATTGTGTTTGGATCGGACGTTAATCCAAACACAAGAAATGAGGGACGTTTCATACTTATAGTGATGAAATGTGCCGCACTTCCTGGTCGCCAACACCCTTGATCATGCATGATAGGAGTGGAGGCTCTTTGTGTTGTTTGTGCATTCACTAAGCTTGTACAAGCTTGGCTCTCGGGCCATCATGCATTGAGATGCTTGGTTGACGACTTGGAAGCCGAGCGCCACACTCCTTTGAGCTTGAGACATGATAAGGAGTGTGGTAGTACACACATTTCCTGCAAAATATATTGTTGTGCCTCTGTTGTTCTCTTTTGCAGCAAAACCAGAAGTCTGGAACAGCAGGTGGCAGACCGGCCAGTTCTAATAGCCTACCGGCCACTTTCACTGGCCGACCGGCCACCAGTCCAATTTTGTGCAGAAATGATCCTGTTTTGGAGCAGAAACAGTGTGGAGTTTGGTTCAAGATTCAGAAACCAAGGCAAGTGCAAACAGAGGCAATTGACGGCAAAGCAATGGATTTCCGGGCAAAGCCAACCATGCATGCATATCCCCTCGTTTCCCGAGGCCGTTTCATTTGAATTGCTTAGCTAATTAGTTCTTTAGCTTAGTCGTGTTATAATTGATTAGTTAAGTGTTTAATTAATTGATTCAATTTTTAATTAATTAGCTTAGATTAGCTAGTCATTCAATTTCAATTGTGTTGTAATAATTAATTAGCTTATCATAGTTAATTAGTTTGTTTGTAATAAGTAGCTTAGCTTATTTATTCGGACCCTCCTTCGAGAGGGCGCAATGTTGTAATAAGGGTGCGTGTGTGTGTGCATGTCTTCCAACCCCCACTTCTTTCTCCCTTTTACTTATAAGCTTTTTGATGGTTAGTTTAGGGCATATCTCGATTAGCATACCTTATGCTTGCATGTTTGCATCATTCATTTTGTCTTGCATGCACCGGGCTCGGCGCATCATTCACACTATATCGTATTTCAATACTTACTTGAATACGTGTTTCAAAGCATGCATTCATATGCCATCTTAGATAGCTAAGCCTATTTAGTTGCATTTTGCATGTGTTGCATTAGGCATTGTTGACATAGTTAGGATCATGCATATTTCTAACTAGTTTTTTGTTTTGGCTTGGCGTACACTGTAAGTGTTTACGCTTCAGCATACTTGCATGAGTGTGAGTGTTGCCTTGACAGCATGCTTGCTATGAGGCTATTTGCTTAAGTGCTTAACTGTATTAATGCCTGTGGATAAAGGCTTTGTTACTTGAATTGGAACAATTCGATGATTGTGAGTTTTAAGCCCACTTTGCGGAGTGGCAAAATCATGTTGTTTTAAGCCCACTTGAGGGTAGAAAATCCGTGCTTTAGCCCACTTGCGGGTGGCATTTTCAAACCATTTTCGAAAACAAACATGAATTGTTTTGCTCCAAGTCTTGCGACTTAGTCGATACTTGTATGCTGTGCGCATCACATAGTAAGTTAGATTAATAACCGGACAAGAACACATGTGTTTATCAAACAACATATCATGTTAGTAGAGGCCGATCCTTTGATTGGGCGAGCGGGGGTGCTCATTTCAGGACCTTCCCCTCTCGTACCCAAGTTCCCGAGCCAAGACAACTTTGGTGATGATGGACACGTGACCTTAGGCATGAGTCAGGGTTTCCTAAATTTTCCAAAACAAAATATTTAGGTGGCGACTCTGAAATTTGGCAAAGCAGTCCATGTTTGGCGTTTTTTGATTAAAATCGATTTTCCAAAACGATTTGTTGAATTTGGACTCTTTGGTGATTTATCAGTCTTACATCGCAGTTTGTGAGATTAGATTCAGAACCGTTACATGAGTCCGAACTGTAGTAGCAGGACCCAATTCGCGCCCTCTCCGAAAGGGGGCACGCGGAGAGAGTTCGGGCGGTCTACAGTTATTTGATTATAGAGATCTCTGATGTTGACCCTAATAGTCCCTTTGCTTGACCTACATGGTTCCTTCGTTTAGACCCATGTGGTCACTTTGCTTGACTTACATGGTCCCTTTGTTTAGACCAATGTGGTCTCTTTGTTGACCTTCATGGTCTCTTTGATATAAGCCTTCATGCCCTTTACTTTGCGTTATTGGATGTACCACATATGAGTTATGATCCATGAACTTTTGATTTGACAAGTACTTAATTATGATTTGTTCCGAAACTCATGAGATATAATTTGTATTATATTAGACATCATTCATTTAACCTCTTTATACTGATATTACTCACTAGGGTATAGCTTACCCCTTTTCCCTATATATATGTAAGTGAGCAAATAGAGCGTCAAGTTTAGAGAACCTTGAGAGTTCGCCCTCTGTAAAGCCGCTTTGGAGTACCTTTGTGATAAGGCATACTTGGACTTGAGTGGAGCTAAGGTGTGTTAACCCTTTGTTTTATGTTGTTTTGTTTTTGTCATTTGGCGACATGTTTTGAATGGATATTATATATAAGGAGTGTAACTGGATGTATTGTACTTATGTATCTATGAATGGATGTATGAAGTTTTGAGTTTTAAATGCTTATGAAATTTGCATCTATACACCACTCGATAGACGTAGTTATATTATATTATTGCTTCCGCAGAGCCCCGATTATGATTATTACTTATTTGTTTCGTTTTTAAGATCGGATAATCGGGGATTATTGGTCGGTCATGGCCAAAACCTCTAGGAGCGAATTTGGGTCATGACAGGCATAGCCTTTCATTTGCATCACATAACAGACACCCTTGCACCCCCATGTACTGATAATTGTTTTTCCCTTCTCCCACCTGCACATAGTTCCCCCAATTACTTTTACACTTTCGGAAAAATAACAATTTAGTGGAAAGTTGTAAAATAAATTTCAATTGCATGAAAAAACTTGTGACATTTTCTATAAATATTTTAAAATTTATTATTAATGTCTAAATATTTTTTTTAACTTGTACTGAATTGAAATTTGGGAATATTTCAGCTCAGGTTAAATTTTAAAAACTAATTACAGATAAATCAAAAACTTCACAAATATTAATTATTAAAATCATAATCTTTACCATCAAATTGTAACAATTTTTTTAAAATATCACTGTGTACTAATTTTGTAATGCCCCCAAAAAAAGATATACCTTTTCAACATAATAATAATCATGGCTCACAAGAGATGCTGGAAAGATATGTTCAACATGTTCCATTACGTAACCCCAATGTTTATACAAAAGTACTCTCACATGCGATCATACATTCATAGAAAACTAGTACATGAATCTATAGCATATAAAATCATTTAACCAAAACAAATAAGGCCCTCAAGGGCTTACAAGTTCCAAGGCATAAGCCCGGTTACACGAAATGGTCTCTCGGACTCATACATGAATGGCCCTTGGCTAGCAATTAAATCATAACAAAATAGAGTCGTTACTCTTGACAGCATATCCACGCCCTCAACTTGGTGGGATCACCACGTCTTTTCCTGCACCAAAATCCCATAGGGGTGAGCATAAAGCCCAGTAGAGAAATCCTTAACAAAGTAGATACATTTATACAAGATTCCTAATGTTAAATGCACATGCCATGCAATGCCAATTAAAAGAGAGATTCATTTTGTTGTTCTTAAATTATCGTCATGCTCAACAACAATTTGAAATCTCAACAATTCCAAAATTTACAATTTTATTAAATGGGACGGTAAATACGACTCAGGTAATCCCTAGGTTGGCGTCTGCAAATAGACTTAGCAAGCACTACCAAAACCCTACTTTGCCGGTTGCTAACCGGAAGGGAAGTGGTACCTCCTCCGCACATGTTTTCGGTCTTTTACCCCCGGACACTCAGGCCAACTTATCAATTTCATCTACACCTCCTATCCAAACTTACCAACGTATTTACCCTGTAAACATTTCCATGATTTCATTCCCAATATTTCCTTCTCAAAGAAAGTTCAATTCTCAAACCAATTTTCATTATATGTAACATTTTAGAAATGCCAATGCGATAATTAGTTATACTATGTCATGTTTCTCTACCTTGATCATAGCTATAACGAATGTTCCATAATGATTCAAAACCTCCATTTTCTCCTTTCCATGACATTCCAACAATTAACCAAGGGCTTACCATCATATGTAACAATATAACCACAATTTGTGCACTTCCAACATTTTAATCATTCCAAAACATAGTAATATGTAGCTATCAACTTCCAATTTCAACATTTTTCATATGTTAAGAAATTCTCCATCAAAATATATAAAAATTTGTATGAAACAAAACATTTCTCATTTTGTTTGCCTACCATGGCACACAACAATACATATACAAGCTTATATACATATATATATATATATATATAATATCAACGTGAGCCATCATCCTCTTTCATTTAAGAAACCCCCAATTCCTAGGTTTTTCACAAAAACCCCAATCTTTCCTAATTTCTTTTCAAAACATCACTAATACATCAATCTCAACCCATGTGATTCAACATTTCAAGAAGATCTTTAAAAAAAGAACAAGGATGTATTTTCTTCTTACAAGACCATCATTTTCTTGAGCCGAAACCCATTTTCGAAATAAACAAGAAAAAGCTCTCAAAATCAAACTAAACTTGCACAAACATATATATAACTCTAAGTAATTTCCCTATCTCGAGTCTTGAAGGAGAAAAAAGATGTAACCCTAGAATTGATGGTGACAAGAACCAAATCGTCACCGCACACAATATAGCTCTTGAGGGGTTCTATAACTTTGACGTAAAAGCTATGGATAAATTTCAAATGGATGGAAAAAGATCAAGGATTTTGATCTTGTTTTAAGGTAGAAATGTAGAGAGAAGGGAGAGAAATGTATTTTTGGAGAGAGAGATATATAACAAAAATGATATACAAACAGCTCAAATGAAGAGAAAAACAGAGTTTTCGGGCTCAGTCCATCCCGCATGTGTGGCACGTGCCCTCGCACGTGCGGAGCCTTCTCCATGCACGTATGGCACTTATCCCCGCACGTGCGGCCCTCCAATCCGCACCTCCCCCCGCACTTGCATATAATGCATTGTACAAGACTGAAAATCCCCATCTCCCTCCACATGTGGCCTCGTCTCCCGCACGTGCGGCCTTCTCCCACACTTGCCGTCCAAGGCCCCGCACGTGCCGCCCTAGTCCTCCAGCCCAGAATTTTTCTCCGCTCAATTCTATGCACTTCGAACTTGGTCTCGCACTCTCCGAAACAGGTGAAAATCAACACCGAAATAAGAGTTTACTTGGGGAACAACTTCCGAACACCACGAATCTAAAGTTAAACAAAGTAAAACAAGGCGAATAATACCCTCGGTTATCACAACCTCCCTACCATAGGAAATTTCGTCCCAGAAATTTAAACAACCATCCAAACTAAAGGGTTCTAGCAATTATGACCATACTAACAACATTTTTAAGTCGCAACATCAATGTTCAACCAACATTTACTATTTTCATCATCATCATTTCATCAAAACAACAATTGCTTATACTAGACATTCGACAAAAAATTCATTCCTTCACAATCTCATGGTTAGATTAACAATTCTTATAACAACATGTGATCAACAATTTAACACTTTTTCCCTTCAACATTAGGAAACATTACAATTCAAAACAACTAAGCATTTTCAAATAAACCCGGATATTTGGAGCGGACCTCCGCTTCCCATTCCGAAGTTGCCTCCTCAACTCCATGGTGCCTCCACAACACATTCACTGGCGGTATAGTTTTGCCCCATAACACTTGCTCTTAGGTATATAATATTTGAACTGGTCGCTCTTCATAAGAGGCATCCTCATCAACCTCCAAATCAACCCAATCTAGCACATGAGAAGGGTTGGGTTCGTACTTCCTAAGCATGGACACATGAAACACATTGTGAACCCCCGAAAGTTGTGGCGGTAAAGCTAACCGATATGTCACTTCCCCAATTTTCTCAAATATCTCGAAAGGCTCAATAAACCTCGGAGACAACTTCTCACTCTTACCGAACCTCATCAAACCCCGCCTAGGTGAGATCTTAAGGAAAATATGGTCACCCACTTCGAAAGATAAAGGTCGTCTCCTCTTATCGACATAACTTTTCTGTCAGCTT
The DNA here is from genome assembly GCF_055761805.1 of Camellia sinensis. NCBI lineage: Eukaryota > Viridiplantae > Streptophyta > Magnoliopsida > Ericales > Theaceae > Camellia > Camellia sinensis. The sequence goes on along the minus strand of NW_028129178.1, from coordinate 5,513,202 downwards.
CAGGCCGTAGCTAACCTCTTTCGAATGAGAGCAACTTTTTTGGTTGTCTCTCTAACAATTTTTGGACCCAATAACGGTGCATCCCCCACCTTGGGCCAACAAATTGGTAATCTACAAGGTCGGCCATACAAGGCCTCAAACGGTGCCATCTCGATGCTAGCTTGATAACTATTATTCTAGACAAATTCAATCAACGGTAAATGCCTCTCCCAAGACCCCTTGAAATCTAGGACACAAGCTCTAAGCATGTCCTCCAAAATTTGAATGGTACATTTCGACTGCCCATCGATTTGAGGGTGATAAGCGGTGCTAAAAGTCAACTTAGTTCCCAATGCCTCTTGAAGGCCTTGCCACAACCGGACAGTAAAACAAGGATCCCTATCCGGCACGACAGTTACCGGAACCCCATGAAGTCGAACTATCTCCCTAATGCATAACTCTGCCAAGTGCTCAACTGAGTCGCCAATACGCATTGGAATGAAGTGCGTAGACTTAGTCAACCTATCAACAACCACCCAAATGGCATCGTTGCCCCGCTGCGTTCTAGGAAGCTCAACTACGAAAGCCATGGTGACGTGCTCCCATTTCCACTCGGCTATCGGTAAGGGTTGTAAGTCTGGTGCTCAGCCTTCACTTCCTGACAAGTAAGGTACTTCGACACGAAGGATGTGACATCTCGCTTCATATCCCTCCACCAAACTAAAGGCTAAGGTCACGGTACATTTTTATACTTCCTGAATGTACCGCAAGGCGTGAATGATGGAACTCCCGAAACACTTTCTTTCTACAAGATTCAGGTACAAACAAACAGTCTAAGTAACGTACACTCTAATCTGAATGAACGTTCAAACCTTCTCTTCCTTCCCATTAGAGATTCTATCACGAATTAACTCTATTTCACGGTCTCCTTGTTGTGCCTTTACAACTCTGCTAAATAAGACAGGTTGAGTACTCAAAGTAAACAATGTTGCACCTTTTTCAGACTCACCCAAGTGCAATTCAAACTTGCCGATTTCACCCAACATAACCCACTCCCGAATGGCCACACTCGCCAACTACTCACGGATTTCTGACTTAAGGCATTGGCCACTACACTGGCCTTTCATGGATGATAGTGTAACTCAAAGTCATAATCCTCCAAAAACTCGATCCACCTCCGTTGACGTAGATTCAAGTCTTTTTGGGAAAACAAATATTTTAGACTCTTATGATCGGAGAAAACCTCAAACTTCTCGCCATATAAATAATGCCTCCAAATTTTCAAGGCAAACACTACTGCTGCTACCTCTAAGTCATGGGTAGGGTAATTCTTCTCGTGAGTTTTCAATTGCCGCGAACTGTAGGCTACAACCTTTCCCCCTTGCATCAAAACACAACCAAGCCCATCCCAAAACGCATCACAATAGATGCTATAGCCCAAACCTCTTTTCGGAATTATCAACACTGGTGTAGTAGTCAGCCTAGCTTTAAGCTCTTGGAAAGATTTTTCACAAGCCTCACTCCACACAAACTTAACCCCCTTTCTAGTCAATCTAGTCAAAGGCTCAGCTAGTCTAGAGAAATCCCTCACAAAACGCCGATAGTACCCTGCCAATCCCAAGAAACTCCGGATCTCAAAAACATTTTTAGGTTGTTCACAATCTTGTATAGAATCTATCTTTGAAGAATCTACAGTTACTCCTTCTCTTGACACCACATGACCCAAAAACTTCACCTCGGTGAGCCCAAACTCGCATTTCTCAAATTTGGCATACAATTTATGCTTCCTAAGCAAATCAGGCACTACCCTCAAGTGAGCCTTGTGTTCCTCCTCGGAAGTCGAATAAATTAGGATGTCATCCACAAAGAAGACCACAAAATGGTCCAAGTATTCCCTAAAAATTTGGTTCATTAAATCCATAAAGGAAGCTGGTGCATTAGTCAACCCAAATGGCATCACAAGAAACTCATAGTGGCCATAACGTGTATGAAAGGCATTTTCTGTATGTCCTCCTCCCGGACTCTGAACTGATGGTACCCCGACCTTAAATCTATCTTTGAAAAGCAGCAAGACCCTCTAAGTTGGTTAAACAAGTCATCTATTCTAGGTAAAGGGTATTTGTTCTTGACGGTAACTCAATTCAACTTGTGGTAATCGATACACAACCGCAACAACCCATCCTTCTTCTTCGCAAAGAGAGTTGACGCTCCCCAAGGTGATGTACTAGGGTGAATGACACCCTATCTAAAAGCTCTTGGAGTTGAATCTTCAACTCATACAACTCTGCGGGTGCAAATCTATACAGCGCCATGGAAATTGGTGTCGTTCCAGGCACTAAGTTAATGGTGAACTCGACCTCCCAGTGGGGTGGCAAACTTGTAAGGTCCTCAAGAAATACGTCCAGGTATTCACAAACTACCCTTGGCAACTCAACATGAGCCCCGTCACTCTCACTATCCAAGAGAGTAGCAAGAAGGCCACTAAGCTCGTTTCTATTACGAGGGTCAAAAACTGGCGACAAGACCCTATCAACCTGGTCTCCCAGAAAGTAAAAACAATCACCACTTGAGGTGCATATTGTGACCCTCTAACGAAAACAATCAATCACTGCTCGATACGAAGATAACCAATCCATGCCGAAAATGACATCAAAACTCGACATGTCTAGCAACACAAAAGCAAACAGGAGTCAACGCCCGGCAACCTCTATTTCACAACCATGACATCCCCGATCTAAGTCAATCGTACCCCCAACCGGTGATTCAACTCTAAGTGGAGACGCTAAACGTGCCGCCTCTAATCCTAATGCAGATGCAAATGCAGCAGATATGAATGAATGAGACACACTCGAGTCTATCAACACATTAGCCAAAGAATTACACACAACAAAAATACCTCTCACAACTGAGAATCCTGGCAACTGCTCTGGCGTGGTAACAGCATACACGCGCCCCTGTGGCCTTTGATCAACCCGCTCATCTCTTAGAGCATAGGTCTGCTGTACTGATTAAGCCGAAGTAGCTCCCTGATTAACTCGCGAAGTCTGAACTGAGTGAGCCTGCTGGTGGCTTTGAGTCTACCTCGACCCCAATGCACTAGATGCACCTCCCAACTGCGGGCAAGCTCTCTTCATATGCCCTGACTGACCGCACTGATAGTAAGTAGGCCCATGTTCCCTACTCTGAGACTAACTCTGAGATCGGTTAGGTGGTGGTGGAAACATCTGTTGTCCTCCTTCCTTCTGTGGACATGCAAAGACCTTGTGACCCGGTTGGCCACATTTGAAGCAAGAAAACCCACTCGGTGCACTCTTTTCCGGGCCCACACTAGGTAAAGAAAAGGTAAATCTAGATTGTTGTGGCTGAAACTAGGATGAAAAGGTGTTTCTACTCTTATTGTTGGGCCTGTAGTCCCCTTGCAACCCTTGGCCCCTAGACCTCGAACTCCGAAGTCTCTCTTCCTCGGCCTCCATGGTAATCTCCACATACGTGGCCACCTCTACAAGATGGTCATAATTTCGAATCATGTTCCTGGCAACCTTGAACAAGATCTTAGTTCTCAACTTCTTCTCGAACTCAATGCAACAGCGCTTTTCCGTCGCTACCAACTCTGGTGCAAACCAGGACGAACTAGAGAAGGTTGCTTCAAACTCGGCCATGGACATGTTAAGCTACTTAAGGTCCTGAAACTCCTGCCTCAATCTCTCCCTAGCTGTGGGAGGTAGGTGCTTGTCTTGGAAGGCCACCAAAAATGCCTCCTATATCGGTTCTATTCGGCCATTGGTGTACTTCCACCATTAGCCCGCATCCCCCTTGAGATAGTAACTCGCAAGAGTCACTCTACGCTCACTATCTTCGATGTGAAGCATCTCAAATGTCTTCACTATCTGTTTGAGCCATTCATCTGCTTTCTTAGGCTTGGGGCCACCATGGAACTCATCCGGCTTGGCCCACAAAAACTCCCTTATGAGGAAACTCACCCTCGTCTTTATGGTGTTCTCCTTGACTTGGTTCTTCGCCGTTAGTATATTCATAGACTCCCTCAAGGCCCCCGCTATTTCTTGGGCTAGGGCCCCCATTGCGGCTTGACCCGCTTGCTTCGAAACTTTCGCTTGCCCCACTTGCTCGGCCATATTAGTCTGGCCTAACCCCTCCTCTTGCACTGGAACCTTATGGATCGGTACCCCATGCACACCCCAGCTACCCTGACCACGCCTTCCACCTCTACCACCACGAGTTTGACCCCTTCCACACATCCTGATTGAGAATCAAGATAAACAATTTAGTACATAATTCCAAATGTGCTCGCAACTTGCCTCACACGTTAAACTACAACAATTATATATATTCTACCACACAAACAATTCAATTCACTCCACAGAAGCACTTAGTTACGTAAGCACATACGGACTATCCTTTTGTGATGAGATTTGTCCCACGAAAAATCAAGAATTCTTAGTAGAACGAGTATTGATCAAGTACCCTTCTAATAAGACCTCAAGGAATCTAATAGGCGCAAATAAAATTCCAAAATTCCAATCCCATACCCATATAGTCACATAAGCATGTTATCACATAATCACAAAAAAAAAAAAAAAAAAAAAAAACATTCCCTAATCAAGCGAAATGAACTCATTGTGGCAAAACAACCACTTCCCGCGAGCCCCAAGTATTCAAACTCGGTAGCTCTAATACCAAGTTATAACGCCCCAAAAAAAGATATACCATTTCAATATAATAATAATCATGGCTCACAAGAGATGCTGGAAAGATATGTTCAACATGTTCCATTACGTAACCCCAATGTTTATACAAAAGTACTCTCACATGCGATCATACATTCATAGAAAACTAGTACATGAATCTATAGCATATAAAATCATTTAACCAAAACGAATAAGGCCCTCAAGGGCTTACAAGTTCCAAGGCATAAGCCCGGTTACACGAAATGGTCTCTCGGACTCATACATGAATAGCCCTTGGCTAGCAATTAAATCATAACAAAATAGAGTCGTTACTCTTGACAGCATATCCACGCCCTCAACTTGGTGGGATCACCACGTCTTTTCCTGCACCAAAATCCCATAGGAGTGAGCATAAAGCCCAGTAGAGAAATCCTTAACAAAATATATACATTTATGCAAGATTTCTAATGTTAAATGCACATGCCATGCAATGCCAATTAAAAGAGGGATTCATTTACATGCTCTTCTTAAATTATCATTATGCTCAACAACAATTTGAAATCTCAACAATTCCAAAATTTACAATTTTATTAAATGGGACGGCAAATACGACTTAGGTAATCCCTAGGTTGGTGTCTGCAAGTAGGCTTAGCAAGTACTACCAAAACCCCACTTTACCGATTGCTAACCGGAAGGAAAGTGGTACCTCCTCTGCGCGTGTTTTCGGTCTTTCACCCCGGACACTCAAGCTAACTTATCAATTTCATCTATACCTCCTATCCGGACTTACCAACGTATTTACCCCATAAACATTTCCATGATTTCAATCCCAATATTTCATTCTCAAAGAAAGTTTCAATTCTCAAACCAATTTTCATTATATGCAAGAATTTAGAAATGCTAATGCAACAATTAGTCATACTATTTCATGTTTCTCTACCTTGATCATAGCTATAACTAATGATCCATAATGATTCAAAACCTCCATTTTCTCATTTCCATGCCATTCCAACAATTAACCAAGGGCTTAATATCATTTGTCTATATGTAACAATATAACCACAATTTGTGCACTTTCAACATTTTAATTATTCCAAAACATAGCAATATGTAGATATCACCTTCCAATTTCAACAATTTTCATATGTTAAGAAATTCTCCATCAAAATATATAAAAATTTGTATGAAACAAAACATTTCCCATTTTCTTTGCCTACCATGGCACACAACAATACATATACAAGCTTATATACATATATATAATATCAACATGAGCCCTCATCCTCTTTCATTTAAGAAACCCCCAATTCCTAGGTTTTTCACAAAAGCCCCAATCTTTCCTAATTTCTTTTCAAAACATCACTAATATATCAATCTCAACCCATGTGATTCAACATTTCAAGAAGATCTTTAAAAAAAGAACAAGGATGCATTTTCTTCTTACAAGACCATCATTTTCTTGAGCCAAAACCCATTTTCGAAATAAACGAGAAAGATCTCTCAAAATCAAACAAAACTTGCACAAACATATATATAACTCTAAGTAATTTCCCTACCTCAAGTCTTGAAGGAGAAAATAGATGAAACCCTAGAATTGATGGTGCCAAGAACCAAATCGTCACCGCGCACAATATAGCTCTTGAGGGGTTCTATAACTTTGACGTAGAAGCTATGGATAAATTTCAAATGAATGGAAGAAGATCAAGGATTTGGATCTTGTTTTGAGATAGAAATGTAAAGAGAAGGGAGAGAAATGTATTGTTAGAGAGAAAGATATATAACAAAAATGATATACAAACAGCCCAAATGAAGGGAAAAACAGAGTTTTCGGGCTCAGTCTGTCCCGCACGTGCGACACGTGCCCCAGCACGTGTGGAGCCTTCTTCCCACACGTGCGGCCCTCTAATCTGCACCTCCCCCCGCACCTGCATATAATGCGATGTGCAAGGCTGAAAATCCCCATCTCCCCGCACGTGCGGCCTCATCCCCCGCACGTGTGGCCCTGGTCCTCCGACCTAGAATTTTTCTCTGCTTAATTCTAGGCACTTCGGACCTGGTCTCGCACTCTTGGGAACAGGTGAAAATCAACACCGAACAATCAAGAATAAGAGTTTACTTAGGGAACAACTTCCGAACACCCTGAATCTAAAGTTAAACAAAGTAGAACGGGGCGAATAATACCCCTGATTATCACAAATTTTCCCTTAAAATGTTTAAATTTTTTTTCTCCAAGCATATTCTCTTTCAATTAGGAATGTCAATGGGATCAACAGGGCAGATATTAATTATCCATCTCCATTCTCCTATTATAATTTTTTTCCCATCCCCCATCCTCCATGGGGACTACCCTCCCCATTCCCTAATGGGTTTGGGTTTTCCCCAATCTGGCTTGATTTGTTTTTTTTTTTTTTTTTTTTGAGATACCATTCATTTTTTTATTATTTATTTAACAGCACAATCAAATACACATTAGTTAATTAATTAAGAATTTTATTTTAAAATAATTAAATTTATAATCTTGAGACAATCAAATAAATTTTTAGTAATCGAAGAAAAAAAAACTCAAAAAAAAAAAAAATTGTGATACTGGTTTTGGAAACAAACCAATTTGAAAATTCTGCAATTCAAGTGTTTAAACATGTGGATGTATATATATATATATATATATATATACCTTTGGGTTGTTCATGGGAAGCACTAAATCGAGAATAAATCGAACCAGAAATCAAACTAGAAGAAGAAACAGCCAACGCCATTATAAATTTCTCAAACTCTCTTTTCTCTCTTCTCTCCAAGATGTGTCACAAATATACTAAAATTTGATAAAATAGTAGTACAGTCCCCAATTCAACCAAAATGAACTACTCATATACTGAAACAAGAAGGCAAATCTAGGTGCGGTTTAAAGGTAAAATTATAAATCAAACCGTGAATGGCAAATTGGAAAAAAAAAATATATTGCAATTTGGTCAGTTTCAACTTGTTAGTTAATTGTAGAATAATTTTAAACAATTATCAAGTATTTGCATAATATATAATACTAGTTTGCATAATATTTTTTTTATATACCAACTAATTCTAATCATATATATAACACTATTTTGTAACAAATTTCATATTTTAAATCCCTCTCACATTGATTTTTACTTTAATATTTCAGTTTATGGAAATATATTGGTATGACTCAAGAGAAAATGTCATGAAATATATATGAGGGTACTTTGAAGCATTTGTTAATTAGAATCTAAAATAGTACCAAAAACATAACAATGAAAAGTTTAACAGGGCTGCCAAGTAAAAGCATAAAACCAGTTTGATAAGACATGGAAATGTTTGAGAGTGTTTGATAGCATTCAAATGATATGAATGTTTTCCATATCAATGTAATAGTACACATACCTCATTTTTAAGAAACATTCAAGTTTCACATTCACAACAAAAACTTTAAGTTGAATTCAACATTCCAAGTTCGCCAAAAATAAAATTGAAACGTTCCTCGCTTAGGGGTTTTGTGAAAATATCTGCCAATTGTTTGTCGGTGTTTACAAATTCAAGAGCCATATCCACTTTTTGAACATGATCTCTAAAAAAATGATATCGAATTTCAATAGGATTTGTTCGTGAGTGTTGAACCGAATTTTTTCTTAAGTTAATGGCATTAGTATTATCACATTTAATAGGGATGTGATCATAATGCAAATCAAAGTCCTCCAATTGTTGTTTCATCCATAGTACTTTGGCACAACAACTTCCGGAAGCTATATATTTTGCTTTGACCATTGATAAAGGAACCGAAATTTTCTTTTTGCTAAACCAAGATACTAATGCGTTACCAAGAAAGTAACAAGTACCGCTACTGCTTTTTCTATCAAGTTTGCACTTGGCAAAGTCGGTATCCGAGTAACTAATCAAGTCAAATGCAACACCTCTAGGATAAAACAATTTCAAATTTTGAGTGCCAACAAGATATCTAAAAATTCTTTTAATAGCACTAAGGTGTGATTATTTAGGATTTGATTGATATCTAGCCCACATGCAAATACTAAATATAATATCGGGTCTACTTTCGGTTAAATAGAAAAGTGAGATGATCATACCTCGATATTTTGTTTGAACAATGGACTTAGCCTTTTCATCCTTGTCTAGCTTAATTGATGTGCTCATAGGTGTTTCAGTTACTTTGGAGTCATTCATACTAAACTTTTTGAGTAGTTCCTTTATGTACTTAGTTTGGTTGATATAAATCCCTTCTTTACATTGTTTGATTTGAAGTCCAAGAAAATAATTTAGCTCTCCCATTATGCACATCTCAAACTCACCTTGCATACACTTAGCAAAATTCTTACATAAAGCTTCATTTGTAGCACCAAATATAATATTATCCGTATATATTTGCACAACAAGTATATCATCATTTTTGGTTTTAACAAAAAGTGTTGTGTCAATCTTTCCCCTAGTAAAACCATTTTCAATCAAAAATTTGCTTAAACATTCATACCATGCACAAGGTGCTTGTTTCAAACCATACAAAGTTTTTGAGAGTTTAAACACATGATTTGGAAAAGTATGATTTTCAAAACCAAGAGGTTGTTTGACATAAACATCTTCATTTATGAAACTATTTAAAAATGTAATTTTTACATCCATTTGATAAAGTTTAAAATCTCTAAAACATGCAAATGCAAGTAACATGCGAATGGCTTCTAATCTAGCAACCGGACCAAATGTTTCATTGAAATTAATACCTTCTTCTTGATTGTACCCTTGTGCTACAAGTCTAGCTTTATTTCTAACATTGGTGCCAGATTCATCAAGCTTGTCTCTACAGATCCATTTTGTGCCAATAATGGTATGATCTTTAGGTCTGTGCACAAGTTCCCAATCTTGTTTCTCTCAAATTGGTTGAGCTCTTCATGCATAGCCATCATCCAAGGTTCATCGAATTCGGCTTCTTGAAAGTTCTTTGGCTCAATCTGTGAAAGTTACCACAAATATTTCTAAATGAAAAGCGAGCGGCAATACCTTTGGTGGGATCTTCAAGGATTAAATCCTTAGGGTGATTATGAACAAATTTCCATTCTCTTGGCAAGCCATAAATGTTTCCGCCTTCTTTTTAAGGTGGGAGAATGGGTTGTTCATCCTCTTTGTTCATTTTCTTTGTAGATGCTTGAACCTTCCACACTTGTCTCCAATTCTACAAAATCATCACTAACAACTTGCTTTGGAAAACAAATGTTAGGTTCATCAAATGCCACATGTATAGATTCTTCAACAACAAGAGTTCTTTTATTAAAAATACGATAAGCTTTACTAGTTAAGCAATAGCCAAGAAAAATTGCTTCATCGAATTTTGAATCAAATTTACCCAAGTTGTCTTTACGATTATTGTGCACATAACATTTACAACCAAATACATACAAGTGGCTAATGTTGGGTTTTCTACCATTCCAAAGTTCATAAGTAGTCTTTTTTAGAATAGATCTAATCAAGGCACGATTTAAAATATAGCAAGTGGTTTGAACGGCCTCGGCCCAAATATATTTAGAAAGATTATTTTCGCAAAGTATTGTTCTACTCATTTCTTCTAGGTCATGTTTGTTTTGCTGATTAGAGTGTAGAATTGAGGTAGTAATGAAGTGGGTCCCACAATAACTTTTTTGTTTGCTTTCTTATTGAGTGGGATTGCTACTCCACCTAGAGTATTACTCTCATACCCTAGTCGGATTACATTTCCCTCAGATGAGCTGGGATTAAAAAATCAACCCCTTGGCTTAGAGATTGGAATACACTTTTGCCTTCAATTGTTGCCTATATATATATATGTATATATATATCTGTGTGTGTGTGTGGCATCAAAGAAATAGCGGGAAAGACACATCTGTAGCAGTAAGGAAACGACGGGAAATCGTGACCGACAAGAACATCAGATCAACAATCAGTTACGGTAATACCTGATTTTGTAAAAAATTATCTTCTCTTCTCTTCTCCATTGATATACATGTGATGGTCAAGGTTTTTTTTTTTTTTTTACCGGTTGATGTTTCAATGGTTTTTATGTATGGATTATGGGTTGATAGAGTGTGTATTGCAATTATGAGTCCAAATTTTGGGATTTTTGAAGGATTTTTTTTCATCAATTCTTTTTTGGGTTTTCTTTGTTTTGTTATGTAAATTTCACTCTAACAAAACTTCTAAAAAATTCTTGCCCAATAGATCTTATCATATCATCCATGTAACTAGAACAATATACCCAGCAGTTTTGTTTAGCTTTCAAAGTTGCCAAATGCTTGGATGATCCGAACACAGACATGTACAGAACATGGTCACTTCCTCTTTTTTCTTCAAGCCATATCAAAAAAGTTAAATATTAAAAATAAATAAATAAATCTCTATTATGAATCACATATTTTTGTTAATAATTATATATACAAGTTTGGATATGTTTTCAACCTCATAGAACACAAGAGTAAGAAAAATTATAAAACTCTGCCTCAATTCGTTGTTTATGTATTTTTAATCACAAATAAAAGAAAATTTTTAAAATATGTGCCTCAATTTGTTGTTTTTTCAAATTAAAACAATGATTATAAATGTCTCTCTCTCTCTCCCTCCCTCCCTTCAAGAGGTACTAATTATGCTTCTATTTGTAATTATTATTATTATTATTATTTTTAGAAAACAACAAATGTATATACTTTTTTTTGAAAAGCAAGGGATAAGTTCATTCTCAATCTTATTATAGAAACTCTCTGTAATGGTTTTTGGAAGATGATATTTGGTGGTTTTGTTTTGGAGACTTTTATTCTTCTTTTTGATATATGTTTAAAGATTTTACTTGATTGTGTCAATTTTCCATTATTTGTTACGGGTTGCACTTGGATCTGTTATAGGTCTTCTACATTTGTAAGCATTTTCTTTATTCTTTTATATTGGTTGGTAATGGAAGATTAATTGGAGCATGTTTTATATTTGTATGTTTATCAAAAACAATGTGGATTTGATATCATTAAATATTTCTTTCACTTTAGTTGAGTTCGATAGGTGAGAGAAGCTGGGGTTTCCATCAGTTTCATGTTGATTTTGTGTTCTCTTGTACATAATCAAAATCCTTAATTTTGTATCTCTTTCTCTGTTCTAGAAACACATTAATGATAACAAAATTGATCTGTTTGGCAAATTGATGTACATATTGGCCAATTATTGACTTTCTCCAATGTTTTGTGTAATTGATGGGAACCACCTCAGTGTATATTTTTTAATCTTTCTTTTTAAATTGTTATGCATTTTTGGACTTACAAATATAGTTCAAATCTTATTAGAAATTAGAAATTATTCTTTTCACACAATGTATTTAGGCAATGAAAACCAAAGTACACCAAGATCTTTTCAACCAAAGTACTAATATGCTTATTATACATGCTAATTACAATCTTGTGGTTAGTATGATCTCATGGTAAAGTAATTCAATCAACCACAAATTACTTGTGTTTTCCCTCAATACTAACATATATGTATATTCATTTTTATTTTTATTTTTTTTTTGTTTTGTGGTTATGGTGCTGATTTTGGTTTTATATTGTTTGATTCAATGTTTTGGACATCTTGCTAGACTATGTTATAAATGAATATATGTTTTTAGTGGTGAATATTATTGTTCTCTCTCTTAGAAGATGGTGATTTTTGTCTATACATCAAGATGATAATTTTTGCCTATATAACATGGATTTGCATTATTTAATATTTAACTTATTTTGATTTTGCACAAGTTAATTTTACAGGTTCAAATTTTGGCATGTTTACCGATGCTTATTTATCATTTGGTCAAGCAAATTATAATAAGAAAGCCACGACCATATTTGGTAGCCAAGTTCAACATATAACCTGCCCATATTTTATTTTTCATGCATTTGTTAGTTTGGCCTTTGCCTAGATTTTATTGTCAATTGAAAAAGGGCATTTATGAAATTTCACATATTAATCCCATTTAAAAATAACAAAACAAACAAAAATAATTGCTATGGTACTACTAATCTAGTAGTGTATAAACAAACACTCTTTATCTTATATCTCCAATCTGATACCACCACATTACTAATCCCCTCACCCAATCCTACCGTACTTATAATCTCATCCAACCTAATCCGCCAAACAAACGTGACCCTAAGGTTCTATTCTTCCTTTCTACTATACTACTTTGTTGAGGGGTTCTAAGTGCTGAAAAATTATCTCAAATTCCATGCTCTTCACAAAACCATTCAAAATTTTCATTTTCAAGTTCTCTACCATGACCAGTTTGAATATTAGAAATAAGAAAGCTTTTTCATTTTGAATTTTGCAACAAAGTTTTGTGAAAGAAAAAAAGGTTTCATCTTTCTATGCCAAAAACATAACTCAAGTAAATCTTGAAAAATCATCAACAACAACGAGACAATAATATTTACCACCAAGACTAGATGTCCTTGAGGGACCAAATAAATCCATATGCAATAATTGTAAAGGTCTAGTGGTGGAAATATGAGATTTAGATTTGAAAGATGTTTTGGTTTGTTTTCCTTGTTGACAAGCACCACAAAGTTAGTCTTTTTCAAATTTAATTTTTGGAAATCCAACGACCAAATCCTTTCTCAAAAGTTTAGCAATTAAATCCATATGAGCATTACCAGGTCTTCTATGCCATAACCAATTACCATATTACTAGGATATAAACATTTAACATCACTAGCATATAGATCATTGAGATGAAAAACATAAACATTGTCAAGGAGATTTCTAACCAACAGTGCTTTATGATCAATTATCCTTTCAATTGTGCAATGAGATTTATCAAAAATAACTCTATTGCCCTTATCACATAATTGGCTAATACTAAGTAAATTATGCTTAAGTCCATCTACAATGAGAACATTTTCAATAGAAGGTTTATGAGAGATACCGATGCCACCAATACTAATGATTTTTCCTTTCTTGTTGTCTCTAAAAGTGACAAATCCTCTATCTTTGGATAATAGGGTAGTGAAGAATGATTTGTCTCCGGTCATGTGTCTAGAGCATCCACTATTAAGGTATCACCTTTCTTCTTTAGCTTTGGACTTAAGGCATACCTACAGTAAGACGATCGAATGTTGGATTTTGGTACCCATGATTTCTTAGGTCCTTCTTAGTTAGTATGATTAGTACCTTTTGCAATCCAAATTTTTTTAATCCCCGTGTTCATATTCTTTTTGAATGGACAAGTAGATATATAATGACCTTTCTTCTTACAAAAATGAAATGTAATATGAGGGTATGTAATGAGAGGTCCTTTTTCAAAAATTGTGTTGAGTTTCTTTTGGTTCTTAATAGGGTCATATCCAATGCCTACCTTATCAAAAATACATCTTTGTTTACCAAGAATCTTGTTGAGGTTATCTCTTCCTTTTACAAAATTTTCAAGAGTTTTATTCAAATCATCAACATTGTTTTTCAAAACAATTTTCTCACTAGAAATGGTATCGAGGTCATTTTTCAAAGCAAGGTTTTTTTCTACAATTCATCCACATGCTAGATAAAGATGCAACTAATTTCTTTAACACATTATTTTTGGCACATACTTTTCTAAACTTATCATGTAATTCATTAAAAGCACTCTCAAGTTCTTCATAATTAAAAGTTACATCATCTTGAGTAGTTTCTTCATCTCTAAGAGCCATTAGACAAAGGTTGACTACTTCATCATTTTCAACTTCATCATTTGAACTATCATTATCACTTTCTCCCCAAGCTGCTATGATGGCCTTCTTGTTCCTTTTGTAGTCATTTCCAAGCTTCTTCAATTTTGGACAATCCATCTTGATGTGTCCCAGATTCTTGCACTCATAGCAAATGATGGGTTCTTTCTTTTGGATGTCATCTTTATTGTACTCTTTCTTAAAGGGTCTTTTTCCTCCATGATTGCTCTTTTTTTGAGATTTCTACTAAATATGCCATATCTGTTATCTTCACTAGAATCCTCATTTTCTTCTTCATGGGATGAGGCTTTGAATGCAATTCCACTCTTCTTTTTGTCCTCATCATTCTCGTGTTCTTTCATAGTGATTTCATGAGTCATTAGAGAACCCATGAGCTCATCTAATTCAAGAGTTGAGAGGTTCATTGCTTCAATAATGGCTGTGACTTTAGCCTCCTAATTCTTTGGTAAACCGCTAAGAATTTTTCTCACCAACTCACTGTTAGTATTTGTTTTGCCACGAGATTTCAAAAAAAAAATCAATTTCAGTAAATCTAGTAAACAAGCTTGAAATAGATTCATCATATTTCATTTTAAACAATTCATAACTATGAACAACCATATCAATATGAGATTCTTTAACTTAGTTGGTGCCTTCATAAGTAACTTCAAGTTTGTCACAACTAGATATTCTATTATACTTCTTAGAGTCTAAACCACATACAAGGATGAGTTTTGCTTTGGCATTGGCTTTCAACAATCAATGATCCTTCTCATCACATTCATCTTCGGTTTTAGGCACACTAATGTTGTTCACTAATTTGGTAGGGATTTTGGGACCAAGGGTGACTATAATCAACATAGCATAATCGGTGGCTTGAAGATATAGGGTCATCTTATCCTTCCCATGGCTATAGTTATTTCCATCAAACAAGGGTGGCATATTGGTGGCTTGACCTTCAACAGTGCTAGTACTAGCTATGATTGCCATGGATCGAAAACTCTTAGATGGTTAAATCTAAGCAAGAGTCTAGACTCTGATACCAATTGTTATCCAAAAGACAACCTAAGAGGGAAGTAAATTAGGTTTCTACAAAAAAAAAAAAAAAAAAAAAAAAAACCTAATACCCCAATAAAAATTACAACTAGTATTGCAAAATATTAATAAGATGTTTAGAAGCTTAAGATGAACAAGCAATAGATATATAGCTAATGAAAGGAAGATAACTTGATTAATTACAAAGAGAAAATATCAGTGAATGATTTTTGACTTAACAGATTGTGATATAGATAAATAAGCAATTATAGCTCTTAACACTCAATGAAAGATAAATATCAGATAGCTATATAAGGTGAGTGATGAGATTTGATGATTAGCACAACAATAACAAATACTTTGTCAGCTATATTAGTGAAGTATTGTTAACACAGAGAAGTTTGTCAAGTAAGGTAGATAGCACAAAATATTAGATAGCTGTATAGTTGAAGAGATTAGATGATTAGCACGAGAACAACAATTACTCTAACATATATAGCAATGACAAAATCAACACAGTCAGTATATCAGATAGTTATATCAGTAAAGAAAATAAAATAGATTAGAAAAGATGAGGCAAATAGATTTATAGTGGTTCAGTTTCAACCAAGCCTACATTCACTCCTCAAGCTTCACTTGAGATTTTCCACTATCTTCTAGCCTCACAGGGGTGTTAGCAATCTCTTCACAAATAGAGCAATCCTCCACAGATTCTCCACAGACTTTCCAAGTCCAAACCATTGCACTCCTTAGGTGATTTTCATTGACACTCAAAGAGTGAAGAAACCTGAGTGTACTACACTTTTACAAGATCGAAATGAAGATGTTTTTTCTTTCAAAGAAAATTACAAAATTAATCTCTCAAAGATAGATATACAATATTGAAGCTCAGAGTTTTCTGTAAATTCTCTCACTAGAATATATGCTTAAGGCTAAAGGCTCTGTATATTTCTAAAGAAGAAGAACTCTCAGTTGAAGAACAATTTAGAGAATAGAGAAAGATGAGAATGAAGAAAGATTAAGAATTGTGTGTATTAGTTGTTTGTCTTCTGTATCAGTTGTTTGTCTCAGCTGTTTGTTTAGAGCTCTGTATATAATACAGATTTGAGTGCTCTGCTCTTCTGTTCTTCTGACAGTGCCCATTCTTTTCTTCCCGTTGAAGAGATGCGTTAGTGATGGCTGAGGATAATATATAAATCATTATATAGATATTCCCTGACATTTTTTCACGTTGAATGATGGGTCATCTAATGAAAAACCTTTGTTTTCTCTTCTTAGCATCTGTTACTGATATAACAGTTCTCTGTGCAGTGGACGTCTGCCCAAATGTCCCAAGTGAAGTTCTGTGTCTATGGGTCGTCCGCCCGAATGTCCCATGAAGTCCCGATTGTCAAGGGTGTTATCCATAGTCGTCAAGCATATTGTGGTCTGACATCCGAAGCGAAATGGAACTGAACTGGAATGAAACTGGGCCTAAATGCCTTGGCCGATCGTCCTCCCGGATGTCCGCCTGGATGTCTGTCTGGTCGTCCAAGCCTGCCCAAAGCTGCAGAAGAAAATTGCCAAAATTTGGCCTGATCAGTCGACTGGCCGGCCATCTGGCCAGTCGATCGCCTTGTGTCAGTTTTGGCCTCATGTGTTCTGCTGCTGCTCTGGTGCACTGGTTTGGTACCTGTTTAAGCCTCATTTAGAATCTCCAAATGACATGATTAGTATATAAACAAGGATCAAAATATCATGGAATAAATCATAAGAATTTAATCTATTTTGATCTTCCAAATAAACCAAAACAAAATAAAAAACAATCATCAAAATACAATATGTCTAATAGGGATTTTTATCTCCATCATCATAATCATGTTCTATTGACACCAATTTCTCATAATCAATACTAAAATATAAGACTTTCTCTTTTTATTTAAAACCCTAACTACCATCTACATGCATTTCGAAAATCTCTTCGCAAAATCACATTTTTAATACAATAGAAAATACCACATATCTATTTATAAGATTGTATTGAAGATAGTCAAAGAAATCCCTACTTCGTAAAGTGAAAAGGAGAAAACTCAAAAATTCACCAACGACGAAAAAGAAGAACTGCTTAGATAAAAGAAAGATTTTACTGTGTTCTACGTTTGGTATATGAAACTAGGGGTTAAAGATGGTTAAAAGTGGATGAAATTGAGGGTTAATGAGCTTGGAAGCTCACAAATGGCCAAAAGGAAGGAGAGAGAGAGAGAGAGAGAGAGAGAAAAGTGAGGAAAATTGAGCCAAAAGTGACTTTTAAATAACTGATTTCAAACAGATCGCTCAAGTGATGAAACGAGCGCTCAAGCATGGGAGATATAAGACTGCTTAAGCGGTAAAACATATGCTCGAGTGAAGAAAACAAATTCTTAGTATCTCAGATTGCAAAATAAAGTGTTAGGAGTCCCAATAGACTGCTCGAGCGGTAGTCCCACTGCTTAAGCAAACAAGGATTTTTCAGAGGTGTTACAAATGTCTCATACTCCTTAGATTTGACTTTTCAATAATTTTCTCATTTTATTATTATATAGAAAAACAGTTAGAAATTTTATTTTTTCAGTTAATTATATTCAAAAAAAAAATTGACATGAGAGTATTTGTAATTTTTCAAATTATAGGGAATAATCTATGTTTTGAGCAAATTTCAGAGGTGTATTCGTAATTTACCCTATATTATTTGGGGAAAAAAAAATTGATCTGAAGCATTTCTCAGATAGAAAACACAAATATCTATATTGAGATAAGGTTAAAAAATAAATAAATAAATCTATATTGAGATAAGGTTAAAAAATAAATAAATAAATAGATAAAAATGATTTATTTATTTATTTTTGTTTAGAGAAAAAATACGTGTATCCATGTGTGTTATGATCCGTATATGTATCTGCAAAAATACATATTAAACCCTTTAAAATATGAAAAATGCTATTAATTGCACTTTAATTATTTGGAATTT
The DNA here is from genome assembly GCF_055761805.1 of Camellia sinensis. Lineage (NCBI taxonomy): Eukaryota > Viridiplantae > Streptophyta > Magnoliopsida > Ericales > Theaceae > Camellia > Camellia sinensis. The sequence continues at coordinate 5,494,810 of NW_028129178.1, read as the reverse complement.
ATTCTGAAAGGGATTATGTGGTTGAAATTAAATTTGTGTGGTGTAAAGTTTATGTATGGAATAAATTTGAGCTATAAGATAATGATTATGGGTAATTTCTGAATAATTAAGTATGTATTTGTAATATTACTATCGAAATATTCACATATAGGCACGTTCCGAACAATTTTTTTTAGTTAAAATATTTAATAAAGATAAAAAAAATTATAATAGTTAATAAAACAAAATATTACATTCTACACATCAATCGATTATTTTATTTCTTTCACAATCATTTATTCAACTACAAAATTAAAATTTTACAAATTATCTCATATATAACTTTTTTTTTATCTCATAAAATAATCAAAAAAAAATTAAAAAGCTAATTAAAATAATCAAATTTGTAAACAATACAATAATAACATTCTGTGTGTTTAGTTTCAATTTTCTGAATTTAATTTTTAAAAAATTGAGTTTTTTATTTTTTGTATTTTTTTTAGTGAATATTTTTAAAATTTTAAGTAATTTTTTTTTTTTACATTTTTAGATGCAAATTACATAGATGTATCTAATTAGTAAAATAGTTGTGGAAAATATTTTAAAAAATTAATAAATACACAAAAATATGAAAAATATATTAAATTTTTATTTATCTTTTGTATTTTTAGTATTTAGTAAATAAATTTAAAAAATCAGAAATATTATATTTTTTAAATATATTTATGTTAGATATGTTTAAAAATTTTAAAAAAATTATTTAAAATATTAAAAAATTCAATAAAAATAAAAAATAAAAAAATAGAATTTTTCAAAAAGTAAATTGTGAAAACTGAAAAAAAAGTGAAAAAAAAAAAAAAATTCTATCTTTTTTTTTTTATGTACCACCACCCTCTCTCTCTCTCTCTCCAATTATTTTTGTTTCACAAACAGCTGCTCCCCTTCCCTAAGCAAAGCTTTCTTTCTCATCTCCGCTTAATCATTCCTATAACACCTACACACCCGAACCCTTTAAAATGGTCCTCCCTCCAACACAACACCTCGAGCCCTCCTCACTCTACTTCTGTAGATGAATGGCCACCCAACCCAAATGCTTCTTCATTTTCTCTCTCCAGTGGTTCAGTAGTAGGCTGATTTCTTGATGGATCTTGGTGTTGGTGGTATGCTAATGGTGGGTTTGGAAGATGGGTTTGTGGGTGGTGGTTCAGACCCATATACCTCTTTTTCTTCAGATGCTCCTCCTCACACCAATAAGCAAAAGCTGTACGGATCATGGCTTCTCAATAAGCAAGAAAGGCCTGAAGAAGAAGATGACTGGAGAAGCAGCTGCTTAAAAGTGGCCAAGACTACTACTAGTGAAGATGACTTCTCAGCTTCCAAGGCAGCATTGCTGAGAAGTCCTCTGTTGAGATCTAATAGCTCTGATGGTCAGCAAATACTCAGCTTCTCTTCACCCAACTCACAAGCTGTGCCATTGCCTTATTTTCAGTATCAACACCACTCATCAATTACTACTACTTATGGTAGAGATACAACAGGTAATAACATTGACCATTTTTTTAAGGCTTTTTAGCTATGTGGGGTATTCAGAAAATATATATATATATATATATTTTATATATAAATGAGGGATTGAAAGTGATATATCTTAAAAGTTTCTAATTTTGGGGAGTAAAAATGACTCTGGGGTAATGGGTATTTCTCATATTTGCTTGTTAAGCTGGGAAAAGGGAGATGGTATATCTGTGAGACGAAAATTAGATAGAATAAAGTTTCCAACACACTTGTGATTAAGGAAACATTTGGGTTTTGATTCCCAGTACTGGTCGGATGGTCTTTTCATGTAAAATATAAAGATGTATTGGCTTTTGAGTCTTGTCAATATATATATAAACCCAAATTGTTGGTAAGAAGCTGTTGAGTACAAATGAAGAAAAAAAAATTAAGCAAAAGATAGGAGGAATAATAGATTAGACCCATCTTGGTTTAGATTTCTTTTTCACTTTCTCTCATTTCTACTTTGTTTTCTTGTCATATGAGAGACAAGAAATCTATTATTGGTGTAGCCTCCTTAAATGTTGCAGACAAGTTTTAAATTTTGAGTTTCTTGCCATATCCCTTTCTATACTCCAAATTTTCCTCTACGCTTAAATATAGTCGACTCTGAAGCTACCAGTAAATAGTTTTGATAATTGTTCAAAGGCTTGATGATTTTTTATTTTTTTTTATAAATATTTTTAATGTAACTTGTATGAAGCTACAGACAAAATCGTTGTTTCTCTTTTTATTTTTACATTTATTTTTTATGTTGTGTTTGGATGAATTTGTGGAGTGAAGAAAAATGGAAAGTAAAAAGTCAAATTTCTACTAATACAAGTTTTAATGACAAGTTTTAATTTCTACTAATACACTTTTCCTTTCTTATCCCATTTCCATACTCTGATTTTGCTGTACACTTAACATAGTAGACTGAAGTTAGCATAAATGGTTCTAGTAATTGTTGAAAATTTGTTTGTAGAAGCTGCAGACAAAGTTATTATTATTATTATTATTATTATTATTATTATTATTATTATTATTTATTTATTTATTTATTTTTACTTCATACACTTAACCTTTGCTTTTTTCCACTTTTTTTTTCACATTCAATCCAAACACAACCTTAATGTTTCTCTCACATATTTTAAAGTTGAATCTTTTGGTTATTGAGTTTCAGGGTATGGGTGTGGAGGCATGAATGGTGCAAATATGCGTGGGGGATTAACAGTGGTGAGAGGCCCATTTACTCCATCACAATGGATGGAGTTAGAACAGCAGGCCCTCATCTACAAATACATTACTGCCAATGTCCCTGTTCCTTCTAATCTTCTCATTCCTATCAGAAAAGCCCTTGATTCTGCTGGTTTCTCTGGCTTTTCAGGAGGACATATAGTACCCACTACTTGTAAGTTTGATCTCTTTCTCACTATCCAAATATTACCACTTAACTACATTTATTAATGGCAAATAAATTGTTGTATATCTGCACTGATCCTCTGTTTCAAATCCTTTTGTTCCCTTGTCATGTCTCATATTTTGAGATTTTCACATGATTTAATAGTGGTTGTGAGTATTTTGGTATAGTTGAATAGGGGATTTGGGGGGCCATCAATCACATAACAGGCTTTGTTAGGATATGTGATCGGTTTGTATGTTTCTAGACTTTTTCTTGACCATGTATCTCTGATGCAGAGACTGCCACACTTGATATAGGAACGGAATTAGGACAAGATTATGGGGGGCTATAGCCTCCTGTTTTTGTAAAAAATATGATTTGTCATGGCATTTTAAAAATATATATCTCATTTTATACATAAAATGGCCCCCAATATAAAAAATACATGTCATTCTTATCCCATCTTGCATTCTCTTTTTGTTTTATACTAAAAAAAACTTTTTCATCCTATTAGAAATTACTTCTGTGATATTTGAATTTTTTTGTATATAGATATAATTTATATATCATATTGTACATGTGTACTTATGTATATGGTAAAAAAATTTATTTGTCTTTTAACTCCTAGGTAATGAAATCTTGGTCGGTCCTGGATATTGGGTATAAGCTCTCTCTCTCTAATATTGTATACATGAAGATGGGAAATCAATTATCTATCAGTTTCAAGTTCCACTAATCATGTGTAGTTTAGTGTTTTTAGCTGCTATATACCCCATTTTTCAAAAAAAAAAAAAAAAATCCCCATATATATGCTTCTACTGGTTTCAATATGGGTTTGTTGACCAAGTACTGAGTTCATTATAGGTGATAATCTCCCATAAATCCAAAATTTGTGCATAAGACAGACTCACCCAGCACTAGAGTTGGGCTTGGAGGGGTTTAGAACACAGGTGTTTAATGTCTTGTGTGTGTTTGTTAAATTGATTGTGTCCATATTTTGTTGTATGTTTGGTAGTTGGATGGGGTGCTTTCCGTCTGGGATTCTCCAACACCACCGATCCTGAGCCAGGAAGGTGTCGTCGGACTGATGGAAAGAAATGGCGGTGCTCGAGAGATGCAGTTGCAGACCAGAAATATTGTGAGCGGCACATGAACAGGGGCCGCCATCGTTCAAGAAAGCCTGTGGAATGCCAAACTGGCCATTCCGTCTCCGGACCCTCCACCGCCGCCGCCACCGCCACCGCCACCACCACTTCAAAGCTCATGCCGATGGCTTCCTCTACAACTGCATCGGTGGTGCCTGACAGCCTCTCCCGCCATCCTCAACTCAAGAATTTGCAGCCTGGTGCAGCTAATGACAGGTGAATAAAACGCTTCTTATCATATTTTGGCATGTAATTGCCCAAGTCATGTCCAGCTGGTTAAAAATTGGTTTGAGATCAACTCGTTAGGTAAACAAATCAATTTGAAACAAATTTTGAAATCGGTTAATTTCTGAGTCTGGCTTGGACTCGCTTGATTTGTTTAAAACTTGTTTGACATTAGCTCAAAAATAAATATATAAAGCTTGAAACATATTTTTTAAGCTAGTTAAGTTTTTAAACTATATTTGAACTGATTACTTAGCTAGATCCGCTTGTTTACAATCATAGTTGAATTGTGTGTGGTTTTACTCTCTTAATACATAGATTTTCCTTCCCAACCAGTACATGGATGGACAAAATTTTGCAAGATTTGTTGGTAGAGCTCACTCCTCAAAAGTCTTATTCATGAATTTGTTTTCAGTGTCCAATTATGTGTTTGGCATACACCTTTTGCAGCTTTATATTCCTTCTCAAGTACACCATTGGTTTATGTTTGTAGAACTTCCAAATGACGAAAAAATATGTATGTTAACATGGACTGATTGGTTGTTTCTTTTCCCTATTTCTATTATGATAACACAGGCTTTTTCTGAACAAAGAGAATGTGGGGGAGAGAAGTCAAGCTGCAACAGACCTATGCATGTTATCTCCTGCAATTGGCCTAAAAGAGAACCAATATTGCATTCCAAAGCAGCAGCAGAACCCATATGGTGAATCCTCCCGATCTGAATTTGGACTCGTTTGTTCCGACTCCTTGCTTAACCCTTTGCATAAAAACTCTTCCCACATCAGCTGCAGAAACTATGGTTCTTCCCAAGACCTCAATGATCGTGAAAGCGGCTCACAACATTCAGTAGTTTGTCAATTCATGGACGACTGGCCTAAAAACCACACTGATCATCATCATCGCTCTGCCGTTTCATGGCCCAATGTCGATCTACAGGCAGACAGGACCCAACTATCAATTTCAATCCCTGTGGCTGCCTCCTCTGATCCCTCTAATGAAAAACTTGCTCTCTCACCACTGAGATTGTCCAGAGAGCTTGAGATGGGTTTGGGAGTGGGCAGTGTAGTGAGTGAACCAAACCAAAGGCAAGTGAATTGGATACCTATATCGTGGGAAAATTCACTGGGTGGACCTCTTGGAGAGGTATTGCATAGCACTAACAACAGCAGTGGAGGTGATTGTAAGAGCTCATCGGCTCTTAACCTTATGACCGGAGGCTGGGACACCAACCCTAGCGCCCAGTTAGCATCATCTCCTACAGGAGTCCTGCAGAAGATGACATTTCGGTCACTTTCTAACAGCAGTGCTGGGAGTAGTCCGAGAGCAGATAACCACAAAACCCATGAAGGGAATTCATCCTTGTTGCCAGCATCATAATCATTTGACCTCCAACTAGGAAGATGATAATGGAAGGAGGAAGAGTTTTTTTTTTTTTTTTTTTTTTTTTTTTTTTTTTTTTTTTTTTTTTTAGAGAGAGAGAGAGAATTTGTTTAGTTCTGTAATGTGTTTAATTTATGGATAATGGATTTGCTTAGTGGTAAAACATGACTTTGTAAAACTCTTCAATTGCTATTTTAGGTAATCAATTAATGTTGTATTGTTGTGGATGATGATGATGACGTCTCTCAAGGTTTTGTTTGGTTTTTTCATGTGCACATGTGATGTTGGTAGATTGATTTTATAGGGAATTGCTTCTAAGTAGGTTGGAGGCATGTTGGTCGTTGGGTGGTTGTCAAGATGTTAAATGTGGGTGTGTAGTTTCAAGGCACCCAACAGCTCTAACAACATGTGCAGTAATCCGTCCCCCAAGATCTTGGTCCCAGTCTAAAGGTCCTTTCACATAGCAAATTAAGGACTTTGAATATAGGGTGGGATAGATGGACACATAATTTTGGGGCCTGGATCCCATGCTATTGTTATCCAACAATAAAAGTAAGAGTTTCTTTCAAGTTGGCCTTTCAATTTGTGAGAGCATTTGGGTTTTACAGACCCATTTTTTGATCGATTTCGGTGATTCAAATAGTTCATTTTTTAAGATTTATTGAGAGGAATATTTTTACAAAAAAACAAAATGATCAGACATCGATAGCTATATATTTGAATCAAATTTTTATTACAAAAACTGAATAGCTATTCTTAAGATTATATTTGTCTTCCGTTTTTTTAAAACAAATATTAGTCAAACATATAATTACTGATGTCCAATTATCTTGATTTTTTACATAAATATTCTACTTAACGAGTCTTAAAAAATGAACCAATTTAGATCACCAAAATCGGTCCCAAAATGAGCGTATCAAACCCAAACGCTCTCTCAAATTGAGATGACAACTTAGAAAACCCTAAAACTAAGCACACATGCAAAATGAAGAATGAAACACAAATATTCCACAACACACCTTTTGTGAGATATCTTTGTTTTATTTTGTATTTTGTATCTATGCACCTACAGCACTGCTGGCTATCTAATATTGTTGATATATTTTGAACCACAAGTACTGTTATCTAATGTTGTAAAATAATCGAGATTAAACATATTCAATTTTGATGACATGAACATAAAAAATAAACAAAATAGAAGATTCCTACTGTGAGTTGTGAGTACATTCTTCTCTCTTTGAGAGAGGAAGAGAACAAGAGGCGAAATGAAGAGAGCAGAAAGTTGCCCAACCTTATGGAAATCCAAGAGCCACTAGCTTTGGGTGCACCCAAATGGATATGGGTTGTGGGACAATGACCCAGCCATATTCAAACACAAGCTTAACAAAGTTCCATGACCCATGGACCTAGACCTGGTTCGGTCCAGTCTAGGTGCCATTGGGGTTGCCCAACCATATGGAAATCCAAGAGCCACTAGTTCTGGGTGCACCAAAATGGATATGGGTTGTGGGCCAATGACCCGGCCCAAGCCCAAACACATGCTTAACAAAGTTCCATGACCCATGTAGATAAACGTGGTCCGGTCTAGTCTGGGCAACAATGGGGAGTGTGTGATAATTTTTAATAACAAATTTGGTCCATAGTCTTGGCACAATTCCATCCACCACTTATTCATATCTCACTTCCTTCAAAAAATTTAGATGCCCAAAGGTCCGAAACCCTTACAAAACTTTAGGATATAAATACTCATCAATGTATTCAACTTTCGCCAATGTGGGATAAGTGAATTTTCCCCTTCCCAAAACCTTTACCATTATGCCCACTTTATGAGACAATGTGTATTCAATTTTTAATGGTTTTATCCCATTTTTTGTGTAGTGCAACCCACTCAGACTTACCTCAATTGATAGTTGGATCCTACTTTAATTTCGTATTAAAGTAGTCGAAAAACTGTAATTTTCCAACAACTAGAGTTACACAAAATACCTACAAAACTCGATTATCGAACCAATTTAACATCTATGGGTTGAGTTGAGATGGTTTTGGCTTTTCATTATATTGGTTCAATTTTTTATCTTAAAATCAGCCTGATAAAATAGAATTGAAACTCGGTTTAGACATGACCCTATATATAATATAAAAATTTTATTTATATTCACATGTCTTTATATAATTGGTCTAATTGGTTTGTTGAAAGGGGAAAAAAAAATGGTCTTCATACCAAAGTTTTTGTTAAGCAGAATTTATTTTCGTCAAGATTCTTCTGACCCATCTGTGGAGGATCTCTTTATGTCCCCTGAAGGTTCTGTGCATGGGGGTTTGGAGGCTCCAATGACTGATATCACTCAAGGCCAAACTCTACCTCATTCAGAACTTGGTGTGATCCATCTTCACCACTGCCACATCCAACTTCCAGCTCATTATCACATAATCTTCTCAGCAAAGGAATCTCTCTTTTGAAACAAGCTCTACCTAGACTACATTTTGTTACCTGTGACATTCACCCTTTTGTTATAGCCAAGGAGTCTACTGAAAGTTCGCATATGCCTTCTTGCTTGACAATGTCTGAACCCACTCCAACTATCCATCCTACTATGATAAATTATACCCAACCTTTTTCTTCCTCAGACTCTTGTCAAGAAGAAACTTCATTATTGTTGGGTCAAACCTTGTTTAATCCATGAAGTACCCACACCAGTCTTATTGAAGCCCAACCCCTTGTCATCATGGGCCCAAATGTTTCGGCCCAAAATACTGAGTCCCTTGGTCAAACACATTGCAACCAGTAGTACCCAGTTACTTTATCCAGTGTTTTTTCTAGTGATTTGTGTTTCCCATTGTATTGCCCCTGATTTTACAAACTGTATTGCTTACGAGGGAGAAGAAGAGCCACATTCTTTGCCAATTGATGAACCAACTCTCCAACCTATCTTGGCTCCAATACCTCGTCAGTCTAGCTCAACAGCTCCATCATCATCAATGATCACTACGAAGAAACGCTCCCCTGATTTAGAGCCAGAACTTTCCAGTGGTGGTAAGAGACCTAGACTCATTCCCTATTCTCAAATGGATTCTCCTCTATGTATTTTAGATCTTTGCGATTTTCCCTTTTGTTTTGATTCTGGTTCCTTGTCTTTCTCTTTGTTTCCTTAGCCCTTGTCTTGGTTCCCTTCTTCTTTTCTTATCCCTTTTGAATCCAACTAGGGTTTCGGTGGTTGTCCCATAACAACCCCACTTAACCCAATGTAAACTGTAAGCTGGAACTGTAGGGGTTTGGGTCAGCCCTTGGCAGTTCGAGCTACATTTAAACTGATCCTCTTTCATGCTACTAATCTAATATTTCTTATGGAAACAAAACCTAATTTGATTTCTGTACAACCTAAGTTTTCTAAATCTGGATTTTTTAATTGTTTTGGAGTTGATCCCATTGGGCTTAGTGGAGGTTTTTGGGTAGGTTGGAAGTCTTATCCCAAACTCTCTTGTCTTGTGTCCTCTCCCAATTTTATTCTTGCTAAAATCTTAGATGAAGTAGGTTTCTCTTGGCATATTGGTTTTGTGTATGGTCATCTGAATTTGGTAGATAGACCCAAGTTTGGTCTTTTATCTCCTCTCATATCTAGAGTTTTTCCAGTCCTTTACTCTTGTGTGGGAACTTTAACCAAGTCCTCTTATATGAGGATAAATTGGGGGGGGGGGGGCTAATGCCTTTTGTGTTCCAGGAAGCTTCTTTTTCTTTTGGATAATTGTGGCCTTTTGGAACTTAAAAATTGTGGCTCTTGGTTTACTTGGACTAACAACAAAGATGGTGAGGCATGCACTTTTGAAAGGCTTGATAGGGCTTGGCGTAATCAAAGCTTGGTTAGGTTTATTTTCTAGAGCCTTTATGGCCAATCATGGTATTTTTCGGTCTGACCATGCTCCCATCTCAATTAATACGAGACCACCTTTGTATAGTTTCCCTAGACCTCTTTATTTTGAAGCTTGGTGGCTTCACCACTCTTCCTCCTTTGAAATCATCCAATTCATTTGGTCTCTACCTATTCATGGTTCTCCCCTATTTCGTGTCGTTCAATAGCTTAAAATCATAAATAATGTTCTCTCTAAATGGGGTAAAGATATGAATGTTTCATTCTCTTCTCAAATTGAATTGGTTCAATCTAAGCTTTCTTGTGTTCAAAATAATCTTTCTGCTTCCTTCCTTGCATTTGAAAAATCTCTTACAGCTAAGTTGGATTTTCTTTGGAATTGTGAAGAAACTTTTTGGGCTCAACGGGCTAAAGTCCATTGGTTAGCTTTGGGGGATAAAAACATGACATTTTTTCATTCAATGATAAGATTAAGGAGGTCTAAAAATCACATTTGACATATAAAGTCTCTTTCTGGCTTTGTCATTCATGATGAAAAGGAAATCAAAAATACTTTCTTCGACTATTTCCAAGATTTCTACTTTTCTAGTAAGGATCCCTCTGATCAACAGTTTCCTACCATAAATGTCCAGTCATCTTTATCTCCTGCCCAAATTGATTTTCTAAACAAACCTTTTTCAGCTTGTGAGATAAAGGATGTTGTTTTTCAAATAGGTCTTCTCAAAGCACTTGGTCCTGATGGCACACCACCCATCTTTTTTCAAAAATGTTGGCACATGGTTTCTGTCCCCATTACTTTTGCAGTGCTCTCTTTTCTCAATTCTGGGCATATGTGTCACGCCCCAAAATTTGGACAATTAAATATTAAATTAGAACTAAACCCCAATTAATATTCCATCATCCAAATTTTAGGGCGTGACAGTTTGGTATCAAAGCTCTAGGTTACCCTAGACTTGTGAGAGTTTAGGTGATCCTCGGATTGTGGAAACATGGGTTAGCTGGTTTAGGTTGGTGGTTGAATTTATTCTAAGTATTCATGAATGAATTTTTGTGTGTTTAACTTGAAGGTAATGGCGGGAAGATATAATTTGAGAAGCGTTGAGCCTAATGGCATCGGGGAAGAAACATCTGCTAACACAGCAGCAGCAGCGACTGCTACCGAGGCAACCAATACGGTGCAGGTTAATGTGAGGGAGATGATGGTTCAGTTACTTCAGGTTGTTTAGAACAATAATCAAGGCCAGCAGGGAGATCCCTTTGTGAAGAGAAACAAAGACTTTCGTTATTTGGGAGGTCAGAAATTCTCTGGAGATAGAGGACCCATTGTGGCTGATGCTTGGCTAAAAAAATGTGAGATGGTGTTTGGTCGTATGCAGCTCACCGAGGTCCAAAAATAGGAGCTGGCGACACATCAGCTTGAGGGAGCAGCCCTATTTTGGTGGAACTCGTGGAAGAAGGGTCTAGATTTAACAACTTTGACTTGGGCAGATTTCAAGACTCGTTTTGACCAGAAGTTTGTTCCTGCTGCTATTCGGTCTCAGCTAAGTGATGAATTTTTGAAGCTGACTCAAGAAGGTAGAACAATAATCGAGTATGTTACCAAGTTTAATGAGTTGTCTCGATATGCCCCTTACTTGGTTGACACGCAAGAGAAGAAAAATGTGAAGTTTATTAAGGGATTGAATCATTACCTGTCTAAGTCCCTTATTTCCTTTGATGCTAAACTGTTTGACAGAGTTCTTGACTTGGCACTGAAGTATAAGGAAAAAGATAAGCAGTTTAAAGAAGGGAAGGCCAAGGTCGGAGAGACTTCCAAAGGGAGTCACTTCTAGTATCGGGATGGGAATAGGTACCGACCCTATGATCAAAAGCATAGGGGTAAGCAATTTCAGAGGCCATAGCAACAAGGTAATTAGGGAAATTTCAGACCTTAGGGTAATTTCCGGCCTCAGGGCAATTTCTAGCCCTAGGGGCACTATTATCAGAGACAGGGTGGTCCGCGCCCACAAGGTTATCAAGGACAGCGGCACCAAATGCAACAGTTGGGTTATCGTCCTCCCGTACCTTAGTTAGAGGGGGCCCCACCTATCCGACCAGTAGCACCTCAACCGAGCAATAAGAAGTGTTTTGGGTGTCAGCAGTTGGGGCATGTAATCAAGGATTGCCCTCAGAGATAGCAGGCGCGACAGGGTCAGGCAGCTCCAACTAGGGCATTTGTAGTGATCCCAGGAACTGACAAAGTGCAAGGTACTTTTAATCTTTTCCAAGAACCCATTAGAGTACTTTTTGATACTGATGCGTCTCATTCTTTTATATCTAGATAGTTTGTAGAAAGAAAACATATTGTAACTGCCTCCTTATCTAGACCTATTCGCGTTGAGAGCCCTTTAGGAGGGGCAATTACTCTTTATGAGATGTGTAAAGATTTTGAGATTGAGTTTGCGGGTGGTCTTGTTTGCGGACCTAATTATGTTAGGGTTTGAGGGGTTTACAATTATTTTGGGTATGGATTGGCCACGAAAAGATTTTGTGACTCTACATTGTGCTGGAAGGACTGTAAATATAGATATTCCTGGCATGCCACGGCTTATCCACACTTCTAGCGATGGAGAAGAGTCGGTGGTGACGAGTTTTTTGTACTCGGTATAAATCCCTAAGAAGGATATTTGTGAGGCAGATGTGGTGCGTGAGTTTGAGGATGTATTTCAGGGGATACCTGGACCTCCACCTCGATGGATAGTAGAATTTCGCATTGACCTAGTGCCAGGAACTGCACCAATTTCTAAGGCGACATAGAGAATGGTGCCTAAAGAGCTTGTGGAGATGAAGAAGCAGCTAGAAGAGATGCTTCAGAAAGGCTTCATACGTTCAAGTAACTCCCTGTGGGGAGCACCTACGATCTTTGTCTCCAAGAAAGATAGCACTCTCCATATGTGCATAGATTAGAGAGAGCTGAACAAGGTGACTATCAAGAACAAGTATCTGTTGCCTAGAATTGATGACTTGTTTGATCAGTTGAAGGGAGTAGCCATGTTCTCTCAGTTTGATCTCAGAACGGGTTACCATCAGATGGGTGTATAAGAGGAAAGTATACCGCTTACTGCTTTTCGGACACGGTATGGGTTGTACGAATTTCCTGTAATACCTTTTGGTTTGACCAATGCTCCTGTCTATTTCATGGACTTCATGAATATAATTTGTCAACCATATCTAGATAAGTTTGTGATTATCTTCATAGATGATATCCTGGTGTATTCTAAGAATGAGGAGGAACACAGAGAACACTTGAAAGTTGTATTGTAGGCTTTGAGGAAGCAACAGTTATACTCTAAGTTCAGTAAGTGTCACTTTTGGGAGAAAGAAGTTCGATTTTTGGGGCATGTTGTATCCAATCAAGGGATAGCGGTAGATCCTGAGAAAGTTGTTGCGGTCAAAGAATGGAAGCAGCCCACGAACCCTACAGGGGTGAGAAGTTTTTTAGGACTAGCTGGTTATTACAGAAGATTTATAGAGAAGTTTTCCACTATTGTAACACCCATGACCAAGTTGACCTGCAAGAATGTGAAGTTCTTATGGATAGATGATTGTGAGAAAGCTTTCCAGGAATTAAAGCAGCGGTTAACTACAGCTCCGATGTTAACTATACTAGTACAAAGGGAAAAGTTAGTAGTGTTTACTGATTCAAGTGGAACTGGGTTGGGATGTGTGTTGATGCAGCATCAGAAGGTTGTATCTTATGCTTCTCGACAGTTAAAACCTCATGAGAGACGATACGCTACTCATGGCTTAGAGTTGGCAGCAGTTGTTTTTGCGTTGAAAGTGTGGCGACACTACTTGTTTGGGGAGCACTTTGAGTTGTACACAGATCACAATAGCCTCAAATATTGAATTCGTCCGTAGTTATGATTTCGAGATCCTTTACCATCCAGGGAAAGGAAATGTGGTCGCTGATGCACTTAGTTGACAACATGGGATTATAGCTTCTTTGATGATTCAGGAATGGAAGTCCTTAGAGTTAATTTCGATGCATGATGTTCAACCAATGGAGGGTGCTGAGAAGGCATACAATGGTAGTTTGACCATGCAGCCAATTTTACTGGGTAAAGTTCGTCAGATGCAGAATTTAGATGGGTTTCTCGTCAGCAAGCTCGATGATCTTTTAGTGGATTTGATTGATGATTGTCCTACTGATTGGTCTGTGGATTCAGATGGGAGATTGCGATTCAAGGGCAGGTTGTGTGTACCTAACATTGTTGAATTGAGAAAAGAGATTATGGATGATGCCCATAGGTCCCGATATACCATCCACCCTGGTGGGACTAAGATGTATCATGACCTGAAGAGGACGTTTTGGTGGGAAGGTATGAAGAAAGATGTATGAGAGTATGTTTCTCGATGTTATGTGTGCCAACAGGTTAAGGCAGAACACCAGCGACCGTTTAGACTTTTGCAGCCTCTTGAGATTCCTACTTGGAAATGGGAGTACATCTTTATGGACTTCGTGGATAGATTGCCGCGGTCTAAGCGAGGGAATGAATCTATTTGGGTGATAGTAGATCGACTTACCAAGTCTGCTCATTTTATTCCTATCACTGTTCACCGAACTGCGAATAAACTGGTTAGGTTGTATATTCGGGAGGTGGTGCGACTTCATGGCGCACCAGTTTCTATAGTTTCAAATTGTGATCTGTTGTTTGTAGCAGAGTTTTGGGAGAGTTTTCAGCATGTTTTGGGTGCTAGGTTAGACCTGAGCATGGCTTATCATCCTCAGACAGATAGGCAAACTAAGCGGGTAAATCAGATCTTGGAGGATATTGTAATGACCCCAACCTCCGATTAATGCTAATTCATGATTAATTATGCTTAACAGTAATTTAGAAAGGATTTGGGATTTATTTGCATGTGTATTGCATTATTTATGTGTTTCTATCTGTTTGCCATAAAATGATCTGTTCATGTCTTTGACTTTAAACTGCGAATTGAAAGCCTTATCGGCGCCCGATTCCGAAATTGATTAATGTTTTATGTTAGTTAGATTTTATGTGATTTTATGGTAGGTTTAATTAAAATTTGATTTGGTACAATTAAACTCGATTAAATAATGTTGAGTTATATTATTTGCTTTAATTACTAACTTGCCATTGAGTGGCCATTCCCATACATTTGTTAGGGACTCAATTAGCACATTTTTTACATTATTTCCTCAGTCATTTTTGAGACCAAAAACATAGGAGGGAGAGTGAGGTAAGGAATTGGTATCAACAAGAGATTAACTTGGAGAATTCGAAAGAAGTGAAGGATTTTGCAAAATTGAGCTTGTAGATTTTGAATTCTAGACCCAAGGTAGGAAAATCACCTTCTTGTTTGTGCATTTAAGTTATACCTTGCATGATCCATGGTAAAATTGAAGATTAAAGTCAAGAATTGGTTTAAATGTTGAATTGAGTAGTAATTCATGCATGCATGCATACATTTCCATGTTTTCAGTTTGAATTCTAAGATTTCTTCCATGCATGTATTAATTTCACTCATATTGTGGCCATTTATCTTGTTGTCCATCAAATTATCAAGTTTGATAATGTTTTGGAGGATTTGGTTTCAAGGAGATTCTTGCATGTTACATTCAAGTTTTGTTCTTGAGATTTTATTTGAAATTGTGTTCAATTGACTCACCCTTGGGCTTTGATTTTACAAATTGATCTTTGAAACACCTTATACTATGAGTTTACAAGTGTTTTCCAGAAAATGGGCCCAAGAGGTCGAGTTTTGAGGTGTTGAATACTTGGTTTGAGCTTGGGAGGCAAATCTAGAAATTCCAGAATTTGGCTTCCTCGCTCGAGCAAAAGATTCCATGTTCGAGCGACCATCGTTTGTTCAGAGCTACGCTCAAGCGAAGGAATGGTAGCTCGAGCGTAAATTGCAAGCTCTCAGGTTTTTGGTGCACGCAGATGCACGCTCGAGCGACGAGACCTACGCTCGAGCGAAGAGCTGTGTCTCACGCTCGAGCGAGCATCGAGCGTAAAATTTCAACAACCAATACTTTTGCATTTTTACAGACCGCTCGAGCGAAGGAGTCTACACTCGAGTGACCCCTCTGTTTTGACAAGCTCGCTCGAGCAAAGAAAGCCACGCTCGAGCGAGACCCCTGTTTTTAGCAAGTTTTGAAAAATGTTTTTCAAGGCATCTTTGCATCCTCATTTCATCCCAGGCATTCCTAGGCCATGTTTTAGACCCCATAATGAGGATAGGAAATTAGAAACACACTAAGGGCCAATGAAATATGTTTTGTGCAATTAGATCATGTGTTTCAAGTGTGCATCTGTTATGTGTTATGTAGGTCACGTGCCACGTACCGTTTGACCAAGTTTACTCCGTCTGTCTGTCTCAAGGCCCACTGTGAGTAGTAACTCTGTACAGTTATGTTTAACCTATGTATTTTCTAACTGGTACGGTATAATCTGTTTTCTGAAATGCTATCTTACGAATGATGAATGAATGTCCAATTTTCTGAAAAGTATTCGTGGCACCCTTAGTTCACGTGGCCCTCGCCCCGGGGTAACAATACCGCGGCCAATCTGCACGTGGCCCTTGCCTGGGGGTAACAATACCATGGCTACTTGCGCGCAAGATATGGACCTTTGTGGTCGTTGGTACCAACTATATATGTGGGTCTCTGGACCAATCTGATCTGATAGCTAATGGGTGTACCACATATGATCTTATGCAAAATCTGAATATGAAAATGTATATGAATCTGTTCTTGTTTTGATGTCTGATTATGCTCTGATTTAAATGATGAATTCTAACTTGTGCTGGACATCATTCATATAACCCCTTTACTCTGTTATTATTCACTGGGCTTTCGGTCACAGTTTATATTATGTATGTAGGTGAGTCGGCACATGACCAGGGCCAGAGTTGACGGCCTTCTGTACTATTTTGTCAGCCAACCTTTGTGCCTCTCTGGGAGGTTCCGATCGAAGTTTAATTCCATGGCTGTTTTTGTATTTCATGCTAGTCTTAGTGTTTGCACTGTATAGTCAGATCTTGAGAAGTTCACTTCTGTAATTATTTTGTAAATATTGGTGTCATTGGCTGGCATGTTTATGTATATATAAATAAGTTTCAAAATGTTCTGTCCCATGTACGTTGTCACAGCTCATTGGACCTTGTCTATTTTGTATTATTACTTCCGCAGCCCCTTATTACTTGATAATTTGTTCAGAGGCCTTTGGTAATCCACGGATTACTGGCTGGTTACGGTGCTAAACCTATAGGGGCAGGTTTGGGTCGTGACAGAGTGGTATCAGAGCACGTGTTCTACCGCACACACAGGTCCATATGAGCTTAGGATGTCCTAGTAAGAGTTAGGGGCATTCCATTTGCATGTGTGAGTGTGTTGTAATGCAACTGAATATGAAAACTGAATGTACATTTAAATCAAATGAATTGATGGAAACAAATAAGATTATGCCTGTGTTTATTATCATTTGATGTCTGTATAGTAAGATGGAGAATGCAAGGGGAAATGGTGAAAGTGAATCTTCAGAGGCTCGCATGGGCCGAATGGAACAGATGTTAGCAGCATTGACTGAAACCTTGACACAACAACAGAGACAACAACCTTTGCCCCCTCCGCCTCCACCAGCACAAGTCGAGGCAGATAACAATGACATCATCAATCTGACACAGAAATTCATGAAAATGAAACTGCCAACGTTCTATGGTGGAATTGAACCTTTGAAAATAGAGACGTGGCTACTTGAAATAGAGAAGTTGTATGAAGTGTTCCCTTGTACCGAAACTCAGAAAGTCCTCCTAGCCACCTACACTTTGAAAGATAAAGCTCGCAGGTGGTGGTTACTGATCCGAAAAGGCAATGGAAATATGACATGGGCACAGTTTAATGCTATATTCTACGACAAGTACTTTTACCAATGTTTCAGGGATCGGAAAGTGTCAGAATTCCAAGAACTTAAATAGGGAAGAATGGTTGTAGCAGAGTATGAAGCTAAATTCACCGAACTGGCACGGTTTGCTCCACATATGGTGGATACTAATTACAAGAAAGCACGGAAGTTTGAGGGAGGGATGGACCTGGAAATATTTGACCGAGTGGGTGTCCTAAAATTACCTACTTATGTGGAGGTACTTGACAGGGCATTGATGGAAGAAGCCACGATAGCAGCTAAGAAACAAACTACAACACCAACAACAGAATGGAGAGGAAAGAGGACTGGATTCAGTTTCAAGAAAGGCCGGTCGTTTTCGAAAAGGCAATATATAGGATCCTCTGGCAGCTCTAGCCAAAGTAGCCGTATACAGCCCATTTTTGACCGACCTTAAGACTCAAACGTCATCGATTGAGCGCTCGGTGATGGTGCATGTCGTGCTCGTTCTGAGGTTTCGGAGTTTCGGCTAAGAGCCTTACCCCCGAACCTCGGGACCCTTTTGTGCTTTGCCTCGTTTTGCGAATCAAGTCTTGTTTTCTCTTCCCAAAGGGAGGGAGAGGTCTCGTAGACCATCTCTTAGTGGCCGTAGGCTACTTTTTGTGGTTGTAGAGCACTGTTCTCGTTTGGAGACTAGTTTCCGATTTTCGGAGCTGTCGGCTATGTGCCTCGGTTCGGGACTGCTTAACTTTCTCCGTTTGCTCCGATTTTTGGCACACACCTTGTTTCCTCTCTCTAGAGGGACACTGTGGCTCGGGAGATCACCTTTGTGGTCGCACGCCACTTTCGATGCTTAATAGTCAGTTTTTGGGGCACCCGGCTACGCGCTTCGGCCCCCGAACCCTTGTTTTGCATCCGTCTTGGTTCATTTTTGGCATGGACCCTATTTTCATTTTCTGAAAGGTGGTGCAAGGGTGGGAGACCACCTTTTCTCCTTGGAGACCACTTTTCTCCCGCCGGCCAGTTTTTTTGTCAGGTAACTGGTCTCCCTCATTTTTGGGCCATAATTGCTGGTCTCCCACCACACCACTAGCTTGCATTCAGCTGGGAGACCACCAAATGGGGCTACCGACCACCTTTTGTTGAGTTGACCCTTTTGAACTGGCTGGCCGACCACCTAAACTGGCTAGCCGACCACCTGAACTGGTCGGCCCCTTTCCTTCTGTCTTGTCTCAGTGAGTTGATTTCAGCTGTGCCAGCTGGGAGGCACAGACTGGATCCTCTATACGTGTATGGAGGATTTTCCACCTTGGTTTGAAGCTTCTTGGAGAAGCTTTAGTCCCTCTTGTCTATAAAGGAAGGCCTCATCTTCCTTTGCAAGGGTTCAAAATTTGGTTGGAGCATATACCATATCTCTCCCCTTGTCTCTATATTTTAGCCTCCAAAAGAGCCTTGATCTTGGGCCTTTACACACTACCTCACAGCCACACACTTCCACCATCACTCTAAGGTTCTTGGAGCTTGTTTTCAGAGGCTAAGGAGTTGCCTTTTTTGGTCCAGAAGCTGCTGGAGTTCTTGGCTACAAGGGTAACACACCATATCCCTCTTTTTGGCTTTATTTTGCTCCATCTCTTAGCCATACTTGCAAGCATTTTTGAGCTTAGGTGTAAACTAAAAAAGTCTTATTTTGAGGCCCTTAACATGTTTGTTTAAGATCATTTTTCTGTTGGGGGTCATCTACCCCCTTGCATGTTTCATTTCACCTTGTTTTGAGCCATGTCTTAGAGCATTTGTGTTGGCCTTTGTTTGACCTTTTAGCCACTGAAATCCAGTGGATTTTCAGTGGCTAGCATGCTATTTTGAGTGCCAAAATCAGAGAGGGGTGACCCTCTCACCCCTTGTCTTGTTTACTAGCATATTTGGCCTAACAAAGGAGCCCTTATTTGCATGTTTCCAAGCCATGTTTCAGGCCATTTTTGGTGGGTTTTAGGACCTGCATAGGCTCTTTCCAGAGCCCATTTTTCCATTTTGGGTGTCCATCTTGCATGTGTAGAACAACCCTCTTTATTGCCTATCAAAGGAGCCTATCATTCTTGCATGCATAGACCATGTTTTAATGGATTTTTTGGGCTTTATTTGGCATGTCATACCTCTGAATTTTGCTGGTTTGGTGGCCTCTTGATTGCCTCACATGCTGTAGTGCAAATCCTCTTTACTAGCTTACATTGCATGCTATTTTGGCCTTTGATCCTAGCACTTTTTGGCCATGCCTTAAACAGATTTTATGCATGTTTTGGACTACCTTAGCTCTGTTTTTATGCCATATGGTTGAATGATGCTTGCTATGCATGGTTGTAGTTCAATACCCTTGCCTAGCTTTGAGTTTTGGAGCCAATTGCATGCTTATGTTGAAGTATTTCCATGTTTTGGGGCCATTGTGCATCATATTTCAAAGCTTACATGTATGCCATATTTTCATGTTTTCCACTCTTTAAATGCGTTTGAGAGTTATGTATAAATATCTCATTTTTGGACCATTGCATGAGATTCATTTCTATGCATTTTGAGCCATCATTTTAGACCATTTTCCCACTATCTTGGACATGCCTAGGGTTTTTTTGGGGCTGGTTTTGCCATTTGTGCATTGCTTTGTGTTCCCCTAGTGTAATGCGCTTCACTAGTTTCAGTATCCGGGCCATCTAGCATGCATTGTGTGAGGTGTGTGCATGATTCGGGACCATCTTGCATGTCATTTCAGAGCTGGAATATATGCCATTATACTCCATGTTTAGTCCTTTCAATGCATGTGCAAAGTTGTGTTTTTGTGCCTTAGGCTTGGAGCCCCCGCATTGTGTATGCTTGTGTGTTCTAGAGGCCTTAATTTCATCATGTTTGGCCACTGATTTGAGTGTGGCTGAGGCCCATTCATTTTAGTTTAAGTCTATCTTGCATTGTGTATGCCATATAGTCCATGTTGTTGCATGATTGACCATTGCATTGTGTATGCCTTGATCATTTCATTGTTAGTCTCCGTGTGTGTACTGTGTATGCCATATAGTTCATGCGCATTGAGTATGCCATTCTTAGTTCATAGCATTGTGTATGCTAGTAGCATGTTTGCATATCATCATTCGCATGTTTGCATCATTTAGTGGCATTATGTTTAGGTTGCATGTTAAAGTTGCATTCATGCATGCCATGTGTATTGCATAGTGTTTGGAGTAGGGTTTAGTCCAAACACGGGAAACGAGGGACGTTTCGTACTCAAAGTGACGAAACGTGCTTCGATTCCTGGTCGCCGACACTCTTGATTACCCATGATGGAGTTTAGGCCTTATTGTGTTCATTTGTGCATCCATTTGACATTGAGTCATACAATTTGACTCCTCGGCCATCATGTATCAATATGCGTGATTGGTGGCACGAGGATCGAGGACTACACTCCTTAGAGCTTATGCAATAACGGGGAGAGTGGTCGTGCACACATATGTTGAAAATACTTTGCCATGCCCCTCTCTTGCTCTCTGTGTAGCAAACCAGGAATCAGCAGCAGCAACTGGTCGGCCGACCAGATTAAGTGGTAGGCCGACCACTTTTTCTAGTTTTTACCACAAAAAGTGGTCGGCAGGTGGTCTCCATTGACAAAAACTGGTCGGCAGCCCTCCCTTAGTTTCCCTCGGTGAACTTTCAGCCTTCTGGAGCTTTTTGTAGTGTTCTGAGACCAGTTGCAAACAGAGGCAAGTTGGGGCATCGCGATGGATTTCCGAGCGAGGCGATTCGAGCATGTATGCATCCTTCATCATCCAAGGCAGAGCTGAGGTAGTCCGTTTCATGTAGTTTGCATGATCGTTTAATTGCTTACTTAGTTAATTTGTTAATTAGTTAGTGTTATGTAATAATTAGCTGTAGCTTGTTATTCATTCTGCTGTGTAATAACTAGTTTAATTAGATTAGCTTAGATTAGCTAGTTGGTTCTGTATTATTCATTCGCACTCTCCTTCGAGAGGGCAATGTTGTAAATAAGTCTGCATGTGTGTGATGCATGTCTTCCAACCCCACGTCTTTCTCCCTTTTATTTACCAGCTTACGATGGTTAGTTTTAGGGCATGTTTCAATTAGCATCCTTATGCTTCACATGTTTGCATTCATTCATCTGTCTTGCATGCACCAGGCTCGGCACATCATACTAATTGCATTGTATTTCAATTCCAAGTTGAATACATGTTATCTGCAGCATCTCATATGCCATCTTAGAATAGCCGAGCCTATCTTAGTTGCATTTCGCATGTGTTGCATTAGCCATCTTAACATGAACTAGGATCATGCATTGATTACTAACTAGTTTCTATTTTGGCTTGGAGTACTCGATAAGTGTTTATGCTTTAGCATCCTTGCATGTGTGTGAGTGACAGCCATAATAGCATGCTTGCCATGAGGCTAACTACTTATGTGATATACCTGCCTGAATGCCTGTGGGTGAAGGTTGGATTATTTAAATTGGAACAATTCATCGATTACGAGTTTTAAGCCCACTTGAGGGTGGCAAAATCCGCATTTTAGCCTACTTGCGAGTAGCAAACCGCTTTAAAAAACAAACATGAGATGTTTTGTTCCAACTTAGACCATCCAGTCTATACTTGTATGCTGTGCGCATCACATAGTAATTCTAGGCTAATAAACTGGAATAAGAACACGTGTTTTCAAAAACTCGATATCATGTTTAGTAGTGGCCGATCTTTGATCGAGCGAGCGGGGCTGCTCATGAAATGACCTTCCCCAATCGTACCCAAGTTCTAGAGCCGAGGCAACTTTGGTGATGACGGACACGTGGCCTTAGGCATGAGTCAGGGTTTCCTAAATTATCCCAAAACAAAATATTTAGGTGGCGACTCTGTATCTGGCAAAGCAGTCCATGTTTAGAACTTCTTTCTAAAAATCTGTTTTTCAAAACGATTTGCCAGATTTGGACTCTTTGGTGATTTATCGGTCTCGCATTGCGCTTTGTGGGATTAGATTCAGAACCGCGACATTTGAGTCCAAACTGTAGTAAGTGCCCAATAAACAAAACGGGATTCCCTCCTGGGACGCTCGGGGATGTCTATAGTAGCGGATCTACTCCAAACTGCCCCAACTGTGGAAAGAAGCACAGGGGTGCCTGTTATCGAGCATCAGGTGCGTGTTTTTGTTGTGGCAAGACTGGCCACATAGTGAGGGATTGCCCGATGAGATCCAATAAGGTTAACCGTCCTAAGACAAGTTCCACCGGGTCTGTTTCCGCAGCAAGACCAAATGCAAGGGCCGATGTTAGAGAGAATGCAAACAATGAAACATTAAGGCAAGGGAGAGTGTTCGCCTTAGTACCTGGTGACGTATCCAACACCTATACTGTGGTGTCAGGTACACTCTCTGTATGTTCTCAAAATGCATGTGTACTAATAGATTCTGGTTCTACACATTCCTTTGTATTGCATGCTTTTTCTCGAAAATTGACTAGACCACTAGAACAAATGACATATGTGTTATCTCTATCCACACCGTCTCGCGATTCTATGATGTGTACTCATGTTTATCCGGCGTGTGATATTATGATTGGTGATATGGTGTTATAAGTGGATTTATTACCCTTAGATATTAGTCATTTTGATTGTATTTTGGGGATGGACTGGTTGACTAAATACTGTGCTACCATTGACTGTGCAAATAAAACTGTTGTGTTTAGACCATCGGGAACGCCTGAATTTACTTTTATTGGGAATGGGGTAGTTCCTCCCCTGTATTTGATTTCAGCTATGAAAGCTGTAAAACTCCTTAGGAAGGGATGTAGGGGTTACCTGTGTTGTGTACTGACTGCACCATCTAACAGTACTACTGTAGAAACAATCCCTGTTGTTTGTGACTTTCCTGATGTGTTTCTGACTGACTTACCTGGGGACTTAGTTGATAGGGAGATTGAATTCACTGTTGAAGTGTTTCCGGGGACACAACCTATTTCCAAGACTCCCTATAGAATGTCTACCTTTGAATTGAGAGAATTGAAAACCCAACTGCAGGAACTGTTAGATAAGAAATTTATCCATCCGAGTACTTCACCTTGGGGTGCTCGAGTTTTGTATGTCAAAAAGAAGGATGGATCTTTGAGATTGTGTATAGACTACCAGAAACTGAATAAAGTGACTATCAAGAACAAATACCCTTTGCCCCGAATAGATGACTTGTTTGATCAACTTCAGGGTGCCCAAGTGTTTTCCAAAATTGACCTCAGGTCTGGGTATCATCAATTAAAGGTTAGAGCTGAGGACGTAGAGAAAACTGCATTCCGAACTAGATGTGGACATTATGAATTTTTAGTAATGTTGTTTGGGATGACCAATGCACCTGCAGCCTTCATGGATCTTATGAATAGGGTATTTAAATCATATCTGGATGATTTCATTGTTGTATTTATTGATGACATTTTGATTTATTCTAAAGACAGGGAAGAACATGAGAACCATTTGAGAACCACCTTGCAGATTTTGAGAGAAAAGAAATTGTATGCTAAATTGTCCAAGTGTGAATTCTGGCTTGACAGTGTGGCATTTTTGGGACATTTAATCAACAAGGATGGAGTTTCTGTCGACCCTCAGAAAATTGAAGCCGTCGTGGATTGGCCTAGACTGACAAATGTGACAGAAGTCCGAAGTTTTCTGGGACTTGCAGGTTACTACAGGAAGACTTTTCTAAGCTTGCCCTACCATTGACTTAATTAACTCAGAAAAATGTGCCATTTGACTGGAGTGAACAAAGAGAGGCAGCTTTCCAAGAGTTGAAAACCAGGTTAGTGACTGCACCAATCTTAACTTTGCCTAATGGTACTGATGGGTTTCAAATGTACAGTGATGCTTTCTATAAAGGCTTGGGGTGTGTACTAATGCAAAACGGAAGGGTGATTGCCTATGCTTCTAGACAACTTCGACCTCATGACAAGAATTACCCAACACATGATCTTGAGTTTGCAGCTGTGGTGTTCGCTTTGAAAATCTGGCATCACTATTTGTATTAGGTAACTTGCGAGGTGTATACAGACCATAAAAGTTTGAAATATTTCTTCACCCAAAAGGAATTGAACATGAGACAGAGGCGATGGTTAGAACTAATCAAGGATTATGACTTGCAAATTTTGTATCATCTGGGAAAGGCTAATACTGTAGCAGATGCCTTGAGCCGAAAATCCAGTGCAAATTTGTCATGTTTGCTATTCAACCGAAAGGAATTGTTGACGGACCTAGAACAAGATGGACTGTTATCTGCTATTTCTGCTCAACCTGCTATTCTTGATGAGATCAAACAAAAACAATGTGAAGATGAATACTTGAAAAAGATCATAGAGGAATTTGATTCAAAGACAAGGCCAAGATTTGTGTTTGAGAATGATGTGTTGAAATTTCAGAACCGTCTTTGTGTACCCGATTGTGGAGATTTGAGAAAACGTGTTATGATCGAAGCTCACAGTAATAAGTTTGCTATGCATCCGGGGAACACGAAGATGTATCATAATTTGAAGCAGAATTTTTGGTGGCCTGGAATGAAAAAGAGTATTGTGGACTTTGTGGCTAGATGTCTACATTGCCAACTAGTTAAAGCTGAGCATCAACGACCCGCTGGTTTGCTACAACCATTCCCAATACCGGAATGGAAATGGAAGCACATTACCATGGACTTCATTGTGGGATTGCCTCGTTCTTCTCGAGGTATGGACTCTATCTGGGTTATAGTTGACCGTTTAACTAAGTCTGTCCATTTTCTTCCTATCAAAACTATTTATAATGCTGATAAATTGGCCAATATCTATATGACTGAAATTGTGAGATTGCATGGAGTGCCAGTATCTATTGTGTCTGACAGGGACTCAAAGTTTGTATCGAGATTTTGGCAGAGTTTGCAACAGGCTTTGGGGACTGAATTGAGACTGAGCAGTGCCTATCGCCCACAGACAGATGGCCAAACTGAACGAACGAACCAAACTCTGGAGGATATGCTAAGAATGTGTGTGTTAGACTTCCAAGGGAATTGGGAGACCTACTTACCATTAGCCGAATTTGTGTACAACAACAGTTACCATTCAAGCATTGGAATGGCTCCTTACGAAGCTTTGTATGGAAGACAGTGTCGATCTCCGCTATGTTGGGCTGAAGTAGGTGATAGACCTTTGTTGGGACCGGAACTTGTGCAAGAAACAACCGAGAAAGTGAAACTGATCCAGCAACACCTGAAAACTGCACAGAGCCGGCAGAAAAGCTATGCTGATGTTCGAAGAAGAGATAGGGAATATGAAGTTGGGGACCATGTGTTTATAAAGGTGACCCCGATGAAGGGTCAAACTCGGTTTGGTGTTAAAGGAAAATTGGCGCCAAGATATGTTGGACCTTATGAAGTCCTCGAAAAGATCAATCCGGTATCGTATCGGGTAGTCTTACCTCCAATAATGGAACATATGCATAACGTCTTTCATGTATCGATGCTTCGAGAATATTTGAGGGATCCACTCCACGTCATCGAACCGACATATGTACTTTTGAAAGATGACTACACTTATGAGGAAAGACCTATCCAGATTGTGAATCGCCGGATCAAAAGGTTGAGAAATAAAGAAATACCGTTGGTAAAAGTTGATTGGCAAAATCACGGGGGAACCTATGCAACTTGGGAAACCGAGGAAGACATGCTGAAGAGATATCCGGAGTTGTTCCCATTGGACCCAATGTTGATTCAGAATGAAAGTAATTCGAGTTTGGAGGACCAAACTCTTTTAAGGGGGGAAGACTGTAATGACCCCGACCTCCGATTAATGCTAATTCATGATTAACTATGCTTAACAGTAATTTAGAAAGGATTTGGGATTTATTTGCATGTGTATTGCATTATTTATGTGTTTCTATCTGTTTGCCATAAAATGATATGTTCATATCTTTGACTTTAAATTGCGAATTGAAAGCCTTATCAGCGCCCGATTCCGAAATTGATTAATGTTTTATGTTAGTTAGATTTTATGTGATTTTATGGTAGGTTTAATTAAAATTTGATTTGGTACAATTAAACTCGATTAAATAATGTTGAGTTATATTATTTGCTTTAATTACTAACTTGCCATTGAGTGGCCATTCCCATACACTTGTTAGGGACTCAATTAGCACATTTTTTACATTATTTCCTCAGTCATTTTTGAGACCAAAAACATAGGAGGGAGAGAGAGTGAGGTAAGGAATTGGTATCAACAAGAGATTAACTTGGAGAATTAGAAAGAAGTGAAGGATTTTGCAAAATTGAGCTTGTAGACTTTGAATTCTAGACCCAAGGTAGGAAAATCACCTTCTTGTTTGTGCATTTAAGTTATGCCTTGCATGATCCATGGTAAAATTGAAGATTAAAGTCAAGAATTGGTTTAAATGTTGAATTGAGTAGTAATTCATGCATGCATGCATACATTTCCATGTTTTGAGTTTGAATTCTAAGTTTTCTTCCATGCATGTATTAATTTCACTCAGATTGTAGCCATTTATCTTGTTGTCCATCAAATTATCAAGTTTGATCATGTTTTGGAGGGTTTGGTTTTAAGGAGATTCTTGCATGTTACATTCAAGTTTTGTTCTTGAGATTTTATTTGAAATTGTGTTCAATTGACTTACCCTTGGGATTTGATTTTACAAATTGATCTTTGAAACACCTTATACTATGAGTTTACAAGTGTTTTCCAGAAAATGGGCCCAAGAGGTCGAGTTTTGAGGTGTTGAATACTTGGTTTGAGCTTGGGAGGCAAATTTGGAAATTCCAGAATTTGGCTTCCTCGCTCGAGCGAAGAATTCCACGCTCGAGCGACCATCGTTTGTTCAGAGCTACACTCGAGCGAAGAAATGGTGGCTCGAGTGTAAATTGCAAGCTCTCAGGTTTTTGGTGCACACAGATGCACGCTTGAGCGACGAGACCAACGCTCGAGCGAAGAGCTGTGCCTCACGCTCGAGCGAGCATCGAACGGGTATCAAGCGTAAAATTTCAACAACCAGTACTTTTGCATTTTTACAGACCGCTCGAGTGAAGGAGTCTACGCTCGAGCGACCCCTCTGTTTTGACAAGCTCGCTCGAGCAAAGAAAACCACGCTCGAGCGAGACCCCTGTTTTCAGCAAGTTTTGAAAAATATTTTCCAAGGCATCTTTGCATCCTCATTCCATCCTAGGCATTCCTAGGCCGTGTTTTAGACCCCATAATGAGGATAGGAAATTAGAAACACACTAAGGGCCCATGAAATAAGTTTTGTGCAATTAGATCGTGTGTTTCAAGTGTGCATCTGTTATGTGTTATGTAGGTCACGTGCCACGTACTGTTTGACCAAGTTTACTCCGTCTGTCTGTCTCAAGGTCCACTGTGAGTAATAACTCTGTAAAGTTATGTTTAACCTATGTATTTTCTGACTGGTACGGTATAATTTGTTTTCTGAAATGCTATCTTACGAATGATGAATGAATGTCCAATTTTGTGAAAAGTATTTGTGCCACCCTTAGTTCACGTGGCCCTCGCCCGGGGGTAACAATACCGCAACCAATCTGCATGTGGCCCTCGCCCGGGGGTAACAATACCGTGGCCAATCTGCATGTGGCCCTTGCCTGGGGGTAACAATACCATGGCTACTTGCGCGCAAGATATGGACCTTTGTGGTCGTTGGTACCAACTATATATGTGGGTCTCTGGACCAATCTGATCTGATAGCTAATGGGTGTACCACGTATGATCTTATGCAAAATCTGAATATGAAAATGTATATGAATATGTTCCTATTTTGAAGTCTGATTATGCTCTGATTTAAATGATGGATTCTAATTTGTGCTGGGCATCATTCATATAACCCCTTTACTCTGTTATTATTCACTGGGCTTTCGCTCACAGTTTATATTATGTATGTAGGTGAGCCGGCACATGACTAGGGCCAGAGTTGACGGCCTTCTGTACTGTTTTGTCAGCCAACCTTTGTGCCTCCCGGGGAGGTTTCGATCGAAGTTTAATGCCATGGCTGTTTTTGTATTTCATGCTAGTCTTAGTGTTTGCACTGTATAGTCAGATCTTGGGAAGTTCACTTCTGTAATTATTTTGTAAATATTGGTGTCCTTGACTATCATGTTTATGTATACATAAATAAGTTTTAAAATGTTCTGTCCCATGTACGTTGTCACAGCTCATTGGACCTTGTCTATTTTGTATTATTGCTTCCGCAGCCCCTTATTACTTGATAATCTGTTTAGAGGCCTTTGGTAATCCACAGATTACTGGCTGGTTATGGTGCTAAACCTATAGGGGTGGGTTTGGGTCGTGACAGATATGTTGAGAGCTTGTGTTCTCGATCTTGGTGGTAGTTGGGAAGAACACTCGCCATTGGTGGAGTTTGCTTATAATAATAGCTATCACTCCAGTATCGGGATGGCACCTTTTGAGGCTTTGTATAGGAGGCCATGTCGATCACCTGCATGTTGGATGGAGGTAGGAGATGCGCCGTTGTTAGGGCCAGAGTTGGCGAGAGAGACCATGGAGAAGGTGAACATTATTCAGGAACGTATTAAGACTACACAGAGTTGTCAGAAGAGTTACGCTGATAGAAAACGTAAGGGGGTTGAGTTGAATGTTGGAGATTTTGTGTTTTTGAAGGTCTCGCCGATGAAGGGGGTCATGAGGTTTGGAAAGAGTGAAAAGTTGGCACCTAGATTTGTGGGACCATATGAGATCACTGAGAGGATTGGTAATGTGGCTTACAAATTAGCTCTACCACCTGCTTTAGCTATGATTCACAATGTGTTCCATGCATCTTTATTGCAGAAGTGTGTACAAGACCCTTCCCAAGTAGTATCACCAAAAGTGTTAAAGATTAGTGATGATCTAACGTATGTGGTGCGACCGATTACTATTCTAGATCAGAATGTAAAGCAGTTGCGGCGCAAGAAAGTGAAATTGGTGAAAGTGCGATGGAACAAAGATGAAAACGATATTACTTGGGAGTTAGAAGAGAAAGTTCGGCGTATGCATCCAGAACTTTTTGCCTAGTACTCTCTCCTATCGAATCTCGGGACGAGATTCTTTTGAGGTGTGTATATTGTAGCGACCCTAACTTTCTTAAGTCATTATTTATTATTATTATGATTATTATTATCTTATTTTATTTTTGGCTTTATTAATTATGTGGATCCATAAGAATTTAATGTGGTATTTAATTAATTTAACGTGTTATTTAATTATGGATAATTAATTTGAATATTGATATATTTATATGATTTGAAAAAAAAGTAGTGTTTACATATTGATAAAATATATATCATATTTATATTTATATATATTATATTTATGTTCTCTTTTTATAATATAAATATAATAGTCAAATAGGTTTTATGTATTATAAAATAAAATATAATCCTAAGTTAGGTTAAGCATATATAAGTGCTGATGCTAATAAGAAGAAAAAAAACATAACAAAAAAAAAAAAAAAAAAGGGAAGAGAAAAGTGTGTGCAGCAGCCGAGTGCGAGAGGGAGAGAAATTAATCAAAGAATTGAGAAAGAATAGAGAGATGGCGGAAAAGGGAGAAAAGAAAAAAAAAAGAAAACGATTAGGGTTTTGTTTTGATGGCTCTATTGGTTTTTTAAATAATTCTTTGATCTTTAAAAAAATATTGGGAGTATAAAACTCACTTCCATTGATTTATATTTAATTCGTTGTTTTTATTTATTTATTTTTATTTATTTGATGTTAGTTTGATTTTGTATTTATATAAAGATGATAGATTGATTTTAATTATTTTGATTAGTTGTGTATGTAAGGTTTAGGGTTTTTAGATGATTGATTGATTTTAATTATTTTGTTTAGTTGTGTATATAAGGTTTAGGGTTTTTAGTTGGTTGATTGATTTTTATTATTTTGATTAGTTGTGTTTGCCAGTTTTAGGGTTTTTATATGGATTTATTTTATGGTTGTAATCACACTCATGGTTATATGAAATTAAAATTAATTAGGAACCCATAGATAAATTTCTTATACTCCACCATGACTCCATGGATTGTTGTTTTATTTGAGTGTTGGTGAGAAATAGTGTATATAAAAAAAAGTGAGGATTATGAGATTTATTTGAATGCCTTAGGTTTGGCATTGTTATGTTTGTTCTCAAGAGTGAGATGTTTTGTAAATGTATATTGTTGCCTCGTTCTCACACTGCAGGAAATTCAGCTTTTAGCGGCGTTTAAAAAACGCCGCTATAAGTGTCAAAAACGCCGCTAAATCTTTTTGCGACGCTTAGCATTAAGCGTCGAGGACGCGGCCGTCGCTATAACTTCATGACGTTTTAAAAACGTCGTTATATTAGTATAGACGGCGTTTTTAAAAACGCCGCTAAATGTCTTACTTGAC
This sequence comes from Camellia sinensis, assembly GCF_055761805.1. NCBI lineage: Eukaryota > Viridiplantae > Streptophyta > Magnoliopsida > Ericales > Theaceae > Camellia > Camellia sinensis. The sequence continues at coordinate 5,463,974 of NW_028129178.1, read as the reverse complement.
AACACCATGACACCATTATGATATTTAGCGACATTTTTTAAACGCCGTCATATCTTTTTAAAAAAATGAACCGTTAAGATTTTGGGTTTTAGTGGCGTTTTTTAAAAAAACGCCGTGATATCTCTTTTTTTTTTTTTTTGAAATTGTGCTAATTTATGTGATTAAACTAAAAAAATACATATAATAAAAATGAATAACACTAACATGAAATAATAACTTACATTTAAATAGCAAATGCATCATTAATTCACTTTCCCATTCACCAATCACCATTACCCACAAAATAACATATCCACAAATGATATTTTAATATTACCCCCAAAATAACATATCCAAAAATTGTATTTACAATTCTCAACCAAAAAATTAATTACTACTTTGTATACAAAGCCACAAAATAATATTACTCTCATCTCTCTCACCACTCCCCCCCCCCCCCTATTTAACACAAAAAATAAGAAGAATGTGAACCAAAACACCCAACTCCCCAATCAGATCAAAGGAAAAAAAGAAAAAAGAAGAGAAATAAGAATCCAAAGGAAAACCCCCATCCATCCTTCATTGTCATTCTGAAACCCCATTAACAATTTGTAGCTAATCTTGATGTCTTGCGTAGTCTTCCTTAAAACCCCATTAACAATTGTAGCTAATCTTGATGTCTCAAAGATCACCTGCACCCAATAAACACCAGATTAATCTAATAAATTTTCTTCAAGTTGAAACCCCTTTTTCAATTCCTCAGTTATGCAAACACAGAAACGAGCATAGAACACCACATAAATTGACAAAATTTTACTAGATTTGTTTGATTGTCTATTTTAAAAACTATGTCTTTCCATATACATGCTACAGATATGATCAATGAAATATTCCATATCTTCAAAACTAGAAAGGTGCCATCATCATTATTTCACATAAATTTATGAGCACACATCAGCATCATGAAAAGTTCAAAAAACTATTGCATTCAGCAGCACTGTCACGTATGTTTGACTGCTCAAGCAGGTGCTGGTAACCAACTCATGTTGTTCAATGCTAAAACAATTTAACGGGAAAGAAACTAACTTTCATTTAGTGTTGTTGTTTCACTGAATGTTCAGAATCGTATGTAATAAAAACAAAAGCATACCGCAGGGAGACAATCACCTGTTGTTTGAACTTTCCATTGTGAAGTTGTTGGCCACTAAATTACTGCATATTACACCCCAGCAAATCTCAATGTCAGTTCCAGTTTCAAGGGTACAAGTCAATGTAGAAACTGTCAGTTTCAGTTTTAGTTTCAAAGGTACTAGGATTGTTGCCTTGCCTATTACATGATTTTCTTGCACACATAGCAGGGTTGTCTAAAAAATATGTTGCTGTTGATAAAAATCAAATGGCAAAAATGATTAATCTCTGATGTATCATTGTAGTTCAATAGTTGATTATGCTTTTGAATCTATATATAATCATGAAACTTGAGAAACTATATTAGAAAACAAACATCTCTTGATAATTGTTATAGACCAAAGAAGGAATGAACTTCAAAACTTACAAAAGAAATTCGTTGATAACACCCATTTACATGTGTTTAAATTAAGCTATGAATGGTTATATAAGAAATACTTACATATTCAGGAGAGATGTACTCATTTGGGCAGGAAGGGTACCGGCTAATTTATTATTCCCAAGAAACCTGAGCATAAAGAAATTAATTCAAGGAATAAAGAGTACATGCTGGGAGTTTTTTTTGAAACAACAGGGCAGAAGATGTTTATTAAATACTACAATTAAGCTTTTCATATCAGGGCAAGAGACTGATAGCCAGATTTATGCAACATATAAAATTCATTCAGTGAACTTGCAAACTTCACTCCTTTTTTGGCACAACTTCCCTATCAGTGGACATGTTTTAAATTCTTACATTACCAGTTTCTAAGTCTAAGAAGAGGGGTTATTATCCATTAAATTGACTCAAGTCTCCTTCCTATTAAACTCAATCTTCCTATGGTTTACCCTCCTATAAATTGGACATCAATGGTAGAGAACCCTTCAACATTAGATGATATTTGAGGGGGTTACTTAAGTTCCCACTCGGGAGAAATCTATAATAGGTTTCGTCTATTAACTTCTCGTGACTTTAGTAATTTCTATATCCCTGATGATTACCCACGTCAGAAACAGAATTTCTAATATCATCATCAAGAAAAAAGTCCAAAAAAAAATGAAGTCCTTGATTTCGCTAAATCCTTGGATTCCATTACTATCAGAACAATGTACTCTCTTGCTGGCATGCTAGTAACTGAAGTAGAACTCAGTGATTTGATTTGAGAACAATATCCAGAGAACAAATCTCAGATAAATTTCAGAGAACAAAACTTTGGCAAAAAAAAGAAAAAAAGAAAAAAGGACAGACTTGATAACCTTCTCAGATAAATCTCCCCCTTCTTTCTATATCTGGGTCTGTCTTTCTTTCTTCTCCCCTGGGATCTAAAGAGAGTGAGAGAGGAAACAGATTCAGATGTTGTAATGGGTCCAATGTTGTAATGGGTCCAATGTTGATCATGTCTCTCTTCATCATCAGGTCCTGAAGATAATGAGCAGTGGCTCTATTGTCTTATTCTCAAAAGAAGTTTATGGCTTCACAGAACCCTATGTTTGTTCTTGATGGTCTCTGCTGTGAACAAGAGCATTTTGAGGAAGACTGGGAAGAGGGGAGTGACAACTGTGATGAGAATATGAAAGGACATTTGGGTTTGTTGGACATTTGGTTTCACTGCTATGACATAGAAGGTAAAAAAATGGTAATAGTTGATTGGTCCATCCCAACTATCTCCCAAACTCAAGGTATGGCATATTCATGGAACAAAACCATTTGGAATTAATAAGCAACTTCTCTATACACTTAGGACCATATGCGGTAAAAACTGCACATCCCAAAATAGCAGATTCTATGTACGGCACTGTGTTGGGTAGAATGCACAAACCATGTGCTGGCACGACACAAAAATCAGCAAGGCCACCCATGCTATACATATATACAGGTTTGCCTGCGGAAATGACATATTTTAGTCATTCCAACAGAGAAGTAGACAAAGGAATCAATAAACTTAAACAGTAATCAAAGTTGAAACAGAAGTAAGAAAAGAACCAAAGGAAATCAGTGTCAAATGCAGGGGACAGGGAAAAAAAAGGAGAAAAAAAAAAGGAAAATTGATTTCTTTTGTAATTTCTTCCCTATTCTAAGACAAAGACTGAATTAAAATTTCACAAATCCATTTGCATTTTCTTTTCTTCTGTGTCTTTGTGGACCAAGCAAAGGGCGTACACTTCATCGTTACTAATATGGAAGCCGAAAATTATTAATCACATTAAAATTTATAGATATAGGCCCCTTATCACGGTAAAACTTGATGATGTTGTCAATTTTTTTCTTCTTTTTTTAAGGGTCTTTCATTCTCCTGTAACTGTATTCCACTATTTCTGCACCAAAGAGTTTGAGCTGAGCAAGCCACCAGCAAATTGGCACAATGTTCTTCCAATGGGGAGGTGATTTTGCAACTCAAACACTTTATAGATATAGTCTGTATGTGTGTGTGTGTGTGTGTGTGTACATTGTTGAACACTGTTATACAACTAAAGAATTTACAAAATCACCTCACGACATATACTGACATCATAAAATGCTCAGTTATATATATACATGTTTGTGTAGTTGGTCAAAGAAAAATTTACCCTTGGTTTTGATGAGAACTTCACCAGCCTTGGGGCGAGGCATGTGGAACTCTTCAATAGAGAGAGGTTTATTAGGTTCGGTAAACATAACGCCACGCATGTAGGAAGGCCCGCCATTCAAGTAATATAATTTTCAAAAAAAATTAAAAATTATAAGGATGGACTTATATAATTTGGTAATACTCATAACCAATAAAACTATAATAAAGGACAAAAAATGTTAATTAATATTGAGTATGTTTCAAGTGCACAATGAAAAGAGTAACAAACCTTGATTCATCAGCACAGAAGAAAGTCTTCAACTTGCCCTCAGCTCCTTTGGCAACATAGAAGTAAATGGGAGTCTGCTCAGAAAGGCTCTCATCTGCAAGAACCAACAAACCAAACGGTCCAAGAGCACCCTGGTTTGCTGCTCCACCGGCAGTGCTGTAACTGAACATCTCCATCTCAGTTACTACACATTGCTATTTTAAAGTAAGGCTATAATTTGAGTGTGATTGTCAAAATAAAGAGAACACAACATAGAAGATTGCTTACAAGCTTTTAAGCACAAACAAACAATTTACCAACGAAAATTTTGTTTTCAGAGTCATAAGGTCTAGGAACTGATCATCCTCAATCTTCTTCATTAAAATTTTGTTTGCCTAATACAATGAGAAGAGCTTGAGCATTTGAGTACATGAACGATAAGTTTTCACAAAAACAAATAAAAATATACCTCTATGAGTTCCTTCTGTAAGAGGCATATTTATTGGGAGAAACTGTTAGGTTGCTTGGGATGTCTGTCTGTAAGAGGCATGGACCACCACATGGCCTTCGCCCGGTGATGTCCTGGAAGCACTGAATAACTTCTCCCAAAGCAAAGCCCACCTGTAGGCCTTTTATCCACTTTTAAAAACATATTTATTTTTATCACAGCACAAACCAGATACACATTTGAAAAACATAATATACCATGCAATCAGCGTAACTGGAAAACATGCAGAAAGAAATGTAGACCTGATCCATACTTATATCAATGCAAATAACTTACAGTAGAAAGCCGGAATGGACAGAACTTCGGCTTCCCTCTGCGTCCATACTTTAGCAGATATGCCCCCCTCTTTAAGGCTGCAATAGACTACATTTAAAAATAAGATACAGAAAAAATTATCAGATCACTCACGGATAATTTAGCAAAAGCATATAGCATACTGAAGTACCCTAAGAGGAAACAGGGAGAATATTAAGAAAATTAGCATATGTGAAGATAAATAAAAACTTCATGATATCACAAGAAATTCCCAATCATGGGCTTCCTACACCAAAAATGGTGTTTAATCATGGGCATCCATCCCATGTCTAAGGCCAAAGCAAAGATAGAAGCATAGGAACCACTGGACCACAAGCAACAAAATCACTTGATGCACTGCTGGATTACTCTACACAATAAATACTCGATCAAAATGAGGAATCGCTCAACTCCAAAGCAAGAACACTTGCAAACTTGATCAAAAGGCCAGCCTTCCTATCATATTCTCAGTGATGCCTATAGATTACAATGTAAGAAGAGGGACCATTCGACTCAAAGAGGAAGCCAAAGGAATTAACCATGTAACTAATATTCAAAACTAGGATACTACTTGTTCACAATTCAAAATGGCACATAAGCATTTTAATTGTTCCTAGGCAGTCAAAATGTAAAACTGGAATGGAGACTTGCACCTTAAAGTGAAAAATATTTCATATGACTTCTTGTTGGTTTTTATTTTTTTGTTCTTCTATTCTTTTTTCTTCTTTGTTTATGTTTAAGAACTCCAGCAAGACTCATTTCCATCAATTGCAGATACCAACAGCCATCTTAGTTCTCTCAGAGAAAAGAAAACTGAAAGCACTTAAAGCAGACTTTCAAATGGGAAATTCAATGCAATTGGATATCAAGTCAACACAGAAGCCACACTTTCAGATTCTGGTTATTAAAGGAAAGAACAAAATTTCTAAAGTCTTAATTTGTAAATTGAAGTAAATTTTTGGCAACTATGTATATTTGAGCGGGCATTGTGCCCCTCCATTGTTTGATTTTGTAGTCTTGTGAGTGTGTAGTATTTTTCCAATTGAGAAAGAAATTGTGTCAGACATAACAGATTCAATGTGGCCCAATAAATTGGTTTATGATTTTTTTACATTTGCTTCTTCTCCTAAAAAGTTGTGAAAATGGCTTCTACAATATTTAATAGTTAAAGCTGTCCCCATCATATAGCTATGGAAGCAACCTCAGATAGGAAACAAAAGCAAAAAAATTCTAATTGGCAATAAAATTATGAAAGAAAAGAAAAGGAAAAAGATAGAGAAGTTACATCACCTGCTCGACATCCCTTTCATCAAAACTAGTCCTCTGTACATGAGCCATTCACACTGCAATATCAGGTATAGCCCTTGTGCAGTGTAAATTCCATTCGGACAACACAAAATCTCTAGAAGATGCATCGAAATTCGCCCCATAAAAAACCTAACAGCACGCTCGGCACTAAAGAATCAAAACTTGGCAACAACCAAATCAACAAAACAGAAGAGAGTGATAATATATATATATATATATATATATACATATATATATATATATATATAGAATCACTGAACCAACACAAACAAAACAGAATCACCGAATCAGATTTACGATAGTCATATAGAGAGAGAAAAGGGGTAGATCCGAACCTTTCTGCCTTCTCTCAATGCCTTGATCTCCGCATAACAGATAGACCTTCGCAATCGAGAGAGAGACCTTCTAAATCGAGAGAGAGCGCTTTGAAATCAAAATCGAAATCGCCGAGATGTCATTCTGAGATGAATCACCGAGATTCGATTGATCGATCCGTTGAGAGAGAGCTTGAGAGAGAGCGATCCGTTGAGATATCGATCGATTGATATTCTGAGATGAATCACTGCTATTGGAAGTATTTGAGAGAGAGAGAGAGAGCGAGCGAGCCGTCCACAGATCAGGAGAGGGTTGAGTGACTGAGAGCTTAGGAAGAGGGTGTAGAAGAGTGAGTCAGCGGCCGGCCCATTTAGGGAGATAGTGTTTAGAGATTTGAAGGCGCTTTTGAACGCCTCCTATCATTAAAACGGTACCGTTTTCATTTAAAAAAAGGCGACGTTTGCAAAACGCCGTTAAATATTATAAAACAGTGACGTTCAGAAAAACGTCATTAAATAAACGCCGTTAAAACCTACATTTCCTGTAGTGTCATGAGTAGACGAGTGCTTTGATTTACGCGCGTACGTATATGCTAACCATCTGGGGAGTGTGAGTCAAACTCGGGACGATATCCCCGTGCAAGTTTGACTTCAGAGTGGTGTTAGGTATACGGGAGGCACATGGGATATATGTGTAGGCCAGAAGTGGAGGGCCGAAGTGGTGGAGTTAAGATGCAAAGAATTTAATCATGAGTTTATTAGTATAGTGTGAATTGTATTGATTTGTACATCTTGAAAAATAGTAAACGACCTCGATAAATTATGAAATTTGAGAAGAGGCATGTATACATAATTCTAGACAACTTTTGTGCTTTAACTTTTTATCAAAAAGATCGATTAGAACTTATAATCGGATGATCTTAAATATTATAGTTTTGATTCATTTTAGCAATGCATATTTTAGAGGCTATTTTAACCCACGAAACGAGCTCATTTTTTTTTGGTTTTATGCAAACTGAAGTAAAACATTATTCTGCACACTTTTCGTATTTTGAACTTTTCCGAAACAAATCATCTTAGGGCAGTTTTTGTTTGTTTTCAGTTTCAGATTTTTCGATTGAATTCCGTCTAGGTTTTTCTATCAAGTTTTTCTCTCAACCTGTTCAGTTTTTATTAAATTCGTTCGCAAAGTCTTTTAGGAAATTTGATTATGTACAACTTTCATTCTTTGAATTTTGGTCAGTTCGAATTATTTAAGCATGAAACAATACATTTTTATGCTTCTTCAGCAAGTTACTTATGATTAAATTATACTAACTTTATTTTTTCAGCAGGATGGTGGGTCTTACTAACTTTTTTGTTACGCTCCGAATTTTAATTACTCGAAAACATTACCAAAACCTGTAAATTTAGGTCCTTTTTTTTTTTTTTTAATATATAGATCTATTACACTTGAGTAATAGAAACATGCCAAGCTTCCGCTAGTTTTCGGATCTATTACACTAGTTTTCACTCTCAAAGAGTGCAACAACAATAATACATGCCAAGCTTCTGCTACGGAGCTACAAATAAATAATTACAAACCACAAGATATATTTTTCATTCCCTTAACATCTATGATAGAATTTATACAAAAAGAAACATGGAATCCACACTCTTCAACTAATGAATCCGAAATTCTCTTCCTGAAAAAGAATAAAACAACGAGGGGTGAGCACTAATGCCCAGTAGGAATCCCATAGTTCTACAACAATAGTTAACACATAGATAGAAATGATCATGCATGCAGAGTGATACCATATAGTAAGGTGACATTTTGTAAGTTCAAAATATTATACGAAAAATATCTTTTCTAAAAATTTCACTTGAACTTTTAAGAAAACTCCCTACCATAAATGTAGTATCTCATCATTAAGAAGCCATAAATTCTCTTTGAAAATAAGTATACTTAAGGAAAAACATCATCTTAAATTTATTAATCTGATTCCAAATTATTCCTCATTTCTTTTCCATTTTAATATCCCACATTTCATTTCCATTTCCAATTACCATACTCCATAACATCAAAATCCAAAAGATTAGAGTTCAAACATATCACAAGAATCACAAACCCTTTTTAATTCAATTTCCCAATTACTTACAAAATAAAGCTCATAATCTTCCATTTTGTCACAAGCAATCCATTGAGTTCATCATCACAAGCCCCTAATCCAATTACCCACATGATGCTAATTTTAATCCTTAATCCATTTTCCTTCAGTTCATTTTCAATCCATTTATTCTTCTCAATTCATGAGTCAATTTCATTATTTCACAATAACCAAACTAGGACTACAACTCAGTGGTTTTCCAATCATACAAAACACACATAAACATTTCAAACTGCCATTTTATGAAAATTTCATCCGCGGGATCGACACCCATGTATAAATTTCAGGGCTTTCACTCAGGACACTCCGGCCAACTTAGTTATAATGGAGTTCATCCCCTTTTCTCCTCCCAAACAGTGGAGTCCATCTCATTTCTCCTCACAAACAAACATACATATACAATGTATTTAATCACATAATCACACATGAAGTAATCCCCTTTCTCCTCCCAAACAATCACACATATACAATGTATTAAAACACACAGTCATATTCAATGACAACCATTTCTCAGATTTATCATATTATTTACTCTTTTCAACTAGCACAATACATGTGATCCAAAATATGATTTCCAAAATGAAATAAGTGTACTTAAAACATAACACAAGAACTTCCAAAATCTCTTTCCAAAACATACAGTTTAAATCCTCAAAATCCATTGCATGTTCCATGATATGCATGATTTATAAATAGTTTGGTTTGCCTAGTCAACATGCAATTTCTATAACAATCATAACTATCCTCCACCGATAGCCCAAAACAAATATATCTAAACCAATAAATAAATTCCTTTAAAGATACTTTTTTTTCCAAAATCTCATATGAGAGCGATAATGCATATCAAGCTCTACCATCATCATCATTAATAATCCTCTGATTTCACATTTACAATGACAATTTCAATTATTTTTACAAAATAAAAATTTGACCCCAGTTAGGGCAAAACTCTCCCTACTTAATTCAACACAATTCAACGTAGTCAACACAATTCAACATGATCAACACTATTCAACATGATTCAATTCAACACCACTAAATGTAATTCAACATAAATCAAGGTGAACTCTTAAATCCTCATTTCATCCCAAGTCTCATGCCATCCATATCATTAACAAATCTTTTTCCCCAAATTTCATTTCATATTATAGCATGATTTACATTATCCATAATAAAGGTTCACTCGCTAATTTTTAACATAATTTTCAAACACTTCCAAAATTCAATTCAACTGGCATATATATAATTCAATACCTCAATTTCATGATTGTACTTTCAATTTAGGCAAAATTATTAATTATCACCATGAATCAACTTAGGGTTTTCAAGAAAAATCAAGAATTTCAAGAACAATTGAACTTCTCACACCATTACTTTTAATTACAATTTTTCCCTTGATTATACACCTAAGGTTCATAATCCACAAGCTTAACTCAACAATTGAACCCCAACATTTCAGACCCTAAACCCCCAAATTTCATGATATAACACTATATGCTCAAAAATGGAGATTTTGTATTTATATGATCAAAATACCACAAATCTATCTATAAATGCAAGTATTGAAGAAGAACTAGGACCCCTACCTCAAGATTCAAGCAAAAGAGTAGAGCTTTGATAAGATTCCTTCACAAATCCAAACTTCAATCAGTTGAAAAGTGAGATCTTCAAGCGCTTTTCACTTTTTGGTAAGAGATCTTAGCCAAATCTTTGATGAATGGAAAGTATTTGGGTCAAGAGATTAAGGGTTTTCGGACCTAGGGTGAGAGGAAGAAAGAAGGAAAACAAAAGTGGTGAGAATGATCTAGAAATTCACTTTTTAAGTAGCTGAATTCACGCAGTCCGCTCAAGCGTCACTTTTTCCGCTCGAGCGTAACTGCTTCCAGCACAGATACCAAAACTTCAAACGGGTATAACTCTCCCATCCGGACTCCGTTTTAGGTCGTTCTTGTGTCCAAATTGAAGCCCCGGAAATAAGATTTCCAATGATTCTAATATTACATCCAAATTCAAAGTGTGGAAAAATAAAAGGGCAAAAGAGGGACGGCTGTTCGTAGGAAAAATCACCCGAATTAAATTCTTGGTTCACTCTTACTTTACCATCATATTATTACTTTGATCAACGACCCAAAATAAAATAGAGAGGCTCCAAACACAATAACAAAAGGTAAAAAACCAATCCCACTAGCCTCAGAAATTCAAACTCAACCAGGCAGACCGCTTGAGTGCCCATTCTTGTGCTCAAGCATGCAGACCAACAAAACCGACCGCTCGAGCGACCACTCCTACGCTCGAGCGGGAATTCACAACTCTCACAATCTCGGACAGACTGCAAAAGTACTGGAAGCTTCACAAGTCCGCTCGAGCGTCAACTCCCCCGCTCGAGCGGAGGGAAAAATTCTAAATTGCTACATTTTTTATGTAGGGCTGACCCACCATATTTTTATTTCTATTTTGTTTATTTTATAATCAATTTATATTCCGTTGTGTACGGACAAGAAACTAAATGTCACCGTATCTCGGGAAACTATCCATTCGTTTCGGTGCGGTTGGAACTACTTGTCTTGTCCCATAATAAGAATTATATGTATTTTTGTTTGTGTCTAGTGGACACATGGGTATTAAATCTTATACTCATACCTGTATACCTGTATACTGACCTGTTTTGTCTCTTGGCAACTCGGGTGCGTTCTGTTTAAGCGCAGCCGAGCTTCCTTTGCAGGATTAGTTAGGGCTACGGTGGTGACGTGGAATTACTATAGTACTGGGCTTGTCGTTTGGATTTCTTTTGTTTTCTTGAGCTTAGGGTTGATATTATTTTATGTATTTATTATTATTTTCTTTTATGACTTTAGTATTGGGATAATTTGGCATGGTTTGTAACCGTACATTATTTAAGTTATTTTGACTAAGTATTGTTACTTTAATGTTGGAGGTATTGGTTAGTTATGAAATTATAGTGGATGGTTTTGTTGGCGTTTAGTTTTTTTTTTTTGTTTCACCTCTAAAATTTGGATGACAGAGTATTAATTGAGGTTTAATTCTAATTTAATATTTAATTGTCCAAATTTTGGGGTGTGACAATATGCTTAGGGAGGTTAATCGAACTTTCATCAGTCTCATTCCCAAAGTACAAATTTCAGAATCAGTTGATCAATGTCGTCATATTAGCCTTTGCAATGTTTTGTATAAAATCATTTCTAAAGTACTTGCTAATAGGATCAAAAGGATTATTAACTCTCTTGTCTCACAATTTCAAAATGGTTTTGTTCCGGGGAGAGTTATTACTGATAACATTTCCATGGCTCAAGAGCTTACTAATTTTGTGAGAACCAAAAAACTTTCCAAAACTTTTTTATGGAGCTCTAAAACTTGATATGAGCAAAGCTTTTGATAAAATCAGCTAGTTTTTTTCTTGAGAAAGTTCTTTAAAATTTTGGCTTTCCTCCTAAGTGGGTTTCACTCAACATGCAATGTGTCATTACAGTTGCATACTCCATTTTAGTTAATGGTTTATTCACTTCTAATTTTGTGCCTAAGCAAGGGCTTAGAAAAAGGGACTCTCTCTCCCCTTACCTCTTCATTCTTTGTGCGGAGGTTTTCTCATCTCTTCTTGTGTCAGCTCAAACATCTAAACAAATTGAAGGTGTTAAAATATCTAGGACTACACCATCTATTTCTCACCTCCTCTTTGCAGGTGACAACTTCCTCTTCTTTAAAATCACCCCCCATGCAGGACAAAATTTGAAACGATTTTAGACACTTATTGTAAACTTTCTGGTCAAGTCATCAATCTTCACAAGTCCAATATCTTTGTCAGCCCCAATACACCTTATGCCCTGCTGCAACAATCTTTATCTCAACATCTAGGTATAAGTTTGGCTGTTAATTTTGGGAAGTATTTGGGGAACGAGCTTGATATAGTGTCTAAAAAAAAGGAGATTTTTCATCATCTCATTGAAAGAGTAAGATCCAAATGCCTAGGTTGGATATCTTTTCTTCTTAATAAAGCAGGTCGACTCACTCTTGTCAAATCAGTGTTGGTTTCCATCTTGATTTATTACCTTTCTATTTATTGTTTTCCCAAATATGTTTGTAAAAAAATCTCTTCCATTATCGCAAACTTTATTTGGGTGGGTAATCCAAGCAAGAGGTCAATCCATTGGCTAAGTTAGGAAGTAATTTGTCAGCCTTTATCTACTAGAGGCCTTGGATTAAGAGACATATCTCTCTTCAACCAAGCACTCTTAGCTAAACAAAGCTGGAGAATATTTATGTGTCCTGATTCTTTTTTTCTCATCCTTCTTTCAAGCTAAATATTGTTTATTTCCTTTCAGTACACATGGCTTTCTCATGCTCTTGGTGCTGGAGAAGTATTATTTTTGGAAGAGAAGCCATGAAAAAAGGCATTCGTTGGCGAATTAGGGATGGGAAGGACATCTCTGTATGGCATGATCCTTGGCTGTCCTTATGTTGTCCTGTTACCATCTCCTCTTTAATTGACTTAGAGAATAATTTGTTGCTTGACAACTTTTGGGTTTCAGACCTCATAAATCAAGATCTCCACCAATGGAACTCAACACTTCTATTAGCCTCTCTTCCTCCTTCCATTGTTCAATTGTTACAAACAATCCCTCTTTCCAGTTTTGGATTTCCTGATAGACTTATTTAGGGTCTTTCTTCTTCTGGTGAATTTACAGTAAGGTCTGCCTATCACTTTTTAGAACATTTAAAGTCTGCAACTTGTTCTATATTGGAACAAATTTCTAGAGGTGATGTCATTCAACCTTGTTTTAGGAACACTTCTTCTCTTAACAAAGTGATTCATCCTGTTTGGCCTAGATTTACTTCGAAGCAACTTTGGTCCCTACCTCTACCGTTCAAGATTCAGTTTTTTATATGGCAACTTTGCCATGATAGACTTCCTGTGAAACAAAATTTGGTCATTAGAGGCTTTCATGAAAATTTAGCCTGCCCTCTCTGTCATTCTGGCTTAGAATCTACCGCTCATTTGTTTCTAAGTTGTGATTTTGTCAAATAAGTCTGGTTTGGTTCTTTTTTGGGTTTATTCACACCCTCAAAAGTGCCAATCCTGTATCTTAATAGTTGGGCTCTTGGTTTTCACATCTTAACCTCTCTACTAATGACCTTGAGATCTTGTTTCAACTTATTGCTATCCTTTGGGTTATTTGGAAGGTTAGGGGACAGAGTTTATTTTGTGACAAGAAATTCACATCTCTACAAGTTTTATTCTTAGCCAAAGACATCTTATCTTCTCTCTTAACAACTAAAAAATTTCTTAGCTATTCTTCTTACTCTTCTTCTTTTTTTTCTTCTAGAATCCCCAATAATCACAGCTCTTTTATCAGTTCTACATCACTAGCAAACACTGATTCTTCCTTCAACTCCTCTCCTTTCTATCTTTTCAATCCTTCACAAAACAATTGTGATTGCAACTCTCTTCCTGTGGATCTTCTTTGTAGTCATGTGGGTAATTCATCTCCTTTAGGCATGGGTATTGGCATGGTTGCCTTCCTTAACAATACCAGGGTGGCCTCATTATTTAAATCTTTGCACATGAATGCTCATGATGGTCTAGTTGCATCGGTTTTGTCTGCTCTCAAGTGGGCTAAGGACAATAATTACTATCATGTTAATGTCTTTACTGATGTCAAAATTTTGTTTGAACAGCTGAAGGGAACTGAGGACATTGAAGCAAGCTTAGCACCATGGATTTTTGATATTTGTTTTGTTGCGTAGCACTTTCACTCTTGTAAAATCTCCTTGGCATGTAAAAGTTATCTTCATTCTACTAGGAGGTTGGCACATTTTACGGCATTTTCTCGTATCCCGGCTTCTGGAGATGCACACTTTCTTTTTGACAATGGTTAGGCAGTAGGAAATTTTGCTTTATTTTGATTTCCTTTTCTACTTGTAACCATAATCAATTAGTTTGCTAGTATGTTTCTTGGACAGCTATGTACTATTTTATATTTTAACTGAAGTTCTTATTTCTACCAATATATATATATATATATATATATTTTTGTCTTTCATCCATACAATTACGCCCTTGCAACCATTTTTGCATTTTTATATTAAATTTTAAAATAATATTTTATTTTTTAATTGTGTTATGCTGAAAAACATTTCACCATTTCCATTCCACTTTACTCCAAATATACTTCATTCTTTATCCTTAGTATACATAGTTATATTAATAACCTTTCAATCACGAATGATTGGATCAGTTCTGCTTAAAAAATCTAAAATCAATCATGATTGCTTTTGTCTTAAATTTGTTGTTAATTCGAATAAAACTGCACACCTTTAACGAAAAGGTGATTTGATGTTTTAACTTGACAAGAAAAATAGTAAAATTTAATATAGAAATTTATCTAAAATGATGTGGTGGTAAAGTTTTTTAAATTGTGAATCATAATGTAGAAATGATAATAATAAGCTCTCTTCCTTGTTAGGCTAAAAAAAAAACTAGAAAAGTGACAACTTAGCACTTCTACACCTTCTTTTTTGGGTGAATAATTCTAGATCATCTTCCGTGAATTACGCTACTTCAATTGTGTTAACATCAAATTTTGGCCTCTTAGTAAGAAAGCTTGACTGCTTTAACGAGCTTAGTAGCTAGGTCAGCCTTACTTGCTTGGCTTTCTGATTTTGGTATTAGTTAGCTTTACATTACTCATATATAGGGCACTACTTGCAAACATTAGCTTTCCTGCCTTGCCTTTAGTTGATAAAGAATCTGTCATGTTAATCCTCTTTGCTTGGCTTTACCTGCCCTTATTACTTCCTCTGTTAGATTAATAGCATATTTGAGCTTATTTCCCTACTTGTCTGCTATTTTGTCTGACTATTATGACAATGTAAAGATATCATATTTTGAATTGTGTTAATGCCAAATTTTGACTTGTACCGTACCATATACATATATCATATTTTGAGAGATGACTTCAACAATACAAATGCTATTTTTTTTTTTTTTTTCCTTTGTGAAAGATCACCATATAATTTGATTTATAGTTTCTTATACTATACAATGTGATCATGTGTGCATGCAGCATCTTTAATTGGACTTATAGTTTTTAAACTACTTTTTGAATTGTATATTTTAAAAGTAGTTTTTAGAAATTTGCAAATTGAGAACTTATTTAATTAGGAGTTTTCAAAACTAATTTTTATTTAATTTTTTTTTTGAATCCTGTGTTTTTTTTTTTTTTGTCTTGTAGTCAAAATTTTTTACAAATTTTATAGTCCATTTTGTTTTCTTCTTTTACGTAATCTAAATATACTTCGTAAATAAATCTAATATAATTTATAGGGCAGAGTTTCATATATATATATATATATATATTAATTTGTAAGAACTTTTTTAAAATTTTAAAATTACTTTTTTTAATTTATATCCACTCAATCTACGTATGTTTCATATTTATTACATTTATTTTTTATTTTTTCACATTTTGTTTACTATTTACATATATTTTTTGTATCACCCATATATATCTAAAATGTAACAAATGTTTTGGCCAATACTTAGAAAAAAATTTACGAAAAAAATTTCAAAATCACTTTCTTTCTACTATACATCAATCAGTCATTTTTTTTACAGGTATGATATACTTAACAAATATATACTTAACAAATATTAAAATATGAATGGTTCGGATTATTAAAATTGAGCCCAACAGTGAGCTCAATGGCCCAACAAGTAGAGAGTTAAGGAGATAAATTAAGAAAAGGATCTTGATATTTTAAGACTTCTTTCCTTGGTTAAGTATATTTTAAGATCTTGATCTCAATGGCCCAACAGTGATTCATTTTAAGATTGGTTAAGTATATCAATCCTCTTCTTAACTTCTTTCCTTGGCTTCCTACTTGCTGGGTTATTGGGCTCACTTTTGGACCTAATTTTAAAATTTGAATCGTTTATATTTTAAGACTTGTTTTGGACCTCGACTTGAGTGGATTTATGGTGCCGATTTAGGGAAAGGAAGTTTAATTTATAAATATAAAAATAAAATTTTATTTTTGGTTGTCATAATTGTTCTAATAGATGTTTTATTTTATTTTATTTTGCTAATATCATGTTCAAAAATAATAAAATTTTACTCTAATAAGGTATTCTTAAGTTATTTACTTTGTTATACAAAATTTATTGTGAAATAAAATAATATTTTATTATGAATCAAAATAAAATATTATTATTGAGCAAAATAAAATGCTACTATTTACGTCAATTTTGTCGTTATTTTAAAAAAAAATAAAAAAAAATTCATAACTTATATCTTAAAAAATAAATTTTGACAAAAAAATTCTAAAAATATTAATTTTTATTAAAAATTGATATGCAAATCAAAAGTGGTATCATTTTAAAATTTAAAATATTAAATTAGTCACTTACTAATAGTGGTATTTACTAAACATTTTAAGAAAAACTTTTTATACTAGTTCTTAATATAGTAAAATTTTATTTTGATAAACTTTGACCAAATTCCCCAGAAGAAAAAAAATTAAAAATTATTTTCAAAACTCTTTTCAACAATTTATTTTTGAAAATACAACTCAAAACTCAAAATTCTTTTCCAAAACTAAAGTAAACGGCGCTTTAAATTTATTTAATTATGAGTTTTAAAAAGAATTTTGTAAATGATTGGGTTGAATATAGGTTTAAAAATCCAAATAGATTTGAGTTTTGGACTATGAAATTGTGATTTGAAAAAGTAAACAAAACGAATATTAATTATGTTTCTATTCACTAGAAATAAAGATCATCTCCAGTTCCAAGTTACCTTCCACTTATTTTTGGAATGTGATACTCATTTTAATTTTGGCTTTGATTTCAAGTAGATTTTGTCTAGACAACTTTCCCTTATTCTGTCTTAGATAGAGATCTGACCACAAGATGAAGACAAAGACCAACATGATCATCTTTAATAATTCAACAACGAAAAAACTAAAACGGACACTTTGACCAGCATGATCATCCTTAAATTCATCCCATTCTCACAAAAAAATTGTAACTAGCTGGACATTTTCTAGTCTCTTGAAATCCCATGAAAATTTGTCAAATCTTACCAAAAATTGTAATTATAAAGTTTTATTTAATAAAATTACTGACACTATAGACACCATCACTTAGGGTTGTTTTGAGAAGAGGTTAAAAACTGTTTTTTGACTTTTTTGTGAGAGAAAAGTGAATTAAAAACTAGAAAGTGACTTTTAACCCACTTCCGAAAACATTGCCTACTAAGTTCCGAACATAAACAAGACCTTCATTCAGACTCAAAAGTATACGCAAAGACATGATCACCATACAATTTTTTTTTTTTTTTTTTTTTTTGGTGGCTGACCTTAGCTAGGTACTCAAAATCCATTTCATACAGGGGTAGCATTCAGACATCAACAAAGGGAGTAACAAATTCTTTTACCATCTGGCCTCGTATTGATGATTAAAAATTAACAAAACATCAAACAAAAACAAATATATTAACAATCCAAAAAAAAAGAAAAAAAGACCAGAAAGGGGATCAAGTTATGCACATGACATTCAACAAACCACACCAAATCGTAAACATAGATGTCAACAATAAGGCACCATTTGTATTTATAAATTTGAAATTTACACATTTGGCATTAATCATTCATGGAGAGACCAACAAGAATGTCTCAAATTTGGGTTTAATAGTTGCCCCAAGTATTTTGAGATTATATTAAGATTAATGCTTAGGAACACTAAAAAAGGAGCACTGGGGGAGCACTAATGAGGTGGCTCTCTCTTTGATGTGATAGTTGTCTCTTGTGTTTTTCTTTTTTGTTTTATTTTTTACATTTTGTAACTCATTAAAGCTATTAGTGATGAGATTTTTTAATGGTCTCTATCATTGCTGATCTACATCTATCCAGCGGAGCTAAATTGTCATACTCACTAGCCAGTATGACACAAACCTGTGAAACAAAACAATCTTGGTATTCTACAAATTAAATGCTATCAAGAAATCAAGATAGCATAGGAAAGATGTGGGCACGAAAAATGTCATAAACAGATGTCAACAAAAAAAATTAAAATTAAAATTTGCAATTTCAGAGTAGAAAATAAAAATGATAGTACTATACGCACTAATTAGTATACTAATTAATGTACCAATATATATTACGACATTGTCGTTTCAAAACTATGACACCACCCATTATACAAATTATAAAGATCCAAAATCTTTAAAATTCTGTTATGGACTATTAGTATATTAATTAGTATACCAATTAGAACTATGATACAAAAAAATAATAATAATCTATGAAATGTAGAGGTGTGCGTAACCCAACCCCTAGAATTCTTCGTTCTGTCAGATTAAGGCTTTAAACACCACCCAAATCAATTTCAGGAGAGGCCAAACACGTAACAACTACAGTTTTCAGATGCCATGTACATAAAAAGCCATCTCTTTTAACATTTTCAAGGAAAACACTGAGACGACACCATGAAGGTGTTGCTAATTGAGAACAGGGCACAGACGAAGTAAAAACAATTCAAAATTGCCATATTACAACCAAACCCCTTGGTAGATTAAAAATTGCTGAGAACCTCACACTGTCAACCCAATATAGTCAAAATGAACCCTTAAAATGTCAAAATTTTAGAATCATTTCATATGCTAAAAACAAGTTATTGCAGGATGAGTATACAAACATTTGAAGAGAGGACCAAGACAACTTAGATCTTGTCAAAGAAATTAAAGGCAGCTTCTTAAAGTGCTAAGTTACAATTTAAGTTAAGAAACCTTGATATTTTTACTTTTCTTAGTTGCAGTAGTGTCTAGATAGAAACAGCTCTCATGAGCATTGCTAACAGAAATGTACCTAAGTAAAACCAATTTCTTTAATAAAAAGACTCAGACATTAGGGGATACATTTAGATCTTAGATTTGTTGAGTGATTTGAGGAGGAAATAAAAATGGGCATTTCTTTTCACTCCACAAAATCACTGATCGAAATACAGTCACTTCAAACACAACTATTCACCTAACAAAAGAGTTATGTAAGCACTACCCAACAAAAACAACAATAGAATAGATCTTCCATATTTCCAGCCCATCATCAATCCGTGTGCATAAAAAAAGAGATAATACAGAATATAAATTGAAAAAAATGAAATAAAATAAAATTATGACTTAGGGGGTTGGGTGCTCATATTCTATGGGTGTAAATGTGTCTGTCATGGCATGGCAATAGCATTCAGAACGAGGAATTTTGTATAATCATCGCACCCCCACATTTTTTATGAATTTTGTTATAGCCAGTGGCTTTGGTCCAGTCTAAGATCGGACTGGACCGTGCTGTTGGACTTGTGGGGGCCCACCACGGGTCCCGTTTTGATAATCTGAACCGTTCAATGTGTATAACTCGTCGATTACTATATGTATATAAAAAATCACGTTGATCGGATATCGATAACTATGTGAATAAAACAGTTTTTTTTCAACCGTTAATTGTTTTACCGTCCATTTTTTTGTACAAAATTGATTTGATCACATAGCTATTGATATCCGATCAGCGTGATTTTTATAGGCATGTAGTACTTGACGATTTCTACACATTGAACGGTTCGAATTATCAAAACGGGCCCAAAAAATGGACCCCATGGGCCGAACTGGACGGGTCCAGTCTTGATCTCAACTTGAGACAAACTGGACCCTTTTTTATAATGATGCTATTGTGTAATATCGCCATTATATTTAATATTTATTCATTGAAAGTAACCTAGAAGATCATCATTTTCTCGATGAGTCCTTCCTTTTGGAGTTGCTTCCTCAATTATTTATAGCGCGTTGAATGGGTTGTTTACTTCAATTAATGCAATTCTTAAAAATCATTTCCATGAGCTTGACTTTTCTATTCAATTTGGCCATATAGGCTTCGTCTTCAGTTTTGGGTGAGAAATTAGTGGCGGTTAAGAGTTTTAATCCAAACTAATATCCTTTAAAATGTCCAAATTGAAAGAGGAAATTATAATTTGCCACACCAGTAAATATATGTGGTGTCTCTATTTGTATTTTATTAGTTAAAATAGTGACATGTACCACTTTTATGTTTTTTTTAGGAGAAAATATGACCCTAGTTTTGAAATAAGTGATACAAAGCAAAACTAAATTGGTTCATAAATTTAAAAAAAAAAGAAAAAAGAAATACAATGAAAGTCTCATAACCAAAGTCACTTCAATTCAAAACAAAACAAGACAAAGTCTCATAATTAAATTCGCTTCGATTTATTACTAAACACTGCAAAATCTTATAATCAAACAATAATTCTAACTATAATTTTTAAATTGTGTTTAATTCAATGAGCCAAGGCAATAAAAAAATGGGATGTAATCGGTAAATCACCAAATGATTATATCTAATCGTCCCTAAAAGTTAGATGTAATTATTAGGTCAAGTTTAAAAAAAAAATTCTAAATTTCATATTCAATATAAATTTTCTTTGAAATATCTCAAAAAAGCAATCCAAAAATAATTTGTTTAGTCCGTCTTTAAAATGTATTCAATGAAAAGCTAAAGCTAATGAAAATTTATTTTGGTAAAAAAATAATGAAAAATCCAAAAACACTTAACATTTTCATATTGTTCTCTTTTTTACACACACTCACCAAAATGAATAAATAAATAAATAAAAGTTTTAAAATTCAAAAACATATTTTTGGTATTTATTTTCACCAAACTAGTTTTCATATATTTTTTCAAAAAATAGATTATGAAAAAAAAACCAATAAAGTGATAGATTTTATTAAAACATATTTGTAGAGATAAAGTTATAACATTTTAAAATTTGATAAAGTTATAACATTTTAAAATTTAAGAAAAAAAAAATTAAAGTTGCAAATCAATAATAAAAAAATATTGTGGCTATGTCTTTCTCACAAATAAAGATTCAAATCTAATGTCCTATACATGCACATATGTGAATTTTTGAGCAATTATTTCTATTTTCTTCACTTGCATCATTTTATTTTTTCTCTTTCATTATTATCCCCCCCCCCCCTCCCTTTTTTTTCTTTGCAAGAAATGAAATGAGATTTAAATATGTATAGAATACCCAAAATAAATAAATAAATAAAAATGTGAAGTCCATATCCATCAGATTCAAAACGGTTCTTGGCTTGTGGTGGATGTTGTAGCAGCTTAGATTTGTACGATAAAGCTGTCGTCAAGATTCATCAAGCAATGGCAAAAGTGAACCAGATGAGAATATTAGTACAATGGTTAAGGATTTTATGGCGAAATGTAGGTTATTTAGCAAGGAAAAGGATCTCCTCCAGTCTAGAAGAGCGTTGTTTGGATTCATGAGACTCATCATGGATCTCGTTTGAATAATTTAAACCGTTTATTTTGTCAGGCACTTCCTATATTTCATCCAAACCAAACCAAATAAGTTTTAGGCCTCGTTTGGTAAGTGACATTTTTAGTAAAAAAAAGTAAAAAAATCAAAAAGTTACTAAAAAAATCAAAAAGCGAACAACCTATACCAAAAAGTCAAAAATTCTCTTTTCTCTCTACTTTTTGCACATTTTTTCATAAAAAGCCAAAAAGTCATCCCAAACATACTAGTTTTTTTTAGCTCATATTTTAGCTAAATAGCAAAAAAGTTACTAAATTAGCCTGTTCCCAAACGAGGCGTTAAGTCCTATCATATGGGATCAGCTACATGAATCTTTCTTCTCCATTCGACTTTATCAAACTCTATTTGGTTAGTCAAATTAAGGAGGCCTATATATCACTATATTATCCCACCTCAATTTAAGTTTACCCTTACTACAGGAAAATACACCTTCGGGTGCTAAAAATTTAGTTGTCAAAAGTCAATGACAACTAAATATTTTTGTCGCCTAGTTAGGTGGAGATAAATTGTCGGCCAAAGTATTTGGCGACTGAAACAAAGTTGGTCACTAATTTACAATTTTTTGACTACTAAAATTGACTGAGTTGACTATTTTTCGCAACTAAATTGTAGTCACCGAAAGTTCCCAAATAAAAATGAATTCAGCTTTCAGTGACTTAACAGTTTTAGTTGCCAATAATTTTTTGTCGCAAATGGCACTACATTTAGCGACCAAATATTTTAGTCACCGTTTTATGTCACATTTAGCCATCAAATTTTTTAGTCGCCGTTGTTGTTCACGACTAAATATTTTGGCCACTAAATTTTTTTAGTCAGCATTTTTGGTCACCAATGGTGTATCTTCCTATAGTGCCTACCATTTTTATCTACTGTAATTGTATTGCATCTCCTCAATATTGTCTCTATTGGTGTTTGTTGTATATGATCAAACCATCTCAATCTATTCTCTCTCAACTTGTTTTCTATCGATATTGCTTCTACCTATTCATGAATATATTTATTCCTAACTCTATCTATTTTAATCTTACCACACATCGTCCTTAACATCCTCATCTTAACAACATTCATTTTATCTACATGTTATTTCTTAGTTGCCCAACATTTCGTCTCATACAACATTGCTGACATAATAGCCGTTTTGTAGAACTTTATTTTTAGTCTAATGGGTATTCGTTTATCACACAGTACCACAAACGTACTCATCTACTTAATCCAACTTGCCTTAAATTTATGGACCACAATCTTCTTTAATCTCCCCACCCATTGTGATAATCGAGCTTAAATAATGAAAATTTTCACTCTTAATAGTTCTTGATTCTCAGTCTTCGTTTCTCTTCTATTTTCATTTTGTCGTGTATTTCATCAAAAAAATAAAAAGAAAAAAGAAAAGAAAAGTTTTAATAATTGTAACTTACTCAATTTATCATGTTTTTCAATAAAAAAAACGATTGTGATTTTAAAATAAACCGTACAAATTTTTTTTTTTTGGTGACAAATGTAATAAATTGAATAAATTATAATTATCGGATTGAGCTCTTTTGTTTTTGGTGAAATACACGAAGTACAAGACAAAATAAACGGTTGATATCATCAAAATATATTCATGATGAGTCTCAAAAACCAAAACAACATTTTTGAGTCCAAATTTTAGACCAGAGGTAATTTGTCTTATTTAGCGATGCTTGTATCTCTAAAGGTTCTAGAA
The DNA here is from genome assembly GCF_055761805.1 of Camellia sinensis. Taxonomy (NCBI): domain Eukaryota; kingdom Viridiplantae; phylum Streptophyta; class Magnoliopsida; order Ericales; family Theaceae; genus Camellia; species Camellia sinensis. The sequence continues at coordinate 5,440,318 of NW_028129178.1, read as the reverse complement.
CTGTGCACGAATTGAAAAAACATGCTTTGTTATTACTTAAATATATTATATATTTTTTGTTCCTAAAACAAAATAGCCTCGCCTGCAGGGGCGGAGTCGAAGAAGGCTCAGAGGGGTCATGTGGCTCCCTCAATTTTGAACATTTTTTTTGTTTTTGTTTTGCCGTTATATGTAAAATGTATTTTTTTTTCCTTAACATGTTTATTGGTTAATAATTGAATGTATTATTTACAATAAATAGTTATTTGATACTTTAAGAGTACTATGTGATATTGTTTATGTAGTAGTCTAAATTAATAATATAGTGGAAAATCGTAAGAATTGAATATAATTAATTTATTATTTTCAAGTAGTTGACAAATTACTTAGTGTGATATTTTTCTCATGTTTTGAGTATCACATAAGTAACGCCATATGGTGCTCTAAGACTATTTTGTAATTTACATTCAAAACACATAATTTAGTCATCTCTTTAATACTTTCTATCAAATAAAAATTAAATATATTTTATAATAATTTGTGCTATAAATAATGTGTTTTTATTTTCTAAAATTAGGAATTTTAATTCATAATTTGTTTTGCAAAAATTACAAACTTACATCACCATCCCGCACTGAGCCATTACACACTATTATAGAATTTTGATTTATTCGTATTAAATAATGATTTTTAATTTCTTATACTTAAATTTAGCTCATAAAATTATTATTATTTTGAAGTTGATTATGATTTTTTTAAATAAAAAATTATAATTAATAATTGCCCTTGTAACTTAATTTTTTGACTCCGCCACTAAATGTAATGTAAGGATATCATATTTTGAATTGTGTTAATGCCAAATTTTGACTTGTACCGTACCGTGTAAATATATCATATTTTGAGAGATGACTTCAACAATACAAATGCCATTTTTTTTCCTTCGTGGAAGATCATCATATAATTTGACTTATAGTTTCTTATACTATACAATGTGATCATGTGTACATGCAGCATCTTTAAATTAAATGTTTAATTAAAAAAATGTATTACAATAATTAACATTTATAAAAACTTCAACTTTCATTAAACAAATAATTAAAATACATATACATACTCATCATAGGAAAGTAGTCACGAGAACATAATTTGAATTTCATGATTCTACCCTTGTAGGCCCCCTTTGTGAGCTGTTTAGAAATTTGCAAATTGAGAACTTATTTAATTAAGAGTTTTCAAAACTAGTTTTTAATTAATTTTTTTTTTTTTGAATCTTGTGATATTTTGTCTCGTAGTCAAAACTTTTTACAAATTTTATAGTCAATTTTATTTTCTTCTTTTACGTAATCTAAATATACTTTGTAAATAAATCTAATATGATCTATACAGCAGAGTTTCATATATATATATATATATATATATATATGTATGTATATTAATTCGTAGTAACATTTTTAAAGTTTTAAAACCGTTTTCTAATTTATATCCACTCAATCTTCATATGTTTCATATTTATTACATTTTTTTTTCTCATTTTGTTTACTATATACGTATATTTTTTTGTATTGCCCATATATATCTAAAATATAACAAATTTTTTGACCAATACTTAGAAAAAAATTTAGGAAAAAAATTTCAAAATCACTTTCTTTTTACTATACACCAATCAGTCATTTTTTTTACTCTTCTCTCTCTTTCTCAATTACTTTTTCTCACTTATTTATTTAAATACAAAAGAATATCATATCATTTCAAACTCCAAAAAAGTCTAAAATTATTTTTAAAATATACAATCAAACAATTTTTCAAATTTTCTAAACTCTCTCCAACAAATTATTTTTAAATAACATCTCAAAACACAAACTAGATACTGCCAAATTAAAATTTATTTGGTTATGAATTTAAAAAATTATTTTGAAATTTTAAAACTTGTTTAGATATGAATTTTGCAAAAAAAAAAAAATTAAATGATTTGAGTTAAATACCAGTTTAAAAATTCAAACCCAAATAAATTTTTAGATTTTGGACTAAGAAATTAAGATTTAAAAAATAAAGCCAAGGGAGTCTTAAGGACATATCCACCTACTACGGACACGGTAGGTAAAAATCAATCATTAATGAACCTAGAATTTGCCTTGTTCTTTCTTACTTGAGGCATTGTTTTGGGCATCGACTTGAGTGGATTGATGGTGCCGATTTAGGGAAAGGAAGTTTAATTTATAAATATAAAAATAAAAATTTATTTTTAGTTGTCATAATTGTTGTAATATATATTTTATTTTATTTTATTTTATTTTATTTTACTAATACCATGTTCAAGAATAATAAAATAAAAATAAAAATTTACTCTGATAAGGTTTTCTTAAGTTATTTATTTTGTTATACAGATTTTATTGTGAAATAAAATAATATTTTACTATGAATCAAAATAAAATATTATTTTTAAACAAAATAAATAACTTAAGTAAATAACTTATTTTGATTCATAGTAAAATATTATTTATTTAAATAAAATATTACTTAAGTTAGTTATACAAATATTATTATTGAACAAAATAAATAACTTAAGTAAATAAATTTATTTCAATAATAATATTTCATTTTGATTCATAGTAAAATATTATTTGATTATACTAAAAATATAGTAAAATAACTTAAGACAAAGACCAGCATGATCCTCCTTAAGACAAAATAATATTTTACGTCAATTTTATTCATAGTAAAATAATAACTTAAGTAAATAGGGTGTCTATCATTTTTGTTAGTGTTATTTTATTTTTGATTCATAGTAAAATAACTTAATACTATTTACGTCAATTTTGTCGATATTTTAAGAAAAAAATAAAAAAAAAAAATTTCATAATCAACTTAAATCTTAAAAAATAAATTTTGATAAAAGAAAATTATAAAAATATTAATTTTTATTAAAATTGATATGCAGATCAAAAGTTGTATCATTTTAAAATTAAAAATATTAAATTAGTCACTTACTAACCCCCTTTTGAGGGTCACCCCTCATCCCCTTTGCCACGTGGCGGGTGGTGATTGGAGGAGTAGGAAAAAAAAAAAGAAAAAGAAAATATAACCAATGAGAGAGAGAGGGGGTCAAAGGGGGTGAGAGGAAAAGGAGGGATGAATCATTGTTGTAGTTGTATATACTAAACATTTAAGAAAAACTTTTTTATACTTGTTCTCGTTCTTAATATAGTAAAATTTTATTATGATAAACTTTGACCAAATTCCCGAGAAAAAAAAATTATAAATTATTTCAAAATTATTTTCAAAACTCATAATATAATATTTTCAAAACTCTTTTCAATAATATATTTTTCAAAATACAACTCAAAATATATAAATTTTCCAAAACTTAAGTAAACGGCACTTAAAATTTATTTGATTATAAGTGCTCTTTTGAAAAACTGGTAAAAAGTTAACTTTTAATTTTTTACCAATTTTGAGTCATATCACTTCTCACATAACTTCCTTACGAAAAGACAAAATAAACTAAAAAAAATCAAGAAATCCACTTTATACCAACTTTCCAAAACACCCTAAGTTTTAAAAAGAATTTTGTAAATGGTTGCGTTGAAAATAGGTTTAAAGATCCAAATAGATTTGAGTTTTGGACTATGAATCTGTGATTTGAAAAAGTAAACAAAACGAATATTAATTATGTTTCTATTCACCAGAAATAAAGATCATCTCCAGTTCCAAGTTACCTTCCACTTATTTTTGGAATGTGATACTCATCTCACTTTTGGCTTTGATTTCATGTAGATTTTGTCTAGACAACTTTCCCTTCTTGGTCTCTGTCTAAGATAGAGATCAGACCATAAGATGAAGACAAAGACCAGCATGATCCTCAATAATTCAACAACAAAAACACTAACAAAAATGATACACCCTATTTTTTCTTGACCCCTGATGATAGGAAGAAAAAAAAAACAAAAAAAATAAAAAATAAAAAATAAAAAATAACCAATCCCAATACATTAATGCTATGTTTGGTTGGGAGATTTGAAGAAGAATTTGGAAAGAAAAAAGAAAAAAGTGTGTGAAACTAGGTGAAATATAAACATGTTTCATTCATATTTCACCTATCTTTTCATTTTCCTTTCCAAATCCCCCCACCAAACATAACATGAGAGTGGTGGAGGCCAAGAAAGAAGATCACAACCTTTTTCCAAAAACTAAAACAATACTTTGACCAACATGATCATCCTCAAATTCATCCCATTCTCAGAAAAAAATTGTAAATAGCTGGACATTTTCTAGTCTCTTGAAATCTCATGAAAATTTGTCAAATCTTACAAAAAATTGTAATTATAAAGTTTTATTTAATAAAATTACCGTCACCATCACCTAATAAATTCTAAACATAAACAAGACCTTCATTCAGACTCCAAAGTAAACGCAAAGACATGATCACCATACAAATTTTTTTTTTAAAATTTTTGGTGGCTGACCTCAGCTAGGTACTCAAAATCCATTTCATACAGGTGTACCATTCAGACATCAGATCGAACAAAGGGAGTAACAAATTCTTTAACCATCTGGCCTCGTATTGACGATTAAAAATTAACAAAACATCAAACAAAAACAAATATATGAACAATTGTGAGGTCACGTGGAATCATAGTCAATGGATTATCAATTTTCAAACCGTAAACACTTATGGTGTGTTTGGTTAGGAGATTTGAGAAAGAATTTGGAAAGAGAAAGGAAAAAAGTGTGTGAAACTATGTGAAATATAAGCATGATATATTCACATTTCACCTACCTTTTCCATTTCCCTTTCCAAATCCTTCTCCAAATCCCCAAAACAAACACAACATTAAGCAGCATGGAATTCCTCCAAAAAAAAAAAAAAAAAAAAGAGAGAGAGACTAGAAAGGGGATCAAGTTATGCACATGACATTCAACAAACCACACCAAATCGTAAACATAGATGTCAACAATAAGGCACCATTTGTATTTATGAACTTGAAATTTACAGATTTGGCATTAATCATTCATGGAGAGAGCAACAAGAATGTCTCAAATTTGGATGTAATAGTTGCCCCAAGTATTTTGAGATTATATTAAAGAGTTTTATCATTATGCATTCATATCCACTCCAAAGTAGTTACTTAAAACACAATCTCAAATCTACATCTATCCAACGGAGCTAAAATGCCACACTCACTAGCCAGTATGACACAAACCTGAAACAAAACAATCTTGGTATTCTACAAATACAAATTAAATGCTATCAAGAAATCGAGATAGCATAGGAAACATGTGGGCACAAAAAATGTCATAAACAGATGTCAACAAAAAAAATTTCAATTAAAATTTACAATTTCAGAGTAGAAAATAAAAATGATAGTACTACACACATTAATTAGTATACTTATTGATTAATGTATCAACAAATATTATGTCATTACAAAACTACGACACCGCCCATTATACAAATTACAAAGATTTAAAATCTTCAAAATTTTGTCATAAGGCCAAGTTTGACATATTACAAAAGAAACCAAAAAATCAAAAAATTACTCAAAAAGTTAAAAAATTAACCCTATTCACCAAAAGTCACAACTCTCAATCCTAATTTTTTCCTACAAATCAATTTTTAAGTCAAAAAGTTAACTCAAACATCTATATTTTTTTCCTCAATTTTTTAACCCAAAAAAACAAAAAGTACACTTATTTAGGACGTACCAAACAATCTCTAATACTAATTAGAACTATGATAAAAAAAAATAAGTAAAATAATCTTTGAAATTTGGAGGTGTGCGTAACCCAACCCCTAGAATTCTTCATTCTGTCAGATTAAGGCTTTAAACACCACCCAAATCAATTTCAGGAGAGGCCAAACACATAACAACTACAGTTTTCAGATGCCATGTACATAAAAAGCCATCTCCTTCAACATTTTCAAGGAAAACACTGAGACGACACCATGAAGGTGTTGCTAATTGAGAACAGGGCAGAGACGAAGTAAAAATAAATCAAAATTGCCATATTACAACCAAAACCCTTGGTAGATTAAAAATTGCTGAGAACCTCACACTGTCAACCCAATATAGTCAAAGTGAACCCTTCAAATATCAAAATTTTAGAATCATTTCATATGCCAAAAACAAGTTCTTGCAGGATGAGTATACAAGAGAGGACCAAGACAACTTTGATCTTGTCAAAGAGAAATTAAAGGTAGCATCTTAAAGTGCTAAGTTATAATTTAAGTTGAGAAAACTTGATATTTTTACTTCTAGATGGAAACAACTCTCATGAGCATTGCTAACAGAAATGTACCTAAGTAAAACCAATTTCTTTAATAAAAAGACTCACTAGGGGCTACATATAGATCTTGGATTTGTTGAGTGTGATTTGTGGAGGAAATAAAATGGGCATTTCTTTTCACTCCACAAAATCACTGATCCAAATACAGTTAACACAACTACTCACCTAACAAAAGAGTTATGTAAGCACTACCCAACAAAAACAACAACAATAGAATAGATCTTCCACATATTTCCAGCCCATCATCAATCAGTGTGCATAGAAAAAGAGATAATACAGAATATAAATTGAAAAAAAAAAAAAAATTATGACTTGGGGGGTGCTCATATTCTATGGGTGTAAATGTGTCTGTCATGCCATGGCAATAGCATTCAGAACGAGGAATTTTTTATAATCATCGCACCCCCACCTTTTTTCTTTGATTGCATATGCAGCTAGATGCCTTATTGAAAATCCACATATGGATGATCAAATTGGGTAAATTGCAGGACATCTTCAAATTGTCAAGCATTGAAAATTCAATAGATCTTCGAAAAAAAAAAAACTGAAAACAATGAAAATTAATACATGAAGGGAAATAAAAGCAAGGCCTTGCGATTGAAGCTTGAGAAATCACAAGAAAACAGAGAGAACGAGAGAAAAATAACAAAGCCTTCTTTATGAGCGGCGGCGAAGAAAATTTATTTTGGCTAGGAAGTATGAGCACTGGGATTATATATAGAGAGAGAGGGATGAAGAGGGAGCTGAAGCTAAACCGTCTCCAAAACCCTAACCCTAAATGCCATGTTTGGTGCGAGGGATGCAAAATAGAGGCAGGGGAGAAAAGAATAGCGGATCCGGATTCCCTATCAATAAGTAAGCCCATAAGCCGTGTGGCGTGCCGTGCACGGATAATTATAAATATTTATATTTATTTTAATTTTTTTAAATATATAAATTATATTCTTTAAGATTTTTTATAAAAATAATTTAATAATCTTATCACTAACTATAATATATAGAAGAAATTAAAAAGATTACTGCAGTAACTATGAACAAGTTATATCTATAATTATTTGTATGTGGGGATTTTAAATGCTAATCAGAAATTTTAACCAAATTAATAAATGCAGGTATATGGATTGGAAAAAGTTAATAAATGCTGATTAGGGGATTTTGACTACATCAATAAATGTTGAGATTTTTTTTTTTAAATAAAAAATTTAGAAAATTAAGATTGAGAGATTGGAACTCCTACAAGGCTTGGGGTTTAAAAACCCCATTTTCCTTAATATATTTACAATTATCTATATATGTGAATTGCGATTTTTAAATATATTCTTTTTTTCTTTTTTTATATTATATTAAAGTTAATATTTCGATAATAATCATATGTGTTGGACTTTTCAAGGAATTAAATATCTTCTTTTTTTATTATATTATATTAAAGTTTAATATTTTGATAATAATCATATGTGTTGGACTTTTCAAGAAATTTTTTTTATGCTTGTTCTTAATGCATTAAAGTGTTATTATAATGGATAATAATCATATGTGTTGGCACTTTTCAAGGAATTCATATGTGTTGGATTTAAATTTTTTTTTTATGCTTGTTCTTAATGCATTAAAGTGTTATTATGAGGGTAAGACTTGGGGGTTGAGAGAAGTTAATAAATGCTAAGGTTTTTTTTTTAATCAAAAAATCAAGAAATTTAGATTGAGAGATTGGAACTCCCACAAGGCTTGGGGTTAAAAACCCCTTTTTACTTAATATATAGTATAGATAGATGCTAGAAATAAAAAACAATGGGGTAAATTACATTGAAACCCCTTGAAATTTATGCTTATTACAGTTTTCTTTTCTTACCTTTTAGAAATTATATCCCCTCTCTAAGGTTTAAAGTTTCATTATCGCTCCCTCAGTAACAGATTTTGCTGATGTCAGCAATTTAATTTTTTTAAATACCAATTTTACCCTCACTAGGTAAATTACATATTTTAGAAATTACAATTCCCTCCTCAAGGTTTAAACTAGTATTACCAATTGCCTCAACGGTTAGTATTAGCTGAAAAAAAATTTATTGAAAAAAAAAATAATTGGAAAAAAAATTATTTGAAAAAAACATTAATTGAAAAAAAAAATTAATTGAAAAAAAATTAATTAAAAAAAATTTTGTTAGTCAAATTTTTAAATTTCTGTTTAAAAGTTAACGTAAACTTATTTTTTGAATTTACGTTTTTTCCTCAAATTTACAAACTGAGACAACCATTTATACACTAAAAGAATTATCAAACAAGTTTCTGTGATAGTTTTTAAAATTTTTATAAATATAAATTGAAAACTAAAGACAAAATTATTACCCAACAGGTCTCAGATAGTGAAAATGTCGTAAAATTAACAAATAATTAAATAAGTTACCAACGCAAGAAATGACTTATCAAAAGATTCTTAGGCTATGTATAATTTGATTTTTAGAAAATTTTTTTAAAAATTAAAAATTAATTTGGTTAAGAAATAAAAAATAATAATAATTATTATTTTTATATAATTTTTATCTTTCGAGTGGTTAGAAATAATTTTTTTCAAATTAGATATATTTTTTCATATTTGTTTTTATTAAATTAGTTTTTTTTTTTTTAATGGCAGAGGATCCATATTAAATTGAAAAACTTAGGGGTGTCAATGTAATTTACCCTTTAAAGTATATGTAAAGGTTAAGGGTAAATATGTCATTTTAACTTAAAAGTTAATATCGTCAAATAATTACACTAACAAGGGGAGTCAGTGTAATTTTCTAAATGTGAGGGGGAACTGTAATAAACATAAACCTCAGGGGGTGTCAGTATAATTTACCCAAAAAAATTCTATCAAATTTTTTATTAAATCTCTCACATGAATGTGAGATCCAAATAATGTATGGGTCTTATATGGATCTCACATCTATGTGAGACATTTGATAAAATTTTTGATAGAATTTTTAAGATTTCTAACATTTTTTTTTTATCAATAATTGAGTCAGAAATTAAGAGTGTGTTTGGGATATATATATTTAAGAAAAAATGTTTAAAAAAATAAAGAGTTGATATAATTTAAAAAATATAAAAAAATACACTTTTTTAGAAGATGCCAAATAATGCATAACTCAAATTTCATTTATGAACTATCAATTTCGTCTCTTTAGGATAAGTTCCGCTCTATATTTTTCGTATCTCTTTTATAGGTTTTTATTTGGACTCATATTGATAATCTAAACTGTCTATCTCGTAAATCCCTTAATGAAGGTCATTCATCTAAAAATTAATTTCATTAAACAACTATGAAAACGAGAACAAATTATATATATATATATATATATATATGTTTTTTTTTTAATTTAAAAAATGGATAGTTTAAATTTAATTATATTTATTGTTCATTTTATAAAACAAATGCGATTTACTTTTATGTTTATAATTGTCTAATGAAGTTAATTTTTTATATGAATGACCTTTATTATGAGGCCTACGAGATAGACGATTTATATCATCGATATGGGTTAGGATCAACTTTTATTTATGAATTATTGTCAAATTATTTATGTGTTTAATAACTTAATTCAATACTTAAAATTCGAAAAAACTACGTGATTCGTGATTCGTAACAAATTTAATTGCAACAATTTCCAAACAATCAAAACTAACAATCTAAATCATCAAACACATACGAAAGTGATTTAGATTGTTGTTTCACAAATAATAAATCGACACAAATGATTTTACATGAAAAAAAATCACAGTTGGAGCACCTCCAATTGTGATAAAAAAAAAAAAAATCATGGACGAAATGCCACTAATCAATCCACTATGAGGAAAGAAAGAACACAAATTTACCAAACAATTTACCCAATCTCTATATACTACTCTTCAACAATCCGTGTCTCTTTCACCAATGCCTTCGTCTCAAAATTGATCAGCTTGATGTCGAATCCACAACATCCATGTCGAATCAACAATCACGAGCAGCTTCGAACTCCTTCAAAGACTCCACACTTGAATCTCCAGAATCAACCAAAGAAGAACACTCTTGTATTGAACAATCAAACAATCTTTTGATGTATACTTATGAAACCATCAGTTAAACCCAAATAAACATTAAAGAAACTAGCAAAGATACTCCAGAAGAAAACCCTAATTCCCTAAAAGAATATATGGAAGTCGTGACCTAGAATTGTACTTGTTCACAACTTTATAGCAGATAGATTTGTGATCACCGCTTGAGCGCAGGAATGGCCGCTCGAGTGGTGTGACGTAAACGCGTGTTTCTGAACAAGGATCTATGCTCGAGCCCTGGAATGTTCGCTCACACAACTCCTAGTACTTTTGTAGAGAAGCAAAATTTTTGAGAGTGTTGATTTTCCGCTTGAGAGCAGCTTTCATCGTTTGAGAAGTAAAGCCAAAAAAACAATTTGGCTACTGCATCTGCCAACGGTTAGAAAACAATATCACTGATCCGACGGCAGTGGATGAGGTTGTTGCATCTATAGAAGGGATAAAATCTGAGCAAGCTGCATGGAGGACTGATTAACAGAATGCTCAATACGGCCAGAAGATGCCTCCAACACAGTAAGTCGCGCATCCGTGAAGCTCTCCAGGTCAGTGAGATGAGCATCATAGATGTCCATCTGACTGTCCAAATGATCAAAGTGGGAAAAGATAGCATGCTCAAACTGGCGCAGCTGTCCTTAGATAAACCTAGTTGGAGGAGGTTGCTCCCGTTCACCAGTAGCAGCGGCATCGAACTTAGCTTTCTTTTCCAAAGGATCTGCACTTATACCAGAACACCCACCATAGAAGGAACCCCCCCCCCCAACATGCATCTGACTTTGACAGATTGTTTTTTTGGTGAAAGGTTTGATAGGGGTGGCAAACTCATCCTCATTGAAAGTAGGGACTGCAAGTTGAGTGAGAATGCGGTTGATAAGACAACCATAGGGTAAGCCTAAGATTTTTTTTCCAAAAGCACCAATCATCTTTTGAATGATAAGGGTGGTAAGATCAATGGGTAGATGATAGTCAATACAATAAAGAATATACCCTTGGTCATGGTTAATATCGGAGCTATGGATGGTGACAATAAGATTTGCACTGACTATGAGGTTAAGTAACTTAAAGCGGGGAAAAAGTTCATTCTATTTGATGAGGGCCCCTTTAATCCAAACTTTAGGTTTACCACAAAGCTTAGAAGTAATGACAATGAAATCACAAGTAAGGTAGCCAAGAAAAGGGTAATGGCAATTGGTGACCGGGGAAATGGCTGACAACTCACGAATTTTGTCTTCGCTTATGGTGATTTCCTTTGATCGGACCCAAGTGTTAAAGGATGGACCGATATCACTGACCCCTTCAATGTCACAATAAAACTCCTGCACCCAATCCAAATTTTGGCTAGCCGAGAAGAAAATGAGTAGATCACCTCCTAAGGGTTCAAACACTGGGCGAATAGGAATAGACTCAAAGGTATTTGGCTGAAAACTCCTTTCAAGGCGGATAGTCCGAGAGGTGTAGAATTCTTTAAAGGACTTGGCTTTGGCTAGGGAGGGAAAATGGTCAGGGTTATACTATGGTTGGCTTGCCGTAGATTTTCTGCATTAAGAGGTCGACATGGCTAAACCCAATGACACACCTAACCCACCAAAGGCAAAACAAGACAAAAAAATCTCATTCGTGACAAACCATTAGTAAAAAAATCCAAAAAACAACATGAAGTTATAGACATTGGCACACAGAGATAGGAACATAGTGAAACAATGCTTGATGAGAAAAATGAGAGTTTCAGCTATAAGAGTGTAGCAATATAAACCAAATCAAAAGCCAATCAAAACCAGCATGAGGGCACCAGTATAATGTAGGCAGTAGTAATCCACGTATAAAACAAAATTAACACCCAAAATGGACAGGATGAACCCTATATAGGTAAGATGCAAACCCACGAACAACAGAGATGAAGTGAAAAAAAAGAAAAAAAACTTGAGGAAATAGAGAAATCTTACCGAGATAGAAGAAGAACCACTAACCAGAAGAGAAAGCAACTCCAAATCAGATAAAACCAAGCCCAAACAGCAAGAGAAGAAACGTTGCCCTAGGAGAGAGAAAAAGATCGAAAACCAATTTGGGGAAAAATGAGACTGAGAAGGATGGGCGAAAATTTATACCATGGTTTTATGGTCAAGCAAGAGAATATCAGCTCAAGTGAACTCACTTATGTGCGTAACTACGCTTGAGCCAGGACTTGTGCGCTCGAGTGCAGAATGCATGCTCGCAGTAGTTTGGCCCCTCTGCAAAAGTACTGAATGAGTGGATTTACCGCTTAAGTGCAAGAAGCTAAGCTCGAGTGGTGGAGAAACAAAAGTAAGCCTTGAAAACCCCCTACTGAGCATTTGAAAATAACTCATTCAACAAAGTATTTCCTGAGACAAAAGATGATCAATATGATGGCAATAATAAGACACTAAGATGAAATAATCCACATGCCATGAAGCTCGTAATCTGGCAATCTTGACAATATGAAGCACGATATCATGAGCAAAACAAGTAAACATGGATCAATAAGCATAAGTGTAGACACCCCATTTTTGACCGTCCTCAAGACTTGGACGTCACCGTTTGAACACTCGGTGATCATCCATGTTTGTGTTCGTTTGGAGTTCCCGGAGGTCTCGGCTACGCGCTTTGCCTCGGGATCTCCGAACTCGACTGTTTAGTGTCTGGTTTTGCACCAAACCATTGTGTTTTGCCTTGGAGGGGCAGGGAATGCCTTGTGAGGCATCCCCACACATCACCGGCCATGGCCAGAGGCCACCGGCTGGTGTTTTGATGCCATTGGCAATGTATATTGCCGGTCGGCATTCTTTGTTGCCGGTTGGCACTCCATTTTGACAAAATGGCAATTTTGAGCAGCCGACTACTGTTCATCTGCTTTTGCTGATATTTTAATACAGCTGTATGGCATTTTGTTCCCCTCCATACACGTGTATGGAGGGATGGACTTCTTGTTAGCTTACCTTGTAAGCTTTACAAGATTGGCTCCTCTATAAGAGGAGCCCTCCCCTCTTGGCTTAGGGTTAGACATTTTAGAGACAAAAAATACAGAGGAGAGCTCTGGTTCTAGGGTTAGTATAGTTGTAGCTATTCTATCTCTCTTTTTCTCTCTTGAGTGTTCTACGTGCATTTGTTCTTAGTATTGCACACAAACACCTACCATTACACCTTATCTTGACTATTGAGGTTCTAAGGGATTCTTTTCAAAGTTTTGGAGCTGGTTTGGAGCTTAAGGAACTGCTGGAGCTTCATTTGTGAAGAGGGTCTTCAAGGATAACAATCTTACTCCTTTATTCCCTATTTTTGCATACTATTTTTGCCTATCTTAGAACTGTTTTTGAGCTTAGTGTATAATATAAAAAAGTTCTGTTTTTAGGCCCTCTAAATAGTTTGTTTAGAGTGTTTTGTGGTTTGAGGTTGTTTGACCCCTCCTAAGCCTTGTAAGGCTCCATTTTGTGCTATTTTGTGTAAGCTCCGAGACCTTGGTGTTTGGGCCTCCTCACCACTGAAATCTTGAGAGATTTCAGAGGTGAGGATGGTGCCTTGAGGTCCCAAGAAGGAGAGGGCCACCCCCTCTCCTTGTTGTCCTTGAAAAGGACCATTTTTGGCCTCTTGAGGGAGTACCTAGCTAAGCTTCATGTTGACCATGCCTTAGCTGATTTTTGTGCTTATTATGTCATGACATGCCTCTATTTTTTGTTGGTTTTGGTACACCATGCATGCTTAGCATACCTACCTTGTAATGCCACTTTGTTGCCTTAACATGCCTTAGGTTGTAAACTTTTGTTCTAGCATGTTTTAGGCTTACCCTTGTGAATCTTTCATGCTTATTTTGCCATGTTTAAGGTCTGTCCATAGTTGTTTGGGTCGACTTTGGCATGCTTAGTATAGCCCCTTTGCATTTTTGGTTTGTTGGCCTTAAGTGTGTGAATGTATAGCATGCATCCTTGCCTTAATTTAGTGGGTTGGGACCATTTGCCATGTTATTTCAGTCCCTTTAACATGCTTGTATGCTTGCCTTGGATGCCTCTTTGAAGCTTTGAAAGCTTGTCTTGCATGCTCCATGTTTTGGTCAATGTGCATGCCTTTGAATTTGAGCCACTTAGATGCCATCTAGGTGCCCCTTGGGTGTTGTCTAGGCCTGCCTTAGACCTATTTTAAGTCCTCTTAGCCTTGTGAGGCTTGGTTGACTTAGTCATGGTTTAAGTCCCCTTGACTTGCTTCAAGTACTTGGGCCATTTGCATGCTAATGTTTAGCCTATCTTGTTTGCTTGGTTTGACACCATGTTCTTGCATGATTTTCAATGCTTACATTGCATGTCATTAGTCCGTGCGTAGCCTCTTTTAAGTGTGCTTGAGATTTGTCCCTTTATGCCTAAGTGTTGGTCCTTGTATACATGCATGCTTGCATGCCATTAGTCTTACATTTTGGGCACTTTGGCCACTGTTTTTGGGCTTAGTGAGGGTTGCCTAAACCATGCTTAGGTCCACCCTTTGCTTGCTTGCATGTTTGCCTCACATATTTGCTTGCATAATTGCATGAATGCATTGCATTGCCATGTTGCATCCTTAGCTCACATGCGTAGGATTGTATCCCATTTGCATGCATGCTTGGCCTCTTGAAGTGCTTGTGATAGAGGTTGAGTCCCATTGGTTTGTTCATGTGCATTGTATTCCATATAAAAAATGCACACTTGATTCCTCGGGCCATCACGCATGGAAATGCGCGATTGATGGTCCGAGAACCAAGGAGCGTATCCCTTTGAGTCACCAACATGATAAGGGACATGATTGGTGCATACATTGTTTGAATTGCATTGCCATACTCTGCCTTGTCCTCTGCTGCTGTCGATTGCAGGTTCTGCAGGCATTCTCTGCCGACCGGCAATGTTCAGTGCCGACCAGCAATCCCTCCTAGGCCGATATCTTCACCAACAGCCGGTGACCATATACCACTGCCGGTGGATATTCTACTCAGCCGGTGGTGTCTCCCAGTGTCCAGGAAAGCAATTCTGAGACTTTGACAGTCTTCAGAGGAGTATAGCAGGGAAAACAGAGGCAGCTCATGTATGGCAGTGTACTTCCGAGCAGAACCGAGCATGCATCGCATTGGGCTTTTTTCCCGAGGCGGCTTATCTATTTTTCTTTCCTAGCTTAGTTAATTTGTTAGCTAATTAGGTAATTTGTAATAATTAATTAGCTAGGATAGTTAATTCATTATTCGAACTGTATTATTCTTTCGGTCCCTCCGAGCGAGGGTAAACTTGTAATAAGTGTGGGTGAGTGTGTGCATGTCTTCTAACCCCCACTTCTTTCTCCCTTTTACTTACCTGCTTTGATGGTTAGTAATAGGTCATGTTTAAATTAGCCTACCTTATGCTGCGCATGCGTGCATCCACGCATTTGCCTCGCACGCACCGGGCTCGGTACATCATGCTAACTGCATTTGTATTTCAATTCCAAATTGAATACGTGCATCAATTGATTGCATTTCACATGCCATGTTTAGGTTAGCCGAGCCTACTCTAATTGCATCCTGTATGTGTTGCACTAGTCAATTTGACATGACCTAGGATCATGCATGTGATTACTAACTGGTTTCTGTTTTGGCTTGGAGTAATAGGTAAGCATTTATGCTTTAGCATATCGCATGTGTGTGAGTGTTGCCATGATAGTACGATCACCATGTGGCTAGATGCTTATGTGATAAACTGTTTGGATGCCTGTGGGTGAAGGTTGGATTGTCTGAGTTGGAATGGCTCATTGAAATCCGTGTCTTAGCCTACTTGCGAGTAGCAAATTCCAAAACATTTTTCCAAAATGAACGGATATGCAATGCTTATTTCCAAATTAGGCAATCTAGTCTATACTTGTTTGCTGTGCGCATAACATAGTAATTCTAGGCTAATAACCGGTTTAAGAACACATATCGTTTTCAAAAACGGATATTACGGTTAGTAGAGGCCGATCTTCGGACCGGGCGAGAGGGGGTGCTCATAGCTGACCTTCCCCAATCGTACCCTAGCTCCCGAACCGAGGCAACTCTGGTGATGACGGACATGTGGCCTTCGGCACCGAGTCAGGGTTTCCTAAATTCTCCCATAAAAAATATTTAGGTGGCTACTCTGTATCTGGCAAAGCAGTTCATGTTTGGCACTTCTTTTTCTAAAAATATGTTTCTCAAAACGATTTGTCGGATTCGGACTCTTTGGTTCAGATTAAGAACCGTGACACAAATCGAGTCCGAACTGTAGTGAGGCCCCCCCTCGCGGACGTGCTACAGTTTTTGGCGACTCTGCTGGGGATTTAGAGAGCTTGACTCGAACTCGTGATATCCTATTTTGATTCCATTTATGTGTCTCTTTGCATTGCATGTGCATTGGTGCGCCTAGGAACACAGTGTTTGCCATCTGCCATTCCTGAACGGTTTGCCGGAGGCTTGTCTTGTCAAGGCATGACCATAAGGTGGGCTCTGACAGTATGGGAACACAAACCTCGGTTTTACCGGGGCACCCTCTTCGACCATTCGACCTAGTGCATATTCGGATCCATAGTGACCATTCCAAGTTAGGACAGGCTGCTTACCCGATGTTAGGTTGTTTGAAAACTGCTGCGTGCATAGTGAAACCCTAGCTCCTGACAAAATAGGACAGGGAAACCTTACCCCAATATAGGGGTGTTTTGGCTCTCTTTACTTGCTATGTGCTTTTAGAGTGTATCTCTACAGGAACGTACATATCAGTTTGCAAGTTTGAGTATCAGACTTGAGGGCATCAGTGTTAGTTTATGAGAATCAGTTATCTGCGGGTACCAGATTCAGTTTTGGGGACAGTGACTTCTGGGGAACAGTGATCAGCAGTAGAGTATAGTTGTTCAGCTACACCCGTGTTTGATCCATTTGGGCTGAAATGCTGCTTGTTGTCTCTTTCAGTTCGGACAGCTGGTACAGAATAGCTAGTGTTTCCCCTTGCTGAGGTAGGACTTATGATGACGCAGAATTCAGAAGAGATCGTGGTTATGACAGCTGCATTAGAGCAAGGGATCACTCTACAAAGTGAGACCAATATTGATATGCCACATCCACCCAGGTCGCCTGTTGCGCACCCGATCTGGGCCCCCTAGCTATACCAGGCTCGCGAGCCTACTAAATTTGAACTGATGGGGATGATAGGTGATCTCCAGAGGTCTGTGGCGGATCTCGCTTACGGAATGTCAGCTTCACCTCCAGCCGCACCATATGCCGGGAGTTTTGTACCCCAGGAGCCCCCGCTTTTGGGGCGAATCGTGATTGAACTTAGCCAACCGGAGATGGCCTCCAGCTATGGTAATGACATATCAACATCAAACCAAACCCTCGACCAAGCTGAGGCCAGAGGCAAGAACAAAGTGAAGGCAGATGCCGACCCTAGTGAACAACTGCTGTGGGCAGTCGAGGCTTTGAAAGCCGCGGAGATGAACAAGCAACAGATATCCGTAGCTGTGGCAAGAGCTGTGGAGGATGCTTTCCCCACTCCACCTGAGGGGAGTTCAAGTCAGTCGGAAAATCGGGATAGGCCCCGTCATGCCAGAACAGTTTCTCCTATTCCCGTCCCTGCACCTGGGAAAGACCAGAAAGCCAAGGCAGCGCCCGCCGACCCTTTTGCTTGTGCGGCTAGTAAGAACGCTCAGACTCCGAAGTACTTGCCCCGAGGGCGCAGGACCTTTCATGCTCTCTACATGCCTCTATCTAAGGCACTTCGGATCCTTGCCGAGAGGGGACACCTTAAACCCTTGGAGCCCCGGCCTCTCCCGAAGAATCTCCCTGCTACGCATGATGCTGCTCAGTACTGCGCGTACCACCAGCAGACAGGCCATGCTACCGACAATTGTTTCCGTCTCCGTCATGAGGTGCAAGATTTGATTGACAACGAGGTTATCCTCTCGCCCACCTCAGCCAAGTCCGTTACCACCCAGCTATTGGATTTTGAGGACACAGATACTGCAAGTATGTGATCAGAAAGTGAACCACCTGCGGGCGGCATTTGGTATATTTTGGATGTGGCGTCTGGCACGCATTTTTTGAGCATCTGTGAACGCTAGCTTTGTAAATTCTAGCTTGGGTATCGAGTCAGCCTTTTGTTTTGAGTCTATCTCTTTGTCTTGAGTCAGTCTTTTTGCTTAAGGGTCTGTCTTGTTGTAGCGAGTCAGTCCCCTTTGTATAGAATACCAGGTGATTCCGGGGTTGTTGCCTCGAACACCGTTTTGTCTTGTAATTACCCGTTTTTGTTTTTGAGTCTGTTTCTGTCGTGGGGCCAGTTATGCCAACAAACCTGAATGAAACAGCTGTGGCTATCTCATTTTCATGCTTGCTTCCAGTATAAGCTAGTTATGCCAGAGGATTTGATTGGGCTGACAGTACATCTCGCCTGCTCTCCTGCGCGCCAAACTCATTGCATTAACCTAAGTTTTTCAAAAAAAAAAACCTCTTTTGAACACTGCGGTGATAAAAACAAAGAGGAAGGAATTCCTCGGGTTTTGCAAAACTTTGATCAAATTGAGAAAAGGAGAGGCATGCTAAGCCTTTTTATGAATGAAATCATGCTTGTCGGCGTGAGTACTAAGAAGGATCCTGGCTTGATCCAGATTGGTCCCACACTATCTTCGGCGCGAGCAATTTATCGCTTTCTTAAAAACTTTCAAAAACAAATGTTTTACGCGGCCCTGTGAGGACCTGTGTGGGATCGCTCTTGAGATTGTGCAGCCTAGGATCGCTCTCAGCCTCAAGATTCGACCTGTTTGTCTTGAACCTTGAACTCATTCGAAACATCCAACAGTTAACTGTCGGAGGAGGTCTGTATGGCCAAATCAGAAGCAGCCCTCGAACAAGAGGCACCAAAGCCAAGTCAAAAGGATTAGATCTCACCAAAAGAAGCTCGTGGAGCAACCATGATGGATTTTTCTGCAAATCATTGCAACAGCCGTTCTCCTAGATATAGAGAGGCTTCAACTTCAAAAACCATTTGGCATGGACTTGTTACACTTTTACCCTTTGAGAGGCTCGCTAAGCCGAAAACCCGGAAGGGCGACCCAAGTAAAAGTTAGAGCAAGAGAAAAATACAAAAAAAAGCAAAAAGCAAAAAGCAAAAAATACAAAAAAGAGAAGAAGAAAAAAATGTGAAAAAGAAAAGAAAAAGAAATGAACAAAAAAAAAGGAAAATAAAAAGAAGCTCGCAAGGTCGAAAACCCGCATCGGGCACCTTGGCAAAAATTAGAGCCTGAAAAGTGAAGGTTAAAATACCCGAGTGTACCTTAACCGGAACTACGTAAGGCTTGATTCCCATGTTTGGGATACGTAGGCAACTTCATCATGAAGTCCAGCCCCCAATGCTTTCATAGCGTCTCGGTCCATGCAATGGTTTTGATTTCATCCCAAAGTCCAGTCGCCAACACCTCCAAGGTGACTGTGTCCATATATTTGTTATAACTGTCTTCGTCATCTCTGTGTCCAAGAGTTCGACCACCACCAGTGAAGACTGTTTGCGGACTGCTGCGACACCATCCAAACAAGGGGCAACTTTCCGTTGCCACGAGTCGTCGTGAGCCGCCATTCAAACCAGGGGCAACTTTCCGTTGCCATCCACCCCCTTTAAGCCAGGGGCAATTTTCCATTGCCTCCGATCCGAGGTTGCGCATCTCAAAGAGTAAGCTCCATGCTTGTTGAGCATTGACTGTTTGTAAAATAGTTTTTGAAATTTTTTACTAAGGTTGACTATTTTCTCGAAAACTATTCCATTTTCCAAAACTGGACCATTTTCTTGGACCCAAAAAGGAAAAATTTTCAGTACTTACAGCCTGACTCGCATGGTTTCAAATCAAAAATCGAATAAGTGTGTTAATCTAACTCTCATCTCGATCAAAACTGTTTTAGTAGAAAACTAAAACAAAAAAAATGGTCAAAATGATGAACTAGGGGCACAGTTGAGTCAAGCATTCTGTCTTTCCCCCGTCGTCAACATACTTGCCAGGAGGGCATCCTACCCACCAGAAGAAATAGCCGTGAGCTAACAGTGTTGAGCATGAACCCACACCTTCCTATTTATTCATCAATCGCCCTGGGGAGGGATGAAAAATGAGAGAATAAAGAATAGAGAGGTGTAAGTTGAGAGAAAAAGCGAGCCAAAGGGTTTTGAGAGAAAAAAAATCGAGCTTGAGTGCCAGAGTGATGTGAGAATCACAAATGAGAAAAGGGTGGGAAACAATATCCAGAGAAGCTGGCTTCTCGTGATCTGAGATCCCCCGTCTCCGTTAACACGTCTGCGTGTCGTGTCTTTTGTTTTTATTTACCTCAACCTTTGTTTTTAGTCTTTTCCAAGCGTGCCTCGTTGTGTTTAGGTCGTGTACCCTTCTGTTTGAGTCCTCCCCACTGTGTTCAGTTGTAGGCTCGATACCCCGGTTTGAAAATCCGTTCTATTTCAAAAATCGTTTATGCTCAGAGTGTTGTGCCATTCTCTACATCTGTGCGAAGTAAAAGAACAAAAAATTGGGGCATCTGAGTGTGCTTCAACTTCAGCTAGTTTCATCCCCGTAGTCCGTCTTGTCAGATTGGGCTGTTTGTTCAGGATTTGTTGTGTGCAAAATGAACCAGATGCTGTGTTGTGGGCTGTATACAGATTAATCCCCAGTAGAGTAAGGGCTGTGTGTCCAAAATCAGGCAGTGGGTTGCTTGGGTTATTTTTGCTGTTGGCTGTTTAGTTATCTGATTATTATAGTGCAAGTGTTCAATCTTCAGACAACCAATCAATTTCATTTACATTGAGGTGTAATATGGTATGGTGCAATGCAAAGCATGAAATGTAAAGATATACAGATGTAAACACTTTTTTAGATAAAAAGCCTGTTCATTTCATCATCTTTTCAAGTACACAAGTTTTGGAAACAAAAATCTGCCTGCGGCAGTACAAAGTATCCTAACTACCAACAAAAGGGAAAAGTACAAGAAAGAAGAAAAATAACAAAAATCTGTATCCGTGTCAAGCGGCTCCGAGGGCTATCATTCTGTCCTAGTCCTCTTTTTGGATGAAGGTCCAGGAGCATCATCAGCATCGTCATCAGAGCCCAAGCTAGAACCGCCTCCGGTCTCCTCCTCCGATGACTCTGCCTCCGACTCTGCCTCTGCCTCGGACTCGTCATCGTCATCATCATCATCATCAGGGGTCGGTGCCCGAGAACTACTCTCGACGTGAGTACGCCCTCCCCTGGTACGGGGACGTGCAGTGTCTCCACGCCCTCCTCGAGTAGGAATAGAAGGCCCAGCCGGAGCACCACCCACCGGAGGGATCTAGAAGGGAGGCTGAAAATCACAAAGGGCAAATACATCAGAATACAGTGTATGCAGTGTATCAGTGCAGAATGCAGTGTACAGTGTGAGAATGCCGTGAGCAGTTTATCAGTGCAGAATGCAGTATACAGTGTGTGAATGCCGTGGGCAGTTTATCATTGCAGAGTACAGTGTATAAATGCAGTGTATGCAGTGTATCAGATGTTGTGAGATCAGTGTATCAGGTGTTGTGTCATGCATCAGATTACACGAATCACGCTTATGAATGGTTTGAGGCCGTTATCAGAAGAACATACTGGGATACTATAGAGGGCCAGGAGGTCAAAGGTCCGCTGCAGCATCCCCATCATGGAGGCATTCAACTCCATGGACTGCCGGGTGTACTCGGACGACGCCTGCAAGAGTATAAGATACATCAGTATTCCGCAGGATATCAAATAAACTGAAATGAAATGCAGATGCAAGATGCAAAATGATGTAATACATACCGGAGGCAAGTCGGGGATACCGGCTAACTCATGACCAGCCGGGGGAGGAGCAAAGGGGATCTGGTAGGTCGTCCAATCCTACCCTCTATATGACAGTACAGTGGGCAGGGCAGGCCAGCCAGTCCCCCGTCCCCCCCGAGCTCCACTCCTGCCATGCACTCGAGCCCTCCTTGATGTGCTCGCTCCAGCCCCAGCTCCCGCTTCAGCTGCCAGCGCCGCTGGCCTCTCCCACTCAGCTCGGCGACCACCGCTCAAGGGGCGCATATTGTAGGTCCGGACGTACTCTGCATAGTCGCCCTCACCTCTGTGATGCTCTGTACCCCAGCCGACGGTGTAGTCCCTCATCTGCTCAAGAGAGAACCCCTCTGTATGCCTCATATGCGTAGGAGGCGGACCCGGAACTATCTGCTCCGGTAAACCCAGGGTCTGACGCAAGAAATGCTCGCCCAGGTACCAAGCCCGACAGACCGGGCCCTCCAACAGAATCCGGCAACGGGCAGTCTCCTCTGCGCCCTCATAATGATCCCTCACCACAGCCGGTAATGGAGCCCAGGGCTGCCGGGTGATCTGAAAATGAAATGCAGTTTATTATCTACCGTTATTGAAAACATGCGGTGCGAAGCAAAGCCAAAAAAATAAACTCTAAAGGCGAACATACCTCCGCGGCAGTGATGGTGTCGAAGTATCGGCGGAAGAAAATAAGAAACTCCCGTGGTCTCCGCACGTATCGCACATCGAAGCGATGAGAGAAGGGGACGCCAAGTGGGATCTCCTCATCGGGTACTGGGGCAAGCCTAGGAAAGTAGGCATACACCCATAATTGCAGAACAGATATCAGTATAACTATTAGATAAGGTAAAATACAGAATAAAGCAAAAATAGCAGAACCGTGTGTTGTGCAGTGTATTGTGCAGAGTGTACAGTGTGAGCAGTGTGCAAACAGTGTAAAGCAGAGTATATGTGTGCCGGGTGTGCAGTATATAGTCAGTGTGGGGCAGTGTACAGTATATGTGCAGTGTACAGAATACAGAAAGCAGAAGGCAGAAATGTAAAATGGGAAGAAGACGTACCTCCCAAGCTCGCCAGTAGCCACCAAGGAGCTGTTCGCTGAGGCGGGAAGAAGAGCTCATATAACCATACAAAGTGGCCAGAGCGGCGCCACCCCAATCATAATGGCGGATCTGCCTGACGTCTACCAGCGCGCTCAACAGGCATAAGGGCACGGTGTTCGCCCGATCGGCGAAGAGGGTCGTCCCGAAGAGGAACATGATGAAGCCCCGCGCGTACTGGTTCACCTCCTCTGGGGACATCTGCGCCTCCTCTGCCAAGGCCGGCTGGACCCGAAAGTGGCTCTCGAACCAAGAATACCTAACGAACCCCGCTCGAGCGAGGGGAGGCTGAGTGCCAAGCAGGTACAGCTGGGCAGCGTCCCACTCATCCATATCCGTGTCGAAGGGGATCGGATCACCCCCTACCCCAATGCCAGTAAGCATCGAAAAGTCGTAAGGGGTCATCGTCATGTCCCCTGCGATAGAGAAGTGGAAGGAGTTGGTGGTATCCCACCACCTCTCCGCTAGAACAGCAAGCAAGGGCCTGCAGGTAGTCAGTCGGGAGAGCCCCCTACAGAAGATGCCAAAGCCGGCCTCGTCAACGATGTCATGAACCGCATCTGGCAGCTCGAGGTACCAGTCCCGAGCAACGGTGTTCCCATACTCGCGGATGGTATGGGAATCCCCCTGTAATCAAGAACAATAAATGCAAGGCAATATTCAAAATGCAGTTCTAAGAAGCATACAGTGAACTACAACGTGTGATGTGTCAGCGTGTTTGGGTGGTTCAGGGCAGATGTAGCATGCGTGCAAGTTTTAACAGATTCAAACAAATACCGGGTGCCGGTGTGCTTACAGTGAACTACAACGTGTGATGTGTCAGCGTGTTTGGGTAGTTCAGTACAGTATAGCATGCGTGCATATTTTCAGACTTAAGCCAATACTAGGTACCAGTGTGTATTTTGGGTGATTCGAAGCCAGTGCAGTGTGTGTGCATGTGTCAGTCTCAAACAGATATCAGTTGCACGTATGTTTACAATCAACTACAGTATACAGTATATCAGAATTAAGCAGTTAAAAAGCATAACCAGCTACGGCAGTTTTGCATCCTACATTGCAGAAAGTAAAACAGAGAAGGAAAGTTACCTCGGAAGCGCCGAAGGACAGGTGGGAGGTAGGCTCACGCAGGAGGACCTTGCGTGCCACGCCCCTCTCAAAGCTCCTGAACTGGCGTAGTCCGTCAGGAAGCATCACGTGAACCGCGGGCCTGTAGGTCTCCGGATCGAACGGCCGGATATGAAGTGGCAAGGGCTCGGCCTCGGGATCCATCTCGAGCTCTGGAGGAGCCCCGCCCTGTGGAAGATCATCCGCCATCTCGAAGAGAATGTGAAAATGGCCGGAAGACGAAAAACCGGGCAAAAAGGCGAAAAGTCAACAAAAAGTCAAACCTCGAGAGGGTCGGAAAAGGCCGGAAAAGTCGGAGTGCGGAAAAGGCACGGGTATCGAGAAAAACTCGAGGGAAACAAGCCTCGAGTGGCGAAAATCAAGAAAGAAACATCGAAACGAAGTTTCGTTCGGTTGAAAATGTCCGAAACGCGAAGGAAATCGCGAATCGAACAACGAAATGGGAGCTAGAACGCAAGAAAAGGAGAGAATCAAGGGAGGAAAATGCCCTAGAGGGGTGGGGGAAGGATTTTCGACCGAAGAGAAGTGAAGAAAATAGAGTTAGAAACCCTATTTTAAAAGACCCGTGGCCAATTGACAAAACTGCCCTGATACAGGAACTTTTTGCCGGTCGGCCACACTCTTTGTCGGTCAGCAATATATTGTGCCGATGGAATTGCATGATGGCCGGTGGACGGCCGGTGATGCATTTTGATGGCCGGTGGACATCCGGTGGTCTCCTACAATGATTTTGGAGCCTCCTACACCCTTGTTTGAGTTATTTGTGGGGTTCAGGGCCTTCGTTGCTCAAAACAGTGCAAAACAGTGCATTTCCGACGCTCAACCGGCCTCTGTTTTGACCTCGGGTCGTGTCTTCTGTGCGTGGTACTCAAATTCGTGCAAGGTGTATCCTTTCCGTATCCTTTTGGCTTTTACGAAACTCAAAAGTTGCCCCCTGTGCATCACATATCAATCGCACTGTCTTGTGCATTTCAAATCTATCGCACTGTCTTGTGCATTTCAAATCTATCGCACTATCTTGTGCATTTCAAATCTATCGCACTGTCTTGTGCATTTCAAATCAATCACACTGTCTTGTGCATTTCAAAATCACTCGCGCTGTTTAGCGTATCACACTGTCTTGTGCATTTCAAAATCGATCGCGCTGTTTAGCGTATCGCACTATCTTGTGCATTTCAAAATCACTTGCGCTGTTTAGCGTATCGCACTGTTTAGTGCACTGCATTCCATCGCGCTATCTTGCGCATTGCACTGTCTTGTGCACTCGCGTTGTCTAATGCATCACGCTATTTTACGCATCTCATTGCATTTTACATGCATTCCATCGCGCTATCTTGCGCATTGCACTGTCTTGTGCACTCGCATTGTCTAACGCATCGTGCTGTTTTGCGCATCTCATCGCATTTTACATGCATTCCATCGCGCTATCTTGCGCATTGCACTGTCTTGTGCACTCGCGTTGTCTAACGCATCGTGCTGTTTTGCGCATCTCATCGCATTTTACATGCATTCAATCGCGCTATTTTGCGCATCACACCGTCCCGGCAACGGAACGTTCTAGGAGACCTTAAATCCTTGGAAGGTGCAAGACCTTTGGCACATTGATGTGCACAGTTCGTTTGCATTGACGTGCATCTTAAAAGCCGCGTGTTGTCGCGCATTCCATGCAACATGCATTTTATACATCATTTGCAATTCAAAAACAAAAAACAAACACACATGCATTGCCACGCATCATCGTAAATAGTTGCATTGTCATGCATCATTAGAACATAGTGCATACTGCATTGTCATGCATGTTTGTAAATATCCATTCCATTGCATATTTGTAGATATTGCATTGTAGTTTGCATGCATTTATTACATCACCTTCCATCTATGGATTGCGCCTTTCCAGGTTGAGCTTGGTCTGGTATGTGCCCTTACTTTTCACGTTAAAGCACAGTTCTGCATGTGTATGCGCCTATTCCACGTTGGTATGTTGGTTTGAGGGTTGCGGCACCTTTTCTGTGTTAGACATGGCTCGTATGCGTACATGCCTTTCCTAGGCAAGATTTAGTTTGGCCCGCGTGCCATATCCATTGTATCCATTTCTATTGCATTATAGCTTGCATGCATTCACTGCATCACTGCCATCTATGGCTTGCGCCTTTCCATGATTGAGCTTGGTCTGGTATGTGCCCATACTTTTCACGTCGAAACATAGTTCAGTGGACCGTTCTATGTTAGGCCTAGCTTGTACGTGTACATGCCTTTCCTAAGCAAGATTTGGTTTGGCCCGCAGGCCATATCCATTGTATCCATTCCATTGCATATTTGTAGATATTGCATTGTAGCTTGCATGCATTCATTGCATCACCTCCGCCCATGGCTCGCGCCTTTCCATGTTGAGCTTGGTCTGGTATGTGCCCATACTTCTCGTGTCGAAGCATAGTTCAGTGGACCGTTCTATATTAGACGTGGCTTGTATGCGTACATGCCTTGCCTAGGCAAGATTTGGTTTGGCCCGCGCACCATGTCCATTGCCATCTCCCCAGCATATCCATATATATATATATATATTGCATTGTAGTGTAATTTTTGCATCCAGCATTAGGATCGTAGTCCTTTCCCCAGCGGGTCATTTCCCCACTTGTGTCAATCCCCCCAATACTTGTTCTTGTGTCCGTCTACATTACTCATAGTTCAGTAGACCGTTCTATGGTAGACGGACTTGTTACCTCCATCAATCTATTTGACATAGGCTTGGTTTCGAACCGCTCACGATTGGATCATGATTCAATTGCTTTGCATATAGTTTGCATTGTTTCAATTCCATTGCATCTTTATTTGCATTGTTTGTACATTGTTTTGTATATATTGCATATCATTTTGCATCCATTTTTGCATTGTCATGTATGTTGCTAACAACATCGTACATGTTGAGTTGTTTTCTTTACAGGCACGATATTGTATGTACGATTCATTTGAGGCTGGTGCAACCAGACGAGCCGCACAGGTATT
This sequence comes from Camellia sinensis, assembly GCF_055761805.1. Lineage (NCBI taxonomy): Eukaryota > Viridiplantae > Streptophyta > Magnoliopsida > Ericales > Theaceae > Camellia > Camellia sinensis. The sequence continues at coordinate 5,412,956 of NW_028129178.1, read as the reverse complement.
GTATCCTCCGAGTGAGACGTATCGAGAATTGCATAATTCTCTTACATCCTTTCTGCATTGTAGTGTAGTTTGGTGTATGCCAGCTTAAAACTGTTGCATATGTGCTTCGTTACAGCTTTTCTTTACATGATCATAAGTTATGTCCGGCTCTGTGCATTGTCTTGCATTTTGCCACTGCCTTCGGGCGCATACCTTGTTTGTCTTGCATGTTTGTCTAAGTCTTCGGCCTTGTCAAAAATGGGTCGTCTCTGGGCTTTGACATTCACTCCCGTCATTGTTATGACTTTCGAGTTCTGTCAAAGAGGGGCAACTGTAGACACCCCATTTTTGACCGTCCTCAAGACTTGGACGTCACCATTTGAACACCCGGTGATCATCCATGTTTGTGTTCGTTTGGAGTTCCCAGAGGTCTCGGCTACGCGCTTTGCCTCAGGATCTCCGAACTCGACTATTTAGTGTCTGGTTTTGCACCAAACACTTGTGTTTTGCCTTGGAGGGGCAGGGAATGCCTTGTGAGGCATCCCCACACATCACCGGCCATGGCCAGAGGCCACCGGCTGGTGTTTTGATGCCATCGGCAATGTATATTGCTGGTCGGCATTCTTTGTTGTCGGTCAGCACTCCATTTTGACAAAATGGCAATTTTGAGCAATTGACTACTGTTCATCTGCTTTTGCAGATATTTTAATACAGCTGTATGGCATTTTGTTCCCCTCCATACACGTGTATGGAGGGATGGACTTCTTGTTAGCTTACCTTGTAAGCTTTACAAGATTGGCTCCTCTATAAGAGGAGCCCTCCCCTCTTGGCTTAGGGTTAGACATTTTAGGGACAAAAAATACAGAGGAGAGCTCTGGTTCTAGGGTTAGTATAGTTGTAGCTATTCTATCTCTCTTTTTCTCTCTTGAGTGTTCTACGTGCATTTGTTCTTAGTATTGTACACAAACACCTACCATTACACCTTCTCTTGACTATTGAGGTTCTAAGGGATTCTTTTCAAAGTTTTGGAGCTGGTTTGGAGCTTAAGGAACTGCTGGAGCTTCATTTGTGAAGAGGGTCTTCAAGGGTAACATTCTTACTCCTTTATTCCCCATTTTTTCCTCAGTTTGACACCACGCTCTTTTCCCTCTCGCAGACTGTTGAATTTGAGGACCATTTATTTATCGACAGCACAGAACCCACGCGCGCCTAGCCCCCATCCGCTTATTAATTATAGGTGCGGCATTCCCAAAGCGATCGCTTCAATGCATTTCACCGAATAATTATGGTGCCCCACCCAAATCATGAACTACACATATTCGGCGGTTTTGTTCATTAATCAGCTGGGGCAAGGGCATACATTAATCTATTCGGCTTACTTGCAATGCATTGCGCCAACAAATTATCGTGCCCCACCCAATCCATGAACTACACATATTTGGCGGTTTTGTTCATTAATCAGCTGTGGTAAGGGCAGATACATTAATCTATTCGGCCTACTTGCAATGCATTGTGCCGACAAGTTACTGTGGCCCACCCAAACCATGAATTACACATATTCGGCAGTTTTGTTCATTAATTAGCTACGACAAGGGTAGATTCAGTAATCTATTCAGCCTCTATTTATAAATATATTGACAAACTACAATGCCCCATCTGATCGGCAGATTTTATTCAATGTGACGTTGCAAGCAGTATGCCTTATTCGGCTCTTTAATGATGTTCAAATTGGCACAAGACATATGATTATTTGGCTTTGGAACGACTTGTCCAAATGGGGCAAGGGCAAATATACCATTATACTCAGCATATGATGTTATAGCTGAATTAAAATACATCACCCCACTTGGCCAGTTGAGTTTGGTATTGAGCCGTATATTTAAGTCGACAGATTATGCTATAGCCGAATTGTGCTACATTTCCTTACACTATTGGCTATTAATTTTATCGCCGAATTACGTTACATCACCCTACTTAGCCATTAATTAGCACATGCAGAAGACAGACAAAAAGGCAATTTTCATTAATAAATTGAGTACAAACAGTCATCATTTTACACATGAAAATTGCCCTATATTTGACTTCTAAACAAAATAAATAAGCAAAAATCTACAAAAACTACGTACAAAAAATACAAAAGAAAAAGCAAAATTGAAAAATTACATTGACATTACTCATTCTTCAGGGTCAGACTCCAACGGCTTAACCTCTAGCTGCTCGTATGGAATTGGCTGCTCCAATGTCACATTAGAGGCGGCCAGGGCTTTGAGCCAGCCGTGTTTGAAGCCCTGATTTTCAAACTTGGGTACTTCGTCCACATATTTTTCCAAGGTCGCATTTTCTCCGGCTTCGAACGCCTTGGAGATCTTAGAGCCGACGATTTCTTTTGCCTTCTTTGATTCCTCCAAATCGACCTCCAATTTGGCAGTCACCTCCTTAGCCAACTTGAGCGCATCATCACTTGCGTTCGCCCTCTCTTCGGCGGCCAGCCTGAGTTGATCGGAGCATTTGGCCTTCTTTTCCTCGGCACTGGCCCTCGCTTGCTCTTCCGCCACTTTCCTCGCCTCGGATTTGGTTCTAAGAGAGGCCACCGCCAATTCGGCTAACGCCTCTTTAGCCTTACCTTTTTCAGTTTCGATTTTGGCTTTAAGCAAGCCGATTTACTTGATAACATCATAGTGATAGCGGCCGATTTCTGTGATCCAACCCACCACCTAAAACAAAAGATTAATAAGATAGCCGGCATAAAAAGGCACAATTTTTTTTTTTCAAGTTGGTTATGTACCAATATCGCCGATTGAGTGGCTAGTGCTATCGACACTACATCCAACTCTGCATGGAAATGCTGCCTTGTCAATCGTCACAGAAATCGACGAGGCCACGCTTAGGGCCACGACGACATCCTTACACATCAGCCAAAACAGACATGTTCTTTATTCTAGGTTGGATGATAAACGATGCTGTCAAATCCTACGATTCTTCTATGTGTGGTCGTTTATCGACTAAGTCACTAGAAGAATCGGCTCCAATTTCAGCGGGGCATTTTTTCCCCCTTTGTTCGGCCACCAGGTCATCCGATTGTTTAATGATAGACTCGGTCGTGATAACTTGCTCCGTTTCCCTAACAAGAGTAGGATAAGATTCAACCTTAACCGAAGCTAGTGGAGAAGATTCAGTCTGAACAGGTGGTGGTGAGGGCTCAGATCTGGCGGCTTCGGCCTTTCTTCGAGCCGCTATCTTCTTGGCATTTTTTCTTCTGGCCATCTGCGCAAACGATTCCTCAGCCATGTTTTCAGGATCCGTGCTAGGAAGGTCTCTTAAGTCGATGAAAATATCATTTTCTAATGATGTGTTAACTCAACCTGAAGTGGATGGAGGGTTAATACCGACTTCCTCAAAAGCCAAGTTGAGAGCCGCGTCGACTTCCTTCAAGTCGGCCTGGTTTGGTTGTTTGGGGACCTGATCGTGGACTTTACCACCTTGCTCCAAATCCGAATCTCTAAGACCAATTTCCCTAAGGCTCTTGTAGTTTGGGAAAATGAGTGTCGTGAGCTGCTGTTCGCCCCTCAGAATCGGAATGTGATCCATAGTGAAAAAAGTAGCATATGTAGGTTCGTGTCACAATAGTATATGGGCGGCCTGCCCTTGTTTTTGGAGGTTGGGACGGCCAAAGAATTCTAGTGCGGTTTTGACTAGCTAAAGCACAACGTCGTTGGCCGAAACAAGTACTTTATTCAAATCGTTACTTGCACAAGTGAAACAATTAGTACATGAAATCTAAGCCGAATGAACTTATAAGAAATGCGCGAAGAAATGGGGCTGCATGGCCACCTGGTTCGCCTTTTTATCTAGGCACAGATCTAGGCGATCTTCGCCTAATTTCCAGTTGCCTCGGATAACGACCATAATGTCGTCAATACGCTTACCAAAGCTGGCAAGCATAGTCACCAAATGGTGGTCGATGTCCTTGGCCTTGAAGAAGTAGCGTCCCTGCTAACCAGAAGATTTCGCCAAGGCATAACAATGCCGAATAACAAGAATTCCTAGGTTAATCCTAAGTTGGCGACTTAATTCTACTATTCCCATTATGATTCGGTAAAAGTTTACGTTAGGTTGAGACTAGAGTAGACCCCAGTAGCGAAGGACGACCCTCAAAAATGGGTGAAGGGGGAAATGGACTCCACTCTCAGTGATTGACATGAGAGGAAAGATGATCGTACTCGCATCAGTCCTCTCCATGTCAACTACGCTATCTGCCACAAGTGACAGATGGACGTCGTCTGGAATGGAAAAGTGGCATCGAAAAATGGAAACCTGGTCCGCAGAAAGAAGAGCTTTCAAATGTTTTGCCATCCGAATTAGAATAGAAAATACTGTAACCTAAAAACAAACAAGAAAATTGGTGTTAGAATAAGGAATAAATGCAAAGAAGGGAAGAACTAATAGGGTAGAGAGAGAAGGACAATAGGGAGCAGATGGAAGTTGCAGAGGTCATGACATGAAGGAGAGATGCTGAGAGGCAACCAAAGAGCCTTGTATATTCAAAAAATATTCGATGGGGCATCGCCGAGTCAAATCGCATTAAATAAACAACGCGTACAAAGGGCCGGGAAGTTGTAATGATTTCTAAACCATGGTCATTCTGACGCTTTAGTATTAAAAGGAGTGCAAGCCCTGTATATTTGACTTTCCATAAATAAAACCAAACATGCCGACTAAATTGGCATAGTCGGATGTTTGGGGGGCAATTGTGGGGCCGAATTTAATATACTAAGGAAGCCCAAATGGATTTGAAGACATCAGGCCAAAGAAAATTCGGCTCTGTCCAAGGGCTCTTGAAGCCAAATATACAAATCGGCCACGTAAGGAGCCGAGTAGGAACCAACACACAACCGCAAGGCCGAGTATGCAATCATGCGCGAGATTAGGAGTGGGCCTGAGCCTTGGGCCTAGAAGGTAATGTAAATAGAGGAACATCAACCAAAGAGAGGTAAGTGAGAATAGACAAAATAACTTGAGAGAGAAGTAAACTGGAGAGAATACTAACTTGTCCGTCGGAGTGCTAATTCCGGCAACTCTGACCGGAGTGTTCATCCCTTTTTGAGGTAGCGATCAGAGGATCAAGGACGTCTAGCTGGATCCTGGAGTATTTCCAAACCACTTTTTCACAATGGCCGAATGACAAGTGAGATCATTTGTGGTAATAATCCCATAGCAGTTATCATATGTGCGAACTCCATGCATGACAATATTTCCCCTTTTATAAAAAATTTCACATTTATTTTTTGAAAATAATACTTCATGATGAGAATCACACATTTGATTAATGCTCAAAAGATTAGCTTTAAGGCCATCAACAAGTAAGACATTTTCAAGCTTGGGTAGACTGGCCACACTTATAGAGCCCTTACTAATGACTGTAGAAGTGCTACCATCTCTAAAGGTAACAATTCCTCCTTTATATTTCTCAAGAGATATGAAGTAGGATTTGTCATATGACATGTGATGAGAGCACCCACTATCAAGATATCACATGAGTGAGTCACGTGCTTTCAGAGCAGTGTGAACAACAAAACAAGTTAGGTCACTCTTTCTCACCCAAATCTTTTTGGTCTTAATAGAAGTGAGGCTGGCAGTCTTGGTAAAAGTCTTAGCGTTGTGAACATCATCATGAATCTTGGTATTCCGCCTAGACATGTAAGGTTGTCTCTTAACCCATGAAGTATTAAAATTTCTTACTTTTTGAGACACCTTACCAACTAACTCATAACAATAAGGGCGAATGTGGCCATACCTACCACAATGATGACAAACAAAAACATTTACCTTCTTTCTGTTTATCTTACCCCTTTTAGGTTGATGGAGAGATTTATCATCTTATTGAACCTTCAGCTTTCCCTTTGCTTGAGTCTTAATGTCATGTGATGTAGAGGCCTTTCCTTTTTGAGGTGTTACATCACAATAGCCTATCTCACTTTTGTCACAACTCATTTGTTGAGACCCGATGATGTCTTCCAGTATCTTTAACCCTCTGTTCCACATATTAATTGTGGCTCTAGCATCTTTGAGTTCTTCCTCTTTCTAACCAACAAGCTCTTCCAGTGCAACTTGTGTCATCTCATGAGATTCCATCTTCTCTTCATATGTGGCATAGATTTTCAGAAGTTCATTCCTTTCAGTTTCACAGGTCAAGAGCTTTGCACAGAGATCTTGTCTATCACTTGAGATCTTGATGACATCCTTCATTGCTGCTGAAATCTCTTCCTTTAGCTTGACATTCTCACTCTCACATGCTTTAAGTTTGATAGTGAGTTTGTCATTAATCTTGGATAGGTTTAGAGATTCATTATATAACTTTTCATAGGCTTGTTGAAGTTCATCACCATCACTCTTATCATTATCTTCCGAGGTTTTATTATTTTCTTTTTGGTTTTTATTTTCTTTGAGCGCATCCAGTCGAACAACTAAGGCATGAACATTGCTGGATGGTTGTGAAGATGACTCTTCTCTTTCATAAAATTGCATAAGAACATACCATACTTCTTTGGCATTCTTGTAGTTAGTAATCCGTTGTTGTTCTCCTTCCGAAATGGCTTCATGGATGGTGTTCAGAACTCTTTCACTGCTTTCCATGTCAGCTCTGTGGGAGTCGAATAATGGCAAAATCAGAAGGTGCGTACCTTAGAAGACTGATATTAATCGGCTGTATCCTACGAGAATGGGAAGCCGAATACAATACATGTGCCGAATACAATACATGTGCCGAATAAGAGAAAGGACAATGATTAAAAAGTAGGCCCTAGCCCCGAGGATCAAAAGGAATAGGTATAAATACAGGAACAATGGATTGAGAAAGGTATGTAAGAATCACTTCACTTAACTTAGTAAAGAAACTATCCTGATTGTCTGAACTGACTTGTCCGTCGGAGTGCTAATTCCGGCACCCTCGACCGGAGTATTTGTATCTTTTCAGGTGACTAGTTAAGGATCACTAGCGTCTCCCAGGATCTAAAGAGTATTTCCAAACCACTTCCCCACAATTGGCGCCGTCTGCGGGAATACTCAAATACATCCATGGCAGGCATGACTAAAGATCCTCTGATAGCCACTGATGAGACCGCACAGGGAGATGACCTCACTCCAGCAAATATGCTCGGAAAGGAAACCATCGCTGTAAGATGCGCCTTGAACTTCGAGTCACTAACGACTTCAGCGCAAGAGACAATGCGAGCGATCATGGAATAAGCAAAGCAGAATGAACAAAGGCTGGAGGACATGATCGCTGAAAATGAACGTCTCCGTCAAGATTTGGCCCTGAAAGTAGCAAAATCCAGAGAAGCCGTGCGCCAAGATCCCGAACGACCTCTGAGGGCAGGTAGACAACGACCTCGAGCCCGACCAAAGGAGACCGATAACGACTCCAACTCATCACCCATGGAGCTCAACAAGAAGGGACGATCCGAAACTTCCAGCTCCTCCGAAAAGAGTCTACATACAAGGAACAAGCCCAAAAGAAGCAGTTCAGACGAAGAAGAACAGCACGATCCTTTTGTCTGACGGATGGCAAGGGCGGCCCTGCCTAAGAAGTTTAAAGCTCCGTCGTTCACTCTTTACGACGGAAAATCAGACCCCACTGATCATATCTGTCACTACAAGCAGGCCATGACATTGCATGCAGGCAACGAAGCCCTCATGTGCCGAATATTCCCCAGCAGCCTGGGGCCATTAGCTATCAGGTGGTATTATAAGCTGGAGCCGGCTTCGATGAAAAGCTTCCATCAATTACAGAAATCCTTCAGGGCCAGGTTCATCACCAACGAGGTACAACCGGAATAGGCTGACTCTCTCTGGGCTATGCAAATCTAGTCAGGAGAAACGCTCAGAGCGCATTCGGTGCGCTATTGGGAGTGCTTCAACCTCGTCGACGACGCTTGCAACGACTCCATGGCCATCACCGCCTTCAAAATGGGACTACATCCCGACAGTGCTCTTCGCAGTTCCTTGACCAGAAGACCCCCCAAAACAGTCTGGGCATTGATGAAGAAAGTTGAAGAGTATTGCAAAGTGGAAGATGATGCCTTGAGAATAAAAGCCGGACAAATGTCCAACAAAATGGCCCCCCTTGAAATTGCTCAACCAATAAGTTCCGTGCCACCTCCGAGCTCTGAGCCACGGCAACGCGCTAAACGAGACAAAAGGCGGGACTCTCGCCGATCAAGCAATCAATGCTCCCATCGGACGAATGAACAACTGCAAGTCGACAGCAGGTGCTCGAGGTGTGCCGACAAGAAGTACACAGAGTTGCCAGAACCAATCACTGCAATAATGACCAAAGTCCAACACCTTTCATTCTTCAAATGGCCATCAAAGATGGTGGGGCCACCCGATACGTGAAGAAGGGATAGGCGGTGCGAGTATCACAAAGATCACGACCACGAAACCGCTAGCTGTTACGCATTAAAGGATCACCTAGAAGAACTGGTGCAAGACGGCCGATTGCAACAGTACGTGAGAAAGGGAAAGCCAATCTAGGCATTAGCCTTGAGGCAGGACTCACCTCCACTTGGCGTGATCCATATAATCTACAGCCTGCCTATGGCCCCAACCGTGCACACAATTCAATCGCATCTAATCCCCCAAAAGCAACGTATTTTGACCGAATGGCCCAGAGAAGCTCCGACAATTACTTTCAATGACTCCGATCTTAGCGGCATAACAGCCTCCCACATCGATCCGTTGGTCATCAAATTATGTGTAAATTGGTTCACCATTGAGCGTATTCTCATAGACCCAGGGAGTACTTCAGAGGTTATGTATTACAAAACTTTCATCAAACTCAGCTTCAATGAGTCAGATCTGTCTCTGGCGCTTCACCTATTGTTCAGCTTTAATATGAATCCCGAGTCCCCGTTAGGGAAGATCATACTACCTGTCCGAGTGGGCTCTAGAACGGTCGAAGTAGAATTCCTGGTCGTAAAGCTCCCATCGCCGTATAATGTCATCATGGGGCGGACCTGGTTACATATTATGAAGGCCGTTCCAAGCACTTATCATCAGCCTGTACGCTTCCCGACAGCCCATGGCATTGAAGAAATCCGTGGCTCCCCGCAATCGGCACAAGCAGAGATTTTATTAGAGCCCTATCACTAACCTGACATGTGGGCTTTGATACTTGTATATATATCACTTTTGCAATGCAAACCATTTTTCTTCATCGCTCAATTCATTTCTCGAAGCCCCCCTTTAGTGCATGACACCTTAGGGCCGATTAAGCCTCCGGATTCAGAGCGCCCTTCGTGGATATCACGATTGGCCAAACTAAGTCTCCGGATTCGGAGCCCCCTTTGGTGCATGACACCTTAGGGATGATTAAGCCTCCGGATTCGGAGCGCCCTCCGTGGATATCACGATTGGCCAAACTAAGTCTCCGGATTCGGAGCCCCCTTTTGGTGCATGACACCTTAGGGCCGATTAAAGTCTCTGAATTCGGAGCCCCCTTTGGTGCATGACACCTTAGGACCGATTAAGCCTCTGGATTCGGAGCCCCCTTCGTGGATATCACAGTTGGCCAAACTAAGTCTCCGAATTTGGAGCCCCCTTTGGTACATGACACCTTAGGGCCAATTAAGCCTTCGGATTTGGAGCGCTCTTCGTGGATATCACGATTAGCAAAACTAAGTATCCGGATTTGGAGCCCCCTTTTGGTGCATGACACCTTAGGGCCGATTAAAGTCTCCGGATTCGGAGCCCCCTTTGGTGCATGACACCTAAGGGCCGATTAAGCCTCTGAATTCGAAGCACCCTTCGTGGATATCACGATTGGCCAAACTAAGTCTCCGGATTCGAACCCCCTTTTGGTGCATGACACCTTAGGGCCGATTAAAGTCTCGGATTTGGAGCCCCCTTTGGTGCATGACACCTTAGGGCCAACCAAGTTTCTGGATTCGGAGCCCCCTTTGGGGCATGACACCTTAGGGCCAATTAAGCCTCTGGATTCGGAGCGCTCTTCGTGGATATCATGATTGGCCAAACTAAGTCTCCAGATTCGGAGCCCTCTTTGGTGCATGACACCTTAGGGCCGATTAAAGTCTCCGGATTCGGAGCCCCCTTTGGTGCATGACACTTTAAGGCCGGCTAAGTCTCCGGATTCGGAGCCCCCTTTGGTGCATAACACCTTAGGGCCGATTAAGCCTCCGGATTCAGAGCACCCTTCGTGGATATCACGATTGGCCAAACTAAGTCTCCGTATTCGGAGCCCCCTTTGGTGCATGACACCTTAGGGCCGATTAAGTCTCTGGATTTGGAGCGCCCTTCGTGGATATCACGATTGGCCAAACTAAGTCTCCGGATTCGGAGCCCCCTTTGGTGCATGACACCTTAGGGCTGACTAAGTCTCCGGATTCGGAGCGCCCTTCGTGGATATCACGATTGGCCAAACTAAGTCTCCGGATTCGGAGCCCCCCCTTTGGTGCATGACACCTTAGGGCCGACTAAGTCTCCAGATTCGGAGCGCCCTTCGGCACTAACAAAATGAAACAAAACATGCCAACATTCGAAATAAGGTGCTTAGCTAAGCATATATAAAAAAAAAAAATCCAGAGTAAGACGCAAATGTTTGAAATAAAACTTTTTATTTGATCAAACAGCTGTTACATAGACGCAATCCGCGTTCGAACATTACAATATCTATCTTTAACTTCTAAGGAGAAAAGGGGAATTAATCACGTTGATACAGCGGAGGCCCCGAATCAATGCATGTCGTTTGGAAGGCCTCCGCAGCTGAAAATGCCTTGATCCAACCGTGCCCGAACTAGCTTATCTCTAGACCTCCCTCTGACACCATTGACAATGTCAAGGCCAAGATCCAAGACAAGGAAGGTTAAGGGCAACGGTCGTTGTGTCTCCTTTCGGGGTGATTTGCTTCGACGACTTGGAGGCTGACGTGCCTCTCGTTTCTTTTTTAACGACCTACCTCCCACACCAGAGAATTCTTCACTGCGATCCATTGCGGCATCAAGCTCGGCCAAAGTTCGAGTTTGGCTAATTAAAGAAACTCTGTTTTACATCCACAATATTATATAACCCCACGCAACAAATGGCGTTATATTAATGAGGTCACTGGCACGAAGAGTCCATTCCATTTATTTTTAAATGCTGGCAGTGACCTCGAGGCAATTTCATTAACGCCAAAACCCCAAGAGACGAACGTCGGCTGACATTCACCATGGCCTAGGTATCCGAACGGCTTTTTGGAATACATGCACTGACTGGGACAGGGGCAGCGCTATCAATCCAATCGGCCAAGCATTTAGACCCCGTGCCGACTGGAATTTGCCACAACCACTCCACGTACTGGCTTTTGGCCTCTTGAAATAACAGTAGCCACATTCAAGAATAAACGACCATTACGATTGGGCCGACCCCGCCTATAAGCCGGCGTATCACTATACGATCAATGTTTGTACATTCATTCAAACATCCATATAATAAAACGAAACACGTATTTTCCGAATACGAACTACGACGAAATATTTATAATAGAACGTTTATAATAGAACGTTTTTATTCAATCCAACAATAAATTACATAGTTTTTATTGCGTTTCAGCCTTACAAATGCTTATTCTTATATGGCGTCACCCTCATCCTCACTTTTCTCGACTTCAAAAGTGGAAAACGGAAAATGTTTACTGTGGTAGAGTGGCGATGCCGAATCAATGCTCGACGCTCGAAGAGCTTCTGCGGCTTGAGATGCCTTGATCCAACCATGCCTAAATCCACGATTCTCACACCGGCAAACCTCTTCGGTAAGCTTCTACTTGGTCTTTTCGATTCCAACTTTTCGGCCTTCATGAAAACCTTTTTCATAGCCCCCCCTTCGCAGACTCCATTGCAAACATACTCGCCGTCTCAAGATCGGCGAGCGCGGTACTGATGAGCCGACTGGTAACCCTTTCCTCCACAATTGGGTTTCCCTGCCTGGCGGGTTGTGCCTGAGCCGCCCTGGCCTTTCTTAACTCACGCTCAGCCGCCTCCGCGCGAGCCTCTAAACTTCGAATACGTTCCTCCTTCTTCTCCAATTCTCATCGGGCAGCGTGCAGCCGCATGCTAATTTCATAGGCAGTGTAAAGCCCCTTCATCGCCCCGTGAATGCCTTCGCGAAATACGTCATAGTCCTGGCGACCTACCATTGACTGTTGCACCCCAGGAGGAAAAATTTGTCGAGCAAACTCGACCGCTACATTTGGGTCTCGAACGATCGAGTCTGCCTCTGTCATGGGTCTATTCCCCACAAATACTGCAAAGCTTAATGGGCACGGATTCGCGTCAGATCCCTTCTCGACTTGGAGTTGCGGAGATCTACCCTGTGACTGCTTGTCCTGCCTGGGTGACCTGCTTCGACGTCGAGGAGACTGACGCCTCTCTTGATCCCTAGAACTCCTACTTCTTATGCGCGAAGGCTCACTACCTCGATTCATGTCTCCGCCCAGCTTAGCTAGCGTCCTCGCTTCCCCTCTGCTGTTAAAGAAGAGTCTGTTTGACATTCACACTATAAATCTCCCTCCGAGAGCTGGAGTCAACTATTTACTAAGCTCATAAAGGTTTTACCTTTGTTCATTTATCCTTTACAAAGGCAGCGCCCTTGAGGCAATCTCATTAATTGAAAAAACCTTAATCGTTCGGCGCCTGAATGATCATGCACCACCTGGGGCAAGGGCAGATTCATCAATCTATTCGGCTCAAGTGCCCCGGACAGCTCATGAATCGACTTCAAAATTCTTAAGGTTGTTTCATCCGGCTCCCGAATGATCATGCACCCCCTGGGGCAAGGGCAGATTCATCAATATATTCGGCTTAAATGCCCCAGACGGCTCATGAATCGACTCTTCGAAATTCTCAAGGTCGTCTCATTCGGCTTCCGAATGATCATGCATCCCCTGGGGCAAGGGCAGACCGAACAATCTATTCGGCTCAAGTGCCCCAGACGGCTCATGAATCAACTCTTCGAAATTCTCAAGGTCGTCTCATCCGGCTCCCGAATGATCATGCACCTCCTGGGGCAAGGGCAGACCGAACAATCTATTCGGCTCAAGTGCCCCAGAAGGCTCATGAATCGATTATTCAAAATACTTAAGATTCATCAATCTATTTGGCTTGAATGCCCACAATACTCGGCATATGAGTGATAAATCAATATTGTCATAAGATATTCAATCTCTGAAAGCTCAAACACAGCAATGATTTTATCCAAAGTAGTTAAAGGCAAAACATTCTTCATTAACATAACTTCACAAACTATGTACAAGTGGTGGTGAAATAACAAGGAAATTTTCATTAATAAATTGAGTGCAAATAGTAACCAATTTATACATGAAAACTACCCTGAACCAACAAAAGTCTAAGTCTACCGAACAAAAACTTACATCAAAATTAAAAATACTTAATAAAATTGAAAAGTCTCCCAGATCAATCCTCGAGATCAGATTCGAGTGGCTCAACGTCCACTTGCTCGTAGGGAATTGGCAAGGCCAATGTAACTCTAGCGGCAGCAAGGGCTTTGAGCCACCCATGTTTGAACCCCCGATTCTCGAATTTGGGGACTTCATGTACATATTCCGTGTAGGCGGCCCTTTTTCCTGCCTCAAATGCCGCAGAAGCCTCAGAATCGGCTTTTTCCTTGGCCGCATTGAGCTCCTCTAACTGAACCTTCACCTCAGCAAGCGCCTTCTTGGCTAACTTAAGCGATTCTTCGCTCGCATTTTCCCTACTCTCAGCGTCAAAGCGGAGCTGTTCAGCTGAGCGAGCCCTCTCCTCCTCTGCTTCAGCTCGCGCACTCTCCATTGCGGCTCTCATCACTTCGAACTCGGCCCTACTCTTTTGACTGTCCGCCTCCGTTTGCAAACAATCAATCCTGCCAAGGGCATCATGCAGGCGGTGGCCTAGGTCTGCGATCCTGCCAACTGTCTGCAAAACAAGTCGGGATCGTCAGATACCTTAATGAAAGCAAATTCAAGATAATTTGAGATGGTCACTTACCAGGAGCGCCGACTGCGCAGATAGGGCTACGGCCATAACATCCGGCACTGTGCGAAAGGCTGCGGTGTCAGCCGGCAAGGAAATTGAAGCCGTCAGGCTCAACGCCATGACTGGATCCTCAATGGCTGAAGCGTCAGAAGGGATCGGCATATCTTTGATCTTTGGCCGAACAATAAGGAGCAACCACGTCTGGCTCTTCTAAACGAGGCCGTTTGGAAGCAGGGCTAATCTCCGACCCAGCCTCTCCTTCACTACTACACTTTTTGCCCCACTCCTCCGGAATCAGACGTTCGTCAATGACCTGTTCAACCTTTTTCCCCGCATCGGCCGCAGCAATCTGAGCCATCTCTTCAATAACGGGTATGAAAGTTTTAATCAAGGTGGTCTCAGAATGGGCGGCCTCGGCCTTCTTTCGAGCAGCCATTCGCTCGACATTTTTCTTTTGCGCCATCTGCGTAAGGCTTTCCCCAGCCATACCTTCGGAAAAATCGCCTGGTAGGTCTCCCAAATTCGCAAAAATATCTCTAGAAGAAAACTCTGTCCGACCCGAAGTGGATGGTAAAGGCTGGTTAAGTCCGGCAGCCTCGAACGCCGAGCGTATCGCCTCGTCGACCTCTTCGACCTCCTCAGCGACCTCTCTGGTTGGTTCGGTAACTACCTTTACCACCGGCTTCGCATTTTCCCCCGAATTCGAATCTTCGAGGCCAATTTGCCTATGGCTCTTGAAGCTGGGAAAGAGAAGAGCCGAAAAGTGTTGATCGCCATATGGAATTGGAATGCCGTCCGCGGCCGAGAATATAGTATACGTAGGTTCGTATCGGAGGAGTATGTGAGCAGCTCTCCCTTGCTTTTGTACGTTTGGACGGCCGAAATATGTAAGTGCAGACTTAATTTCCTCAAAGACTACGTCGTCAGTTGAGGGAAGAATCTTCTTCAATCTGTTACCTGCAAAGAACAAGGGGTGATTAAAGGAAAAAAGCCGAATAAAAGGCAGATCAACAAACACGAGGCGTTACATGGCAACCTGGATCACCCTTCCGTCTGGGAATAGGGTCTAGGCAGTCTTCACCTTCACCAAACTCCCAATTACCTCGGACATTGACCATTTCGTCGTCAACTCTCTTACCAGAACTGGCAAGCATGGTTATCAAGTGATGGTCAGTGTCCTTGGCCCTGAGAAAGTATCGCCCCAGCCAACCGGAAGATTTGGCCAAAGCGTAGCAGTGCCGAATTGCCGGAATGCCAAGGTTGATCTTAAGGCGTCGGTTCAACTCTATCACCTCCATAATGATTCAAAAGAAATTTACGTTGGGTTGAGAAGGAATCAGACTCCAATAGCGAAGGACGGCCCTAAGCAATGGATGTAGAGGAAAACGGACTCCGCCCTCCGCTATGGATAAGAGAGGGAAGACGATCGTATTTTGATCCTCCCTCTCCATATCGAGAGTACTGTCCATTACAAGAGATAAGTGGACGTCGTCGGGAATGGAAAAGTGTCACCGGAATCTGGAAATACGACCCTCAGAAATGAGGTCTTTCAAGTGTTTAGCCATTTTCGCGGGGATCCAAGGTTCCGCCGAAATCAAAATGACAAACAGAAAATAGGGTTGCAAAGAAGAGAGAAGAAGACTTACGAGTAGACGGGGCAAGGATAGACGGAGAAGAATTGCAGAAAACGTGAGTCAGAGAAGGGTTGCCCGCTGGCGGTCCAAGAGTCTCGAATACTCGACAAAATGTGCACTCGAAAGGACTGAAATTTCAAATCGCAATAAATACGAGATGCACGAATGAGGCGGGAAAGTGTAATGATGACCAAAAAGGTGTGCGCGTTCTGACATCCACATTGGGGCATGCGATGCCGCCTGACCTATTTTGACTTTTCCAATTCAAGACCAAACATGCCGATTAACTACCGTCAATGGGGAGTTCGGGGGGCAATTGTGGGAGCCGAATAATGGCAAAATCAGAAGGTGCGTATCTTAGAAGACTGATATTAATCAGCTGTATCCTACGAGAATGGGAAGCCGAATACAATACATGTGCCGAATAAGTGTAGATCCTTGCTTGCTTGGTACCTATATATTGATTAGTGTTTTGGGCTTTGCTAATTAATGAGTCCGTGGCGACCCCATCGGTTGTGTAAGGGTAGTGCTCGTATTGTGATTGGCTATGAATTGTTGGTTATGGTTGGTGAGTGGATTCTGGCAGCGTTCTTGAGAGGAAGAACAGGTTGTGTTCTAGGGTGGCGAGAATAGCGTCAGTCAAACTGTCCTTCGTGATTGGGTTGTTGTAATTGAGGTTGACCATGTCGGTCTTCAGTCGAGGAGATGAGCAATCTTGCTATGTAGCCATGAGAGAGGGGGGGATAGTAAGTCCCTTAGACACCGTGTTGATGTGGTTTGATTTTAGGAGGCCCGTTGAGATTCCAATATTTTGGGTTGTGTGGGGAACTCCGTATTTGGGGTTAGTGGCACTTCAGTGTGTGGTTTACTGAGAGTGGTGGTTTGTTAAGTTGATTAGCCAGCTTTTGATATGGGGTTTTGGGTTGGCATCGGTCACCTTGAGGTTAGTCTCATTTGTTGTAGACTGTATGTTGATTAAGGAAAACTGAAACTAATCGAACATGTTATGTCATAGAGTGTGACGGTTGATAGAATACATTAATGTTATGTATTGATTGATTGATTGTGTATATGATATTTATGTATATACATTGCTTGTGTATGGGAGGAGATGGGGGATGCACTCCACGGTTTAGGGGAAGATGGGGGATGTACCTCTAAACCGGTTAATGGTTAAAGGAAAATGGGGGATGGACCCAGGGAGGTAGCTCCTATGCTCTCCCATTGTAGTGATGATACAGCTCATATGCTTATCTATTGGAATGTTGATATAGCTCATATGCTTGTCTTTGGAAGTGTTGAAATAGCTAATATGCATATATGTTGAAATGTGAATACGGCTTGTATGTTTTTCTGTTGAGATGTTGATGCAACTAGTATGTTTATCTGTCGTAAAATGGGGAATGTTTAATATGAGTCATTGTCACATATAAGTGGTCGGCCAGGTTCTGAGCCATGTTTATGATTTTTAAATTGGTTAAGTTAATGGAGGCGGAATGAAATTGCAAAACCATGAATTTCTTATGCCTTATGTGTTGATAGTGTTTTTCTTTGGAAAGGAATGGAAAATAAAATTTTTCTAGTGGTTGGGCCATCTAAAGGCGTTGTTGAGAAATTGATTTCATTCAAGGGTTTTGAGGAATTCCAAATAAATCTTTTTGGCAAATAAACTGTGGGTGGTTATGTGTTTTGGATAACACCGTATTTGTGAAAAATGTTTTCAAGACTTTTGAGTTTTGCGTCGAAAATGCAAGGTTTATTTTGAAATGTTTCATGAGTAAGAAAATGTTTTCCTTATATTAATGTAGAAGATTTTCCTTGATTATCCTTTTATTGGAAATTCTGGTTGTTGAGTAGTGACTTAGCTTGAAGCGCTAGTCGGTTGTTGGTAAATTGTTTCGGGAAGGGTTTGGTTCTGTTGTAGCGTTTGTGCCCGAGTGTTGTCGTTTGGGGCGTGTTCCCTTGGTTAGTCTCTTCCTTGGTAAGAGTGAATCGAAGGTTCGTAGGGAGAATAATTCCTCTCCTAGTACTCGGGTGTTGGTGTTGTGCAATCTGTTGGCCTTGTGTTTTGGCATATCCTTAATTTCAGGGACGAATTTAAGGGGGGGAGGTTATAGCGATCCCGGTTATCCCTTTTCTGTTATGTTGTTTCCCGGACACAGTTCCGTGGAGTTGCTAGTTGTACCTATCATGTTGTCAACCTTTAAACTCTTTTGTTTGAGTTTTAGAACGAGTTGGGCTCGGTTGTTTCAGGTTGGTAGAGCTTTAGCTCCCATTGTTGTTGCCCAGTTTTTGAACGGTCTGCTCGAGCGGGTCTTCTTGCGCTCGAGCGGGGTTTTCACAGTTTCAGTATTTCGTGCCTCTGCAAAATTTCTGCAGACGTGTTTTCTACGCTCGAGCTGATTTCTTGTGCTTGAGCGGGTCACGCTCGAGCGGGCTTGTTAGCGCTCGAGCGGGTTGTACTTTGTGGTGTAAGTTTTGGGAGGGAGAAATCTACGCTCGAGCGGATGTACTTTGTTCTTGTGTCTTGGCGCTCGAGCAGGCCTTCTTGTGCTCGAGCGTACCTAGCTTTTTGCCCTTGACGCTCGAGCGTTGTGTTCTCCGCTTGAGCGAGAGAGTCGTATATCAGTTGACAGCTAGGCTATTTTAAATTACTTTTTACATTTCCTTTCTCTCTCTTACTTTCCCAAAACCGATTTTGAGAACTCTTCACTCTAAAACCTAACTTCTCTCTAGGGTTTGATCTAGTGGGAGTGTTTTCCTCACCTTGAGCCTTTGTAAAATGTGTGTTGATCGTCGAGGGCTTCGTTTTGATCCGGAAATTTTGAGATTTGGAGCAACTTAGAGATTCTTCATCTTCTCCATTTGAGCTCCGAATTTGAGGTAGGGATTGTACTTTTTCAATACTCCGTCTATAGATAGACATGAGGTAGTTTTTGTATTGCATGAAAATGAAATCATGTTGGATTTGTTGAAAATCATGAGGTTGTACCTTGGGTTGGTTGTTGAATTTGGGTCTATTATCATTAGTTGTGGATTGGGCTAATTAGAGTGTTAATTAGCATGTTGTTGTTGAAAGGAGAGGGAACCCTTATTTTTATTAGACCTAATAAATTAATAAGAGGGGTTTTGATCTTTGGGCAAGCACATATATATTTTGGGTCTTAAATGAGGTCATGGTTGTGTGTTGTAGTTGATTGAGCCTTTTTGGTCAATATTGGGAAAGAGGGAGGAAGACCCTAATTTAAGGGTTATGACTTAATTTGCATAATTAATTTGGAATGGCTTTGGAAAGAATGTAGTGGATTAAAATAAGTTATGGCGTTATCGTCCATGGAATTGATTTTTGTGAAAACAAAAAGGAATGGGATCGGTTTTGTGGAAACAAAAGGGATGAAGTTAGTTTTATGAAAGCAAAACGAAGTGGAAACTCGTCTTGTGAAATGGGAAAGGTATTTTCTGAAATAAGTATAAACATTGAAATGTTGTATCTTGAGTGTTGAACACACACTTATGGGGAATCGTAGCTTTAACTACCATGTTAATGTCGTTGTTGGGTTTGTGGTCTCATAGTAGTTGAGTCCTTAATAGATATACTAAATATTTGCATCTAGAGGTTTTGTCCTTGGTCATCGGTGGAGGATGACACGGTTGTGTTGAATTTTCGTGCATGCATTATACCATTGTTGATGGAACATCGTATGTGATGAAGTGTTGAGATACATTATATATGTATGCTTGCTCGGGAAGAGGTAGTTATGTGTTCATATACTTTAACACATTGTTTGTATCTGAATGGTTTATGTATATGTATTATACATGTTAGTTGTGCCTTGTTGCATTTGGTTGGTGGTGTTATACCCTGCGCTAATAATCAGAGGTACCGTAACCTTCCAGCTAGCGCCTGGAGAACTGTCTGCGCTAATAATCGAAGGTACCATACCCCTCCAGCTAGCGCCTGGTAAACTGGCTTGTTGTTGTGAAAGGTGTATCTTTGGCTTACTACGCACATAGCTAGTAGAGCAAAGTTTAGTTGTTGTTGTTGTTTCAGTGTATCTGAGAACATCATGATTTGTGTTGGTTACAGTCTTAGAGGGCCGAGTTGCCTCATTGGTTTATCTTATGCATGTATAGTTATGATTGAATTGGGAATGAACCAAAATGCCTTTTGTCTTTTGGTAACGTGAAGAAGATCGAACACTTTAGAAACATGTTTTGAAAAGGGCACATCTATAGTATGTGTGGAAAAAATGGAAGAGAGTAATGGGCTTAGTGAATTTATTTCCTAAGAAATTGTTAATGTTATGAAAGATTGGGAACAGGTTTTAATGAAAGGAAAAGAAAGATGAATCATTTATAGCATTGAATGAAATGGTTGTTTTCGAGAAAAGTTCATACATATATATATATATATATATTGTATAAACTATCACATTACTATTCTAGTATGAGATTGAGCATTCATGATCATAGCTATCTGTAAGTTGTTATTGTTGAGGGCCATGTTGAGATCCCTACTGGACTATATGTTCATGCCACGTTGTTGAATCTTTTTCAGGTGTTTAGCAGGATGTACTACAAGATTTGGATCTTCTTATTTGTTGGCCACGGGGCCTCTTTGTTGTAGGCGGAATGCCATATATGAAAAAGGGTTGCACCTTTCATTTGTTTATTTAATGTTGTAAGCCTGAGGGCAATTTATTTATTATACTCATGTTGTATTTACTTGCATTCGAATGAGAACAATACTATTCACTTCTATGAGTTGAATATATGAGTTTATTTCCGCATGTTATCTCTGAAATGGAATTAAGTAAATGAAATTGGTAATGCTTCGAGTAATAAAAAGTGGGGCGTGACAGCCAAAGCGTAGCAGTGCCGAATCGCCGGAATGCCAAGGTTGATCTTAAGGCGTCGGTTCAACTCTATCACCTCCATAATGATTCAAAAGAAATTTACGTTGGGTTGAGAAGGAATCAGACTCCAATAGCGAAGGACGGCCCTAAGCAATGGATGTAGAGGAAAATGGACTCCGCCCTCCGCTATGGATAAGAGAGGGAAGACGATCGTATTTTGATCCTCCCTCTCCATATCGAGAGTACTGTCCATTACAAGAGATAAGTGGACATCGTCGGGAATGGAAAAGTGTCACCGGAATCTAGAAATACGACCCTCAGAAATGAGGTCTTTCAAGTGTTTAGCCATTTTCGCGGGGATTTAAGGTTCCGCCGAAATCAAAATGACAAACAGAAAATAGGGTTGCAAAGAAGAGAGAAGAAGACTTACGAGTAGACGGGGTAAGGATAGACGGAGAAGAATTGCAGAAAACGTGAGTCAGAGAAGGATTGCCCGCTGGCGGTCCAAGAGTCTCGAATACTCGACAAAATGTGCACTCGAAAGGACTGAAATTTCAAATCACAATAAATGCGAGATGCACGAATGAGGCAGGAAAGTGTAATGATGACCAAAAAGGTGTGCGCGTTCTGACATCCGCATTGGGGCATGCGAAGCCGCCTGACCTATTTTGACTTTTCCAATTCAAGACCAAACACGCCGATTAATTACCGTCAATGGGGAGTTCGGGGGGCAATTGTGGGAGCCGAATAATGGCAAAATCAGAAGGTGCGTATCTTAGAAGACTGATATTAATCAGCTGTATCCTACGAGAATGGAAAGCCGAATATAATACATGTGCCGAATAAGTGTAGATCCTTAGAGCCGAATAAGAGAAAGGACAATGATTAAAAAGTAGGCCCTAGCCCCGAGGATCAAAAGGAACAAGTATAAATACAAGAACAATGGATTGAGAAAGGTATGTAAGAATCACTTCACTTAACTTAGTAAAGAAGCTATCCTGAGTGTCTGAACTGACTTGTCCATCGAAGTGCTAATTCTGGCACCCCCGATCGGAGTGTTTGTATCTTTTTAGGTGACTAGCTGAGGATCACTAGTGTCTCCCAGGATCTGAAGAGTATTTCCAAACCACTTCCCCACAAGCTCTTTTAACAACACTTCATGCCTTAGTCGGCTTGTTAAACTTTTGGTTGTTGATCGAATCAATTACAAATGGTGCTTCAACATTCTCCTCAATTGTATGGCATCCCTCAAAGTCAAAGGCTCTGAGATAGACTCTCATTCAACACTTCCAATACAAGTAATTGGTCCCATCAAAAGTAAGAGCATGATGCACACCAGGCTCACGAGCAAACTCAACCGGCTTTGGAATTGATTGAGTGACGCAAGAGTAGAATGCCATGTAGGTACTATATCCGTCTTCACCGGATTCGGTTTCTTAAGCTTTGTGCTCTGACCAGCTTTCATTATCTCAAGTTACTGTGTAAACTTTCTTTCGGTTCTTTTTTGATGGACATTCAAGTGCGATATACCTAAACCCTTGACATTCATAGCACTTGACACCTTGTCCTTTCACATTCTTCTTCTCACCTTTCAGAGCACCTTTTGGTGGAAAAGTTTTGGATTTTTCATTATCCTTATCTTTTGAACTAGAGTCCTTGAAATTAGGTTTCTTTTTCTTTAATTTTTTTTTGTTGAACTGTTTGGTAAAAATAGTCGTCATTTCGGACTGTAGATCAATTTCAACCTCAGGGTTCTTAGCAATCTCATGAGCATTAGTAAAAGTCACACTATCTTTTTGTTTTTTCTTAGAAATCTGGTGGGCTTCATAAGTCTGCAAGTTTCCAACCAATTGATCAAGCTTGAAGTTCTCAACATCCTGAGCCTCCTCTATAGCTGTCATTTTTGATTGGAACCTATCAGGTAAGGATCACAAAATTTTTCCAACAACTTTGGATTCAGGAATTTTTTTATCAAGAGTGAAACATGAATTCACGATGTCACTAAGTTTGGCATAAAAATCATCAAACGTCTCATCATCTCGCATAAAAAGAGTTTCAAAGGAAGAGGTGAGATGTTGAAGTTTTGATCTTTTAATAGTAGTAGCACCCTCATAAATTGTTTCAAGGATGTTCCAAGCCTCTTTTGCTACTTCACACATATAAATACGACAAAACTCTTCTGGTGTGACAGAGCAAAAGGGAGAATTGAGCGCTTTGTTATTCCAACTCGAGTTTTAATAATCAAATGCGTCCCATTTATCAAGTGGTTTAGGGATATCAACACCATCGATAGTGACACTAGGTTCGCTCCACCCATAGATGACACTCCCAAACTTTCTCATCAATAGATTTTAAAAATGCCCTTATGCGAGCTTTCCAATAAGAATAGTTTGTCCTGTCAAGTAAAAGAGGTCTATGGGTCGAGTTAAATTCACGAATTGAATCCATGACACGAATCACACAAAATATTTTTTTTTAAAAACAAAGAGTGACCTGCTTTGATACCAATTGAAAAAACTACGTGATTTGTGATTCGTAACAAATTTAATTGCAACAATTCCCAAACAACCAAAACTAACAATCTAAATCATCAAGCACATACGAAAGTGATTTAGATTGTTGTTTTCCAAATAATAAATTGACTCAACCGAATTTTACGTGGAAAAAAATCACAATTTGAGCACCTCCAATTGTGATAAAAAACCACAGGTGAAACGCCACTAATCAATCCACTATGAGGAAAGAAAGAACACAAATTTACTTTACAATTTACCCAACCTCTGTAAACTTGTCTTTAACAATCTGTGTCTCTTTCACCAACGCCTTCATCTCGGAGTCGATTAGCTAGAAGTTGAATCCACAACATCCATGTCGAATCAATGACCATGAGTAGCTTTGAACTCCTTTGAAGACTCCACACTTGAATCTCCGGAATACACCTAAGAAAAACACTCTTGTATTGAACAATCAAACA
Organism: Camellia sinensis; assembly: GCF_055761805.1. NCBI lineage: Eukaryota > Viridiplantae > Streptophyta > Magnoliopsida > Ericales > Theaceae > Camellia > Camellia sinensis. Next base: position 5,389,489 of record NW_028129178.1, on the reverse strand, counting down.
ATCATTTGATGTATACTTATCAAACCATGAGTTAAACCCAAACAAACATCAAAGAAACTAGCAAAGATGCTCCAAAAGAAAACCCTAATTCCCTAAATGAAGATCTGGAAGCCGTGACCTAGAATTGCACTTGTTCACAGCTTTATACCAGACAGCTTCGCTATCATTGCTCAAGCGCAGGAATGGTCACTCGAGCGGTGTGACTTAAATGCATGTTTCTAAACAAGGATCTATGCTCGAGCATAAAAACACAACTCCCAGTACTTTTGCTGAGAAGCAAAAATTTTGAGAGTGTTGATTTTTCGCCCGAGCGCAGCTTTCACCGTTCGAGCAGTAAAGCCAAAAACAGAGGAAAAATTACAACTTTCAAAACCAAGTTTGTTCGCGGAATTGGCAACATATAGGGACCTAACAAAACTAAATGTATTAAATGTTAATTAATTAAGTTCATTTGATAATCACAATTGAAATCACTTAAAAATTTAAATGTATCTTAAAATGTAGGCTAAAATCTAAAAAAAAAATAAAAAATTAAGTCATATTAAACTTATTTAATTATGACTGAGTTTATAAATACTAAATATTAGTATCGATAAACACTATTATAAACTCACTATCACCACCATTACCACTACCACTATCACCCACAATGCAAGGCACAGAACTAGAGGTGGTAGATACCAGACGGATTTGGAGCCTGAAGAAAGAAAGTCAATCCCATGTGGGACCGGAAAGGAACAGCTGAAGGCATGCAGTTCAAAAATCGTACTCTATGGCACCGTAACTACAACAACAACCGTAATAGCAGTACCAGAAGGAAAACTTTCAGGCAAGATTAGCTTAGCTGATCTAGTGTTACTATTGCCAGTAACTAGGGCACAAGAAGAATGAGTGTTTCCAACTCGTCCAGTCAGTAAATCAAGGAGAAAGTACGAAAACAAACGCGTAAGGGATTGATGAGTAAAAGCCATGGAAGAACAAGCCAGGACCACCGAGTCAACAACATCAGGGAGAATGAGGCAATAAGAGGCCTGGGCTTAATAATAATCAGAGGCGAATCGGTAGAATATTTGCACTACAAGGAGAAAAAGACGAAGACCTCACTACGAAGTACCCCGAGAGCGAGAAATACAACACATATGGACCCAAGGAATTGTAGTATGAGCCTTGGTTAACCTAAAAGAATGTAATCAAGCAGTTAGAACTCTTTTGGAGTGAATTTTTGTAACCTGAACATAGATGGTGCAAATTTTCTTAATTTAATCCAGTCTTAGAACTTTTGGGTACACATTTTATTCATTGCATTCCTTCATATCTACAATATGTGTTAGGTCATTGGAATTATTTGTGCAATTTCTAAGGCATGAAGATACCCGACTTTGACATAATCTTAGAAATAGATTCGTTACTCATACCTTAGCAATTATTGATAGTTTCCAAAAGAAGGACATGACTCACCCATTCAATGGAACACTTTTATTATTTAAAGGGGGATGTATTAGTTTCCATAATTCAACAAATCGACAAATGCAATGGCATTACCAAATTACCAAAGGATCAATTCTTAACAAGGGTATAGATCACCGAATCGGGAATTTGGTAATACAAGCCCTCACACTGAAGCATCAACGAACAGTTCAGAAATTTCAAATAGTGCAAAAGATTAATGCATTCCCTTCCTGCAGTAGTTTTCTTTTCGTGCTCCTTTCGGATATGATAGCCCTACAGTTTGGACTCCCGTGGTTCTGAATCTGATTTCACAAGTGCAATGTAAAATAGATAAACACAAATGAGTCTAAATTTGACAAATCTTTTGGAAAATCAATTTTGAATCAAAAATGCCAAAAATGGACTGTTTTTCCAGATTTCAGAGTCGCCACCTAAATGTTTTTAGGAAATATAGGAAACCCATGACTCGTGCCAAAGGCCACGTGTCCGTCATCACCAAAGTGTCTCAGTTCCGGAACTTAGGTACGAGAGGGGAAGGTCGTGAATTGAGTACCTCACTCACCCAATCAAAGATTGGCCTTTACTAATCTTGATGTGATTCTTATTTACATTATATGCTCTTGATCCGATTATTAGGCTATTTTTACTATGTGTTGCACACAAATATAGACTAATTTGCAAAAAAATTGGAATACTTTGATTCATATTTGTTTTGAAAAGTGTTTGAATATGTACCGCTTACAGAAAAAAAAAAAAAAAACCGATATCATATGTACAGTAATCAAATTATTCCAATTTAAGCAATTAGCCTTCATCTACTGGCATTCAAAGCAGGTATATCACTTAAGCACTTAGCCTCAAGGAAAATATGCTTGACATGGCAACAATCACACACATGCGATATGCTAAAGCAATAAGTGCTCACCTCGTACTCCAAGGCAAGTCAGAAGAAATAAAATAGTTAGTTAAATGCATGGTCTAATATGCAAGTGACTAATGCAACACATACAAAATGCAACTATCGGATTCGACTTTCTATCATGGCATGTGAGACAATTCAAGGCATGCGCAAAGCACGTATTCAATTAAGGAATTTGAAATTGACATCGATTAGTATGATAAGCCGAACCCTTAAGCATGCAAGACAAATGGATGAAAATCATAGAAAATGCTAAAGGAAACATGATGCTCTACGCCATAAGCAAATAAAGGAAATGGAGAAAGAAATGGGGATTGGAAGACATACACAAATTATTACAATTTGCCTTCGCACAAGAGGGTCCGAATAAATGCCCTAGGTAATTACAAAATTAACTAGCTATTACAAACCAAATGAAATTACTTAACTGCACTAGCTAATTATTATAAGTTAAGATTAAACTAACTAATTAATTACAACACAAGATGAATTAACTAAGTTATTACAAATTCAAGGGAATTACTCAGTAATTAATTAACTAATTAACTAAGAGCTATGTAAACTAATTAAACTCGAGTGGGGGTTAAAGAACCATGCATGCCAATGTGAACATCCGCCGTAAACGCCTTTATTTTGCCTCAGCTACTGCTCTATTTCACAGGAAAATAACACTGCCATGCTAAAAAGAGGTGGCCGACCGGCCAGTAAAAGTGGTTGGCTGGATTCAAATGGTGGTCGACTGGCCACTATTGTTGGTACTGCCTTGCTGCAACAGAAAAGGAACAGAGCAGAAACAGAGTATTTCTAGGGGATGTTTATCCTCTCTGCCTCTCCCTAACATGAAATTGCTCAGAGGGATAGAATCGATTCACAAATCATCAATGGTTGCAAAGTTGTTGCATGATGATCTATGACTCGATTGGACAAAAGATCAATGAGTTAAAATAAGAGACCAACAAAACCTCTTCCCTATCATGGAATTGATCAAAGGAAGTGGTTGACATTGATTCTTAAACCATTATCATCAGTAACAAGTATGAAATGGCCTAAGACTCAATAGGTTCAATTAATGTCCGATTGAACCCAAACCAATTTTATTCTTGCATCTCTTTTAGTCTAATTTTATTACCTCTTTCAATTACCTTTCTATCCCTTAGTCATTTTAGTCGAAAATGATAGTTAAGTCCACTAAATGGAGAAGAGTGTCAAACAAGAAGTTATTTTGCGCATGAGAGAGAGGCAATGCCCTGGTAGTAAACCTTCGAAGAGATTAAACCATTTAGCATTGTATGGTCTCTTTCTCAAACTTAAACAACAGTCGGTTGAAAAAATTCTCAAAGAAATAAAAAAACCAAGAAAAGGGAAAGAGTGCAGAGATGATTTTGAGTGAACACAAGTATGAAAAGCTTGAAATAAATGCTATCAACTCAAATAGGTTGGTGGCTAAGGCCTAAACCACTGAACCTATGAGGACCACTACACTACAAACATGCTACAAAAAGCATAAATGAAATGAACAACCTCAGTCAGTCCTAAAATAGATAAAAATAGTGCTGGAATTCTAAGAGAAAAGCTTAAAAAAGTTAGTTACAACCATGAAGAAATTGAGCTAGTAAACAAGCATAAGGAGGGGTGGCTAACCCCTCCATTTTTGGGACTTCAAACTAGATTTTTAGCCTCTGAAAACCTCTGAAAATTAGTGGTAAAAAGTTGGAAAAAAGTTGAGGAAGAGATGGGAAACACAAGGGCAAAGACTTAGGAGACAAGGTTCAAAGAAAGGTGATTAACCCTTCTACCTTTAATAGCCTTAAAACACAAGCTTCAACCTATAAAAATAGTTGAAAAATAATCTAAAAAACAGCAAATGAAGATAGGAAATAAGTAAGGGAAATAAGCTAGAAGTTATACCTCTTGAAGAGGAGTAACGCTTTGAGTTATAAACCAACAATTTCTCACCCTCAAGAGCTGAAATTCAAGCTCAATAACCTTAGCAAAGAGCCCTTAAAATTTTGTTTAGGGGGTCTAGGTAAGGTGTATATAGGTTACAAGGTAGAGAGAGAGAGAGAAATATTTTCCAAGATTTTTGCTTCACCAAATTTTTCTAACCTAAATTCTAGAGGAAGGTCAAGTATATATAGAAAAATATGTTACTATGTATAGAGACAGCTGGTGCAGTGCATACACCTATGGAGACAGCTGGCAAGAAAATATCTATTCGGCCGGCATTACTAGCCGGCTGGCCACTAAAGGGGACGACCATACACTCATTTCTGGTCTGCCGGCCACTAGTTGGCCTACAGGCCTTTGAGTGATTAGGCTTAGAAAAAAAACTATTTTGGTCCAAAAGTGGTGCAAGGTTTGTAGGCTTCTAAGACTCAAAACTGAGGCTTCTAGCTGAGGAAATTGAGCATTTGTCCAACATATAAATTCATCATTGGGTTAGCAATCGGAGGCACCCAAGTCTTAAGGATGGTAAAAAATGAGGTGTCTACACTTACGTCATTAATTGGGGAAGAGTTCGATTCAAATCACTATTATTAGAGCGAGACCAATGGTGGCTTTGGACAAAAGGGAGAAGAACTTAAGAGATGAAGATGATCCAGCTGATTAATATACGTTGGCAGAATCTACCCAGGAGTGCAAGGATGCAATGCAGATCAATTGCTTATAACATTTCAAGACATGAAGAATGTTTGAAATTTCGAGGACGAAATTTATTCCAGGGGGATAGGTTGTGGGGCCCCTGAAAATTTTATTTTCTTAAAAGTCCCTTACTTTTAAATGATTTCTTTGAAGTCTCTCAATTTCTTAATTAATTGCAATTTTAACCCTAGGATTAGAATACATGCTCCAATTGAATACTCACAAACCCTAATCGATTTTGATTGCTTAGAAATCATCTCTAATACCCTAATACTGATTAATTGAGTCCCTAAATATGGAATTACAACTTAAAAACCCTAGTTTTTTCTGGTTTCTATCACGTTCACAAATAATCCAAATTGAATTAGATTTTCTAACCCTAATTTAGTTTAATTCTACACTGAAATAACTGTTTCAATTCATAAATTAAACCCAAAGTAATTATTTCCATAAGCATCACAAACATATTACTACCACTACCATCACTACCGCTACCACCATCACTATCATGCCACCTGTAATACTTGTATCCTTTAATCTATTGAAGGGTGTGTTTAATTCATTTATTTTATTTTTGAGAGTCTTTGGAGTTGTTGTATCTTGGTTTTGGAGGAGTACAGATCGATTTAAACTTGTTGGGATTGTTCGTTCACACTTGTTTACGTTGAAAAGTTGTTTAGGAACTTAGAAATCTTATTATGGGGTCGACACCAATCTTGGTGGTGTCGACACTTGCCTTTTGTTGTTGGCCTCAAGGGTCAACATTGGTCTGCGAAGGGTCGACCCTTGTCTATTGCAGAATCTGGGGTTTGCTTGCTGGATTAGTGTCGACACAAGTCTGGGAGGTGTCGACACCTTGTCCTCTGCACACACTAGTGTCTCAGCTTTTCTTCCTGAAGGGTCAACACCTCTATCTGAAGGGTCGACCCCTGTGTGTAATTTTTAGATTTTTGAGTCGATTTGGGCCCTACCTTTTGGGGGGGGGGGGGTTTTAGACTTGTCATTTTCATTTGACTTTTGAGCTATTGTTCTATTATTACCTTGCTACTATAAATAGGCTCCAAACACTTATTCATTTCGATTTTCCTCCCTTTTTCTCTATCTCTACACATTGAGTTCTCTTCTCTCTCTCTAAACTCAAACCTTTTCACTCAGATCTCTAGATCTACTCACCTAAAGTGATCTTTTCACCTTGGTCCTTTGAGAAAGATTGTAGATCTTGTTAAGGGCTTCCTTTTGGTCCAAGAGTTTTGTGGTTTCGTCGCCGGTGATTTTTGGATTGTCATCTCTTTGTTTCAAGAGGTAGGGGCTTCTAGTTCTTCTTCAATACCCTCATTTATAGATAGATTTGTGGTATTTTCTTTAAATAAATACAAAGTTTACATTTTTTTTTTGCATATTATGATTAATCATAAGATTGGGGGTTAGGGTTTGAAGAGTTGGGGTTTACTTGTTAGGTTATGATCTTGGGTCATGAGTTTATGTGTAAAAACAATAGAAGGGTTGGAATAAAATGTGTTTTGTGAAAAGCTTTAATTTCTCTTAAAAACCCTAGTTTGGTCCATAAAGATAGATGATGGTTTTGCTTAAATTGAAAGTAGTATCATGAAATTGAGGTGTCAAATTACACATGTACAAGTTTAGTTGAAATTGTAAAGAGTTTGAAAATTTATGTAAAAGTTGCGATTGAACCCTCAATGTTGATATTTTAAATTATGTCATAATAAGAAACCAAACTTGGGGAAAAGAAATTACTAATGGTATTGATGATATGAGCTTTATGATGAAATGATGATGTTGAGGTTTAAGAGTTCGTATTGAATTATGCTGAATTGTATTGAATAGTGTTGAATTGGGTTGTGTTGAATTTTGTTGTGTGTTATGTTGAATTGCATTGAGCTATGTTAAAATGTGTTGAGTTGAGTTGAGTCGGGTTGAGTTTTTTTGAGTTGTGTTGAGTTGGGTTGAGTTGAGTCGAGTTGTGTTGAGTGGTGTTGGGTTGTGTAATTGGTACCCGCGCAAAGAGTGAAAAAGAAAAAGAGAAAATTGTTTTTCGGTGCCCACGTCCATTGGTTTTGAATTCAAGGTGCCCAAATGCCCTGTCTAGGTTTATCGCTGGATGAATGTGGGAAAAATGTTTTTGGGTGTCCACAAAGTCTTGCCGTATTGTAGTCGGCAAAAGTGAAAAAAAAAACAGATGATTTTGAAAATGTTTTTCGGTGCCCACTTCCTGTCTATAATAGCCAGCAAATGTGGAGATGGTTTTCAAGTTGAAAATGTTTTTGGGGGTCCACGTCCTGCCGTATGACAGTCGACAAATGTGGAAAAACATGGTTTTTGGAAAAATATGATTTTTGAGAAAATGGTTTTTGGGAGTTCACTTTCTACTGTATAATAGTTGGCTAAAGGTGGAAGATGTTATGAGTTAGCTGCCCGCTATCCTGCTGTATCAAGTCGGCAAAAGGTGGAATGTGTTGTGAAATGGGTTGAGTCGGTGATGATATGTGTGAATTGAGATGAACTTATGAAATTACAATGTGATGTGTAATTTAGCATGGAAGGGGAATGCATATAGAAATTATTTGAAAAGAATGGATAATGAAATAGTAACTGGATAAGGGGTTAGTCATAACGAATTCACCGGGTTGTTTGTAACTATAAGGAAAGATTAAGAGTTTTGTTTTGTAATTAATGGAGAAACTAAATTAAAAGGGTTTATTATTCTTGTGATATGATGAATTATAATTGATAATGCAAGTCTGGATGTGATGCAGTTGTTAGATAAGTACGAGTTGAGTGTAAGAGAACTGTTATTGAATATAAAAGAGATTTGGATTTCCACATTAAGGAGTTACAGCAAATATGAATAGACATGTGGAAATGGAGTGTATAAGGGTTGTTTTTGAGTATTAAGGGAACTTGAACTTGAGGTTATGGAGTTATAATAAATGTAATTAGTAAAAAGGGAAAATGGATATAAAAAAAAGGAATATTAAAATGAAAATTAAATAAGGAATATTTTGGAATTGGTTAATAAATTTAAAATGATATTGTTCCTTAAACATATTTGTTTTCAAAAAAAATTTATGATTTTCTGATGATAAGGGATAATTTTTATGGCTGATGGTTTTCCTTAAATGCTCAAACAAATTTTGAGAAATAGGTACTCTACGTATGATATTTTGAAATTACAAAACATCACCTTACTATGTGGTATCACCCTGCATGCATAATCATTTCTATCTATAGGATGGTTATTGTTTTAGAACTATGAGATTCCTACTAGGCAATTGTGCTCATCCATTGTTGTTTCATTTTCTTACAGGAAGAGAATTCTGATTGATTGGTTGGAGAGTTAAGAAGTTCATGTATCTTTTATTTGTAATTTCATAGTAGATGTGAAAGATATGAATTTTGTACATTGACGTTTATAATTATTTATTTGTAGCTCTGCAGTGGAAGTTGGCAGGTATTGTTATTATCATTGTATTCATTGAGAGCGAGAACATGTGTTATTATGTTTCTATTACTCAAGGGTAATAGTTATTTGTAAAAAAAAAAAAAAAAAGGCTTTTGGCAATGTTTCCGAGTAATTAAAATTTGGGGCATGACACCACCACCACCACCACTACCATCATAATATAAAAAATGAAATATACAATTTGAAAATAATAAATTTCAAATTTGATCTTATACATATTGAATTTTTTTTTGCAGTTCACTACTTAAATTTTTATCAAACTGCTTTTCAGATTAAAAAAATCAACATTCAGTTTTTAATACTTAATTTTTAGGCTCCTGTTTTCACCTTTATTAGACATCACATTAGTCTCTAAATTATCAATTGAGTTTAAGGTGGTATAATAGTCTAATTCAACAATTAAAACCTAATACATTAAGGTTGTGTTTGATTGGGGGATTTGGGGAGATATTTAGAAAATGAAAGGAAAAATGTACGTTTCATAAATCTTTTCCCTTTCCCTTTCCAAATCCCTTCCCAAATCCCTCAACCAAACACAGCCTAAGTGAAAATTAATTAAGTCTATTTGATAACCACAATTGATATCACTTCAAATTTTAAGTGGCTTTTAATGTCGACTACAAGTTAAGAAGAATTTAAGTGATATGAAACCTACTTAGATACCGTTTCATAAAACTAAAAATTATGTACGAAAAACTGAATGCTGAATTTTTTAATCTAAAAAATTATTTGGTATGTATTGAAATTTAAGTACTGATTCAATTAAGCTGATTGATCTATACAAGTAGCTGAACTCTGAAAAATAATTAAAATTATAACTTTATTATCACACTAATATAATTGGTAGAGAAATTATTGTAATCGCAATTGTAACATTATACGCCAAAATTTTGAAAGATTATGATTATTAGAATTTTTCTCTTTTGTATAGGTACTGAATTATTCATGCAACAAAATAATAATTGCAAAGGTAATTGTCACGCCCCAATTTTTTTTAATTACTCAGAATCATTACTGAAAGCCTTTAATTTAGGTCCATTTTCTTTTTTTTTTTTTGAAAACAAATATCTATTACCCTTGAGTAATAGAAACATAATAGTACATGTTCTCTCTCATGATGAATACAACAATAATAATACATGCCAAGCTCCCACTACGGAGTTACAAATAAATAATTACAAACATCAATGTACAAAATTCATTTCTCTTACATCTACTATGAAATTACACATAACAGACACGTGAACTTCTTAATCCTCCAACTAATCAATCCGACTTCTCTTCCTCTAGGAAAATGAAACAACAACAGGTGAGCACAATTGCCCAGTAATAATCTCATAGTTCTAAAACAATAACCATCCTATAGATAGAAATGATCATGTATGCAGGGTGATAACATATAACAAGTGATATTTTGTAATTTCAAAATATCATACGCATAGTATCTTTTTCTCGAAATTTCTTTGAACATTTAAAGAAAAACCTTCGACCATAAAAAACTATCCATTTTCATGAGAAAACCATAAATCCTTTTTAAAAACAAACATGTTTAAGGAACCACATCACTTTATATTTATTAACCCATTCCAAAATATTCCTCATTTAATTTCCCTCTTAACATTCCTCTTTTTATTTCCATTATCCCATTTTTCTAGTTACATTTATTATAACATCATAACCTCAAGCTCAAGTTCAATTAATACTCCAAAACATCCAACATACATGCTAATCCCACCAATCTACTTATATTTGTTGTAACTCCTCAATGTAGAAATCCCAATCTCCATTATAGTCAATAATTGTTATCCCACACTCAACTCCTACTTATCTAGCAACAACATCACATCCACACTTGCATTATCAACTATAATTCAATATATCACAACTACATCATATCCACATGTATGTTATCAATCATAATTCAACATATCACAAGGATAATAAACCCTTTTAATTCAATTTCTTCAAATAATTTCTATATGCATTCCCTTTCTATGCCAAATTACACATCAATTGCAATTTCATAAGTTCATCTCAATTCACACATATTGTTGTAGACGCGCCCGCGGAGGGGGCCCTTCGCTACTACAGTTCGGACTCGATTTATGTCACGGTTCTTAATCTGAACCAAAGAGTCCAAATCCGGCAAATCGTTTTGAGAAACAGATTTTTGAAAAGTAGTGCCAAACATGGACTGCTTTGCCAGATACAGAGTCGCCACCTAAATATTTTTTATGGGGGGATTTAGGAAACCCTGACTCGGTGCCGAAGGCCACATGTCCGTCATCACCGGAGTTGTCTCGGCTCGGGAGCTTAGGTACGATCGGGGAAGGTCAACTATGAGCACCCCCTTTCGCCCGGTCCGAAGACCGGCCTCTACTAACCATGATATCCGATTTTGAAAACGTTATGTGCTCTTAAACCAATTATTAGCCTAGCGTTACTATGTTATGCGCGCAGCAAACAAGTATAGACTAGATTGCCTAATTTGGAAATAAGCATTGCATATCCGTTTGTTTTGGAGAATGTTTTGAAATTTGCTACTCGCAAGTAGGCTAAAATACGGATTTCAACGAGTTTTTCCAACCCAAACAATCCAACCTTCACCCACAGGCATTCAAACAGTTTATCACATAAGCATTTAGCCACATGGTAAACATGCTGTTATGGCAACACTCACACGCATGCGGGATGCTAAAGCGTGAATACTTACATCGTACTCCGTGCCAAAACAATAAACTAGTTACCAAACATGCATGTCTTAGTTTATGTTAAGAATGGCTAATGTATCGCATGCAAAAATGTAATCTAGACAGGCTCGGCTAACCTAAACATGGCATGTGAAATGCGATCAACTATCACATATTCAGTTTTGAATTTGAAGTACAAATGCGGTTAGCGTGATGTACCGAGCCTAATGCATGCAATACAAATGCATGATGCACGCATGCATAGCATAAGGTATGCTGAATTTAACGTGCCCTAATACTAACCATCAAAGCGGGTAAGTAAAAGGGAAGAAAGAAGTGGGGATTGGAAGACATACACACCACCCACACACACTTATTACAGATTTGCCCTCGCTCGGAGGGACCGAATAAATATTACAAATTAATTAACTACGCAAGCTAATTAATATTACAAATTGCCTAATCAACTAAGCAGATTAATTAATCTAGGAAAAACAGTAAACCGCCTCGGGGGGAGGGCCAAATGCAGCGCATGCCCGGATTTTGCTCGGAAATGCACCGCCATGCATAGGCTGCCTCTGTTTTCCTTCCTTCACTCCTCTGGAGGCTGCCAAAATCTCAGAACTGGTTCCTTGGACACTGAGGAGTGCCACCGGCTGAATGGAACTGTCACTGGCAGTGTGTTATGGCCATCGGCACAAAATGAAGCTGTCGGCAGAGAAGGGATTGCCGGTCGGCAAAATGTTCCTGCAGAATCTGCAATTGACAACAATAGAGGGCAAGGCAAAGCATGGCAGCATAATTCAAAGCATATATGCACCATTCATGTCCCTTATCATGTTTGTGACTCCAAGGGGCATGCGTCTCGATTCTCGGACCACCAATCACGCATTCCCATGCATGATGGCCCAAAGAACCAAGTATGCAACTTTCATGTCAAATGAAATGCAAACCAAACAAACACATCAAGGCCCAATTCCTATCATTAAGTCAAGGAACAAGGCATGCATGCAAGATGCAACGCAACCTAGGCATGCAAGTTAAGGATGCAACATGGCATGGCAAGGCACTTATGCAAGCATACAAGCAAACATGAAGCAATGCAAATGGATGAAAAGATGGACTTAAACATGATTTGGGCAGCTCTAAATAGGCCCAAAACAGCGGCCAAAGTGCTATAAAATGAGGGCTAAATGGCATGCAAACATGCATACACACAAGGACCAACACTTAAGCATAAAAAGGCAACTCTCAAGCACACTTGAAAGAAGGTAAACATGGACATATAGCACGCAACATAAGCATTGAAAGTCATGTTAGGATGGTGCCAAACCAAGCAACAAATCAAGCCAAACATGCAACAAATAGCCCAAGTGTTCAAAGCAAACTAATGGAGTATTGAACTACCCTTAGCAAGACCAAACATGGCATGAAAGGAAGGACCAAAATCAGAGGTTTAGCATGTTAAAACAAAGCTAAGAACACAATGACATGACATCCTAGGGGCCTAAACATGGTGGCATGCATGAAGGCACGAACATGGAGCATGAGATGACAACCTTACAAGGCATTAAAGGGACAACTAAAGCAAGAATACAAACATACTATAAGGTCTAAAATGACATGGTGGATGGTCCCAAATCACCAAATCAATGCAAAAATGGCATGCTACACACTCATGCACTTAAGGCCAACAAGCCAAAATGCAAAGGGGCTATATGATGCATGCCAAATCTGACCCAAACAACCATGGACAAACCTAAAACATGGCAAAATATGCACAAATGCTTCACAAGACTAAGCCTAAAACATGCTCTAACAAGGGCTAACAACCTAAGGCACATTGAGGCAATAACATGGCATTACATGGTAGGTATACTAAGCATGCATGGTGTACCAAAACCAACAAAAAACAGAGGCATAATATGACATATTAAGCACAAAAAACAACTAAGGCATGGTCAACATGAAGCTTAGCTAGGTGCTCCCTCAAGAGGCCAAAAATGGTCCATTTTAAGGACAACAAGGAGAGGGGGTGGCCCTCTCCTTTTGGAGACTTCAAGGCACCATCTCCACCACTGAAATCCCTCAAGATTTCAGTGGTGAAGAGGCCCAAACACCAAAGTCTCGAAGCTTGCTCAAAATGGCTCAAAATGGGGCCTTTCAAGGCCTAGGAGGGGTCAAACACCTCCAAACCACAAAACACCCTTAATAAACAATCAAGAGGGTCTATAAACAGAAATTTTTTGTATTATACACTAAGCTCAAAAACGATTTTAAGATAGGTAAAAACAAGATGCAAAAATGGGGAATAATGGGACTAGATTCTCACCCTTGAAGACCTCTTCAACAATGATGCTCCAATGGCCCTCCTTGGCTTGAATCCAACACCAAAACACCAAAATCAGCCCCTTAGAACCTCAGGAGCCAAAAAAAGGTGAAACACTAGGTGTTTGTGTGCAATAGTAAGGCACAAAACACCTAGAACACAAAGAGAGAAAAAGAGAGATAGGATATGTATGGATCCTAACCCTAAAAACCAGAGCTTCTCTCTGTGGTTTTTGTCTCTAAAATATCTAAAGTCTCTAACCCTAAGGCCAAGAGACAAGGCTCTTTATAGAAGCTTATTGTCTTGTAAAGCTTACAAGACAAGCTTCCAAGAGAGAAATCCCTCCATATACGTGTATGGAGGGGAGCCAAAAGCAAGACAGCTGTCTTAAAATATCTGCAAAAGCAGATGCACAGTAGTCGGCCGGCCAAAAATGCCATTTTGGCAAAAAAGAGTGCCGACCGGCACTAAATAGTGCTAACCGGCAACAAATAGTGCTGGCCGGCCATATACATTGCCGGTGTCAGCAAAAACCAGCCGGTGGCCTCTATCCACTGCTGGTGGTGTATGGGGATGCCTCACAAGGCATTCCCTACCCTTCGAAGGCAAAACACAAGTGTTTGGTGTGAAACCAGACACTAAACGGTCGAGTTCGGAGATCCTGAGGCAAGGCGCGCGAGCCGAAGCCTCCGGGAACTCCAAACGAACACAAATATGGATAATCACCGAGTGTTCAAACAGTGACGTCCAAGTCTTGAGGACGGTCAAAAATGGGTGTCTACAGTTGCCCCTCTTTGACAGAACTCGAAAGTCATAACAATGACGGGAGTGAATGTCAAAGCCTAGAGACGACCCATTTTTGACAAGGCCGAAGACTTAGACAAAAGCATACAAGCTACAAACAAAGATATGCGCTCGAGGGCAGGGGCAAAATGCAAGACAATGCACAAAGCCGAGGATAACATATGATCATGCAAGAAACATAGTGACGTATCCCCGTGTTTCGGAAATGTATAAGCATTGGAACGTATTCCAAATGCTCTTAACCAAAGGGGGAGAAATATAGGGACATATCCCGATGTTTCGAAATGAATGAGAAACATAGGAACGTATCCCGGTGTTCCAGAAAAAGAAAGAGAAACATAGGGACGTATCCCTGTGTTTCGGAAAAAGAGAAGAAACATAGGGACGTATCCCGGTGTTTCGGAAAAAGAGAAACATAGGGACGTATCCCGGAGTTTCAGAAGGAGAGAGAAACATAGGGACGTATCTCGGTGTTTCGAAAAGAAGAGAGAAACGTAGGGACGTATCCCAGTGTTTCGGAAAGGTATAGAAACATAGGGACGTATCTCGGTGTTTCGGAAGGAAGGAGAAACATAGGGACGTATCCCGGTATTTCGAAAGAAAGGAGAAACAAAGGGACGTATCCCAAAGGTTAGGGACGTATCCCAAGAATTAGGGACGTATCCCAAAGATTAGGGACGTATCCCAAGGATTAGGGACGTATCCCAAGGATTAGGGACGTATCCCAAAGATTAGGGACGTATCCCAAGGATTAGGGACGTATCCCAACGATTAGGGACGCATCCCAAAGGTTAGGGACGTATCCCAAGGATTAGGGACGTATCGCAAAGATTAGGGACGTATCCCAAGGATTAGGGACGTATCCCAGTGATTAGGAACAAGGAGGAGAAACATAGGGACGTATCCCGTTGTTTCGGAAAGGAAAGAGAAGCATAGGGACGTATTCCAGTGTTTTGGAGAGAAGGAAGAAACATAGGGACGTATCCCGTTGTTTCGGAATGGAAGAAGAAACATAGGGACGCATCCCGGTGCTTCGGAAAGGTAGGAGAAACATAGGGACGTATCCCGGTGTTTCGGAAAAGAAGGAGAAAGGAAAACGTAGGGACGCATCCCGGTGTTTCGAAAGAAGGGAGAAACATAGGGACGTATCCCGGTGTTTTTGGAAAAAGAGAAAGAAACATAGGGACGTATCCCGGTGTTTCGAAAAAAGAGAAGAAACATAGGGACGTATCCCGGTGTTTCAGAAAGGTATAAGAAACAAAAGGACGTATCCCAGTGTTTCCAAACAAAGGAGCGCGCAAAACAATGCAATGCAGGTGCACGAGATAGTGCGATAAAATGCATTTTCTATGCAAGTATGGGGGCATTTTCTATGCAACATTGAAAGCATATTCTATGCAGAAATATAACGATGTGCGGCACGCATGCAACCGAAGTGTATATGAAAGTTCACATTCTATGCGATGGAAGGGCATCAAACACGTACTCTGGTGCCTCCGATTTACCATTCGGAGGACTTGGCAACACAACTCTGTTCGAAAAAGGGACACCCTATTTACATTGGCGAGAGATAACATCTGCTGCTGCTTTAATTGCCATTCTGACTTGAAGCAGGCTTAAGCTTGGAGTAGAGGCACACTCATTCTTCGGAGCACTGACAAGGCCTGAAGAGGTACATCCGGAGCACAATCACGGAGTTTTCCGAAGTTGAAGCACACTCAGATACCCGATATTTTCCTCTTTTGCTTTTGTTTTGTAGTCTGGAACCCATATAGCTTCAAATAGGTCCTGGTTTTACTGTTCACACTTATCGGGGGTGGACCCTGCGGTTTTAAGAAAGAACAAATTCTTGTTTTGCACAAGTGTAGAGAATGGCACAGCGCTCTGAGCACAAGATGATTTGATTGAAATTGAGAAATGATTTCTTAAACGGGTATTAAGCCTACAAATGAACACAGCGCACTACGAATCAACAACGAAAAACAAAAGGTAAACAACCGAAACACATCGAGACACGCTCGGAATGACTCAAAGCAAGAATCGAGACAAACAAAACAAAAGACACGACATACAGACGTGCACAGGGAGCCTGTTTCACCGGGTATTGTTTCCCACCCTTTTCTCATTTGTGATTCTCACGTCACTCTGGCACTCAATCTCTGTTTTTCTGAAAAAAAAGCCATTTTCTCACTTTTTCTCTTAGCGCACATCTCTCTATTCTTCAATCTCTCATTTTTTATCCCTCCCCTGGGTGGTTGATGGATAAGCTAGAAATTGTGGGTTCTTGCCCCCTAGCATTCTGCTAGATTCTCTTTCTTATTCACAACAGTGAGTTTCTCCTACAGAGGGGTTGCAATGCGACCAGACACACAGCAGATCTACAATTGACATCGGTTGACGATGCTCCGCTGGGGAGTTTGGACATGATCAGATCTGTCCAGATAAGGGAGTGGAATATCTTGTCCCATTCCGGTTCATGCTTCGCACTTGGCTTGATACCTCGTTGCTTAGAGGATGTGAGAGCTTTCTGCCCTTTTGCGGTCAGCTTTAGTGGTGCCCCTTTTCTGGTAGGTAGAGTGCCCTTTCTGGCAGATGCATTGACAACGGGGAAAAGACAGGAAGCCTGACTTAACTGTGCCCCTAGTTCATCATTTTGACCATATTTTGTTTTTGCTTTCTACTAAAATAATTTTGACCAATATGAGAGTTAGATTAGCATACTTGTTCGATTTTTGATTTGAAAATCATGCAAGTTAGGTTATGAGCACTGAAAATTTTCCCTTTTTGGGTCCAAGAAATGGTCCAGTTTTGGAAAAGATGGAATAATTTTCGAGAGATCAGTCAACCTCAGTAAAAATTCTCAAAAATTGTTTTTGCAAACGGCCATTGCTCAACGAGCGCAGAACCTACTCTTGAGATGCACGACCTTGGATCGGAGGCAATGGAAAATTGCCCCTTGTCTGAAGGACACTGCATGGCAACGGAAAGTTGCCCCTTGTTTGAATAGCACCGCAGCGCATTGAATGACAACGAAAAGTTGCCCCTTGTTTGAATGGCATCGCAGCACATTGTAGTCAGTCTTCACAGTGAAGGTCACAACCAAACTCTCGGATACAGAGAAGGCAAAGATGATCAAAACCATTACATGGACACAATTGATTTGGAAGTGTTTGTGGCTGGACTTCAGAATGAAGTTGCCTACGTATCCCAAACATGGGAATCAAGCCTTACGTAGTTCAGGGGTAGGGTACACTCGGGTATTATCCTCTCCTTTTTAGGCTCTAACTTTTGCCAAGGCGCCCGTTGCAGGTTTTCGACCTTGCGAGCTTTGTTCTTCTTTTCTTTTCAATTTTTTTTTATTTCTTTTTCTCTTCTTTTTTTTTTTTGCATTTTTTTTTTCTTCCTCTTCTTTTTTTTTTGGCATTTTTTTGCTTCTTTTTTTTTGTATTTTTCTCTTGCTCTAACTTTTGCCTGGGTCGCCCTTCCGGGTTTTCGGTCCAGCGAGCCTCTCAAAGGGTAAAAGTGTAACAAGTCCTCGTCAAATGGTTTTAGGGTTTTGAAGCCATCCATATCCAGGAGAGTGGCTGTTGTATTGATTTACTGAAGGATCCATCTTCGGCTCTTCGAGCATATCTGACATTTTTGCCCCTAGTTTGAGGGGGGGGGCTTCTGATCTAGCTTTACAAGCTTCCTTTGATCTGATCTTCTTGATCTAACTTTGGTGCCTCTTGTTCGAGGGCTGCTTCAAAATGGCCACACAAGCCTCACGTTGTGGTTGATCGTTGAACGTTCTGAACTCAGGTTCAAGGTTCGAAAGTGAGGGGTCGAATCTCGAGGCTGAGAGCGATCCTAAGCTGCACAATCTCAAGAGCGATTCCACACAGGTCTTCGCAGGACTGCGCAAAACATTTTTTTTTGAAATTTTTTAAGAAAGCGACAAATCGCTCGCGCCAAAGATAGTGTGGGGCCAATCTGGATCAAGTCAGAATCCTTCTCAGTACTCACATTAACAAGCATGTTCTCGATCATTAAGGGCTTAGCATGCCTCTCTTTCTTTCAATTGATCAAGTTTTGCAAAACCCAAGGAATTCCTTCCTCTTCGTTTTTATCACAATGTTTCAAAAAAAGTTTTGGAGAACTTAGGTCGATGCGATGAATTCAAGGCACAGAAAAGACACAACTTCTAGTCAAATACTGCCATCTCATTTAGAATTTCTAGCACAACTGGCACACGGCAGAAGCAAACACAAGAGTGTGAAAATCCACTGCTGTTCAATTCAAATCTGTTGGCATAACTGGCTCCAAGGCAGAAACAGACTCAAAAGAAAGCAAAAAGACAAACACAAAACAACATAGTGATGTCCGAGGTAACATCTCCGGAATCACCCGACTCTTAAGAAAACAGGATTGGCTCGATACAACAAGACAGGCCCGACTGACTCAATACAACGAGACAGACTCAACAGGACTGACTCGATATGAAAAGACTGACTCAAAACAAAGAGACAGACTCAAAACAACAGAACTGACTCAATACCCAAGCCAGAACGTACAAAACCCAGCATTCACAAATGCTCAAAACAGTGCATGCCATACGCCACATCCGGAGTAAACTGAGCGCCGCCCGCAGGTGGTTCATCCCTCGATCACATCACATTATCCCCCACAAGTTCACTTGTCAAGTGTCGATAGACTTTACAGGACCTAGTGCGGGGATGACCCTGTTGTCAATCAAATTTTGTATCTCGTCGCGGAGACGGACGTAACTGTCGGTGTCATGGCCGGTTTGTTGATGAAAAGCACAGTACTTAGTCAGGTCATGCTTTGGAGGGAGAGGATCGGGTAGAGGCCGTTGTTCCAACGGTTTCAGATGTCCCCTCCTGAGTAGGACCCCCAGGGCTTTAGACAAAGGCATAAAAAGTGGGGCGAAAACCCTCTTGCCTCGGGGTAGATTGTCCGAAGTTCGGGGGTTTGGATTGGATGAACCAACAAAAGGCGTGGCTATTCTTGGTGTGGTGGTGGCGACCATGCCCACTTCAGAAGATCTTGCAGCTGCGTCACCGCTGGTGGTCGCATTCGAATTGCGGGTAAACGCCCTCCTGGGCTGCTCCTTCTCCTGATCAATAAGGCCTTGCTTCATAGCATCCTCGATCTGTACCCCCATCTCATGCAGATCCGAAAAGGTAGGGAAGGGGAGCACGATCATTTTCTGCATTAGTTTGGGTTGGAGGTTGCGCACAACCATCCTTATCTGGTCTTTGTCGGAAGGCCTTGTAGCCATCATTGAGGCCTTTGCTCTCCACCTCGCCACAAACTCTGAAAAACCCTCCTTTGGCTCTTGGCGGGTGACTTCAAGATCACGAGTTGTGACCTCAATCTGTGTGTTGTAGGAGTATTGATCACTGAAGGTCTCAGCCATCTCTTCCCAATTCTGTTTCACAGGGTTCTCCAATTTCGCATACCAGGTTGCGGCTATCCCAGACAGGGTCCGGCCAAACAATGATAGCTTATGTAATCTGGTGAGGCCCATCGGCCTTAGAATGTCTGAAAACAGCCGCAAGTGCACCATAGGATCCCCGGACCCATCGAAACGGTCGATATTTGGCATTTTGAATCTGTCTGGCAGCGTCATAGCTGCATCGGTATACCCATCCTCGATGTCTGGGATGGATTTCATGCCTTGAGCCTTCTTGAACAACCTTTCAAGCTTGCTCATCTTCAGCGCCGTTGGATCCGTCTCTAACTCAAAAGGGGAGTCCGGTAGGTTGATGGGTGTCTTGGATAGCTGGGGTAGAACCGGGGGCGGAGCTGGCCCGACTGGAATGTTCGTATCATCCTGGACGTGGGTTGCCTCTCCGAGTATGGGAACTCTTGGTGGGAGAGGAGCCTGGTGTGAAGTAGATACTCCAGTTTGCTGCTCTAACCTGGCAATTGTCTCTGCCTGTTGGGTTATGACCACAGCCTGCTGCTTGGCGAATTCTGCTTGACGGACAGTGTCTTGCTGCATGGCTTTCATACTATCCTGGAGTTGGCGCACCATCTCTTCCAGACTCGACATACTGTTCTAATCTAACTGAGCAACCGGTATATCTGTGTCGGCAATAGGCTCGGAAATCTCAGCCCGACTGCTCAAAGATCACTAATCTGGTAGCTGTTGTACTGGTGGTCTGTGCCTGACTAGCCTTCTCTGGCCCTAATTACCCTTGAACTGAGTCTATGACCTGACAAAGTCTATCAGTACAAGTCCAATGAACCTCGGGAGATATTGGAGCCTTCTGAAGCTATGGTTCCAGGACTACCTAGCAAAAGAGAAAACAGGCAGCATCTCAGCCCAATTTCATCAGAACGGGCATGGACATAACTGAATAACTATATTCTACTACTGATCACTGTTCCCAAAAATCGCTACCCCAAATCTGAATCTGATACCCGCAGATATAATTGATTCTCAAAACACTGATGCCCGCAGGCCTGATACCCAGACTTGCAAACCGATATATGCATTCCTGTAGAGGCCAACTCCAAAAAGCACATAGCAAGCAAATGAGAGCCAAAACACCCCTATGTTGGGGTAGGGTTTCCCTGTCCTATTTTGTCAGGAGCTAGGGTTTCACTACGCACACAGCGGTTTCAAACAACCTATAATCGGGTAAGCAACCTGTCCTAGCTTGGAATGGTCACTATGGTTTCCGAATATGCACTAGGTCGAATGGTCGAAAAGGGTGCCCCAGTAAAACCGGGGTTTGTGTTCCCATACTGTCAGAGCCCGTAACCGGTCAGCCTTATGGTCAAGCCTTGACAAGACAAGCCACCGGCAAACCGTTCAGGAATAGCAGATGGCAAACACGGTGTCCTAGGCGCACCAATGCACACGCAATGCAAAGAAACACATAAGTGAAATCAAAATCGGATATCACGAGTTCGAGTCAAGCTCTTTAAATACCCCAGCAGAGTCGCCAGAAACTGTAGACGCGCCCGCGGAGGGGGCCCTTCGCTACTACAGTTCGGACTCGATTTGTGTCACGGTTCTTAATCTGAACCAAAGAGTCCAAATCCGGCAAATCGTTTTGAGAAACAGATTTTTGAAAAGTAGTGCCAAACATGGACTGCTTTGCCAGATACAGAGTCGCCACCTAAATATTTTTTATAGGGGAATTTAGAAAACCCTGACTCGGTGCCGAAGGCCACATGTCCGTCATCACCGGAGTTATCTCGGCTCGGGAGCTTGGGTACGATCGGGGAAGGTCATCTATGAGCACCCCCTTTCGCCCGGTCCGAAGACCGGCCTCTACTAACCATGATATCCGATTTTGAAAACGTTATGTGCTCTTAAACCAATTATTAGCCTAGCGTTACTATGTTATGCGCGCAGCAAACAAGTATAGACTAGATTGCCTAATTTGGAAATAAGCATTGCATATCCGTTTGTTTTGGAGAATGTTTTGAAATTTGCTACTCGCAAGTAGGCTAAAATACGGATTTCAACGAGTTTTTCCAACCCAAACAATCCAACCTTCACCCACAGGCATTCAAACAGTTTATCACATAAGCATCTAGCCACATGGTAAACATGCTGTTATGGCAACACTCACACGCATGCGGGATGCTAAAGCGTGAATACTTACATCGTACTCCATGCCAAAATAATAAACTAGTTAGCAAACATGCATGTCTTAGTTTATGTTAAGAATGGCTAATGTATCGCATGCAAAAATGTAATCTAGACAGGCTCGGCTAACCTAAACATGGCATGTGAAATGCGATCAACTATCACATATTCAGTTTTGAATTTGAAGTACAAATGCGGTTAGCATGATGTACCGAGCCTAATGCATGCAATACAAATGCATGATGCACGCATGCATAGCATAAGGTATGCTAAATTAAACGTGCCCTAATACTAACCATCAAAGCGGGTAAGTAAAAGGGAAGAAAGAAGTGGGGATTGGAAGACATACACACCACCCACACACACTTATTACAGATTTGCCCTCGCTCGGAGGGACCGAATAAATATTACAAATTAATTAACTACGCAAGCTAATTAATATTACAAATTGCCTAATCAACTAAGCAAATTAATTAATCTAGGAAAAACAGTAAACCGCCTCGGGGGGAGGGCCAAATGCAGCGCATGCCCGGATTTTGCTCGGAAATGCACCGCCATGCATAGGCTGCCTCTGTTTTCCTTCCTTCACTCCTCTAGAGGCTGCCAAAATCTCAGAACTGGTTCCTTGGACACTGAGGAGTGCCACCGGCTGAATGGAACTATCACCGGCAGTGTGTTATGGCCATCGGCACAAAATTAAGCTGTCGGCAGAGAAGGGATTGCCGGTCGGCACTTGGCACTGCCGGTCGGCAAAATGTTCCTGCAGAATCTGCAATTGACAGCAACAGAGGGCAAGGCAAAGCATGGCAGCACAATTCAAAGCATATATGCACCATTCATGTCCCTTATCATGTTTGTGACTCCAAGGGGCATGCGTCTCGATTCTCGGACCACCAATCACGCATTCCCATGCATGATGGCCCAAAGAACCAAGTATGCAACTTTCATGTCAAATGAAATGCAAACCAAACAAACACATCAAGGCCCAATTCCTATCATTAAGTCAAGGAACAAGGCATGTATGCAAGATGCAATGCAACCTAGGCATGCAAGCTAAGGATGCAACATGGCATGGCAAGGCACTTATGCAAGCATACAAGCAAACATGAAGCAATGCAAATGGATGAAAAGATGGACTTAAACATGATTTGGGCAGCTCTAAATAGGCCCAAAACAGCGGCCAAAGTGCTATAAAATGAGGGCTAAATGGCATGCAAACATGCATACACACAAGGACCAACACTTAAGCATAAAAAGGCAACTCTCAAGCACACTTGAAAGAAGGTAAACATGGACATATAGCATGCAACATAAGCATTGAAAGTCATGTTAGGATGGTGCCAAACCAAGCAACAAATCAAGCCAAACATGTAACAAATAGCCCAAGTGCTCAAAGCAAACTAATGGAGTATTGAACTACCCTTAGCAAGACCAAACATGGCATGAAAGGAAGGACCAAAATAAGAGGTTTAGCATGTTAAAACAAAGCTAAGAACACAATGACATGACATCCTAGGGGCCTAAACATGGTGGCATGCATGAAGGCACGAACATGGAGCATGAGATGACAACCTTACAAGGCATTAAAGGGACAACTAAAGCAAGCATACAATCATACTATAAGGTCTAAAATGACATGGTGGATGGTCCCAAATCACCAAATCAATGCAAAAATGGCATGCTACACATTCACACACTTAAGGCCAACAAGCCAAAATGCAAAGGGGCTATATGATGCATGCCAAATCTGACCCAAACAACTATGGACAAACCTATAAGATGGCAAAATATGCACAAATGCTTCACAAGACTAAGCCTAAAACATGCTCTAACAAGGGCTAACAACCTAAGGCACATTGAGGCAATAACATGGCATTACATGGTAGGTATACTAAGCATGCATGGTGTACCAAAACCAACAAAAAACAGAGGCATAATGTGACTTATTAAGCACAAAAAACAACTAAGGCATGGTCAACATGAAGCTTAGCTAGGTGCTCCCTCAAGAGGCCAAAAATGGTCCATTTTAAGGACAACAAGGAGAGGGGGTGGCCCTCTCCTTTTGGAGACTTCAAGGCACCATCTCCATCACTGAAATCCCTCAAGATTTCAGTGGTGAAGAGGCCCAAACACCAAAGTCTCGAAGCTTGCTCAAAATGGCTCAAAATGGGGCCTTTCAAGGCCTAGGAGGGGTCAAACACCTCCAAACCACAAAACACCCTTAATAAACAATCAAGAGGGTCTAAAAATAGAACATTTTTGTATTATACACTAAGCTCGAAAACAATTTTAAGATAGGTAAAAACAAGATGCAAAAATGGGGAATAATGAGACTAGATTCTCACCCTTGAAGACCTCTTCAACAATGATGCTCCAATGGCCCTCCTTGGCTTGAATCCAACACCAAAACACCAAAATCAGCCCCTTAGAACCTCAGGAGCCAAACAAAGGTGAAACACTAGGTGTTTGTGTGCAATAGTAAGGCACAAAACACCTAGAACACAAAGAGAGAAAAAGAGAGATAGGATATGTATGGATCCTAACCCTAAAAACCAGAGCTTCTCTCTGTGTTTTTTGTCTCTAAAATGTCTAAAGTCTCTAACCCTAAGGCCAAGAGACAAGGCTTCTCTTTATAGAAGCTTATTGTCTTGTAAAGCTTACAAGACAAGCTTCCAAGAGAGAAATCCCTTCATACACGTGTATGGAGGGGAGCCAAAAGAAAGATAGCTGCCTTAAAATATCTGCAAAAGCAGATGCACAGTAGTCGGCCGGCCAAAAATGCCATTTTGGCAAAAAAGAGTGCCAACCGGCACTAAATAGTGCTGACCGGCAACAAATAGTGCCGGCCGGCAATATACATTGCCGGTGTCAGCAAAAACCAGCTGGTGGACTCTATCCACTGCCGGTGGTGTATGGGGATGCCTCACAAGGCATTCCCTGCCCTTCCAAGGCAAAACACAAGTGTTTGGTGTGAAACCAGACACTAAACGGTCGAGTTCGGAGATCCTGAGGCAAAGCGCGCGAGCCGAAGCCTCCGGGAACTCCAAACGAACACAAACATGGATAATCACCGAGTGTTCAAACGGTGACGTCCAAGTCTTGAGGACGGTCAAAAATGGGGTGTCTACAATTGTCATCGACTAAACACATTCCACCTTTTGCCGACTTGATACGGCGAGACAGAGGGCACCTAATCCATAACACTTTCCACCTTTTGCCGGCTATTATACGGCGGGAAGTGAACTCCCAAAAACCATTTTCTCAAAAGCCATTTTTTTTTTCTAAAAACCACATTTTTCCAAAAACAAATTTTCAACTTTTAAAACCATCCCCCACATTTGCCAGATATTATACGACAGGACGTGGGCACTCAATAAATTTTCGAAAACTATCCATTTTTCCACTCTTGCTGGCTATTATACAGCTGACTGTGTGGATAAAACATTTTTTCACTTTTGCTAATTATTATACGGCAGGACTGTGTGGACACCCAAAAGCATTTTTCCCACATTCGCCCAGCGATAAGCCTAGACAAGGCAATTGGGCACCTTGAATTCAAACCACTCCCACATTTATCGGCTATTATACAGACGGCCGTGGGCACTGAAAAACCATTTTGAATCGCTGCGCGGGTACCAACCACAACACAACTCAACTCCACACAACACAACTCATCCAAACTCAACACAACCAAACTCAACTCAACACAACATAACCCAACTCAACACAACATAACCCAACTCAAGTCACATAACACACAACAAAATTCAACACAACCATTTCAACACAAAGCTCATATCATCCATACCACTATTAATTTCTTTTCCTCCAAGTTTGGTTTCATATTATAACATAATTTAAAATATCAACATTAAAAGTTCAATCGTAACTTTTTCCTAAATTTTTCAAACTCTCTAACATTTCAATTAAACTTGTACATGTGTAATTTAACACCTCAATTTCATGATTCTAGTATCAATTAAAGCAAAACCATTAACCATTTTCATGAGCCAAACTAGGGTTTTTAAGAGAAATTAAAGCTTTTCACCAAAACACATTTTATTCCAACCATTGCATTACTTTTACACCCAAACTCATGACCCAAGATCATAACCCAACAAGTATACCCAACTCTCTTCAAATCCTAACCCCCAATCTCATGATTCATCACAATATGCATAAAAATATAATTTTTTGTATTTATATAAAGAAAATACCACAAATCTATCTATAAATGAGGGCATTGAAAGAGAACTAGAAACCCCTATCTCTTGAAGCAAGGAGATGACAACCCCAAATTCATCGGCGACGAAATCACGAACTAGTTAGATCAAAATGAAGCCCTTGACGAGATCTACACTCTTTCTCAAAGGACTAAGGTGAAAAGATCACTCTAGGTGAGTAGATTTAGAGATTTAAGTGAAAATTTTGAGTTTTAAAGAGAGAGAAGAGAACTCACGGTTTGAGAGAGAGAGGAAAGAGGAGAAAAAGTCAAATGAAAATATGTTTAGAGCCTATTTATATTAGCAAGGTAATAATAGAATAATAGCCCTAAAGTCAAATAAAAAGAACAAGTCAAAAACCCCCCATAGGTAGGGTCCAAACCAGCCCAAAAAGCTAAAAATTACACGCAGGTGTCGACCATTCGGGCAAAGGTGTCGACCTTTCAGGAAGAAAAGCAATTTGTGCAATAGGTAAGGTGTCAACACCTCCCAGACTGGTGTCTACACTAAATTTCAGCAAGCAACTTCCAGATTCAGCAACGTACAAGGTTCTACCCCTCCCAGATTGGTGTCGACCCTTGTGGACAGCAAGGTGTCGACACCATCAAGGTTGGTGTCGACCCTAAATTCCAGCGACACTTCCAGAAACTTCACCAATAGGTAAGGGTCGACCCTTAGGAAGGCTGGTGTTGACCCCAGAACAGAATTTCTAAGTTCCCAAGGAACTTTTTGACAAGAACAAGCGCGAACAAACAAACCCAACATGTTTAAATCGAATTATACTCCTCCAAACCAAGATACAACAACCCCAAAGACTCCTAAAATTAAAATAATGAAATTAAATACACTCTCCAATAGTTTAAATGACCCAAGTGTTACAATAATCAATTGAAAACTTATTTCACATTTCATCATTTTGCTCATGGTATCACCAATATCAAATGTCCATAGAATCCTTTCACATGTAGGAACCATAAAAGTTTATCATAAATTATCTTAGAAAATTGGAAAAAAAAAATTAAAATTGTTCTTCAATTTCTACTAACCACTAAAAAACCGTGGATGTGCAAATATGATAATTACATTTATAACTCAATGTAAAGAGTGTAATTGCATTGCAATTTGCTCACGTAAGTTGAGTATAAACTTTTGATCAGCTTGTGTCGATCCCCCTCCTATTTCTAAACTTTCTAAATTACTCTCATGTTGTTAGAGATTGTTAGCAAGGCCATTCACATTGTTGAACTCTTCAAAAAATCTGTATGGTTTTACAAGCAATTAGAATATTTCTCATGCATCTTTAATATTGGAAAACGAGCATGCAGTACTCCAAAAGCATGTTCAATCACATTCCTTAATTTAGCATGTGCTTGGTTGAATTGCTCTTCTTTTGTTCTAGGATGACAATTATTTCAAAATTCAGATAACCAATATCCCATACTACGATAAGGTGCCAAAAATCCACGAGTATGTGTATATGTTGTATCACATAAGAAGTATTTCTCTGCATAAAAGAATAAAAAATTATCATAAAATATAAAATGAGCAATTAATATAAAATAATCACTTAACCTAGAGGAAGAATTGAAAAGTTGTTAGTTGGATCACTCATGGTCCTTTTTAGCACTCTAGAGTCATGTGCTACCCCTTCTCAACCAGCCTAAACAAATGTGAACACCATATCAAAATCACATTTAGCAAGTACATTTTGGTAACAATCGCCCCTTCCTCTGTAAGGAACTTGTTGGTTAGGTGGTATGGTAGTAGAAATAAGTGTCCATCAAGTGCACCCATTGCACCCTTTAAAAGTACAAATTTATCAATGTAAAAACTTTAAAATTTCTAATAAGTTAGAGAGAATTGCATATTTTATATAATTTTAATAAATGAAAATTTTCATAACTAAAACTTATAATATTACCTTAAATATTTCTCTTAGACTACGATTATGCTGAATCTGATTTATAGGAGGATTGTATGAAGTGGGAACAATTATTTCTTTTGAGAAATTGAGCATAGCACATAACACTTCATAGAAGTACTTATGTATTGTTTGTGTTGAATGATTGAATCTCCTTTTAACAAAACGATTTTGTATATTCTAGCTCAATACTATGAGACCTTTTCTTCTGTAGATATATAACGACTATCTTCAAGCCACTCTCTAGTCTGAAAATGACTGCACATATGTACAAATGCTTCTTTTTTCATCCTTAGCATTTCTTGACAATGTGATTCATTTCCATCATGAATTTCTTTCAAATATGCAGCTCCTCTCAACAAAGAATCATATCCGACCTCCTTTCTCCCCTTCTAGCACATTTTTTTTCTCAATATTTTTATTCTCAAAATAATTGCAATAATTTTTAATGCATTCTTTTGCTTCTCAAACAACATATTGCTGTATTTTAATAATATCCAATTATATTAATATAAAACAAAATATCAATTAAAAATACACATCAAAATTAATGCATTGCAAAGGCGTTACACTTAAAACATTGCAAACAAATCCATCAATGCTAAATATATTAATTGAAAAATAAAGTTACAACCAAACTATTATAAAAGCAACCGTAAACAATGTCTTCAAAATACTCTAAACATTAATGTATTCCAAAATTCAAAGTAGCCCAAATTTTTTCCCCCCCCATTCACCTCTATCCAAGTCTTTCTAACTATTTCTGGTTTATGACGTAGCAACATTCATTGCTCTCTATGTGCCTTACTCTCTCAAAAAATACTACATACAGTTATATATAATGGGTCAGTCATTTCAAAAAGTTGCATCTCATCCAAAATCTGATTGCATTCTTCTATTTTAGGCCCTTCAGAATTCTGTAATGTTTTAAGTGTTTCAAGTAGTTGTTCATCAAGATCATCGTATTTGTTTTTCTTTTGACGTTTGTTGTCAAACTTTGACACATCCTTTGGTGAGGATGGTGTCTCAAGAAATTCATTGTCAAGATTAATGCATATTTCTTATTGTGTTCCAAAGCCATCAGTAGGCAACCCTTCTTATAATGGACACCATGAAAATTTTCTAGTTGCTCTAATACCATCAAATAATGATTTTAGCTCATTTTCATGTTGTAAACCAACATATTGAAATTGTTTTGCCTCTAGATTAGCTTGTAACATTACAAATTTGAAAATTATACACATATATATTGAATGCCTTCATATTTTTTAAACAAATATGTTAACATTAAAGATAGTGATACCTGTATGTACTCATCCCATTCTTGTGGACTCCAATTCATTGTATTAGTCGCTAGATTAAGACCATTCCTAGTTTTAGAGATTATCTTTGACCACACTCCATTTTAGATATTACCATTGATTTTTCAAATGAGTTATCAAACACCCCCTTAGTTCTGACTAAATTTATAAATATTAATGCATATGTGTTGTGTCAACATACATAGTTATAACCTCGTCGCTGCCACCGCTATCACCATCACCATCACCATTCCTACCACTGCTACTCTAACCATTATCCCTACTCCTATCGTTGTTGCCGTCACCACCATTACCACTATAATTATCGCTATTGCCATCACCATTCCCACCATCGCCACCACTCCTACCACTGCTATCACTGCCATTACCACCACAACCATCATGCCACCATTACAGCTACTACCACCACCACCGCCCCTCCACCACCATCACAACCTTCGCCATTGTCATCGTTGTATAAACATTACCATCATTTCACTATTACCACCACACCACCACCAGTCACCTCTGCATTACCACCATCACTCCACCACCATAACAACTACATTTCACATCCACAACTACCGTCACTGTTACCATAACCACCACCGCCATTACACCACCACTGGCACCATCAGATTGTAAAAATTAGAAGTTATAATTTAAAAATAATAAATTTTAAATTTGATCTTGTTTATATTAAACAATCTGTTTTAGTTTAGCACTTAAGTTTTTATCAAACATTTTTTTATCTTAAAAGATTCAACATTCAGTTTTTAGTTCTTAATTTTCATGTATCAGTTTTCAATTTTCAATTTTGTTAAACACCACTTAAGTAAGGCTCTAAAGTATATAAATAAAAACTTCCTTAAACTATTAATTGAATCTATGGAAAAAAAAAGAGCATTAAAGTTTGGCCCTTCTAACAAAACAGGCTATGAATTTTTAATTTTATCAATTTAAACCTTAATATTTTGATTTGTTTTCAATCAAAACCATCATCCTATTTTCATTAAATAAAACCGATAAAAAAATTACATTTTAGTCATTAATTTAATGTACGCTTAGATAAAATGTCTTTTTCATTGAGTTTAATGTCGAAACTATCATTTTTTTCTTCCAATTTTAATTATGGAAAATAGAGAAACAATTTAGATTAAAAACAATGCAAGAGTTTAGGGTTTAAATTGATAAAAGTAAAAAATTAGAATTTATTTTGTAACAAGTAGAAGATTTTTTTGCACTTGAAACTATTAATTACTAAAATATTTAATTCAAACATATTAAACTCCTAAAAAGATTACAAAAATAAAAAAGGCTTTTAGTTTAAGATATACTAATTGGGGTTCGTCAACATTCTCATAGAGAAATTTCAGCACAGAAAAATTATAAACAAATTTCTCTGTGAAGAGAAATTAAGTGAAATTTCACATAGAAATTTCAACTCTTCATAGAGAAAATTCAGCTATTCACAGTGTGTGTTCATGTGTGAGTGGAATTTCACATAAAAAAATTAATTTTTTTAAAAAAATCAATGAAATCGAAACATAAACACTTAGAAACTTCAAATTCACCCCAAATTTGAAACATTCAATTGTGATCAAGAGCTCTTCTGATTTTCTTTTTCAACTTTGTAAATTCACTTCTGTCCAATCCAGTCCTCATTCATGTAGTTGATATATATATACATAGATCAATCTTCAAAGTAAAATTCATCAATGGCAAGTGTCGTATTGGCACTTTTCATTCTTGACATCAAGGGCCGCTGTTTGATTTGGCATGATTTCTAAGGTGATGTCACTGTTGTTCAGGCTGGTGTTACTTCTCTAAACTTCTCGACAAAAGGCTAATCTCTCTCTCTCTCTTTCTCTTTCTCTTGTGAGTTCTAGCGATTCCGATTTTCACCCGACCCATTTGGTTTTCTTGTGATATCCCTGTTCCGTAATATGTTAATTGGTCCTTAATATGAGCATGATTATGTGTTTAATATGATTTTGTGAGCCATTATGTGAAAATATGTGGTTTTGAATTTCTATCTGTTCACTGCAGGAATATCTGTTTGATTGTTTGCTTTGAAAATTAAATTGAAGGCCTTATCGGCCACAGAACCCGAAATTGATTACGCCATTGTGATTAGCGTAATTTTTAGAATCAACGGTGAAATTTAATTGGAAATTGATTCGGATCAGATTAAATTGATTTAATTAATGGCAAAGTCCTCAAATTATTTAATATTATAATTTTGGTTAGTGGGACCTTTACTTATAAGGCCATAGACACTCTCCTTTAATTCTCTTGAACTCAAAAATCTGAGTTATACAATTGTAAGAGAGAAAGGGCCGGCCATAGAGAGAGAAAGGGGGAGAAATTGTGCAATTTTGGCTTAAAGCTTGGAAACCTTGAAGATTTCCCAAGAATTTGTTATAGATTGTGAGAATCAAAGCTCCTAGGTGAGTATTTCATGGATTCTAGTTTGTAATTTTGTGTATTCAAGCTAGTTGGGTAATCAAGAGTAAGTTTGGCATGAATTAAGTTGATTTTGTTAAATTTATAGCCAATGGATGCATGCATGTAGGAAATTACTATGGATTTCCATATTTGAACACAATGTGTATAATCTATGTTGAATCTTGTTTGAAATCCATGTATTTGATCATCTCTTCACCAATTAAGTTGATATGAATGAATTTTTCTCACATGCAAGAGTAGATCATAGAGGAATGAGCTTTGCATGTTTGAATTTGATGTATTAGTGATGAGTTTGGGTTAATTTGAGGCATGCATGTAAGTAATTCAAGAAATGGAGCTTCATTGTGTTATGATTTGGTGTTGGTATCATGTGGATATATGTATGTGTGAAATTGGAGCCATAATATGCAAGAAATGTGGTTGAAATGCTGAAATTGAACTCAAGAAACCATTCTGGAAAACCCAGAATTTATGATGCTCGCTCGAGCAGGGGAACCGACGCTCGAGCGGGGAATTCATGCTCCCAGTATTTTTTTGCAGGCATGGGTCCGTTCGAGTGGGGGAAGTCCACGCTCGAGCGGGGAGCTATGTAGACAGACCTTTCGCTCGAGCGCCCGAGTTCATGCTCGAGCGTGAATTTGATGCAACCAGCACTTTTGCAGACCAATTGGGTCCGCTCGAGCAGGGAAGTCCACGCTTGAGTGGGGACCTTGTTTTCTGAAATTTTATTTATGCGTTCTGTGTTTTGTTTTCCGTTCTCCTTCACTTCTAAATACTCTTGGGCATGCATTGAGCATTGTAATTGAGTTAAAGAGATAAGAATAAAGCCTAAAGAGGAAAATGTGAATTTAAGAATGGATTGAATTGTTGGTGACCCTTTTGTGTTCATGGAATGTGTAGGGTCAAGCTCCAGGGCAAACCAACCAACCGATCACTGTGAGTAATATCTTAACAGAGATATCTGAAATATGTTGTTGTCTAATTGCTTACTTTTACGTAAGTTTTATAAGTTCATTGATTCGATTGGTGGACAATGTTCGCTATACCAAGTGAATGGGCCAAAGGCCGTTTTGACATAAATGAATGGGCCAAAGGCCGTTTTGACATAAGTGAATGAGGCAAAGGCCGTTTTGATATGAATGAATGGGCCAAAGGCCATTTTGACATAAATGAATGGGCCGAAGGCCATTTTGACATAAATGGATGGGCCAAAGGCCGTTTTGACATGAATGAATGGGCCAAAGGCCGTTTTGACATAAATGAATGGGCCGAAGGCCGTTTTGACATGAA
Source organism: Camellia sinensis (assembly GCF_055761805.1). NCBI lineage: Eukaryota > Viridiplantae > Streptophyta > Magnoliopsida > Ericales > Theaceae > Camellia > Camellia sinensis. The sequence continues at coordinate 5,356,361 of NW_028129178.1, read as the reverse complement.
TGGATGGGCCGAAGGCCGTTTCGACATGAATGGATGGGCCAGAGGCCGTTTTGACATAAATAAGTGGGCCAGAGGCCGTTTTGACAGGAATGAAAGATAAATGGGCCATAGGCCAGTATGTTTGACACCATAGTCACTTGACTTAAATTGTGTATATAAATGTTAAATAAAAATATGAATTGGGCCCAAGGCCGTTTGGAGTATGTTGTTCTACATATCGTTTGTATCTTCTTATTTGATATTTTTCACCGGGCTATCGCTCAAGCTCATTCATGTGTTTGTAGGTAAGCCAAGAGAGGTCCAGACCCAGCCCCTGTGAAGTCTGTGTGGAACAACCGAGTTTTGGAGAGTCAGCCCTAGTGTCTCACGCACGAGACTCGTCTTCGCCTTTTTGCTATGCTATGTTATTTTTGTCACGTTGGCGAGGACTTTGCATTTGTCTGTATACAGTTTTCTTGGGTTGACTTAGTTTTTGGATGATCCTGTTTGTACAGAACTTATGCTACTGTATTTCTATGGTGAGTTATTAATGTATATATGTTTGGTTGTTTGGATGTGCCATGTAAGCACAACTCTATGGACAAAGTTTTGAACTGCTTTCGTTTGGCCCCCATTAACTCTGTTAAAATACATTTGTTTTGGTTTGAGGCCGTAGGTAATCTCATGATTACTGGCCGGTTATGTCCTTAACCCACGGGGGCGGGTTCGGGTCATGACATTTCTGAACTTGGGTTTTATGGGTTCTGAATGTTGTTCATGTTTTTCTCCCCTTATTCTTACTTGAGTTTGGCTATTAGGTTGTATCGAACATGTTTGGAACAGGTTGGTTGCTTGGTTTTCAAACCTTTTGTTGCCCAAGATTTTGCTCTTCCGCTTGGGTGGTACTTCTTGCACACAAGCAGGTTTTGTGAACTCTCGGTACTTTTGCAGTTCGACTGGCTTTTCTTGCGCTTGAGCGTTGGTCTGTTGTCTGTAAAACTACTGGGAGTGTGCATTCTGCGCTCGAGCGTCACTTCTTGTGCTCGAGTGGAACAACTTATTATGCCTGACGTCAACTCTTGTGCTCAAGCGGATTGTGCGTATATCAGTTCGCAGCAGCACCTTTTTACATCACTTTTTCACATCTTTTTCACTTTAAACCGTAGATCGAGACTCTCTTTCTTTAAAAATCACTCGCTCTCTACATTTTCACCTAGATCCGTTGGTTTCCCTACCATAGTTTCTTGGAAAAAAAGGTAGAGCATCTCAAGAGCTCCATTTTGATCCCAATAGATCTTGATTTCGGCATCTTTGAAGTTCCTCCACTTCTTTCTTGGTCTTCTAAGCTTAAGGTAGGAACTTTCTACACTCTCCTATGATTTTTAACTTAGTTATTTGGTTTTGTGTAAATAATGTTGGGATTTGGAGGATTTTAGACAAATCTAGGATTTTGGTTTAAAATTAAAAGAGGGGTTTTCAATTGAAAGTATTGAAAATGATTACGGGTGTAGATACGAGGTTGTGCTGTGATAAATTAGTTGATTTTGACACATGGATTGGATTTTGGAAGGAAATGGAGTTTTGCTCTAAAATGTTCAAATAATTATTTTGTATGAATAATGGAATTGGCATTGGGAATGTGAAATTGAATAAATGTTTATATAAAAGGTGGAATCGGGTATGTATTGCCTCTCACCTATGGAATTTGGATAATTTATTTGTCCTGGAGATTGTATATCTGTTTAGAAATATCTGCTTTAGGCTATCGATGAAGGATATCTACGATTGTTGTAGAAATTGCATGAGGATTATGTGAATTGAAACTAATCTCTTATTGGTTGTCATCGAACATGACTGTGTTTTAATACATTGTATATGTATGATGTTTAGGAGGAGAAAATAGATGCACTCCATGTTTGGGAGGAGAAAGGGGATGGACTCCAGTAAATTAAGTTGGCCTGTGTGTCCAGGGTGAAAGTCCCGAAAACCACTTGTATACATGGGTGCCGATCTCGCGGACGAAATTTTCATAAAATGGAAAATGAATGTGTTGTACGATAACTATATTGATTTGAGACACGATGAGTTATATTCTTAGTATTGGTTGATTGAACGAAGTGGATATAAATAATGAAATGAGATATAAAACTTGGCATATTATGATCTTGTAAACTATGAACGGTTTTATCACAGGCATTGTATATGCACATCACACTTATATCTTTGTTAAGATTCATACATTGTGCTAGATTGTTTCTACTGGGTTTTGGCTCACCATACTTGGGAAAAACCATTTTTAGGTGTTGGTGATATGCCTCTGCCAAGGCAATAGCTTGGAGGAATTGAGAGCTAGAGCTTCTTTTGATTGTATTTATTTTGTATAGCCAAGGGCTTTAATTGTATTAAGCTAGATTCACTTTTGTTGTAACCAAGCAGTGACTGGGAAAGATGTAAGCCTTTAAGGCATATGAAGATTTGTTTATCTTTCATTCAATTTACTACGTGTAACACATGCTGTAGATTTAGGATGAACTATTTATGAATGTATATCGCATGCGTCACCTTTTGTAAGTTAAACTTCGATTAAAGAAAACATGCTGTTTCAATTATGCGTCTGCCTATGAGATGAGTCAATCGTATGTATTTTGGGGCGTTACATGAGTGTAGCTAAGTTGAGTTGGTTTTGTATTGAGGGATCTCAACTAACAAGAAAAATGATATTGAACGTCTCCTACAGGATGTTTCACAACTATTTTTGTCAAAATAAAATATGAACTCATATATATATATATATATATATTAGTGTGGGATTTCTGACAGAGGGTATTTGACACGTCCTGATAGTTCAAAACCCTCAGGTTTGGTTCCACAGTTACAATGTGAAACAAAATGAGAGTCCAGATCTAGGAAGTCCATAGAACAATCTAGTAATTTACAAGAAAATGCCAAAAATAGACTACATCACCAAACTCAGAGTCGCCACCTAACCTTTTGGGAAAACTAGGAAATCCATGACTCGTGCCAAAGGTCATAGTCCATCGTAACTAAACTGCTCAACTTAGGAGTTAATGTATGAGAAGAGAATGTCATGAGTTGAGCATCCCCACTTACACGATTATAGATTGGCCTCTACTAGTCCTTGATATGAGAATTATTAACATGATACGATCACATAAATTCAATTATTAATACTATCTTTATTATGTGAAGCAAACAAATATAGACCAAATCACATATTTTGGGATGCTCTAATCTCTTGCAATTTGAAAGGGTTTTGAAAATAGAAATATCATGAAAAATTGAGATAACCGTCATGCGAAGAGATCAGAGTCATTCCAACTTAGGTAGTAAGGCCTCCATATAATAGGCAAACACAGAGATATATCATATAAGCACTTAGCCTCATGGTAGTATGTAAAACATAGTGTAAAACAATCACAAGTAGGATGCAAACACGAAAGACGCTCATTTAACACTTCTCTGCACCACGCCAAGAGGGTGAACGATTATAAACAATGCATTATCCTAGATACCAAACTAAGTGGTGTTCGAAGGAGGATAAAACAGAATTCACCAGGTACTCTAGCTAAGCACAACAGAAAGCAACTGATTAGAAATATGCATGATCCCAGATATGATAGCTAATGCAAGATTCACACACAACCGGCCATAGAAAGTTTGATACTAATAAGATGGCATGTGAATCATCGAAGCTACATACCGTATAACTGTCAAAATATAATGATCTGAACCCAAATGCATGATTCTAGACTAAGCATGTGAATGTCATGAAACTGAAAGTGAATCTAAGTAAAACATGAAGATGAGAAAGAGTGAGGGTAGGGAGAAAGGAAACTTATTCCAACACATGCCATTGATATAATGAATAATAACTAAGAAAATACAATAAAATGAAATAAAGGGAACTTTGACAAGGATAAAGAGATTCTTACGCTCTAACACATGAAAATGGGTATAAGCTACCCAAATTCATGAAATACAGTGACGAAAGAGGAGATTCAATCTATCCTCAAGGAGGAAGTCGTGTCTGGGCTTCTATATCATCAATGATCTATCAAAATAACAGAAAAAGGGAGAACTCCATGAGAAGAGAAGGGTTCTCCTCCTCCTACTCATGGAAATAAGTATAAGCTACTCAAATCCATGTAAAATGGGTCCAGGAGGAGAGAACTAATCTCTTCTCATTTAGAAAATTGTGCCTGGGTTTCTAACCCATAACGAATCAATAATAAAATAAAGTAATTAAGATTACCTCTAAGCTAGTAGAGATAAGGCCCAAACTGGTCACAAACTCTAATCCAAGTTCCATGTGGTCAGTAGAGATCTCTAACTCCAAATTTCCAAGCAAAGGGTTGAAGAGACTAGTCCAAGTTTATAGATTCCAATGTCCAAATCTCATTCAATTTAATTGATTGATTACCTAATTAACTAAGTCATTATCTAAAATTTAGGGAATCCTTTAGGAATTAGAATTTTTGAAACCAGGAGCCATGAGCCAACCTCTTATTATCCTTCAAAGAGAGGGGGATTTTATAGGTTTGGGAGGGTTGGAATATGCCTTTAGATCCCTTAGGATCTGGATGGTATATTCCAAGATAATTGGGACACGTCACAAGAAAGCTGTTTTGCTAACGCCATAACAAGTTGTGTCGGATAAGACTTGTCCAGTCATGGTGTAGACTCGACTTTCTTTGCGCCCCCCTCTCTGAGAGCTTAAATTGGCCCTACAGTTCAGACTCCTGTCACGGTTCTGAATCTAATCTCACAAAGTGCAATGTGAGACTGATAAACACCAAAGAGTCTAATCCGGCAAATCATTTTGAAAAATCGATTTTGAATCAAATAATGCCAAAATTAGATTGCTTTGCCAGATTACAGAGTCGCCACCTAAATATTTTATTTTTGGGAAATTTAGGAAACCCTAACTCATGCCAAAGGCCACGTGTCTGTCATCACCAAAGTTGCCTCAGCTCGGGAACTTGGGTACGAGAGGGGAAGGTCCTGAAATGAGCACCCCCGCTCGCCCAATCAAAGATCGGCCTCTACTAAATATGACATATTGTTTTATAAACATATGTGTTCTTATTCCGGTTATTAGCTAACTTTACTATGTGACGGACACAAGCAAGTATAGACTAAGTCGCAAGACTTGGAACGAATTCAACTCATGTTTATTTGTGAAAATGGTTTGAAAGTGCCACCCTCAAGTAGGCTAAAAAGCGAATTCGCCACCCTCAAGTGGGCTTAAAACTCTCATTCGTTGAATTGTTCCAATTCAAGCAACAAAGCCTTCATCCACAGGCATTCATGCAGCTAAGCAATTAAGCAAATAGCCTCATGGCAAGCATGCTATCATGGCATCACTCACACTCATGCAAGTATGCTAAAGCGTAGAACTTACAGTGTACTCCAAGCCAAAACAAAAGCTAGTTAGAAATGTGCATGATCCTAACTATGCAAAATGCTTAATGCAACACATGCAATAATGCAATTAAATAGGCTCGGCTATCTAAGTTGGCATATGAATGCGGCAATTTGATACACATATTCAAATAAGTATTGAAATTGCGATGCAGTTTGAATGATGCACTGAGCCCGATGCATCCAAGACAAATGAATGATACGAACATGCAAGCATAAGGTATGCTAATCAAAACATGATCCCTAATCTAACCACCGAAAGCGGATAAATAAAAGGGAGAAAGATGTGGGGTTGAAAGACATGCACACACGCACACTTATTACAACACTGTGCCCTCACGAAGGAGGGTTCGAATAAATAAGCTAAGCTAATCTAAGCAAAGCTAATTATTACAAAACAACTAATTAACTATTCTAACTAATTAATTATTACAAACCAAATTGAATCAAATAATTAGCTACACTAATTAATTAAAGCAATAAAATGGCCTCGCGGGTGAGGGAAACATGTATGCTCGGTTGGCTTCTTCCCTAAAATCCACCGCCTTGCCTTTGGATGCCTTTGTTTTCACTTTGCTTTGATCTCTAAACCTTACACCAATTAACAGACTGTCTTTGCACCAAAACAGGAACACTTTGAACAACTCTTTAACTGGTGGCCGGTCGGCTACCATAGGTGGCTGTCGGCCACTACCACTAGCCAGTCGACCACTATTTGTGTCTTCCATCACTAGTGGTCGGTCGGCCACCCTTTCCCTGGAATTCTCTTTTTTGCTGCAATGGAGAGCAAACAGAGGCAAAGCAGTGTATTCTTCAAGGAATGTGTGTACTGCCACCTCCTTATCATGTCTCAAGCTTAAAGGAGTGTGGCACTTGGCTCTCAAGTCACTAATCAAGCATTTTCATGCATGATGGCCAAAGAACCAAGCTTGTAAAAGCTTAGTGAATGTGCACATAAGATTCAAATGGCCACCACCCTATCATGCATGATTAAGGGAGACGGCGACCAAGAAATGTGACACGTTTCATCACTTCGAGTATGAAACGTCCCACTTTTCTTGTGTTTGGATTAACATCCGATCCAAACACATGCAATGCAAACAACATGCTTATCTTGCTCAAATTTTACTTGGTTCATTTTATTTACACATTTTAATTACCGATTAATCCTTTAACCGATTAAGTACAATGCGAGAGTCCTCTAATGAGAGAGAGGGTAAACCAAAGAATTGTTTAAGACATGAGAGAGTTCATGCCTTTGGCTAGGAGAAACCCTCAAAGAGAGTTAAAGCCATTGAGCACAAGCTCTATCTCAAGCTTAAACACAATCATAAGGTTAACCAACCCTCAAAACAAATAGAAAAATGAAGAAATGAGGGAGGTTGTAGACTTTTTAGTGTTAAAATGGCATGACAAAATAATGTTAAACATGCAAGCAACACATGCACAACATGCTAAAGGCCAAAAACATCAAAGCTAGTGAAGAGCATTACACTAGAGGCATGTGTGGACACCCTATTTTTGACCGTCCTCAAGACTTGGACGTCATCATTTGAACGCTCGATGATCATCCATGCTCGTGTTCGTTTTGAGTTCTCGAAGGTCTCGGCTGTGCGTCTTGTATTAGGATCTCTCAACCTGTCTGTTTTGTGCTTGGTTGTGGACCAAGGACTTGTAGTTTTGCTTCTGAGGGAAGAGGGTGGCTTGTTGGCTATCCCTACAACCCATCGGCTAAGGCCTTGTGCCATCGGCCTTGTTTTCTTGCCATCGGCCATAAGTGTTAGCCGATCGGCACTCCTTTTGGTCGATCGACACTCTTTTTAGTCGATCGGCCATATTTTCTGGCCGAGACCTTTCCACCTACTTTTGCAGATATTTTCTTGCCAACTTTGACAGATGGTGAGCATAGATCTCACCCTCCATGATTGAATCAAGTCTCAAGCTTGCTCAACAAGCTTGAAAATTGATTTTCTATAAGAAGGGAGACCCCTCTCCCTTTCCAAAGGTTTTAAAAAAAGTGGAGATACGAGTTATATATATCTCTCTCTATATATTTTACCTCTCTCTCTATATTTGCACTCATTTGTGCTCAAAAGTGTAATTTCTTCACACTTTTGCACTAAAGCACCTACTAGAATACCATCCTTTTGTTGCTAAGGTACTTAGGAGCTGGTGTTAGTGTTTTTGGATTAGTTTGAGCTCAGAAAAGCTGCTGGAGTTGTGGTTTTGAAGGTGTTCTTCAAGGGTGAGTCAACCAGCCTTTAAACCCTTGTTTTGGTTTAAGCTTTTGGACCTATTTGCATGCTGATTTAACCTTAACTTTCTACTAAAAAAAGTTTTGATTTTGCATGCTTAACATGTTTGTTTAACGTCACTTTTGTGTTGGGGGTAGTCTACCCCTTCTTAGGCCTTGTTTGGCCTTGTTTTTGTGCCATCTTTTTAAGCTATTGGGATCACCTTGTTTTGGGCTTCTCACCACTGAAACTCAGAGGAATTTCAGTGGTGGAAATGGTGTTTAAGGTCCCAAATAGGAGAGGGTCATCCCTTCTCCTTGTGTCTTGTATGCTTGTATAGATGGTTCATCAAAGTAGCATGTTTATCTAGCATATGTTGGCCATATCTCAGCTTGCTTTTGGTGTTGTTTTGCCATGCTATACCTCCGCTTTAGGTTGGTTTGATAGCATCTTGCATGCTTCACATGCTTGTAGTGCAATCTTACATGCTAGCATAACATGCATCATGCGTTTGGGCCATCATTCTTGCATGTTTTGGCTCAACTCCAAGAAGCTTTTAGCCTTGTTTTACCATGCTTAAGCTCTGATTTGTGTTGTTTGGGTCATGCATGCCATGCTTTGTATAGCCATAGTGCATTCTAGCTTGTTAGCTTTGAGTGTCCAAGCCACTAGCATGCATTGCTTGGACCATTTTCATGATTTGGCATCATCTCATATGTGATTTCAGTCCATGTAGTGTGGTCATACACTCACATCTTTCACTCTTTCGATGCTTTGAAGAGTTGGTGTTTTATGCCTTAAGAATGGGTCATTATGCATGCCATTTTGGTTAAGCTTGTGAGTTGCCATATCAATGTGTATTTGGTCTTGTTTTGCCATAATATAACTCTGATTTGTGTTGGTATAGCCACCTCATGCTTGGTCTTAGTAGGTGTAGAGTAATCCTCCCTATTGCCCTCGCATCATCCATGTTTTAGCCCTTCATACTAGCTTGTTTTGATTGTGCTCCATGCATGTTTTAGACTCATTTTGGTATGATCTAAGACTGTTTTGGTTGTCCTTAGCCCTTTGGGGCTTGATTCATGTGGCCTTGGTACAAGCTCTTTGGCTAGCCTTAAGCTTTGAACCTCCTAGCATGCTATGCTTGTATTATGTGCATGATTTGGCATCATTCCTCACATGATTTCAGAGCTTACTTCATTGCCACACTCTCATATTTGTCATTTCTTGATTGTGTTTGAGAGTTGTGCTCCTTTGCCTAGTTAATGGGCCATTGCATGTGCATGCATTTTTTTCACTTTTCATGCCATCATTTCATCATTTTGGCCACTGATTTGGGCATGATTGAGGTTTGTCCATTTTAATTTAAGTCCATTTTGCATGTTGTCGCATGCTTATTGCATTGCTTGGTACATTGCATGTTGTAGCATGTTGTTGCATGCTTGTTCCATTGTATTGTTGTTGCATGCTTGAGTTACAATTCATGTTTTCATGCTCATATTGCATTAGCATTGTTTGCATGCCATTAGCTTTGTTAAGTTGTGCATGCATTGCATTGTGTTTGGTTTGGATGTCAAGCCAAACACGAGGAACGAGAGACGTTTCATACTTAAAGTGATGAAACGTACCGCAATTCTCAGTCGCTGACCCTCTTGATCATGCATGATAGAGATTAAGGCATTTATGTGTTTTTGTGCATTCATTTGCCATTGATTTGTGCAATTCGGCCTCTTTGGTCATCATGCATCGAAATGCGTGATTGATGGCTTGAGAGCCGAGCACTGTACACCTTTGAGCCTTAGACATGATAAGGGGTGTAGTTGCACACACATTTTCTTGCAAATACATTGCCATGCTTCTGTTTGTGCTTTGTTGTAGCAAAAGGAGAGTTTGTAGGAAGAGATGGCCGATCGGCTATAAAGTGTGCCAATCGGCTATCAACAATTGGCCGATAGCCTCAAAATTGGTCTATGGCCATTATCCTCTGGCTGATGGCCACCCCTTTTGGCCGATGACCTCTCAGCATGTCCATGAGGTGGATCAGAAGTGTTTTGGAGATTAACATAATTTTCAGAGGTGCATAAATGTGCAAACAGAGGCAACATGAGGCATGGTAACAGATTTCCGAGCAAGGCGACCGAGCATGCATCATTCATCATTCCGAGGAAAAGCTGTGGCAGCTTGATTCAGTTTCTTTCTTTTCTTTCTTATTTGGTTTTGCAACTAAATTAATTTGCTTAATTAGTTAAGGTTTTGTAATAATTAATTAGCATAGCGTAGCTAGCTAGTTAATTTATTTGGACCTTCCGTCGAGAGGGCCGAATTTTGTAATAAGCGTGCATGTGTGTGATGAATGTCTTCAAACCCCACGTCTTTCTCCCTTTTACTTATCCACTTACGATGGTTAGTTCTAGGTCGTATTTTGATTAGCATCCTTATGCTTGCATGTTTGCATTCATCCATCTGTCTTGTATGCACCGGGTTTGGCACATCATACAAACCGCATTGTATTTCAATTCATTTACTTGAATACGTGTTCAATAGCATGTTATCAAGTTGCATCTCATATGCCATCTTAGAATAACCGAGCCTATTTCTAGTTGGATTTTGCATGTGTTGCATTAGCCATCTTAACATGAACTAGGATCATGCATGATTTCTAACTAGTTGTTGTTTTGGCTCGGAGTACACTGTAAGTGTTTATGCATTAGCATCTTGCATGAGTGTGAGTGTTGCAATGATAGCATGCTTGCCATGAGGCTAACTGCATGAATGTCTATGGATGAAGGTTGGATTGCTTGAATTGGAATAATTCATCAAAATGTGCGTTTTAAGCCCACTTGAGAGTGGCAAATCATGTTGTTTTCTAAGCCCACTCGAGGGTGGCAAATCCACGTCTTAGCCTACTTGCGAGTAGTACCTTCAAACCATTTTCAAACAAACAAACATAAGATGTTTTGTTCCAACTTAGGCAATTTAGTCTATACTTGTATGCTGTACGCATCACGTAGTAATGATAGATTAATAAACTAGAATAAGAACACATGTGCTTTCAAAAACAAAATATCATGTTAGTAAAGGCCGATCTTTAGATCGGGCGAGCAGGGGTACTCATTGCATGACCTTCCCCTCTCGTACCCAAGTTCCCGAGCCGAGGCAACTTTGGTGATGACGGACACGTGGCCTTAGGCACGAGTCAGGGTTTCCTAAATTTCCCAAAATAAAATATTTAGGTAGGGACTTTGTATCTGGCAAAGCAGTCCATGTTTGGCACTTTTTTATAAAAATCAGTTTTCCAAAACGTTTTGCCGGATTTGGACTCTTTGGTGATTTATCAATCTTGTATTGCACTTTGCAAGATTAGATTCAGAATTGTGACATCGAATTTGAACTGTAGTAGCTAATGAACAAAACGATTTCGCGCCTTCGCGCACGGAGCCGGGACGTTCGGGCATGTCTACAACATGCAATATCAAGCTTAAATGATCAAACCAGCTCTGGACAGAGCTAAATCATGCCAAATAGTAGCCAACACATGCTGAAATTTAGGCACAAAAGACAAGAAAAATATGCGCACATGTTGGCTAGCAAGTAAGACACAAAGCACAACTCTCAAAAGCAATGAAAGGGTGGTATATATGAGAGTGTGACAGTGATATATGCACTGAAATCACATGCAAAACAATGCCATAGCATGCAAATAACCCATGCAAAGCATGTTAGAGACCTTGAAACACAAAGCTAGTGAAGGCCTTTACACTATAGCTATACAAGACTAAGCTCATATGACCAAGACCACCTAAAACAGAGTTAAAGCATGCTAAATCAGTGACTAAAACATACTGAGATCAAGTCATAAGAAGGTAGAAAAACATGCTCACATGCTAGGCCAACTACACATGCAAACAAGACACAAGGAGGGCAGGCCACCCCCTCATCTTTTGGACCTAAAAACCATCTTTTTACCATTGAAATTCCCTTGAAATTTAGTGGTTGAAAGGCCAAGAAAAGGGTGTTTCAAAAGCTTTGAAAGATGGCTCAAAAGACTTTACAAGCCAAATAGCAAAGGGAGGAAACCACCCCTAACTAAACAAGGTTCAAACCACCATTTTAAAACCTTAAAAATAGAGTTTTTTGGAGGTTAAAACTAGCCTCAAAGTAGCATGTAAAGATGACTAAACAATAAACTAAAGCAAAGCTTAAAGGGACAAGTCCTTACCCTTGAAGCACAGCAACAAACAACACAATTTTTGAGCCAAAACCAAGCTTAAGATCTCAAACCAAGCCTTAAAGAATCTCAGCTCCAAGGTGAAGGTGTTTGGCTAAGGGTCTTAGAACAAAAGTGTAGAGAAAACTCACTTTCAAGCACTAAAGAGGAAGACAGAGAGAATTCTAGAGAGAGAGAGAGTGAAATTTTGCTCACAAATTTTCTGAAGCCTCAAAATGGGGGGAGACCCCCCATTATATAGAAAAATAAGCCAAAAGCTTGGCTTCATCCTTCCATACACGTGTATGGAGGATACACTCATTGATCAACAGCTGGCACAACTGGCAAATAAATATCTGAAAAAAGGAGAAAAATGGCCGTTGGCCATCAGTAGTGGTTGACCGGCCACACATGTAGCCGATCGGCCGTCAATGTGGCCGATCGGCCACCATTGATAGCCGGCAGGCACAAGCCATGGCCGATGGGAACTGGGGATGGCCGACACGCCACCCTCTCCTCCAGATTCAAAGCAACAAGCTCTTGGTCCACAGCCAAGCACAAAACAGACAAGTTGAGAGGCTCCATGGCAAGGCACTCAGCTGAGACCTTCAGAGACTCAAAACGAACACGAGCGAGCATAATCACCTGGTGTTCAAATAATGATGTCCAAGTCTTAAGGACGGTAAAACAATGGGGTGTCTATACGTAGTACAGTAGTCTGGTATATTTCCTCAGAAAGTTGTCTGGCTTTGTAAATTGTTTCTTTTGAAAAATGTAGCACCCTAAAATAATTAACATTGCCCCATTACATAACAGTGTTACAATAGATCAACAATCTCATATCTTCTATTCATTATAGCTTTGATCATTACAAAAGATGGCATATGCAATATATATTCGCAAATCCTACATCCTGAATCTATAACATATGTCATGAATACATGGTAAACAGGAAATTGAAATCAAATAAAAAATGTCCTAATGGCATACAACTTTCTAAGATAGTGATTGGTTACAACAAAATGAGTTTAAACTCAATACAGATAAAGCCCGAGGTTTAAACAAAATAATTACATCAAGAAACCAAAAAGAAGCCTTAAGCTCTGAGTCCTTCCAAGCTATGTCCTTGGCAGAGGCATATCATCAGTACTTGAAAGTTATTTCCACATAGGGTAAGCCAAAGCCTAGTAGAGATACTCTAACACAACATATAAATCTTAGCAAAGTCATAAGGTGAATGCACATGCGTTCTATTTTCTAAACATTTCTCGTTTTCCATCTCAAAACAATGCAATGGTAGATTATATATCCATTCGGGAAAATAATCTTTTTATACAGAAAACAGGGCAGTGGATACAGAACACTGAGAATCTCTAGATACATGTTTGCTAGTATGCAATACAAGCATTACCAAAGCCATTTTATCGGTACTAACCAGAAGGATCGGCATCTAACCACGCAAGTTTTTGGACTTTCACCACGGACACACAGGCCAACATCATAACCATAACTACACCCTCTAACCAGATTCACCAAGGTATTCATCATTTTTTCTCAAAATCAAGACATTTACAAGGTTCAATATGAAATGACGCTCAATGCACAATGTATGAGAAATTAGTTTTAATTCAACCTAATCATCATGCAATGTCTACAGCAATCAAGACTATTCTCACACTGTTAGTCCAAAACAGATATTTCTATTTCATAGATAAATTCAATTCAAAATATATAATTTTATCAATTACAATGGGAGTGATAATACATATCCAACTCTACCATCATTATCAACATAAACCTTGTTCCAATTTCACAATATCCAACAGTGTTTTCAACTTTCCTTTACAATCTCAAAATATTCAAAATTAGAGCAAAACCCCATTTTCTCACAAAGCCAATTTTAAGAAAAGATTTTCATCATCTCAACCCAAATCGTCCATAACCAATTTCCCCCAACCATTTTCAAGAATCAATTTGGAAAACCCCTCTTTTGATTTCAAACCAAACCCTAGGTTTTACCAAACAATCTCAAATAAATAACCCTTTTTAAATAGCAAATAACTAAGCTAAAAATCATATAAAAGAGTCAAAGAAATCCCTACCTCAAAGTAGAAGACACGAAGGAAAGATGGGTAGAACTTAGCGGTGTCAAAAACACTAGATGCTCTAATCAAAACGAAACCCTTGACATGCTCAACGTTTTTCTCCAAGGGACTAAGGTGATGCAACTCATGGATTGAGAGTATTTGGGATTAAAGATCAAGAACTAGAGAGAGAGTGAGAGTAGGTCTAGGGTTTTGGAATGTTTAGAGAGAGAGATGAAAAAGTGACTGAAAGGGCTATCTCTCAGACTGATATATGCACAGACCACTCGAGTGCAAGAATGGTCGCTCGAGTGATAGACACAATAAGTAACTTCTCTTGAGCAATCAAAACCATTGCTTGAGCACACAACGACGCCTTCCTAGTAGTTCATACCTATAAAAGTTCGCTCGAGCGCAAGAAGTGTCGCTCGAGCGCAGATATCAAACTCTCAGTAGTTTTACAAATGGTAATAAACTAGTCCAGCGCATGAATGGTCACCTGAGGGAAAAAGCCAGAATCTAGGCAACAACTCTTTTGAAAAACTAACTTACCAACCTATTTTAAACGCAACCAAAACTCCTATTAGCCAAACTTAACAAACAACAAGATGGAAATGAGTTGAACAATAGTTAAATATGCGGGTTCTCGGATTCAAAAGTAACAAATGAGTCAGGTCTAAACTAGAATCTTTATAAAAAATAAATTAGGCATTTTGGAAAACATATTGCTAAAAATGGCCAAAATGAATGAAAAAGTGCCAATTACCTTAAAAACATTTGAAAAATATATTTAAGAGTCCAGAAAATCATATGGCCAATATGAGTGTAAGGAAAATTTGTCATTCTCCATTCCTAGTTTGATGCTCGGAACGATCTTTGATTTCTTCATTGAGAGTTTTTCATAGATCACTCAAGTCTTAAGGTCGGTAAAAAATGGGTGCCTACAATTAGTAAAAGATCCTACAATTTATTAATCCAAAAAAATTTAAAATTTTATTTTGTTTACGTTTTTCAAACAGAATTAACTCGAAAAGTTTTTCAAGAAATGGAATAGTTATCTAGATTTTCTTACTTATCTTTTATAATTGTCATATGATTATCTTTATCTAGTATTATAAGGCAAACTTTGTTGATAATTTATAATTGATTATCTTTAAAAAATTTGTAGATAATATACATAAAGAACCTAATTTTTAATTAATAAGATAAAAATATTACAATTATTGAATCAACCTACTTTTTTTTGGGTAAAAAGCACTTAACCCTGCTATGGTTTTGGGCTGCTGTAGATGACCCCCTTGATATTTGAATATATGTAGACATCTCCCATGTTGTTTTGGATTGATGTGCAATTGTTACCTTTTTCATCTAAACAAATGGGAGTTATGGTGCATGAGCACATTTCACATGTATGGCTTTGTTTGACAGCTTTCCCTTAAAAAATGATTTGTCCAAAAGACCAAAATGTCCTTAGCGTCACTATGTAAAAGAAGGCTATCAAATAGTTGTTATACTTCACCCAAATTGATATGCAAGAATAGCACATCCTGGTGCTACCTTTCATTTATTATTATTGTTATTATTTTTAAATTTGATTAGTTTTCTTTCTATTATATTTTTGTATCTTATTTATTTTATTTTTATTTATTTAGATATTTATTTGTTTAGTTGTCTTCCGCTCTATTGTGCCTTTTTTATTTTTTAGTTTTATTGTTTATTTTTGTTGATTAATTTTGTTTAAACTTTATCATACAATTTGTTAGGAATATTTGACATGTCTTCTGCAATTGACATTGGAGGGGAAACACTTGATTTGAGGTATCAAACATAATTGTGTGGTTCTGGCAGAAAAGCTACCATTAGAGTGGCGGAGTCTGAAAAGGCTAGCAATGGAAGATTGTATTGTGTGTGTGAAACCAACAATTGTAAGTACTAGGAAACAAGGGAAGAAGTTGATAGGCCAAGATCTGGAGATGCTGCTAACTTTGGAGATTATGCTTTCTTAAGATCAAAGGTGATGGTGTTGGAAGCTAACCAAAGAGCTGTGAAGATGAATGTGATGGGATACTTTATTTTTATTTTTATTTTTTATGTCTATGTCTGTGTTTGTCACTATATCTTTTTTTTATTCATTTATTTATGTATTAATTTTTTAAAATAAACTTTTAAAGAAAAAAAACTATATAAAAAAAATACAGAAACCAAACATAAAATATAATACAAAAAATAAATGAATTATAGGATTTTCAAGAAGTCTTGTTTGATTTTCGCATGATATCTCTAACTGTATTAGTGAAAACATCATATACTTAAAATGCACAAAATTACAATATATAGAAAAACAAAAAGTAAGTAATTGCATAAAACTAAAACTACTTTAAGGAAAAAAAAAATGAAATTGTTTGAAATAGAAAATGATTGATTTATTTATTTATTAAATTTTAAAAAATAAACTTTAATGAAAACAAAGAAAACTATATTAAAAAAAAATGAGTATAGAAACCAAACATAAAATATAATGCAAAAAATAAATGAAATATAGGATTTTCAAGAAGTGAGACTCACAAACAAATTTTGTAAAATCTTATCTATTTATATATTTTTTGTGTATTTTTTTGTACTTCTAATCCTGATAATGACATTGAAATAGTCTGTACTTCTTGCATTAGGTCCATCTAATAGTTTTAGCAAACATAGATGTAATTAATTTCATAACACAAAACATAAACAATTGTGAGACAAAGTATCTAAAAAAATGAAAATAACGTTCGATGATGATGTAAAAGCACATCTTATAACGATTATGGTTTAGACCCGACTTGTTTATTATTTTGGATTCAATTTCCTTGTTTTATTTGGTTGTTTATATCCTTATTCATCTTACTCTTGATTGAGTTTGGTCGTTTGGATGTCTCTGTTGCATTTGGAACAGGTCGAGAGTTTGTTTTTCAATAGAACTGTTGCCCAGATTTTGGTTAGTTCGTTCGAGCGGTCCTTTGGTCGTTCGAGCGCTCTTTGAGGACCTGCAGTGTATTTGCAGGTCTGCAAAAGCATTGAGAGGGTGTTTTGTTTTGCTCGAGTGGTGTTTCTTGTGCTCAAGCGGTCTTGGCTCAAGCAGCCTTTCTTGCATTTGAGCAGTTATCCTTTGTCTGCAAAACTACTGGGAGGTGGTGTTCTTCGCTCGAGCTGTCACTTTGTTCGCTCGAGCGGTCTTACTTATTGTTTCTGGTTGCTTGAGTGGTATTTTGGTCGCTCAAGCAGTCTGTGCATATATCAGTTCGTAACAGCCACTTTTTGAGTCACTTTTTCATATCTCTATCTCTCTCTCTCTAAACATTTCAAAACCCTGAATCTAGACCTTTTCTCTCTAAAACTCATTTTCAACCTCCAAATACTCTCAATCTACTGATCTCTATATCCTAGTCCCTTTGATAAAAAGGTAGATCTCACGTAGAGCTTCATTTTAATCGGAACAAAGTTGGTTTTTTGCTTCGTTGAGTCTTCTCCACTCTCTTCCTTGTCTTCTAGCTTTGAGATAGGGATTTCTCCATACTTTTGTATGGTTTTTAACTTGGTTATTTGATTTTCTGAACAATATTATGATTTGGGGATTCTTAGACAACCTAAGGTTTTGGTTTTGAAATCAAAAGAGTGGTTTTCAAAATGGTTTCTTAGAAATGATTGTGGGTTGTAAATGTGGTTGAGTTGTGATAAAATAGTGGATTTTTATCCTTGGAATTGATTTATAATGAAATGGGGATTTTGCCCTAAAATGTGAATACTTGATTTTTGTAAAGATGAAATGGAAATGATGTTGGGTTTTATGGAATTGGAATGATGATGATGATAATGGTAGTGGAGTTGGATATGTTTTATCATTCCCATCTTGAAATTTTGAAAAGTTTATCTTTATTGAAAATTATCTATCTATTTAGAGATATCTGGTTTGGGCTATCGGTGGAGAATAATTATGATTGTTGTAAAAATTGAATGAGATTTAGGAGAATTAAAACTAATTCCTCATCCATTCGCATTCAGCATTGTTGCATACTTGACACATTGAAAATGTATATTGTTTTGAGAAATATGGGTGAATACCTTGGTGAATCTGGGTAGGGGGTGCGGTTGTGGTATTATGTTGGTCTGTGTGTCCTTGGTAAAAGTCCAGAAACCTACGCGGTTAGGAGCCGAGCCTTCCGGTTAGTACCTGTAAAAATGACAATTGGTAGTGCTTGTGCAGCCTACTGGCAGACACGTACTTAGAGATTTCTAGTGATAGTATCCATTACCCTGTTTACTGTTGTAAATAAAATGTTTTCATGAATTGTGATATAAACCTAGCATTGCATGGTTTTGGAAAGAAATATAAAATGCTTTGACAAGAGTATTGCATATGCATTCACCTTATAGCCTTGTAAAGATTCATACACAACGTTAGAGTATCTTTGCTGGGTTTTAGTTCACCTTATGTGGAAAACCATATTTAGGTGCTGATGATATGCCTCTGCCAAGGCCGTTGCTTGGAAGGACTTCGAGCCAAGGGCTTCTTTTATTATTGTTGTAATTAGTTTGTACAAGTCTAGGGCTTTATTTGTATTGAGTTTTAAACTTACTTTTGTTGTAATCAAGCATCGTCTTGGAAAATTGTAGCCAATAGAGCATTTGTAACACCCCAAAATATTATACAAGAACAAACCACAACAATGTGTAGTGAAATACGATAAAGCCATCTTTCCCATTGAACTAAGGTTTATAATTACAATCCCAAGGTCAACACATCAATGACAATTCAAGTCCATCAACAAGTTCAATAAGCTAGATGACTAAACAAAAGAAACGACCTTTAGGCACACAAATTTCAAGGCATTGCCTTATACGATAGCTTTAAGTCATTACAATTAAATATCCTTTAGCCACAGCTCCCAACCAAAAACAAAATGCAAACTCTGAGTCACTGCGGTGGTGGCACATCACCAGTTCCTGAAAAGTCAGATAGGGTTGAGCTATATACCCAGTAGAGATACATTTAACAAAGTATCCAATCATTTGAACACGTACATGGCACAAGGTGGGGCGGGGCGGGCGGGGACAGAGAATTTTATGGCTTCAGAGATCGGGAACAAGGAGTGTAATCCCCACCCCCGCTCCGCCCTATTGCCATTCCTACTAATGAGTACTAGTTTGCCCACCTTATTTGTTTGGCTTTATAAGATGAAGGGGGCTAAGAGTATGGTGGGATTGAGTAAGGAGATTATTAATGTGGTGATATTAGATTGGAAATGTAAGATAAAGAGTATTTGTTTGTACGCTACCAGATTATATGGTGTTTGATAAAATTGAAAACTAAACACTAAAAATTAAGTATTGAAAACTGAATACTAAATTTTTAAACTAAAAAACTATTGGATAAATATTTAAGTGCTGAACTAAAAATAAATTGTTTAATATTATAAGAACAAATTTGAAATTTATTATTTTGAAATTGTATATTTCAATTTTTATTTGTAATGGTGGTGGTGGCAGAATGATGATGGCGGCAGCGGTGGTGGTGGTGGCATGGTGGTGGTGATGGTGATGACATGGTAGCGGTAGCGGTAGAGAATTGATAGTAGTAGTAAAATGATAGTGGTACTTATGACACCAATGACAATAGTGATGAAAGTGGTAATAATAGTGGTGGTGGCGGCGGCAGTGGTGGTGATGGCGGTGGTGGTAGTGACAGTAGTAGTAGAGGTGGCATGATGATAGTGGTTGTGGTGGTGGTGTTGAAGAGTTTATAATAGTGTATATCAATAATTATATTTAGTATTTATAAATGAAGTCATAATTAAATAAGTTAAATTTCAGACTATATTTTAAGTACTTAAATTTTTAAGTGATATCAATTAAAATTATTAAACAGACTTAATTAATTATCACCCAATATATTCAGTTTTAAGTACTGAATTAGGTTATCAAATACCCTTTTAAGAACACTATAGATAGTATTAACAAAAATTAATATTTTTTATTCTTAGTATTTTATTAATATTATAATTTTTTGGTACTTTTTTAAATCCCCCTTAATTTAGAGACACTTAAAAATATAAATTTTGAGTAAAAATCTTTTAAAAATTTGCTAAATATATAAAATAAAATAAAAACCATATATTTTTTAGTATTTATTAAAAATTTTAAATATTTCTTTGACAAATAAATTAATTGAAAAAAAAATAATATTAATAATCCATCTTACTTAATAAACTAACCAATGCAACTTTGGAAAAAAAAAAAAAATTTAAAATTAAACTATATGAAATTTCAATAATACCCTTCTTATACCCCTTTTATTTGAAGTAGGACAAGGGGTATAATGGTCTTTCAACAATTAATCCATTCACTCAATTTCTAATCCCAACAACCTCATGGCTTTGTTAGTCCTACAAATGGGGAGATTACTAGTCCTAGGGGATAGTTCATCTCCTTACTCATGGCCCAATCAGACGCCCTTTAGGTGGGTCTCACGGACTATTAATTCAATCTCCCTCTCCAAAGAGTCAAACAAACATATTTGTGCTACTATTTAGTGTGAAGGAACTAGAAAAAGGATTATGAGTGTTGGATCTAAGTTTGTCCCTAATTCTAACATATTTTGACATGGCCGAAACACATACATTTGTGGTAGACAAGAAGCATGATGACAAAAAATCTACTATTGGTGGAGATTAAGGTTTGCCTCAGGACAAAGATAAAAATAAAGGTCGACGACAATATGTTCAAAGTAGTTATGGAAATAAGCCAAAACATACATAAGATTCATGCCTAGTTCTTCATCCCCATATGAAGCCTAAATTTGATAAAGCCAATATCGTGATCGCATATTCCTCAATTTCGTTTGGATAACTCACTCAGCTTGTCCAACAAATGAATAAATTAGAAACATCACCTTTCACATGTTAATTCAAAATCTGTCTCTATTGCTGATGGTACTTCATCCCCATAGGTCATGGTAAATTCAATTTCTTTCAAAATCATCCTAGTTCAGAAGCTCTTTATATACCCTCTTTGCGTACTAAACTTCTGTCAGTTGGAAAAACTAGAAATTGTGATGCTACTTTTTCTTCTACTTTTATGGTAATTCAGGATCATATCACAACAAAGATGATTGGTAAGGGCATGTATTCTTGGGGCTTATACTTGCTTAACAAGGATTATAAAGCTCTTCAAGTTACTTAATTGTCAATGTAGTAATGTTTGGCATTTCTAACCTATCTGTTTCCCTCTTTATCAATTGAGTCTCGTCATTGTGAGGTCTGTCAATTTTCTAAGCATACTCGTCTTGCTTTTCCTATTTCATTATTTTAAAATCTGTTAAACATTTTGAGTTCATTCATTCGAATTTGTGGGCCTTACTCCAGTCGATTCTTATGATGATTTTAAATATTTCTTTATTTTTGTTAATGATTATTCTTGTATTACATGGCTTTACTTACTGAAATATAAAACTGAAGTTTTGCATGCTTTTTAAGGATTTTCATAATATGGTTGTTAATCAGTTTGATAATCGTATTAAGATTGTTTGTTCAAATAATGGTACCGAATATATCAAAGGCATTCAATGACTATCTCAAGAGCGTGAGAATTATTCAGTGCATGACATTATATCCAACCTCCACCAGATCAGGTTTGCTGTCTGATTTCTGATTATTCAGTCTGAAATCTGCTGCTGGTTCTTTGGCTTATGGTCTTTGCCATGGTTGGTTTCTTGCCAACTGTTGGGGGATGGTTAGCTTCAGTTTTGGGTCCTCTATTGCTATTTATTGAGTTTTCTTTGCTATTGCTTGCTCTGTTAGCTCTGTTGATCAGCAATGTTAGCAATGCTAGCTTCAGTTAGCTCTGTTGTTAGCTACAGTTTTGGATCCCCTCTGTGCTGTTGTTGATGTATCCTCTTACTTCCCCTTTATTGATGTATCCTCATACTTGAATGACTCATTTCATTAATAAAGCGTCATAGCTTATCAAAAAAAAAAAAAAAAAAAAAAAAGAGAGCGTGAGAATTATTCATCACAGGAGTTATGTAGGGACTCCTTAACAGAATGAGGTAGCTGAATGAAAAAATTGACATGTTTTCGAAATGACCCGATCTATCATGTTTCAGATGAATTTCCCTAAGTAATATTGGTCTCATGGAGTTTTTGCTACAACACGTATGATAAACAGACTTCTTAGTTGGGTCTCCTTGCATTTAAGTCCCCCTTTGAAATTCTTGAATCTCACAAACTTGAATTTCCTCACTTGAGAGACTTTAAGTGATTATGTTATGTGCATATCTTTACTGCAAATCAAGACAAACTTGAACCATGTGCTACACATTGTGTACTCATCTACAAAGAAAGGATACAAATGTTATGAACCTAAAACTCATAGGTCGTGTTTTTTTTTTTTTTTTCATGATGTCTACTTTGTTGAGACTAAAGCTTTTTTTCAAACTCCATTATGTGGTGACTCACTGTCTCGGTTCTATGGGTGTTTTACTGATTGATTTCTCTTCTAATTGCTAATCCCAATTTGAATCCGAGTCCTAATGTAGTTCCACAATTCCTGCGCTTGATAATAGTACTCCTGAAATGCTTGATAATGGTTCTCAAACTGAAGTCATTCAAGAAGCTCATTCTGATAATGATTTGTGTCGGTTCTTTAGAATTCATTGCCCACCAACTAAATTGAAAGCTTTCATCACTTATCATGATACACCATTTCCTATTCAGAATTGTTTATCTTATAATAATGTTTCTCAGTCTTACTCTACGTTTTGAAGAAGCATCTCTAATACCAAATAATGTACCAGTTTTCTAGAAGCTAGTGCTCAACTTATATAGACAAAAGCTATGAGGAATAGCTCCAAGCTCTTGGAGAAAAGAAAACTTGAAATATTGTCAAGTTGCCTAAAGGAAAAAAACCAGTGGGATGTCAATGGCTGTATAAGATCAAATACAACAATGATGGAACCATTGAGAGGCACAAAGCAAGGCTAGTTACTAAGGGGTTTACACACACCTATGGATTAAATTATTAGGAAACTTTTTCTTCTATTGCCAAAATGAACATAGTTCGAGTTCTCTTATCAGTAGCTATTAATCAAGAGTGGTTGTTATTTCAGATGGACATAACAAATATGTAGAGATTTAGGAGGAGAGATGTACATGAAGCTTGCACTAGGACACCAAAAAATTTCAAGAAGGTTTACGCCACCCTCGGTTAACACCATCTCCTACGTAGGTTGATAGTTGACACCACCCTCAATTAATACCATCCCCTGCTTGGGTTGATGGTTGACACCACCATCGGTTAATACCATCCCCTGCTCGAGGTGATGGTTAACACCGCCCTTGGTTAATACCATCCCTGACTCGGTTTGATGGGTAGGACAACCATTAGTTAATACCATTTCCTTTCGAGTTAAAGGTTAACACCACCCTTTCCCTCCTCTCGTATTGCATCATGTTTGGAGTTTGTTTCAAGGTTCACCTTTTTTGACTGTAGTCAGGATTGGAGTTCCCTATTGTTGTGACTGTTGGTCACGTACGAGTTTGGCTTTGGCCTTTGGTTAATGCCATCCTTTTTGGGTTGAAAATTAACACCACCATTCCCCCCTCTTGTGTTGCGGCGTATTTGGGGCTTGTTTTGAGATTCACCTTTGTTGACTATCAGTTAGGATTGTAGTTCCCTATCGCTGTTACTGTCAGTCATGTACGAGCTTGGCTTCGACCTTTGGTTAATACCATCCCCATTTTGGGCTAAAGGTTAACACCACCCTTCCTCCTTCTCGCATTGCGACATGTTTGGGGTTTGTATCGAGGTTGACCTCTGTTAACTACGGGTCAGGATTAGAGTTCCCTATCGCTATGATTGTAGATCACATGTGAGTTTGGCTGTGGCTACCCTTTCTCCTCTCGCGTTGCGGCATGTTTAGAGTAAGTCGTGGAATTTCCCCTCGCTGTGACTACTAGTCACGTGTGTGTTTGGCTTCAGCCACCTTTTCTCTTTTCATGTGAAGCGCGTTGGGACTTGCTTTCTTCTTTATAGTTTTTGCATTGTTTAGCATGCTTCATGTCATTTGCATGAGGTCCTCCTTTTTCTTTTGCCATCTTTGCAGCTTTATCTTTCTTTCACCTCGTCACCTTCTGTGGCGTTCATATCATCAAACTTTTCAAAACTCTGACAGTGTGGTATACATAAGCTCAACTATCAAACCCTGGCAGTGCGTGGCATATAAGCCCAACTTTTCAAATGTATTTCGAGCATGACATTTGCATTTTGCCTCTGAACTACACTGGTTTGATTCCTTGCGGAAGGATACATAGGCAACCTTCAGGTTCCATCAATTGCATTTTTGTTTTGTTTGTTTGGCCAAGTCTTGCAGCCTCATCAAAAGGGTCGTCTTCAGGCTTTGACATTCACTCACTTCATGAAATGACGCATTGAGCTATGTCAAAGAGGAGCAACTGTAGGTACCTCATTTTTTTACCATCCTAAGACTTGGGCGGTCTTTCTTGGATACCCAATGATGAAAACAAGATGTGATCATCTAATGAATCTTTCAACAAGAAGTTTAAGGTTTGAGCCCTTAAACCATCCAAACATTTGTTTTGGCCAAAATGCTTTTCAACTAATGGAAAACTTTTTTTTTTTTTTTCCAAAATGAGTTTAGTTATGTAGCTCCAAAGATTACCAATATGTCCCGAGGCTCATTATTTCTCAAACCAGAGTGTCATATATTTTCAAACATACTGCGCAATGGACACAACAGGGAATGAAGGGAAGAGATGAAATCCTCTGAAATACCTGTTTGTCCTTTCGATTTGTTCTAACTCTACCCTGTTGAGCCGTTGATGTAATTTCTGATTGGCTGGACATCATGTGATGGCCAACTTAAGATACATTCACCCAGACACTAAAGGGTACGAGCAGCCGAATTGTTTGGGTGTAGAGAGTTTTTAGGAATTTCATTTTGCTGAACAATCTTTTCTCAAATATCTAAGATATTTACACCTGAGGCTTTATAAGTAGAGCTTGATAGCTCATTTCTAGGGGTTGGAAAATTGACCCAAGGCATATACAAGGCTTGAGGTTCTCTCTCTTTTCTCTCCTTCATCTCTCACGCACCTCCTTCAACTTTCAACAACCAAACACCATTAAAGCTTAATCCTAAGCTCCTTGCTAAGGTTCTTGGATATTCTAAGACACATTTAAAGGCTCTTGAGGGAACCAAGAGAGAGTTTGTAAAACAAAGAAGCTCATCCTCTTTAAGAGGTGAGATCTCATTGCACTTCTAAACCACTTTCCCCCCTCTTTTCCTTCATTTCTAACCCTATTCTTAGCATATAACTGTTGTAATCATGTAATAAGTCCTCATGGATGTGGTTGGGAGTAGAAATTAGCCATCTATGCATTGAGTTGATAGTTTTTCTTTCTTTTCTTGCTTTTCTTAGCTAAGATGTACTGTTGTGTATTTTGGAACCTTGTTGATGTGATTGGGAGTAGAAATTAGCCATCCATTCACAAGTTTGATATGTAGAATAGAGTTCTTTCCTTGTTACACATCTTTTTCTCACATATCCCATCATCTGGGCATATTAGTCTATGTGTCTCAACTCATGCTTAATGTTAATGAGTGATAGGGGTTGTTTCATAAGATTACTTGGATGATCCATGGGAGTTGATGTGGAAAAGATTGTGTTATTTCTTTTATTGAGTATTTTGGAAACAAGAGATTTTATGTCAAGAACATTGAAACCTCTATTTTCAATCATATGTGAACATAGAAAGTGGTGGAAACACCCTTGTTCCATGAATAGAAAAAGAGTCTTCAATGTTTTTTTTTTTTTTTTTTTCAAAGAAAAGTTTCCACTAAGAAATGATGTGCATTAATCTACCTTCTTCAATTAATAACATAGATTTGGATATTAACTCGCCCTTATTTACAAAGAGATGATGTAGGTTCCCATCTATTTCTTAGGCTCGAAGTTATTCTTGCTTTGATTCCCTTAATTTATTAATTTATTGCAAAATATCTATTGTGTATATCTGTTTATGCTATTATTAAAGGGTGAGGCCCATCTACTTCCTCCGTGAGTGAAAGATATGGAAGGGATGCGCACCCCTTGGAAGATGTTCTTGGTTTATGTTATGAAATTTCTATACCAACCTAAATCTTTCTTGGAAGAAGAGCTCGGCTGGCCAGTTTTATATGCAGCTAGCCCATTCTGTGTCTGACCGGATGATCTTCCCAATATCAAAGAAAACAATTTTCGGGGAGTGCTCTCCTGGGTGATTCAAGAGCTGTTGGTTGAAGTGTTTTGTTTATTTAGTATGATTTATTACATCCAACAGTAATTTGGCTGAATTCATTCATGTCATAATATTTTCCCTAACCCCCTCATCTTTTCTTTTATTAGTTATTCAATTGTTGTAATAATCTCCCCCTCTCCTTCTTCCTTATTCGAATTTTTGTAATAATCTTCTAATTCCATGTCTTTCTAACCCTTTTATTTACGTGCTTTCTGTATAGCATCATGTCTTATTCATCACACTTATGTATTGCATTCATTCTTCATGCATTCTGGTTTGGCTCATTTGCATTTGTGGAGTTTATCATTTATGAGATAAATATATGCGCTACCCCATGTTTTGAGATGACACTAATGTCATATCTTTGTATAAGGACCTATAGATGCATGTCATGTATGTATTGCATTAGTTACTTGTATATAGGACCATGCATATACTCTAACCTACTCTTTTGGCTCACCTCGCAGTAGCAGGTGATCGTTTTTTTGCTTTATCATGTTGTATGTTGTAGACACCCCATTTTTGACCGCCCTTAAGACTTGGGCGTTACTGATGGTTTACTTGGTGTTGAAAGTTGTGCAGTGCAAATGTTCGATTTCTTTGGCAAGGAGAGAGAGTCAAATCCCAACCTTACTCCCCATTTTGAACGGTTTTTAGACCTTAAAACCTTCTCTTTCAAAATATTTTTGAAAAATGATTCTACGATGTTCTGATGCTTGCATTTTGTTAAATGTTGCGCTTTTCGGTAAATCGAGCAAGGACAAAGTGGAAACGAATGAAAGAGAGATGAAATCTTTGAAAAATCTTTGAAAACATTTTGTTTAGGGGTTTGGAGTTGAAGAAAAGAGGAAAGGAGAGAAGAAAACTAGTTTGGGAGAAGTTCGGCATAAATCCGGGTAGGACCAAAACTGAGCGGCTTCACCAAACAGGTATAACTTTTTTCACAGTTGAAATTTGATGCAAGGCTGCCACCATTGGAAAGCATACTTCCGGGGCTTCAATTTGGACACAAGAATGACCTAAAAAGGAGTCCAGATGAAGGAGATATGCCTAGTTGAAGTTGGACCTGGAAAACAGAATTTTGCCTGTCGACCAGAAAAATGGGCTGCCGACTAGAAAAGTATTCAACCCACCACTTAGGTGGTCTACAAGTGGTCTGCAGTTGGAAAAAGTGGTCTGTAGCCATGCCACTACCTTCCTCTCTCTGTGCAAACCCTCTTCCCCTCCTTGCCGACCAGTTGTTCTTCCTGTAGACCACTTTTTCTGGTCGACCGACCAGTGTAAGTAGTTGGCAGACCACTTCAACTGGTCGGCAGCTTTCCTGCACTTTCTGCAGATATTTTTCTTGCCAGTTGTGCCAACTCTTGGGCACAGAAAGCATCCTCCATACATGTGCTTGGAGCTTCAAACTTGTTCAACAAGCTTGATACTTGGTTTTCTATATAAGGGAGCCTCCTCCCTCTTGTCTGGGGTTGAGAATTTTCCATTGGAAATATACATACATCTTTATCTCTATAATTCCTCATTTCTCTCATATTTGTGCTTAAAAGTGCATTTTCTTCACACTTTTGCACACAAACACATAGTGAAACACCACACTCTTGTTGCTGAGGCATCTTGAAGTTGGTTTTGTGTTTTTTGGACTGCTTTTGATCCAAAAAGGTTGCTGGAGTTGCTTCCTTGTAGTTGTTCTACAAGGGTAAGTCTCTAACCCCTTTAAAGCTTTGTTTTGATTAAGCTTTTGGCCCCATTTGCATGATGTTTTAGGCCTAACTTTAAACTACAAAAAGTTCTGATTTTTAGTGCTTAACATCTTTATTTAAGGCGTCTTGGGTGTTGGGAGTGGTCTACTCCCTTGCATGCCTTGTTTGCCAGGCTTTTGAGCCATCACTTTAGGCCTTTGTTTTAGCCTTTGTTTGGCCTCTTCACCACTGAATTCCAGACAAATTTCAGTGGTGGAAATTGTGTTTTGAGGTCCTAAATAAGAGGGGGTCATCCCTTCTCCTTGTGTCTTGTGTGCTTGCCTTGTTGGCTCATCAAAGTAGCATGTTTATCTAGCATATTTTGGCTCCATCTTAGCATGTTTTGGGCCTTATTTCAGTATGGCATACCTTTGTTTTGGCTTGGTAGAGTCACCCTTTGCATGCCATTTACACTTGTAGTGTAATCCTTACAAACTAGCCTTGTATGCCTCATGTTTTAGCATGTCTTGCTAGACCATTTTGGCTCTATCTCAGCATGGTTTTGGTGTTTTTTTAGCATGCCTTAGCTCTGTTTTGGCTTGGTTTCGTTACCTCATGCATGCATTCTACACTTGTAGTGCATTTCCATTCACTATCATAACATGCATCATGCTTTGGACCATCATTCTAGCATAATTTTGGCTCCACTCCAACAAGCTTTTACTCATGTTTTGGTCATGCATGCCTTGCTTTGTATAGCCATAGTGCATTCTAGCTCACTAGCTTTGAGTTTCCAAGCCACTAGTATGCATTGCTTGGGCTATTTGCATGATTTGGCATCATTTGATATGTGATTTCAGTACATTTAGTGTGGTCATGCCCTCATGTCTTTCACTCTTTCAATGCTTTGGAGGGTTGGTGCTTTATGCCTTAAAAATGAGCCATTGTGTATGCCATCTTGCCTAAGCTTGTGGGATGCCATCTCAGTGGGTTTTTGGTCTTATTTTGCCATGATACAACTCTGATTTTTGTTGGTAAAGTCATCTCATGCTTGGTTTTGGTAGGTGTAGAGTAATCATGCTCATTGGCCTAGCTTACTTGATGTTTTAGCTTACCATGCTAGCTTGTTTTGGCTACACTCCTTGCATGTTTTAACCTTGATTTGACATGCTCTAGGACTGTTTTGGGTTGTCTTGGCCATATGGTTCATGTATTGCGTAGTTGTATTGCAATTGGCCTTGCTAGCCTTGAGTTTTGAGCCTCCTAGCATGCTTCCTTTGTGACATGTGCATGATTTGGCATCATTTAACATAATATTTCAGAGCATATAGCATTGTCATATTCTCATTTCTTTCACTCTTAGAGTGCCTTTAAGGGTTATGCCTTTGTACCTTGCTTATGATCTAATGCGTATGCATGCATGCCTAGACTTTTGAGCTCCTATCCCAGCATGTTTTGGTCTTTGTTTGGACCTAATTAAGCTCTGTCCATAGTTGGGTCAGTCATTCGTGCCATGTATTGCATGCCTCTTGTGTAGTCCCTCTTGGTGGCCTTGTGCCTTAGGCCCTCTTGCATGTTATACTTGTGTTGTTTGAATGATTTGGCATCATTTCATACATGATTTTAGAGTATATAGTGTTGTCACACTTCCATGTTTATCACTTCTTAATCATGTTTGAGAGTTGTGCCCTTATGCTTAGTTGATAGGCCATTGCATGAACATCACCAGCTTGCCTTTCATGCCATCATTTTAGAGTATTTTGGCCACTGTTTTGGCATGACTTAGGTCTGTTCATATTCATTTTGAGTCCATTAAGCATTGCATTTTGTTTGCATGTTATTGCATAACATTGTATTTGCATGTTGTTTCCATGTGCATGCCTTGCATTGTGTTTGCATGCCATTTGCATTGATAGGTTGATCATGTTACACGCATTGCACTGTGTTTGGATCGGGTGTCAATCCAAACACGAGAAACGAGGGACATTTCATACTTGAAGTGATGAAACGTGCCTCATTTCTCGGTCGCCGACCCTCTTGATCATGCATGATAGAGGTTAAGGCTCTTATGTGTTATTTGTGCATTCATTAACATTGATTCGTGCAATCTTGGCTTCTTGGCCATCGAGCATTGCGATGCTCGGTTGGTGGCCTGAGAGTTGAATACTACACTCCCTTGAGCTTGAGAAATGATAAGGAGGGTGGTTGTGCACACATACCTTGCAAATACACTGTCGTGCCCCTTCTTGTTCTCTGTTGTAGCAAACTGGAGTTGTGCAGAATTTTCCGATCGGTAGACCAGTAAAACTGGCTGGCCGACCACTTTTTATGGTCTGCAGCAAATGTAAGTGGTCTACAGGTGGTCTACAACACCAATAAGTGGTCGACAGCCTTCCTGGAGGTCCCCATGATGGAGTAGAAGCTATCTGGAAGCTTGTACAGTGTTCTGAAATCAAATGCAAATGGAGGCAAGTTAGGGCATAGTAATGGATTTTCGAACGAGGTGATCGAGCATGCATACACTTCTCGCCCTGAGGATCCTCTTTTACTGCTTTACTTAGCTTCTTTGCTTAGCTAGCTAATGCTTTGGTTTTGTACTTAATTAGTTAATGCGCTTAACTATTCAATTTGTGTTGTAATTACTTAATTAGTTAACTAGGATTTGTTAATTAGTTGTGACTTGTAATAAAAAGTAGCTTAGCTTAGATTAGCTAGTTTGTTTATTATTCGGACCCTCCGTCAAGAGGGCGTATTGTTGTAATAAGCGTGCGTGTGTGTGATGCATGTCTTCCAACCCCGCATCTTTCTCTCTTTTATTTACCAGCTTTTGATGGTTAGTTTTAGGGCATGTTTCAATTAGCATACTTATGCTTCACATGCATGCATCATTCACTCTGTCTTGCATACACCGGGCTCGGCGCATTATATAAACTGCATTGTACTTTCAATACACTTTCTTGAATACGTGTTTAACAACATGTTATCAAGTTGCATTCACATGACATCTTAGAATAGCCGAGCCTATTTTTAGTTGCATTTTGCATGTGTTGCATTAGGCATTCTTGACATAGCTAGGAGCATGCACTGTTTTCTAACTAGCTTTTGTTTTGGCTCGGAGTACTAGGTAAGCTTTTACGCTTTAGCATCCTTGCATGTGTGTGAGTGACTGCCATGATAGCATGCTTGCTAGGAGGCTAACTGCTTAAGTAATTAACTGCATGAATGCCTGTGGATGAAGGCTTCATTGCTTGAATTCGAACAATTCATCAAAATGCGAGTTTAAACCCACTTGAAGTGGCAAAATCATGTTGTTTTTTAAGCCCACTCGAGGGTGGCAAATCCACGACTTAGCCTACTTGCGAGTGGCAACTTCAAACCATTTTTCAAACAAACACACATGAGATGTTTGTTCCAACTCGAGTGATTTAGTCTATACTTGTATGCTGTGCGCATCACATATTAATTCTAGATTAATAATCGGAATAAGAACGCATGTGTTTTCAAAAACAACACATCATGTTAGTAGAGGCCGATCCTTTGATTGGGAGAGCCGGGGTGCTCATTTCAGGACCTTCCCCTCTCGTACCCAAGTTCCCGAGCTGAGGCAACTTTGGTGATGACGGACACGTGGCCTTGGGCATGGGTCAAGGTTTCCTAAATTTCCCCAAATAAAATATTTAGGTGGCGACTCTAAAATTTGGCAAAGTAGTTCATGTTTGGCGCTTTTTGATTAAAATTGATTTTCCAAAACGATTTGCCGGATTTGGACTCATTGGTGATTTATCAGTCTAACATTGCACTTTGTGAGATTAGATTCAGAACCGTTACATGAGTCCGAACTGTAGTAGCTAGAACTACGATTTACGCCATCGCGCGTGGAGCGGAGTTCGGGGCAGTCTACATATGTGCATGTTACTTAGCATATTCATTTCTATCCCATAAGGCTAAATGCTTAGTTGGAATATCTCTATTTATGCTAGTGGATAGAGGTTGTGTTGCTTGTAGTGAAATTTAATTGATTCGTATCCTTTTGAGTTTGTACAAAAAGGGATTTTCCAAACAAATTGCACGAAATCAAAGAATAACCAAAATTCGTGGCACAATCTATACTTGATTGCCCCGTATAGTAACAGTAGCATTAAAAATGAAATAGAATATGAGTGTATATCCATTATAAAAGCCATATCATTAATTAATAGAGGTCGATCTTTTGATCTAGTAAGTGAGGGTGCTCAATCAATGACATTCCCTCCTCATACCTAAGTTCCCAAGCCGAGACACTTTGATTGTGATGGACAGTGACCTTTGGCACGAGTCATGGGTTTTCTAATTTTTCCAAAAGATTAGGTGGCGACTATGAAATCTAGTAATGTAGTCAATGTTTAGCAAATATTTGCAATAAAATGAGTTTTTACAAAAGTTACTGGATTTGGACTCTTATCTTTTGTTTCGCATTGAACTAATGAGACTAGATTAGAAGATTGGGAGTTTGAACTATTGGATGCGCTTGGTAACCCCAAAGACATCCCACACTCATCATGAAGACAAAGTGCTCATATTCGTTGTAGTTACTGATTACCTTGGGATTCTGAGCGGCACTGTCTCTGATTTTCAATGCTTGGCCATCGATGGTTACTTCAGAGATCTATGCATCGTTGGCAATGATGTTAGGGTCATATGATCTTGTGCGCTTGGAGGACGAGGCCTTGACAGAGTCTGTAGTTGTTCTCTTCTCAGTAGCCCTCTAAGAGATGAGGATGCTGTCTTTTGGATCTTTCTTTTTCGATGATTGGGTTACAGTTTATTTGGCCTTTGCCTTGGACTATGCTTTGGCCTTCTTGATTCTTTTTGGTTTTTGGACTGAGTAAGAGACAGAGTGGATTGAATCGTGATAATGTTGGGTATGTCGCTAATATGTCATTAACAACAACAACTCAATTGGCCATTTCTTCTGAGGTAGTAGCAATTGTGACACTGTGTTTGATTTTTGAAAGTGCAATAGAAGGGTTTGTTAGGTTGTAGCTTGGAAGCTCAGAACCTCGGTGTTTCTTGCTTTAAGTCCTGGCTACTGGATTATCACTTGGTCGGCGTTGGCATTGGCGTTGGCGTTGAACATATGGAACATAAAGAGAAAGTGCCAAAGTAGATGGCTGGTTGGTTGGATTAGAGGTGGAGCCTTGGTCAGGTCGTAAGGAGGATCTTGGAGTTGTTGCCACTGTGTTCAACTCCAAGATGGAACGTCGGGGAGTAGAGACTTATAGGTGGCAATGTAGTTGAGCAGCAAAAGAGCTTTTTGCTCACTGATAGGCAGTCCAATGAGTCTAGTGAGGTTGGCTCTCTTGATGTATGACTTGCAGAATGACTTGCTGGATTGAGGAAGTTCTATAAAATAGAGAGACAAAAAGTTAGAAAATTAACTAAGTGTAAGATGTTGGTTTTAAATGATTAAAGTGTGCGATCTAGGAAACTAGTGCTTACCTTCGTGATCCCTCAAAATCCCTCTGGACAAAGGGTAGAGACGAATGTTGTCGTTTGGAGCAAATTCCCAATTGCCTGAGATGATGAGGTAGTCTTCTCCAACACCCTTGTTGGAGTTTGGAAGGTGAGCTATCAGCTTATAGGTAGTGGATCTGGGTTTAAAGTAGAAGGACGTGTCATTCTTGGATTTGAGGCCACCCATGGTATAATAATATTTGGACATGGGGAAGGGTCATCTTAGCGTTATGTCGGCGACACAACTCAACAATGCCGTTTATGATGCAAAATGTGTTTATGGCTAGTTACATGGGGTTTAGGTGGTACAAATGCATCATTTTTCGGAATAAGATGTTAAGGAGGAATTTTCCACCCTATACGAATGACACTACGGGGAAAGGCATGTAATCCTCCCAAGCATGATGGAATCATTTTCACTGGCTAATCTAATATGGAGATCATCTGGGATGTTGAATTCTCGATGAAAATTTGCTATCTTAGTTGGAGTGTTTACCCTCCATTTGTGCATTCCATTTTGTAGATAGTGTGTTCTTGGTGTTGTTATTTTTAACCTAGGGTTTTCAATGCAGAGAACTTGAGAATCTTAAGGACATTCTTGGAATTACGAAGTTTCTATATTTTCCTAGTTTGATTCAATAGCAAAACCCAAGTTTTGATCTAGATGTGCAAGAACAATTGCTAAAATGCAAAAAGTCAGGAATAGATCTGAAGGAATTCTAGGAAAGCTAGAAAGATTTGGGCAGTTTATGAAGAATATGTTGAGCAAGTTCGAAAACTAGAAAAATTGGGAATGAAATCTAAGGAATGGATGACTTACAGAAAGAGTCAGATGAAATGGAGGACGAATTCAAAATCACCAGAATGAGATGAGTCGTTTGATTGGAGTGGAAAGTTGATTCAGTCGTTGGAGGTTGTAAATAGAGCAATTGCAGTGGTGGAACTCAAATAGCCAACCATGGTGATTTTGGAGGTTTTAGAGAGAGAAAGTTTGAAAGTAAAGAGAGTTTGAAATGGAAAGTGAAAACATGGGAAGAGAGAGGGGGTTTTGATGAATTGGAAAAGATGGCAAAGGAAATGATTCAAATACCCTAGGAAATGTGTTTGGTTGATGTTAGCTGACCTCAAGCGACATGTGTTAAATATGAAGGGACATGTATGAATTGTTGAGGAGGCAACACGTCATCAAGGTGGTTTGACGGTTTTGAGTTTGATTTTGACTTCATGGATCTCGAATCTTGGAGTTCTTGAATTCGCAGGTGATAACCTAGACTAGTAGTGTGATCTCGGCTGAGATGTTGGATGTAGATGAGAAGGAATATAACACCTTGACTTGTAGGTTCACATGAGTGGTGAAGTTACTGCTCGACCGGTTATTTGAGGTTCCAAGTATTTCTTTTGTACACTAAGTGTAGGTGATCGCTCGAGCCACTAATTGGTCACTCGAATGAAGATGTGTGACTTCCAATACTTTCACTTTAGACCTGCAAAATTTCTAGGAGTTCGCATTCACTGCTTGAGCGATGAAATGTTCGGTCGAGCTATCTGTTCGAGATCAGCCATTTAAAAATCGACTTTTGGATTCATTTCTTTCACTTTTTCTTTCCTTTCTCTTTCTCACTCCTCCTTTCTGAAAACCCTAGCTCCAAAACCCTAGATTTCATCTAGATATACCAAGAATCCATTCTACTTCCATGATTAAAGGTGTAGAGAAAGTTGAGAGCAATACTTTGGACTGTTTGGATCGTGAATTCTTCGTGGTTTCCTGACTGGGTCTTCATCTTTTTGCATTCATCCTTGAGGTAGGAATACTTTTAACCTTGTATATCTATATTTTGACTTGATTATGTGTTAGTTTTCAATATACATATTTGTGATATGAGATTGATGAACTGATTTAATGAGTATTAATAGGAAATGGGGTTTTGCTTCAATAAC
Source organism: Camellia sinensis (assembly GCF_055761805.1). NCBI lineage: Eukaryota > Viridiplantae > Streptophyta > Magnoliopsida > Ericales > Theaceae > Camellia > Camellia sinensis. The sequence continues at coordinate 5,320,972 of NW_028129178.1, read as the reverse complement.
TTGTAATGTTTGAATAATTTTTTGATAACACAAGCATTTACCCCATGAATCTTGAACTTGTAATGAATATTGAGAAAAGCCCTAAATTTCTCAAAGCCCTAACTGTTGATTTCGATTTTTAAAAGATAAATGGGAAGTGAATTGATGTCATGTAGATGTGTTGAGATATCTTGTAACGGGACAAGTTTAGGGATTAGTTGAGATGCTATGTTGTGTGATGTATTTGGTACCTGTGCAGGGAAATTAGGTGCCCACATTTCCGATCATGAGGGGACGATAAATGTGAGGAATGGTTGAGGTGTCCACGTGCCCGATCATGTGAGGACAATAAATGTGAAAAGTTTAAGGTGCCCACTAGACTATCCGTGTGAGGATGGAAATGTTGGAATGTTTGGAAAGATTTATATTCTTCTATATTTATGTAACCATATGAATTCATGTGAACAAAAGTTATGGATCAATGAATTTCGGGTTATGCATGATTAAATCAAATGTTTATGTACTTTGTTAAATGTATTCCCCTACTAGGCAATTTTGCCCATTCCTATAATATTAACCTTTTGGGTCAAGACGATGGAGCACTACCTCATTGATTAGAGTACAATGCTAAACCTTTTGTGGAGCACAGATGCTCACTTGTTGTGCCTATTGTGATTAATTAATGAGCTAATGTGTCCAAGTTGTTTGTTTTGTTTATTATTTTGTTTGAAGGTTTGGAGAAATTGTAAGCCCAAGGCATCTTAGTATAGACCCTTCTCTATCTTTTTGAACTACATGTAATCTTATACTAAATGGGGACATGTGGAATGTATTGTGAATGGGTAATCAAATGGAAGTTCAATCAGAAAGATAAGTATTTTGAGCATCAGACTTATTCTATCTGTTACCATTATTCGCATATATGTATCAATTTACAATTATTATTTGGGAATGAAATGTATAAATGGATGATTATTTAAGGATGATTTGTTGGGGGCGTTATAACTTAGTATCAAAGCTAACCAGGCTTGAATACCTTGAGCTCATGAGATGTGGCTTTTGCCACAATGGGTTTATCATGCTAAGAATGGGATGTTAGTTGTCTTGCATACTTTATATGTTTATGTGACTATGCGGGTATGAGGTTGAGCTTCTAGGATATGACTTGTGTTCATTGCATTCATTGAAATCCTTTTGGAAAGGTACTTGATCAAAAAAATTTCCACACGGACTTCCTTTAGTGTCATGGAACTAGTTGTTATCTTAGGAGAGTAACTTGTAAGTGTTCTATGTGACTTTGTGTTTATGTGGTTTGCATTATGTAGATTAGATGCATGAGTGGGTTTATAGGTATGCGTATGTAACATGGGAAGTGATGTGTGAGTGTATGAATTGTGATCTTAATCTGCCCCTACTTTCATATATGATGTCTGGATGTGGCAGAGGCCGTGGAAGACCTCGTCGAGGTGGTCGGGGTATTCTGACCTAACAAGACCTCCCTTTCCAAAAAGAGGGGATTGGACAAAACAACGTGGCTGCACCACTGGCCCAAGATGCAATAAGGGCATTGGCTCGAGAGATGGTTAGGGCCCTTAGAGAGTCCATGGACATCCTTAGAGCCGAGCAAGTGGCTCAGACTATTGAGAAAGAGTCTAGAGCCTCTTTTCTGAAGAAAGAGTTTTTCCATTCAAATATTGTCAAGTTCCATGGCAGTGCTGAACCATTGACGGCTGATGAATGGTTAGATCAAATCACTAAATCTTTTGAGATTCTAGACATCCGTGAAGGTGAGCTTCTGGTAGCATTTGTCGCCTATTAGTTAAAGGGAGACGTTGGCCAATGGTGGAAGTACGCCAAAGGCTGTATCGAGCATACTTAGGAGGCGTTTTCTCATGCCTTTCAGGAGAAATACCTGCCTCCCACCGCAAGAGAGTTCATGGGGATAGAATTTGAGGAATTCGAGCAGTTTGATTCCACCATGGCCAAGTTTGAGGCCATTTTTACCAGTTTATCTCAATTTGCACATGACCTTGTGGCTATCGAGGAGCGTCGATGCCTGGAGTTTGAAAGAGATTGAGGCTAGACATTTTGATGACGGTGATGGGGATTATAATTCATGATTATGATAGACTAGTAGAGTCCGCTGTGCATGTGGATGTAATGTTGGAGGTAGAAGAAAAGAAATGAAGGCTTAAGAGACAAGGGTTTTAGAGCCTTGGGGAGAAACGAGGTCATCCAAGAAGACGAAAGGTTACCATCCTTTCAGTCAGCACCCTAATAGTCCAGGTCATTAGTTCTTATATCAGGAAAGAGTACACATAAAGTACAGGGTAGAGTGGGGTCACATGTTACGGATGTGGCCAGCAAGGCCACAAGTCAGTTGTATGTCCACGAAGGGGTAGTAAACAACACCAACCTTCAGCTTGTTTTCAGAGCCAGACCCAGGGTTGGGGTTCAACAACCCATCTATTATCAGTGTGGTCAGTTTGGGCATGTGAATAAGTTATGTCCTTAGTTAGCTGGGATGGCTAATGCTCTAGGATCCCGACTATCAAGGGGTTATTAATAAGGCCAGAGTTAGAGACAATTACTTTATCCTACTCAATTCGAGCAGTGATCTAGGGAAGTGCATGGGACCACTTCTACATCTTTTGTACCGCATGCCTCTAGCCAAGGGGTGAGCAAATTGAGCAGAGGCCTCAAGGACGTGTGTATATAGTCACCACTCCCAAATTATCATCTGGGCCTTCTGTTGTAAGAGGTACATATCTTGTGTTCAATAGTTGGGCTAATGTACTGATAGACACTAGAGCATCTCATTCATTCATGTCATCTATATTTGCATTTGTTCTAGGGTTAGAGGTTGATCAACTAAAGTCGTTGCTCATGGTAGAGTCATCGATTAAAGGTAAAGTTGTCTTGAAGTGGGTATGTAGTGGTTGTGAGATTGAGGTTGCTGATTGCTGACTTTCTTTCGACTTCGTTGTATTAGACATAATGGGTTTTGATGTCATTTTAGGAATGGATTAGTTATCTTACTATAACGCCACCATAGATTGCCACCATAGAAGGGTCACCGTATGTACACCAGATGGGAATTATTTTTATTTTCTTGGGATTTGAATGATAACTTGTTACCGCCATTGTATGACCGACAGGGTCGAGGCAAACTTAGTTTCTTTTTTGTGATTATGCTTGTCGAGAAAGGTAGCATGGTTTGAGGTATCTTTCCTAGAATGGTTTGCAAGTATCTATCTTCCTGAAAGACCTCACGAATTACCACCTCACTGTGAGGTTGAGTTTCCATAGACTTGGTGCATGGCACAACACCCAACTCCATGTCACCTTATTGGTTCACATTGGCCGGATTGCTCGTTTTGAAGGAGTAGTTACAAGAGTTGTAGACAAGGGCTTTATACACCCTAGCACCTCACCATAGGGAGCACCGGGTCTCTTTGGTAAAAGGACAATGGTTCTTTGCGGCTATGTATTGATTAACACAAATTAAATAAGGTCAAAGTTAAGAACAAGTTCCCGTTACCTAGAATAGATGACCTCTTCGACCAACTTAAAAGTTCCTGTTGTTTTTCAAAAATTGACCTAAAGTCGGGCTATCATCAAGTGCGGGTGAAGGATGAGGACATTCCGAAAATGGCCTTTCATACTTTGTGACAATTCTTTCTAGGTGAGCACTTGAGCGGTGAAGAGACAGCTCGAGTAGAGATGTGAAACTTTTAGTAGTTGGTTTTATAGTCAAGTGGAAAGGAAGACCACTCGAGCGGTCAAGTTACCGCTCCAGCGAAGAAAAGAGGGCTTCCAAAATCTTGTTTTGCAGGCTAAAATATTGAATGTTTAAGTTCACCGCTCTAGCGGCCGGCGTGATTTCAACAACTTAAAAAGTTACTTTCTAGATCATTCCTTTCACTTTTCTTTTCTTTCTTCTCTCCTCTCTCTCTAGCTTTGAAAAGCCTAGCTATATCTCTCTAGAAATCTCTCATTATGCTAAGATCCAAGCTAAAAGCTCTTGCAAAAAGTGAAGTTCACTTGGAGATCTTGGATTCTACCGATTGAATTTGGATTTTACGAATAGCTCCTTAATAACCTAGCTTCTTTGTCTTGATTCTTGGGGTAGGATTACTTTTAACCTTATGTCTCTTTATTTGGGGGATGTTTATGAGGTATTATTCTGACATTGATTTATGATTAATGTTTGAGTTTACAAATTAGGTTTTAACTTCAACAAAAGGGATTTCTCCCACATTTTTCTCAAAACTTTTATTAATGTTTATGGATTATGGAAATTTTAGTTGAGAAATAGCATTTAACATGATGAAGGGGTAGAAGTCCCAAATTTTAAGAAAACCCTAATTTTTGAAATTGAGGAAAGATGTAATTAAATGGATTTGGACTTCAAATCTTTAACTTGATGAACAAATTATGAGCTTGAGAGATATTTTGATTTAAGACTTGTGAAATTGGAGGCTCTTGAGATTTTATTTTGAATTATGAGGATTATCTCTACATAATTGCTTCAATTACTTGAATGGTGATATTTATCTTTGTTCACATGGATGTATAAATCCTTAGAAGTTTTGGAAAGATTGTTTAAGGGGGTGGTAAATAGCATGTGAGTCCGGGTAGGGAGTCGATTTTTGAAAGGGTTATGTATTGTTGGTACTCGCGTGGGGGAAAGTATAGGTGCCCAATTGCCCTGTCTTGAGCTTATCGCAAAACGAATGTGGGAAAATATTTTTGGGTATCCACTGGTCCTTTCATATTGTCGTTGGTAAAAGTGAAAAAAACGGATGATTTTGGGTGCCTATTCCCTGTCGTATTAATAGCCTATAAATGTTGGGATATTTTGGATGTAAACCAATATATATGTATGTATTGGGACTCTCCTTAGGGGTTTCATGGCGTATTTACCTTCTAGTGTTAAATTTTCATTTTGTGGAAGCTATAAACATTTTTTTGTATCTTTTTCAAATCGTTATCATGGATTTAATTAAATAAGTTTGATTATGATAATGCCATATGGATTTTTGAATAATTAGATACTTAGTTAAAAGTATTTCTACTGGGCATAAAGCTCATTCCTATCTAACATTTTCAAGACTTGGTGATGTGCAACCACCCTAATGAGGAAGAGGTGGAAATTTTTGTGTTGATTGGAGCATGAAAGCTCATGGATATATTATGTGGAAGCTCCGAGCTTACTTGTTTTGGGACCAAGTGTCCATTTTGTTGTATCAAGGCCTTGGCTTGATTGTTTTGTAAACCACTAAGGAATCTTAAATTTGTATCCTCTAACTTCTTGAACTATATAAATGGTGATATAACTAAGATTTGAATATGAAAGTTGTAATTTTTGAAGTGTAGTTCATGCGAAAGAGGGTTTTTGAGACAATTGTTATTGTATAATTTTGGGTTCGTCATGTCATGAGTAACGATTTTAATTTAAATAATATGGGTGCGTTACATACTCGATATGGTCACTATGAGTTCCTTCTCATTCTGTTCGGCTTAACCAATGCCCTTGCCACTTTTATAGGCCTGATGAATCGAGTCTTTTGAGATATCATGATAAATTTGTAGTTATCTTTGTGAATGACATCTTGATCTACTTACCCTCTAAAGGGGAGCATGAAGAGCACCTCCGTATTGTCCTACAGTTGCTTAGGCAATACTGATTGTACGCTAAGTACGAGAAGTGTGAATTCGAGGGTGGGGTTACCGTACACTCTTCTAAAGTTGAGGCTGTACAAAAATAGGAGCGACCTAAGAATGCCTCTGAGATTTGTAGTGTCTTGGGACTTGCCAAGTATTATAGGTGTTTTGTGAGAGATTTCTATACCCTGTCATCACCGTTAACTAGATTCACTAGGAAATGGGTGAAGTTTGTTTAAGGCATGTAAGAGATCTTTCCATGAGTTGAAGCTTAGATTGACTACCGTACCAATCCCAATTATTCCAAAGCTAGCTTTAGGTTACACGGTGTATTATGACATTTCTAAGGAAGGCCTAGGGTGTGTTTTGATGCAAGTGGTAAGGTGGTGGCATATGGCTCCCGCCAACTAAAGAATCATGAGAGAAATTACCCAACACACGATCTAGAGCTAAGGCACTACTTGAATGGTGAGAGGTTTGATGTGTTTTCGGACCACAAGAGCCTCAAATAGTTGTTCTCCCAAAAAGATTTGAACTTACATCAAAGGAGAAAGATGGAGTTCATAGACAATTATTGTCATGACTTGAACCTGCCCCTAGAGGTTTGGATCATAACTGGCCAATAATCATGTGATTACCAACGACCTCAAACATTGATCTAATCATATTTAATTCTACGGGCCAGAAGTAGAAAGTAAATAATAAAATTTTGTCCAATGAGTAGTGTGTGTATGGCATAAACAGAAATATCTTATACGTTAATAACTCACAATCATACAACACACCTTGTTTAAACATTCATTTCTGACTGGAGTTACAAAGACTTAAACACAAAAGTATTATTCGTGATCTTACAAAACTTAAACTTCTTATAAACAAAAGATGGTCAAGTGTTACCAATAAAAAACAAAACAAAAGACAAAAGCCTCATGCGTGAGGCATCCTTGGCTGACTCCACAAAAACTTGGTATTACTCCACAAGTTCACTAGGGCAGGACATCCCGCTGCTCACCTACATACATATATATATATATATATATATATATATATATAATGGAGTGAGCAAAAGCCTATTAAATAATATCAAAGTAAAGAGGTTATATAAATGAGTTCTAATATTAAACAAGATAAGTCTTGTAATAGTTTCATATCATAACAGAACGACCTTAGGTCCAATATATGACAGAGCGACCTCAGGTCCAACATATGACAGAACGAGCTCGGGTTCAATATATAGTAGAACAACCTTGGTTCCAATCATTTACAACTGTATAATGACATTTGGTCAACTCAGAATAGATATTCAGACTCATCAAATATTCGGAACAACCTTGGGTCCATCATATACATTCATGTTTCATCAAACACATTTGTAGATAGCATGTTGATCAGGTAGATAAAAACTTATTCATACATGAAAAATCATAGATTTAGAAAATTTACCACATTAGGACATTCAGAAAATTGAGTAAATAAGAAAATATCTTTACTAAGATATTACTCACTATGATTTGGTTGCCGACATGTCCTCACAGAGATGGTCCTACGTAATCATAAATATACACACATTGAATTACATTGCTTAACCGGATTGTTCTTTAACTTATTCAATTCTTTTGAGTCTCATTCTAACCCCCAAATTCATTTCAAACGTGCAATTCATGCCTGAGAATGTTTAGAAAGGGATGCGAGTTCCAAAATAGATAAAACTTGACTTTTCAAAATATGCTAAAACAAGATCGTTTGCATGAGCGCAACATTGGTGGCTCGAGCAAACCACATGGTTTGCAAGTACTGGATGGTCCAAATCTAGGCTTGATGTTTGCCCGAGCCAATTTGCAAAATAAAAGGCGGTCGCTCGAGTGGTGACTTGGTCACTCGAGCCAACCGCAAATGTCTGCAAAAATACTGGATGCGTGAAACATGCGCTCGAGTGACAAATTGTTCGCTCGTGTGGTGAGGGAGAATTCTAGATTTTCCAAAACAGAGTTGAACTTTAAAACTCGTAGTTTCAAATCATGAACTTGCATGGCTTGTACACAACTTCTTAAACACTTAAAAACGCTTCCATAAACATGGATACAAGACTAATTCTCAAAGCTCATGGTCAAACTTCATGAATTCAAACTCAAATGATCATGCATGTAACACTTAACTTCAAATTCCTTTCCAAAGTTTACAAGGACATGAAATCTAACTTCAAACTCTTATGAATCATGAGTGGATGTATGATATAACTTCTAATTTCAACATGGATAACATGAACCATGCTCAAAATCATGAAACTCTACTGTATTATGCACGCATGTATGAATTAACCTCCAATTCTTCATTCCAAGCTCATTTCTTACATTTAATCATGTAATTCTCATGAATATACATCTTGATGACTCAATTCATAAATTAAGGTTCAAATACATACCTAAGGTCTTCAATCAAGCTAAATTTAGCAAGAATCTTGGGTTCTTCTTTCTAATTCGCAAGCCTTCTAGCTAAATATTCCAAGATTTTCTCTCCAAATTGCTTTCAGTCTCTATGTAGAATGTAAATCTCATAATTTTAAAGTGTAGAATGGGCTTAAACTCTCAACTTAGCACACACACACACACACATATATATATATACATGTAATTAGATTAGGGTGTTAATTAGGTTGAAGCATTAAGTAATCACACTTAATTCTATTTAGTTTAATCCAATTAATTGAATTTGAATCAAACCTTCATTAGGCTCTAAAAATTATGCCGATCTTAATAAACTAACCAATTTCGGTTTCTAACGCAATTAAGACCTTTAATTTCCAAATTATAATAGAAATCACAACAGATATTCCTATGATTAACATATATGAATCCAAAAATCATATAAATAGATAATTAGCATTCAAATTCACACTAAACACTTAAATAACATTTAAAATTAATGATTAAGAGCGTAATACGTAATGAGGTTATTACAATTACGATTTTGTGTTGCACTACCACCTAGGAAAGGCCAACGTAATGGCCGATACCTTGAGTAAGAAATCTATGCGCACTATGGCTAGCCTTACCATTACAGAGTAAAAGATGTTGGGTGACATCGGTGAATTTGAGTTGAATCTTAGCAAGTCAACAGAGCATGCTACTTTGATCACAACCATTACACAACCTACACTTGTTACACGAGTTGTAGAAGTGCAAAGAAATGATCTAGAAGTGGAGACAATCAGAGATAAAACCTCCAATGGGAATGAGGAAAAGGGTTTGATGGTGCATTCCGATTTGAGTGTCTGGTATTTAGATCACCTTTTTGTGCCAAAATCTTGTAGAGATGAAATACTTTATGAATTCCATCATTCTCGCCTTATGGTGCATCTAGGATACACAAAAATGTACCATGACCTTAGCTGTCAATTTTAGTGGAAAGGTATGAAGCGAAATGTAACCTTATTTGTGTCTAAATGTCTAACTCACCAACAAGTCAAAGCAGAACACCAAAAGCAAGCCAAGTTGTTGCAACCCTTACCAACAGTTGAGTGGAAGTGGGAGCATATCACTATGGATTTTGTTTTAGGTCTTCTTGGAACATAGAGGGGTAATGACACAGTTTGGGTCATCATGGATCGACTAAGTAAGTCGGCCCATTTTCTTGCTATGTGTATAAGGGATTTGGTACACTATTTGGTAGAGCTTTATGTTCGAGAGATTATCTAGCGTCACGGGGTTCTGGTGAGCATCATCTCAGATAGAGACCCTTATTTTATTGCACAGTTATGGCAGAGACTACAAAGTGTTATCAGTATGTGGATGCGTTTGGAGTTACCAAGCATGCCCAAAAATTTAGACTCGTAATCTAAGATCTGATATCACTAATGCAATGTGACACAAAAAATGAGAGTCCAAATCTAGCAATTTTTATAGAATATCCATTTTTATTGCAAAACATTTGCCAAGAATGGACTACGTCACTAGATTTTAGAGTTACCACCTAATCTTATGGGGAAATTAGTAAACCTGTGACTCGTGCCAAAGGCCACTGTCTGTTATTACCAAATTTGCCTCGGCTCATGAACTTAGGTATGAGAGGGAAAGGTCATTAATTGAGCACCCCCTCACCTAATCAAATGATCGACATCTACTAAGTCATGATAAGGTTTTTATGATCAAAATATATTCATGTTCCAATTATTATTATTAATACTAACATTACTATCTGAGGCAATTAAATATAGATTGTGTCGCTAATTTTGGTTATGCTTTGATTTCATGTAGTTTTTTTGAAAAACCTTTTCATAGAAACTCAAAAGCATAAGGATCAATTGCATTCCAATACAAGAAACATAACCTGCATCCACTAGCATTCATGTAGATATTTCAATGAAGCATTTAGTCTCATGGTATAACAATGAATATGATAAGTAACACGCACATATAGCATGCTAAAGCAAAAAGACGCTCACCTAATGCTTCGAGATGAACCAAAAGAATATGTTATATACACATGCATAATCTTTTATGCACCTGACTAATGTGAGACACCCATAATATGCAGCTAAGGATTTAGTTACTACCATATGGCATGTGTATCATTTCAATAAATGAGATAGTGCATAGAACCACCTTTTGAATTGATAAAATCCACAAATGCAAATAAACTGAATCCATATGCATAAAAAATGGATGCACAACATACGTATGATAAATAAAACGTGATGCTATACAGAAAGCTTATACATAAAAGGGTTAGAAACAAGTGGGGTTGGAAGATTATTACAACAATTCAAATAAGAAAGGAAGGGAGAGAGAGAAAGAGATTATTACAACTCTTAATAAATAATAAAAGAAAAGAAGGAGGATTAAAGAAATTATTACAACATTGGATCGATCTAGTCAAACTATTGCTGAATCTACTAAATCATACTAAGTAAAACAAATTAACCATCTAGGAGCTCTAGAACCATCCAGGAGACCATCCTCCAGAAGTTGCTTGCTCTATTCTTCAAAAAGTTAGCGAGCTATGCATAACAATGGCCCGTCAAATAGAAAAAAGACTAGCTGAACTTTTATTTCGTATAGAATCTGGGTTAGTGCAAATTTCCAGAAAAGAAACCACAGACACTTTCTAAAGGGTGTTCATCCCTTCTACCTCTTCCTTCCACAAAAAACAACTTAAGGGGGAGGTAGATGGGCTATAACCTTCCACAATGATATAAACAGATATGTACAACAGATATCTTGCAATAAAATCAACAATTAAATGGCTTAAAACAAGAACAATCTTAAGCCCAAGAAATAGATAAGAACCTGCATCATCTCTTTGTGAATAAGGGCAAATTAATATCCAAATCCATGCTATTAATTGGAGAGAGCAGAATAATGAAAATCATTTCTTGATGGAAGGTTTGTTTTCAAAACAAGGGATTCATCAAAGCCATTGAAAACTCCTCTCCTATTCATAGAATAAGGATGTTTCCACCCTTTTTTATGTTCACAAATGATTGAGAAGGGAGGTTTCAACACTTTTTTACCCAAAATCTCTTCTTTACTTCAAAAAACAATCAATAGTAAGGGAAAACACAACTTTTTCAACATCAAATCCCCAAAATCCCCTAAGTGATCTTATGAGACAACCTTTTTACTCATTAGCGTTCAGCATAGGTTGAAACACATAGATTAATATGCTTAAGGGATATAATAGGTGAAGAATAAGTGTGAAACAAGAAAACAAAAGCTATTGTATTTAATTGCTACTCCCAAATGCATCCACAAGGGTCCAAATACATAACAACAATGAAACTAAACTAAAGAAAGCAAGAAAAGATGGATAAAGCTATTAACTCAATGGATTGGTGGCTAAATTCTACTCTCTCCATGTCCATGAGGACTTACGGCAATTACATGATGCAAAATAGAGTTAGAATTGAAGAAAGAGTAAGAGAAAAATGGTTAAAGATGCAAAAAATTCACCTTTTAAAGAGGGCGAGTCCCTTTCTTCCATACTCTCTCTTGGTTCCATCAACAACTTTTAGAGATGTTGTTTAATGTCTAAGTCCTTCAGCCAAGAGCTTATGATCAAGCTTCAATGGAGTTTTTTATTTTTTTTATTTTTTTATGTTAGAAAATGAAGGTGGTAGGTAAGGAATAAAGAAGGGCGAGAGAGAGGTCCGAAGGCTTGTATAAACTGTGAGCAAAATTTTCCAACCCTTTGAAAGAGCCTGCCCAATTCTATTTATGGAGCCTATGGTGTAATTATCTACGATATTTATGCAAAGTGTGTTGAACAAGCTGAAATACACGAAATTGCAATGTACCTAGAACATTCAGCTGGCCATTCCATTTGGTGATTGGCTGAGTGCCATTTTGATCAACCATCAAATGTTGTCTAGCTAGTCAGAAAGCACATCATTAGACTAACAAAGTAAGGTAGGCCTAAACTGAGAGGAGAAACAAGCATTTCAAAGGATTTCCATTCACTTCTACTACATCTGTTGCTTTGTTTGTTTGTGTGGAGAAGTGGTTTTGGAAATACTCTTCTGATCCTGGGAGACGCTAATGATCCTCTTCTAGACACCAGAAAAGGAATAAACACTCCGGTCGGGGGTGCCGGAATTAGCACTCCGACGGACAAGTCAGTCTTTACGCTCAAGTTTACTTGTATTCTAAACTAAGCACAATAGTTCTCACTTGCCTCTCTCTGATGGGTGATCCCATATTTATAGTATTTTCTTTGGGCCTTTGGGCTGGGCCCATCCTTGTTCCGTCACATGTACCTCTACTCGGCGTCAGTTCTGTTGGTTGGGATACTGGTTATATTATTCGGCTCCTTGATTGGTTGGGGTATATGCCGAATATAGGTTACGTTTCAGACCGGACACGCTCATCCGTCCCTATGGATCTAATAAAATTCGACTCCCACAATTGCCCCCCAAACACCCTACTATCATCAATTAGTTAGCGTGTTTGCCATTTAGCCTGGGAAGTCAAAAATTCGATGGTTAACCCTTTTCCCAATGCGTGTCAGAATGCACACACCCTTCTTAGTCATCGTAACGCTTTCCCGCCCCTTCGTACATTATTTCCATTTAATATGATTTGAAATTGCCTCTTCGAGTTTATGTCCTAACTGTTCAAAAGATATCTTGCTCGCTCTCCAGTGCAACTCTATCTTTTCATGGCTTCTACAACTCGTTTTTCTCTTTATCTCCTGTAAGTCTTCTTCTCCTTCATTTTTTATCCCACTTCCTCACTGGCTTTTAACTTTCCGTAATCCTTGGGTTTGGCTTAAAAAGAACGGCAAAGCATCTGAAAGAGCTCCTTCGACAGATCGAATCTCCGGCTTTCGACGACATTTCTCCATCCCTGATGACGTCCATCTATCATTTTCGGCAGACAACATCATTGATATGCAGAAGGAAAATGAGAGCACAATCGTCTTTCCTCTCTTATCAATTGCTGAGGGCGGAGTCCACTTTTTTTTTCACCCACTTTTGAGGGCCATTCTTAGATACTAGGGTTCGATCCCTTCCCAGCCCAACGTCAATTTCTTTCGTATCATAATGGGGATCGTAGAACTAAATCATCATCTTAGGACCAATTTATGTATTCCTACCATTCGGCACTGTTACGCCCTTGCCAAATCTACTGGCCGGCTAGGGCACTACATTCTTAGAGCCAAGGATACTGATCATCACTTAGTGACTATGCTCGCCAGCTCTGGCAAGCGTGTCGACGACGTGATGGTTGTTGTCCTCGGCAACTGGGAGTTCGGTGAAGGCGAAGATCGTCTAGACCCTGTGCCGAGGAAAAAAGACGAACTAGGTGGCCGATTAGATCACTTTGGTCTTCATATTTGCATGTATATGTATTCGGCACTATGTTCATCTTATCATTTTGTTTGTGCTGGCAGCAATTTGAAGAAAGTGTTGGTTTCAGACGATGACATCGTGCTCACAGAAATCAAAACCACACTACAGTTCATCGGCCGTCCAAACCTTCGAAAACAAGGGAGGGCAGCCCACATTCTCCTGCGGTACGAGCTGACTTACATAACGTTCTCGGCGGCAGACAACATTCCGATCGCGTGAGGCGATAATCAACTTGCTGCCTTTATCTTCCCTAGCTTCAAAAACTTGAGGCAGATCGGTTTAGAGTCATCTGATTCTGAACACGCGGAAGAACAAGTGGCCGAACTAATCGCCGAGGATTCGGATCGGTCAGTCGCGGAAGTTGACGAAGCGATTAATTCAGCCTTTGAGGAAGCCAGATTGAACTATTCTGACCCTCTGTCTACATCAGGCTGAGGGGACGCCTTCGAAGATATTTTTTCGAACTTGGGAGACCTTCCCGGCGATTACTCTGAAGATATGGCTGGGGAAAATCTTACGTAGATGGCACGAAAGAGGAATGCTGAACGCATGGCCACCCGAAAAAAGGCCGAGGCCATCCGTTCCGGATTTGTCTCGACTGAATCTGTTCAACCTACTGTTGTAGAGGAATCGGCCCAGGTTGTCGTCGTCGAGATGGGAAAGGACGTCGAGCGCCCGATTACAGAAGAGCGGCTGATTTCGGAGGATTGAGGCGTAAAAAGAAGCACCAAGGACAAGGGCGGCTCCGAAGACGGCCCTGTTGATAAACGGCCACACGTAGAGGAGTCGGCTGTGGTTGCTCCTTTCATCATTGAACCAAAGATAAAAAAAACAAGATCCAGGTGTGGTATTGAGCTTGGCTGTCGCGGTCTCCTTGCCGGCTGACATGGCGACCTTTCGTGCTAAGCCGGACTTGGAAACAGTAGCATTAGCTACTCAGTCGGCCTTTTTGGTACGTGTTTGTCCTTGGAATGTGATGATCTTTTGGTTTGCATTCGATGTTTCTTGGAATGTGATGATCCTTTGTTCTGCAGACAATTGAAAGGATCACCGAATTAGGCCGACGCCAGTGTGACGTTGTTGAAAGGATTGGCTGTTTGCAATCAGAAGTTGATGGCCAAAGGAGCAGGGCGGAGTTTGAGGCAATGAGAGCCGCAATGGAAAGTGCACGGGCGGAGGCTAAGAAGGAAAGGGCCAGGACTGCTGATCAACTCAGGTCTGATACCGAGGAGAGGGCAAACGCGAGCGAGGAATTGCTCAAGTTAGCCAAGGAGGCACTTGCGAAACTAGAGGCCGAGTTGGAAGGGCTGACGCAGGCTAAGGAAAAAGCCGAATCTGAGGCTTCCGCGGCGTTCGAGGTTGGGAAGAGCGTCGCTTTTGATGACTATGTAGAAGAAGTCCCCAAATTTGAGAATCGGGGATTCAGACACGGCTGGCTTAAAGCCCTTGTTGCCGCTGGAGTTACATTGGCCATGCCAATTCCGTACAAGCAAGTGGACGTTGAGCCGCTTGAGTCAGATCCTGAGACTTGATTTGGGTGATATTCTAGTTTTGTTAGGCTTTACTCAATTGCAATGTATGTTTTTTGTTAGTTGACTTCTTTCTTTTTGGATTTTCATATGTAAAATGTCCGCTGCTAGCGCCCAATTTATGAATGAAAATTTTATATGCTCTCAAATTATTTCTCGTATTGTTTGCTGTATGAGTATATAGTTAGGAGAATCAACTGTTAGAACAAAATGTCAAGCTTACGTAAGACGGCAGACTTAATCAGCCGATTAAAATTAGGGATCTGATTTAATCATAAACAAAATGATTTTATTACTACTGTTCAGATAAATCGATTCGTGGAACGGCTGGGGCACCCAAGCTGTCTAGATTGATGAATCTGCCCTTGGCCTAGCTGGTTCACGAACGTAGAACGCCGATTAACACGTTACTTATGAATCTTGTACTGGAGAATCGATTCGTGGAACGGCTGGGGCACTCAAGCCGTCTAGATTGACGAATCTGCCCTTGTCCCAGCTGGTTCATGATCGTAGAACACCTATTAACACGTTACGTATGAATCTTGTATTGGAGAATCAATTCGTGGAACGGCTGGGGCACTCAAGCTGTCTAGATTGATGAATCTGCCCTTGCCCTAGCTGGTTCATGATCGTAGAACGCCGAATTAACACGTTACTTATGAATCTTGTACTGGAGAATCGATTCATGGAACGGACGGGGCACTCAAGCCGTCTAGATTGATGAATCTGCCCTTGTCCCAGTTGGTTCATGATCATAGAATGCCGATTATCAGTGGTGGATGGGGCGATTGGGGCATATGACTCAGTCGGCGCTGGGCTATTGACGCTTCAATATTAATGAGATTGCCTCAGAGGTGCTGCCCTCGTAGGGAATAAATGGGCGTGTACTTCGTGAACGAGGGTCCTATTTATGTGCTTAGTCAGCAACTCAGTCCAGCTCTTGGAAGAAGATTAAACAAGTGCGAATGTCAAATAAGCTTTTCTTCAACAGTAGAGGTGAAGCGAAGACGCTAGCTGAGCTGGGAGGTGCCATGAGTCGAAGCAGTGAGCCTTCACGCGCGGGCAGTAGGACTTCGAGGGATCGGGAGAGACACCAATCTCCTCGTCATCGAAGTAGGTCGCCCATGAGGGACAAACAGCCACAGCGTTAGTCTCCTTAACCTCGTCCTAGAAGGGAATCCGACGCGACTCCTCGCCCATTGAGTTTCGCGATCTTCATGGGTAATAGACCAATGACAGAGGCAGATTCGATCATTTGAGATCCAAATGTGGTAGTTGAGTTTGTTCGACAGATTTTTCCACCCGAAGTTCAGCAGTCGATGGTAGGTCGGCCGAACTTTGAAGTGTTTCGTGAAGGAGTTCACGGGGCGGTGAGGGGATTGTACATGGCTTATGAGATCGGCATGCATCTCTGCGCCGCTCGCTGCGACATAGAATAGAGAGATGAACGCATTCGGAAGTTAGAAGTTCGCGCCGAGAAGGCCGAGCGTGAGCTAAGGAAAATCAAGTCTGCCGGGCTCCAAGTAACCAGCCACCCCAACCCGATTGTCAAAGAGAAGGTTACTCAAAGGCTGATTAGTGATGCGATCGCTGATCGTAATACTGCTAGCATGTTCGCGATTGAGATTGCGAGGGCTACGACCTATGAAAAATGCTTCCACGATGGCCGAAAGGTCGAAATTTAGAAGACCATGGAGAAACTCGCCGAAGAAGTCTACTGATGTGAAAATCATGGATTTAGGCACGGCTAGCTCAAGGCACTTTGGGAAGCTGAGAATCTCCAGGCGGCAGGGTTGGATTCGGAGTTTCCATCGTACCAACAGAATGATTTACCCTTCTCTGCTTTCGAAATTGAGAAGAGTGATAATGAAGAAGCCGCCGAACCGAAGAAAACCTTATAATGATTACGTAGATTGAAAGTGAAATTATATATTTATTGGCTGATTTTAATAAAATTCTTGGTACACATGTTATTCCAATGTGCGCACGTATTACGTTTATACGGCTTGAACAATCTAATTTGAATAGTACATTGTTTATTTCAATTTTGCCTATTTCAACTTTGTTTCGTTGTAATTTTTATTCAGCACACGTGTATTTCAACTTCGGAGACGTCACGCGCCGAGGGCGCTCTGAATCCAGAGGCTTTTTCGGCCCAAAGACGTCGTGCGCCGATGGGGCTCCGAATCCGGAGATTGTCAGCCCATCTTTAGTTACCGTTTAGATAACTGGGCCATTTTAACTTTGAAAAGCCAAAAATTAGTACATGGAATGGCTGTGGCCAATATCGATCGGCGTCCGTCTTTTGGAGTTCAGTGTTTAATGAAATCGCCTCGGGGTTACTGCAAGGTTTAGAAACAAATCGCCTCGGACTCTTTGCGCCAGTAACTTCACTTACTGTGTTTAGACTCGATTTAAAACAATTGCGTTGCGTGGGGTTAGATAAGTGTGAATGTCAAATGGAGTTTTCTTCAATCAGCAGAGGAGAAGCTCGAACTTTGGCTGAGCTTGATACTACAATGAATCATAGCAGAGAACCCACCCGTGCGAGAGGTAGGGCGTTCAAAGAACGGGAAAAACGTCAGCCCCCAAGTCGTCGAAGCAGATCACCCCGAAGGGAGAAACAGTAACGGGGAAGTTCTCCGTAACCGCGACCGAGAAATGAGGCCAACGTAGCGCCGCGACCGTCGAGTTTTACTATTTTCGTGGGGAATTCCTTTCTTGTCCTGGATCTTGGCCTTGACGTTGTCTATGGTGTCAAAGCTCTCCACCCCAAGGGTGATTGTCTCGCCGGTGTGAACATCGTGGATTCAAGCTCGGTCAGATCAAAGCATTTCAAGCTGCGGATGCTCTCCGAGCAGTGGGCGCTGTGCCAACGCGACCACTTCCCCTTTTTCGCCTTCGAAGTTTGAGAAGGGTGAGGACGAAGGCGACACCATATGAAAATAGATATTGTAATGCTCGAACGCGGATTGCATTTTTGTAATTATTGTTTAATCGAATAAAATGTGTTATTTTAAAAGTTTATATATCTCGTTCTAAATTTTTTATGCTTAATTAAGCATCTTATTTCGAATGTTGGCACATTTTATTTTGTTCATGTGGTTGTGCCGGCTTAACTTGCATATCCCTACTTTAATTAAGCATTTTTTCATACGGTCCTTGAGCGTCGCCCGATGGGACACTATTTGGTCAGCTGAATTTGGAGGCTTTATTTGTCAAAGATGTCATATGCCGATGGGGCTCCTAATCCGGAGGCTTTAATCGGCCAACTGTGATATCCACGAAGGGTGCTCTGAATCTGGAGGCTTTTTCGGCCCAAAGACATCATGCGCCGATGGGGCTCCGAATCTGGAGACTTTAGTCGGCCAATCGTGATATTCACGAAGGGCGCTCCGAATCTGGAGGCTTTTTCCGTCGCAGCACTTTTTAATTATATTTCGCAGTGGTTGGGATTACAACTTTTCAACAAGAGTCCTTGCATTTCAAAAGTGGAATGTGTACATGGCGAATCATTTAGAACTAGGATAATTCCCCACAAGTCGGGTTTAATGACAGAATTTTCGCAAGTGCGTTGGGTTCCAGGGCTGTTGCAGACTCCTTCCTGACATATTTCTGAGCCGATATGGAATCTATCCGATAATGGCCATCTCAGTCAGGACCCAATTTTCCATCAACCGATTTCTTGTCATCCGGAAGTACCTTCAGGATCAACTCTCCCGGTGTAGCGACGCAACTGAACGCGTTGATTATGCGACTTGGCAAGCTGCTGCTGGTATCACCTAGGGCTTTCGTGGCTTCAGTGGAGTTAACTTGCGACTCGGCACTTCAGTGGAGCTGACCTGCGACTCCGTTGGTGTCTTTCCATAAAGGAGATAACATGCTTCTGCAGATTACTGGGAACCACGGATTTGCTCAATGCCGTGTTCGGTCGGGAAGCGTAGCAGTTGAGGATAGGTGCTTGGGACGGCCTGAATAGTATGCAACCAAGTTCGCCCCATGATGAGATTATACGGAAAAGGGAGCTTGAAGACCATGAATTCCACATCCACTATTTGGGAGCCCGCTCGAACGGGAAGTGTGATTTTCCCCAACGGGTACTCCAGATTTGCATTGAAGTTGAATAATGGATGAGGAGCCGGAGATAGGTCTGATTCGTTAAAGCTGAGTTTGATGAAGGTCACGTAATACATAACCTCTGAAGTGCTCCTCTGGTCTATGAGGACGCGTTCAACGATAAATTGGTTTACGTGTAGTTCAATGACGAATGGATCAACATGGGGGAGTGTGATGCCGATAAGATCGGAATCGTCGAAGATAATACTCGGAGCTTCGTGGGGCTGTTTCGTCGGTGTGCGTTGCTTCTGGGGGGTTAATTGAATTGCGTATATGGTAAGAGGCGTTGGAAAGCTGTATATCATATGAATGACGCCGAGCGGAGGCGAATCCTGCCGAAGGGCAACTGTTTTGATTGCGCTCTTTCAGACATGTTGCTGGAGCCGACCATCTTGCACCAATTCCTCAAACTGGTCTTTCAAAGCATAACAACTGTCCGTATCATGGCCATGATCTTTGTGATAGTTACACCGCCTATCCTGCCTTCTCGTGTCAGGAGGTCCCACCATTTTGGACGGCCATTTGAAGAACGAAAGATGTTGGATTTTGGACATAACTGAGTTGATTGGCTCTGACAGCTCCGTATATTTCCTGTCGGCGCGCTTTGTGCGCCTACTATCAACTTGCAGTTGCTCATTTACTCGGTGTGAGCATTGATCGCTTGATCGGTGAGAATCCCGTTTCTTGTCTAGTTTAGCCCGTTGTCGTGGTTCGGGGCTCTAAGGTGGTACGGAACTAATTGGCTGAGCAGTTTTAGGAGGGGCCGTTTTGTTGGCCATGTGTCTGGCTTTAACCTGCAAGGTGTCATCTTCCACTTTGCAGTATTCCTCTACTTGCTTCATCAACCCCCAGACTGTTTTGGGGGGTTTTCTAGTCAAGGAACTGCGTAGGGCACTATCTAGATGTAATCCCATATTGAAGGCGGTGATGGCCATGGAGTCATTGCAAGCGTCATCAACAAGATCAAAGCATTCCCAATATCGCGCCGAATATGCTCTTAGTGTTTCTCCTGGCAGGATTTGCATTGCCCAGAAAGAGTCGGCTTGTTTCGCCTGGACCTCGTTAGTGATGAATCTGGCCCTGAAAGATTTCTATAATCGGTGGAAGGTTTTGATCGAAGCCAGCTCCAGTTTATAAGACCACCTGACAGCCAATGGTCCCAAACTACTGGGAAATATTCGGCACATGAGGGCCTCGTCGTCTGCATGCAATGTCATGGCTTGCTTGTAGTGGTGAATGTGGTCGGTGGGGTCTGATTTGCCGTCGTACAAGGTGAATGATGGTGCTTTGAATTTCTTGGGTAGTACTACCTTTGCAATCTGTCGTACGAAAGGATCGTGTTGATCTTCGTCCGAACTGTTCTTTCGTTGCTTGTGTCTTATACGGGGACTTTCTTCAGAAGAACTGGTAGTTTCAGGTCGTCCCTTCTTCCTGGGCTCCGTGGATAACGAGTCGGAGTCGCTATCAGTGTCGTTCTGTCGGGCTCGAGGTCGTCGACCATCTGCCTTCGGAGATCAATCCAGATTTAGGCATACAACTTGTTTGGACTTCGCCACTTCCAAGGCCAAATCTTCACGAAGACGTTCATTTTCTACGATCATGTTCTCTAACCTTTGTTCGTTTTGCTTTGCCTGTTCCATGATCGCTTGCATTGCTTCATGCTCTGGAGTCGAGGGTGAGGTGAAGTTCAGAGCCCGTCTTACGGGGATGGTGTCCGGTCTAAGCATGTTTGGTGGAGTGAGGTCATCTCTCTGCGTGGTTTTATGAGTGACTATTGGAGGGTCCTCCATCACACCCGCCATGGATATGCTTGAGTATTCCCACAGACGGCGCCAATTATGGAGAAATGGTTTTGGAAATACTCTTCTGATCTTGGGAGACGCTAATGATCCTCTTCTAGACACCTGAAAAGGAATAAACACTCCGGTCGGGGGTGCCGGAATTAGCACTCTGATAGACAAGTCAGTCTTTACGCTCAAGTTTACTTATATTCTAAACTAAGCACAATAGTGCTCACATGCCTCTCTCTGATGGGTGATCCCATATTTATAGTATTTTCTTTGGGCCTTTGGGCTGGGCCCATCCTTGTTCCGTCACATGTACCTCTACCCGGCGTCAATTCTATTGGCTGGGATACTGGTTATATTATTCGGCTCCTTGATTGGCTAGGGTATATGCCGAATACAGGTTACGTTTCGGACCGGACACGCTCATCCGTCCCTATGGATCTAATAAAATCCGGCTCCCACAGTTTGAAAGAACACAACACTTTAATTTTGAAAAGATGAGCCTCAGGATGTATTGGTAATGTTTGGAACTGCACAACTAAATCCATTTTGAAAAAGGTTTTTTCACTGGTTGAAAAGTACTTTGGCCAAAATTGGTGTTTGGTTGGTTTGAAAGCTCAAACCTTAAACTTCTGGCTGAGGACTCAGAAGGACTAGCACATCTCGTTTTCATCATTAGATACCCAAGAGAGATCGCCCGAGTCTTAAGACTAGTAAAAAATGGGGTGTCTACAAGGTACTCAATTGACTTTTAAAACCGTTTATCACTCTCAAACTGACGGTCAGTCCGAGTGCACTATTCAAATCATAGAAGACCTGTTGAGAGCTTGTGTTTTTGACTTCAAAGGTTCTTGGGAGAGGCACTTGTCCCAAGTGGAATTTGCTTACAATAATAGTTACAATGCTATCATTGGGATTGCGCCTTTCCAAGCCTTATATGGCGCCCATGTAGATCACCAGTATGTTGGACCGAGGTAGGGGACTCACCTATGCTTGGGCCTGAGTTAGTTTGTGAGACCATTGAAAAGGTGGCTCTCATTCGAAAGAGATTGATTACAGCTCAAAGTTGACAGAAAAGTTATGCCGACTAGAGGAAAAGACCTTTATCTTTTGAGGTTGGTGATCATGTGTTTTTGAAGATATTGCCTAGGAAGGGTTTTATAAGATTTTGTCAGAGTGGAACATTGTCGCCTAGATTCATTGGTCCCTTTGACATCAAAGATCAGGTAGGAGAAGTGGTCTATCTCCTTACTGTACCACCACAACTTTCTAGAGTACACAATGTATTCCATGTCTCCATGCTTTGTAAGTATGAACCCAACCTTTCCCATATCTTGGATTGGATGATTCTTGAGATGGATGAGAATGCCGCTTATGAGGAGAGACCGATAATAATCTTAGATTTTCGAGAACAAGTTTTGATGGGCAAAACCATTCCTTTAGTCAAACTGTTATGGCATCATCACAGGGTAGAAGAAACTACTTGGGAACGAGAAGCTAAGGTTCCTAGAAAGTACCTAGATTTGTTTAATGATATGTAATTATATTATGATAACTTTCCTTGGTATTATATATATAGCATATGTGGAAGAGTAAATAGATAGAAATGTTTTCTTGGCAAATCTACACACGATATCTTCATTCGAATTATATATTTGATTTTACTCCATTTGCTGGTTTCATGGTTATTGTAGTTATTGTTATGTTTATAATTGTCATCGTTGGGATTGTTAGGTTTGTTGTTGAACAGGAATCACGGATTTTTGGGGACAAAATTCTTTAAGGGTGGGGGAGGGAGGGGGGGGGGAAGGTTATAACACCCTATTTTGTCAGTTGACTCGAGCAGTGGACTTATCGCTCAAGCAGTTATTTGAGGTTCCCTAGTATTTCTTCTATAATTGAGTGTAGAGTGAGACCGCTCAAGCCGTCAATTGGTCGCTCGAGCGGAGATGTGTGACTTCCAATATTTTCACTTCAAACCTACGAAATTTCTAAGAGTTCATGTTCACAGCTCGAGCGGGGAAAGGTTCACTCGAGCAGTCTATCCATGATTAGCCATTTAAAATTTGACTTTTTGATGCATTTCTTTCACTTGTTCTTTCCTTTCTCTTTCTCACTCCTCCTTTCCGAAAACCCTAGCCTCAAAACCCTAGATTTCGTCTACCTATACCAAGAATCCATCCTAGTTCCTTTATTAAAAATGTAGAGCAAGTTAAGAGTAATAGTTTGGATCGACTGGTTCATGAATTCTTCGTGGTTTCCTCATTGAGTCTTCATCTTTTTGCATTCATCATTGAGATAGGAATAATTTTAACCTTGTATATCTATATTTTGAATTGATCATGTGTTAGT
The DNA here is from genome assembly GCF_055761805.1 of Camellia sinensis. Taxonomy (NCBI): domain Eukaryota; kingdom Viridiplantae; phylum Streptophyta; class Magnoliopsida; order Ericales; family Theaceae; genus Camellia; species Camellia sinensis. The sequence goes on along the minus strand of NW_028129178.1, from coordinate 5,297,696 downwards.
TTTCAACATACATATGTGTGATATGAGATAGATAAATTGATTGGGCTTTCCTTCAATAATTGATAATATGTGAATATGTTTTTGATAAAACAAACAATTACCGCATGATTCTTGGATTTATAACTAATATGGAGAAAAGCCCTACATTTCTCAAAACCCTAACTATTGATTTTGGTTTTTAGAAGATAAATGGGAAGTGAATTGATGATATGTGAATGTGTTGAGATATATTGTAATGGGACAAGTTTAAGAATTAGTTGAATTGTTATGATGTGTGATGTATTTGATACCTGAGTGGGGAAATTAGGTGCCCACATGCTTGATCGTGAGAGAATGATAAATGTGGGAAATGTTTGAGGTGTCCACATACCCGATCGTATGAGGATGATAAATGTGAAAAGTTTGAAGTGCCCACTAGCCCATCTGTGTGAGGACGGAAAATATTGAAATGTTTGGAAAGATTTATGTTATTCTATATTTTTATAACCATATGAATTCATGTGAGTAAAAGTCTTGGATCAATGAATTTTGGGTTATGCATGATTAAATCAAATGTTTATATACTTTGTTAAATGTATTTCCCTACTAGGCAATTTTGCTCATTCCTATAATATTAACCTTTCAGGTTAAGATGAAGAAGCACTACCTCGTTGATTAGAGTACATGACTAAACCTTTTGTGAAGTATGGATGCTCACTTGTTATGCCTATTGTAATTAATTAATGAGCTCATGTGTCTAAGTTGTTTGTTTTGTTTATTATTTATTTTTTTGAACAAAACTAGAGGTTTGGAGAAATTGTAAGCCATTAAAGCATATTAATATAGACATTTCTCTATCTTTTTGAACTGCATGTAATCTTCTACTAAATAGGGACATGTGGAGTGTATTGTGAATGTGCAATCAAATGGAAGTTCAATAAGAAAGAGAAGTATTTTGGGCATCATGCTTATTCTATCTATTACCATTATTCGCATATATGTATCAATTTACGATTACTATTTGGGAATGAAATGTATAAATGGATAATTGTTTGAGGATGATTTTATTGGGGCATTACAAGGAACATTTTGATTCTTAAGTCTTGAGAAGTGGACACATAGGAGTCCATGATTCTTGAAGCTGATAAGTCATGATCTCGGTTGGATGAGTATCCTCCAGGATGTTGTTTAGCCGACATGTTAGGAGGACAGACAATGTAGGTTCTGTCACCTCAGTTTGTCGAGGTAATAAAACCTAGGGGCAGTTGTGGAGATATATTTTTGAGTTGTCCACATGGCCTAGTTGGTTAGCCAAAGCGCCATGTGGAGTGCTCTTGGATTGCCGAGATATGATGCGATCATATCGGAGTCCGAGATATTCGGATAAGGGACAGGTGTCCTAGATGATGTTAGACTACTTTCTTGGGTAAAGATGGACTCTTGAGAGAGTTGGTTCTAATCTAAATAGAAGGAGTCCTGGATAAGTGATATCCTTGTAAGGGATAGAGTCCTATGAAGTAAGGCTTTTAGGGGACGAGGGCACTGTTCATTATAAATGGAAGGCACCCCTGTGGGTCTAAGGTATATTTTGACTTTAGAGTTGTTTACCTAAGTCGAGATATTTGTGAGATTATTTGACTGACTTGATCGTCGATGTGCCCTTAGGTGGACAAGCCACCGGTCTCTGTTGCCTTCTTGTGTGCAAGTGTTGGGCTTATCTTTCCTACCGCATGCTCTTCAGATTTTTTCCTGAATCTCGGAGACAAGATTCGATTGGTTATGAGGTTAGATTTCAACACCCACAAGCTGGTACTGGTGCAGTTTCTAGCAATTCAGAAAGGTCATTGTTTTGATTAGCTTCCCAACTGAAGAGTTATCTTCTATACCCTAAGTTCCAACCACCTAAACCATTATCTTTGCCATCAAAAACATCATGGACAGATAGATCCTTACTCTTAGAAAGCATCCATTAATCATACCAAAACATGCATCTCATCCCATTGCCTAATTGAATTGAAACATTTGACAAAAAAAGTTGAAAATCCTAGGGTTATTTGTAGCTACTGATAAGGTATCCCTCCAAACTCTTGATAATCTTCTTTGACTACCCAACAAAAGACTCCACTTGCATTTATCCCTGTTCTCACTAGGATACTTGCTGTAGATAACATCTTTCCACAATGCCTTCTCTACCATCCCAAATCTCCACCACCATGTAGTCACTCCACTTTTGACCGTCCTCAAGACTTGGACGTCACCGTTTGAACACTCGGTGATCATCCTTGTTTGTGTTCGTCTTGAGTTCCCGGGGGCCTCGGCTACGCGCTTTGCCTCAGGATCTCTCGGCTTGACTGTTTTGTGTCTGGTTTTGCACCAAGAGCTTGTGGATGTGTTCCTGAGGGAAGGGGATGGCCTGTCGACCAAAGCTCCTGCCCACCGGCCACCTTGCTTTTCAATCGGCCAAATGTGATGGCCGGCCGGCCAGTTTGACTGCCGGTCGGCCAAGTGTGGTTTTCAACAGATATCTCTGTAGACAGCTGGCACAGCTGTCATTCTAGGCCATACCCCAGCCCATACCTGGACGTGGGTGTTCTGAGGAGCTGCAGATTGATATATATCTATATCAATCAAGCTCTCTCAAGAAAAAAAGAACAAAAAAAAAAAAGGGAAAATGAGGGGATACAACTTTGAGCAAAAAAAATCTCTCTCACTCTAGATTTTCTGCCTCTCTCTCTAAGGTTTAGGGCTTGTTTGTGCTCAAAAGTGCATTTTCTTTGCACTTTTGCACACAAACGCCTAGTTCTCTACTACCTTTATTGAGCTGAGGTCCTTGGAGGTGATTTTTGGGGTGATTTGAAGCCTTTTTTTGGTCCAAAAGTTGCTGATTTGCTGCTGTGCTTCAAGGGTGAGCTTTTTACCTCTTTTAAGCCTTGTTTTCATAGCTCGTTTTGCCATATTTGCATGCTGTTTTACACTTACCTCTCAACTACAAATTTTTTTGTTTTTAAGTCCCTAACAAGTTTGTTTGAGGTCATTTTGGTGTTGGGGGTGATCTACCCCCTTTTCAGCTTTGTTTTGCCTTGTTTTGGGCCACTTTTGTTGACCTCCGAGCTGGTCTTTTCTTAGCCTTTTAACCACTGAATTCTAGAGGAATTTCAGTGGTGGGGATGGGGTTTTGAGGTCCCAAATGGGTGGGGTTTGTACCCCCTCCCTTGCTTTTGTCAGTTTGTGTTACTGGTTGACTAAATGAGCATGTGTTTCCATCTTCTTGAGTCCTTGTTTGAGCATGGTTTTGTGAATTTTTAGACCTGCCTTGACTCTGTTTTTGCTTGGTTTGGTCACTCCTTGCATGCTTCTAATACTTGTAGTGTAATCCTACTTGAGGCTCACCAAAGTGACATGTTTCTCAAGTATGATTTGGCTCCTCTTCAGCATGTTTTTGGTAGTATTTTGGCATGTCATAACCCTGTTTTACATTGGTTCGGACACCTCTTGCATGCTCCATGTACTTGTAGTGCAATCCTCTCTCTAGCCTTAATGTGTATCATGTGTTTAGACCATCATTCTAGCATATTTTGGCTTAGCTCTGAGAAGATTTTGTCCATGTTTTGCCATGCTTTAGCTCTGTTTTGGGTTGGTTAGAACATCCCTCATTTGCTTCTTGCACTTGTAGTGTAAATCATGCTTATTGGCGTACTTTGCTTGACATTTTACCCTTTCATTCTATCATGTATTGCTTGTGTTTAAGCATGGTTTCGGCATTGTTATGGCATGCTTAGGGACTGTTTTGATGCATCCTTGGTCACATGACATTGTTGCATGCTTGTTGAATAGTTCACGGTTTGCATAATATGACATGCTCATGTTGCATTAGTCTTGCTTGCATGTTTGCATCCCATCCCTCTTGATCAAACATGATGGAGGTTGGGGCCCCTTTGTATGTTTTGTGTGCATTTCATTTTACATTGAAATTGCATACTTGGCCTTTTGGGCCATCATGCATCAAAATGCGCAATTGATGTCCCAAGGGTCGAGGGCCACGCTCCCTTGAGTCCATAACATGATAGGGAGTGTGTCAATGCATACATTTGCTTGAAAATTCCATGCCATACATTGCTTGCCCTCTGCTGCTGTCAACTGCAGGTTTCAGCAGGAATATTTAGCCGGCCGGCAGTGTTGAGTGCCGACCGGCAAAGAATGTTTGGCCGAGAGTGCAATATTTAGCCGATGAGAGTATTCCCATGGCCGGTAGTATATTTTTTTGGCCAGTAACATTCCACAACGCTCAAGGAGCAGTTCTGGGGACTTTCAAAATTTTTAGAGGGGCAAGGCAGTATAAACAGAGGCAACAGTGCTATGGCAGTGAGTTTTCGGGCGAGACGAGTCAAGCATGCATCATTCACGCATCCCAAGGCAGGGCTGTGGCCACCTTCTTTCTGCATTTAATTTGTTAATTAATTAGAAATTGTGTAATAATTAATTTAGTATTATTTATTCGGACCGTAATATTTATTCGGACCCTCCGAGTGAGGGCAATTATGTAATAAGTGTGCGTGAGTGTGTGTATGTCTCCCAACCCCACGTCTTTCTTCCCTTTTATTTACTAGCTTTCGATAGTTAGTCTAGGGCATGCTTCAATTAGCATATAGTATGATAACATGTTTGCATCCATTCATTCGTCTTACATGCACCGGGCTCGGTACATCATACTAACTGCACTTGTATTTCAATTCCAAGTTGAATACCTGTTAGTTGCAGCATTTTCACATGCCATCTTTAGGATAGCCGAGCCTATTGTAGTTGCATCTTGCATGTGTTGCATTAGCCATCTCAACATGAACTAGGATCATGCACATGATTACTAACTAGCTTCTGTTCTGGCTTGGAGTACTCGGTAAGCATTTATGCTTTAGCATACCGCATGCGTATGAGTGTTGCCATAATAGCATGATTACCATGAGGCTAGCTGCTTATGTGATATAACTGCTTGAATGCCTGTGGATGGAGGTTGAATTAACTAAATTGGGATAACGCATTAAAACTGTGAGTTTTAAGCCCACTAGATAGTGACAAAATCATCTTTTCTAAAGCCCACCTGAGGGTGGCGAAATCTACATTTTTAGCCTACTTGCGAGTAGCAAACCATTTTCAAAACAAGCATGAAATGTTTTGTTCCAATTTAGGCGATTTGGTCTATACTTGTTTGCTGTGCGCATAACATAGTAATTCGAGGCTAATAACCGGAATAAGAACACATAACGTTTTCAAAAACGGATATGGGGGTGCTCATAGCTGACCTTCCCCAATCGTACCCAAGTTCAGGAGCCAAGGAAACTTTGGTGATGACGGACACGTGGCCTTAGGCAAACGAGTCAGGGTGTCCTAAATTTTCCAAAATAAAATATTTAGGTGGCGACTCTGTATCTGGCAAAGCAGTCTATGTTTGGCACTTCTTTCAAAAAAATCTGTTTTCAAAAATGATTTGCTAGATTTGGACTCTTTGATGATTCATCGGTCTTGCAATGCACTCTGCGAGATTAGATACAGGACCGTGACACCAATTGAGTCCGAACTGTAGCATGAGGCCCGAGGGCGCGTCTACAGTTTCTGGCGACTCTACTGGGGATTTAGAGAGCTTGACTCGAACTCGTGATATCCTGTTTTGATTTCATTTATGTGTCTCTTTGCATTGCATGTGCATTGGTGCGCCTAGGACACCGTGTTTGCCATCTGCCATTCCTGAACGGTTTGCCGGAGGCTTGACTTTGTCAAGGCATGCCATAAGGCTGACCGATTGTGGGCTCTGACAGTATGGGAACACAAACCCCGGTTTTACCGGGGCACCCTTTTCGACCATTCAACTTAGTGCATATCGAAATCCATAGTGACTTTCCAAACTAGGACAGGTTGCTTACCCGATGTTAGGTTGTTTGAAAACTGCTGCGTGCATAGTGAACCCTAGCTCCTGACAAAAATAGGACAAGGAAACCCTACCCCAACTTAGGAGTGTTTTGTCTCTCCTTTACTTGCTACGTATTTTTAGTGTGTATCCATGCAGGGAACACACATATCAGTTCGCAAGTCTGAGTGTCAGGCCTGCGGGCATAAGTGTTTTTGGGAATCAGTCATCTACGGGTATCAGATTCAGACTTAGGGGCAACGATTTGGAAACAGTGATCAGTGATTAAGGAATAGTACATTCGGCTTGTTGGTAGTTTGTTGTGATACCCAGGTGTGTGTTGTGTTTATTTTACGTTGTTACGCTGTCCAATTGTCTGTTTATTTATATGCTTTATTTATCTTTTTACTAGGTAGTCGAGCACAATTGCTTCTGACCTAGTAGATATTCCCCAAGCACTCTGGATTAGAGGTCGTCGACTTCATCGATCTAAGGATTTGGTAGACGGACAACCAGTGCACCACTCTTTACCCCCGGTTACTAGGCGGAGGACAGCTAGGCAGAGGGCATCAGTTCAACAGTTAGTACAGAGGGCTTTGTCTACCCCACCTGTGTACAGTATGGATCAGGATTCTGCTTTTCCCACAGAAAGGGAACATATACCGATAATTCAGTTAGAGCAGAACAGTATGGCCAATTTAGAGGAGATGGTGCGCCAGCTCCAAGAGAGTATGAAATTGGTGCAGCAGGATGCTGTCCGACAGGCAGAGTTTGCCAAGCAGCAGGCCACGGTTATGAATGAACAAGCAGAGTTAATCGTGAGGTTACAGCAGCAAACCGGAGCATCTGCTTCGCAGCAAGCTCCTCCCCCGCCAGGAATTCCAACCCCCGGGGAGACAGCTAATGTTCAAAATGATACGGACATTCCCATGGGACCACCTCTACCGCCGATCCTACCCCAAATCCAACCCCAGTTATCGAAAACACCCACCAACCTACCGGACTCTCCCTTTGAGTTTGAGACAGTCCCCACAGCATTGAAGTTGAGCAAGCTCGAAAAGCTGTTCAAGAGATCCTAAGGAGTCAAGACCATCCCTAACATCGAAGATGGATATACTGACGCAACTGTGACGCTGCCTGACAGATTCAAAATGCCGCACATTGATCGATTTGATGGGTCCGGCGATCCCCTGGTGCACCTGAGACTGTTTTCAGACATCTTAAGGCCAATGGGCCTCAGCAGACTTCAGAAGCTGTCTCTGTTCGGCCGAACCCTATCGGGTGTGGCGGCCATATGGTATGCCAAATTAGAAGATGATGTCAAGACAAACTAGGACGAGATGGCCGAGGCCTTCATTACGCAATACTCATACAATACACAGATCGAGATTACAACCCGTGATCTCGAGACAACAAGGCAAGAGCCTAAAGAGAGTTTCTCAGAATTCGTGACCAGATGGATGGCCAAGGCTTCGATGATGACCTTAAGGCCTACAGACAAAGACCAGATTCAGATGATTGTGCACAATCTTCAGCCGAAGTTGATGCAAAAGATGATTGTACTCCCCTTCTCTATATTTTCTGATCTACATGAAATGGGGGTGCAGATTGAGGATGCCTTAAAGCAAGGCTTAATTGATAATGACCGGGAGCAACCCCGAAGAACTTTCAACCGCAACACTAATGCAGGCCCGAGTGGTACTACAACTACAAGAGCCTCCGAAGTGAGCATGGTCACCACCACCCCCCCTCCAAGAACCATGGCAGCTGTGCCATTCTCCGGCGTGTCCAGAAGCCATACCCAAACAGGCAAATACCCTCCCAAAAACACAAGAACCTTCGCTCCACTGTATATGTCCCTATCCAAAGCTTTGGGGGTTTTAATCAGAAAATGGCATTTGAAGCCCCTAGAACCGCGGTCCTTACCAGAAAGACTTTCCCCTACCCATAACCCAGGCAAACATTGCGCATTTCACCAACAACACGGTCATGACACCGATCTGTGCTTTCGATTACGTCATGAGATTCAAGATCTCATCGATAACGGGGTGATTCTGCCTCCCGAGAAACCCAATGTTACAACAAACCCTCTCCCCACACATAACCAAGCTCCACCGCCTAAAAGGATCAACTTCATCCAAACTGGGGTCGTGCCTTACGATCCTAGCATCTATATCACTCCTTCCCACCTGCCTAAGCCGGAGGTATTCCTTCTCGACTACACCGACTTGTGCATGATGGACATCTCCATGACCCGACCTAAGCCAACGATGGTGACTATCAATAACAAGAGAGAAGAGATCCCAAAGGAGAAGAAGGTTGTTGAGTCAGAGTCTGCAGAATCTGGGAGTCGTGTTGAGAAGACATATAGTCCGGGTGACTACATTTCATCAATAGGCCAGGATGGGCCAAATGTGGAATTGCCAACAGCGGGAGAACTATGTGTGATCCAAGGGGATAGTCTAGGACAGGGAACAGATGATTTAAGGGCTGTGGAAGAGGACCTTGCCAATCTCCAATTTTATAGTGACCAAGATCCAGGGGGCGCAGCGGTCAACTGGGTGGTTGGATGATCAACCGGATATGGTGGAAGAGTTCCAACCAGGACAGGGTCCGGCAGGGGCACGAATGTCGGTGACATTCGAGAGAGTCAGAGAACAGAATACATCGCCGGAGAACGCCAGTGTCAAGAATTTCGCTCAGGATTGGAGCATTCTGAATGCAGGAATTATTGAGCAGCCAGCTGTGTTGATACGGTCGGAACAGGAAAGATTTGAAGATCCCGCGAGAATCAGAAAGGCAAAGGCCCATGTGGGGACTGAAACTACTGTGTGCACAGGAACAGAGAATACTGCGAGCATAGGTATGGAAGGTACCGCGAGTGCGAGAACAGTCATACCAGAGCCGGACAGGTGTCTGTCGACTGCTGATGGAATGTGGTGGGAAGATGAGGATTTATGTCTTGCCCACACGGATGAGGATTGGGGGAATAACCAACCAGATGATACCTGGTACATCGGCGAAGTCGATCATATGACTAGGAGTGGGCAGTACTTCAAGCCCCCACATCTAGATCAGCCAGAGGTATCTGGGAAAGATAAGGAGGCAGAGAAGCAGAAACAAAAACAACTTGAAGAGGAGGCTGTGCTCAAACAGTTAAAAAAGATACAAGCAGACATCTCCATCTGGGGACTGCTTATGGCATCACGAGTGCACAGACAGGCTGTCTTATCAGCCATGGACAAGGCAAAGCTTTCCATAGAAACCTCGCCAGAACAGCTAGTAGGATTAGTTTTTCCGGGAGGGGCTACCCCAACGCTGACTTTCTCTGACAAGGAACTGCGAACTGAGGGGGCAAACCATAACAAACCACTCTACATCTCCGTGGAGTGTAAGAATAAATGGATACCGGTGGTTCTTGTTGATACCGGATCCGCCATCAACGTCTGCCCGGCAAGGACAGCGTATGCGATCGGCTTGAAAACCGTGGACTTTTTACCAACAGCCCAAGTAATTCGGGCATACGATAACACAAGTAGAGAGGTCATGGGGACGATGAAAATTCAGACTAAAGTTGGGCCAGGACAGCATGAGATAGATTTCCATGTCTTAGAAGTTCCGGAAACTTTCAACCTGCTTTTGGGGAGGCCGTGGCTGCATCGAGTGAAGGCCGTCTCGTCCACTTTGCATCAGATGGTGAAATACCCCTATGAAAAGGGAGTAGCCATTGTTTTCAAAAATTCATCGATCCACCCACCTCTAGAGGTATCTACTCCAGTCTTAGAAATTGAGCACGGCATGGAGGACGTGTTTATATTAGGTTTCACCCTTGCTGAGGCTCGGGTTGTACAAAACATCATGGCTGCTAACGAGGGGATATATGTCAGTGCTCAAGCGGTATACCTCATGAACAAACTCCAACACATCTTCGAGATAGGGTTAGGAAGGAGCGGCCGGAAGGGCGTCGCAGCATTGGCCGAAGTGCCACATAACCCTCATACCTTTGGCTTAGGTTATCTGCCCACCAAGGAGGATTGGGTAAGGAAAGGAAAGGAAATGGCTGGAAGAGCCAGAGCGAAACAGATGGGGAAGCCTTTTGAGTTGATGCACCGGCCCATCCAGGGTACCCTAAACGGACGCTTCGTCCAGGAGGGGGAAGATTTTCCATTCTGTGGTTTTCCGGAGCCGTGGCTGAATGCGGAGAGGAAGCGCGTACCGGGGTTCGAGATTTTCTTTGACCTACAATTATCTGGGGACGATGTTGCCGAAGAGCAGACAGACCCGACAGTCGAGACTGAGCATAGTGGGGAAATGGAGTCTGAGGACACCGAACTTGAAATGGGGGTAGCACTGGCATGTCTACTTTCAGATCCTCCGATCGAACAGAAGTGCTTGGGGGATAACTTCTCGGTGACCATGATCAGGAATGAAACGGCTGCGGGCCTACCATCAACTATTTTGGATGCATCCATCGCACCATCTCTCGTTTAGCAATACGAAGAGGGATTTTTGTCGAACAGCACCGGGTCAGGTAGTGAGCCGGAATCTGATTCCACCAAGTTTTGTGAGTCAGAATTAGGTTCCAGCTCGACTGAGTCTGAGTCTGGTATTCCTGAGGGTGATAACCCGGATGCCATAGTCCTGTCCAGGTGGTCTTTTTCTTTCTCCTTTGAGTCTGTTGTAACTAAAGAATTAGACGGTTTGGAAGTACTTAATGAGAATAATGTGGATGTGGTTTCCGAGTACTTTTCTGTGCCTTTGATATGTTGCTTAAATCAGGACTTTCAAAATTTTGACGAAAACGACGAGGGAGAAATTCCTCCGGTTTTGCAACGATTAATTGATCAAGAGCAGGAAAGATTTGTTAAACCTTTAGTTGATGAAATCACTACTGTGAATATTGGTACTGAGAAGGACCCGCGGTTGGTCCAGATCCGGTCCACGTTGTCTTCGGAGGAACGCGAGCGCTTAGTCACTTTATTAAAAGATTTCAAAGATGTTTTCGCGTGGTCCTACTATGACATGCCTGGAATCGATCCTGAGATTGTACAGCACCGGATCCCTCTTGACCCCGAGGCCCGACCTGTCAAACAGAAACTCATAAGGATTCATCCAGACTGGGCCATCAAGATTAAGGAAGAGGTCACCAAGTAAATCAATGCAGGCTTCCTGCTGGTATCCGAATACCCGACTTGGTTGGCTAACATTGTTCCATTGCCGAAGAAAGGTGGCAGAATCCGAGTATGCATGGATTTCAGGGATTTGAACAGAGCTAGTCCAAAGGACGACTTCCCCTTGCCACATATTGATGAGTTGGTGGATTTCACGGCAGGGCATGCTTTGCTTTCGTTTATGGATGGCTTCTCAGGTTACAATCAGATAGTGATGGCACCTGAAGATCGGGAAAAGACTGCTTTCACCACCCCGTGGGGGACATACTGCTACAGAGTGATGCCGTTTGCGTTGAAGAATGCTGGAGATACATATCAACGGGCCGCGACCACAATATTGCATGACATGATCCACAAAGAGGTTGAGGTTTACGTGGATAACATGATTGTCAAGTCCAAAGAAACAGAGAGCCACTACCCCGCCTTGCAAAAGTTCTTTCAAAGGATCAGAGAATTCCGGTTGCGTTTGAATCCTCAGAAGTGTACGTTTGGTGTTACAGCAGGAAAAATGCTAGGGTTTCTTATTACACAGAGAGGTATCGAAGTCGACCCTTCCAAAATCAAGGCCATCCTAGAAATGCCACCACCAAGGACTGAAAAGGAGGTGCAAGGCTTTCTGGGTAAAGTGCAATTCATAAGACGGTTTATCTCAAAATTAACCTTGACTTGTGAACCACTTTTTGGTGTCCTGAAGAAAGGAAAGAAATTCTAATGGGACGGCCGATGCCAAACTGCTTTTGAACAAGTCAAGAAATACTTACAAAACCCACCCGTGTTGTCAGCGCCAGAACCGCGAAGACCGTTGATATTGTACCTTTCAGTAATTGAGACTACAATGGGCTGCATGCTCGCACAAGAATCGGAGGATAAGGTGGACAAGGCCATCAACTATTTGAGCAAAAAGATGCTGGATTACGAGACCCGTTACACTCCGCTGGAGAAGGCTTGTTTGGCTTTGGTATGGGCTACCAGGAAGTTGCGGCACTACCTATTAGCTCACTCTGTAATGTTGGTTTCACGACTCGATCCTATCAAATATCTTTTTGAGAAACCGGCACCTACGGGTAGGCTAGCTCGTTGGTTGCTGTTACTTTCCGAATTTCATCTAAAATGTGTGACACGCAAGTCAGTCAAGGGAAGAGCAGTGGCAAAGTTCTTAGCCGATCATCCAGTGGAAAGTGGTGAAGCAGTTGAGTACTTATTCCCAGACGAGGCCATTTTGCACGTCAAATATGAAATTTGGACGATGTATTTTGACGGAGCGTCAAACCAGTACGGGTATGGGATAAGAGTGTTATTGATAGCGCCCGACAACTCCCGTATTCCTCTAGCCTTCAAACTCCGGTTCAAAGTCTCGAACAACGAAGCAGAATATGAGGCATGCATTGCCGGTCTAGAAGCAGCCCTGGAACTAGGGGCAAGACGGTTGGACGTCATCGGGGACTCGAACCTTGTTGTGCCTCAAGCAAAGGAGACTGGAAAGTCAAAGAAGAAAAGATGATGATGTATCATCGGACCTTGGACTTGTTAATTCCTCGGTTTGAGAAGCTAAATTTTGCTCATCTACTAAGAGAGAACAACAGGTTCACAGATTCTTTAGCAACTCTATCGTCCATGATAGACATCCCGTCCGGAGTCCGGATGCGTCCAGTCATCATTGACCAGAAATTTGCGCCAACCTACGAGTCGATTGCCGCCATAGATAAGGTTCAGGACGAAAACCCCTGGTATTACGACATCTAGAACTTCTTAGAGAAGGAAATGTACCCACCGGAGGCAAACACCAAGGATAAAAGGGCAATCAGAAGAATGGCCGTTCAGTTCATCATCAGTGGGGGTAACCTGTATAAGAGAGGTCATCTGGGAATGTATAAGCTGTGTGTAGAAGCTGAGGAATCAAAGCGCCTGATGGAGGCTATCCACGGAGGAGAATGTGGGGCATATATTAATGGGGTAATGCTAGCGCGGAAGATCCTCAGACAGGGTTACTACTGGTCCACCATGGAGGAGGATTGTATCGGCTTTGTTCAGCGATGCCACAAATGCCAGATCCATGCAAATCACATGAACATTCCACCGTCGAAGCTGTACAATATAACTTCGCCGTGGCCATTTTCAGTTTGGAGAATCGATGTGATCGGGGCTGTTACTCTGAAAAGGTCGAATGGGCATGAGTTCATCCTGGTCGCGATAGATTACTTTACAAAGTGGGTCGAGGCCCAATCTTATGCAGTGTTGAAGGCTTCACATGTTACGAAATTCATCAGAAACAACATCATCTGCCACTATGGGGTCCCAAACGAGATTATTTCAGATAATGGTTCCCATTTCAAGAAGGAGGTGATTGATTTGTTAAAGAAATACAATGTGGCTTTTCATAAGTCGTCCACATACCAGCCGCAGACCAACGGAGCAGTTGTGGCCGCCAACAAGAACATCAAGCACATATTGTAGAAGATGGTGGAAACCTACCAGGACTAGCCAGATAAGTTGTCGTTTGCTTTGTGGGGCTACCGGACTTCAATTACAACTTCTACTGGGGTGACTCCGTATTCATTAGTCTATGGGATGGAGGCCGTTCTACCTATCGAAATTGAGGTTCCGTCATTGCGAGTATTGGCTGAGTGTCAAATAGCCGAAGCAGACTGGCAGCAGAGCAGATTCGAGGAACTCATGCTCTTTGATGAGAGAAGACTGAAAGCATTGTACCATGTTCAAGGTTATCAGCGCAGAATTTCCCGGGCTTTCAACAAGAAGGTTAAGTCCATGAATTTGAAAGAAGGAGATTTGGTACTCAAGGATAATCGAGCTCCCATCCATGACCCAAGGGGCAAGTTCAGAACCAATTGGACAGGTCCCTACATCATTAAGTCTATTTGGTCGGGTGGAGCTGTCGTTCTGATGGACTTAGATGGCCTAGAGTTCTCCCAACCGATCAACATGGACAAATTGAAGAAATATTACCCCTGAGAGGCTCGCTAGGCCGAAAACCCGAAAGGGCGACCTAGGCAAAAGTTAGAGCATGGAAAATTAGAAAATATAAAAACTGAGCTCGCAAGGTTGAAAATCCGCAAAGGGCGGCCTTGGCAAAAGTTAGAGCGTAAAAAGAGAGCGAAAATACTCGAGTGAACCCAAGCCTGAACTACGTAAGGCTTGATTTCCATATTTGGGATACGTAGGCAGCTTCATCCTGAAGTTCAGCCATAAACACTTCCCCGATCAACCTTGTCCATTTGATCGTCTTAGGCCATCTTTGTCTATTCAGCATCCAAGAGCTCAGTTATGATCTCCGGTGCAGTGCTTGGCAGACTAGGGGCAACTTTCCAGTTGCTGGGATCCGGGGTTTGTGCATCTCAGTGACAGATCTCAGGCGTGTCCAGTTCTGATCCATATCGAAAATATTTTTGAAAATTTTTCATAAAAGCTGACTTTGTTCAAATTAATCTTTTTACAACTAAGACCATCTCTGGACCAAAACGGAAAATTTTTAGTACCACAACCTTTAAGTTCATTGATTTCAGTACAGAGTCCTCCTACTCTTGCATACAAATTGAAGTTGCTTTTTATTACATTCATAAAGAAAACTTCAAAGTACTAATAAAGCAATAAATCCGGGGTATAGTCAAGTCAGGTGTTCCTACGCCCCCTCCTAGAGCTGGTCGAAGCCTTCGGTGCCAAGCTGGGCCCGATCTGTGCCTCCTCATTAAGCCAATCTATGCACTCATCAAACAAAGTACAACTGAAAGTAGGAGCGGGGGCCAGGAGTTCTCTTGTCCTCCACGCTGTGGCCTGTCGAACAAGCTGCGCACCTTGAAACGGAAAGGTAGCAGGATATTCTATCCCCTCTGCGGGGCAAATCTGGTCATGGCCGAACTAGCGTCCGAACCGGAATGGGAAATAGAACACACAGTGAGTAAAGCCAATCAACTGAATCCCAATTTATCGGGACATTCTGTAGCTCATTGTCGGTAGATTGAGCCAAGGGCACCGCCAAGCAGTGACGTCAGCAGATAAATTGCACATCCAGTTGAACCACCAACCCTCATCAAGGGCGTCGACCAGACGTTGCCTGAAGAAGTAGCCGCGAGCTGTGTATGCTGGGCAAGAGTCCACAACCTGCAACTTGTCCATTAACCACACCTGGGAAGGGATGAAAAATGAGAGAATAAAGAATAGAGAGATGTACGATGAGAGAAAAAGTGAGAAAAGGGTTTTGTGAGAAAATGAGTTTGAAGGCCGAGCGGCGTGAGTAGTACACATGTGAGATTGGGTGGGAAACTTTACCTGCAGCAATAATGGACTCCCCACAAATCTAGTCGTCTCTCGACGATAAAAGGCGTCAAACCCCATCAACGTCTCAGTCAGAGTCATGACAATGCAACTCTTGCCCTCTTTCAAGCCCTGGGTAACCTCAATCAATCGAACGGAGCCTAAGACAAACAGAAAATGAGAGAGCATGCACAAACAGAGGGCGTGTCGCCGGAGGCCTTGCCAATGATGGTCGTTGCGATCGCCGGCATCGGAAAACCGATAGATCAAACTGGGAATGTCCAGCATTCTGTCATAAATCAGAGACCAAGCGTCACGCATAGTGAGTCCACACATTCGCCCTATGGTTTGGGCACAGCCAAAATTAAGATGGGGCAGGATCTCCTCGTCACCCTCAGATTCCAGTAAAACTCGAAAATCTTCAAAGGTAGGACACACTTCTTGCCCGCTAAAGCTAAAGACATGTGTCACCGGATTCCAAAACCTTGCCGCCACATGGAGAAATGGGAGGTGTAACGGGGTACGACCTAGAGTGAATAGTGCATTTATGCCAAAACCCCGGAAATTCAGCTTTTCTGAGCTATCCAAGTTGTTAATCCAGGACGAGAGATTATGGACAAGAAATCCCGCCATTTCGAGCAAATCAGTGTTGAATTGAGTAGAACTACGAAGCTAAGGCCTTTTGTAGGAGATAAGGTGTGAGTGGAGGACAGATGTCAAAGTTCTGGTGGTCCCAGAAATTTATGGCCGGCCAGCCAAATGTAGTACCGACTGGCCACTACTTTTGGCCGGTGATAAGTTATCATGGCCGATGGCCTTTACCCCTGGCCGTTGGTCTTCCTCCTTGTTCTATGAATTGTTTATGCTGAGGATTGGGAATTCTCCCACCTCCAATGCCCTCCGGTGATCGATTCTTGCGGAGTCATGCCTATTTGCTTATCGAGTTGTCGTATATTTGCTTATCGAGTTATGTTTCACTCCCTTTAGGTCTTTGATTTGCTTATCGGGTTGTACTCGCACTTGTTTGGTTGTATCGAGTCTCTCTGTTTTGCTTATTGAGTTGTAAATGGGTTCACTACCTGATTATTACGATGCGAACACTCTATTTTCAAACGAATTTCATTCACATTGTTATGTAATCCCATGTGATGCGATGCATAGAAAGCACAAATGTAACACCCTGTTGAACAAAAATAGCAGTTTCATTTCCATCACGTGTTTTGCGAAAATACACAGTTTTGAAAAAATGATAACAAACCCTGCCTGAGCAGTGCAATGTGCTTAACTACTAGTAAAAAGGAAAGTAAAGCAAAAAGAGAGTAGGGTAGCAAAGTATCAGAGTTGATACCGGTAACCCATCCCTTGAGGTCAATACATCTCTCGCGCCTTTGTTGGGATCCATTGTTTGGTGTGGCACCTCAAGTTTCTCAAGGCAGTGCAAGGAAGTACACCTTTGAAACGTCCGTAGACCTCCGAGTTGACCTCAAATTGTGTCTCCTATGAGTAATGCTCCGTGCATGTGAGGAGCATCCCCTCCCGTATCCTTTGTGTATCTTGTGAACTCCATAAATCACTTCAATTATAATGTATTGCAGTACTTTGTATTTCGACATCTTGGATAGCTTACCTTTACCATATTTCAAGTTCCTTTCTATACACATTGCTTGCGTAGACCGCATGCTTTACTTACATGTGTTCAAGTTCCTTTCTATACACATTGCTTGCGTAGACCGCATGCTTTACTTACATGTGTTCAAGTTCCTTTCTATACACATTGCTTGCGTAGACTGCATGTTTTACTTACATGTGTTCAATTTCAAGTTTCTATACACATTGCTTGTGTAGACACGTATGCTTTACTTACATGTGTTCAAATTTCTTCATACACATTGTGCACGTCATCACGTGTTCTTTACTTACATGTGTTTGTGCCTTCACAGCATTGTTATGCGCCCCACTCGACTTGTGTTGTCACGCACTTTCGATTGCATTATTAGGCATGTTGCTAACAATATTGTACCTGTTAAGTTTGCTTTCTTTGCAGGCACGATGTTGTATGTACGGTTCATTTGAGGCTGGTGCAACCAGACAAACCGGACAGGTACTGTATTCTCCGAGTGAGACGTATCGAGAATTGCATAATTCTCTTACATCCTTTCTGCATTGTAGTGTAGTTTGGTGTATGCTAGCTTAAAACTGTCGCATGTTATGCTTCGTTACAGCTTTCTTTGCATGATCATAAGTTATGTTCGGCTCCTTGCATTGTCTTTTGCATTTTGTTCTAGCCTGCGGGCGCATACCTTTGTTGTTTTGTATGTTTGTCTAAGTCTTCGGACTTTTCAAAAATGGGTCGTCTCCGGGCATTGACATTCACTCCCGTCATCTTATGACTTCTGAGTTCTATCAAAGAGGGGCAACTGTAGACACCCCATTTTTGACCGTCCTCAAGACTTGGACGTCACCGTTTGAACACTCGGTGATCATCCTTGTTTGTGTTCGTCTTGAGTTCCCGGAGGCCTCGGCTACACGCCTTGCCTCAGGATCTCTCGGCTCGACTGTTTTGAGTCTGGTTTTGCACCAAGAGCTTGTAGATGTGTTCCTGAGGGAAGGGGATGGCTTGTCGACCAAGCCTCCTGCCCACCGGCCACCTTGCTTTTCAATCTGCCAAATGTGATGGCCGACCGGCCAGTTTGACTGCCGGTTGGCCACTTTGATGGCCGGTCGGCCAAGTGTGGTTTTCAAAAGATATCTCTGTAGACAGCTGGCACAGCTGTCATTCTAGGCCATACCCCAGCCCATACCTGGACGTGGGTGTTCTGAGGAGCTGCAGATTGATATATATCTATATCAATCAAGCTCTCTCAAGAAAAAAAAAAGAACAAAAAAAAGAAAGAGAAAATGAGGGGATACAACTTTGAGCAAAAAAAATCTCTCTCTCTCTCTACATTTTCTGCCTCTCTCTAAGGTTTAGGGCTTGTTTGTGCTCAAAAGTGCATTTTCTTTGCACTTTTGTACACAAACACCTAGTTCTCTACTCTCTTTATTGAGCTGAGGTCCTTGAAGGTGATTTTTGGGGTGATTTGAAGCCTTTTTTTGGTCCAAAAGTTGCTGATTTGCTGTTGTGCTTCAAGGGTGAGCTTTTTACCACTTTTAAGCCTTGTTTTCATAGCTTGTTTTGCCATATTTGCATGCTGTTTTAGACTTACCTCTCAACTAAAAAAAGTTTTTTTTTAAGTCCCTAACAAGTTTGTTTGAGGTCATTTTGGTGGTGGGGGTGATCTACCCCCTTTTGAGCTTTGTTTTGCCTTGTTTTGGGCCACTTTTGTTGACCTCCGAGCTGGTCTTTTCTTGGCCTTTTAACCACTGAATTCTAGACGAATTTTAGTGGTGGGGATGGGGTTTTGAGGTCCCAAATGGGTGGAGGTTGTACCCCTTTTTTTGCTTTTGTCGGTTTGTGTTAATGGCTCACCAAATGAGCATGTGTTTGCATCTTCTTGAGCCCTTGTTTGAGCATGTTTTTGTGACTTTTTAGACCTGCCTTGACTCTATTTTTGCTAGGTTTGGTCACCCCTTCCATGCTTCTAATACTTGTAGTGTAATCCTACTTGAGGCTCACCAAAGTGACATGTTTCTCAAGCATGATTTGGCTCCTCTTCAGCATGTTTTTGGTAGTATTTTGGCATGTCATAACCCTGTTTTGCATTGGTTCGGACACCTCTTGCATGCTCCATGTACTTGTAGTGCAATCCTCTCTCTAGCCTTAATGTGTATCATGTGTTTAGACCATCATTCTATCATATTTTGGCTTAGCTCTGAGAAGATTTTGTCCATGTTTTGCCATGCTTTAGCTCTGTTTTGGGTTGGTTAGGGCATCCCTCATTTGCTTCTTGCACTTGTAGTGTAAATCATGCTTATTGGCGTACTTTGCTTGACATTTTACCCTTTCATTCTAGCATGTATTGCTTGTGTTTAAGCATGGTTTCGGCATTGTTATGGCATGCTTAGGGACTATTTTGAGGCATCCTTGGTCACATGACATTGTTTCATACTTGTTGAATAGTTCACGGTTTCCATAATATGACATGCTCATGTTGCATTAGTCTTGCTTGCATGTTTGCATCTCATCCCTCTTGATCAAACATGATGGAGGTTGGGGCCCCTTTGTATGTTTTGTGTGCATTTCATTTTACATTGAAATTGCATACTTGGCGTTTTGGGCTATCATGCATTGAAATGCGCAATTGATGCCCCGAGGGTCGAGGGCCACGCTCCCTTGAGTCCATAACATGATAGGGAGTGTGTCCATGCATACATTTGCTTCAAAATTCCATGCCATACACTGCTTGCCCTCTGCTGCTGTCAACTGCAGGTTTCAGGAGGAATATTTGGCCGGCCGGCAGCGTTGAGTGTCGACCGGCAAAGAATGTTTGGCCGAGAGCACAATATTTAGCCGATGAGAGTATTCCCATGGCCGGTAGTATATTCTTTTGGCCGGTAACATTCCACAACGCTCAAGGAGTAGTTCTGTGGACTTTCAGAATTTTTAGAGGGGCAAGGCAGTGTAAACAGAGGCAACGGTGCTATGGCAGTGAGTTTCCGGGCGAGACGAGTCAAGCATGCATCATTCATGCATCCCGAGGCAGGGCTGTGGCCACCTTCTTTCTGCATTTAATTTGTTAATTAATTAGAAATTCTGTAATAATTAATTTAGTATTATTTATTCGGACCGTAATATTTATTCGGACCTTCCGAGTGAGGGCAATTGTGTAATAAGTGTGCGTGAGTGTGTGTATGTCTCCCAACCCCACGTATTTCTTCCCTTTTATTTACTAGTTTTCGATGGTTAGCCTAGGGCATGCTTCAATTAGCATATAGTATGGTGGCATGTTAGCATCCATTCATTCGTCTTACATGCACCGGGCTCGGTACATCATACTAACTGCACTTGTATTTCAATTCCAAGTTGAATACCTGTTAATTGCAACATTTTCGCATGCCATCTTTAGGATAGCCGAGCCTATTGTAGTTGTATCTTGCATGTGTTGCATTAGCCATCTCAACATGAACTAGGAACATGCACATGATTACTAACTAGCTTCTGTTCTGGTTTGGAGTACTCAGTAAGCATTTATGCTTTAGCATACCGTATGCGTGTGAGTGTTTCCGTAATAGCATGATTACCATGATGCTAGCTGCTTATGTGATATAACTGCTTGAATGCCTGTGGATGGAGGTTGAATTAACTAAATTGGGATAACGCATTAAAACTGTGAGTTTTAAGCCCACTAGATAGTGACAAAATCATCTTTTCTAAAGCCCACCTGAGGGTGGCGAAATCTACATTTTTATCCTATTTGCGAGTAGCAAACCATTTTCAAAACAAGCATGAAATGTTTTATTCCAATTTAGGCGATTTGGTCTATACTTGTTTACTGTGCGCATAACATAGTAATTCTAGGCTAATAACCGGAATAAGAACACATAACGTTTTCAAAAACTGATATCATGGTTAGTAGAGGCCGATCTTCAAATCGGGCGAGAGGGGGTGCTCATAGATGACCTTCCCCAATCGTACCGAAGTTCCCGAGGAGAGGCAACTTTGGTGATGACGGACACGTGGCCTTTGGAAAACGAGTCAGGGTTTCCTAAATTTTCTAAAATAAAATATTTAGGTGGTGACTCTGTATCTGGCAAAGCAGTCCATGTTTGGCACTTCTTTCAAAAAAATCTATTTTCAAAAACGATTTGCCAGATTTGGACTCTTTGATGATTCATCGGTCTTGCATTGCACTCTACGAGATTAGATACAGGATCGTGACACCAATTGAGTCCGAACTGTAGCATGAGGCCCGAGGGCGCGTCTACACACCACTTTGATAATAGACAATGATTCACATCCCTTAGACTTCTAACCCCCTTACTCCATGCTTCTAGTGATTCCCCCACCCCCCCCCCCCCCCACCCAAAAAAAAAATGTCATCAAAAGAAAGGAGGCTTGGATCCTATCCAACTGTTTAGCTACCCCTTCTAGTAATTTAAACAATGATAAATAATATAATGGTAAGTTTGACAAAACAGACTTAATGGTGTTAAATAACTTGACTTACTTGATATCAAATGTTTGTTTGTTTGTTTGTTTTGTTTTGTTTTGTTTTTAGATAGGTGCATAGTTAATTCTATATATATAATATTTAATATATTTATAACATAATTATTGATGGAGCAGGGCTTAGGATGGCCCAGGAGGCCTCAACCTATGGTTATTATAGGTTTCCCAAACAATTATTTGATTAGTTATCATCATAAATCCCAGCAGAATAGACCCAACACCAAGCCCAATAGAGAACTCACAATAGTCAAGCCCAGACACCAGCAGGGCATGTGTCAAACAAGAGCCTAGCCACGTGGCAGACAAAGATTCTACAAATATGTTGAAACCAGGCGCTAAGAATTAAATGCGGCTGTCAAGGCATTAAATGCAAAAAGACCTCTCACTCTGAAGCATGATGAAATGGCCCTGGCCGAAGGCAAGCAGGTGGCAGAATTTTGGCCAATGGGACAACATGAATAGACATGGAAATTATTGATAAGTGATACAAAGAATCTTTTGAGGGACGTTTGGTAACAAGTGATATACTCTCTCTCTCTCTCTCTCTCTCTCTCTCTCTCTCCATTTTCAATACTCTCATAATTTTCCCAGAGTAATACTCTCATAATTTTCCCTGAGCTCTTACTCTGGTCCTTTCTTCATCTATCTTGATTGTCGGAGGGTCCACATGAAGGAGCCATCCCCATTTCAGAACCTTCCTATTGGACTTGTTGCAGGTCTATCTAGGAGGATGAAGGTCAATCATCTTGTAGAGCGCTTCGATCAGTCTGACCCATCAACACCGATCAAACTATAGAATCAGCTGCTGCCATCTGTGGGAACTTACTCCGGTTGATAGTTGTGTTCATTGTCATCGGAAACGGTTCCATCCTCACCCACCTTCTAAATTGGAGTAAATGGTTACGATGTGATCCACGACTTCACAATGCCATGCTAGCAATCCTCAGGCTGAGTCCTCTAACCCAAACAACCCACTTCCATATTTCACAGAACTTACTAATAGTATCAACCGCTTGGCTGAGCGAAACCATGCTTTGATTAACGCTTTGCTCTAGCATGACCCACCTGCTCCTCCTCCTCCAGCACCACAAGACATTCCTCCAAACCGAGAACAAACCCAACCCACCACCACCAATACCAACAACATGCCTCCCAAGGACCGTTTCTCACACCCTTCGTCCCACAAGCTTAACCGTCGAACCTGGAGGGCTTGCATTCCCCTCCTCAGGGCTTGTAGCCTCATTGGGAGGAGCCTCACCTTTTCCATAATCGTCATCCACCATGGTATGCTACCATCCATGAAGGAGAAGCTAGTAGTGTATAACCCTTACTTCATGTAAGAGGAGACAATGTCCCTATTTGGGATGAAGAATTGTGAGCCATGAAACTCCAGCTTCAGGGGGTCATGTAGAACCTGTATAACAAACCTTCCCCTACTGTTAACTCCCTCTCTGCTGTCTCTATTAGAGACAAACCCCTACACCCCAAGTTCAAAATGCCGTTGATCGACACCTTCGATGGTACAACTAATCTGGTTGACCGCTTGGAAGCATACCAGATGCTTATGGTCCTCCATGCCTTTCCCTATGAGATCATGTGTCGTGCCTTTCCCGTTACGTTAAAGGGGTCGGCACGACTCTAGTTTTAGTCAGCTCCAACTAGACTCTGTCACTTCTTTTAACCAGCTGACCAAATCCTTCTTGAGCCATTTCATTGAAGCTCAACATCAATGACACCCCGCGACTCACCTGCTAAATATTTGACAAACGGAAGGGGAGTCACTACGTAGCTTTGTCACTCGCTTCAATACAGAAGCTTTATAGGTTGAGGAGAATGATGGCAAGGTCATTTTAACAGCCTTCATGGCCAATTTACGCACTTCTAATTTCCGCTTTTTCTTCTCCAAAAATTGTCTGACGACCATGGCCATTCTCCTCGCCAAAGCCCAGAAACACATGAACAATGAAGATTCTTTAGCAGCTCACCAAGATTCTACATCCAAACCCTCGTAATCCAAAGAAAAGAGAAAAGTGCTTAAGCCCAGACACTCTCAATACACTCACGGGCCCCCTAATATTCTGACTAACCCCCATGCTCTGACCGATCAGCCCATTCCCATCCATCCAGTCGTTTCGAGTGATATAACCCTCTCAACTCACCCACGGAGCAAGTCTTAAACCAAATCCAACATGACTATAACCTAAAATGGCCCTAACCTTTAAAGTCTCCTTCCATCCAACGAGACCAATCCAAATATTGTCATTTCCACCGTGACCATGGCCATAACAGCGAGGAGTGCATTAATCTTAAGGATCAGGTTAAGAAGCTAATTCGTTAAGGGCATTTAAATCGGTTCACCATAACTCGACCGCACCAAAAAACGAGAGCTAATCCCCTAAGGCGAAACGATAGACGCACTCCACCAAGGCAAGTTGACCAGCCTAGGCTAAATGATGATAGTGATGATGGTCGACCAACCCCACAAGCAACCCAAACAATGGTCTAAGCTAATCACCTTCATGGATGCAGATTGTACAGGAGTCTGATACCCTCATAACGGCCCTCTAGTCATTTCCTTTCTTCTCTCAAACTACAAAGTCAGGCCTGTACTCGTCAATAATGGCAACTCATCAGAAATTAGCTTCCTCAATGCCTTCAAGTAGCTCAAGATCGGGGAGGAAAAGTTATCACCCCTGCAAACCTCCTTAGTTTGTTTCACAGGTGATTGGGTAACCTCTATAAGATCCATTGATATTCCAATCACTATTGGCTAATACCCAAGGCAGACCACGAAGATCCTCACCTTCCTGGTCATTAACTATCCCTATGCTTACAATATTATACTTGGGCCTACAACTCTCAATGCTTTCCAAGCTATGACGTCCATGTATCATTTGGCAACGAAATTTCCAACTGACCACGGGGTCAACATCGTGACGAGCAAGAAGACTGTACCCAGAGAATGTTATGTTACTTTGTTAAAAGAGGTAAAGGTAAAAGAGGCCATGATCATTAAGGGCCTTGATGCTAGAGACAAAGAGGAACTGATCCAGAGGGAACAAGTGGAAGAATTAGTTGAAGTACCCATTAACCCTACTAACCCAAAGAAGACAACTAAGATTGATAGCCAGCTAAGCCCTCAGGCCAAGGCCGACCTTATAGCTCTCCTAACCAAGCAGAATGATGTCTTTTCTTGGACTCATGAGGACATGCCAGGCATCGACCCTTTTATTATTACTCATTGTCTCAACATCAAGGCCTAATTCTGACCAGTCCACCAAAAGCAGCATATTTTCCATCCAGAGCATAACAGTCTCATCGTTGAAAAAGTGGACAAATTGTTGAAGGCCAAGCTCATAAAAAATGTGGACTATCCCAAATAGTTATCCAATGTGGTCTTGGTCCGCAAAAGTAATGGCAAGTGGAAACTCTACATTGACTATTCCGATATCGACTGAGCATATCCAAAGGACAACTATCCACTTCCCAGAATAGATCTACTGGTTGATGCAATGGCAGGCCATTAAACGCTTAGGTTTACGGATGCCTTTTTGGGTTTCAACCAGATCCTTATCCACGCTACAGACCAAGAACATAGTTCCTTCATTACCAATCAGGAGACCTACCATTATCGAGTGATGTCTTTCGGTCTGAAGAATACAGGGGCTACTTATTAACGATTGGTCAATATAATGTTCAAAAACCAGATCAGTCGGAACATGGAGGTCTATGTTGATGATATGTTTGTCAAAATCAAGCTTGCCATTGATTACCTATCTAACCTACCGGAGAACTTCTAAACCTTACGCAAATACCAGATGAAGTTAAATCTAGGGAAATGTGTTTTTGGCTTAGGGTCTAGCAAATTTTGGGTTTTATGGCTAGCCATAGGGAAATTGAGGCCAACCAAGAAAAGATCAAGGCCTTAATAGAAATGCAGTCTCCCAGAACAGTAAAGGAGGTTCAATGGCTCACTGGCAGAGTAGCCGCCCTCCATCGTTTTATTTCAAGGGCAACTGACAGGTGTCTCCCAGTCTTCAAGGTGCTTAGGAAGGCTACTTGAAATACCGAATGCAAGTAGGCATTCCAACAAATGAAATAGTATATGGCCAACCCTCCTCGCCTTTCTCAAACAATTCCAAGGGAGACCTTCTTCCTCTATTTGGCCGTTTCCAACACTGTGGTTAGTGCTGCCTTGATCCGAAAGGAAGACTAGTCCAACACCCGGGTAACTACATCATTTGCGCGCTCAAAGGGTTAGAGCAAAACAATATCCTGTTGGAAAAATTAGCACTACCTTTAGTCATTGCCTCTGAGTGCCTCCGATCGTATTTTTTGGCCCACTCCATAGTGGTTCTCACAAAATAACCATTGAAGAAAGTTATGCAACAATCGGAGTCCTTTGGCAGGCTTATGCAGTGGTTTATTGAACTCAGTCAGTATGAAGTCTCCTACCGACCCTACACAGCTATCAAAGGCTAAGCCGTTGCGGATTTCATCCTAGAATTCACCAATGTCAACCCCTCTGAGCCTTACACACCGGTCAACACAATTCCTAAGGAGGTCGACCCCCACTCTTGGACTCTAAACGTCGATGGCTCATCTAGAAAAGAAGGAAGTGGGGTTGGGCTAATCCTCACTACCCCAGAAGGTGAAGATTTCAAATGTGCCCTCCGTTTCCAGTTTGAAGCAAGTAATAATGAGGCAAAATACGATGCTTTAATAGCGGGTCTCGGGATGGCAAAAGATATTGGGTGGATTGCATTCAAGTGTTCAGTGACTCGCCTAATCGTCAGATAGATAAATAGGGATTTTGACGCAAAAGAGGAAAAAATGAGATTATGTAGGGACACTGCTTTACCCCTCACACGTCTCTTCAATAGTTTCCACATCAAACATTTCCCACGGTCTGAGAATTCCCAAGCAAATAAATGGCTCAATTAGACTTAGTAGATCAGTCAGACCTCAGTCGCGGAGTCAAAATAGAATACTTGGCACACCCAGTAATTTCACAAGACCAGCAAGACATCCACCTACTTCAGAATGAACATATCCTATGGGCACAGGGCATTATCCAGTTCTTAGAGTAGGGAGTGCTTCCAGAAGATAAGAAGGAGGCAGATAAGGTCAGAGCTTGGTCGGCCAATTATGTTATCATTGAAGGCATCTTATATAAGCAAGGACTCTTACGGTTGTACCTTAGGTGCTTAAATGCTAATCAAGCCACCTATGTGATGAGATAAATACATGAAGGGGTTTGTGGAAACCACTCTAGGGGATAGTGTTTAGCCCATAAAATCCATCACACGGGCTACTTTTGGCCCACCCTCAACCAATATACCAATGATTTTGTACTCAAATGTGACAATTGCCAACATTTTGCTAACATACCTTATACCCCTCCAACCAAACTGATCACACTTAGCAGGCCTTATTCCTTCGCCAAATGGGGAATCAATCTAATAGGTCCCCTGAAAATTGGGAAATGCTAGGTCAAGTTCATTATGTTTGCCATTGATTGCTTCACCAAGTGGGTGGAAACAGAACCTGTTGCCAAGATCACCAAGTGGAATACCACTAGATTCATCAGGTAGTCCATTCTATATAGATTTGGAGTTCCTCAAGCCATCGTATCAGATAATGGAAAATAGTTTGACATTGCTAAATTCAAGGAATTCTGTGAGGAGCTCAGTATCAAAACTTGTTTTTCCTCTCCAAGCCATCCCCAGTCTAATGGGCTAGTTGAAGTCACCAACCGCTCTCAATCAAAAATTATCAAGACCGAGTTAAAGGCAACCAAGGGTCTCTGGGCAAACGAGCTACCAAATGTACTTTGGGCATATCGGATGACAACATGAACCCCCACAAGGGAGACCCTTTTTGCTTTAAAATATGGTGCCAAAGTGGTCATCTCTGTGGAGATTTTCCTGGTAGCCCCTCGAATAATGCACCTCAATCTAGAGCTAAATGAAGAGCTATGGAGGGCTAACCTAGACCTCATTGAAGAACTGCGAGACTCAGCCACGGTCAAGCTAGCTTCATACCAGCAAAGAATGAAACAACACTATAACAGCAGAGTCAGACCAAAGAATTCACAGTGGGAGACTTAGCCTTAAAGGAAGCAACTCTACCTACCAAAAACCCGGCAGAGGGCAAGCTAGCAGCTAAGTGGGAGGGGCCTTATATTGTCAAATCTAGGCCACACCCAAGCACTTACTATTCACAAGATATAGAGAGTAGACATCTACCTCATCCATGGAACACTGAGCACTTGAAGAGGTATTTTCAATAAAATGAACCCCTTTTTTCCATGTCTCATTTATTTTGTTGTCTTGTGCAATTTCGATCACTTGTTGTATTACGTTTCTTCAGTATAATGTGTAAATTAACCTAGGCGGGACTTTATATCATTTAGAAAGGCATTCAACTTATGGTATCTGTGTTGCACATTTTGTAAATTTTAAATTAACTGAGTCTAAAAGCCTCAGATAGACTGATCAGGAAGACCTGAGCCAGACTGAGTTTGAAAGCCTTAGCCAGACTAAGCACGAAGACCTTAGCCAGACTGAGTCCAAAAGTCGCAACCAGACTGAGCACGAAAACCTCAGCCAATGCAAGATTTCAGGCTGAGTATCCCAAACATCAATCTACCAACCAGTTATTGCGATCGTCCAATAGTCTTTTAACCAACATGTTGTGCCGATCGTCTGATTATTCTTTAAGTCCAAACCAACTCAGCTGACCAGCCTCAAAGTTCACTCCATACGCGATTTGTCCCAATTATTTTTGCTAAAACATGATAATTGGAGGGCTCAATGCCTTTAACATGCAAATTTTCTATTCAGTTCACCAATATCATTTGACTTTTTCAGTCTTCTCCAATACCAGTTAATTTTTTCAATCCAAAATTTTGCCCAGATATTTCAAATAATCAGAGAAAGAATGAGACAATGAACTTTTGTATTAACAAATTTCTGTAAGGAAAACTTTTTCACTAATTCGTCATTATCTCCACCACTTACAATTTATGAGTATCTTTACAAAAAAAAAAAAAAAAAACACCCACAAGCACAACAGACATAAGGCTTCACAAAATTTTCACAAGTTAAACAAACTTCACCTGTCTTAATACCCATTCATAGCATGAGCAAAGGATTTACAAAGCCTTTATAGAGAAAAACTTAATTACATTACAAGAGAGATAAAAGTTCAGGCTTCCCCTCCTCCATCTCCTTCTTTCTCTAATAAGATCAAGTCCTCCTCATCCACTCATGCATCTAATGGCATACACGTGACATCTCCATCTCCAGGTTGGATCGGGTCGAAGTTGATGTTGGGAAAGGTCAACCCAGCTCTCTATTTAAATCTTACCCAACCACTGTCCCAGTACTCGCTGAGCAGATGCTTGAAGTAATCTGACTGCTTGAAGGTTCCCAGTATTTGGGCCTTTGTCTACCCCTCTATCATCTCCACCACCCTGAAACCAGAAGGCCTAGCACCATCATCCCTTTCCCTTGCTAAACTCATTGCAATAGCAAAATTTATCGTTATTTGGAACTTAGTCGACTGCATTAACTATTCAACTACCGTGGTGTAGAGGTCGGGGTAGGTAGTCCATTCAAAGGCCATAGTTTTTGCAAGCTTAGCACTCTTGGCCCTCTTTACCTCCA
This sequence comes from Camellia sinensis, assembly GCF_055761805.1. NCBI lineage: Eukaryota > Viridiplantae > Streptophyta > Magnoliopsida > Ericales > Theaceae > Camellia > Camellia sinensis. The sequence goes on along the minus strand of NW_028129178.1, from coordinate 5,268,599 downwards.
GGGTGGTCTTCTCCACAGCCAGACTTCTTGTCAACTCCGCAATCTGATTGTCTTTCTCCTCCTCCTTCCTCTGAGCAAGGTCATACATCTCTTCATTGTTGACAAGAGCCTTCTCTAATTGCTCTTTGAGCACCGAGCATGTGTTTTTAGTTTCAGCATTCTTCTTTTCCTCAGGCACTGTTTCAAATTCCAAGGTCGCAACTCTATGTCGTGCAATCCCCAAGTCAGCTGTAGTTTGACCCAGTTGAGCTTGAGCATTGGTTAGCTCTTCCTTCACATTTTTCAACTTCGTTGTCATCGCTTCCATCTTCTCCTTTTGTTTCTGCTTGACCAAATGCCCCTAAACAAGGGCCAGTACTTCCATTTTTTTTTACATTCTAAGCGTGCGAATGGCCTTTCGTACGGGCTCCTTGAGTAGCCTTACACCAACCTAGGATCTTTAGCTTGGCCTTTGCAGCTCAGATTGGCCTTTCTCTAGCTGTGCCCTATGTAGCTCGACTTTCCGTGCCTCCTTTCGGAAGACAAATAAGCCCTGCAGTATCGGACTCCTGCGGTTCTGAATCTGATTCCACAAGTGTAATGTGAAATAGATAAACACCAAAGAGTCCAAATCCAGCAAATCTTTTAAAAAATCAATTTTGAATTAAATTGCCAAAAATGGATTGCTTTACCAGATACAAAGTTGCTACCTACATATTTTTTGAAAAATTTAGGAAACCCATGACTCGTGCCAGAGGCCACATGTCCGTCATCACTAAGATTGTCTCGGCTCGGGAACTTAGGTACGAAAAGGGAAGGTCATGAATTGAGCACCCCCACATACCCAATCAAAGATTGGCCTCTAATATTCATGATATGAATCTTATCTACATTATACGCTCCTGTTCCGATTTATTACGCTAGCATTACTATGTGATGCGCACACAAACAAGTATAGACTAACTTGCAAGAATTGGAACATTTGGCTCATGTTCGTTTGCAAAATTGTTTCGAATATGTACCACTTGAAAAAGTGATCCCATATAAACATAACTCAAATTATTTCAATTCAAGCAACTAGCCTTCATCCACAGATATGCAAATAGTTTATCAATTAAGGAACTGGCATCATGGCAAGCATGCTAAACATGACAACAATCACATTCTTGCAATATACTAAAGCACAAAAGAGCTCACCTAGTACTCCAAGGCAAGCCAAAAAAAAAAAAAAAAGAGTTAGAAAAATGTATGCTCTAACTAGTGTGACATGACTAACGCAACACATACGATATGCAATTACTAGGCTCGGCTACTATAGACGTGCCCGAACGTCCTGGAAAATCCCGTTTTGTTCATTAGGCTCACTATTGTTCGGACTCAATGTCACAGTTCTTAATCTGATCTTGCAAAGTGCAATGCGAGATTGATAAATCACCAAAGAGTCCAAATTTGGCAAATCGTCTTGAAAAACTGATTTTTAGAAAGAAGTGCCAAACATGGACTGCTTTGCCAGATACAGAGTCGCCACCTAAATATTTTATTTTTGGGAAATTTAGGAAACCCTGACTCGTGCCTATGGCCACATGTCCATCATCACCAAAGTTGCCTCGGCTCGGGAACTTGGGTATGAGAGGGGAAGGCCATGCAATGAGCACCCCCGCTCGCCCGATCAAAGATCGACTACTACTAAACATGATATCTTGTTTTTGGAAACACATGTGTTCTTATTTCGATTAATTAGCTAGAATTACTATGTGATGCGCACAACACACAAGTATAGACTAGATCGCCTAATTTGGAACAAAACATCGTATATTCGTTTGTTTGGAAATGGCTTGAAGGTTGCTACTTGCGAGTAGGCTAAAACACGGATTTCAATGAATCGTCCCAATTCAAGTAATCCAACCTGCACCCATAGGCATTCAGGCAGTTATATCACATAAGCAGTTAGCCTCATGGCAAGCATGCTATCATGGCAGTCACTGACACACATGCAAGGATGCTAAAGCATAAACACTTACCGAGTACTCCGAGCCAATGATCCTAGCTATGTCAAGAATGCCTAATGCAACACATGCAAAATGCAACTAAGATAGGCTCGGCTATTCTAAAATGTCATGTGAAATGCAACTTGATACATGTATTCAAATAGGAATTCAAATACAATGCAGTTAACATGATGCGTCGAGCCCGGTGCATGCAATACACATGAATGGATGCACGCATGCGAAGCATAAGGATGCTAATTGAAACATGCCCTAAAACTAACCATCGTAAGCTGGTAAATAAAAGGGAGAAAGAAATGGGGTTTGGAAGACATGCATCACACACACGCACTCTTATTTACAACATTGCCCTCTCGGAGGAGGGTCCAAATAAATAATACAAAGCAGACTAATTAACTAACTATTCTAGCTAATTAATTATTGCACAACCAAAGTTGAAACAAATATACATTCTAAGCTAACAAAACACTGAAATGGCCTCGTGACGAGGGATGCATGCATGCTCGAATCGCCTTGCTCGGAAATCCATCGCGATGCCCTGATTTGCCTCTGTTTGCAATTGATCTCAGAAACTTGCACCAAGCTCCAGAGAGATGAAACTCCACCTTGGGAATCTGTAGGAGTGCTGCCGACCAGATATTGGCCTTGGAGACCACCTGCCGACCACTTTTTGTGGTGAAAACCAGAAAAAGTGGTCGGCCAGCCACTTTATCTGGTCGGCCGACCAGTTTTTGCTGCTAGTTTTTGGTTTTCTACAACAGAGGGCAAGAAAGGGGGCATGGCAAAGTATTTTCAACACATGTATGTGCGACCACCCTCCCTATCATTACATAAGCTCAAGGGAGTGTAGGTCTCGACCCTCGGGCCACCCATCACATATCTCGATGCATGATGGCCGAGGAGTCGAATTGCTCAACTCAATACGGAATGAATGCACATACAAACACCTAAAACCTAGAACGTCATGTATAGTCAAGAGTGTCGGCGACCGGGAATTGAGGCACGTTTCATCACTTCGAGTATGAAACGTCTCTCGTTTCCCGTGTTTGGACTAACGCCTATTCCAAACACAATGCAACAAACATGGCATGCACAATCCGACTCAATCATGCAACTTGATGCAATACGACTTAGACATGCAAACATGCAAGGGACAAACATGCAAACATGCAACTAGCATACACAATGCTATGAACTATATGGCATACACAATGCTCATGACACTAGCATACACAATGCACACGGTAACTAGCATATGCAATGCAATGAACATGGCATGCACCAATGCAATGATCGATCATGTAACAACATGGCATGCTCAATGCTATGAACCGCATGGCATACTCAATGCACAATGGACTTAAACCAAAATGGATAGGCCTTAGCCATGTCCAAATCAGTGGCAATAACACCAGGACTAAGGCACCAAAAGGCAAGACACACATGCACACATATTGGTCCACAAGCTAGGCAACAAGAACATAACCCTTAGGGGCACTCAAGGGGTGACAAAAGTGGGACCATGGCAAGTCTATATGCTCTGAAATGACATGCAAAGTGAAGCCATATCATGCAAATAGCTCAAATAAAGCATGCCAAGAGACTTGAAATACAAAGGTAGTCAAGGGCTTTACACTACAACCATACCAAGCAATGCTCGAATGACCTAAAACACTCAAAACATACCTAATGCAAGTCAATATGGTAGCAAAAACATGCTAGGCTTGCAACAAAGATGGCAAGAAAGATAGGCTCCCGAATTAGCCCTCAAACAAGACATGAGGGCACAACTCTTAAACACAATGAAAGAGTGATAAACATGAGAGCATGGTAGAAGTTTATGGTCTGAAATTACCTACCAAATGATGCCATGCCATGCAAGAGGCTCAAATATGATATGCTACGGGTTCCATAGTGCAAGGCTAGCAAAGCCAAATGCACTATAGCTATGCAAAACCAAACATGCATGACCAAAACCAATTAAATCAGACCTCAAGCATGTTAAATCAAAGCCAAAAATGTGCTGGAGTGGAGTCAAAACATGCTAGAATGATGAGCGAAAACATCATGCACACAAGACTAGTAAGCAAGATTTGTTCTACAAGTACATGGAGCATGCAAAGGACTACCAAATTAGTCAAAAAATAGAGTCATGATATGCCAAATGATGACCAAAAATCTACTGAAATGGAGTCAAAATATGCTAGAAAGACATGCTACTTTGATGAGCCACAAATGGGATTACACTACACATACAAGAAGCATGCACAAGATGACCAAACCAGCCATGGATAGAGTCAACGCAGGTCCTAAAAGTCACAAAAAAGGGCCTGAACTAAGCCTCAAAAGTAAAAGGACACATGCTCCTTTGATAGGCCAAAAACTCAAGCAAACAAAACCAAAAGAGAGGGGGTCAGCCCCCTCTGATTTGAGGCCTCAAAACCACATGCCTACCATTGAAAATCCACTGGATTTCAGTGGTAGAAAGGTCATGCAAAGGATAGAACAAGAACCAAAAGGATGGCTCAAATCAAGGCCTAACAAGGCCTAAGAGGGGATGGACCTCCCCCAATGCAAAAATGACCTCAAACAAAAATCACAAGGACTGAAAAAAAAACTTGTTCTAGTAGGAAGTTAAGTTCAAATCAGCATGCAAATATGGCTCGGAGAGTAACCAAAAACAAAGCTTAAAGAGGAGAAAAGAGGGTTACCCTTGAAGCACTGCAAAACCAGCAGGTTTCCTGAGCCAAAACCAACTTTTGAACTCCCAGAAGACCCTCCAGCAACTCAGCAACAAGGTAAGAGTGTTTGGCTAGGAGGTTATGTGCACAAATGAAGGAATAACACTCTTTATGGCACAAAATATAAAGGGAGAGAAGAATATAAAGAGGGAGATGTATCTATCACCCTTAACCAACTTTAGAACCTGAGACAAGAGAGAGAGCCTTTCCTTTTATTGAGAAACAAGCACCAAGCTTGTTGAAGAAGTTTGACGCTAGATGCAATCCCTCCATACACGTGTATGGAGGATGCAATCTGTGCACTCCAACTGGCACAGTTGGCATCTACGACACCTGTAGAATATGCAGGAAGGTCGCCGACTAGTTAACGTGGTTGGCCCGCCACTTTTATTGGTCGGCTGACCACTTTTCATGAGAAAGTGGTCGGCCAGTCACTTTTTCTGGTCAGCCAGCTACTTTTTCTAGTTTTTCAGGAAAATTCTACTTCCCAGGTCCAACTTCAAATGGGCATAACTCCTTCATCTGGACTCCTGTTTAGGTCATTCTTGTGTCCAAATTGAAGCCCCGGAAGTAAACTTTCCAATGGTGGAAGCTATGCATCAAAATTCCAACTGTACAAAAAGTTATGTCTGTTTTGGTGAAGCTGCGTAGTTTTGGTCCTACCCGGATTCATGCCGAACTTCTCCCAAACTAGTTTTCTTCTTTCCTTTCCTCTTTTCTGCAAATCCAAACCCATAAACAAAGTGTTTTGAAATATTTTTCAAAGATTTCATCTCTCTTTCATTCATTTCCACTTTGTCCTTGCCCGGTTTATCGAAAAGCGTAACATTTAACGAAATGCGAGCGTCGGAACATAGTAGAAACTTTATTTTCAAAACATTTTGGAAGAGAGGGTTTCGAGATCTAAAATCTTTTGATAAAGATTGTTTTGGTCCAAAAAGGGGTATGAAGTTGAGATTTGACTCTCTCCTTACCGAAGAAACTGAACCTTTGCCCTGCACACCTTTCACCACCAAGTAAAACATCAGTAGTGCCCAAGTCTTAAGGGCGGTCAAAAATCGGGTGTCTACAGCTACTAATATGGCATATGAATCAATTTGATAGCACGTGGTCTAAGCACATTTTCCAAAGAAGTATTTAAACGACAATGCAAGTTAGAATGATGAATTGAGCCTTGATGCGTGCAAGACAAGTGGATGCAAGGCATGAGAGATGCTAAACAAAACATGATGCCCTAAACTAATCAACATAAGCAGTTAAATAAAAGGGAGAAAGACGTGGGGTTGGAAGACATAAACATTATTACAACACTTGCGCCCTCACACAGGAGGGTCTGAATAAACTAACTAGCTAAGCTAATTACTAAGAATTAACTAACTATTACAAACCCAAATGAATAAATTGTCTAAGCTACTTCACTAATTATTACAACAAATTAATTAACTATTTTAACTAATTAACTAATTATTACAAGACAAAATAACTTACAACAACTAATTAATTACAACAAATCTCTAAACTAAGTAATTAGACTAAACAACCCCAGGAAGCAAGGAGTGCTCATGCATGCGCGTGGATTTCCACCCAAAAAAGCCACTGTTCTGCTGCCAAGAAGCCCCTATTGCACAGTAGAACCCTTGCACTGTTTTTCCCCCTAAAAAATAACTCTGTTTCATTTCAAAAAGCTACTGCTAGATTTTGCAAAGGTGGCCGGTAGGCTAGAAATGATGGCCTGTCGGTCCCAAATGGTGGCCTGCTGGCCACTAATTGCTGGTTCTTCTTACTGCAATAGAGAACAAATAGAGCAAGCACAGGGTATTCTTAAGGGTTGTTTGCACAACTTACCCATCCTTATCATCAAACAGCTCAAAGGAGTGGTAAACTTGATTCACAGATCTATGCAATTTCATTGCACGACAAAGTGTGCAAGTTCAATAAATGCAACAAATAAAGACTCTCAAACCCCCCTTCCTATCATGAATTAATCAAGGGAAGTGGTTGACATTGACTCTTGAACCGTTTAAATCACTAACAAGTATAAAGTGATTCAAGACTCAAGGGTTCAATTAACGTCTGATTGAACCCAAACCAAGTTATTATCTTGCATCATTTTTTAGTCCCCATTTTGTTACTCCATTTCAATTACTAACCATTCCTTAGTAAATTAAGTCCAAAGGTGAGCTTTAAGTCTTCTAATGGGAAGGAGCACCAAACAAAGAGTTGTTTTAGGTATGAGAGAAGTGTCATGCCGTTGATAATGAACCCCCCAAGTGATTAAACCATTAAGCACATGACCTCAATCTCATACTTTAAACAAGCAACTAGTATGAACCAACTTTCAAAGCAAAGCAAAAGCCAAGAAAGAAGGGAGGTTGTAAAAGTGATTAAAGGTGATCACAAGTATGAAAAGCCATAAATAAATGCTATCAACTCAAATAGGATGGTGGCTAAGGCATAGACCACCAAACCTGTGAGGACAATTACACTACTACAAGCATGCAATACAAGGCTCAAATGCAATAAACACTTAGAAACAGTTCTAAAACAATGCTAAACAAGTCCTAAAACGTGTTGGAATTAAGACAAAAATAGCTAGAACAATAAGCTAAAATATAAAGCATGCTAGACTAGTAAGCAAAACACAAGAAGGGGATGCTAACCCATCCAATTTTGGACTTCAAAACAACATTTTAGCCACTGAAATAACTCTAAAAATCAGTGTTTAAAAGCTCAAAAAAAGATAGTGTAAAGGTGGGAAACACAAGGGTAAAGGCTAGAGAAGCAAGATGGAAAGAGAGGTAAATCACCTCTCCACCCTTTGAGGCCTTAAACCATAAGTTTTAGCCCAAAATTATAGAGCTTAAACAGAAGAAAAATAGTAGAAAAATAGCAAACAAAACAAGGAAACCAATCAAGCCTTATACCTCTTGAAGAGGAGAACACTTCCAAGCAACAATCCAACACAAAAACACCCTCAAGAGCTCAAAGAAGGCTCAAAGGTACCTCAGCTCCAAGATGGTAAGGTTTGGTTTAGAATATGTAGGCAAAAGGTCAAGAAATTTATGCGAGAGAGAGAGAGAGAGAGAGAGAGAGAGAGAGAGAGAGAATTGTAAAGAATGAAAATAATTTGCTCCAAAATTTTCTAACCTTGAAAGCAAGAGGGGAGGTCCTCCATATATAGAAAAATGTCACACTCCCTCAGAAATATCAATACATACACGTATAAGAAGGTGCATTTATCTGTGCCAACAACTGGCACAGCTGGCAGAAAAATATCTGCAAAACACACTTGTGGCCAGCAGGCCACTAATGGTAGCCGGCAGGCCACATCAGTGGTTGGTAGCTAAAAGTTGTGGCCGGCAGCCAATTGCAGTGGCGGCTAGCCACAAGAGGTTGTGGGCTTGAAAATCTATGGTTGTGGTCAAAAACAAGGCAAGAGGTGTGTAGGGCTTGAAAGGCTTGAAGCTGTGGCATTCCGCTAAGGACTTCGAGCACTTAACAAGCATATACACTCAACATTGGGTGTACAAGTGGTGACATCCAAGTCGTGAGGGTGGTAAAAAATGAGGTGTCTACAGTTGCCCCTCTTTGACAAAACTTTGAGTCATGAAATGACGTGAGTGAATATCAAAGCCCGAAGATGACCCATTTTGACAAGGTTGTAAGACTTGGACAAACAACCAAAACAAAATAAATGATAAGGCTCGCAAGTTGCCTACGTATCCCTTTGCAAGGAATCAAACCAGCGTAGTTCTGGGGCAAGATGCAAATGATATACACAAAGAAAACTTTGAAAGCTGGACTCACATGCTTCGTGCAGCCGGCTATTTTGAAAACTACTGATCATGCAACATAATGCAATAAGCAATAACAGATGCAATAATCAATAACGAGATAACAACATATGAATGAGTATCTTCAAGCTTAAAATCAACATAGGTTCCATACAAAAAGATATAAAACACACTCTGACCATGCGAAAACATGAGACGAGGAAAGAAAACACCACTCAGGATCGCGTTTCATGCGTCCTGAGAAATTGAGAAATGAAAATCACTTGAGGTTGCGTTTCACAAGACCTAAGATGAAAAAAGCTCGAGGTCGCATTTCACGCATCTTGAGATAAAAGAAAAACCGCTCAGGGTCGTTTTTTCAAGTGTCCTGAGATTGGAGAAAAATCGCTCGGCATCACGCTTCATGTGTCTTGAGATAAAACCTGCCCAGGGCTATGCTTCACGCGTCTTGAGATACAAGAGAAACTGTTCAGGCTTGCGTTTCACGCGTCCCGAGATAAAAATCGTTGAAGGCCACGCTTCACGTATCCTGAGATATGAGAAAAATCACTCAGGGTCACGCTTTACGCGTCCTGAGATAAAACCAGCCCAGGGCGGCGTTTCACACGTCCTTTGATAGGAGAAAAATCGCTCGCAGTCACGTTTCACACATCTTGGGATAAAACATGCATAGGGTCGCGTTTCACGCATCCTTAGATACAAGAGAAACTACTCGAGCTCGTGTTTTATGTGTCTCGAGATAAAACATGCCCAGGGCTGCGCTTCACGCATCCTCAGATAAAAGAAAAACCACTTGGGGTCACGCTTCACGCGTCCCGAGATAATGCACTTCATGCGTCCTTAGATAAAACCCGCCCAAGGTCGCTGTAGACTGCCCCGGAGCTTCGCTCTCCGCGCGCAAGGGCTCGAATCATTTTGTTCTTAACTACTACAGTTCGGACTCCTGTCACGGTTCTGAATCTAATCTCGCAAAGTGCAATGCAAGATTGATAAATCACCAAAGAGTCCAAATCCAGCAAATCGTTTTGGAAAATCGATTTTTAATAAAAAAGTGCCAAACATGGACTGCTTTGCCAGATACAGAGTCGCCACCTAAGTGTTTTATTTTGGTGGAAATTTAGGAAACCCTGACTTGTGCCTAAGGCCACATGTCCGTCATCACCAAAGTTGCCTCGGCTCGGGAACTTGGGTACGAGAGGGGAAGGTTATACAATGAGCACCCCCGCTTGCCCGATCAAAAGATCGGCCTTTACTAACATGATATGTTGTTTTTGAAAAACACATGCACTCTTATTTTGGTTTATTAGCTAGCCTTACTACGTGATGTGCCCAGCAAACAAGTATAGACTCAATCATGCGGATTGGAACAAAACAACTCGTGTTTGGTTTTGAAAGTGGTTTGAAGTTGCTATTCGCAAGTAGGCTAAGACGCAGTTTTGCTACCCTCGGGTGGGCTTTAGAAAAACATGATTTTGCCACTTCAAGTGGGCTTAAAACTCACAATCATCGAGTTGTTCCAACCTAGGAAATAAAACCTTCTCCCACAGGCATTCAAGCAGTTAATCACTTAAGCAGTTAGCCTCATGGCAAGCATGCTAACATGGCAACATACACATCTCATGCAGTATGCTAAAGCGTAAACACTCACAGTGTACTCCAAGCCAAAACAGAGAACTAGTTAGAAATCATGCATGATCCTAGTTCATGTTAAGATGGCTAATGCAACGCATGCAAAAATGCAACTACGATAGGCTCGGCTGTTCTAAGATGTCATGTGAATGAAACTAGATAACATGTATTCGAATTGGTATTGAAATACAATGCAATTAGTATGATGCGCCGAGCCCGGTGCATGTAATACAGATGGATGATGCAAACATGCGAGCATAAGTATGCTAATTGAAACATGCCCTAAAACTAACCATCGAAAGCTGGCAAATAAAAGGGAGAAAGAAATGGGGGTTGGAAGACATGCATCACACACACGCACACTTATTACAAAATTTTCCCTCTCGACAAAGGGTCCGAATAATAAGCTAACTAGCTACACTAATTAAACTAATTATTACAAACCAAATTAATTAACTAACTTAGCTAATTAATTATTACACAACCGAATTGAAACAAATAGCTATACTAAGCTAAATGACTATAACAAAACCAATCAAATGATTAAGTTGCACGAACTAATCCTGAATACAGAAATCACCTCGCAGGCGATGAAGAGATGCATGCTCGGTCGGCTTCGCTCGGAAATCCACCATCGTGCCTCATGTTGCCTCTGTTTGCACTGTTTTAGACTTCTAAAAACTATGCCAACCTCCAAGATTCTTCTGATACACCTTATGGACATGCTAAGAGGTCATCGGCCAAAAGGAGTGGCCATCGGCCAAAGAAAATGATCATCGGCCAAATTGATAGCCGATCGGTAGACTAAGATGGCCGGTCAGCAGCTCTGATGGTCGATCGGCCAACACTTCCTGCAAATTCTCTTTTTGCTACAACAGAGCATTAAACAGAGGCATGACAGTGTATTTGCAAGAAAATGTGCGTACCATGACACTCCTTATCATGTTTAAAGCTCAAAGGAGTGTAGTGCTCGACTCTCGAGACATCAATCACACATCTCAATGCATGATGGCCAAAAAGGCCGAGTTACACAAATCAATGTCAAATGAATGCACACAAAAACACATAAATGCCTTAACCTCTATCATGCATGATCAAGAGGGTTGGCGACCGAGAAATGAGGCATGTTTCATCACTTCAAGTATGAAACGTCCCTCGTTCCTCATGATTGGATTGACACCCTTTCCAAACACAATGTAATACAAGTATGTCAAATACAATGCCATGCAGGCATACACAATGCAATGCAACCAACATGCAAAAATCATGCAATGCAACAAGCATGCAACAACATGCAATACACCAAGCATGCAACAACATGAAAACCACATAATCAATGGACTTAAACTGCATATGGACAGACCTCAGTCATGCCAAAACGGTGGCCATTAACACCAAAACTAAGGCACCAAAAGGCAAGACATGCATGCACACATATTGGTCCATAAGCTAGGCAACAATGCACAACCCTTAGAGGCACTCAAAGGGTGAAAGAAGTAGGAGCATGGCAAGTCTATATGCTCTGAAATGTCATGGTAAATGATGCCAAATCATATACATGTCACAACTTAAGCATGCTATGGTGCTAAAAACTCAAAGCTATCAACGCCAATTGTACTACAACTATGCAAAACATGAAGCATATGGCCAATGCAACCCAAAATAGTCCTAGAGCAAGTCAAAATGATGCTAAAACATGTATGGAAGGAAGCCAAAATAAGCTAACATGGTAAGCATGAAGCTTGAAATATGCAAGGCCAAAAGGGAGGGTTACACTACACCTATTCAGACCAAGCATAAGATGGCTTCGCTAACAAAAATCAAAGTTATATCATGGTAAAATAACCCCAAAAACACACTGAAATGATAGCTCGTAAGCTTAGGCATGAAGGCATACACAATGGCTCATGGTAAGGCATAAAATACAAACTCTCCAATGCATTGAAAGAGTGACAAATGTGAGTGTATGACCACATTATATGCACTGAAATCACATTTCAAATGATGCCAAATCATGCAAATAGTCCAAGCAGTGCATGCTAGTAGCTTGGAAACTCAAAGCTAACAAGCAATAATGCACTATGGCTATACAAAACAATGCATGCATGATCAAAGCAACTTCAAACAAAGCTTAAGCATGCTAAAATATGAGTAAAAGCTTCTTTGAGTTGAGCCAAAATCATGCTAGAATGATGATCTAAAGCATGATGCTTGTTAAGGCAATGAAGAAGATTGCACTACAAGTATATTAAGGATGCGAGAGGCTGTCAAACCAACCCAGAACAGAGTCAATGCATGCTAAAATATCACCAAAAACAAGCTGAAATGGAACCAATACATGCTAGACAAACATGCTACTTTGATGAGCCATCTATACAAGCATGCAAGACATAAGGTGAGGGGATGACCCCCTCCTATTTAAGGCCTCAAAACACACTTTCCATCACTAAAATTCCTCTGGAATTCAGTGGTAGAAAGGTCAAACAAAGGCTAAAACAAAAGCCTAAAGGGGTGGCCCAAAACAAGGCAAAACAAGGCACTCAAGGGGGTAGATCACCCCCAACACCGACAAGACCTTAAACAATCTTTTCAAACACATGAAAATGAAGCTTTTTACAGTTGAGAGTTAAGGGAAAATAAGCATGCATATAAGGCTAAGTAAGCAATGAACACAAAGCTTAAAAGAAAGTTAGTGACTCACCCTTGTAGAACAACTTCAAAGAGGTAACTTCAGCAACTTTTGAGCTAAAAATCAAACTTTGAGTTCAAACAAAAACTTCAAGTACCTCAGCAACAAGAGTATGGTGTTTCACTAGGTGCTTTTGTGCAAAAGTGTGAAGAAATTACATTTTTGAGCACAAACAAGTGCAAATATATATATATATATATATAGAGAGAGAGAGAGAGGAAATATATATATAGAGAGAGAGGAAATATATAGAGAGAGTGATATATATCTTCTATCAAGATTTCAGAACCTCTGGAAAGGGAGAGGGGTCTCCCTTCTTATAGAAATCACAAGCCAAAGCTTCCTTAGTAAGCTAAAGCTTGTTTGAATCCATCCATACACGTGTATGGAGGATACACCAAGTGACCAACAGCTGGCACCAGCTGGAAGCAAAATATCTGCAAAAGCAGAAAAGGGGTCTCGGCCAAAAAAATGGTCGATCGACCAAAAGAAGTGCCGATCGGCCAACACTTATGGCCGATGGCAAGAAAGATAGGCCGATAGGCACAGGGCCTGGCCGATGGGTTGTGGGGCTGGCCAACAAGCCAACCCCTTTCCTCAGAAACAAAACCACAAGTCCTTAGTCCACAACCAAGCACAAAACAAACAAGTTGAGAGGTTCTAAAGTAAGGCGCGCAGCTGAGACCTTCAGGAACTCAAAATGAACACGAGCATGGATGATCATCGAGTGTTCAAACAATGATGTCCAAGTATTGAGGACGGTCAAAAATGGGGTGTCTACAACTACGCTTCACGAGTTCTAAGATAAAAGCAAAACTGCTCAGGGTTCCATTTCATGCATCTTGAGATACACAACAAAAGATGTACAGAGGAATGAACGTGTGTGATAAATGCACAAAGTGAACATGTGTGACAGATGCACAAAGTGAACGTGTGTGATAGATGTACAAAGTGAACAAGGGCCATAGATGCACAAAGTGAACAAGTGCGATAGCTGCACAAAGTGATCAACTGTGATAGATGCACAAAGTGAACAAGTACGATAGATGCACAAAGTAAACAGGTGCGATAGATGCACAAAGTGAACGGAATTACAAATCACTACAGTGATAGACATCTAACAGATGAGGTTATTGAAAGCATGTTCTATGCAAGACACGAAAGCATATTCTATGCATGAAACAAGAACATATTCTATGCATGAATCATGAGCGATGCAAGGCACGCGTGCAACATACGTATATGTAAAATGCACATTCTATGTAATGCAAAAGAACAAAGACGTAATTTGACAAAATGAAAAAAATGATATTCAGTGACAACCTCCAATTTACCTCTCGGAGGCATTACAACATGCTCCTAAAGGATACACCTCATTCACATTGGCAAGTGGAGAACGTTTGCATGCCAAAACGCAGTTTCGAGATCCCTTAGAATCAATCTGGATCCAACAATGAACCTCCCAAACTTTTCTCGGGAAATAGAAGCACAAAACAGCATCAGGATAAAAGTGAGGACCACCAAAGCCATCGGCCGCCTGTGACAGTTTCAGGGCAGAATGGTCTTTTCATGCATGGGTCTTTAAGTAGACAACCCTATACTTCATTACCACATGCCCAAACCTCCGAAAATCCCCTCCCTCTCTCTCTCTAGGTGTATCTTCTCACCAGATTTGGGATTTACACATGTTTTCCAATGCCTCACGCAAACTTTTTTCGTAAAACCCTCTTGACTCTCTACACTTTGAACCGATCAGATTTTGATTTCGCCGCTTTTTCTGCATTTTCATCACTTTAGGCTTGTTCCTCTCAAGCTTCTCTCAGGTTTTGTGAACTTTCTTGGGTTTTGACGTTTTCTCCTATTTTCTCTCTCACAGGGTTAACTTTTTCGAAGTTTTTCCTTTTTTCTCCCATTTTCTTCATTTTTTACCTACTTTTCACCCATTTTCCAAATGGCAAATGATATGCCTCATGACGGAGCTCCTTCCAAGGTTCCACCTGTGTTTTCACCTATAGTCGAGGTAGAGGAGCCAACAGTTGCCAAGGCCAGCGGGGCGACAGAGGATATTGAGGCTGATCTTAAGGCAGAGTTTGCCCCTGAGCTCGAGCCAAAGCCATTACCACTGAGGGTGCGCCCTTTTGATCCAATGACGTACCATCGTCGAACGCATATACTATAACTTGGAGGCATCAGGCATTTTAGTGACTTTGCTCATGGCGTATCAGAGGACCTTATACTAAGGGAGCCAGACTCCCATTTTTCTTCCAGCGCTACTGAGGTATAAACTCTATTTTCATGCATTCTTGCCTTTCTTTTAACTGCATTTCTTGCACTACATTTTATCTGAATACTATTTTATTACCGCCAATCATCTGATTCTCCTTTTCTCCACCACAAGGAGACTCCCATGCTTACAGGGGGTACGGAGCGACGACGGCAAGGGATTAGTATGATGAGCTTCCCGCGCAGGGTCCACGATATTGTTGATGAGGTTGGCTTCGACCTTTTCTGCTTCGGACTGTCACACCTCATAGCGAGCCGGGTTCTTCTTAGAGCATTGTTGGAGAGGTGGTGGGACACCACCAATTCTTTCCACCTCTCTATTATTGGGGAGATGACGATGACTCCCTACGACTTTGCCATGATCACAGGCTTAAGAGTAGAGGGTGATCCAATCCCCTTCGACACAAGTGAGAGGCCACTTGGATCTACCTTTTGGGAGAATGCCCACCCCTATACCGGCCGGCCATGGTGAGATATAGTTGGTTTGCCGAGTAGTTCTACGGGAGCGAGCCTGAGACATAGAAGGAGGTGGAGCAATACGCCCGGGGTTTCCTAATGTTTTTCCTCGGTACCACCTTATTTTCGAATAGGTGGAACACCGTAGGTTTATACCTGCTGAGCGCCCTAGTGACACTGCCCCAGGTTCGGTTCTTCGACTGGGGTAGAGCTGGCCTCGCCTCACTTTACGACTACATGAGCTCCACATCCCGTATGAGGGGAGAGCATGCCAGAGGCTACTGGCGAGCCTTGGAGGTATGCACTTGACTTCCTTTTTTGTACTTATACTTTCTACTTTACCTTTTTTGCTTTATATCTGTTCAACACCTGTGCTTTCTGCTTTGTACTTTCTGTATCTGTTCATGCTTTGTGCTTTCTGCTTTGTACTTTCTATATTTGTTGACACTGTTGATAACATCGCTGCCCTTTCCTTGCAGTTATGGGTTTACGCATATTTTTCGACCCTCGCTGCAGAGCCTATGAAGGAAATCACCTCCTATTGTCTCTTACTCACAACGGTACGATGGCTAGTGTTGGAGCTAGAGTTGTGAGACCTTTGCCTTCTGTCACCGTTACTTCGATACAGTGGTCACTGACGAGGTAACTCGAAACTCACAGTCATTTTTGCTTTAATACTACTCTGATGCATACTTTGGCAACTGACGACAACTAACAATTTGTACATTCTCTATTTGCAGATCACGTGGCAGCCTTGGGTGACGATGGCGACCGAGTGAGAGACCAGTATGTAGGAGCTTGGGGCATATATCGCTTCGGATTTTGTTGGAGGACCCAGTCTGTCGAGCTTGGTTTCTAAGCGAGCTGTTCATACGCCAGACTATGGGCTTGCCTGATCTAGTTGTTCCGATGCCACCCCTAGCATCTGTAAGGGCAGTGGATAGCTTACTAGTTGATGCAATCATACAGTTCATGGTAGGCCTAGACGCTGACTTCTTCAAAGGAGAGGGCGACTACACAACATTCATTCAGACTCACCTTATGCCTCCTCTAACGGGCGTTCACACAGGTGAGGGAGTAGGAGCTCCTGTGGCAGGTGAGGTGACTCAGGTGACTAGGGCCCATACTAGAGGGGTTCCCCCCGTTGGCCAAAGCTTTCCATTGCGCTTACGTGTTGGCGACCGACTGGGACTACTTACCAGATTCCAACCAAGTTGGCAGAGACAGGGCACGAGTATGTCGGAGTTCGAGGCACGTCTCAGGTATGGACCACACTTTATAATTTGCACCCCATATTTCCATTTCAGATATGTTTATTCTAGACATTGATCATCCAAATGCACTTGCAACCTATAGAGTATACAGAGAGCCCACGAGCTGGTCGCATCTCTGATGGGCATGATGCTTCTTGGTCTCCACAGCATCCAGGTAATTGTAGACACCCCATTTTTGATCAACCTTAAGACCCAGACGTCATCATTTGAGCGCTCGATGATTGTGCATGTTCGTGCTCGTTTCAAGTTTCTGAAGTTTTCGGCTGAGTGCCTTGCCTCTGGGCCTCTGAACTCTTTGTGTTTTGGCTCGGTTTGTGGACCAAGCCTTGTTGACCTTACCTAGAGGGATACAGAGGTCTTGGAGACCATTTTTCCCTCTTGGAGACCAATTTCTAATTTCGGAGCCTTGGGCCGCGCGCCTTGTCTCGGGACTGCTTAACGTTCTCCATTTGGCCTGGTTTTCAGACCACACCTTGTTGCCTTGGTCTAGAGGGGAGCAGAGGTCTTGGAAACCACTTTTGGTGCTCGTAGACTAGTTTTCGGGGCTTCTGGCTGCGCGTCTTGACCCCCGAACTCTTGTCTTGCATCCTTTTTGATTTGTTTTTGGCACAAACCTTGTTTTCCTTGCTTGGAGGGTGAAATAAGGGTGGGAGACCAGTTTCTCTACCTGAAAACCAATTTTCTTCCGGCCAGCCAATTTTCTGGTCAGCCAACTGGTCTTCTTGGTCTTTGGACAATCAAAAGTGGTCTCCTACCACACCACCACCTTGCTTTCTTGGTGGAGACCACCTCTTCCCCCCTGCTGACCACTTTGTCTCCTTGGAGACCACTTCTACTGATCGGCCGACCAGTGTAAGTAGCTGGCTGACCACTTTAAGTGGTCGACAGCTTTCCTGCAGATTTTGCAGAGTCTGTGGATGCCAGCTATGCCAGCTGGAGGGCACAGACTGCATCCTCCATACACAAAAGAAGCTTGAAGCTTAGAGTTCTATAATAGAGAGGCTCTCCCTCCCTTCTCCAGGTTCAGAAAAACTCCATTAGAGCTATACATATATCTTCCTCTCTATATCCCTCTCTCTCTCTCTCTATATATATATATATATATATTGGCACCTTAAAGTGTGTTGTTTCTTCACTTTTGCACCACAACTCCTAGCCACACACCACCATTTCTGAGCTGGGATCCTTGGAGGTGGTATTTTGGTCATATAAGCTGGTTTTAGGCTGGGGAAGGTGCTGTTGTTGCAGTCTTCAAGGGTAACCCCTTTTTTCCCTTTTTAAGCTTTGTTTTGGTTACTCTCCTAGCCATCTTTGCATGCTTTGTTTGGCTTAGTTTTCAACTGTGAAAAGATCTATTTTTCAGTCTGTTTAAGGCCTCTTTGGTGTTGGGGTGGACCACCCCCTTTTGTGCCTTATTTTGCATTATTTTGAGCTCTCTCTTTAAGCCTTTGAGGTCACCTTCTCTTGGCCTTTTAACCACTAAAATCCAGTGGATTTTGAGTAGTGGAAATGTGGTTTTGAGGCCTGAAATGAGAGGGGGTGGTTCCCCCCTCCTCTTGTCTTCTTTGTATGCATAGAGGGCCTATCAAATGAGCATGTTTTTGCACTTCTTTGTGACTTTATTTAAGCTGGTTTTTGTGACTTTTAGGACCAGATATGATTCTGTTTTGGCTTGGTTTGGTCACCCCATGCATGCTATATACACTGTAGTGTAAATTTTGCAAACTAGTCTTGTATGCCTTATGTTTGAGCATGTCTTTCTAGCTGTTTTGGCCATATCTCAGCATGTTTTTGGTGTTGTTTTGCCATGCCTTAGCTCTGTTTTGGTTTGGTTTCATAGCATCTTGCATGCTCCTTACACTTGTAGTGCATTTCCATTCACTAGCTTAACATGCATCTCGCATTTGACCATCATTCTAGCATGTTTTGGGCTTAACTCCAACAAGTTTTTGGCCATATTTTAGCATGCTTAAGCTCTGTTTTAAGTTTTTTGGGTCATGCATGCCATGCTTTGTATATCCATAGTGCATTCTAGCTCACTAGCTTTGAGTTTCCAAGTTGCCAGAGTGCATTCCTTTGGCTATTTTCATGATTTGGCATCATTTGTATGTGACTTCAGTGCATGTAGTATGGTCATACACTCACATCTTTCACTCATTCAATGCATTAAAGGGTTTGTGCTTTATGCCTTAAACATGAGCCAATGTGTATGCCATCTTGCCTAGGCTTTTGGGTCATCATTTCAGTGTGTATTTGGTCCTATTTTGCCATGGTATAGCTCTGCTTTTTGTTGGTGAAGTCATCGCATGCTTGGTTTTGGTAGGTGTAGTGTAATCCTCCTTATTGGCCTAGCTTGCTCCATGTTTTGGCCCTTCATGCTAGCTTATTTTGGCTTTTCTCCATGCATATTTTAGCATCATTTTGGCATGCTCTAAGACTTTTTTGGGTTGTATTGGCCATATTCTTCATATATTGCATAGCTATAATGCAAGTGTCCATGCTAGTTTCAAGCTTTGAGCCCCCTAGCATGCTCCATTTGTGTCAAGTGCATGATTTGGCATCATTTCGCATGTTATTTCAGAGCATTTAGTGTTGTCACACTTCCATGTTTGTCATTCCTTGAGAAATTTTGAGAGTTGTGCTCTTATGCTTAGTTGATGAGCCATTGCATGTGCATGCATTGTCTTGCATTTCATGCCTTCATCTCAGCATTTTGGCCATTATTTTGGGCATGATTGAGGTCGGTCCATATTCAGTTTAAGTCCATTTTTCATGTTTTTATACGCTTGTTGCATTGCGTGTTGTTGCATGCTTGTTGCATTCCATGATATTTGCATGCTTGTCGCATTGCATTGTGTGTGCATGCATTGCATTGTGTTTGGATAGGTAGTTAATCCAAACACGAGAAACGAGGGACGTTTCATACTTCAAGTGATGAAATGTGCCTCAATTCTCGGTCGCTGACCCTCTTGAGCATGCACGATAGAGTTTGAGGCTTTATGTGTTTTCTTTGTGCATTCATTCATATTAATTGTGTAATCTTGGCTTCTTGGCCATCGTGCATTGCGATGCTCAGTTGGTGGCCCGAGAGTTGGGAACCACACTCCCTTGAGCTTAAGAAACGATAGGGAGAGTGGTTGTGCACACATACCTTGCTAATACACTGCCATGCCCCTTCTTGCTCCCTGTTGCAACAAACTGGAAGTGTGCAGGATTTTCAGGTTGGCCGACCAGTAAAAGTGGCTGGCCGACCAGTTTTTTTGGTCTACAGCAAAGGTAAGTGGTCGGCAAGTGGTCTACCACATCAACAACTGGTCAGCCATGTTCCTAGAGGTTCCCATGGTAGAGCAAAAGCTATCTGGAGCTTTGTACAGTGTTCTGAGAACAATTGAAAATAGAGGCAAGTTGGGGCATCGCGATGGATTTCCGAACGAGGTGACCAAGCATGAATGCGCTTCTTGCTCCGAGGCCCCTTCTATTTTTTTACTTAGCTTTTTTACTTAGCTAGCTAATGCATTGGTTTTTGTACTTAATTAGTTAATGCGCTTAACTATTCATTTGTGTTTGTAATAACTAGTTAGTTAACTTGTTAGTTAATTAGCTTGTTTTGTAATAAATTCTTTACTAGGATTAGTTAATTAATTCCGTTTTGTAATAATTAGTTTAATTAGCTTAGATTAGCTAGTTAGCTTATTATTTGGACCCTCCGTCGAGAGGGCACAACTGTTGTAATAAGTGTGTGTGTGTGTGTGTGTGTGTGTGTGTGTGTGTGTGATGCATGTCTTCCAACCCCCATTTCTTTCTCCCTTTTACTTAACCGCTTTCGAATGGTTAGTTTTAGGGCATATTTCAATTAGCATCCTTATGCTTTGCATGCGTGAGTCATTCGTCTGTCTTGCATGCACCGAGCTCGATGCATCATACAAACTGCATTGTATTTCAATACCAATTTGAATACATGTTATCAAGTTGCATTCATATGCCATTCTAGAATAGCCGAGCCTATCTTAGTTGCATTTTTTCATGCGTTGCATTAGGCATTCTTGACATAGCTAGGATCATGCATTGATTACTAACTAGCTTCTTTTTTTTGCTCGGAGTACACTGTGAGTGTTTTCGCTTTAGCATCCTTGCATGTATGTGAGTGACTGCCATGATAGAGTGCTTGCCATGAGGCTATGTGCTTATGTGTTTAACTGCACGAATGCCTGTAGATGAAGGTCGGATTGCTTTAATTGGTACAATTCATTGAAATACGAGTTTTAAGCCCACTTAGAGTGGCAAAATCATGTTTTCTAAGCCCACTTGTCGGTGGCAAATCCGCGACTTAGCCTACTTGCGAGTACCATTTTCAAACCATTTTCAAACAAACAAACATTGAATTGTTTTGTTCCAACTTGAGCGATTTAGTCTATACTTGTGTGCTATGCGCATCACATAGTAATTCTAGATTAATAACCAGAATAAGAATGCATGTGTTTTCAAAAACAACATATCATGTTGGTAAAGATTGATCTTTGATCGGGCGAGCGGGGGTGCTCATTGCATGACCTTCCCCTCTCGTACCCAAGTTCCCGAGCCGAGGCAACTTTGGTGATGACGGACACGTGGCCTTAGGCACGAGTCAGGGTTTCCTAAATTTTCCAAAATAAAATATTTAGGTGGCGACTCTGAAATCTGGCAAAGCAGTCCACATTTGGCACCTTTTGATTAAAATCGATTTTCCAAAACAATTTTTCAGATTTGGACTCTTTGGTGATTTATCAGTCTTACATTGCACTTTGTGAGATTAGATTCAGAACCATAACATGAGTCCGAACTATAGTAGCTAAGAACTTACGATTCGTGCCCTCGTGCGCGGAGCGGTGTTTCGGGCGGCCTACAGTAATGTCCTTTAGTTCGGCATGCATTTCATTACTAACTCTGTTGTGCATGACGCTATCATATTTCCACTAATACGTTTGGCATTTCAACTGCAGTCTTTCCCAAACTGCACTGATACACTGCATTGGCACACTGTACTCATACTGTATCTGATTTCTGCATGACATTTATTCTGCATACTATGCCTGTATCTGAAACAGACACTGTAGCTGGTATGTTGACAACTATTTTTTCCAAATTTCATTCGTGCTGAGGACACCAGTAGTGGTAGCAGCACTAGCAGTACCTCCTCCAACAGTAAGGAAGAAAGAGAGGCAGACCCCAGCACATGGCTGAGATGTGCGCCATAGTCAAGGCAGGTATAAAGGCATCCGAGGCTAAAATAGTCCTCAGAGCCCATATTGAGCGACGATGATGCCGAGACTAATGACTCCGATGAGGCAGTGAGTCGATATTCAGAGTCATCGGAAAGTGGAGATGATGATGTTAGCTCGGGGTCTGAGAGTGGAAGTGACGCCGAGACGGGCTCTAAGGCAGGGAGTGGAGATGATACTAGCTCTAGTTCAGAGCTTGCTTCTGACAGTGGTGTTGATGGAGACAGTGCCCCCGAGTCCCCTCTGAGGAAGAGGTTGAAGAGGGCCTCTCGAGCTTGAGGGGACTGGTGTCAATTTCCTTTTGTACTTTTTGCTTAGTTTCTTTCTATTTGGTAGCATTAACACATGTATAGCTTTAGATAGGCTTTATTTTTTTTTTGCTTTTGAAACTTGTACTCCTCTTTTGTAAAAACCATGACCAGAATAAAACCTCACAATTTTTATGAAAAATGTTGTTATTTTGTGCACCATGAGCACCAAAAGACTGAAAAAAAGTACTCAAAACACAAAGATCAAGACAAAACACATGCTGCCAACACTGCCCAGCACCTAGGTGGACGGTAGGCCAGAAAAGAGAGCTGTCGGCCACAAAGGGAAGTTGTCGACTAGAGTAGGTGGCCAGTGGCCTACCGGCCACAAGTGTGAGGAACCTCCAGATTGTTGACAGTTGGCTTCCACTCACAGCCTTATTTTATACAAAGGTTCTCTTTCGTGATCACTTCTCCAGAACCTTATTCCAGCTGCTATTTCTTCCACATATGGAGATATTCCTTGCCGAGAAGCTCACGAATTGAATAACTACTTTAGACGGCACGGAAAAGGTAAATTTCTGGGATTTCGGCGTAAATGCACCTTTCTGTTGAGCCACACTCCGCTTTGCTTTTCGTTCCTCCATGCTGCGGCCCGATGCTAGGACCCAATTACACATGCATTTCGCTTTGGAACACAAGAAATGTGCCCAACTCTTGAAGAATTTTGGGCATTGATGGAAACCTGGCGCGATGAGGGAATCATGCCTCAGTCCTGTTTTGGCCACGCCCAAGCTTTGGGATGAATGTGTGGGCTCACTTTGCACGAGGCTCGATCTTTGGCCCACAACGGAAAGCTAGACATACCCAGCTTGATTCATCGATTTTTTTACATCGGTGACAGAGGTGACCTTCTCTGGCAAGGTTTTCAACAATGTGCCCTCTGTTTATGCATGCTTGCACATTTCCTTCTTGCCCCTAGTTTCAGCGGATCCAGCATTCAGTTGATTGAAGTGGCCCAAGGTCTCAAAAAAAGGTAAGAGTTGTATTGATTTGGCGTTAGCCAAGACCCTGATGGGCTTAGATGCTTTTCATCGGCGAGCGACTACCAGATTCGCGGGGAGTCCACTACTTCTTCAGGTATTGTTTTCCACCCTTTTGTCATATGTATTTCTCACATCACTCGACACTCATGCTCTATTTTTCTCTCAAAGCCCTTTTCTTACTTTTCTCTCAACATACATCTATCTATTCTTTAATCTCTCTTATTTTATCTCTTCCCAGGTATGGCTCTTGGATAAGCTGAAGGTGGTGGACTCTTGCCCTGAGTAATCAGCTCGACCTTATTTCTTCCGCCAATGACTAGTGGATTTCCCCAATGAGAGATGGCGGTGCAACTGGATGCGTAGCAGGTCTGCAACTTACATTGCTTGACGTTGCCCATGGCTTAATCTGACCGCGATAAGTTACAGCATGGCTCGACAGCCTGACATATAGTTGATTGGCCTCATGCACTACATGTTCTACTTCCCTTTCCGATTCAGATGCCAATTCGGGCATGATCAGACTTGCCCAGAGGATGGAGTAGAATACCCAACTTCATTCTCAATTCATGCCTTACACTTAGCTAGGTACCTCGCTGCTTAGAGGACGAGAGAGTTTCTGGCCCTTGCCCCTAGTTTTAGTTATGTCCTTTTTGCCGAGTGCTTGGCTTGGTTCTAGGATGAGGCACAAGTCAGGCCCACTTTGGCTTTAGAAGCTTCCGCAAGCACGAGCAGAGGACGCAGGAGCATCTGACTCACCTATGCCCCTAGTTTATTGGTTCGACCTTTCTTTTCAAGTTTTATGATGTAAAAGAAACTTTGATTTGTATCAGAGAGTTAGAGAACTTTATGTTAAAATCAATGGCATTGAAGTTGTGAGCACTAAAAATATTCCTTTTGGTCCAAAAATGGTCTATGTTGTAAAAGGTAAAATTTTGAATAAAATCTACTTTTATTAAAACTTTCCGAAACCATTTTCGAAAGCGATCACCACCTAACACGCATAGAATCGATCCTCAAGATATACAACCCCAAATCAAAAGATCATAACTGCCCCTAATTGAATACATTGCTCTGCATTATAACCAGCTCTTCTTCTTAGAACAAAGATCACAACCGAACTTTCAGATAAAGAACAGACAAAGATGACTTGATCAGATACATGGACATGACAGTTGAGTTGGGGTTGATTACGGCCGAACTTCAAGATGAAATTGCCTACATATCCCGTAGATGCGAATTAGGCCTTATTTAGCTTGATTCAGGTTCACTCGAGTATTCACACTCTCCATTTCTGCCCTAACTTTTGCCAAAGTCGCCCCTTCGGGTTTTCAACCTTGTGAGCTTAATTTTTCTTTATTTCTAATTTTTTATGCTCTAACTTTTGCCTAGGTCACCCTTTCGGGTTTTTGGCCCAGCGAGCCTCTCAGGGATATTATTTTTTCAACTTGTCCATGTTGATCGGATGTGAAAATTCCAGGCCATCCAAGTCCATAAGAATAACCGCCCCTCCTGAACAAATTGACTTGATGATGTAAGGACCAATCCAGTTGGGTTTAAACTTGCCCCTAGGGTCTTGAATGGGATTCCAGTTGTTTTTCAGCACCATGTCCCCTTCTTGAAGATTTCTGCACTTAACTTTCTTGTTAAAAGCCCTGGTAATTCTGTGCTGGTAGCCCTGAACATGATACAATGCTTTCAGCCTTCTCTCATCAAATAGCATTAACTCTTCAAATCAACTCTGTTGCCAGTCCGCCTCTACTATCTGACACTCAGTCATAACTCGTAGCGACAGGACTTTTACTTCAATTGGAAAAACGGCTTCCATCACGTAGATGAAAAAATAAGGAGTTACCCCTGTAGACGTTCGGATCGAAGTTCTGTAGCCTTGAAGTGTGAATAGCAATTTATCTGGCCAGTCCTTGTAGGTCTCAACCATCTTCTGCAAGATGTTCTTGTTGGCGGCTTCAACAACTCCATTGGTGTGTGGCATGTATGTAGATGACTTATGGAACACCACATTGTATTTCTCCAACAAGTCTATCACCTCTTTTTTGAAGTGGGAGTCATTATCTGATATGATCTCGTTTGGGACTCCGTACCGACAAATGATATTGTTTCTGATGAACTTAGCCACATGCGATGCCTTCAAGAATACATAGGATTGAGCTTTCACCCATTTTGTAAAATAATCAATCACCACCAAGATATATTCATGCCCATTCGACCCTTTTGGCGTGACTGCACCGATAACGTCGATTCCCCAGACTGAGAAAGGCCATGGCAAAGTCATGTTGTACTGTTTTAACGGTGGAATATTCATGAGATTGGCAAGAATTTGGCATTTGTGGCATCGTTGAACAAAACCAATACAATCCTCCTCCATGGTGAACCAATAGAATCCTTGCCTGAGAATCTTCTAGGCTAGCATCACACCGTTCATATGCGCCCTGCATTCCCCGTCGTAGACAACCTCCATAAGGTACTTCGATTTCTCTTATTCCACACACAACATATGCATTCCCAGATGATTTCTCATATACAGTTTACCTCCATAGATGATAAATTGGACGGTTATTTGCCGTATTCCCTATTTGTCCTTGGCATTTTCCCCTGGTGGATAAATCTCATTTTCCAAGAAGTTCCAAATATCGTAGTACCAGGGGTTTTTGTTTTGCACTTCATCTATCGCGGCAATAGTTTCATAAGCCGACGTTTATTTCTGCTCGATGATAATCAGACGCATCCGAACTCCAAGTGGGATGTCTACTATAGAAGATAAAGTTGCTAAAGTATCAACGAACCTGTTGTTCTCTCTTAGTAAATGTGTAAAAGTCAGCTTTTCAAACTTAGGAATCAGAACATCCAGGGACTGATGGCAAACCTTCATCTTTTCTTCTTTGATTTTCCAGTCTCCATTCACTTGAGAAACAACTAAGTTCGAGTTCTCGATAACATCCAATCTTATTGCCCCTAGTTCTAGGGCGGTTTCTAAACCAGCAATACACGCTTCATATTCTGCTTCATTATTGGACACCCTGAACCGGAGTTTGAAGGCTAAAGGTATATGGGAGTCGTCGGGTGCTATCAGCAACACACCTATCCCATAACCACACTGATTGGACGATCCGTCAAAGTACAACGTCCAAGTTTTCTCCTCAACTTACAGAATGGCTTCATCTGGGAACAAGTATTCCACAGCGTCATCTCCTTTTACCATGTGGTCTACCAAGAACTCCGCTACAGCTCTTCCCTTGACTGACTTGCGGGTGACATATTTGAGATCAAATTTGGAGAGAAGAAGCAACCAACGGGCTAGCCAACCTGTAAACGCTGGTTTTTCAAAGAGATATTTGATGGGGTCTAATCTCGAAATCAGGATTACAGAGTGAGCTAACAAGTAGTGCCTTAACTTCCTGGTAGCCCATACTGAGGCTAGGCAAGCTTTCTCCAATGGAGTATAGTGGGTCTCATAATCTAGCATTTCTTGCTTATGTAGTAGATGACTTTTTCCACCCTATCTTCAGATTCCTGAGTGAGCATGCGTCCCATGGTCGTGTCTATTACTGACAAGTACATAATCAAAGGCTTCCCCGGCTCTGGCGGCGAGAACACAAGCGGGTTCTGGAGGTACTGCTTAACCTGTTCAAAGGCAAATTGATAGCGATCATCCCATCGGAATATCTTCCCTTTCTTCAGGAGACCAAATATTGGTTCACAAGTCAAGATTAATCTGGAAATAAACCATCTTACGAATTGCACTTTACCCAGAAGGCCTCACACCTCCTTTTCAGTTCTCGGTGGTGGCATTTCTAGGATGGCCTTAATTTTGGAAAGATCTACTTCAATGCCCCTTTGTGTAATCAAAAAGCCAAGCATTTTCCCTGCCGTTACGCCGAAGGTGCATTTCTGTGGGTTTAACCTCAATATGTATTCCCTGATCCATTGAAAGAATTTCCTTAAGGCAGTGTAGTGGCCCTCTCTTTCTTTGGAGTTGACAATCATGTCGTCCGCGTACACCTCAACCTCTTTGTGGATCATGTCATGCAGAATGGTGGTCGCAACCCTCTGATAAGTAGCTCCAGCATTTTTTTAGACCAAACGGCATAACCCAGTAGCAGTAGGTGTCCCACGGCATAGTGAATGCGGTCTTCTCTCTGTCCTCGAGCACCATCAGAATTTGGTGACACCCGGCAAACCCATCCATAAAGGATAGCAATGCATGGCCCGCACTGAAGTCCATTAACTCATCATTGTGCGGCAAAAGAAAGTCATCATTCGGACTGACTCTGTTCAAGTCCCAAAAGTCTACACACACCCAGATTCTACCATCCTTCTTTGGCATTGGTACGATGTTGGCCAACCAAGTCGAATACTCAGATACTAATAAGAAACCTGCCTTGATCTGCTTGGTGACCTCTTCTTTGATTTTCAGCGCCCAATCTAAACGGATTCTATGCAACTTCTGCTTGATCGGTCGGGCCTTGAGGTCAAGAGGGATCCAATGTTGTACAATCTCAGGACGATTCCAGGCATGTCTTCGTAGGACCACGTGAAAACATTTTTGAAATCTTTTAACAAAGCGACTAAGGGTTGGTTTGGCATAAACTAAATACTGCAAAAAGTCAAAGTCACTATCTTATTTAAGTCACATCATCTTATTTAAATCACATCACCTCTCTACCACATCACATCAAACCCAACCCAAACCCAACCCATATAAGCCAATAAGTCAAAAAGTGCACTTTTTTAGAACATCCCAAACCAACCCTAAGTGCTCGCGCTCCTCCAAAGACAACGTGGACTCGATCTAGACCAGACGCAAATCCTTTTCATTACCCACATTAATGGCAATGATTTCATTAGCACTGTGTTTAGCAAACCTCTCCTCCTCTCGATTAATTAAGTTTTTCAAAACCAGAGGAATTCCTTCATCTTTGTTTTCATTAAAATTCTGAAAATCTTGGTCAATACAATAAACCAACGGTACAAAGAAGTACACAAAATTCGCAAGGTTTTCATTCAAAAGGACCAGATATTTGGCTACGGACTCAAAAGAAAAGCTGAATGAAGGCCTAGACAGGACTTGGGTATCCGGGTTACCACCCCCACAAATACTAGACTCAAACTCAGAAGAACTGGAATTTGATTCCGACCCTACAGACTCAGGGTAATCAGATTCTAGCTCATCACCCGACTCAGAACCACATAGATAACCTTCCTCCAACTGCCAGATAAGAGATGGTGCCTTTGATACATTCAAAATGCTGCTGGTTGGGCTGACACCCGGTTTCTCCCCGATCACGGAGATAGTAAGGTTATCCTCCAGTCCTCTGAGTCGGCCACAAGATCTGTCAGGAGACTAGCCAGTGTTGCCCTTACTCCAAGTTTGCAATTTTCTGAGTCACTTTCCATGCTCTGTTCAGCTTTAGTGCTTGGTTCAGCCCTTTCCTCAGTATCATTGTCTTGCAGCTGCAGATCAAAGAAGATCTCGAACCCGGGGACACGCTGCTTCATGGAATTCACCCAAGGCTCAGAAAAGCCACAAAATAGGAAATCTTCTCCCTCTCAAACAAAGCGGCCATTCATTGTCCCCTGGATTGGCCTATGATTAAGCTCATTACATTTCTTGGCTTACTTAGCCTTGGCTCTACCTTTCATCTCTTCTCTCTTCCTGATTCAGTCCTCTTTGGTGGGCACATAGCCCAGTTCAAAGGCATGTGGGTTGTGTAGCACACCTGCCAGTGCTGCCATGCCTTTCTAGCCACTTCTTCCAAGTCCCATTCCTGGAACATACTGCAGTTTGTTCATGAAATAGATAGACTGGGTGCTGATGTGCATGCCTTCGTCTACGGCTAGAATGGTCTGCACTACCCAGGCTTCAGCCAGAGTGAACTTTGAGGGGAATACATCCTTCTCACCATGAGTGATCTGCAGCACTGGTGTAGTTACCTTTGGTGGTGGATGGATGGATGAATTCCTAAAAACAATCGCCACTCCTTTCCCGTGATGGTACTTCAACATTTGGCGGAGAGTAGAGGAGACGGCTTTCACATGATGCAACCAAGGCCTGTCTAACAGTAAATTGAAGGTAGCCAACACATCCAAGACATGGAACTCGACTTCTTGCTCAGTTGGACCCACCTGGACTTTAATTTGCACCTTGCCCATAGCCTCTCTACTCATATTATCATATGCCCAAATTACTTGGGCTGTGGGAACAAAGTTTGCTAGTTTAAGGCCAATTGCATAAGCGGTGCGAGAAGGACAGACATTGATGGCCGAACTGGTATCTATTAAGACCACTGGTACCCATGTCTCCCTGCACTCCACAGATATGTACAAGGGTTTGTTGTGAGTTGAGCCTTCTAGCGGCAGTCCTTTGTCAGAGAAGGTCAAGGTTGGCCTAGTGCCACATGGGAAAACCAATCCCACAATCTATTCGGGGGTAGTGTCAATGGACAATTTAGCGTTGTCCATCTCTGACAACACTGCCTGTCGGTGCACCCGGGAGGCCATGAGGAGACCCCAGATGGAGATGTCAGCTTGGATTTTCTTAAGCTGTTTTAACACTGCCTCTTCTTCCAGTTGTTTCTCTTTTTGCTTCTCGACCTCTCTATCTTTTCCAGATGCCTCAGCTTGATCCAGGTGCGGCGACTTAAAATACTGCCCACTTCTTGTCATATGGTATATTTCTTTCGCATACCACGTGTTGTCTGAATGGCACTCACCCCAGTCTTGGTCAGTGTGGGCCAGATCCAGATCATCATCATTCCACCATACACCTTTAGCGGTCGACAAACAGTTGTCCAGCTCCATTTGTATTACCTTCACATCACAAGTATCCTTTACAGGGTGTTGGGCTATTGCTGCTTCCTGGTTGTCTTCAACCCTCTCTCGTTCAAACTGCTTCAATGCAGCTTCCTGTTCCGTGTCCGTAGTGCTCACAGTGCCCAATTCCTGAGCTGAATTTTACATACCAACGCTCTCTAGCTACTTTTCCTTCTCATCGGCCTTTTCGGCCATTACAGTAATCCCTCTTTCCTTTTCCTCCAGTTTCATTTTAGTTCTTTCCTCCTTATCGGTCTCATCACTCAGCTATCTAAAGTTGTTAGTTGCTCCGTTCAAGTCAAACCAGCTAATCTACATATCCTGCTGATCCTGCTCATCAAAGAACTACAGGTTGTCCAAATCCTCCTCAAGTTTTGCTAGATCATCCAACCCCTGACTTGGGCCATCTGGTCGAACCACATTGACATCTACCAAGGCTGGCAATGCCAATTCAGGCTTGATTTGACCAGTTGGCACAATATAGCAGCTCGAGTCATACATCATATCAATTAAGTCCTCAGAACACTCCGGCAACGGACTAGTACCTTCCTCCAAGGTAGACTTCCCTTCCACTATAAGCATCACCACAGGCTTGGGTTTGGGGTCGGACGTGTTCATCATGCACAGATCTGCACCTTCTAGAATGAACAACATCAGTTTTGGTAGGTGGGAGGGGGTAATATATATGCTGGGGTCATAAGGGTGTCTAGTGTATAGATCAGGTTAAGATTTTGAGGCGGGGGGACTTGATCATGGGCCGGGAGTGGATTTGTGGTCCTGTTGGGTTTTTGAGATAGAGCGATCACCTTGTTGTTAATGAGATCCTAAATGTCATGATGCAGTCGAAAGCACTGGTCAGTATCATGGCCATGTTGTTGGTGAAACGCGCAGTTTTTTGCAGGGTTGTGTTTGGGTGGAAGGGGATCAAGCAATGGACGGGGTTCTAATGGTTTGAGGTGCCCTTTTTAACTAGCACCTTCATGGCTTGACACAGGGTCATGTATAGTTGATTGAAGGTCCTCTGGGATCGGTTAGGATTGGAGGGTGTTTATGAGCTCATGTTGGCAAAAGGGTCAACAGTCTTGGTTATGGTGACAACACCTACATCTGATGGCCTCGTAGCCATGCTACCCCTAACAGCATTGGAACTGCGTACAAACGGCCTTTTTGCCGAGTCATTCTCATCTATAATCAGCCCCTGTTTCATGGTGTCTTCGATTTGCACCCCCATTTCATGGAGTTTTGTAAATGTGAATAGAGGTAGGACGATCATCTTTTTCAACAGTTTGCCATGTAGATTTCGGACAACCATCCTGATATGATCTTTCTCAGAAGGCCTTGTGGTCATTATCGAGGCCTTAGCTTTCCATATTTTCACAAATTTTGAGAAGCCCTCATTCGGCTTTTGGCGTGTTGCCTTGAGATCATGAGTTGTGACCTCAATTTGTGTATTATAGGAATACTGTACGATGAAGGCCTCGGCCATCTCCTCCCAATTCTGCTTAATAGAATCTTCCAACTTCGCATACCATATGGCCGTTATACTCGACATGGTCCGGCCAAAGAGAGACAACTTTTGTAGTCTAGTCAGGCCCATCGGTCGCAAGATGTTCGAAAATAGCCGAAGGTGAACCACTGGATCACTGGAGCCGTCAAATTGATCGATGTGTGACATTTTGAACCGATCGGCAATGTTACTGCAGAATCGATGTGCCCATCCTCTATGTCCGGGATGGAGTTAACACCTTGTGTTCTCTTGAATAGTTTCTCCAGTTTATTGACCTTGAGTACAGTTGGGTCAACCTCAAACTCAAACGGAGCTTCAGTATGATATGCAGGTGCTTTGGGAAGCACAATGGTAAAGGCTAGAGAAGCAAGATGGAAAAATAGGTGAACCACCCCTCCACCCTTTAAGGCCTTAAACCACAAGTTTTAGCCCAAAATTATAGAGGTTAAATAGCCCAAAAATAGTAGAAAAACAGTAGGAAAAATAGTAGAAAAGTAGCAAACAAAACAAGGAAACAAATCAAGCCTTATACCTTTTGAAGATGAGAACAGTTCCAAGCAACAATCCAACACAAACATACCCTCAAAAGCTCAAAGAAGGCTCAAAAGTACCTCAGCTCCAAGACGGTAACGTTTGGTTTGGAGTGTATAGGCAAAAAGTCAAGAAATTTACAAGAGAGAGAGAGAGAGAGAGAGAGAAAGAGAGAAAAAAATTTGCCTAAAAATTTTTTAACCTTGAAAGCAAGAGGGGAGATCCTCTATATATAGAAAAACATCACAATCCCTCAGATAAGAAAGTGCATGCATTTGTGCCAACAGTTGGCAGAAAAATATCTGTAAACACACTTGTGGCCAGTAGGCCACTAATGCTGGCTGGCAGGCCACATCAGTTGCTGGCAGCCAATTGTAGTGGCCAACATGCCACAAGAGATTGCAAGCTTGAAAATCTATGGTTGTGGTCGAAAACAAGGCAAGAGGTATGTAGGTTTCGAAAGGCTCGAAGCAGTGGCATTCTGCTGAGGACTTCGAGCACTTGACAAGCATATACACTTATCATTGGGTGTGCAAGTGGTGACATCCAAGTCGTGAGTGCAATCAAAAATGGTGTGTCTACACCCTAAGTGGCCCCATTTCCCTTCTCGCCATGACGTATTTCCCCAGTAAGGCAGCTGCTAGAATCAGACTCTCCATCTGGGCAGAAAGAAAAGCTCTTATCAGATCGACCTCCCTAAACCGAGACACATCCCTAACGGCTGCATCCTCAAGTGCCCCTAGCAAGTGGTTGGTAGCGACTCTAGCATCTCTTAGCAAATTGGAACGCTCGTCCACCTCAGACCAGGGCAAGCCGATTACTACGCTTAAGTGATGAGCGACAGTTCTCACTATGCTGAAGGTCGAGCTCGCTTCCGCTATACTGGCTTGAGTTGTACTTGGGCACTCTACCTCTACCCTTGGCTCTGAGCTTTGAGTTGTACTTGGGCACTCCACCTCCACCCTTCCCCCTGTGCTTCTTGTCTCCCTCTTTGCCACTTCTACTTCTAATTTTGGTTAGGGAAGGTCAGCCCTCTACTCTGTTCCTTCTTCTTCAGACTCCACTAAGTCCACGAATTCAGCGATCGGGGGGTCTTCTTCAGCCTCGTCAAACTCTACTTCTGGCCTTGGTGGCTCACCCTCCTTTCTCACCTCCGCCTCCTCAGTCTAGTCGGCCACCCCCTCCTTGGCATTCTTCCTTCTCTTCCCCTTACTCCATTTTGTAGAGTGGGCATTTTCTTTTTCAATCACTCCAGCTTGGCCTTACTCTTCTCCTTTAAAGGAATGACAGGCGCCTTAATCAATCGATGGCAAGTAGCCTTGTGCATATATGGTTTTGGAGCAAGGCCCAACTCCTTCTCCTTGAATTTCTCTACTGCAGCAAAGACCTGGTGGTCTTTGACCTTTTGTGCCTTCCTTTAAGCATCAATATCTTCAGGGATAGGGTCACCCTCCAATGGTTCTAGCCCTAATTTAATGGAAAATAAAGTCAAAGGCTTTACAAGGTCGTCCTACTTTAATCCCTTCTTTTCCTTTAATTTCTTCACCTGCTGCACTCGTTTTTCTACAGCCACTGTCGAATTTGGCTGCACCGACTTGGTGGGGATATTTGAAACTATTCGAACACCACTATCCCCAATTGATGGACACATCAAACCACTTGGTCACCAACCCCCTCCCAGGCACCGCTTGTAGGGCTACCCAGGTATCTTGTTGGCCTACTACCTTGTAGTAAGAGAAGAACTCATCCACCGACATCTCCTCATGTTCGGTCACCCATGGCAAGGAGATTGCGCTAGTGAACAGAAAAGAGAAAGTGTTAATACATCAGACCGTTCGAATTCACGCGCTATAGTAACCCTTTACCTTTGAAACAATTCAAAATCTATATCGGCAGCATTTATCACTCCACGTAGACAGCCGAGATTAATTCCCCCAACCACCATCTCTCTTTTTTCGCTTCCACGTCACGTCCTCATATGTTTTCCTACTTCTTGAGCCTGGTGCCCCACTGAAACATTTAACCCTTCACACAACCCTTGGTCGATCAGGTTTGTCGATCGAGGGTGTCACTCGGTTGGCCTACCCTCAGTCGGTTAGGTTTGTCATTCGGTAGACCTGCTATCGGCTGGTCACCCTCAATCGGCTAGACCCACCGATCAGCCTTTTTGCTAGTCAGCTAGTTTCAACATTTGGCCACATTCGTCCACTCAGCCCACTTTGCTTGTCATCCCCCTCCGTCGTCTCCCCACATTCTAAACTAGAGGGAACATTGGGATTACAGGGATGTTGATGCACCCAGTTAAACATATTTATTTCCTTCCCAAACCGCCCTGTGACCAATCGCCCTTTGTCTCCAGACCCCCCTTTTCTTTTTCCTTTTTGTCTCCCTTACCAAACA
The DNA here is from genome assembly GCF_055761805.1 of Camellia sinensis. Taxonomy (NCBI): domain Eukaryota; kingdom Viridiplantae; phylum Streptophyta; class Magnoliopsida; order Ericales; family Theaceae; genus Camellia; species Camellia sinensis. The sequence continues at coordinate 5,233,930 of NW_028129178.1, read as the reverse complement.
GTTTCCTTTCCTTTCGTTTTCTTACTCAGACTTGGGGGACTACGCCAATTTCCTTTCACATTTTCTTTCTCCCATCTTTTTCTTGGGGTTTGCATTTATTCATGTTCCAATTTAAATTTGAAAGAACCTACGGTGTCTAATCATGTGTCTCGTTTCAATGATTCAAATTCTTCATCATTTTATAAGGTTCTCAATGTATAACATCTATTGAAAAAAAAAAAAAAAAGATTGATTCGATAATCGTGACTTTTCATTTTATCCCGTTTGTTTTCAAAAAAAGGATAATAAGTATGTTTTTGGACACGAACTATCCATTTTTTAGAGACAAAAATAATAAAAAGAAAATGTTATAATTATCACGTTGACCAAACTTTTTTAATGGATGATATAGACAAATGGTATTACAAAATGAACGGTTTTGATCATCAAAATGGGACCCATGGTGAGCCCCATGAGCCCCTCAATCTGAAGTTGAGATTTAAATTTGAGAAAAATCCTTCCTTTAGCTATCAAATAATCATAGCATAGTACTCAGAATTGAGACAAAATACAAAAAATAAACTTATATTAAACTAAAATTAGTACCCATTTGGCTAATATTTTTGCGACTTTCGTGTTCTCTTTTCATCTCTTTTAAATGGGTGAAAAAACCAACCTAAAAAAAATGCTTCAAAATTAACTTCTAAACTTGAGCAAATGAGTGAGAATTTTTGGGGTAAGCAAGGAAAAATCTGCAAATTGAATTGGTCCAACCCAATTCGATAGGTTTTGTTTGGTTTATTTTTTTTTTTAATTTGTGGTTCGGTCCTAATTTAGAAAATTAGAGAACTGATCTTTGCAAATTGATTGTGGGTTTAGGTCCACGATTTCGGATTTGAACTGAAGTAGACCATATAACTTAAATCATATATGTTTATTTGCTAGATATTATATTTGTTTAAGTTAATGGTAGAACAATGTGCATTTTTATGTTTCGAAAGTTTATGTTTCGAAAAATCATGACAAATTAATGTTGAACAATGTTTGAAAATGTTATATGATTTTTCTTGTGAATAGATCATGTGAAACAGTGATTTCATACAGAACCAAACCGTATTTAAATGGTTTGCCTCGGATTGGTTCCATGATTTTAATGCACTCCAACATATTAGAGTTTTAGAGACCAAGTTTTTTTGTTTCTAAAACTATAAATTTTGTTTCAAAAATATTTAGGGATGAATTTCTGTTGTCGCTAGAATAGTCGCTAAAGGATCGTCCCGAAAAGTTTAAAAAAAAAAAAAGAAGAGCTTTTAGGGACAAAATTTTGAAACATTGCTAATAAATGCATTTTTGGGGACAAAATTTTTAATCCAAAAGGTTGGTAATTTAAATGTCCAATTATGTTGCTAAAAATAAACTAATAACATTTTTTGCTAAAAAAATATTTTATCCCTAAAAAGTGATTTTTTTTCTAAATTTTTATCTCTAAAATCTTAATTTCTTGTAGTGATGGTTTGATTTGATTCGAGTTTTTACAGAATTATAGATAATGTATTGATTCTGATTTCATCCCAAACCAATCCAAATCGTACCATACTCACCATAGAAAATTTGTTTTTTTTTTTTTTTTTTTTTTTTTTTTTTTTTTTTTTTAACCATATGGCAACGGAAGAGAAATGGGTTTTGAAAATTATTTTTTTATAAAAGTAAAAAAAAAAATTAAATAAATTATCTAACTGATAATCTCTCACTTCTCTCTTTTCTCTTTTCTCTCTTTACTTAAATCATGCAAAAAATTGCTTTCCCGTCCATTTTCGACTTTGTCCACGGACATGTAACGGTGTGGCGCATGTAATTGTGCATTATGCTCTCTTTCTTTATGAGACTCGAGTTTTGGTGTTTGCTTTCTCATCAGTTTGGGTCGCTAGGCTCATTTCTAGTTCCTTAATAATATTACTTCTCTTTCTTTGACCAAAAAAAATAAAAATAAAAATAAATAAAAGAAAAATATATATATAGCGCGTAAAACTTAATTTCAAATGACCTAAACTTAGGAAATACTCATATTTGCCAATTATTTAGAATATGATCATTCAAAAGAAGAAAAAAAAATTTGTGCTACAACCAAAATATCAAATTGGTGGCCAATTATTTTTCCCAACCCAATTCCTTTCTTTGGCATTCGGACTTGTTCCTACTCAATGGCCAACCCATCTTCTTCCAGGTACAATAATGTGATTCTATTCATTTCAATCTAAAAAATAAAATAAATTAAAAAAAAAAGAGTAAAAAACAAAAAATAATGTGATTCATATATTTGTAGCACATGAAATAAATTTAAAATTAAAAATAGCATACTAACATTAGGGTCTCAGTCAATGGGGCATTGTATCATTCTTGGTTGATTCTGATTAAACCAACATTAATATATTAGGGTCAATTTTTTTTAATATTCTTAATTATATTATTTGCAGCAACTAATATGTAAGTTATTCATCGGTCTAAATTCTTAGTCATCGTAAAGCTGTGGAATTTAGCAGCTTTTTGTTGTGCAACTTGGCTCATACCAAAAATTCAATTCAAGTGTCTTCGTTCCATATGAAAATTCAATTCAATCAGAAAGAAAATTGAATTTTAAACTTCAAATTATTATTCAAACACGAGTCCGTTGTAAGAAATTGATTAGGACATACGCCTAACACAATTAGGATAATAGAGTAGAAGTTTATATATTTTTATTTTTAATACTATCTCGTAATTTTGTATGAATGCCTTCGATGGGGGAATTAGAAAATTATCAGATGAGTCACTTATTAATTATAATGGTAAAAGAATTTACATAATTTTTTACGATTGATTTTGAGAAAGATAAAAAAGATAATGTTACTTAACTAGTGTATCATGGATAATACAAAAAAAAGTCACGTATATAAGTCTTAAAATACATTACATAATACTAAAATAAGCTTTTTCGTACAAAATTTAAATAAAAATTCAATAAAATCGTGATACCACGTCATTATTGACATGTGATATCACTATCTAATACTAAAACAAAGGTGAACCCCTCATGTCAAATATAACTAATAATCTAATAAGTTGCATATCATAGTAAGATTAATTAGGTTTGTATGTTAATAATAATGGATATGAGAACTTATGTGTTGGTCCTAATAGGTGGACTTATTGTCCAATAGGTCATGTGAGAATTAATGGTATTTTTCATTAAACACTATTTAAAAGGTCACTAATTTTTAATTTTTAACGACAGTTTGAAAATTGTCATAAAAAATGTCACTAATTATAAATTTTAACGACAGTTTAAAAAATCGTCACATAAAAAGTCATTAATTTTCAACTTTCAGCTATAATTTGAAAAATTCGTCACACAAAAACGTTACTAGTTGTAAGTTTTAGTTATAATTTATAAAAATCATGACCAAAAAAAAAAAAAAATCACTAATTATCAAATTTTATTGACATGCAAAAAATGTCACAAAAAATTATTTTTAGCGAAAATTTTATTACGACTTATTTTCAATAAGACATGATAGGAATTAAATCTAATTGTTAGGATATATTGGTAGTTTATCCTTTCACGGGTTGCATTGAAATTTTTTTATACATAATAATGTGCCTTGTCGTAATTTTTTTATTTTCAATCAAAGCAACATTATTGTTTTCATAATTTTAAAACTATCATTGACATTTCATTCTAAATATTAATTTTTATATAATATTTTTTATGGGAAATGTTTTTTTAAAAAAAATAAAAAATAAATAAATCCAAAACCTCCACTGAATACCGTAAGGCCATGTTTGTTTGGGTGGACATGTGCTTGGGATTGGACTAATAGTCCAATAAAATTATTAATCCGATGTTTGGTTAAAAAATTGAAATACAGACTAACAATCCATTCGAATATAATATCTCACATATGATGGACTATTCAATCCCATATAGGAGGCGGGATATAAATTGGGAAACTAAATCAAAGTCTAGACTAACTTATCAAATGACAATAATAGAGGTATTATGGTTAATATATTGGATGTTGTCTCATGTCCTATCCATTCCAATCCCTTTAAACAAATATCGGATTGGATAATATTTTATTAATCCATCCTTATAATCCTAACTCAATGCAAATATATGATATGATACACAATCTAAAGGATTCGTAGTTTTAGGATATTAGTCATGGGAATGCTAATCCAACCTAATCTAGGTGTCGAGCCTTCCGGTTAATACCGATAAAAATGACAAATTGATAGTACTTGTATAGTTTACTTGGGGAGACGTACCTAGAGATTCACAGTGTTGTAGTCACTGCTTTGTTTTCTATTGTAAAGGAAATGGTTTTATAAATTGTGATAAAGATTTGACATTGTATGGTTTTGAAAGGAGATATAAAATGTTTTCTGCATGAGCATTGCATATGCATGCACCTTATATCTTGGTTAAGATTCATAAACTGCGTTATAGTATCTTTACTGGCCTTTGATTCACCTTATGTGGGAAAACCATTTTCAGGTGTTGATGATATGCCTTTGCCATGGCAATAACTTAGGAGACCTTGGAGCCGAAGGCTTCTTTTTGTGCATTGTTGTGGTTATTTTGTGCAAGTCAAGGGCTTTAACTGTATTGGATTTAAATCCATTTTTGTTGTAATTAAACATTGTCTTGAAAAGATGCAAGCCTTTAGGGCCTTTATTATGTGTTTAACCTTTATTTCATATCTTTAACTTTTATCATATGTTATAGATTCAGAGTTAGGACTTATGAATGTATAACTGCGTGTGATATCTTTTGTACACTCTGTTTATATGGAATGAAAAGGACATTGTATTTAGAATGATGTTGTTGTTTATTAATATTGTAGATGGTTTTATTGTAATTATTTCGGGGCGTTACAAGTCATGTGTGCCTAAGAGCTCATGCATGCCAAGTTTTGTCGAAATCTGATGCGATTTGACGATTTTGGTGTGTTAATGGGTGAAAATAAAATTTTCTAGAGGACAAATTTCCATTGACAGGAATTGAGCTCTACTTCACAAGCCGGAAACCGTTTTCCAGTTCCTTTTTCTTTCACAAGTCATGTGTGGGTAAGAGGTCGTTATATCAAGTTTCATTGAAATCCAACTCAGTTTGACAATTTTGGTGTGTCAATGGATCGAAATGAAATTTTCTAAAGCAAAAGTTTTCCTTGATGGAAATTAAGCTCTATCTCACAAGCCGGGACCATTTTTGAGTCATGTCTTCTTCCACAAGTCATGGCTGCCTAAGTGGCTATGTTTGCCAAGTTTCATTGAAATCCAATGTCGTTTGATGGTTTTGGTTTATCAATGGGTCGAAATAAAATTTTCTAAAGGACAAGTTTTTCTTGACAAGAATTGAGCACTATGTCAAACACCGAGGACCGTTTTCGAGTCCTGTCTTCTTTCATAAGTTATGTGAGCCTCAAGGATCATGCATGCAAGTTTTGTTGAAATCCTTCGCGATTTGACGGTTTTGGTGTGTTAATGGGTTAAAATGAAATTTTCTAAAAGATAAGTTTCCTAATCAGGAAATGTTTTCTAGTCTCATCTTCTTTCACAAATTATGTGTGCCTAAGAGGTCAAGTGTGCCAAGTTTCATTAACATCTGATGTCGTTTGACAGTTTTAGTGTGTCAATGTGTCGAAATAAAAATTTTTAACAGACAAGTTTCCCTTGACGAGAATTGAGCTCTATCTCACAAAGCGGGGGCCGTTTTTGAGTTCTATCTCCTCCCACAAGTCATGTAAGCCTAAAAGGTTGTGCATCCTAAGGTTCATTGAAATCTAATGCAGTTTGGCGGTTTTGGTGTGTCAATGGATCGAAATAAAATTTTATAGATGAAAAATTTCCCTTGGCGGGAATTGAGCTGTATCTCACAAACTGGGGACTGTTTTCTAGTTTTATCTTCTTCCACAAGCCATGTGTGCCTTGGAGGTCATACGTGCCAAGTTTTGTTGAAATCCAACTCAATTTAATGGTTTTGTTGTGTCAATGGGTTGAAATGAAATTTTCTAAAGGACAAGTTTTCCTTGACGGCAATTGAGCTCTATTTCATAGATCAGGGACCGTTTTTGAGTCCCACCTTCTTCCATAAGTCTTGTGTGCCTAAGAGGTCGTGTCTGCGAAGTTTTGTTGGAATTTGACATCGTTTGATGGTTTTGGTGTGTCAATGGGTCGAAATACAATTTTCTGCAAGACAAGTTTTCCTTGACGAGAATTGAGCTCCGTGTCACACACCGAGGACCATTTTCAAGTCCCGTCTTCTTTCACAAGTCAAGTGAGCCTGAGAGATCATACGTGCAAGTTTCATTGAAATCAACGAAGTTTGATAGTTTTGGTATGTTAATGTCTTGAAATGAAATTTTCTAAAAGACAAGTTTTCCTAAATGGAAATTGAGCTCTATTTCACAAAATGTGTATTGTTTTCTAGTCCCATCTTTTTCCACAAGTTACTTGTTCCTAAGAGGTCATGCATGCCTAGTTTCATTAATATCTTATGTCGTTTGATGATTTTTGTGTGTTAATGGGCCAAAGTAAAATTTTCCAAAAGACAAGTTTCCCTAGATTAGAATTGAGCTCAATCTGATAAATCGGGGGCCATTTTTAATTCCCACATTCTTTCACAAGTCATGTGTGCCAAGTTTTGTTGAAATCTGACACCGTTTGACAATTTTGGTGTTTCAATGGGTCAAAATAAATTTTTATAAAGGACAAGTTTTCCTTGACGGGAATTGAGCTCTATCTCAAAAATCGAGGACCGTTTTCGAGGCCTTTCTTCTCCTACAAGTCATGTGTACCTAAAAGGTTATATGTGCCAAGTTTCATTGAAATATGATGCCGTTTGACAGTTTTGGTGTGCCAATGGGTGAATATAAATTTTCTAAAGGGCAAGTCTTTCTTGACAAGAATTAAGCTTTATCTCACAAATCGAGGACCATTTTTGAGTCCCATCTTCTTTCACAGGTCATGTGCGCCTAAGAGATTGTGCATGAGAGTTTCGTTGAAATCCGACGTGGTTTGACGGTTTTGGTATGTCAATGGGTTGAAATGAAATTTTCTAAAAGGCAAGTTTCCCTTGACAGGAATTGAGCTTTATCTCACAAATCGGGGATCATTTTCTTGTCCTATCTTCTTCTATAAGTTATGTGTGCCTAAGAGGTTGTGTGTGCGAAATTTTGTTAATATCCAACGTCGTTTGATGATTTTTGTGTGTGAATGGGTTAAAATGAAATTTTCTAAAGGACAAATTTCCCTTAATGGGAATTGAGCTCTGTCTCATAAATTGGGTACCATTTTCTAGTCTCATCTTCTTCTACAAGCCATGTATGCTTAAGAGGTCGTACATGCCAAATTTCTTTGAAATCTGACGTCGTTTAACGATTTTGGTGTATCAATGGGTCGAAATGAAATTTTTTAAAGGACAAATTTCCCTTGACGGTAATTAAGCTCTATCTCACATTTTGTGATGGTTTTCTAAATTTGTTGCTAAAAACTTACTATTAGTGACATTTTCTAAAGCTATTGCTAAAAAGTCACAAGTAACACAATTTTTCTGTGACAAATTGTTCAAACTGTCGTTAAAAACTAACAATTAGTAACAGATGCGGATGCCAAGTACTCCCCCTTTAGCTGATTGATTACCAATTTTGAATCACAAAACACAAGCAGATGCCGAGAGCCGAGAAGGTGTGAATTCCGCAGACCGGCTAGAAGGGCTTCGTATTCGGCTTCGTTATTTGATGCTTCGAAGCCAAGCTTGACGGCCTGCTCATTACTGCACCGTCTGGAGACATGATTACAACTCCGGCGCTACTGCCCCTTTGGTTAGATGATCCATCACAGTATAATTGCCAAATATCCCCGACATAAATTCTCCAGTTCGGCTTTGGAAGAACTTCAGCCTTCGGTTGAACTTCATCAGGTTTGAGGCTGGCAAGCTCACCTGTGAATTCGGCAACAAAGTCGGCCAACGCCTGCCCCTTGATTGCAGTTTTAGGTAAAAATTGAATGTCGTATTGGTCGAGTTCAAAAGCCCATTTGAAACACGTCCTGATGCTTCTGCACTCCGTAGAACTGATCGGAGGGGATAATCTGTTAGCACCCCAATGCTATGTCCCTGGCGGAAACTGCCAGATATAGGATGAGTGGGTCACCAGCGGCGGGTGTTGTCAAGAGAGGTACTGAGCGGAGGTAGGTCTTGAGTCCGTTGAAGGCTGATTCACATTCGGCGGACCATTCAAAAGCCTTACCCTGCCGTAATGTCTGAAAGAATTGTCGGCAGCGATCTGTAGACCGGTTCATGAACCTGTTGAGTGCAGCGGCCATCCCCATAAACTTTTGGACTTCTTTTACTGAACGGGGGGAGCCGAGTTCCAAGATTGCTGTGACTTGCCTCGGGTTGGCTTCGATTCCTCGGTGATTGACGATGTAACCCAGGAATTTTCCAGAGCCGATTCCGAACGCACACTTGGAGGCGTTCAGTTTCATTCTGTATTTGCGTAAGATGCTGAATGTCTTTTCTAGATCGGCTATATGACTCTGTTCTTCTTTGGACTTGACCACCATATCGTCGATGTATACTTCCATAGTATGGCCGAGTTGCTCTTTGAACATGGCGGTGGCCAATCGTTGGTAGGTTGCCCCTGCATTCTTCAGCCCAAAGGGCATAACTTTGTAGCAATAGGTTCCTCTTGGGGTGAGGAAGGCAGTTTTGTCCTGGTCATCTGGATGCATGGTGATTTGATGGTAGCCTCTGTAAGCATCGAGGAAGCTCATGCGTTGATGATGTGCCGTCGCATCGACGAGCTGGTCGATTCTAGGTAGAGGAAAACAGTCTTTGGGGCAAGCTTTGTTCAGATCCGTGAAGTCGATGCACACTCGCCAAGTCCCATTTTTCTTTTTCACCACCACTGTATTGGAGAGCCACGTAGGGTAAGTGACTTCTCTAATTGCCCCGGCGTCAAGCAGTCTGTCTACCTCCTCAACAACGGCGGTAGTGTGCTCCGTGGCTGACCGTCGGCCTTTCTGAATGATCGGCTTACATTTCGGATCGACATTCAGATGGTGCTGTGAAACTGACGTGTCTATTCCCGACATTTCGTACGGAGTCCACACAAAGACGTCAAGGTTATTGAGCAAGAAAGTGATCAGTTGCTGCCTGTCAGCCTGATTCAGAGAGGCGCCGATCATGAAGAACTTTTCTGGGCTGCCATCAATGTCAACTCGGTCTAAATCTTCCGTGGCCTTCTCATTTGGATACCGCCCAACATCATCCAGGATCTCCCGATTCGGCACCTCGATGGAGTTTACTTGCAGTTCCTTTGGCGTTCTGGCGGCAAGGAGATAACATGCTTGTGCCAATTTCTGGGATCCGCGGATTTGCTCAATGCCGTGTTTTGTTGGGAAACGTAGCAGTTGATGATAGGTGCTTGGGACGGCCTGCAAGGTATGCAACCACGATCGCCCCATGATGAGATTGTTGGGCGATGGCAGCCTGACGACCAAGAATTTCACGTCAACCGTTCTGGAGCCTGCTCGAACGGGTAAGCTGATATTTCCCAATAGGTACTCTGGAGTGGCATTGAAGCCGACTAGTGGATAAGGAGACGAAGTCGGGTCTGACTCGCGAAATCCGAGTTTGGTGAAGGTTTTATAATACATAACCTCTGAGGTACTGCCCTGGTTGATAGGGACGCGTTCGACGGTGAACTGGTTTACGCGCAGCTCAACAACCAAAGGATCAATGTGAGGGAGTGTTACACTGATCAAATCAGAATCGTCAAAGGTGATACCTGGCGTTTCTCGAGGCCGTTTTGCTGGCGTGAGTTGCTGTTGGGGGCCTGGATGTGATTGGATGGCAAGCACGGCCGGGGCTGTTGGCAGACTGTATATCATGTGGACGGTGTCAAGCGGAAATGCATCATTCGGACGGGCAGGTGTTTCGACCACACTCCTCCGGACGCATTGGTGGAGACGTTCGTCCTTTACCAACTCCTCAAGATGATCTGTTGAAGCATGGCGGCCGTTAGTTTCTTGCTGTCGGGTTCGAGATCGTCAATCATCTGCCCTCGGGGGTCACGCAGAAGCCTGGTGCACCGTTTGTTTGGATTTTGCTATTTCCAAGGCTAGATCACGACGAAGGTGTTCGTTCTCAGCGATGATGTTATCCAACCTCTGTTTGGTTTGCCTAGCTTGTGCCATGGTCGCTTGTATTGTCTTTTGCGTTGGGTTTAGAGATGAGCAGAGGTCCGAGGCAAGTCTTGCTGCGATGGTTTTGGGTCCAAGCGAGTTCGCTGGAATAAGGTCACATCTCTGTGCGGTCTCGTCAGTGGCTATCGAAGGATCTTCAGTCACGCCTGCCATGGATGTATTTGAGTATTCCTACAGACGGCGCCAATTGTGGACAAGTAGTTCGGAAATACTTTTCGGATCCTGGGAGATGCTAGTGATCCTCAGCTAGTCACCTGAAAAGATACAAACACTCCGGTCAGGGGTGCCGGAATTAGCACTCTGACGGACAAGTGAGTTCAGATACTCAGGGTAGCTTCTTTACTAAGTTTTGTCAAGTGATTTTTACATACCTTTCTAAATCTGTGGTTCTTGTATTTATACTTGCTTTTTGGGCCTCGGGGCCTGAGCCTACTTTTATCCCATTTCCCTTTTATTCATTCGGAGCCACTGACCTCTATCTATTCGGCCTTCGTAACGTATTCGGCATCCTAGTCACACAACATGAAGCCGGATAGTATCTAATTTCTGGAGTACGCATCTTCCGACTCTTCTACTTATTCGGCTCACACAGGGACCTTCACTTCCTCTGTTGCTTCCTACAAATATTATGTGTTGTTCATTGACGATTACAGCAAATTGACATGGTTGTTTCCCTTTCATTACAAAAGTGAGGTTTTCACTAAGTTCTTAGAGTTCAAGGCTTTTGTAGAAAATCAATTTTCCAGTCACTTGCAAGTTTTAAGAAGTGATAATGGGGGTGAATAACTTAGCAAGAAATTTCATGATTTTCTAAAGAGTAAAGGTATTCAGCATCAATTGAGTTGTCCTCATACCCCTGCTCAAAATGATCTAGCCGAAAGGAAGCACAAACATCTCATAGAGACTACCATTGCTCTTATGCACCACTCTTTTTATCCTTTTGCTTATTGGTTTGATGCCTTAGCCACATCTGTTTTTCTTATTAATAGACTTCCTACTGCTAAGATTGATTTTTTTCACTCCTTTTGAAGATTTGTTTCAGCAGCCTCCTGATTATACATTTCTTAAGACCTTTGGTTGTAGATGTTATCATTGGCTCAGGCCTTATGCCACTCATAAACTTCAGCCTAGATCTGTGCCTTGTGTGTTTCTTGGATATGTTCCATCTACTAAGGGCTATAGGTGTCTTGATCCTTCTACTGGCAAGATTTATGTCTCCAGACATGTTGTTTTTGATGATCATATTTTTCCCTTTGCTTCTTCTTCTACAGTCTCATCTATTTCATCTTCTTTGTCCCAGCTAAACTCTTTTTTCTGGTCTACATAGTCTTCTTCTCCTGTCACTAATTTAGCTTATGTTGTTACTTGCTCCACAGTTGTGCCTACACCAGCAGCTATGCCTTCTATACGTCCTTTTTCATCTGTTCCTACTGTGTTTGGTCAATTTGATCCAGTTCAGCCTCAGTCTGTCCAGCAACATACACTCCAGTTTGTCCAGCAACCTGCATCCCAGTCTATTTCTCCACATACTCTCTCTTTGGCAGTCTGTCTTCCGCACCAATTCAGTCTCCTAGTTTACCTTATCTCTCTCAGGCTCTTTTTTTTTTTCCATTCCTATTTCTTCTTTATCTGTTCTCCTTACTTCTCTTCCTCCCACTAATACTCACTCTATGATCACTCGATCCAAATCTCAGCCCCATTGTTTTTTTACCACTTCTGATCTTACTGAACCACAGTCCTATCAAGAGGCTTCTCAATCCAATGCTTGGACTGCTGCTATGCATGATGAATATAATGCTTTAATCCAGCAAGGCACTTGGACTTCTTCCACCCACCGAAAAGGCTATTGGTTGCAAATGAGTGTTTCGTTTCAAGAAAAATTCTGATGGCTCCATTGTTAGGCATAAAGCTAGGTTGGTTGCCAAAGGCTTTCTCCAAACTGAAGGCATTGATTATTTTGAGACTTTCAGTCCAGTAGCGAAGCAGCCTACTATCTGCATTCTTCTCTGTTTGGCTCTCCACCTTCAATGGTCTATCAAACAACTTGACATTTCCAATGCCTTCCTTCATGGTGTCTTGGAGGAGGAGGTCTACATGCATTAGCCAATTGGTTTTGTTGATAACACACATCATTCCATGGTTTGCGAGCTCAATAAAGCTTTTTATGGACTCAAACAAGCTCCTAGAGCCTAGTTTTCCACCTTTTTCTTCATTTCTTCTTACTCAAGTTTTTAAAGCCAGCCATTGTGATTCTTCCTTATCTGTTCGGAAGACTTCTCACTCTATCACCATTCTTTTGATCTATGTTGATGATATTCTCCTTACAGGGCTTCTTATATTTCTATTCTCATTACTCAAATGCACTCTACTTTTTTGCATGAAGGAATTGGGGCTTCTTAACTATTTTTTGGGCATTTCTGTTTCCTCTTCCTCCTCAAGTTACTTCTTATCTCAAAAGAAATATGCTACTGAATTTTTAGTAAAGGCTGGTATAACAAACTGCAAGTCTTCTCCTTCACCTATGACTCTTAAATCTTCTACTCATCAGGAAGATTTGCCTTTCTCTCAGCCTTCTCTCTATAGGAGTCTTGTTGGTGCCTTGCAATATCTTACTATCACTCGTCCTGACTTGGCTTTTGCTGTCAACCATGCTTGTCAGTTTCTTTAGACACCTCTCACCAGTCATTTTGCCTTGGTAAAGAAACTTCTAAGGTACCTTAAGGGCACTCTTCATCTTGGTCTTCAATTTAGTCCGAGCCCTCTCACCTTACATGCCTTCTTTGACTCAGATTGGGCTGGCTATTCTCCTGATCGAAGATCCACCACTAGTTATTGTGTCTTTTTAGGTCCAAATGTAATTTCTTGGTTAGCAAAGAAACAACCCACTATCTCCAGGTCCTCTATTGAAGCTGAATATAGAGCCCTTGCTTAAACAACTACTGAACTTTGCTGGCTTGATATGCTGCTCTCTGATCTGTCCATCTCTATGTTAGCTCCTACACTCTGGTGTGACAACATGTCTGCCATCTCCTTGTCCAAAAATCCTGTGTTTCAAGCCAGGTCGAAGCACATTGAAGTGGATTATTACTATGTTCAAGAAAGAGTTGCAGCAAAGAAGTTGCATATTCATCACATCTCATCTGTGGATCAGTTGGCTGATTTATTCACCAAACTTCTTTTCTCTCGTCGCCTTCTTTATCTTCAAATCAAGCTTCTAGGCCAGCACTCTCCCATCAGCTTTCGGAGGCATGATAAGGAGCTCAGCCAAAGCAACCAAAGTAGAGAAAAGCTGAACCACAGTCACAGAGTTGAGCCACAGCAGTCACAGATATTCAACTCAGCTACAGCTCAAGAATTTAGCACAAGCTCCAGCTCAACTTAACTGAATTAGTTAGGCAGTTATGGATTAATCAGAGTTAGATAGATTCGTTATGTTTTAGTTAAATACAACTATAGTTAAATAGCAGTTACATTCATTTTGTATAAATATGGATATACATTGTAATCAATGTCTTAAAGAAACAAGAGATTCGGTTTTTTCTTTTAATTATATTCCAAACAAATTGACTTATGCATTGGAGGGGCTTTGGCCGGCACCACATGCCTAAAATGCTCACTCTCTCTCATTCTATGGCAGGTCAAGGGATTAGGATCGAACTAAATGGATTTCATCATTGTTAGTATAAATATTTATAACGAGGTTATCTACAACTTTGCCGCAACTAGTTCCTGAGTTCATGCAATCTCACATTCTACACAAATTGAATAATTATCAGACAGTACTGACCTTGAGGTGGCCCCAAGAGAATCAAGTGCTTCATGAAATTCAAACTAGTAATGACATAAAATCAAAAAAGTTTAAACAGATTAATGTGTTAAGTTGTGATCTATTAGTTTAAAACTAAAAATCGATCAGGATACTTTTTATTAATTAAAACACTACTGCCGTGTTATTCTGGTGATTAATTCTATAAAAGAATAAAAATAAAAATAAAAATCCTAAAACAATGGAGTTGGTACAATCACAGTTTAATTCGGCTCTTCTCCTACCTACCTTGGTTTTTGTATCATTCTATGTTTTTTTATTCGTTAATAACACAAACTAGATTGTTGACATCTCAAGGGTTGCCATTGGGTGAAAGCTCACACAGACAGACAAAGTTGGTGGGAAATTTTGCTGCTATATATATAACCAAATATTTTGAGGGCCAAAAATATTGAACAACTACTGTTTTCAACTCCTCACAAATTCATGACCTACCCTACCAGACAAACTCACTTACATTTCAGATAATAATTACCTGTATTTTGGTCTCCTCAATTTCTAAATACAATATGACCTGCCTTCAATCCAATTTGGGTTGTACTAGGTCTAAGCTGGACTTATTTTGGTGATCCAAACGGTTCATTTTTATAATTTGCTTGATAGCTTATCAATGTAAAAAATTAACTTAATTAGACATTGCTTTTGTGTCAACCTAGTTGAGATGAGAAAGTTTTATTATACTTTCTACACTTGCCTTATTTGAATTGATGCATGTATCAAGTGTTTTGTTTTGTGTCTTGTATCTTCATTAATATAAAAAAATCTTTTGCTAATTACAAAAACAAAAATTGACTAAACATTAATAATCATATGATCGATTTATACTTATATGAAAAAATATGAATATTATATTTTTGAAACCACATTTCTCATTCATTATTTTTTAAGAGAAATGTGATCCAATAAAAAAAATACCAGTCTTTGATAAAGTTTATTTTTAACGTAGACAATTTGCTTAACAAACTATACAAGTCAAATAGTTTTGATCACTAAAATAACTTGAATCGGACCTGCATCCAGGCAAGCTAGACGCTCTAATCAAAAAATTAGACTGCAAACAAGGCTCTTCCACACACACATGTATATATATATATATATTATAATGAGGATATCTGAAATTTTGTCACCACTAGTCCCTGGTTACATATAGCTTCCCATTCCTCACCCATTCCGCACAAATCAAATAATTATAGGGCGCTGCCTGGGGTGGCTCCAAGGGAGTCAAGGGCATAATGAAATTCAAACGGATAATGATATACAAATAATATATATATATTTATGCAAAATAATTTGTTGAATTGTGACTCTATCATTTTAAACTAAAGACTCATCAAAATACTTCTTATTTAGTACAAAATTTTTAATGTAATGTCATTCTAGTAATTAATTTTATAATAATAATAATAATAATAATAATAATAATAATAATAATAACAACAACATTTGTTAATTCAAACTCGTGACACATACTTCACGCTTATTACAATTTTAATATGTCACTCAGCTCATCCCTTCAAGTATTATAAATACATTTTAATGAGATGAATATGACATACTTTTCCACACGGTTTCATTATTGACTAATTCAAAGTTGATTCGAGATCTCATATGAGGTGGAGTATAAACCGTTGGTTTCCATTCCAGTAATACTGACGTATAATATTTTGCCAACTTTCATTTGAAGGCAAAACTAGAGAGAGAGAGAGAGAGAGAGAGAGAGAGAGAGAGAGAGAGAGAGAGAGAGAGAGATTTGTCCAAATGTGGCTTGTTGTTTATGAAAGAAATCTATTGAGGGAGAGAGATAAGATTTGTCTTCCAATATTGGGTTTGTTGTTTGTCAAAGACATCAGTTTGTCGTGTACCAGGAAATGGACGGAGATCCTTAAGAACATAAAATAGTCTGTAGCAACGCAACTTGATTACAAAGGACAACAATGGAATAATAAGCACTTTGTTTGTCAAATCCTCAATCGGTTCTCTAGATAACTTCTCACGTTGCACCATTTTTTTTTTTATATTTTTTGATCGACAAAATAAACCTTTATTGTTGAATAAAAAAAAAATCATTGCATCAAGAAAGGAAAAAAGATGAGTATGAAAGTATGAGACATATCAATTCCAATTAGATTAGCACCAATATACCTGCCCAATCTCGTTGCATGTTTGCACACTCACATATGAACAAATCAGGAAAAACTAGCTAGCAACATAATTCCATGAAATATATATCACCAACTCATATAAAAGCCGCCCCTATCTTCCTTCATGTACATACAATTTTGAAAAGGTTTGGTTAGGCAATTAAATTACAAAATGTTTCACATAATAAATCTAACAACAATACTAGATATACAAAATTCATTCACAAAAATATACCAAGAAAATCATTGAATAATTCAAATTCATTTTACATCTGAACCCAAAATACATCAGTCAAATTTAGGCGACACAATTGGTTTTTAATTAATTTTTGTGTTATTGAGTTCTATGCATGTATCTTTTCTGTAAAGATAAGTACTAAGTCTATGGGTTCCAACATATGGACGCATGTAGAACCCACAGTTATCTATATTTTATAATTTATTTTGTAATTTAATCTTGTGAATCCAGTAAAAATGTAGTATAAAATTTTGATGTATAGTTTTTACACACAAGTTTTACTAGTACTTACTGCCCAACCGGGTACACAGTCTCGGGGCAATGTTTTTGCACACCACTAGCTTTTAAATATATTCATTTAATTTTCTGTACACATATTACATAATATGAGAGACAGTATACTTAATGATGTGTGAGTAATAGTTTATTTTTTCAATTCATTTTTTAAATTTAATGATATGTAAGTGACATGATTAGTTAATAATTAAAGAAAATATTAGAGACAATATTACTTTTAATATTCTAAGTGATTGTCACATCACTAAATTTAAAAATTGAGCCTAATTTTTAGTCTTCAATAGTAATGCTCATTATAAAATTGTCTCAAAGCTGTAACATATGTCTATTTGAACCATGTAATGGGAGGATCTAAGGGGCTGTTTGGTAATGAGTTTTTGGCTTAAAAAGTGCAAAAGAAAAAATAAGTTAAATAAGTTAATAAGACAAAATATCACATTCAAACCATAATTATATTACTTTTTCTATCGCAAAAGTTAAAAAAAAAAAAAAAATTTTAATCCCAAGTTAAAATAGCAAAAAAGTTAAAAAGCCAACTAAAAAAACTAATGACCAAACGGCAACTAAATGTGAATTTAATCGTTGTGATAAAAAAAAAGAAAAAAAAGAAAGATAAATTACACTGTTAATTCTTATATTTTTTTTATGTCATTTTGGTCCTAGTAATTTTAATTGACTCGATTTTGATATTAAATTTTTACTTTGTCTCAAATTAGTCTAACTGACTTTAATTTTTATCAATTTTTATGACAATACGCACATAAGCAGTATGTGTTATTTTTAGAGACAAAATTATAAATTTGATTGATCCATTAACTGAATCTTAATCAATTCAATGAACATTTTTCATTAAAAATCCTAATGACATTATCAATTGAATTAAATTGATGCAAAATCCAAGTAATAAAATGTAAGAACATCTAGTATAATTTGTCAAAATAAAAAATCACATAGTAAGATAAAAATGTGAGACAAATGGTAACACAATATGCAAAACTGGCCATTATGTATATCATTCTGTGAAAAATCTAATGATATGCACCTAAATTTAAATTAAAAAAAGCATCAGTGCGTAAACTGAGTCAAGCATTTGATGTTTGTCACGTAGCCATTTAACCTTATTGCATACTTTTCTAAACTTCTCATGTAGACTCACAACAGAACCCAGTCTTCTTCTCTCACCTTTTTTTGCCCATTCTGTCATCATCTTTTCTTGTTACTTCTATTTTAAACCTATCCCCCAACCCAGAACCCAAATCTCTCTCCCTTCACGTTTTATTCGCTTGACCCTTAGCAATATTTGCCGTTACAAAGCACAAACTTTATGAACAACCCAACCCACAAACCCTTTATATATAAGACTTTAACCTATACTTTTAATTAATTTCCATCATATAGGAAGATGAGTCACGACAACAAGGTTCATTCTTCACAAGGGCATGTACCCTTCTCTTGGGAGAACAAGCCTGGAGTCTGCAAGTTCTCAGATATTAAGGACTTCCCTTCAAAGTTAGGGCACCCTGTTCAAAAGCTACCGCCTCCTCCTTGCCCACCGGATACTGCTAAGGTTTCTTTCCATGATCTGCAAGTTCCTCTCCCTCCTTGTGGGTTTCAACCTTCGACGAGAAGTTCTTCCAAGAAAGGGCTTATTAAGAAGCAAGAGGATCCTTTTCTCACTGCTTATAGGGAGGTCACCAAGAGCACTAGAAAAGGTAAACATGATGTTGGGCTTGGATTGAGGAAGAACTTGTCTTTTGTTTCATGTAAGCACTCTTGTAGTGTGAGAGATGATAATATGGTCAGAATCTCTAAGCCTCCTCACTCTAAATGAGAGAGAGAGAGAGTGCTCTGATATCCCTCAAGTTTAGATGTGAAACATATTGTTTTACCTTCAAACAAATATTATGAACCTATATCATGTCACCAACAAATAATATATGGTAAAGTGGGTAACTCATGTCTTTCACTAAAATTCAATCATGTGGTCTATGCTACTATAATGTGAGATTTTTTCTTAATTGGTGATACTATCTCGTAATATTTCTATGATAATTATCTTCTCGCCGTTTCATAATTCATTGTTATTGGTTGTTTCATGATGTTGGGAGGGTGAGAACAAGTAAAAATTCAGTATAATCCTGATATTATGTTGTTATTAGTATAGAATTCACCACATCGAATGATTTACCATTCAGATATAATTATCAAATCCAACACAACCTAATAACTAACACATATATAATAGTTTTTTAAAAACTAATATATAAGTCCATTTTATAAATTCAATGATAATATAATATTACTGTTGTATTAAATTTTTATTCTACGAGAACAATTTCAAAAAGATTGTTCCATTGGATTTTCATTTGAAATGAATTGTCTACTCTTTCTTTTCTTAATACAAAGCGGTCTCTAGTTTCCATTAGCCAGTGTTTGTCGTATAATAAACCAATATAATTCTCGTGCAAATTGTTGTTCCCAATGTTAATCTGGTGCGCTCTCAAATTGAAATTTGTAAAATCTAGATTTATTGAAAAACTCTTTTGAAAAAACTAGATGTGTCCCGCGATAAAATGATTATCAATTTAGACAATCCGATTAAAAATTAATATAATCATGATCAACATAGAGAAGAGAGAGTAAACACAAATCACAACACCAAAGATTTTTTATGTGAAAAAAATCATAGTTGGAATCTCACCAACTTGTGATAAAAAAATCACGGGCCCTCGACCAGAGGAACAATCACTATAAAAAAAGCGTAGTACAAAAGATGTCTTACAAAGGCCAATCTAGGTGTGGACTCACATTTTTCGCGCCCCCTTTTGAAAGGCTTGAAAAGAAAGGCCTCACAGTTTGGACTCCTGCTGTTCTGAATCTAGTCTCACCAGTGTAATGTAAAATTGATAAATACCAAAGAGTCCAAATCCGGTAAATCTTTTTAGAAAATCGATTTTAAATCAAATAATGCCAAAATTAGACTGTTTTGTCAGATATAGAGTCGCCACCTAAATATTTTATTTTGGAAAAATTTAGAAAATCCTGACTCGTGTCGAAGGCCATGTGTCTGTCATCACCAAAGTTGCCTCGGCTCAAGAACTTAGGCACGAGAGGGAAAGGTCCTGAAATGAGCACTCCTTGCTCGTCCGATCAAAGATTGGCCTCTACTAGTCATGATATGTATTTTTATAAACATTATGTGCTCTTATTCTGATTATTAAACTAGCTTCACTATGTGACGCACATAGGCAAGTATAGACTAGTTTGCTCAATTTGGAACAACTCAACTCATGTTTGTTTTGCGAAAATGATTTAAATTTGCCACCTCAAGTGGGCTTAAAGTTTGCGGATTTGCCACCAAATATAGTGGACTTAAAATATGATTTGCCACTCAACAAAGTGGGCTTAAAATATACATTTGTTGAATCGTTCCAATTAAAACAACAAGCCTTCATCCACAAGCATTCATGCAGTTTAGCATTTAAGCACATAGGCTCATAGCAAGCATGCTAATCATGGCAACATGGCAATCATACTCATGCAAGTATGCTAAAGTGTAAAAACTTACCGAGTACTCCAAGCCAAAACAGAAGCTAGTTAAAAAGATGCATGATCCTAACTATGTTAAGTGTCTAATGCAACACATGCAATAATGTAATTAATAGGCTCAGCTACTAATATGACATATGAATCGATTTGATACAACATGCGGTAAACACGTATTCAAAAAAGAAATGACAATGCAGTTTGAATGATGCGTTGAGCCTCGGTACATGTAATACAAATGAATGGATGCAAGCATGCGATATGTTAATTGAAACATGCCCCGAATTTAATCATCAAAAGCGATTAAATAAAAGGAAGAAAGACGTAGGGTTGGAAGACATACACACACGCACAGACACTTATTACAACATTATGCCATCGCGAAGGAAGGTCCGAATGAATAAGCTAACTAGCTACGCTAATTAAAATAACCATTACAAACCGAAACTAATTAACTATTCTAGTTAATTAATTAATTATTACAAACCGAAAATGAATAACTAGTTAAGCTAACTGATTATTACAATGCTTTAATTAGCTACAACTAATTAACTAGGCAAGTTAACTAAACAGCCTCAGGAAATGAGGGATGCATGCATACTCGGTTTCTCTACTCGAAAAGCCATCTTTTTGCTACTGCGAGCCTCTGTTTGCACATTTGAACACCAGAAAAAGCTGTCCACTTCCAGAACACCTTTGCTCCACCTCAGGAACATACTGTGCAAATTTCATTGGTGGCCGACAGGGGGCTTGTCGGCTACCAATGGTGGCCTGTCGGCCACTAGTGACATGAACTCCTCTTTTTGCTGCAACAGAAAGCAGACAGAGCAAAACAGTGTATTTTCACAGATTATTTGCACACTTTGCCTCTCCTTTTCATAGGGAAATCCGAGGAGGGACAAAGTTTGGGTTTACAAACCATCAATCACGCAATTTCATTGCATGATGGCTTGTGAAGCCAATTGTACAAGTTCAATGAATGCAAAATGAGACCAAAGGACCATTACCCTATCATGCATGATCAAGGGCAATGGTGACCTAGGAAAATGACACATTTCATCACTTTGAGTATGAAATGTCTCATTTCCTTGTGTTCAAATTAACGTTCGATTTGAACACATGCAATGCAACAGAAAGAATGCTTATCTTGCACACTTTTACTTACCAATTTTGTTTACACATTCAAATTACCAATTTATTCTTTAATTGATTTGTCCATTGGTGAGTGTCCTCTAATAGAAAGAAAGCTCAAACCAAGGGTTGTTTTAGGCATGAAAGAGACATTTACACTGTTGGTAATGAACCCCTTAAGGGATTAAACCATTAGGTGCAACACTTACATTTCACACTTAAGCAAACAAGTGGATTGAAACCACTCTCAAAGAAAACAAAAGAGTGAAGAATGGAGGGAGATTGTAGAGATTTTAAGTGCTGAAATGAAGTGTAAAACAACACTAAAACATGTTATTAACTCAAAACAATGATAGTTTAAGCCTTAAAATACTAAGCTAGTGATGGAATTAACACTATAACTATGCAAAACAAGCCTCAACTGAACTAACCAGCCCAAAACAAAGCCAAAATAGGTTATTTCAGAGGCAAAAACATGCTGGACTTAAGCTAAATTAAGCTAGAAAAACATGCTAACATGTGAAGCTATTTAGGCATGCAAACAAGGCACAAAGAGGGAAGGTCAACCCCTCCAATTTTAGAATTCAAAATAAGGTTTTTACCACTGAAAAACCTCTAAAATTCAGTGCTTAAAGGGGCAAAAAAAAGTTGGCTTGAAAGTGATGAAAAAATGGTACAAGAGCTTTACAAACAAAGGAGCAAGAAGGGTGGACCACCCCCTAATTCAAAGAGACCTCAAACCAACACTTTTAAGTCACAAAAATAGAGTTTTTGACAGTTCAAAATCAACCCAAAAATAGTTGGAAAAGATGGCAAAACAAAGACACAAAATAAACTTAAACAAGGTAAGTGCTATACCTTTGAAGCAAAGCACAAAATAGCCAATAATCCATGCTCAAACCACCTTCTAGAGCTCAAACAGGACTCTAAGTAATCTCAGCCCAAAGGTAAGAGTATTTGGTTAAGGGTTGATATGCAAAAGCTAAGGACTTGTAAGCAAATGTGTACAAAATATTAAGAGAGAGAGAATTCTAAAGAGAGAAATATTTTTGCTCTAATTTTTCTAACCCTCCAAAATGGGGGAGGAACCCCCCTATTTATAGAAAAACCACCCTTTGAGCTTAGAAACATCGCACCATACACGTGTATGGAGATGCAGCTTAGTGTGCAACAGCTGGCACAACTGTCAATAAATATCTGGAAAAAGGCACTGGTGGCCGTCGGCCACCACTGATAGCCGACCGACCACCATTGGTGGCCAACCGGCCACACCCATGGCCAACAGATTCATCCCATGGCCGACAGCCTTGGGTGGTGGCCGACAGGTCACCAAGAGGTCCAGACACCAAGTTTTTGTCCAAAACAAGGCATAAAAAAAACAAGGTTTAAAGGCACAAAGACAGGGCATTCCGCCGAGGACTTCGGGCGCTCAAAATGAACACAAACACACAATCATCGAGTGCACGAGCGATGACATCTAAGTCTTGAGGACGGTCAAAAATGGAATGTCTACATTAGGCTCACAGGTTTGTTCAATTTACGAGTAGCTCCACCTTTGTATCCACTGGTTATTCATTTTCACAATTGTTTGTCAAATTGCCATGATGCCAATGACTCCAGAATCCATCGAAGCATACAATCTTAGAATCTACCAAAAAGGTTTACTTTTGAAAGATGTGAAGAACTTTTACAACTTGATGATAGACTTGAAGCACTTATGAACTAATGAATTATCAAGCAAATGGGAGATACAAATAATCCTCACTACAAGTCCACTCTCAAAATAATTGTCTCTCAAAATACAATTCTCTCAAAAATAAACTTTCTAAAATCTAGATAATTTTGAGCTCTTGAGAAGTATGGAAGAGATAGACAATGAGCTGGGAGAGGTCTTCAAGTGGAATCCAATTAATTCAGCAAAGTGTCATTTAAATAGATCTGAGGTAGTGCACCTTCACGGCCGTGTACATAATGGTTGCGGGTGCCACATATGTCTTTGCGGCTACGGTATGCTGTTCGTGAGCACATGTACAAAAGTACTGGGAGTGTGATTTTTGCAATCCTCAAATCGTAAGCTAATCACCAGCGAGAGAAGATACATCGCGAGCGTGTTAAAGCATGAGTGCTCAGCTGTTTTTGCAGACTTTTTCCTGCAATTTTCTTCTGCAATTTCGGCCCATGTTCTGACAACACTATTCAATGAGCTCAACTTACTTTTAGGCTAAAAAAATCTTGTCTTTCCACATACTTAATTGCCAACACTGATCAAACAAAATCTTTAGCCCATTTCATGTCAACTCATAGACTCAATTAGTCACTTTTAGCATTCGAAAGTCTTTCTTTTCAATTTTGAAAATATATCAATTAATTTCTACATATCTTGACACAATAACCACCACCCTCCACAAGATCTATCAAAAAGTTATTTTGAAACTTTAAAAAATGTGATCATCAAGAACATGAGTCACCAAGATGTTAATGACTTCATAAAACCAATTTTATGATATATAAAAATCAAACTTAGAGAAAGAATGTGATGAAACAACTTTGGAACAGAATTTGTCAAAATATATTATAATGCAACAACGATTAGGATTAAAGATCCTAACAAAATTGTTTCAATACGAGTAATGCTGTTAATCAAAAAGTTGGATGCTTTAGATTTACATTTTAAGAAATTTAGGTAGGCCTATATAAATAAAATAAGTGATAGCTACTAACTAGTCTCGTTAAATAGACTTAAATACCATTAAATTCTATTAACTTTTTGAATGCACTAATAGGTCCTACGATATCTATCTTGCTCTCATTAAATTATCACCTATCAAGTCTTTTCGTATTCTCTTCCTACCATTTTTTTTTAAAGTTTTACACCACCATTGTCTACCACCCCTACTACCATCGTTGTTTGCCCGCTCGCCACCATCGTTTCCGCCGCCATTTACCTACCACCACCATCATCAAAATTCGTGGTCCAATTGATTGATTTGATGGCATCATCATCAACAACAACAACAGTGCCACCATTTGCTCACTCAATCTTCAAATCCCAGATATTTCATAACAATCCCCGAATATGGAACACCACAAGAAAAATCAAAAATGCCAGTAGTAGTGTACAATACCAGACACAAGATGACTCAACTGCATTTCTCTTCAAATTTTCCATCGCCGAACTCTTTCTCGTCCTCCTCTGCCTCACTGCTTCAACCTTGTTAACTTCTTCTCTCACCTCCTATGTCCTCCTTAACCCATTCCAACCCCTCCAACACCAAAACTGTATGTCAATTCTTCTTGGGTTTATTTGATTGTTGTTGATTTCAACCTCTCTATACTCAATTCTTTATGGGTTTATTTGAATGTTGATGTTTTCAATCTCCCTTAAACCATATATGTTGCAAATTAAATCAGGTTCAGATTTATTTTTTAGTAATAAATTTATCAATTTCACTTATTCTTTGTGTATATGGAAGAGGATGGTGGATTATTGTGAATGAGTGAGTAAATATGAATAAGGATGGTGGATATCAAAGAATAAATTTACAGTGATAAATTTATCAATCTGGTCAATTAATTTACAATGATGAACTCATCAATTACGATTTGTACATAAATAAGTCTCGTCAATGGGACCAGTCCATAAGTTCCCCATAAAATAAATATATATTGCATACTGTTAAATAAAGTATGAGTGGTGTCAGTTAGACTCATTAAATTGTGATCTATACGAGAACATGATTGGACCATGGGCACATCTCTAATAACACATATTTTAGTCATGCTGCATTACAAGAAATTACATTTTTTGCAACGCAACAAAATATGTTGCTAAAAGGGAAAATTCGTCGGCAAAGAGTTTTGCAGACACACAAAGCTACGTCGGCAACCTGTAGGCAAAAGTGAGTTGGCAATTTTGCTGACGAAATTATCATTACGTTGGTAAAAGTAATTCCTTTAGCAACAAACACAGTTGTCGATAAAAGCCTTCATCCATCGTTGGCAATTTACCTTGCGTCGGTAAAAGTAATTCAAATATGATGATTGTGTGGCACTTTTTCTAACACAAATTTGCATGGGCAAAAAATACACTTTTAGCAACATAATATGAGTCAGCAAAAGTAAACTTTTGGTGATACATTTATCTCGGTAAATGTTGCCATTTGCCGACGATTTGTTTGTTAACAAAGCTTTACTTTTGGCAACGACAAATTAGCATTGGCAAAAAATATACTCCTACCAACACAATATGAGTGGGCAAAAGTAAACTTTTGGCAACACATTTACGTCGGTAAATGTTGCCATTTGCCGGCGATTTGTCTGTCAATAAAACTTTACTTTTGGCAATGACAAATTGACATTGGCAAAAAATACACTTCTAGCAAACCCAATATGAGTGGGCAAAAGTAAACTTTTGGCAACACATTTAACGATAAAAATAATTGAAAATAATATATATATTTTTATAAGATTTATATATTTACAAGAGGCATCCGTCAGACACCACTATTACAAACTAATAACATTGATATGAAATCACCTAAAGTTGATGTGCAGGCAAAAAAACATTGTTGATACTGCTTTTAGAAGCAGTGTATAAAACCTAAAAGGGTAAACTCACTAAAATACCCAAATACATCCAAATTGTGAACCCACAGTAGAAACATCAGATAACAAAATAAAAACATAAAACTAACAAAGACAGGCAAAACGGCATGATAATTACCCACAAACTTATGCAGTAGACTAGCATCCACAAGCAGCCGCCTCACAGCAACATTGCAAGGGCAGCAGCCCAGCAAGCATCAACCAACAGGGTAGCAATAGAGGCAACAACAAACTAGCAGCTACAGCAGACCAGTAAACAGCAACATCAACCACCAACAAAAAGGAGGATTTGGAAGCAGCCTCTATTGATCGATGACAACTTTAAAACAAAACCCAATTAGCTTTTTTGCCCTCTCTAAATTACGTACATGAGTTTTCTTTAGCTTCTTACTAGTAGATCCACTCTTAGAGAGACAATCACTACCAATAAGGTCAATAAGATTCGGGACACCTTGTACTTGTTTAGTGCTCAGAAAAATTAGAGAAGGAAAATAGTTAATCATTGACCGGCATATTTGTGCAAATGTCTGTGTGTGTGTGTGAGTTAATAGATATGGAAGTGCAAGTACTGCCCAAAACATGCTGTCTTATTTAGGAAGTGATTTATGGATGCATAAGTGATCTATAGAAGGAGCAACAATTGAAAAAATTACAACTAAAGGGGGCCATACTTGATAATGAAGTTATAATTATTTATTTCATACTAATTGTATTATACATAAGTATATTAAAAGATACACCAGAGCAGAAGAAGCAACACCAGAGCAGAATAAGCAGCACCAGAGCAGATGCGCCAGAACAAGCACCAAGGTAACAACACAAAGACACCAGATTATCAAATGCACCAGAAACAAGCAACACTAGCACATATACATTAGCAGAACAGAACAACAGATACAACAGATACACTAGAACAGCCGAATAAAATAGAGATACACCAGAGCAACACACAGATACTAATGCAAACACACTTAAAAGAAGAACAAGAGCAACACACAGATAAAAAATGGAAAATATCATTAAATCCACAAATAAAATTCTCAATCAAGAAAGAGTATTTTGATTTCCAAGTTAGGGAAAACATTTATCAGAACTTTTGGAACCAAATGTTGTTATGTTGTTTAAAATATTTTATGCTTGGACTCATCATTCTATTTATTTATTTTCTTGATCAATAGGAGGCCATAGCCTGGGAATTAGTAGTCTTGACTGTAACAGAACTTGAATACTTAACCTTTTAGTCTAGCCTACGGATTGGCCTTTGGGGGTAGGGGCCACCCATTGGCAATTTACTAACCAAGCAAAAAAGCACTACAAATAAAAAAGTTAAAAGCGGCCACAAAGCTCTCTATATCATTCACTCCCTATCTTTATGGCTCACATCACTCAACACACTCCATAAAAGAGGCTAGCCAAACCTGCAAATAGTTAGCTAACAACATAACTGCAAACAAATAGTTAGAACCAATCCCAAGAGAGATCAGTAGCTAATAATTGCAGCTAAGGAACCACAACTATCAATATAAAGCATACCAACTCCTCGGGACAGATTTCAACAATGGCTGGATAAATGGCAGTTCAAAAGGGCTTCTCATGTTCCTGTGTTGATTGATCCCAAACCTGCAAAAAAATCTGTACAACACCATCACAAAGCACTTAGCAATGGAAAACAAAAAAGGATATCCTAAAAATTCAAAATCTTTAAACAAACAAACTCATATATTTGTCTATATTAAAACTATTCCCAGAAAGTAGACAATAAAATTAGTTGATTGTTCATGTAAGCATAATTTCACAATTTCGAAAAGTGCACATATGTAACCTATATCACAAATGCATTATGAATTGGCAACCGATAGCAACCCATTGCTTCGATATGTACTAAGATATATCACATTTACAAAGTAATTGAAAAACTCTAGGGCTGAAGTTAAAGTAACCCAACAGGGATTTGATTAAAATCCATTACAATTCAAGGAAATCCCTCCAGCCATGATTTTAAGATTTCACACGGACAACCACTCCAGGCCTAGCAGCACTCATGTGGTACCTACTGTTTTTTTTAATATTATTTCCCAGTTGCTACTAGAGTTCAAAATCTCATTTCCACTACCGCTGCATTCATCTTAACTATTTCACACTATAAACCCTTTATATTGAATCCTGCCTTGCACACTTCTTTTTTTTTTTTTTTTTGAAAAGTATTACACACAAACAATCTATTGTCTGTGTTTGAAAACTCCCATGGGGAACCTATTAATTCTGGTAATGCAATTACAATCCTATGTTCTATGGCATTACTGTAAGATGAAACCTGAATCACTATGAAAAGAGGAATATTCTTTGAACATTGTAAAAACAGGAATTGGAACAGCATGTAATAAGCTGCTTAGTCTGAAATATGGTATTGTGGGATTATGTTTTGAAGATGTCTTAGTTAGGTGTCAAAATGTGAGAAGCTAGTTTCGATTGTAATTATGAGAGACCTCGAGACTTGGGTCAATGTTTAGTATACCTTATTAAACTATTGGTATTCAAGTCTTCGGGCAACCATTTTGTGCACCATGCCAAAAGTTAGGTGTGTACCTAATCTTTCCATCTCAAGTACACATTAATGTGTACTATTTGGGGGCCTTTTTTTTTTTTTTTAAACATTGGCCCAAAAACCAACAAAAGCATACAATGCACAACCACTTTGTACACTATGAAGCTCTGTAGATCACTCACTCCCTATCTACATGGCTCTCATCATTCAACACACTTCTCTAAAAGAGGCTAGGCAAACCTACAACAGTTAGCTTACATAATAACATATAAAATCCTTGCTAGGAGCTAGACCACTGCCAAATCCAACTGAGAACAGCAACAAATTTGATCAAATTAGATCAACAATATCAGGACCAGCAAAATCCACTTCTACCTTCAATATACCTGTAGCAATGTTAGCCATTTGATTGTATAATAGAAAGACAAAGAGACCACTCCTTAATATGCCAATTATTAGTCTATTCAGATTTAAAATTACTCACAGATAACAATCTATATCTATATAATAATGCTACCTAAACAAGTAAAGAAAGAAGAAGAGGTGAAAGAGTTGATTGTGAGAAAGGCATAGTTGGTTAGAGGCCATCTTTGCTCCTAGATTCACAAACAAAGGTTGTATTGCTGACTATTAACAGGGGAGAGGCCAAATGCGTTATAGGAAAAAATGTTGGTGTAGTGCAAAGCCTACGAAGAAAGTAAAGTGACTTTGACTAGTTAGTCCAACATATCAGCTGCCAAGACTTGCAACCATCCTCTTCCTACATAGGACCAGCAACAGAGCTCAAACTGACAGAAAGATACACACTCAAGTAACAATACTAGCAAAATAGGGGCAAATCAGCACAACAAAACAGGGGCATGTTCCTCTACGCATCTCAATTGTTGCTGTTGTTGAGAAACTGACCCCAAGATGGTGTTGTGTAGGTCTTTTAATGACAGAAAACCACAACAATGGAGAGAGAGAGTTCAACGGTAGGAATGATGACTTTGATCAAAACAAACCGTTGAGCTAAAATTACCAGAAGTGGCATAGAATTACGTTTAGAAGCATGGACTAGAATAAAAATTAAAGATTTC
The DNA here is from genome assembly GCF_055761805.1 of Camellia sinensis. Lineage (NCBI taxonomy): Eukaryota > Viridiplantae > Streptophyta > Magnoliopsida > Ericales > Theaceae > Camellia > Camellia sinensis. The sequence continues at coordinate 5,204,295 of NW_028129178.1, read as the reverse complement.
TCCTTTTCCAATTCAAGAAGTGTGTTTAAGAAAAAATACAAAAGAATCAAGTTCCAACATTTCAATTGACGATGATGAGGGGGAAAAAAAACTTAAAATTAAGAGAGAGAGCCAAATTTACCTATCCAGAAAAGCAGCAGAGTTAAAAGGGCACATATGATTGACCTCTTTCAAATTTACATTGCTGTATAGTAAAACAAGCAGTTACTACTGTAAATGACAGTTGGCCTATCTGATGCAACAAATGCATGTGTTGTATTCTTAGATGAGAAAGTGTGGAGTGTTATAGGTAGGGTCCCAAGGGACAAGTTAAAAAACAAAACCTGTGTTTCCAGCTCAGTCAAATGGGCTTGATTTCTTTTTCTAGAGCGTCTAGCTGATTCTCTATTAGAAAGCATTATGAAAAACACACAACAAATTAATTGAAGAAAATTGAATATGGAAACAATGTGTATAGAAAGCACCAAAAAAATGACCCGTTAGTGGAAAAGACGGACATAATCATAGTTACAGTAACCGTTTTAAATGCATGGCATTGAACATCTAACAGCCACTACATGTCATGCACATGTTGGTATAAAATTAAGCAAGCAAACTCAAGACCACAAGACTGATCGATGCTTCATCCTCTAATTGTGCAGCAATCCCTTTGGTCAAAGACAGTCTTTCGATTTCTCAACCTTCTAGGAAATCAAAAAGAGGCCACCCATCGTTACCTAAAAAGAAAAAATAGATGGATGCTTCCTCTTCTCATAGAAGACAACTATAATCATTCATGGAGGGTTGTCATTTTCTTGTGGACCTCAAATAGGTGTTGAGGCCTACCCCGATCTTTTGGGCATCCATTGCGGAGGAGGTTCATCTCACTGAAATTTCTTCTAAAAACATGAACAAAGATATATATCTTTTTCATAAATTAAGAAAAACATATTCAATAAATAAGTTTTACACTAATCATTTGAAACCGTCGTTTTAAGGCTAACAATTCATGTTTCAGTGGTCTGTGTTGTTGAACAAATTAAATCTCTTACAAATAAGATTGACATGTCAAAAAACTTTTAAGTAGGAAGTTCTCTTTCCATCAATTATTAAGGGGAATTTCTATTCAAAAAATTTGTAAGCAATTTTCCTGACCTTTTATGTATAGCATGAATTACATCGACACAAATATATGTATATATATATTGCCAGAGAAAATGACCTCTCATTATTTGATATAAAATAAAATAAGTGGAATTTATCTGTACCAACTACAAATGATATGTGCACTTCCTCGCAAAGATATAAAACAGGATAGTCACACATCTGCAAGAATCAAATTTCAAGATAAACTTTAACCATTAGTAGCTAACAGTTGAAACACAATTACCTACTGACACATTTTGCATTGGTAGGGTCCATGTTATTCGTTTCTGTTTCTCTTTCAGCTTCATCATCATCATCATCATCATCATCATCATCTAAGTGGTCTCTTGACGATCCACTTGTCGTTGACTTCTCCTGGACCATAGATTTCTTTTCCATGATTGGCAAGGAAGGAATTCCAAGGGGTCCAATAACATCCTTATCTTGTCCCTTTGGTATACCATACCCAGATCCTACAAAAGTGACAAAATCAAAATTGGATGACAACATTCAATACTTTCTATGCTATCTAATGACATAACTACAACCTATAAAGAGTACTCCAGGAAGAGAAGCAAAGGGAATGTACACATGAATAAAGACTTGGCTAGAAGGTGATCAAAAAGAAAATATACTTAAATTCAAATGCCATCATAAAAAAATATGAATCATTATCTTCATTGCCACCAATCATTGTCAATTCCTTCTTTCCTATCCACAATGCAAATCTTCATTAGCCTTCCTAGTCCACTGTTTACAACAAATTAAGAATACTAGCAGCTTTAGCTCAGCTAACTATAAAAGCTGAAAGTGGAGTATAACACTATGGCATCAACATAAGACTCCATATAACTTGCTTTAGTCCGTTAAATTGATAAATGGGACCACAAAAGTCAAACCAAAGAAATCCTTTTTGCATGAAGTAGATGCTTCCAATCCTCTATTAACCAAAATATCGATGTCATGACCTTGTGATCTCCAAAACGACAAAACGATGTTATAATATTCTAATTTCATTTCAAGCTATTTCTTGTTAACCATGGCTTTATTACCCCTCAAAGACTGGCATGGCAAAAAACAAAAAACCGAATATGTAATTTGTCCTTATTTTTCAATTGGTTCACTTTCCTATGATAGTGAAAACTCGTACATTTCTACGTAAAATTATAATCAGCAAGTAGCTTTGGTAAGTATCCATGTTAAGCTAGATTGCCTCTCCTGCAGCATAGTAAATGAGAAAAACCTTGGTCAGCATCTTCAGTGGATTTTAGCATAGTTGGCTCTCCAGTCAAGTCCCTTTGTTCAATCGCTTTTATGGTTGCCAGCTATTGTTTGCAGAAAGACGTGCATACTGTTACACAATCTTCGCCTTCTCCTACAATTTCTTGTATACACATCACACCAAAAACACACTAACCTGTTCAAGAACCACAAACGATAGTATGGATGTCTAGAACAGGCCCAAACAGGCCCAATTTAGTAACCTATATTTCTCTGTAAAAAGTACAAAAAAAATTCTAAATATAACAAATAACATAAACTAAACTTAACACATCATAACAATTAGTAATGTAACCAAATTAATATCAAATGCATTTCAATATTCCAAATTTTATTCAAATATCCAACAATATTAAACATAAGAATCCTAAAATGTGTCTAACTATATCCAACAATCTCAAACATAATTATTCCAAAAAATATCTAAACATTCAACAAAATAACCTATAAAACGAAAGAAAGAAAAATAAAATGAATGCCTACGTGCAAAACGGCAAATTATCATATATTTCCTCTCCATATATATCACTACCGAACCATGAACATCCATCACCAACCTGTGAACAAAAGGATAAAAACTTGAGTATTTTATCAATGCATTAACTTTAACAATAATATACAAATATAGTTAAAATTAATTGAATTAATTAAACTTATTTCATTTTTAAGTGTAAACACATGAGTATTTCATATTTTTTTGAATTAGTAAAAAATTAAGCCTAATTTCAAAATAATCTCACAGCTTAAAGTAAATTAGTTTAATGAGGTGTCAAATTTACCTTTATTTCAACCGAGAGAAGTTTCATCCTCCCTTACACCAGATGCATCCTCCCCGACACTGTTGCTTGGAACTAACCCTTGAATATTTGCTAGATCTATCCCATTTTTTACAGCCAACATTTGAATAACTGCATGCATTGTACTCATGTTTTGGGCCTGGTTAAGTAACTGCTTTCCCTGGTCAGCTAATTGTTACTGCTGGTTAACTAACTACTGTTGAAGAACAATTACCTCGGAGTTAGGAGCCTCAAAATGTGTGGAAGATGAAGTAGTGTCCTTGCGGATCCCATATCCCTTCAAGTAGACCGACCTCTTCGCAAGTACTTCCCTGGAAATCTGCTCCTCAGATAGTGGATGTTTGACACTAGGTTGAGATTGCTCAGTGATCTTTGAAACCATAGTGGCCTATGAATGAAATATAAGTAAACTTAAAATATAACATCAAAATGCAAACATATATTATTGAAATTGAAATAGTTATGGTTACATGATGTTCCTCAACCATGTTATTTATCCACACTCCTCTATGTCGGTGACGTTTGTGGGTGTCCTTGAATAGTTTTGTAATAGTCGGTTTGCTTCGTTGTACCTTTCATTTCATTAGATTTTCTAGTCAAACAATAATTCTGTATTTATAATTTAGTATGTCCAAATTTGTAAATCTACACTTACAATGATAGATGCTCGCGATGCAAACAATCCCGAGCCACTCGTATGATTATACTTCACACAACCTCTTTCTTTCATGGCATTCTATGCCTTTGCCTACAAATAAAAACAAAAATAGGTAACATTAATTAATATACAAGGATGATATTACTTTAGTAAATATTTTTATAAATACCTTCCAATCATCAGTTTCCCATAGATTATCAATCATCCATTCCCAATCATCCTGTGTACAACGATATAATGTCTGACTTTTGAGGTCAGATACTTTGTCTTCTTTAAGGGATTTGTAGTGCGTGTGTAATCTACTTTTCCATTCATTGTATAAAATTTGGCACTTCTGATCAATAATACCTCTCATATCCACGTCGTTATTGTGGTCTCCAAAGTCAAAAGTTTGCTGCAGTTGGAAATAATAAAATTCAATATATTTTATATATCATTGCGATCAAAATAAATAACATGTTAAATATATAATACATATATTTCAAATTACCTCAACTCTTGTAACAATGGACTCTCTTAACCTAAAGTCAATGGCTAACCATCCATCATTTCGGACTGGGGCATGAACTCGAATTTGTTGACCAAGAGTAGCTGCTAGTGGTGTGGCGTAATCCTCTTCTATTGCTTTGGTCGAACGATTAAGTGTAACGGGTATTCGATTACCACATTCCTTTCTAATCTTCTCCATATTCTTTCCTCAGGTCAGTCCTCGTACACGTTTCTTGCCCAAACTAGAATTGATGCTATAATGACTAAATTTTATTCAAGTTAGTTGACATAAAACATGAATGCACTAAATAAGTATTGAGATAAGAAATTACCATTTCATTTAAGTAGTCCTTTATTTCTCACCTCCATTGTTAGTGACAGTACATGGCCTCGAAAGGTGGTCAGGCTGAGTGGTTAAGGTAGGGAGCTGATCAAGCCTAGTATATAAGGCAGAAAAATGGATAGGTTGGGTCGACACCTCATGTGTATTCTCTGAATGATTAACTTATGTTGCTAACGGTCATCTCGGAAGAGTAATTGTATCTTCATCAGGAGTACTTTTCTCTTGCTTATGTGTTTGTGAAGCTATTAGGCGAGCTGTAGACCTATTTGTTTTCTTACCGCGACCCATCTGAATATCTTGACATAATATACATATGAATTATTAGTACATTTTGAATAAATTAAGGTTGCTTATTAAAAACAACAAATTGAAATAACTAGACATAACACAAATAATATAACAAGTGAAAAAATAGAGAAATTACTTTTTATACACACATCTATTACCTCAATCACTTGAGAATCAAAAGGCTCGCCATCATCACTTGAAGAACTCTGTCCTTCATCAGCATCAATTGGTTAATAGTCCTCGTCATTATCACTTTCACCCACCTTTCTCTTTCTCACCCTAGAACTTTTACTATTGTCCTTTTGAATAGAACCAGACAATGAATTCTTGACGGACTTTATCCCTAGAGCATCAAATCTGATTTTATTTTTTTGGATTGCTTTTTTCCTATCCTTCTCATATTTCGTCATCTTTTGGACCAAGCTGCCGGGCTTCATAAATAATTTACCCTTTTTGGACATCTTTGCAACTATAGATATGGCATATAATTAAATGCAATGAAATGTGAAACAATGCTATGAAATTTGAAAAACAGTGCCATGAAATGTAAACCAAGAAATTTATTATTAAATTATAATACTTGTCCATATAATAAAAAAGCAAACACTACATATCATAATCTATATCAAGATCTATATCAGGATCTGCATCAACATCAGGTTGTCTATGCAGTCCATCATCTTCACCATCATTATACTCTATCATTGTGTCATCCTCATCATCATTGTGAACTAAATTCTCTCCCATTAGTTGATCATTGAAAATGATCTCAAGATCCATATCATCCCTGATGTATTGAACATCATTATCTTGGATCACTACCCCAACACCATCAGTGGTTTCATCTTGTTGAAAAGCATCATTAGAGACATCATCCTGCTCTGGTATATCCCATACTCCTCGATGCTTGACCCGCCCAACGACTCTCCAATTTTTGTCTTTGTTGGTATCGTTGACATAGAATACTTGTCTCACTTGACTAGGTAGAACAAATTGGTCATCTTTATACCAAAGTCTTGTAACATCAATACTTGTGACATGTTCATTGGAGTATATTCTATTCTTGTGACTGGTGTCATACCATTCACATCGGAACAAAACCACTGTACCCCATGCAAGTATTTCAATTCCCATATTTTGCACAAGTAGCTGTAAAAATTAATTTGGTTCCCATTATGGTCCCTTTCTGCGACCAACCCACTATTTTGGCACGGACAAAAATTTTCATGATTTCTAGTATGGAATCGAATTCCATTGTAGATGCACCCAGAATAAAAGTCAATTACCGATCTAGGACCATTTGCTAATGACCACAATTCGTTAGTTGCTTCAGGTGACCCTTTCGTTCGCAAATCATTCATCTACATAAAACAGCATATAACAAGTGTACTAAGTTAATGTGAATTGACAATTATTACATGAGTATTCAGTTAAGTTCTTTAGTATGCCATATAAGATTTTTGAACCATTTTGGAAATTCTTCTCGTTGTACCCGAGTTATGTCACAACCTTGTGGATTACGCACAACATTCTTGTGCTCCCTACCCAAGGAAATGTGATACACGTGATTAACTTAGAGAGTTCAAAAAAAAAAAAAAAATGGAACAATTATGCATACACATAATTAAATTGAAATACATACTCAATATATGGCTCCACCTCAGAGCTATTCTACAATGCAAACCAGTGAGCCATTTCTCATTCATTCTGCGAAGGGTCAAGAGCCCTTGTGATAGGTGAGAATAGACGAGCATTTTAGGTGAAGACCTCCATCCGAGGACCACGTTCACCACCATCATCATTTCATTCGGGCTTATCAATCCTTCTTAAGTACATTGAACAAAAAGTAAGACACTCTTCGACAATGTAAGCCTCAGCGATAGAACCTTTTGGACGTGCTCTATTACGGACATATCCTTTCAAAGTCCCAAGAAACCTTCAACAAAAATTGACAATGAAGATTATGCTTGTTGATGCAAGAAAATTACTCCTTAAACAATAGTCTTTTATGGGTGGATTTTTGTACAATAATTTATTTACAAAAAAATTAATAAATAACCATATGTTCATAATGATTACCTTTCGATCGGGTACATCCATCGATATTGCACCAGTCCAGCAAACATGGCCTCAAGCGGCAAGTGAACAGCTAAATGGACCTTCACATCAAAGAAAGCGGGACGGAAAATTTTCTTCAACTTGCAAAGTATGAGCACAATTCGTTTCTCTATTTTTTCCAAATCAGTCTGCCTTAATGTTTTTGAGCACAGTTCTTGAAAGAAGTTGCCCAACTCAAATAGTGTTATAGAGATCTCCTTGTTCACAAAACCACGCATGCCAATTGGAAGAAGTCACTGAAACAGGACATGACAATCATGGCTTTTCATGCACGATAATCTTCCATTTTTAGAAGTCACACATATTGAGATGTTTGCTGCATAGCCATCTGGATAACTCATAGACTTCAAGAATTCACAAAAACCATCTATTTGTTGAGAATCCAATGTGTAGGATGCCCGAGTCTTGACAATGGATCTGTTATCTTTCCTCTGTAGATGCAATTCTTTCCTTATGCCCATTTCTTGCAAATCATCACCTGCTTTGTACGTGTCCTTGTTTTTCTGATCTATGGCCAGTATCGTCCCATAAAAGTTTTCACAAATGTTCTTCTCAATGTGCATGACATCAAGATTGTGTTGGAGCTTTAGTTTATTCCAATATGTTAGCTCCCACATTATGCTTTTCTTTGTCCAATTCAATTCTTCAGACTCTCGTGGCCTTTTCTTGTTGGTAGGATCCTTTCCAAACTTGACTTCTCGCAATTGATCCAATTGAGCCATTACTTTTTCCACCGGTAAATCTAAGGATTTCTTCCTAAGCTTAGTTAAACCATCAAACTTCTTATCCTTCCTCCAACGATGGTTATCAGGCAAGTAAGCTCGATGACCCACCCATCTGATCTTACTGATCAACCCACGTGATAACGGATTATCATTACAAGGAGGGCAAGCCAAATAACCTTTAGTTCTCTATCCAGACAAGTCACCATATCTAGGCAAGTCATTTATGGTCCACATTACAGCTACATACATACGGAAGGCCTGTTCAGTGGAGGCATCGTAAGTCATCACGCCATTCCCCCACAACTCCTTCAAGTCATCAATCGATGGCCTTAGGTAGACATCAATATCAGTCCCTAGTTGATTACGTCCAGGAATAAGTAAGGACATCATGAAAAATGGGGCCCTCGTACATCTCCAAGGTGGGAGGTTATAAGGCATGTGTATGACAGGCCACATGCTATAAGAAGTGCTCATGTTCCCAAAAGGGTTGAACTCATCAGTGGCTAGGTCCAATCTAACATTGCGAGTCTCTTGGGCAAACTATGGATAATGCAAATCAAATTCCTTCCACTCTTTACAATCAGCCGGATGCCTCCCTACACCATCGTCAACACGCTTATCATTATGCCATCTCATGTCTTTAGCCGTCTTCCTAGACATGTGCAATCTTCTCAACCTAGGTGTCAATGAGAAGTAACGCAATATCTCGTGAGGGATCTTCTTACCCTTGCTATCATTTACTCTATACCTAGATGCTTGACATGTGGGACATTTTTCCAATGTAGCATTCTCCTTCCAGAATAGTACACAATCATGTTTACATGCATAGATGAGCTCGTATCCTAAGCCCAAGTCATGTAGTAACTTCTTGCACTCATAAATTGACCTTGGCACCACATGGCCCTCTGGTAGGAATAGCCTTTGTATCTCCATAACCTTGCCAAAAGACTTATTAATCCACCTATTTTCAACCATCACATGTAGCATCTGAATAACGAATACTAACAGAGTATTTGAGTTTTTGTAACTTGGGTACAAGCGGCATTGGGAAGCAGGTAACAATTTATCAAAATTTCGTACATCCTTTTTTTCTAGAGTATCACCCTCCACAAAATTGCCCCTCTGATAGTCCTCTATCAGGTTATCATATTCATCTTGATCCTCGTCATTTTCACCATTGCTTTCATCAAGGTTATTGTGTTCTAGAAGTTCACCATGTTCTAACCAAGTGGTGTATGATACTATCATCCCACTTATGAGCAAATGAGCCTTCACAATATCATACTCCTACATATAAAAGATACAATAGTTGATGCATGGGCACTTAATCTCCCTAGCCTCACCCAAATGAACCTTTGCAAATTCAATAAATGAGTTCACCCCATCTACATATGGCTGACTGAATTTGTTAGAAATTAACATCCAACTCCTGTCCATATCTGATCATAAGATAGTAGTTAATACCAATACGACACAACGTTTATTTATTATTATTTTTATTTTTATTATTATTATTTATTTATTTATTTTTAGACATAAAGACAAAGTAGTTAATATAATTGTAGAGTGACACATCATCGTCAATGAAGGTGCATCTAGCTATGGGCTTTTTTTAATTTTGTATCAAGGTTTTGACCAACAAATCCTTTAAAATTCTATTCTATCTGCATCTATTATGTAAGTTAAGTGTTTTTTACATTTATCAACAACAACAACAACAAATATATATATATATATATATATATATATATATATTTCATGTTACATTCCTAAACTTAGTCATGAATTGGAAAAGTGTCAGAAGGAAGTGAAATAGCAATAGCAAGCCTAAGCCTATGTTGTGGACAAAAAAATGAAACCTTAACAAAAAAACTTCAAGAAGGATAGAAAAAGAAAGGTATATAGTAGGCATATGTGTTGTTTCTCTATTGATTTATGAAACTCCACAATTCCAATAATATCTTCATAAAACTGTACTACAAATAGCTTATGCATTTTTCCTACAATAACATAAATAGCTTGATAAAATTGTACTACAAATACCTCAAGGAAAAATGTGCAAGCTCCTACACTTTCATATATTTCCTGGGCAACTAACATAAAACATTTTAGCAAGTCACCAATCAAGAGAAGCGGGTGACTAGTCAACAGGTGTCCAACACCCAAACTACCAATCAAGAGAGGCATCTAACATTTAACAAAATATCAAGCCCACAGTACCTGTCTCCTAACCACGGTACTGACATGACTTTTTCCTATATATCAGTTGGTAGAGCTAGCCTTTTAAACTTTTACCCTTTTCAATCAGCACCCGCATCACAAACACAAAATCTTAGGCTTCACAATCTCACAAGATGCCATGCTAAACAAGATGTGGTCAAACTCTTTTGGAACTTGACCTCACAAGCATCCAAAAGAAATTTTAGACTTCTTAAAATCTAACACAAATACTAGTATCTCACAGTTGCCAAATCCTTATGACCTAGCAAATATTAGGTTCTTAGCTAAAGTAAGGTGTGGAGAGAGCAAGATATACATAGCCTTATCCTAATTTCTGGATAGCTGTCAATCAACCTACTAGTTAAAAAAGAGCAGACTAATTGTTCAAGTATAACCAAAACTTTAATGAGATATCTACAGCTCCAAATGTATGAAATTTACCTCAAAATGTAGGGTTAACTGCATACTAAAAGTAAAATGTATAAAAACAATTAATCATCAATGTTAAAATCTCAAACAAGTGTACTAATTAGTTACTTTAAAAATAAATAAATAAAGGTTAACAAGATACTCCTGCCAGTGTACAAACTTTTCATGAAATAGATAACATGCAAAACCACAGCATAAGCTAAGCAAAAAATCCAATATGCAACTACGGGTAACATGAGATTGAATTATTAATAATGCCATACCTAAATCTTTTCTTGCATGTTCTGTTTTTCCTTGTTCTTACAGCCTCATGTATCTTTCATGAGCTTTTTGTTTCTCTCTCTCTTCTCTATGAACAAACAAATAAAAAAAAAAGACACAAATCCAAAAAGTCAAAAGGTCATATACATGGCAGCCATGCAATCCAAAATTATTGTGTTATTTTGATGGGATATGTGCAGTTTACTTTCATACTTTTGAGAATGAGTATAAAATAAAAAGTTCAAAGGTCTAATAATTTAGGGTAAATTACAGTCACCTCCCGTGAGATTTGAGAAAAATACAGTTAGCCCCAAAAATTTGGCATAATTATATTGACCTCCCTTTTAGTAAACTTTCTACAGTCTCTTGCAGGTGGATTTCGCCCATTGGGCTCACAACCATAACAATGGGATATAACATGAGCATCTTCTATAACTAGTTCTGTTCAAGTTCATTGTGCGTTGGGATTGTGTAGTTGATGGGTGTGATGAGCTCAAACTAGTAACAAATCAGTGGCTATGGCTATAGTTGGCTGGTGTTAGGTTATCCTATTTCTCTACAATTTTTGTATGAATCTACGTATTTGTATTTGTTGTTCTTAGACCAACCGACTCAACTGCCTCAATCAAACCATCTCAAAACACAATGGTTTGGTAGGGTTATATGCTTTGAATGGTTTGTTTCGGTGCCCTACTATATACAAAATAAAAAAGATTCAGTAGAACCCAAATTTTGATATGAACCCCAACCAAACCAAACCCTGTTTAGCCCCCACTCCCTAAGTCAATATAACAAAGTAAAAACCTTACTTTTCTATTCTAGCCTCTACCCTCAACTACTGAAGGAACAGTTTGGTTTTGTAAGCCACTCAAATTGACCTCTTTCAATTTGAAAACTATTATACAACTCCCCCAGCAATTGAATAAAACAAGCAGAAAGGACAATCCTCTCTCACTAAAAGAGAGACCAAGGCACAGTTGGCCATGGCAATGAAACTCTAAACAAAACCAACAATTGAGAATCTTTTTAATGTTTGTTAAATGGTAAAAGGCAGTTGGAATGACAATTTACTATTCCAATATCATCCTTAAAGGACATTACCTAATGGGCTCCTACAAATTAAGGGCATAGGGAAGGACTAAGAGTGGCTACAGGCCTAACCCATGTACTATTTGTGCGAAGGGACTACATTTTTCAATTCAAACCCATATTTTCATACACAGGAACTCAAGCATTTACCACTACACCAATCAATACCCCCTCTTTGATGAAACTTCTAGTTTAGCTAAAAGGGGTTTCCAGCTCTCTTAAAAAGCCCTAGCACAAATTACATCCAGCCACTACATCTAAGTTTTCTACTAATGAACCTATGCATTTACTTCCTATCATGCAACTTGATCATAAGATTTACACTCTTAGTCATAGACTCATAGGCCTCCTAACAATAGATGCAAAGATTTGTCATTTATGTACTTACCAAAATGAGTTACTCAAGAAGATGCTCAAGTTGGGAATAGATTTGATTTGACACCAGTTGAAATAGAACAATTTTAAGGTATATAAGTAGTTAGAAAATAAAAGGCAATGTTGATAATTTGCCAGGATGGGATATATTGCAACCAAACAGCAGAAAAAAAATGAGGAATACTTTCTTTTTTTTTTCCTCTAATAAATGCAAAAGTAGGAGACTACAGTTAACAAAGGAAAAAATAATAATAACCAGTAGATATAAGTGAAAAGAAAAGGTTGAGAACTAGATACATTAACAACCCTTAACCTAAAAAGTGATGATGTGAGGCAAAATGAAATCATATGCAAACAAAACAGAAATAATATTTTTGCTATTTAGATGCCCTGGCAGTTACAATCTTTTTATACCTTTGTTTCAATTTTACTATTCTATATGTTTTGCCTACTTAAACATGGGAAGATAGAGAAAGAGAAAGGGGGAAAGTTTTCTGGATGATTTATTTAATTAAAAACCTTGTTTAACTAAGTAGACAAGGATTAAACAAACCTCTCGCGTTTCCAAATCTGATTCCCAATTCGTAACACCCTACACCATTCCTTGAAATTTATATCCCAAATCGAGTTTCATCGTCAAAACCACCCAACACAATAACATTCACACAACCATGATTTGTGTCTTCATTCGACCTTACTTCAGCACAATTTGAGTAAAATTCTGGCTTTATAGGTTACTAACTAGAGGGACTTGTAATCTCACTTGGCCAAGTTTTTGGATTTTCACCTTGAAACTTAAAATTCATAAGCACTTCATGACTATTTACATTATTTATATAGTTCAAAACCAAGATTGGATATAACAATGAATAAAACTATTAGACTCAAGGAATAGTGAAAAATCCTAAAAATAAAAATAAAAAGCAAAGTCTAGGTTTATGAATTTAGAAGGACCAAAGAATGACAGACCATATTGGAAATTGTGGATTCCATTTTATGTCTTTATAGGTAAAATGTAAGAAAACATCCTATCACGGCCCCATTCCGCGCCTAGTAGAATGGTGCCGTGATGGCCACTAATTCGAGATTATCAAAGTCTTTTAAGGCTTTCAAGTTTCAAGGGCTGACATTAACAAAGGTGCTACAAAAGCTTAGAGTCCTCTAGCACGTAAGGACTTTCAAAGGTTGTGCTACAAATGCTTATAGTCCCCTAGCACGTACGGACTTTCAAAGGTTGTGCTACAAATGCTTATAGTCCCATAGCACGTACGAACTTTCAAAGGTTGTGCTACAAATGCTTATAGTCCCCTAGCACGTACGGACTTTCAAGGGTCACCCAAAACAAAACTTATACTTGATACACAAAATAGGGGTAATCATTCATGCTTAACAAATACTTTTCAAAACAAAGCAAAGCAAACTTATCAAAACATTGAAACATAGATTCATTAAAAATACTACTCACATAGTTCTTCAAACGTCGGGACTACAGGCAAGGATCCAAGGCCTACAAGCACATAACAAATCCCATTGAATGCACTATCAACAAGCCTTACATGAATGCAAATGATCTCGGCATTCTTTCAAAACTAAGTCGATCCAAAACAAAACATTGTTCCTCATCTCGGGAAAACATAATGGGCACCATCCAAGTCTTGGCCGAGGTCCCACACCTCCCTTGCTGAGGTGTGGTCCCGATGGCCACATTCAAGGAAACGAAGTCGGGAAAATCTGGGTTTCCCCTTCTTTGAAGAACATGAAGAACATGAATTCAAAGAGCTTAACTCGATATTGAAAAATCTGAGATTTCATGCTATGAATTCAAAAACATGGACCTGGGCACCCGTACTCGAAGATTTTATGAAAACAAACACAAAAACATGAATCTTGATGCAAGCTTTCTGATCAAACAAGGCTTTTATTCAAGAACACATGAATACCACTTTCTTTTTCTAAAACCAAACTTTAAATCAATGCATGGCTTACAAATCGTGCTCGATCATGCAATGCAACTAGATGAACAATAAGAACAACAAGAGTAGATCAAGATTCTAACCTCAAGACAAGAATCTAACGGCTCAAGGTGTGAAGATCAAGCTTGGAAAATCTATTCCCTCTTTAAGAACTCCTCCTTCTTCTTCCTAGAGCCTCTCTCTCTAAAGACAAGGATATGATACAAAATGATGTGTTTCTCAACAGCTTACTCACTTAACCCTCTACTGGGACACGTGGCATCGACTGGTTGGCTCTACTAAAAAAGGTGACTGAGTGAAAAGACAAGGCTACGACAAAGTGTGTTCAACACGCAAGATGGCAAGGGTACTCCGGCAAGTAGCAATCTCGGCTAAGGACAAAACTTCGGCAAGTAAGGGAAGAATGACCTTGGCTAGGAAGGACAACACTTGGCCTAGCTGTGCCACACCTTGGCCTAGATGTGCCACACCTCGGTCTAGGTCGCGCCAATCCAGGAACAAGATCACTTAGGCGCAAAGGTAACATCTCGGCCTAGATGATACACATCTCGGCCTTGGTGATGAACACCTCGGCCTAGATGATGACATCTCGGCCAACATGCCTTGGTGAAGGTGGAGGTCAACCAAAGTGGTTCCAAGATGGTTCTAAGCTTAAGGTGACCTCGGCTTGGATTAACCTAGGCTAAACACACACACCAAACAAGGAACAAAGCATGCAAGTAACATTTATGCAAGACAAATTAAGGTTTTGCAAATGCAACATATCAAGACAAGATCATGTAATATATGCAAGCATGACTAGAGTAAAGTGAGGGTTGTTACATCCTACCCTCCTTAAAGAAGTTTGGTCCCCAAACTTATGTTACCTTGCTCTACAAATAGCTCCGGATGACGGATTTTCAC
Organism: Camellia sinensis; assembly: GCF_055761805.1. NCBI lineage: Eukaryota > Viridiplantae > Streptophyta > Magnoliopsida > Ericales > Theaceae > Camellia > Camellia sinensis. The sequence continues at coordinate 5,189,221 of NW_028129178.1, read as the reverse complement.
TTCTTCTTCCTTTTCCCATGTAGCCTCCTTGCCATAATGCTCATTCCATTCAACCTTTACCATCGATATTGACTTGTTTCTCAACTGTCTCACTTGTCTGTCAATAATTCTCATCGGCTTCTCCTCATAGCCTAAATCTTCATTAACAGCAATCCCGGAAAAATCAATTACATGCAGTGGATGCCGAATATACTTCCTCAACATTGAAATATGGAACACATTGTGAACTTGACTTAGTTCTGGTGGTAAAGCCAGTCCATAGGCAGCTGGGTTAACTTTCTCAAGTATTTCAAACGGCCCGATGTAACGCGGTGCTAACTTACCTTTCTTCCCAAATCTGAAAATTCCTTTCATTGGTGAAACCTTCAGGAATACATGATCCCCAACTTCAAAATCCAACTCTCTTCTTCTCTGGTCGGCATAACTCTTCTGTCGACTTTGAGCAGTTTTGATCCTTTGTTGAATGAGCTTAATCTTCTCGGTTGTAACTTGAACTAGCTCGGGACCAATCAAAGCTTTATCTCCCACTTCAGTCCAACATATCGGCGATCTGCACTTCCTTCCATACGAAGCTTCGTACAGTGCCATGCCAATGCTGGCTTGATAACTGTTGTTGTAAGCGAATTCTACTAACGGTAGATGGACTTCCCAACTTCCCTTGAAATCTAACAAACATAGTCTGAGCATATCTTCGAGTGTCTGAATCGTTCTTTCTGTTTGTCCATCGGTCTGGGGATGAAAAGCTGTGCTAAACTTCAACTCGGTTCCCAAGGCGCTTTGTAAACTCTGCCAAAATGTAGAAACAAACTTCGGATCTTGGTCTGACACAATGGACATCGGCACTCCATGAAGTCTCACAATCTCATTCATATACAATATAGCAAGTCGGTCAGCATTGAATGTAGTCTGAACAGGCAAGAAGTGTGTTGACTTGGTTAATCTGTTAATGATAACCCAAATTGAATCCATTCCTTTTTGTGTCCTCGGCAAACCAACCATAAAGTCCATGGAGATGCATTCCCATTTCCACTCAGGAATCGGCAAGGGTCGAAGTAGTCCTGCTGGCCTCTGGTGTTCTGCTTTCACTTGTTGACAATGTAAACACTGGGATACGAACTCGGCTATTTCTCTTTTCATATTCGGCCACCAAAAAGTTTGTTTCATATCTTGATACATCTTAGTGTTCCCTGGATGAACAGTAAATTTGGAACCATGACATTCCTGCAGAATCTTCATTTTCAACTCTGGAGTGTCAGCCACGCACAATCTTCCCTCAAAACTTAAGTACCTTTTTTTCAATAGTGTACCCTGACCTCGGCTTAGTGAGAATCTCATCGGCAACTTTCTTGAAGAATCTGTCTTCCATTTGTCTGGCCTTCGCTTCCTCTATAACGGCCGGTTTCCCTGAAATCATGGTTAAGCATGCCAGACTCCCAACTGATTTTCTGCTCAATGCGTTAGCTACTGAGTTTGCTTTACCTGGGTGATACTGAATTTGCATGTCGTAGTCTTTCAATAACTCAAGCCATCTTCTCTGTCTCAAATTTAAGTCCTTCTGACTGAATAAGTACTTTAAACTCTGATGATCTGTGAAAACTTCGCAAGAATCCCCATACAAGTAATGACGCCAAATCATTAAAGCAAACACCACGGCTGCTAGCTCTAAATCATGGGTAGGATAATTCTTTTCATGAGGTTTCAACTGACAGGATGCATACGCTATAACCTTACCTCCTTGCATTAACACGCAACCCAATCCCTTATGTGAAGCATCACTAAAAATCTGAAATTCTTCTTTGTCTGACGGTAGTATAAGTATCGGTGCTGTAACCAACCTCGTCTTTAACTCCCGAAAAGCTGATTCCCTATCCTCGGTCCATTCGTAAGCCACTCCTTTCTGAGTTAGTTGTGTCAGTGGTAATGCAATCCTTAAGAAATCCTTTACAAACTTCCTGTAATAGCCGGCCAAACCCAGAAAGCTACGAACCTCGGACACGTTGGTCAGCGTCGGCCAATTCACGACGGCTTCAATCTTACTTGGATCAACAAAGATTCTTTCTTCATTAATCACATGGCCCAAAAATGAAATGTTGGAAAGCCAAAATTCACACTCGCTAAGCTTGGCATATAATTTCCTGTCTCTTAGGATTTGTAAGGCTAGTCTCAAATGCTGCTCATGCTCACCACCACTCTTGGAATAGATCAGTATGTCATCGATGCAAACAACCACGAACTCGTCTAGGTACGGCTTAAAAACTTTGTTCACCAAATCCATGAATGCTGCAACTCCGAAAGACATTACCAAAAATTCATAGTGGCCATACCTTGTCCGAAAAGCAGTCTTCTTGACATCCTCGGCCTTAACGTTTAGCTGATGGTAGCCCGACCTCAGATCAATCTTCGAAAGACCGGTGCCCCTTATAGTTGATCAAGTAAATCATCAATCCTCGGTAATGGATATTTATTCTTAATGGTCACCTTATTTAGTTCTTGGTAGTCGATACAAAGACGAAGTGTACCATCATTTTTCTTGACAAATAGAACTGGTGCTCCCTAAGGTGAAGTGTTCGGCCTAATAAATCCCTTGTCCAACAATTCTTCACTACAAGAAAAAACACTTTTGGCGACCACCTATTTTTTTTGGTCGCAAATAGTCCACTTTCTGCGACTAAAATTTAACTTTTGGCGACCACAATTTTTTGGTCGCGGAAAATCACCTTTTGGCGACCAAAAAAAAAAAGTTGGTCGTGGAAAGTATACTATTGGCGACCAAAGGCTTTTTTGGTCATGGAAGATCACCTTTTGGTGACCAAAAAAAAAGTTGGTCACGGAAAGTATACCCTTTGGCGACCAAAAAAAAAAGTTGGTCGCGGAAAATATACTATTGGCGACCAAAGGCTTTTTTGGTCGCGGAAGATTACCCTTTGGTGACCAAAAAAAAAAGTTGGTCGCGGAAAGTATGTTATTGGCGACCAAAGGCTTTTTTGGTCGCGGAAGATCACCTTTTGGCGACCAAAAAAAAAGTTGGTCGCGAAAAGTCTACTATTGGTGACCAGAGGCTTTTTTTGTCGCGGAAGATTACCCTTTGGCGACCAAAAAAAAAAGTTGGTCGCAGAAAGTTATGGCGGGATAAATTTAAAAAAAAAATGATACTACAGTAATTACATGCTATTTTTCTATTTAGGCATTAAAAGTTTTATAAAATAATATATAACCCAATTTTTATGGGTTATATATTTTTTTTGTCAAATATGAACAAGAAGTATGTTATTGGCAGAGTGGTAGAGTGGATTGGGTGCATGGTGACTCCTTGGTCAGGAGTTCAAGTCCCAGGGAGCACAAAAGAATTATTTTTTTTGGGTCAAGGCGCTGACTTTTGGCGACCAACTTATCTTTGGTCGCTAAAAGTTTACTTTTGGCTAATATGAATTGGACTTTTCGCGACCAAAAAAGTTGGTCGCGAATGGTCACTTTTAGCGACCAAAGGCTTTTTTGGTCGCAGAAAACTATCTGTGACGAGGCTTTAGCGACCAACTCGCGACCAACATATTTTGGTCGCGAAAAGGTTTTAGCGACCAAATATGGTACTTTTCGCGACCAAACATGTTCGTCACGGAAAGTGTTTTTTCTAGTAGTGCTTGTAATTGTAGTTTTAGTTCCTTGAGTTCGGCTGGGGCCATTCTATAGGGTGTTTTGGAGATAGGTTGGGTTCCCGACATAACATCAACCGTAAATTCTATTTCCCTATCCACTAACTGGCCAGGCAATTCGTTTGGAAAGACATCGGGGAATTCTCTAACCACTGGGATGTCGGCTAACTCAACATTTCCATTCAAATCACTTAGTATACTACACAGATAACCTCGGCATCCCTTTTGGATCAACTTATAGGCTTTTACGAATAAGATTAAGTAAGGTGGGGGTACTACTCCTTTACCCTGGAAAATAACCTCGGCTTGGTTTGGGGGTTTCAGTGTGACATTCTTTGAAACACAATTAATAGACGCATGATTCGTTACTAACCAGTCCATTCCCAATATGACATCAAAGTGAGTCATGCTTAACGGCATTAAATCAACTAATAATTCTACACCCTCAATCACAACGACACACTCCCTATAAATGGATGCAACAATCATAGTTCTCCCAGATGGAGTAGACACATAGCATATAATCAAGGGGTTCTTGTTCTCTATTTAACTTCTCGACAAACTTAACAGATACAAATGAATGTGTAGAACCGAAATCAATCAATATGTATGCATCTTGAGAGCAAATTGGGAATATACCTGACATGACTGTCTCAGCATTCTGAGTGTCTCTTAGTACCAATGCAAAAACTCTGCCCTGTCTCGTCAGGGCCCTCCCAATGTTATTCCTCTGTGTAGAGCCTGAGGTGCTCCCATTCTTCTCACCATCATTAGCCCTTGCCTTCGGACAGTCCTTCACGCGATGACCCATTTCACCACATTCAAAGCAGGCTCCTGATGCCCAACGACAAACTCTAGAATGCAGTTTCCCATAACTTGCACACGTCGGCTTAGCATTACCTTCCTGGTTCGAGTTGCTGAAGCTGCCCACATTCGCTTTCTTCTTGGCGTTAAACGAAACTCGGTGATTATCATAGTTCTGTCTCTTCCTCTGGCTCTCTCCTAAATTCTGATATCAGTTCAAGTTAGCTTCTGCAAGGATGGCCTTGTCCAATACTCCGGCGTAGGTCGGCATGTTGAGCATGTTAACTCGATCTTGTATCGGCCCACGAAGCCCACTTTCAAACTTCCTGGCTTTTCTATATTCATCATCGACCATGTGAGGCGCATATCTCGCCAACTCGGTAAAAGCACAGTTATATTCTGCCACTGTCCTACTGCCTTGTGTTAGGGTCTGGAACTCCGTAGTCTTGCGATCTCGAACGCTAAGGGAAAAGTTTTTGTTGTAAAACAACTCCAAAAATCTGGCCCAAGTCAGACCTGGGTTGCTTTCTCGAGTCATCATCTACCATCTTCGTGCATCGTCGTCTAATGTGAACGCGGCCGATGACACCTTCTGGGCATCGGTGCTGGGAAAGATCTCAAATAGTTTCTCTATTTCCAAGACCCACGCTTCGGCTTTCATCGGCTCTATATCCCCAGAGAATCTCAGCGGTTTCATTTTCTTAAAGTTTCGGATTAGGGCTATGGTGCCGTCCCCATATAAAGCTTGCTGTGGAGGCACTTGCGGTGCTGGAGGAGGTGGAGGCGGAACTACATGTCAGCCGTTTGTCTGCTCGGCTTGAGTAGAAGTAGTACTAGCGTCTTGGGGCCTAGGTTGTCTCAACTCACGGACCAAACCTTCGACCAATCTCTCTAATCTGTCCAATTTGTCTTTGGGATGATCTCGGCCAACTGGTGGTCTACCCCTCCTTATGATGCTAAGAGTATGCAAAATGTGACTTTAAAACAAAACGATCAAATAATATGCATGCAAATAACAAATAGTCATGCCGAGATGATGCACACATTGTCAAGTAGCAAGCATTATGATGCAATTCTAACATCAATTCTAAGGGAAATCCTATGCTCTTTAGGACTCGAAGTGCGTGAGTAACGTACTATAAGAAACTTGTGCTCTGATAACAATCTGTCACGACCTCATTCCGCCCCTAGTGGAATGGTGTCGTGATGGCCAGTAATCTGAGATTACCAAAGGCCAACTTACAAGGATTCACACACAATCTGAGCATGCATATGGGGCTACCATGTGCGGAAGCAATAAATTTAAATCTAATTAGTCCATAAGAACGGTGCATAGATCGAATGGAATGTCATACAACTTATCAAGGTTTTACAACTTGGATACAATAAAATGAAATACAAAATACATCTTGACCAAAAGGCTTCTCAAGACATCATATACAAAACACAATGAATTACAAGCTAAGAAGGATGATCTTCAAGATGCTACAAAATGCGAGTCCAAAACAAGTTGCAAAGCACATCTAGGCGTCACCGTCGTCCTGCTCATCACCTACATATATATAGAGAGGGTGAGCTTGGATACTCAGTGAATGGTATAAGAAATAAAGGGTTCGCATGAACAATATCCAAGATCTTTATCAAAGCGATACACATTATATCTTGCACAAAATCAAAGACAAAACAAGTCCATCTAACAAGTCTTTCAAGCTTCATCAATCAAAGTCTTTCAAGGCTTTCAAGTTTCAAGGGGTGACATTAACAAAGGTGCTACAAAAGCTTAGAGTCCTCTAGCACGTAAGGACTTTCAAAGGTTGTGCTACAAATGCTTATAGTCCCCTAGCACGTACGAACTTTCAAAGGTTGTGCTACAAATGCTTATGGGCCCATAGCACGCACAGACTTTCAAAGGTTGTGCTACAAATGCTTATAGTCCCCTAGCACGTACGGACTTTCAAGGGTCACCCAAAACAAAACTTATACTTGATACACAAAATAGGGGTAATCATTCATGCTTAACAAATACTTTTCAAAACAAAGCAAAGCAAAGCTTATCAAAACATTGAAACATAGCTTTATTAAAAACACCACTCACATAGTTCTTCAAACGTTGGGACTACAGGCAAGGATCCAAGGCCTACAAGCACATAACAAATCCCATTGAATGCACTATCAACAAGCCTTACATGAATGCAAATGATCTCGGCATTCTTTCAAAACTAAGTCGATCCAAAACAAAACACTGTTCCTCATCTCGGGAAAACATAATAGGCACCTTCCAGGTCTTGGCCGAGGTCCCACACCTCCCTTGCCGAGGTGTGGTCCCGATGGCCACATTCAAGGAAACGAAGTTGGGAAAATCTGGGTTTCCCCTTCTTTGAAGAACATGAATGCAAAGAGCTTAACTCGTTATTGCAAAATCTGAGATTTCATGCTATGAATTCAAAAACATGGACCTGGGCATCCATACTCGAAGATTTTATGAAAAGAAACACAAAAACATGAATCTTGATGCAAGCTTTCTGATCAAACAGGGCTTTTATTCAAGAACACATGAATACCACTTTCTCTTTCTAAAACAAAACTTTAAATCAATGCATGGCTTACAAATCGTGCTCGATCATGCAATGCAGCTAGATGAACAATAAGAATAACAAGAGTAGATCAAGATTCTAACCTTAAGACAAGAATCTAATGGCTCAAGGTGTGAAGATCAAGCTTGGAAAATCTATTCCCTCTTTAAGAACTCCTCCCTCTTCTTCCTAGAGCCTCTCTCTCTAAAGACAAGGATATGATACAAAATGATGTGTTTCTCAATAGCTTACTCACTTAACCCTCTGCTGGGAAACGTGGCATCGGCTGGTTGGCTCTACTAAAAAAGGTGATTGAGTGAAAAGACAAGGCTATGACAAAGTGTGTTCAACAAGCAAGATGGCAAGGGTACTCCGGCAAGTAGCAATCTCGGCTAAGGACAAAGCTTCGGCAAGTAAGGGAAGAATGACCTTGGCTAGGAAGGACAACACTTGGCCTAGCTGTGCCACATCTCGGCCTAGATGTGCCACACCTCGGTCTAGGTTGTGCTAATCCTGGAACAAGATCACTTAGGCGCAAAGGTAACATCTCGGCCTAGATGATACACATCTCGGCCTTGGTGATGAACACCTCGGCCTAGATGATGACATCTCGACCAACATGCCTTGGTGAAGGTGGAGGTCAACCAAAGTGGTTCCAAGATGGTTCTAAGCTTAAGGTGACCTCGGCTTGGATTAACCTAGGCTAAACACACACACCAAACAAGGAACAAAGCATGCAAGTAACATTTATGCAAGACAAATTAAGGTTTTGCAAATGCAACATATCAAGACAAGATCATGTAATATATGCAAGCATGACTAGAGTAAAGTGAGGGTTGTTACACATCCAGAAGATCATCTTGTTATCACTCCCAAAAAAACACTGAAATTTATAACTATAGAAGTTAGCTAATTATCAACCCTTTTTTTTTCCAACAAAATCAATTAACTATAATTGTTGCTTTCTTTTCTTGTTCTTTTTTTTTTAATGATAAAAAATGGAAAAATGCCCTTATTCATCCCTTAATATATTACAAATATCAACTGTTGCAAATCACTGGTATATTAAAAAAAAAGCCTAAAAAAATAATTGATGTAACTTTCTGGAAAAAAAAAAAAAACGCTCCCTCTGTAGCATGCATTATTGGATGTTATGTTTACTGCCTCAAAAATCCAATTTCACCATCATGGAACATTTTTGTCTGTGAAAGAAATCCAAATCAAAAGAATAATTTAAAAGCAAACCAAAAGTAGAAGAATTTGGAGAAGAAGGCAAGTATTAATTTTTTCAAACAAAAATTGAGAGAGAGAAGCAAGGGAAGTAAAATACAAAGCAAAAAGGGAACAAACCCATAGGGGTAGACTGGAGCACCGATGGTCTCACACAACAGTAGCAAACGACACAAACCCAACGACCAACAAACCTATATACGGGTGCGCGATTTGGTTGGGGGAGAGAAATACGAATTGTGAGACAAGCTTGTGCAAGAGTGAAAATCGTGCAGATTGATGAGGAGATTACTTATGCTAGCAAAGAAAAAAGAGAGGATTTTGGGAGGGAAATTTCCACCGCCTCATATGTTTGTAGAGGCAGATCACATAAAAAAAAAAAAAAAAAAAACAATTCAAAACAATTTTTAGATTTTTTTTTTGAAAAAAATTAAAAAAAAATTTGAGAGCAATAAAAATCAAAATTATATTTTTAAAATTTTAAAAAGTATTTATGACCTAAAAGACAAAATTATACAAAAATAATAAATTTTTTTTTACCCAATTTCTTTTAGTTTTTTTAGTAAAAAAAAAAAATTGAAACTAGTTTATGAAAATAAAACCAAACATATTGAAATTGATAATCTAACCACATTCTTTAAAAAAGTTTAAATTATCTCAAATTAGTCATCTCAACTTAAGAGTGTGTTTCGGCTTAATGGGTTCATTTTGTGATCTAATTCAATGATCATTTTAATTTTACAATTCAGTAACTAGAATATTTAAAACTTTTTGAAAAGTTATAATAAAAACACAAATCACTAAATCACATCATTTCACTAGCAAAACTTTTACAGACGAATAGTGTTATCGTCGCTAAATGATTAATTCTTTGCCCACGCCAACTTGTCGTCGCCAAAAGTAAGCACACTAATAGCAACGCTCATTGTGTTGCTAAAACATAAGCCTCGCAACTAAAAGTTTTGAAATTTTGGTGCTAAAAGAATGTAATGTTTTTTTAGCGACGGCAGCAAATTGCGTCAGTAAAGGTATACTTTTACCAACGAAATTGATCAATGTGTCGTCAAAAATATACTTTTGGCGATGAAAAATTAACGTTGTCACCAAAAGTAGTAGCCAAAAGTGCAATTTCTTGTAGTGCTATAGGTGCTAAAATGGGTATAGATTAAACCATATGTATAGAGATCAATTATAGGCTCACTTATAATACCATTTATTTATGATGAACAAATATGTGATTAGGATTTTATAAATATATGATTAAGCTCAGAGAAAACAAGAGTGAGGTTTTGAAATGAAAAACAATAACCACCAAAGAGTCTACCACTTAGATTATCTCCTTCAATGATATGAGATATACAATAATTACTTTTTTTCTTTTATTGTTTTAATTTTAGATTTTTGAATTTAGATTTCTATTGGAATTTGAATGTCTTGGTCTAGAATAGCACTCAATTTGCATTGATATGACCCTAAGAAAATAAAATAAAATTAAAATTACAAAAATTTTGTTTTGAGGTGATTTTCTACACTTTATTGATAATGGATTATGCAGATTAGGCCATGAAATCCATGAACACTTTGACAAAATAATGAGTTGAGAGAATTAAGTATGTACAAGTAAGAAATATTCGCAGCAAGTAGAATCTTGGTAACCAAGCTCGCGATCTTCCAAACATCATTGTTCATCCTGAAATCACAAGAACATGAGCTTACCGACGGGTGTGCACAGGAAAACCCCTTTGGTGCTTAAGTTAGCACTTAAGATCAATATGAAAAAAGGCTCTATGAATTCAAGAACTAAAGTTGCATTACCTGGAATTAGGTTAAGCTCGAACTTTTATAAGTTTTGCATAGCAGAATCTCAGTAAGACTATAATTCCCCTTTGTAGAGTTCTACTAGGAATCGTAATCCTAAAGGATAGTGCCTATCCTTTCATACCCTCCTCACAACAAACCAAGTGAGATGGCACAACTCTTTGCATGGCACCCAACTAGGCATACGTACTAAATTATTCCACTGGTTCTCAAGACAACTGAGCAACGTGCATCACCGCGTAAACATAGTGCAACATGCCACCATGCTAATGTTGCAACACTAAAACTAACCAGACCAAAACTATGCACTCAACTACACTTGACCGGTCATCTGAGGATAGCTCGATCCAATCTACCTCACTTGATCCACTAGAAGACAACCAAGCCAGTCCAACCTAAACTTGGTTAAGATTTTCAACGTTGGAAACATCATCCAAACTATTTTCCCGAGCTAACAACTAGCTTAGTATAGATTTTTAAAGTTAGAAACATCCTCCAACCTATTTTGTCGAGCTAAAAACCAGCTTGGTAAAGATTTTTAACGTTGGAAACATTCGCCAACCTACTTTTGTTGAGCAAACATCTAGCTTGGTAAATATTTTGAAAGTTGGAAACATCCTTCAACCTACTCTACTAAGCTAAAAACGAGAACATTAAAGATTTTCAAATAAGCAAAGGGCATTTAAACCTGTTGCCCCTTAGTTGTGCTAACACAGTTACAATCAAAGCATAATAAGACAATAACATTGATAAGCTCTAAAATGAAAAAAACTATCTACTTATTTTATTTATGACTGAAAATGAAAAAGTACATGAATACAAGCTACAAATCAAACTACTTTAAATTGGCAGTGTTCCACGGTCTAAACATAACAATGCCTTCCAAATCTTCCAAGTTGTATGCCCATTTTCCAACTAACCTCAAAATCTTGTAAGGTCCTTCCTAATTAGGACCCAATTTTCCATCGCCAGTCACAAGAGTGTTACCCATGACTTTGCGTAAAATTGAATCTCCAACCATGAATTGTATTGGGTGCATCATTTTGTTGTATTTTTTGGACAACTCTTGTTGATATGCTGCGACGTGAATCAGTGCCCTTTCATTTCTTTCCTGAGTAAGGTCGAGTTCCAAAGCTATTGTTTCCCCATTTAAGTTAGGATCAAAATTTTCACTTCTGATAATGGGTAAACCAATCTCCACTGGGATAACAACGTCCATACCATAAGCTAAAGAGAAGGGTGTCTCTTCGGTTGACCATCTAGGGGTTGTTCAATATGCCCATAAAACATAAGATCATTCTTCAACCCATTTTCCTTTAGCTTTCTCAAGTCTTTTCTTCAGTCCATCAACGATAAGTTTATTTGAAGTTTCAGCTTAGCCTTTTGATTGAGGATAGGCTGGTGTAGAGTTCTAGAATTCAATATCAATTCTTCACAAAATCCCCATAAAAGCCCTCTATCAAATTGAGTGCCGTTGTCAGAAATCAAAGCCTTAGGGACTCCAAATAAAGTGATGATATTCTGCCAAACAAAATTCTTCAAATCCTTTTCTTTGATGGTTGTAAGTGCTTCTACTTCAAACCATTTGGTGAAGTAGTCTGTTGTCCCGATGAAGAACTTTCTATTGCTTGGTGCCATTGGAAGAGGCCCCACTATATCCAAACCCCATAAAGAAAAAGTTGATGGATTTTTCAATGCAAGGAGTTCTCTGGCCAGTTGATGAATTTGATGCATAAATTTCTGTCACTTTTCACATTTTCTTACATACTTCTGCATGTATGCTTGCATGTGTGGCAACTAGTAGCCCAGAGAAGTAGCTTGGTAGGCTAGCGATTTACCTCCAATATAACTTCCACACATTCCTTCGCATATTTCAAACAAGAAGGCTTCAACCTTGCTAGTGTGCACACATTTCAACAATGCACCAATGAAAGACTTTTTATATAGAGATCCAGATGGAGAAAGCCAAAATCTTGTACTTCAAAAGATGATGATAGGATCCATCCAGGATGGTCCTAGCTCAACACCCAACACTTCGACCACTTTTGGCTCTTCAATGTTTGGTCTTGGCAAGAGCATAATCAATATAGGGTTGGGCACCATTCTGTCAGACATCACTGCGAAATCGGCCAACTCATCTACCTTAGCGTTTTCCTTCCTTCTGACCACACCTAAGACTTGGGTGCCACCGATTGACCACCCAATGATGAACTTTTATGCTTGTCAAATGCTCGATTTCCTCAACAGGAAGCCTCAGTTTTGAGACTCAAAAACCTACAAACCTTGCACCATTTGTTTTGTACCAAAATAGTAGCTTTCCAAGCCTGACCAAGCCTGAACACCCCGAGGCCTGCAGGCCACAAATGAGTGTATGACCGTTCCCTTAGTGGTGGGCCGGCCGGCCACCTGTGTTTATAAAACGAGATACTTTTGCCAACTGTGCCAGCTGTCTCCACACACTGCACCACCTATTTTTGTATTGATATTTCTGCATCCACATAATTTTCTATATATACTTGACCCCCCTTGTAGACACCCCATTACTCGAAGATGAAGGCTATGTTATGCAAAGGTTTGATTTCTTTGGTAAGAAGAGCTCTAAATCCCAACCTTACACCCCATTTTGGACCAAAACATTTTTTGACCGAAACAATTTAGACCTTAAAACCCTCTCTTTCAAAATATTTTTGAAAATTCTTCTACGATGTTCCGAGGCTCGCATTTCGTTAAAAATTGCACTTTTTGGTAAACCGAGCAAGGACAAATTGGAAATAAATGGAAGAGAGGTGAACTATTTTAAAGCATCTTATTTAGAGGATTGGAGTTGAAGAAAATTGGAGGAGAGGGAAGAAACCTAGTTAGGGAAGAAGTGGGCATAAACTGTTAAGAGATAACCAGGCTGCCTTCACTAAATCAAGTCTATCCTTTTGTACACTTGGACTTAAGTTGTGAGGCCATCACCATTGGAAAGTGGACTTCCGGGGCTTCATTTTACACTCAACAATCTCCTAAAGCCGAGTCCGGATGAGAGAGATATGACTGGTTGAAGTTAGGCATCAATTTGGTTAAGACAAAATTGGGAAACCTTCACTAAAATAAGCATATCTCTTATCAGACTTAGAATTTAGATGTGAGGCCACTTCCATTGGAAATTAGACTTCTGGGGCTTCAATTTAGACTCAAGAATGACCTGCAAAGAAGTCTGGATGAAGGAGATATGCCCATTTGAAATTGGGCTTGGAAACATATTTTTTTATGGCCGACAATGCACACTTCTGGCCGTCGGCCACTAGTGGAAAAGCTAGATATTTTTGGTCAGCTGTCCCCCACAAGCTCCAACTGTTCAAGGCTTGATAGTTTCGATCAAAGCTCACATTTTTCTATATATAGATGACCTATCTCTCATATTTCAAGGTTAGAAAATTTGGAACAAAATTCTCTCTCTCTCTCTCTCTCTTGCAATTTTATACACATTTGCTCACAAATCCTACACTTTTGCCTATACACCCTTGATAGAGGTTGCTACTCTTTGGGCTGAGATAGCTTGGGACTTATTTTGAGTTCTAGAAGGTATGTGTGAGTTGAATTTGTTGGCCAAATTGTGTCTTCTCTTCAAGAGGTATTGGACTCTTTCTTTATACTAGTTTTGTACCCTTGCTTTGCCATATTTTTCAATTGTTTTGAGGCTGATTTTGAATTGTAAAAAGAAGCTCTGTTTTGATGGCTTAAAAGTGTTGGTTTGAGGCCATTTTCAGTTAAGGGGTGATTTATCCTTCTTGCTCTTTGCTTGTAAAGTTATTGTACCGTTGTTCGTCACTTTCAAATCAATTTTTTTGGGCATTTTAACCACTGAATTTTAGAGATTTTTCAGTGGTAAAAAACTCGTTTTGAAGTCCAAAATTGGAGGGGTTAGCCTTTCCTCCTTGTGTCTTGTTTGCATGCCTAGTTAGCACCATGTATTAGCTTAATGTTTTAGCTTTTTGTGGCTCAAGTCCAGCATGTTTTACACTCTATTTTGACCTATTTTAGCTTGTTTCGGGCTGGTTAAGTCTTTTGAGTCTTGTTTTGCATAGTTGTAGTGTAAGTCCTTTCACTAGCTTAGTGTTTTAAGCCTTTAATCATCATTGGTTTGAGTTGATTGCATGTTTTAGTGCTTTTTCTCACCTAATTTCAACACTTATAATCTCTCCAATCTCCCTCATATCTTCACTTTTTCATTTGCTTTCAGGGTTGTTTCAACCTTAGGGTTGTTTAAGCTTGAGATTGAGGCTCATGCTTAATGGTTTAATCCTCTTTTCAGGGTTCATTACCAATGGCATGAAGTTTCTCTCATGCCTTAAACTATCCCTTGGTGATACTTCCATCACCTTAGAAGACACTCACCAATGGACTAATTGATTAAAGGATGGTTTGGTAACTAAAATGTGTAAACAAAATTGGCAAGTAAAAGAGGCAAGATAAGCATTCTTTGTGTTGCATTGCATGTATTCAAATCGGATGTCAGTTTGAACACAAGGAAAATAGAACATTTCATACTCAAAAGTGATGAATGTGCCATTTTCCTAGGTCTCCATTGCCCTTGATCATGCATGATAGGATGATGGTCATTTGAGTCTTGTTCTTGTATTTATTAACTTGCACAATTGGTTTCACAAGCCATCATGCAATGAATTTGCTTGATTGATGGTTTGTGAACCAAATTTTGTCCCACCATTGATTTTCCCATGAAAATGAGAGGCAAAGTGTGCAAACAACCCTTGAGAAACATACTGTTTTGCTCTATTTGCTCTCTGATGCAACAAGGAAGTCTAGGCTATCAGTGGTCGATAGCCACTCAGTGGCCGACAGCCACCATCAGTAGTCGACCGGCGACCAATGGTAGCCGACCGGCCACCATTGGTAGGCGATCGGCCCCTTGTCAGCCATCAGTGAAATTTGCACAGTGTGTTGGTAAGGTAGAGCAAAGGTGTTCTGGAAGTGGACAGAGTTGTTGGTGTTCAATGCGCAAACAGATGCATTCAGCAGCAAGGCAGTGGCTTTTTGGGTGGAACCGAGCATGCATGGGCCTTCCTCACCTCTCGGGATTAGCTAATTAGTTTAATTAGCAATAGATCAAGCACGTGTTTGTAATTGATTAGTTGTAGCTAATTAAGTGTTGTAAATAATCAGTTAGTTTAACTAGTTATTCGATTTCGTTTTGTAATTAGTTAACTAGAATAGTTAATTAGTTTCAAGTTTTGTATGCTTAATTAGCTTAGTTTAGCAAGTTAGTTAGCTTTATTCATTCGGACCCTCCTTCATAAGGGCGTAATGTTGTAATAAGTGTGTGTGCGTGTGTGTATGTTTTCCAACCCCACGTTTTTCTCCCTTTTATTTAATCGCTTTTGATGGTTAGATTAGGGATAGATTTTAAATAGCATACCTTATGCTTGCATCCATTCATTTGTATTGCATGTACCGAGGCTCGGCGCATCATTCAAATTGCATTGCTATTTCAATATCTTAGTTGAATATGTGTTTAATCGCATGTTGTTCAAATTGATCCATATGTCATATTAGTAGCCGAGTCTAGTAATTGCATATTGTATGTGTTCCATTAGACACTTAACATAGTTAGGAATCATGCATATTTTACTAACTCATATCTTCTTAGCTTGGAGTACTAAGTGAGTTTTTATGTTTATAAGTGTGAATGTTGCCATGATTAGCATGCTTGCCATGAGGCTATGTGCTTAAATGGTAAACTGCTTGAATGCCTATGGATGAAAGCTTGTTGTTTGAATTGGAATGATTCAAGGAATATGCGTTTTAAGCCCGCTTTGTTGAGTGGTAAATCATGTTTTAAGCCCACTATGTTTGGTGACAAATCCGCAATCTTTAAGCCCACATGAGGTGGCAAATTCAAACCATTTTCGCAAACAAACATGAGTTGAATTGTTCCAAATTTAGCAAACTAGTCTATACTTGCTTGTGCGCATCACATAGTAATGTTAGCTTATATAACAGGAATAAGAGCACATAATGTTTATAAAATATCATATCATGATTAGTAGAGGCCAATCTTTGTTCGGGCGAGCTGGGGTGCTCAATTCATAACATTCCCCTCTCGTACCTAAGTTCCCGAGCTAAGGCCAATTTGGTGATGACGGACACGTGGCCTTTGGCACGAGTCATGGGTTTCCTAAATTTCCCCAAAAATAAAATATTTAGGTGGCGATTCTGTATTTGGCAAAGCAGTCGAATTTTGACATTTTTGATTCAAAATCAATTTTCCAAAACAATTTTTCAGATTTGGACTCTTTGGTGTTTATCAGTTTCACATTGCACATGTGAGATGTGATTTGGAACTACAGGAGTCTGAACTATAGGGCTTTCTTTCAAAACTTCCGAAAGGGGGCGCGAAAAAGCCGAGCTACAGTTTCTGGCGACTCTGCTAGTGAATTAGAGAACTTGACTCGAACTCATGATATGTTATTTTGTCTACACTTATGTGTTTCTTTGCATTTGCATTTACATTTGCATTGGTGCTCCTAAATCATCGTGTCTTCCATCTGCTATTCCTGAACGGTTTGCCAGAGGCTTGCTTAGAAAAGCTTGCTAGAAGGCTGACCGGTTGCGGGCTCTTCCACGATGGGAATGCAACCCTTAGATCTGGACTACCGCTGTACTGTTTGATCCTGCTTTCACTTCTCGGTGTTAGTTGTTAGAGGTATATTAGGTAGTCTTGCTGAGGTATCCTTTTTTGAGCAATCGACCTAGTTGCATATCGGAAACCATAGAGACTGTTCCAAACTAGGACGAGATGGTTACCCGAATGCAAGATTGTGTGAAACCACTTGTTATGCATAGTGAAAACCCTAGCTCCTGATGAAACTAGGACAGGGTAACCTTACCCCCTCATAGGGGTGTTTTGGCTCTCACTTAACTGGTATGTGGTTTACAGTGAAACTAACAGGGATATGCATATCAGTTGCCAAGTTGGTTTCCATTTTAGGGCAGAAGTCAGTAGAAAGCATAGTCATTCAGCTGTGATCATATCTATTCTAATGAAATTGGGCTGAGATGCTGTCTGTTTTCTCATTTGCTAGATAGTCCTGGAACCATAGCTTCAGAAGGCCCCCAGGTATTCTGGACTCGTGTCGAAAGACTTTGTAAGATCGGGGACCTAGTTCAGAGGCAACTAGAGTTTACCTTACTTCCCCCCTGGGTACGAGATGGAGGAGAGTCAGGCAGGATTCACCAGTGCAGTGTTTACAGCAGTCTCCCTTTGGTTCACCAGTGTCCAGTCAGGTTCGGGAACGGTCATCTGCTTCTTGTCCAACATGAGTTCAAACGCCGATTCTACATGGCACAATATCCCCCATCTAGTGTGGAAGAACTGATACATCACCTGCAACAGAAAGTCGAGGCATTGCAGCAGGACGTAGTTCGGCAGGCTGAAGTCACGGCTCATCAGACTGAATTGATAACCCGACTACAACAACAACAGCCACAGCCGACTGTAGCTTTTATATCTCATACACCTCCCACTGGTAACCTAACACCCGGAGCCACTGCCCACGTTGCTAATGTCCAAGAGACTTAGGGCAATCTGGCGAAGCCAATCCCAGCACAGGCCTCTAAAGCTCCTGTTTATCAAACCGAAGCTCCATTTGAATTTGAGGTTGACCCAATTGCACTTAAGGTCAATAAACTGGAGAATTTATTCAAACGAGCACAAGGAGTGAACTCCATCCTTGATTTAGAGGACGGGTATACTGAATCCGCAATTACCTTACCAGAGCGGTTCAAGATATCGCATATTGACCGCTTCGACGGCTCTGGAGACCTAATGGTGCACCTCAGCCTATTTTCTGATATCCAGAGGCCAATGGGTTTGACCCTAGCTCAGAAGTTGTCTCTCTTCGGCCGAACCATCTCTGGGATAGCCTCAGTCTGGTATGCTAAATTGGAGGACTTTATGAAATAGAACTAGGAAGAGATGGCTGAGGCCTTTATTGCTCAATACTCCTACAACACACAGATAGAGGTCATAACTCGTGATCTCAAAGCCACCCACCAAAAGCTAAAGGAGGGTTTCTCAGAGTTCGTGACGAGATGGAGAGCGAAGGCCTCGATGATGACTACAAGGCCTTTCGAAAAAGATCATCTCAGGATGATTGTTCAGAATTTGCATGGCAAGTTGCTGTAGAAGATGATCATTCTGCCTCCATTTACCTTTCCAAGGATTCATGAAATGGGGGTTCAAATTGAGGTTGCCATCAGAAAAGGGATCTTTGTCGAAGATAAGGAGCTTTTGATGAAGAATGTTGTTCGCAATTCTAATGCTACTACTAATGGTAGCACAGCTACGAAATGCTCAGAAGTAAACACGGTCACCACTTCTCTCAATGGCCAAAAACCAACCACTTCAAATCGGCCCTAATCCTAAAATTTTCATCCTCTTTACCTAAGTCTCTCTCAAGCTTTGAAAATGCTGCGAGAAAAATGGTACCCAGAACTCCTAGAATGCTGACCCCTTCCAAATCCTCTTCCACCAAGATATGACTCGGCTAAATACTGTGCCTATCATCAAAAACACTGTCATGATACAAACCGTTGCATCCGCCTCTATCAAAAGATTCAGGATCTTATTGACGAAGAGATCATGGTTCCACCAAAAGGACATCAGGCTACCCCTAACCTATTACCTCCACATCTTAACTTAATCCACCTACTACCATCCACCTACAACCCTAGTATATACATCACCCTGGCCCATTTACCCAAGCCTGAGGTGTTCATTCTAAAAAACATGGACTTGTGTATGATAGATGCACTTGAACCCTAATCATCTCAAACCTGCAAACCCAGTACTTCTGAGCTAATGAGCATGATTGAAGATCTTCAGAGAATTATAGCAAATCTAGCCTTTGGAATATTGGCTCCGTCATCGACCACATCACATGCCGAGAATTTCATGTCAAAAGACTCCCCAATCTTGGGACAGCTTGCATTGGAAGAAGGCCAATCCCTTGGCAAAGTGGAGGCAAATGGCAAGAACAAGGTAGGGGTAGGCATTGGTCCCTATGAACATCTTCAGTGGCTATTGACACTTCGATAGCTGAAGGGCTAAACAAACAGCAAGTGCTCGCAGTTCTTGCAAAGATTCTGGATGACACTTTTGCCACTCAGGATGAGAGCATTCTAAATTAAGGGGCAAGCCGGGAAAAAGGATGTCAGACCAGAAATGCTCCTTTCTGCTCTAATCCTATACCCATAAAAGATCATTAAACCTAATCAGCAGCTGCCAAGCCCTCTGTCAAGCCTGTCTGAACTGGTAACTGCACCTTCAATCCCCTTTACATGACCTTGTCCAAAGCTCTCCAAATCCTTATAGGACAAGGCCGTCTCAAACCCCTTAACCCTCGACCTCTCCTGGGTTCCCTTCCAACCAGGCATAATGCTGCCAAGTACAGTGCCTTCCATCAACAAAACGGTCATGACATTGACGATTGTTATCGTCTTCGCCATGAAGTTCAAGATCTAATTGACAACAAGGTCATCATCGCACCAGGTCCTACAAAGTCTATCGGCACCAGATCAATGAACAGGGGGGATAATGTGACTATGTGATCAGGGGATAAACCACCTACTGATGGCGCTCATTTTATCCTAGATATGGCGGATGGCATGTACTGCTTTGAGCAATTTGCGAATGTTGTTTATTGTACTTTCTAACTTGGGTATTGAGTCAGTTCTACTGTGTTGTATTGAGTCAATCTTGTTGTATCGAGTCAGTCCGGTTGTGTTAGAGTTAGGTGATTTTAGGGGTGTTACCTCGGACATCACTATCTTGTTTCGTGTTTATCTATTACACTCTTTCTTGTGTATATGTTTCTGCCATTGAGCTAGTTGCACCAAAAGTTCTGAATGAAATGGAAGGGATTTTCACTTACTTTTCTGTGCCTTGAAATCATGGCATTGACCTAAGTTTTTCAAAACGTTTCTAACACTATGATGAAAACTAAGAGGAAGGAATTCCTCGGGATTTGTAAAAATTTGATCAATTAAGAGAAAGTGAGGCATGCTAAGCCCTTAATGAATGAGATCATGTTTGTTAATATGAATACCGAGAAGGATTCTGGCCTGATCTAGATTGGTTCTCCATTGCCTTCGACGCGACCGACTAGTTTCTTTCTTAAATGATTTCAAAAAAATGTTTTGCGTGGTTCTACAAAGACATGCATGGAATCGCTCTCGGGATTGTACAACATAGGATCACTCTTGGCCTCGAGACTCAACCCCTTTTTCTTTTAAACCTTGAACCTTGACTCAGAATGTTCAACGATCAACCACAATATAAGGCTTGTATGGCCGGATTGGAAGCAACTCTTGAACTAGGGGCAAGAAGGTCCGATGTCACCAAAGGAAACTTGCGTAGCTGGATTGGAAGAAACCCTTGAACTAGGGGAAAAAATGTCAAGATCGAAGATTAAAAAATGGGTCACTTCTCAAACCAATGGAGATCGGCAAGAAACCCAAACTCCAGAATCTGAAAGAAGAACATTTTTGCTGAAAAACAATCGAGTTCCTATCCACAACACTAGGGACAAATTCAGACCCAATTGGATGGGCTCTTACATCATCAAGACTACATCATCAGCAAACAACAGCCATTCTCCCGGATTCAGATGGTTTAGAGATCCTACGACCGATCAGCATGGACAAGTTAAACTGTTCTATCCTTGAGAGGCTCGCTGGGCCAAAAACCTAGAAGGGTGACCTTAGAGCAAGGAAAAGAGAAAAGAACAAAAATGAAAAAAAAAAAAGGAAAAGAAGAAGAAAGAAAAAAATAGAGAAAAATAAAGAGAAAGGAAAAAAATAGCTCGCAAGGTTGAAAACCTGGAAGAACGACCTTAGCAAAAGTTAGAGCACAAAAGGAAAGGATCAACACCCGAGTGAACCTCAACTCAGAACTACGTACAGCCTGATTCCCATCTTTGGGATATGTAGGCAACTTCATCTTGAAGTTCGGCCCCAACCACTTTCAACCTACTTGTCTCATCCATGTTGATTGGCTTACCCTTGTTCAACTCGGCTATTCTATCCATGTGCAAATTAGCTCATCTTCGTGCTCATCTTCATTCAAAATTGATTGTCCTACTCTGTTAGAAGATCCAGCTGCAAGACAATTCAAGTTCAGATATGAGGTTATGCATCTCAAGAGTTAATTCCATGTTGGTCGAGCAGTGGCCATTTGCAAAAATAGTTTTTGGGAATTTTTAATGAGGTTGACTAATTTTCTCAAAAATTATTCTATTTTTCCAAAATTGGACCTTTTCTTGGACCCAAAAAAGGAAATTTTTTAGTGTTCATAACCTGACTTGCATGGTTTCAAAGCAGAAAGTCAAACAAGCTTGTTAATCTAACTCTCATGTTGGTCAAAATTGTTTTAGTAAAAAAAAATGGTCAAAATAATGAGCTAGGGGCACAGTTGAGTTAGGTTGTCTATTTTTTCCCTGTTGTCAACATACTCGCTAGAAAGGGCACAACAGAAGCTAGCCGCAGGCGCCAAAAACTTTTTCATCCTCCAAGCAACGAGGTACCAAGCCAAGTGCAAAGCACGAAGTGGAAATGGAGTTGGATATTCAACCTCCTAATCTAGACGGGTTTGACCACACCCAAATTGGCGTCTGACTCGGAAAGGGGACGTAGAAAACATAATGTGTGAGACCAATCAACTGTATACCTGGCCGATGGGACATGTCGTAACTCATCTTGCTCAAGTTAAGCCAAGGGCATCGTCAATCGATGTCAGTTGCAGATTTGCTGCACATCCAGTCATGCCACAACCCATTGTAGACACCCCATTTTTGACCGTCCTTAAGACTTGGGCGTTACTGATGATTTACTTGTTGGTGAAAGATATGTAGAACAAAAGTTTGATTTCTTCGGCAAGAGGAGAGTCAAATCCCAACCTCACACCCCATTTTGGACCAAAGCTATTTTGAATGGTTTTTAGACCTTAAAACCCTCTCTTTCAAAATATTTTTGAAATAAAGTTTCTACGATGTTTCGAGGCTCGTATTTTGTCAAATGTTGCTCTTTTCGGTAAACTGAGCAAGGACAAAGTGGAAATGAATGAAAGAGAGACGAAATCTTTGAAAAATCTTTCAAAACACCTTGCTTAGGGGTTTGGAGTTGAAGAAAATGAGAAAAGAGAGAGGAAAACTTGTTTGGGAGAAGTTCGACATGAATCCGAGAAGGATCGAAACTGAGCGGCCGTACCAAAATAGGCATAACTTTTTGTATAGTTAGAATTTTGATGCAATTCTTTGACCATTGAAAATCTTACTTCTGGGGCTTCAATTTGGACACAAGAATGACCTGAAAAGGAGTCCAGGCGAAGGAGTTATGCCCATTTGAAGTTAGACATAGAGAGTAGAATTTTCCTGCCGACCAAAAAAAGTAGCTGGCCGACCAGAAAAAGTAGCTGGCCGACCAGAGTTGAACTACAAAAAACCTTTGCTTTTCCTCTACTTTTCAGTCATAAAAGCCTGGGTTTGTGCCTTGGTTGGCTAGGAGGTTGTCCTCCCTTTTGCTCCTTGGCTTATAAGGCCTTGTGAGCTAACTTTTAAACTTTTCAAACAACTTCTTTTTGGCCTTAGAACCACTGAAATCCAAAGGATTTTCAGTGGTAAAAACCTTGTTTTGAAGGCCCAAATAGGAGAGGGTGGTCCTCTCTTCTCTTGTCTTGCTAGTGTTGATGGCCAACCAAATGAGCATGTGTTTTTACTTCTTTGTGGCTTTGTTTGGGCTCATTTTTGTGATTTTTAGGACCTGCCATAACTCTGTTTTAGTTTGGTTTACTCACCTCTTGCATGCTTTATACACTTGTAGTGTAAACTTGCACACTAGCCCAACATGCATCATGCTTTAGACCATCATTCTAATGTGATTTTGGCTGAACTCCAAGAAGCTTTTGGCCATGTTTTAGCGTTCTTAAGGTCTTATTTATGTTGTTTTGGTCATGCATGCCATGCTTTGCATAGCCATAGTGCATTTTAGCTCACTAGCCTTGAGTTTGAAAGCCACTAGCATGCATTGCTTGGGCTATTTGCATGATTTAGCATCATTTGGAATGATATTTCAGAGCATGTTTCATTTCCATGCAGTGACATGTTTCACTCCTTCAATGCTTCGAAGGGTTCATGCTTTATGTCTTAAAAAAGAGCCCATGTGTATACCATCTTGCCTAGGCTTTTGGACCACCATTTCAGTGTGTTTTGGGTCTTATTTTTCCATGATGTAACTCTGTTTTTGGTTGGTTAGGGCATCCCTCATTTGCTTCTTACGCTCGTAGTGTAAGTCCTTGTGTGGAAGTGGTTTGGAAATACTTTTCGAATCCTGGGAGACGTTAGGAGTCCTCAGATAGTCACGTGAAAGGAAACAAACACTCCGACGTGGGTGCCGGAATTAGCACTCCGACGGACAAGTCAGTCTCAAGTTCTTGGTTATTTGTATTCTAAGTTGAACAAAGAAATTCTTACCCTTCTTTTTTCTCTGTAGTTCCTGTATTTATACTCGTTTCTTGGGCCTCGGGGTCAGGGCCTAATCGTTACTCATTGTCCTCTCTCATATTCGGCTCCATGGATTTACGCTTATCCGGCCTGTCTATTGTATTTGGCCTCTTGAGCGTGCCGGATAACGCCGAATAGTGTCTGTTCTGTAGAGTACACTCTTCCCGGCATTGCCAATTATTCGGCTCCCACAATTGCCCCCCAAACTCGCCATTGACAGTAGTTAACTGGCGTGCTTGGTTTTGATTCTGAAAAGCCAAGACATAAGTTAGGCGGCTCTACCTATCCCAATGTGTCAGAGCGCGCATGTCTTTATGGTCATCATTATGCTTTCCCGCCTCATTCGTGCACCTTTTGCATTTAATACGATTTGAAACTTCAGTCCTTTCGAATGCATGCTTTTCTCGAATACTTGGGTCTCCTGGATTCCCAGCTGATATCGCTCTTCTGATGCTTTTCTCTGCAACTTTCGTCCGTTTATCCTCGTCTTCTTCACCTCTCGTAAGTTTTCTTTCTTTCTTTGCGATCCTATTTTCTGTGCTTATTTTAGCTTTGGTATACCCTCGGATCTTTGCTAAAATGGCTAAGAACCTAAAAGACCTCCTTTCCGAAGGTCATATCTCGAGATTCTGATGACATTTTTCCATTCCTGATGATGTTCATCTATCTCTAGTGATGGACAATACTCTGGATATGGAGAGAGAGGATCGCAACATGATCGTCTTGCCTCTCCTATTCATTACGGAGGGCGGAGTCCGTTTTCCCCTACATCCATTCCTTAGGGCCGCCCTCCGCCATTGGGGTCTGATTCCTTCTTAGCCCAATGTGAATTTTTTTCGAATCGTAATGGAGATCATAGAGTTGAACCGGCGCCTCAGGATCGAACTTGGCATTTCGGCTATTCGGCACTGCTATGCTTTAGCGAAATCTTTCGGTCGGCTCGGGTAGTACTTTTTTAGGGCCAAGGATACTGACCATCATTTGGTATCCATGCTTGCCAGTTCTGGCAAGCGAGTGGATGACGTAATGGTCAATGTCTGAGGGAACTGGGAATTTGGCGATGGCAAGGACCGCCCAGACGGAAGGGTGAACCAGGTGGCCGTGTATCTCCTTGCGTTTATTGAACTTTTCTTTTACTCGGCCTTATCTCCAAGTCTAACCCTTTGTCTTTGCAGGCAGTAAATTGAAGAAGATTCTGACTTCTACTGACAACGCAGTCCTTGCGCAGATTGCAACTGCACTCAAGTACTTTGGCCGTCCAAACGTACAGAAGCAAGGGAGAGCGGCCCACATACTTCTTTGATACGAGCCTACTAATACTACTTTTTCGGCCGCGGACAACATTCCAATTCCAACCGGCAATCAACACCTTGCGGCTCTTATCTTCCCTAGCTTCAAGAGCATTAGGCAAGTTGGTCTCGAAGCTTTTGATTTGGGGCAAGACGTGGCGCTGGTGGTAGAGGTAGTCGCCGAACCAGCCAGAGAGTTCACTGAGGAGGCCAAAGAGGTCGACGAGGACCTAAACTCGGCGTTCGATATAGTCGGACTTAATCAGCCTGCCTCACCGTCCACTTCGGGTCGGGCGGAGTTTTGTTCTGGAGATGTTTTTGCAAGTTTTGGAGACCTACCCGACGATTTTTTTGAAGGTATGGCTGGGGAAAACCTTACGCAAATGGCTCGAAAGAAAAATGCCGAGCGAATGGCCGCCCGGAAAAAGGCCGAGGCCACCCGTTCTGAACCCGTCTTGATTGAGTCTTTCAAACTCGTTATTGAAGAGTCGGTTAAGATTGTTGTGGCCGAAACGGCGAAAGAAGTTGAACAACCAATCATTAAAGAACGATTGATTCCGGAAGAGCGGGGCAAGAAGCGTAGCGCCGAAGGAGAGATCGGTTCGGAAGATAGTCCTGCTGACAAAAGGCCTCGCTTAGAGAATTCAGACGTGGTTGTTCCTTTCATTGTTCAGCCAAAGATGAGAGACATGCCGATTTCCTCTGACGCATCCATCATTACCGACCCAGCGGTAGCGTTGAGCTTGGCGGCTTCAGTCTCCCTACCAGCTGATAAGGCATCCTTTCATGCCGTGCCGGATTTGGTGGCCGTAGCCCTATCTGCACAGTCGACCCTTTTGGTAGGTGACCTTAACTTGTTTTGATTTTGCTTGCCTATGGTATCTGACGATCCCAACTCGTTCTGTAGACGGTCGGCAGGATCATCGACTTGGGCCGCCGCCTACATGATGCCCTTGAGAGGATTGACCGTTTGCAGTCAAAAGTGGACGATCAAAAGAGCAGGGCCGAGTTTGAGGTTATGAGAGCCGCAGTGGAGACTGCGCGAACCAAAACCGAATTAGAAAAGGCTCGGTCTGCCGATCGGCTCCGTTCTGATGCCGAAGATAGGGCGAACGCGGGCGAAGAATCGCTTAGGCTAGCCAATGAGGTGCTTAACAAGGTGGAGACTGAGTTAGCAGAGTTGAAGGTGGCCAAGGAAAAAGCCGAATCTGAGGCTTCTACTGCATTTGAAGTAGGAAAAGGCGCCGCCTTCAAGGAATACGTAGATGAAGTCCCCAAGTTTTAGAATCAGGGATTCAAACATGGGTGGCTCAAGGCCCTTGATGCCGTTGGGGTTACATTGGACTTGCCAATTCCATATGAGTAGGTGGATGTTGAGCCATTTGAGTCTAACCCCCAGGATTGATTTGGGAGGCATTCGAATTTTATGAAATGATTTCACTTTTGATGTATGTTTTGTTTTAAGGACTTTTGTTGGTTCCGAGTAGTTTTCATGTATAAATTGGTTACTATCTGCACTCAATTTATTAATGAAAATTACCTTGTCATTTCGCTACTACTTATGTGCAGTTTGTGATGTTGTCTTGGTGAAGAATTTTTGCCTTTCACTACTTTAGATAAAATGATTATTCTGTTGAGCTTTCTAAGATTGAATATCTTGGCAATATTGACTTATCATTCATATGCCGAATAGTTCGTGGGTATTATGCTGGTGAATCGATTCATGGGCTGGCTGGGGCACTTAAGCCGAATAGTTTGATGAATGGCCATATTGACTTATCATTCATATGCCAAATAGTTCGATGAATCTGCCCTTGCCCCAGGCGGTTCATGATCATTCAGGCGCCGGAAGAGATGAACTTAAGAGTTCTGAAGAATTGATTCATGGGCCGGCTGGGGCGCATAAGCCGAATATATTGATGAATCTGCCCTTAAGCCGATTACATTAATAAATCTGCCCCTGCCGTAGGTGGCTCATGGACATGATATACCGGATGGGTGCAAGGATTCTGCCCTTGCCCCATGAGGGTCGACTCAGTCGGTGCCGCGCGATTGAGGTTTTCACAATTAATGAGATTGCCTTGAGGGTGCTGCCTCCGTAAAGGATAAAGGAACAAAGGTACAACTTTTATCAGTTTAGTGAACAACTGACTCCAGCTCTTGGAGGAAGATTCATCGTGTGAATGTCGAACAGACTCTTCTTTAACAGCAGAGGGGAAGCGTGGACGCTAGCTGAGCTGGGCGGAGATATGAATCGAGGTGGTGAACCTTCCCGCATAGGAAGTAGGAGTTCTAGGGATCTAGAGAGGTGTCAGTCTCCTCGACGTCGAAGCAGGTCGCCTAGGCGGGACAAGCAGTTGCAGGGCAGATCTTCGCAACCCCGAGTCGAAAGGGGATCTGAAGCGAATCTGTGCCCATTAAGCTTTGCGGTTTTTATGGGGAATAAACCCAAGATAGAGGCAGACTAGATTGTTCGAGACACAAACGTAGCGGTCGAGTTTGCTCGACAAATTTTTCCTCCTGAGGTTCAGCAGTCAATGGTAGGTCGACAGGACTACGAAGTATTTCGTGAAGGCATTCACAGGGCGGTGAAGGGACTTTACACTGCCTATGAAATTGGCATGTGGCTGCGCGCTGCCCGCTAAGAAATGGAGAGGAGGGAGTAACGTATTCGAAGTTTGGAAGCTCATGCGGAGGCGGCTGAGCGTGAGTTAAGGAAGGCCAGGGCAGCTCAGGCACAACCCACCGGGCAGGGAAACCCAATCATGGAAGAAAGGGTTACCCAGCGGCTCATCATTACTACGCTCGGCGATCGTGAGACGGCGAGTATGTTCGCAATGGAGTCTGCGAAAGGGAGGGCTTATGAAAAAGGTTTTCATGAAGCTGAAAAGTTGGAATCGAAATGACCAAGGAGAAGCTTGCCGAAGAGGTTTGCCAATGTGAAAATCGTGGATTTAGGCACGGTTGGATCAAGGCATCTCAGGCTGCGGAAGTTCATCAAGCGTCGGGTATTGATTCGGCATCGCCACTCTACCAGAGTAAACATTTTTCGTTTTCTTCTTTTGAAGTCGAGAAGAGTGAGGATGAGGATGACGCCGTATAAGGATAATCATTATAAGGTTGAAACGCCGATTGCGTTTAAAACTATGTAATTTATTGTTTGATTGAATAAAGATGTTCTATTTATAAATATTTCATTGCGGTTCGTATTCGGCATATACGTGTTTCGTTTTATTGCATAAGTGTTTGAATGAATGTATAAGCATTGATCGGCCCGAGTATCTATTAAATGTCCAGTGATACGCCGGTTTATAGGCAAGGTCGGCCCATACGTGATAACCGTTTAGTTTTGAATGAGGCCATTGTAATTGGGCCATTTGTAGCTAGGCCATTTATCTATGATCGTCGTCTAGAGAACTAGGTCATTGTGGCTTGAGGAAGCCGAAAACCAGTGAGTGGAGTGGCTGCGGCAAATTCGTCCCGGCTCGGGGCCTGGATGTTTGGCTGGTTGGAATAATAATTCTGTCCAGCCCAGTCGGTGCATGTGCTTCAAAAAGCCATTTGGATAACTAGGCAGTGGTGAATGTCGACCGGCGTTCGTCTCATGGAGTTTAGCGTTAATGAAATTACCTTGGGATTGGGGCCTCGAGATCGCTACCAGTATTGAAAATAAAAGGAGTGGGCACCTCGCGCAAATAAACACGCTTGATTCCTCATTACTTGTTATGTGGGGTGAGATAAGTGGGGGTGTTAGTTAGAGAAGCTCGAACTTCGGCCGAGCTTGGTGTTACAATGGATCGCAGCAGAGAACCCGCCCGTATGGGAGGTCGGGCATCCAGAAGATGGCATGAGTCTTCAAGTCGTCGAAGTAGATCGCACCGAAAGGAGAGACAACGACCGTTGAGTTTATCCTTCCTTGTCCTGGATCTTTTCCTTGACATTATCAATGGTATCAGGGGAAGTTTGGCAATGTGCAAGTCATGGGCCTGGGCACAGTTGGCTCAAGGCATTGCAAGCCGTGGAGGACTTCTGGGCGACGGGCGTTGATTTGGCACTGCCGCTTTACCAACGCGTCTTTTTTCCCTTTTTCGCTTTTGAGGTTGAAAATGGATATTGTAATGTCGAAATGCGAGTTGCGTTTATGTAACTACTGTTTTAATCAAATAAAATGTTTCATTTCAAATGTTTGCGCCTTATTCTGGGCGTTTTTATATATTCAATTAGGTATCGCATTTCGCATATTGGCATATTTTGTTTTGTTCATGCGGACTTGTAGTTTGTGTAATAATTTGCGTATGCAAGAAGGGATCCATAAGATGTGCCCAATTCGCTAAGTTGACGAATGGCATTGCGTTCAGTTATAATCTGATTCGGCTCAGCTTAGGTACTTGGCCGACCGACGTAATGAATCAGCCTGTGCGTGCGAGCTTTAGGGACGAATGGGGATATGACTTGCAGAAGGGGCTCCAAATCTGAAGGCTTATTTGAGCCAATCGTCATATCCACGAAGGGCGCTCTAAATCCAGAGACTTAATCGGCCCCAATGTGTCATGCACCGAAGGGGGCTCCGAATCTGGAGGCTTAATCAGACCTAAGGTGTCATGCACCAAAGGGGGCTCCGAATCAGGAGGCTTATTTGAGCCAATCGTGAAATCCACGAAAGGCGCTTCAAATTCGGAGACTTAATCGGCCCCAACGTTTTTTGCATCGAAGGGGGCTCCGAATCCAGAGGCTTAATCGGCCCTAAGGTGTCATGCACCGAAGGGCGCTCTGAATCTGGAGGCTTATTTGAGCAAATCGTGATATTCACGAAGAGCGCTCCGAATTCGGAGACTTAATCGGCCCCAACGTGTCATGCAACGAAGGGGCTCCAAATCCGGAGGCTTAATCGGCCCTAAGGTGTCATGAACCGAAAGGGGCTCCGAATCCGAAGGCTTATTTGAGCCAATCGTGATATCCACGAAGAGCGCTCCGAATCCGAAGACCTAATTGGCCCCAACGTGTCATGCACCGAAGGGGGCTCCGAATCCGGAGGCTTAACCAGCCCTAAGGTGTCATGCACCGAAAGGGGCTCCGAATCCGGAGGCTTATTTGAGCCAATCGTGATATCCACGAAGGGCGCTCCGAATCCAGAGACTTAATCGGCCCCAACGTGTTTTGCACCGAAGGGGGCTCCGAATCCGGAGGCTTAATCGGCTCTAAGGTGTCATGCACCGAAGGGCACTCCGAATCCGGAGGCTTATTTAGGCCAATCGTGATATCCACGAAGAGC
The DNA here is from genome assembly GCF_055761805.1 of Camellia sinensis. Classification (NCBI taxonomy): domain Eukaryota; kingdom Viridiplantae; phylum Streptophyta; class Magnoliopsida; order Ericales; family Theaceae; genus Camellia; species Camellia sinensis. The sequence goes on along the minus strand of NW_028129178.1, from coordinate 5,159,023 downwards.
GCTCAGAATCTGGAGACTTAATCAGCCCCAACGTGTCATGCACCGAAGGGGGCTCCGAATCTGGAGGCTTAATCGGCCCTAAGGTGTCATGCATCGAAGGGGGCTCCGAATTCGGAGGCTTATTTGAGCCAATCGTGATATCCATGAAGAGCGCTTCGAATCCAAAGACTTAATCGGCCCCAACATGTCATGCACCGAAGGGGGCTCCAAATCCGGAGGCTTATTTGAGCCAATCGTGATATCCACGAAGGGCGCTCCGAATCCGGAGACTTAATCGACCCCAACGTGTTTTGCACCGAAGGGGGCTCCGAATCCGAAGGCTTAATCGGCCCTAAGGCGTCATGCACCGAACGGCGCTCCGAATCAAGAGGCTTATTTGAGCCAATCGTGATATCCACGAAGAGCGTTCTGAATCCGGAGACTTAATCGGCCCAAACGTATTTTGCACCGAAGGGGGGGCTCCGAATCCAGAGGCTTAATCAGCCCTAAGGTGTCATGCACCGAAGGACGCTTCGAATCCGGAGGCTGATTTGAGCCAATCGTGATAGCCACGAAGGGCTCTCCCAATTCGTAGACTTAATCGGCCCCAACGTGTTTTGCACCGAAGGGTGTTCCGAATTCGGAGGCTTATTTGACACTATAATGGGAAGTGAATTGCACGATGGAAAAAGATGAGACTTTTCATTGCAAAAGTCAGCTAAGTACAAGTATCAAAGCCCACAAGTCGGGTCGGTGATAGAACTTTCATAAAACTATTCATGCTGACTGCTGGCAGCCACAAATCTCTTCAACGCCACGGGCTGTCGGGAAACACATAAGCTGATGATAGGTGCTTGGCACAGCCTGCATGATATGCAACCAGGTTTGCCCCATGATGACATTATACGACAAAGGAAGCTTTACGACCAAGAATTCAACCTTGATTGTTCTGGAGCCTGCTCGAACGGGTAGTCTGATCTTTTCCAACGGGTACTCTGGATTCGTGTTGAAGCCAAATAACAGATAAGGCGCAGGAGACAAATCTGACTCGTTGAACCCGAGTTTGATGAGGGTCTCATAATACATAACCTCCGACATACTCCTTGGATCTACGAGAATGCGTTCGACGGTAAACCGGTTTACGCGTAATTTGATGATCAACAGATCAATGTGGGAGATTGTCATGCCGACAAGATCTGAATCGTTGAATCCAATACTCAGAGCTTTTTTAGGCCGTTTGGTTGGAGTATGTTGCTCTCGGGGGACTGGATGCGATTGATTTGTGTGCACGGTTAGAGGTGCTGGCAGGCTGTATATCATATGGATCACGCCAAGTGGAGGTGAATCTTGTCTTAAGGCTAGTGCCTTGGTTGGGTTGCCTTTTCATACGTACTGTTGTAGCCGGCCATCTTGCACCAGTTCCTCTAGGTGATCCTTTAATGCGTAGCAACTTTCAGTTTCGTTGCCATGATCTTTGTGATACTCGCAGCGCTTATCCCGCCTTTGTGTGTCAGGAGGGCCTACCATCTTCGATGGCCATTTGAAGAACGAGAGATGTTGGATTTTGGACATTACCGCATTGATCGGCTCTGTCAGTTCCGTATATTTTTTGTTGGTACGTCTCGTGCGCCTGCTGTCGACTTGCAGTTGTTCATTCATTCGGTGAGAGCACTGATCGTTCAATCGGCGAGAATCCCGCCTTCTATCTCGTTTACCCCGCTGCCGTGGTTCTGGGCTTTGAGGCGGTACAGAACTTATTGGCTGAGCAATTTCAGGGGAGGCCGTTTTACTGGATACGCGTCCGGCTTTAACCCGCAAGGCATCGTCCTCTACCTTGTAGTACTCTTCAAATTTCTTCATCAACCCCCAGACCGTTTTGGGGGGTCTTCTGGTCAAGGAACTGGGGAGGGCACTGTCCGGTTGTAATCCCATTTTGAAGGCGGTGATGGCCATGGAGTCGTTGCAAGCATCGTCAACAAGATTAAATCATTCCCAATAGCACGCCGAATACGCTCTTAGTGTTTCTTCAGGTTGAATTTGAATCGCCCAGAGTGAGTCTTTCAGTTGGACCTCGTCGGTGATACATCTGGCCCTGAAGGACTTCTGTAATTGATGAAAGCTTTTGACCGAAGCCAACTCCAGTTTGTAATACCACCTGACTTCCAGATGTGCCAAGCTATTGGGGAATATTCGGCACATGAGGGCCTCGTTGTCTGCATGCAATGTCATGGCTTGCTTGTAGTGACGGATGTGATCGGTGGGGTCTGATTTTCCGTCGTAGAGGGTAAATGACGGAGCTTTGAGCTTCTTGGGCAGAATTGCCCTTGCAATCCGTCGGACAAAGGTATCGTGCTGATTTTCTTCATCTGAACTGTTTCTCCTGCGCTTATTCCTTGTTCGTAGACTTTTTTCGGAGGAGCTGGAGGTTTCGGATCGTCCCTTCTTGTCGGGCTCCGTGGATAATAAGTTGGAGTCACTATTGGTGTCCCTTGGTCGTGCTCGAGGTCGTTGTTCACCTGCCCTTGGAGGTCATTCGGGATCTTGGCACGCGGCTTCTCTGGATTTCGCTACTTCCAGGGCCAAATCTTGACGGAGACGTTTATTTTCAGGAATCATATTCTCCAGCCTCTTTTCATTCTGCTTTGCTTGTTCCATAATTGCTTGCATTGTCTCTTGCGTTGAAGTCGTTGGTGAGTCGAAGTTCAAAGCGCGTCCTGCAGCGATAGTTTCCTTTCCGAGCATATTTGCTGGAGTAAGGTCATCCCTCTGTGTAATCTCGTCAGTGGCTACCGGAGGATCTTTGGTTACGCCTTCCATGGATGTATTCGAGTATTCCCACAGACGGCGCCAATTGTGTGGAAGTGGTTTGGAAATACCCTTCGGATCCTGGGAGACGCTAGGAGTCCTCAGATAGTCACCTGAAAGGAAACAAACACTCCGACGTGGGTGCCAGAATTAGCACTCCGACGGACAAGTCAGTCTTAAGCTCTAGGTTATTTGTATTCTAAGTTGAACAAGGAAATTCTTACCCTCCTTTTTTCTCTATAGTTCCTGTATTTATACTCATTTTCTGGGCCTCGGGGCCAGGGCCTACTCTTTACTCATTGTCCTCTCTCATATTCGGCTCCTTGGATTTACGCTTATCCGGCCTGTCTATTGTATTCGGCCTCCTGAGCGTGCCGGATAACGCCGAATAGTGTCTATTCTGCAGAGTACGCTCTTCTCGGCATTGCCAATTATTCGGCTCCCACAGTCCTCTTTGCTAGTCTTGCATGCCTAATGAGTGAGCTTGTTATTCTAGCATGTGTTGACTTGGTATTAGCCCATTTTTGGTGTTAGTTTGACATGCCATAACTGTGATTCTTGTTGGTTAAGTCATCGCATGCTTGGCTTTGGTAGGTGTAGCGTAAACCTCCTTATTGGCCTTACATACTCCATGTTTTGACCCTTCATGCTAGCTTGTTTTGGCTTTGCTCCATGCATGTTTTGTCATAGTTTTGACATGCCCTAGGACTGTTTTAGGTTGTATTGGCCATATGCTTCATCCATTGCATAGCTATACTGCAAATGCCTTGACTAGTCTTGAGTTTTGAGGCCTCTACCATGCTATACTTGTGATGTTTGCATGCCTTGGCATCATTTTAAATGATATTTCAGAGCTTATATCTTTGCCATACTCTCATGTTTATCACTCCTTCAATGTGTTTGAGAGATGCACCTTTATGCCTTCTTTGTGAGCCATCGCATGAGCCTCATTTTCTTGTCTTTCAAGCCATCATCTCAGTCCATTTTGGCTACTGTTTTGGCCTGCATAAGGTCTTTTTGGGGTTGGTTTGGCCATTTGAGCATTGTCTTACATGCCTCTAGTGTAATACACTTCAGTAGCTTTGATGCTTAAGCCTTGCAACATGCATCACATGAGTTGTTTGCATGATTTTAAGTCATTTAGCATGACATTTCAGTGCTAGAACATATGCCATTGTACTCTAGGTTTCATCCTTTCAATGCCTTTGGAGAGTTGTGTCTTGTGCCTTAATCTTGCATTAACATGTACGCAAGCTTGGCTAGTCCTTGGAGTCTTCATTTCAGCATGTTTGGCCACTGATTTGGACATGACTGTGGTCTGTCCATTTCAGTTTAAGTCCACTTAGCATTGCGCATGCCCTGTAGTTCGTCGCATTGAGTATGCTATTTGACATTTGCATTGTGTATACTACTCGTATTGTGTCATATTGTTGCATGCTTATGTTGTCTTGCATTCAGTATGCGTGCATTAGCATTGTGCATTGTGCGTGCCATTAGCCTTGTTAGGTTGTTCATGTTGCATTCCATATTGGCATTGTGTATGCCATCATGTCCCTTGCATATTTGCATGCGTAGGTTGCATTGCATGTTTGCATGCTTGAGTCGCATTGTGTATGCCATGTTACGTGTTGCATTGTGTTTGGATTAAGCGTTAATCTGAACACGAGAAATGAGGGACGTTTCATACTTAAAGTGATGAAGCGTGCCTCAACTCTCGGTCGCCGACACTCTTGACTATACATGATGGAATTTTAGGCTTTATGTGTTTGTGTGTGCATTCATTCCATATCGAGTTGCGCAATTCGGCCCCACGGCCATCATGCATCGAGATACGTGATTGGTGGCCCAAGGGTCAAGACCTACACTCCCTTGAGCTTATGTAATGATAGGGAGGGTGGTCGTGCATACATGTGTTGCAAATACTTTGCCATGTCCCTTTCTTGCCCTCTGTTGTAGAAAACTAGAAACCAGCAGCAAAAACTGGTCGGCCGACCAGATAAAGTGGCTAGCCGACCACTTTTTCTGGTTTTGACCACAAAAATTGGTCGACCGGTGGTCTCCAAGGCCAATATCTGGTCGGCAACATCCCTACAGATTCCCAAGGTGGAGTTTCATCTCTTTGTAGCTTGGTGCATGTTTTTGAGATCAATTGCAAACAGAGGCAAATCGGGGCGTTGCAAGGAATTTCCGAACAAGGTTACTCGAGCATGCATGCATCCTTTGTCATCTAAAGCAGAGCTGAGGCAACCTACATCATATAGTTTATATGCTTATTTAATTGCTAATTTAGTTATTTTGTTAATTAGTTAGAGTTGTGTAATAATTAGTTGTAGTTTGTTATTCATTATGTTGTGTAGTAACTAGTTTAATTGGATTAGCTTAGATTAGCTAGTTGGTTCTGTATTATTCATTCGGACCCTCCGTCGAGAGGGCACAACTATTGTAAATAAGTGTACGTGTGTGTGATGCATGTTTCCAACCCCCATTTCTTTCTCCCTTTTATTTACCAGCTTATGATGGTTAGTTTTAGGGCATGTTTCCATTAGCATCCTTATGCTTGCATGTTTGCATCCATTCATTTGTCTTGCATGCACCGGGCTCAGTGCATCATACTAACTGCATTGTGTTTCAATTCCTGTTTGAATACATGCATCAAATTGCATTTCACATGACATTTTAGAATAGCCGAGCCTATCTTAGTTGCATTTTGTATGTGTTGCATTAGGCATTCTTGACATAGCTAGGATCATGCATTGATTTCTAACATAGCTTTTGTTTTGGCTCGGAGTACTCGGTAAGTGTTTATGCTTTAGCATCCTTGCATGTGTGTGAGTGACTGCCATGATAGCATGCTTGCCATGAGGCTAACTGCTTTTGTGATATAACTACCTGAATGCCTGTGAGTGAGGGTTGGATTACTTGAATTGGAACAATTCATTGATTACGAGTTTTATGCCCACCTAAGAGTGACAAATCACCATGTGTTCTAAAGCTGACTTGAGGGTGGCAAAATCCGCATTTTAGCATACTTGCGAGTAGCAAACCGCTTTAAAAAATAAACATGAGATGTTTTGTTCCAACTTAGGCGATCCACTCTATACTTGTATACTGTGCGCATCACATAGTAATTTTAGGTTAATAACCGAAATAAGAGCACATGTGTTTCAAAAACAAGATATCATGTTAGTAAAGGCCGATCTTTGATCGGGCGAGCGGGGGTGCTCATTGCATGACCTTCCCCTCTCGTACCTAAGTTCCCGAGCCGAGGCAACTTTGGTGATGATAGACACGTGGCCTTAGGCACAAGTCAGGGTTTCCTAAATTTCTCAAAAATAAAATATTTAGGTGGCGACTCTGTATCTGGCAAATCAGTTCATGTTTGGCACTTCTTTCTAAAAATCAGTTTTTCAAAACGATTTGCCGGATTTGGACTCTTTGGTGATTTATCAATCTCGCATTGCACTTTGCGAGATTAGATTCAGAACCGTGGCATTTGAGTCCAAACTGTAGTGAGCCCAAATTAATAAAACGGGATTTTCCCAGGACGTTTGGGCGCGTGTGCAATTTCTGGCGATTTTGCTGGGGATTTAGAGAACTTGACTCAAACTCATTATATGTTGTTTTGTTTACACATATGTGTTTCTTTGCATTACATTTGCATTGGTGCGCCTAAGTCATAGTGTTTGCCGTCTGCTATTCCTGAACGGTTTGCCGGAGGCTTGCTTTGAGAAGCATGCCATAAGGCTGACCAGTCGCGGGCTCTGCCACGACGGGAACCCAAACCCCGGTCTTTATCGAGGCACCATTTTTGACCATTCAACCTAGTGCATATCAGAAACTGTAGTGCTGTTCCAAGCTAGGACAGGTTGCTTACCCGATTATAGGTTGTTTAAAACCGATGTGTGCGTAGTAAAACCCTAGCTCCTGACAAAATAGGACAGGGAAACCCTACCCCTCCATAGGGGTATTTTGGTTCTCATTTGCTTGCTATGTACTTTTAGAGTGTGCCTCTACAGGAATGCATGTATCAGTTTGCAAGTCTGGGTATCAGCCTGAGGGCATCAGTATTTTGGACGAATCAATTTGACCTGAGGGTATCAGTTTACAGGTAGAATTTCGTGCAGAATTCAGTAGTGAGTGCATTCATTCAGCGATGCTCACATCTATTCTAGTGAAATTGGGCTGAGATGCTGCCCGTTTTCTCTTTTGCAGGGTAGTCTTGGAACCGTAGCTTCAGAAGTCTCCAATATCCCCCGAGGTTCATCGGACTTGTGTTGATAGACTTTGTCAGGTCAGAGATTCAGTTCAAGGGCAACCAGTGTTCCTTTGCCAGAGGCAGGGTAAAAGGGCCAGTCAGGCACAGATCACCAGTTCAGCAGTTACCAGATCAGTGGCCCTTATCCACCCCACCAATGAACAGTCAGGCTGAGGTCTCGATTTCTACTGCAGGGACAGATATACTGGTTGTTCAGATAAACTAGCACTCTATGGCAGGTATGGAAGAGATGATGCGTCAGCTCCAGGAAAGTATGCAAGCCATGAAGCAGGATGCTACCCGTCAAGCAGAATTTGCCGCACGCCAGGCTGAGGTTATGTCCCAACAGGCAGAGTTAATCGCCAGGCTACAGCAGCAAACCGGGGCATCTGCTTCACCCTCAGCTCCTCCCCCACCAAGAGTTCTAATACTCGGGGAGACAGTCCAGGAAGATACAGACATCCCAACGAGGCGGGCTCGGCCCCCAATCCTACCCCAGTTGTCCAAGGCACCCACACCCACACCCACCAACCTACTGGATTCTCCCTTTGAGTTCGAAGTGGACCCCACATCACTAAAAGTGAGCAAGTTAGAAAAGCTGTTCAAGAAGTCCAGGGCGTGAAGTCCATTCCGGATATTGAAGATGGGTACACCGATTCGGCCGTGACTCTACCAGACGGATTCAAAATGCCATATATCGACCGCTTCAACGGCTCTAGAGACCCAATGGTACACCTCCACCTGTTTTCTAATATCCTGAGGCCAATGGGTTTGGCCACAGCCCAAAAGTTGTCTCTCTTCGGCCAAACTATGTTTGGGATGGCTGCAATCTGGTATGCGAAATTAGAGGACTCTGTGAAATGGAATTGGGAAGAGCTGGCTGAGGCCTTTATTGCTCAATACTCCTACAACACACAGATCGAGGTCACAACTCGTGATCTCGAAGTCATTCGCCAGGAACCAAATAAGGGTTTCTCAGAGTTCGTGATGAGATGGAGAGCAAAGGCCTCAATGATGACTACAAGGCCTTCCGACAAAGATTAGATCAGGACGATTGTTTGGAATTTGCATGGCAAGTTACTACAAACGATGGTCGTTCTACCTATGTTTACCTTTCCAGCCCTTCATGAAATGGGGGTTCAAATCGAAGATGCCATCAGATAAGGAATCTTTGTGGAAGATGATAAGCCTTTGCAGAAGAATGTTGTTCGCAGTTCCCATGCTACGACTGATGGTAGCACAGCTACAAAATGCTCAGAAGTAGACTCTATCACCACTTCCCTCATTGGCCAGAAACCAATCCCTTCAAATCGGCCCCAAGCCCGAAAGTTCAATCCACTTTACATGAGTCTCTTTCAAGCTTTGAAAAAGCTGCAAGAAGAAGGGCACCAAGAACTCCTAGAACCCCAACCCCTTCCTAATCCTCTTCCACCAAGATATGACCCAGCTAAATATTGTGCCTATCATCAACAACACGGTCATAATACGAACCGTTGCATCTGTCTCCGTCATAAGATTCAGGATCTTATTCACGAAGAGACCCCAGCTCCACCCAAAGGACCTTAGGTTAGTACTGACTCGTCACGTCCCCACCTCAACCTCATCCATACACTACCATCCACCTTCAACCCCAGCATATACATCACCCCAGCCCATCTACCCAAGCCTAAGGTGTTCGTTCCACAAAGCATGGACTTATGCATGATGGGGTGCACCTGAACAGGTTGTATTGGAAGAAAGCCAATCCCTTGGTAAAGTGGAGGCAAGAGGTAAGAACAAGGTAGGGGTAGACATTGATCTCCACGAACACCTTCTGTGGGCCGTTGAGGCTTTGAAAGCCGAAGGATTGAACAAACAGCAAGAGCTTGCAGTGGTTGCAACAACTGTGGATGATACTTTTGCCACTTAAGATGGGGGCAGTCTGAATGTCTGAATCAAGGGGCAAGCCAGAAGAAGGGCCGTTGTACCAGAAACGTTCCTTTCAGCTCTAATCCCGTGCTCGGAAGAGATTAGCAAACCAAGGCAACACCTGCCGGCCCCTTTACTAGTTCATCCAGCAAAAATCCACAAGCCTCGAAGTTCCTACCCCGAGGCCAGAGGGTCTTCCATACCCTTTATATGCCTTTGTCCAAAGCTTTCCAAATCCTTATAGGACAAGGCCATCTCAAACCCCTTGAGCCTCGGCCTCTCCCTTGTCGTCTTCCAGCCAGTCATGATGCTGCCAAGTACTGTGCCTTCCATCAACAAGCTGGCCATGACACTGACATGTGTTTTCATCTTCGCCATGAAATACAAGATCTGATTGATAAAGAGGTCATCGTCGCACCGGGCCCTGCAAAGTCTATTGGCACTGGATCAGTGAACTTGTGGGTTAATGGGATAATGAGATCGGGGGATGAACCACTTGCGGATGGCGCTTAGCTAACTCCCGATGTGGCGTTTGGCACATACTGTTTTGAGCATTTGCGAAATGCTAGTTTTTGTGCTTTCCAACTTGGGTATTGAGTCAGCTCTGTTGTGTTGTATAGAGTCAGTCTTTTTGTGCTGAGTCAGTTGGGTCTGTCTTGTTGTATCGAGTCAGTCCTGTTTTGTTAGAGTCGGGTAATTTCGGGAGTGTTACCTCGGACATCACTTGCTTGTTTTGTGTTTGTCTTTTCGCTTTCTTTTGAGTCTGTTGCTGCCTTGGAGCCAGTTGTGCCAACAGATCTGAATGAAACAATAGTGATTTTCACACTCTTGTGTTTGCTTCTGCCTTGTGCCAGTTGTACCAGAAGTTCTGAATGAGATGGCAGTGCTTTTCACCTGTTTTTCTGTGCCTCGAAATCATTGCGTTGACCTAAGTTTTTCAAAACCTTTTGAACATTGTGATGAAAACAAAGAGGAAGGAATTCCTCGGGATTTGCAAAAATTTGATCAATTGAGAGAAAAAGAGACATGCTAAGGCCTTAATGAATGAGATCATGTTTGTTTAATGTGAGTGCTGAGAAGGATCCTAGCTTGATCCAGATTGGTTCTACATTGTCTTCAGCACGAGCGATTGGTCGCTTTCTTAAAAGATTTCAAAAAATGTTTTGCGCCGTCCTGCGAAGACCTATGTGAAATCGTTCTTGAGATTGCGTAGCCTAGGATCACTCTCAGCCTCGAGACTCGACCCCTTTTGCTTTCAAACCTTGAACTTGAAGTCAAAATGTTCAACGATCAACCACAAAGGAGGCCTGTGTGGCCAGATTTGAAGCAACGCACGAACTAGGGACAAGAAAGTCAGATCAAGAAGCTTATGAAGCTAGATCAGGAGCACCCCTCGAACTAGGGGCAGCAAAAATGTCAAATGCGCTCAAGCAGTCTAAAGTTGGGGCATTACTCAAGCTAACGAAGATCAGCAAGAATGCCAAATCCCAGAATGGAAGAAAAGAATGAACTATTGTTGAAGGACAACCGAGTTCCTATCCATAACATTGGGGGCAATTCGGCCCCCCATTAGATGGACTCCTACATCATCAGTGAACAATAGCCACTCTCCAGGATTCAAATGGCTTCGAGATCTCAGAACCATTTGACATGGACAAAGCTATACTTTTACCCTTGAGAGGCTCGCTGGGCCGAAAACCTGGAAGGGCGGCCCAGGAAAAAGTTAGAGCAAGAAAAAGAACAAAAAGAATAAAAAAGAAAAAATGCAAAGAATGAAAAAAAGAAAAAAAGAAAAGGAAAATGAAGAATGAAAAAAAAAGAAGAAGAAAAGAAATGAAAAGGAATTGAAAAGAAAAGAAAAAAAAAAGCTCGCAAGGTTGAAAATCCAGAAGGGCGGCCTTGGCAAAAGTTAGAGCACAAAAGGAAAGGTTAATACCCGAGTGTACCTTAATCCTAAACTACGTAAGGCTTGATTCCCATCTTTCGGATACGTAGGCAAGTTCATTCTGAAGTCCAACCGTAAAGCACTTCAAATTCGACTATGTCCATGTGATGGTTCTGGTCATCTTTGTCTTCTCTATATCCGAAAATTTGGTTGTACTTGTCACTGTGACGACTGGTTGCCACATACTGCGGCGCTATTTAGACTAGGGGCAACTTTCTGTTGCCGTGCAGTGCTGTGGTGCTATTCAGACTAGGGGCAACTTTTAGTTGTCATGCAGTGCCGTTCAGACAAGGGGCAATTTTTCATTTTTTTTTGGATCTGAGGTTGTGCATCTCAAGAGTAAATTCTGCATTGGTCAAGCAGTGGCCATTTGCAAAAATAATTAATGAGAATTTCTAATTCGGTTGACTAATTCTCTCGAAAATTATTCCATTTTTCTAAAACTGGACCTTTTCTTAGTCCCAAAAAAGGAAAATTTTCAGTGCTCATAACCTGACTTGCATGTTTTCAAATCAGAAAATCTAGCAAGCGTGTTATTCTAACTCTCATTTTGGTTAAAATTGTTTTAGCAGAAGCAAAAAAAAAAAAAGACAAAAAATGGTCAAAATAATAAACTAGGGGCACAGTTGAGTAAGGTTTTCCGTCTTTTCCCCTTTATCAACGCACTTGCCAAAAAGGGCATCATACCTGCCGGAAAACAACACTACTGAAGCTAACCGCAAAAGGGCAGAAAGCTCTCACATCCTCCAAGCAACGAGGTATGAAGTCAAGTGCGAAGCACGAACTGGAATGGGGCAAGATATTCCATTCCCTTATCTGGACAGATCTGATCACGTCCAAACTCCCCAGCAGAGCATCGTCAACCGATGTCAGCTGCAGATTTGCTACACACCTAGTTATAGCGCAGCCCCTCTGTGGAAGAGACTCACTGTTGTGATAAAGAATGAGAATTTGGTAGAATACCAGGGGCAAAAGCCCACAACTTCCCGCTTATCTATCAACCACCCATGGGAGGGATAAAAAAATGAGAGATTGAAGAATAGAGAGATATGCGCTGACAGAAAAAGTGAGGAAATGGCTTTTTTCAGAAAAACTGAGCCTGAGGGCTAAGTGATATGAGAATCACAAATGAGAAAGGGTGGGAAACAATACCCGAAGAAACTGGCTTCTCGCGAACTGAGAGGTCTCTCGCTATTGGAACACGTCTGAGGGTCGTGTCTCTTGTTTTTTATTTGTCTCGATTCTTGTTGAGTCGTTTCAAGTGTCTGTGTTTGTGTTTAGGTTATTTTACCATTGTCTTCCTTCGTCAAGTTGTGGTGCGCTGCGTTTGGTTGTAGGCTCAATACCCAGTTGAGAACTTATTCTCACTCTCAATTTCAAAAAATCGTTTTGCGCTCAGAGTGCCGTGCTGTTCTCCACATTTGTGCAAAACAAGATTTGTTCTTTCATAAAACCGCAGGGTTCAACCCAGGTCATGTAAAAACAGTAAAACCAGGACCTATCTGAAGCAATATGGGTTCCGAACTACAAAGCAAAAGAAAAGAGGGAAAATTTGGAGCATCTGGGTTTGCTTCAACTTCTGCAAGTTCCGTCACTACATCCCGTATGTTCAGAATGAGCTGTGTGTTCAGAGTAAACAGTGTGTTGTATGAGCTGTGTGCCAAATAAACCGAGTACTGTGTTATGAGTTGTGTGTTCAGAATAAGCAGTGTGCTATATGAGTTGTGTGCCGAATAAACCAGAATGCTGTGTTTTGAGCTGTGTGTTAAGAATGAGCAGTGTGCTGTATGAGCTGTGTGTTCAGAGTGAACAGAATACTGTGTTGATTGTTTCAATGCCAGAGTGGCAATCAAAAGTGCTCTCCTTGAGTTCCATCCCCGTCAGAGTTACCTTGGCTTTGCAATGAGGGAAAGTTATGAGTATGATCAAGAAGAAAATGGCATTTGTGGTTTCTACATGCAGAAGTTACCCTTTGTCAGCGTTTTCAGCACCTTTGTACTATGAGTTGAAGGTAAGAGTTTGAAGAACACAAGGGGAGATCCCCGTCAGAGTAGAGCGGTTTACCGCCTCTCACACCATGAGGTGCTTTCTAAAGTGCCGCTTTGTTTGTTTATTGCATTCCCTAAACATCATGTTCTACATTGCTTGTAACATGTACTGTATCATCGCACCTATTGTGTTTATTTGCATCTTGTGTTATCTTGTACCATTTATCCTTTAACGTTGAGCGGCGTTTAGGATCGTTGTCCTCTGGGACTTTCTCAGGTTGCGCCGAGCACGTGCCTGATAGTTTGTTTTAGGCCTCTTCTCACGATTTCATCATGGTTAGAGTGTTCTTTTCCTTACACGAGTTTAGCGTGTTTGGAATTCATCTCAAGTTGTGTTATGTATGCGCCTGGGCGGTTGTTTTCAGGCCTCTTCTCACGATTTCAGCATGGTTAGAGTGTTCTTTTCCTCACACGATTTCAGCGTGTTTGGAATTCATCCCAGGTTGCGTCGTGTACGCGGTTGGGCGTTTTGTTTTGAGGCCTCTTCTCACGATTTCAGCGTTGTTAGAGTGTTCTTTTCCTCATACGATTTCAGCGTGTTTGGAATTCATCTCAGGTTGTGTTGTGTACACACCTAGGCGGTTGTTTTCAGGCCTCTTATCACAATTTCAGCGTGGTTACAGTGTTCTTTTCCTCACATGATTTTAGCCTGTTTGGAATTCATCCCAGGTTACGTCGTGTACGCGTTTGGGCGTTTTGTTTTCAGGCCACTTCTCACGATTTCAGCGTGCTTAGAGTGTTCTTTTCCGCATACGATTTCAACGTGTTTGGAATTCATCTCAGGTTGTGTTGTGTACGCACCTAGGCGGTTGTTTTCAGGCCTCTTATCACAATTTCAGCGTGGTTAGAGTGTTCTTTTCCTCACATGATTTCAGCATGTTTGGAATTAATCCCAGGTTACATCGTGTACGCGTTTGGGTGTTTGTTTTCAAGCGACTTCTCACGATTTCAGCGTAGTTAGAGTGTTCTTTTCCACATACGATTTCAGCGTGTTTGGAATTCATCTCAGGTTGTGTCCTGTACGCACCTGGGCGGTTGTTTTCAGGCCTCTTCTCACGATTTCAGCGTGGTTAAAGTGTCCCCTTCCTCACACGACTTCGGCGTGTTTAGAATTTATCCCAGGTTGCGTGGAACGCGCTCCTGATTGGTTTTCTTTGTTCTTCCTCCTCTCACGATTCCAGCGTGGTTGGAGTGCGTTACCTCTTTTGTATCTACTGCTCTATCTGTTACATCCATTGCATCATATCTGTTTTATCGCCTGGTCTAGGAGACCTTAAATCCTCTAAAGGTGCAATTCCTTTGGTGTTTGTCGTGCCCGAACGACTTCCGGTGGTTTGGTATAGCCACCTGCCTATGTTTGCGGTGAGTTCCTAGGAGACCAACTGAGACGGTGGAAACTAGAGTTCGAATGGCTCATGCCTAGAACGCAAAGGTTCGGGATTTCCGAGACTAAAGTCTAGTTTAAATACCCAAGGGTATATCCTCGGCTTGAAATCTGTATGGCAGCCCCATAGATTGAGATAGCATGTGTATGCGCCACAATTCTGGATACTGAACCAACCTAGTCTGTCACCTTGTTGGAGAATAGGGAAAGCTGCGAGCATAGTCAGGGAGAAAAGTAGTACCTGTGGTTTAACCAAGAAGAAGGGGAAGGTCCCCAGCAGCATCAGGTAGGTCACTGCCAATTGCCCCTGTAAGGTACCTACACTTCCTAGCTATTACATTGCATTGCATTGCATAAATCCTGAATTATCAAACCGGCTTCGCGCAGCGTATAAGTCCAATTATCAAACCGGCTTCGCGTAGCGGTTAAGTCCAATTATCAAAACCGGTTAACAAAAGCATGTGCGCCTGTCTGTTCGCACCACCCAAATCGACTTCACATAGCGTATAAGTCCAATTATCAAAATCTTCATGCATAACATTTTGCATCCTGCTCCTGAACTATGCTGATTTGATTCCTTGCAAAGGGATACGTAGGCAGCTAGCGGGCCCAACCATTTATTTATCTGTATTTTGTTTGTTTGTCCAAGTCTTCAGCATTGTCAAAAATGGGTCGTCTCTGAGCTTTGACATTCACGCACGTCACTCCATGACTTTGAGCTCTGTCAAAGAGGGGCAAATGTAGACAACCTATTTTTGACCGTCCTTAAGACTTGGGCGTTACTGATGGTTTACTTGTTGGTGAAAGATGTGTAGAGAAAAAGTTCGATTTCTTCGGCAAGAAGAGAGTTAAATCCCCACCTCACACCCCATTTTGGACCAAAGCTATTTTGAATTGTTTTTACTCCTTAAAACCCTCTCTTTCAAAATATTTTTGAAATAAAGTTTCTACGATGTTTCGAGGCTTGCATTTTGTCAAATGTTACGCTTTTCGGTAAACCGAGCAAGGACAAAGTGGAAATGAATGAAAGAGAGATGAAATCTTTGAAAAATCTTTCAAAACACCTTGCTTAGGGGTTTGGAGTTGAAGAAAATGAGAAAAGAGAGAAGAAAACTAGTTTGGGAGAAGTTCGGCATGAATTCGAGAAGGATCGAAACTGAGCGGCTTCACCAAAACAGGCATAACTTTTTGTACAGTTGGAATTTTGATGCAAGGCTGCCACCATTGGAAAGCTACTTCCGGGGCTTCAATTGGGACACAAGAATGAAGGAGTTATGCCCATTTAAAATTGGACCTGGAGAGCAGAATTTTCCTGCCGACCAAAAAAAGTAGCTGCTCGACCAAAGTTGAACTACAAAAACCTTTGCTTTTCCCCTATTTTTCAGTCATAAAAGCCTTGGTTTGTGCCTTGGTTGGCTAGGGGGTTGTCCTCCCTTTTGCTCCTTGGCTTGTAAGGCCTTGTGAGCTAACTTTTAAACTTTTCAAACGACTTCTTTTTGGCCTTAGAACCACTGAAATCTAGACGATTTTCAGTGGTAAAAACCCTGTTTTGAGGGCCCAAATAGTAGAGGGTGGTCCCCTCTCCTCTTGTCTTGCATGCTAGTGTTGATGGCCAACCAAATGAGCATGTGTTTTTACTTCTTTGTGGCTTTGTTTGGGCACATTTTTGTGACTTTTGGGACCTGCCATAACTCTGTTTTAGGCTGGTTTACTCACCTCTTGCATGCTTTGTACACTTGTAGTGTAAACTTGCACACTAGCCCAACATGCATCATGTTTTAGACCATCATTCTAATGTGATTTTGGCTTAACTCCATGCAGCTTTTGGCCATGTTTTAGCATTCTTAAAGTCTGATTTATGTTATTTTGGTCATGCATGCCATGCTTTGCATAGCCATAGTGCATTTTAGCTCACTAGCCTTGAGTTTCCAAGCCACTAGCATGCATTGCTTGGACTATTTGCATGATTTAGCATCATTTGGAATGATATTTTAGAGCATGTTTCATTTCCATGCCCTCACGTGTTTCACTCCATCAATGCTTTGATGGGTTCATGCTTTATGTCTTAAAAAAGAGCCCATGTGTATGCCATCTTGCCTAGGCTTTTGGACCACCATTTCAGTGTGTTTTGGGTCTTACTTTTCCATGATATAACTCATTTTTTGGTTGGTTAGGGCATCCCTCATTTGCTTCTTACACTTGTAGTGTAAGTCCTCTTTACTAGTCTTGCATGCCTAATGAGTGAGCTTGTTATTCTAGCATGTGTTGACTTGGTATTGGCCCATTTTTGGTGTTAGTTTGACATGCCATAACTCTAATTTTTGTTGGTTAAGTCATCACATGCTTGGCTTTGGTAGGTGTAGTGTAAACCTCCTTATTGGCCTTACATACTCCATGTTTTGCCCCTTCAGGCTAGCTTGTTTTGGCTTTGCTCCATGCATGTTTTGTCATTGTTTTGGCATGCTCTAGGACTTTTTTGGGTTGTATTGGCCGTATGCATCATGCATTGCATAGCTATAGTGCAAATTCCTTGACTAGTCTTGAGTTTTGAGGCCTCTACCATGCTATACTTGTGATGTTTGCATGCCTTGGCATCATTTTAAATGATATTTCAGAGCTTATATCTTTGCCATACTCTCATGTTTATCACTCCTTCAATGTGTTTGAGAGTTGCACCTTTATGCCTTGTTTGTGAGCCATTGCATGAGTCTCATTTTCTTGCCTTTCAAGCCATCATCTCTGTCCATTTTGGCTACTGTTTTGGCCTGCATAAGGTCTGTTTGGGGCTGGTTTGGCCATTTGAGCATTGTCTTGCATGCCTCTAGTGTAATACACTTCACTAGCTTTGATGCTTATGCCTTGCAGCATGCATCACACGAGTTGTTTGCATGATTTTAAGTCATTTAGCATGACATTTCAGTGCTAGAACATATGCCATTATACTCCATGTTTCATCCTTTCAATGCCTTTGGAGAGTTGTGTCTTATGCCTTATTCTTGCATTAACATGTACGCATGCTTGGCTAGTCCTTGGAGTCTTCATTTCAGCATGTTTGGCCACCAATTTGGACATGACTGAGGTCTGTCCATTTTAGTTTAAGTCCACTTAGCATTGCGCATGCCATGTAGTTCGTCGCATTGAGTATAGCATTTGACATTGGCATTGTGTATGCTAGTCGCATTGTGTCATATTGTTGCATGCTTATGTTGTCTTGCATTCAGTATGCGTGCATTAGCATTGTGCATTGTGCATGCCATTAGCCTTGTTAGGTTGTTCATGTTGCATTCCATATTGGCATTGTGTATGCCAACATGTCCCTTGCATATTTGCATGTGTAGGTTGCATTGCATGTTTGCATGCTTGAGTCGCATTGTGTATGCCATGTTACGTGTTGCATTGTGTTTGGATCAAGCGTTAATCTAAACACGAGAAATGAGGGACGTTTCATACTTAAAGTGATGAAACGTGCCTCAACTTTCGGTCGCCAACACTCTTGACTATACATGATGGAGTTTTAGGCTTTATGTGTTTGTGTGTGCATTCATTCCATATCGAGTTGCGCAATTCGGCCCCTCGGCCATCATGCATCGAGATGCGTGATTGGTGGCCCGAGGGTCGAGACCTACACTCCCTTTAGCCTATGTAATGATAGGGTGGGTGGTCGTGCATACATGTGTTGCAAATACTTTGACATGCCCTTTCTTGCCCTCTGTTGCAGAAAACCAGAAACTAGCAGCAAAAACTGGTCAGCCGACTAGATAAAGTGGCTGGCCGACCACTTTTTCTGGTTTTCAATAAAAACTGGTCGGCTGGTGGTCTCCAAGACCAATATCTGGTCGGTAGCATCCCTACAGATTCCTAAGGTGGAGTTTCATCTGTCTGGAGCTTGGTGCAAGTTTCTAAGATCAATTGCAAACAGAGGCAAATCGGGGCATTGCGAGGAATTTTCAAACAAGGCGACTCAAGCATGCATGCATCCTTTATCATCCAAAGCAGAACTGAGGCATCCTACGTCATCTAGTTTATATGCTTGTTTAATTGCTAATTTAGTTAATTTGTTAATTAGTTAGAGTTGTGTAATAATTAGCTGTAGTTTGTTATTCATTCTGTTGTGTAATAACTAGTTTAATTAGATTAGCTTAGATTAGCTAGTTGGTTCTGTATTATTCATTCGGACCCTCCGTCACGTGGTTACAACTGTTGTAAATAAGTGTGCATGTGTGTGATGCATGCCTTCCAACCCCCATTTCTTTTTCCCTTTTATTTACCAGCTTACGATGGTTAGTTTTAGGGCATGTTTCCATTAGCATCCTTATGCTCGCATATTTGCATCCATTCATTTGTCTTGCTTGCACTGGGCTCGGCGCATCATACTAACTGCATTGTATTTCAATTCTTGTTTGAATAGATGTATCAAATTGCATTTCACATGACATTTTAGAATAGCCAAGCCTATCTTTGTTGCATTTTGTATGTGTTGCATTAGGCATTCTTGACATGGCTAGGATCATGCATTGATTTCTAACATAGCTTTTGTTTTGGCTCGGGCTACTCAGTAAGTGTTTATGCTTTGGCATCCTTGCATGTGTGTGAGTGACTGCCATGATAGCATGCTTGCCATGAGGCTAACTGCTTATGTGATATAACTGCCTAAATGCCCGTGGTGAGGTTTGGATTACTTGAATTAGAATAATTCATTGATTGCGAGTTTTAAGCCCACGTGAGAGTGGCAAATCACCATGTGTTCTATAGCCCACTTGAGGGTGGCAAAATCCTCATTTTAGCCTACTTGCGGGTAGCAAACCGCTTTCAAAAACAAACATGAGATGTTTTGTTCCAACTTAGGCGATCCAGTCTATAGTTGTATGCTGTGCGCATCACATAGTAATTCTAGGTTAATAACCGGAATAAGAGCACCTGTGTTTTCAGAAACAAGATATCATGTTAGTAAAGGCCGATCTTTGATCGGGCGAGCGGGGGTGCTCATTGCATGACCTTCCCCTCTCCTACCCAAGTTCCTGAGCCGGGGCAACTTTGGTGATGACGAACACGTGGCCTTAGGCATGAGTCAGGGTTTCCTAAATTTCCCAAAAATAATATATTTAGGTAGCGACTCTGTATCTGGCAAAGCAGTCCATGATTGACACTTCTTTTTAAAATCAGTTTTTCAAAATGATTTGCCGGATTTGGACTCTTTGGTGATTTATCAATCTTGCATTGCACTTTGCGAGATTAGATTCAGAACCGTGACATTTGAGTCCGAACTGTAGTGAGCCTAAATGAACAAAACGGGATTTTGCCAGGACGTTCGGGCGCATCTACAACCCTCCGTACGAGAAACTCACTAATTGTGAGCGAAAGGAGGAGAATTTAGCAGAATACCAGGGGCAAAAGCCCACAACTTCTTTCTTATCCATCGACCACCCAGGGGAGGGATAAAAAAATAAGAAAGATTAAAGAATAGAGAGATGTGCGTTAAGAGGAAAAGTGAGAAATGGGCTTGTCAGAGAAGTAGAGATTGAGTGCCATAGTGATGTGAGAATCACAAATAAGAAAGGGTGAGAAACAGTACCCGGAGAAGCAGGCTCCTCGTGAACTGAGAGGTCTTTCGCCATTGGAACACATTCGAGTGTTGTGTTTGTTGTTTTTGTTTGTCTCGATTCTTATTTTGAGTCGTTTCGAGTGTCAATAAATGTGTTTAGGTTGTTTTACCTTCCTTTTCTCTTTGTTGAGTCATGGTGTACTGTAGTTAGTTGTAGGCTCAATACCCGGTTAAGAACTCATTTCTCAATTTTAATTTCAAAAATAAATCGCTTTGTGCTCAAAGTGCTGTGCCATTCTCCACATTTGTACAAAACAGGATTCTTTCTTTCATAAACTGCAAGGTTTAACCCAGGTCATGTGAGAACAATAGAACAGGGACTTATCTGAAGCTATATAGGTTCCGGACTGCAAAACAAAAGAAAAGAGGGAAAATTTGGAGCATCTTAACATCGGTAATTTTCGAGATTGCATTCCAGTGCGCCTTCTCAGGACTTGTCTTTTCTCCGAAGTATGAGTGTACCTCTATCTCAAGCTCAAGATCAAGCCTACTTCAAGCAAGAATGGCAAGCAGAAGTGCTCTGCCTGAGCACTGTTTCCTTGCCAAGGGCATCTTGGCTGTGTTTGCAATGAGGTCCTAGTAGACTAACTGCGACGGTGGAAACTAGAGTTCGAATGGCGATGCCCAGAACGCAAAGGTTTGGAATTTCTGAGACTAAAATCCATTTTAAATACCCAGGGGTGTATCCTCGGCTTGAAATCTTTATGGCAGCCCCATAGATTGAGATAGCATGTGTGCGCCTCAATTCTAGATACTGAACCAACCTAGTCTGTCACCCCGTTGGAGAATAGGGAAAGCTGTGAATATGATCAGCGACATTCGTCATTTCTACATACAGATGCTAGCCCGTGTCAGCATTTTTGGACCTTTGAATTGAGAGTTGAAGGTAAGAGTTTGAAGAACACAAAGGGGAAATTTCTGTCAGAGTAGCGTGGTTCATCGCCACTCACCCCATGAGGTGCATGCTAAAGCGCCACTTTGTTTGTTTATTGCATTTCTCTAAGCATCATGCACTACATTGCTTGTAACATGTATCAGATCATTACACTTATTGAATTTATTTGCATCTTGTGTTATCTTTTGTCATTTATTCTCTTATATTGAGCAGCGTTTAGGATCGTTGTCCCTGGAACTTATCTTAGGATGCGTAGAATGCGCTCTTGACAGCTTTTCTTTGGACCTCTTCTCATGATTTCAACATGGTTAGAGTGTTCATTTCCTCACACGATTTCAACGTGTTTCGAACTTATCTCAAGATGCGTGGAACGTGCTCCTGATGGCTTTTCTTAGGATCTCTTCTCACGATTTCAACACGGTTAGGATATTCCTTTCCTCACACGATTTCAACGTGTTTGGAATTTATCTCAGGATACGTGGAACGCGCCCTTGACGGTTTTTCTTAAGACCTCTTCTTATGGTTTCAGCGTGGTTAGATTGTTCCTTTCCTCACATGATTTCACCGTGTTTAGAATTTATCTCAGGATGTGTACGTGCCCCTGATTGGTTTTTCTTTGGACCTCCTCTCACGATTGTCACATGGTTAGAGTGTTCCTTTCCTCACACGATTTCAGTGTGTTTGGAATTTATCTCAGGATGCGTGTAATGCGCCCCAGACTAGTTTTTCTTAGGACCTCTTCTCATGATTTCAGCATGGTTACAGTGTTCCTTTCCTCACACAATTTCAGCGTGTTTGGAATTTATCATAGGATGTGTGTAACGCGCTCCTGACGGCTTTTCTTAGGACCTCTTCTCACGATTTCAACGTGGTTAGAGTGTTCCTTTCCTCACACGATTTCAGCGTGTTTGGAATTTATCTCAGGATGCGTGGAATGCACCCCTGAGGGTTATTCTTAGGACCTTTCTCACGATTTCAGCATGGCTAGAGTATTCTTTTCCTCACACGATTTCAACGTGTTTGGAATTTATCTCAGGATGTGTGGAATGTGCCCCTGATTGGTTTTTCTTAGAATCTCTTCTTACGATTTTAGCATGATTAGAGTATCTCAAAACACGTGATGTGCGAGCCTCGGAGTGTTCTATCTTGGGACGCGTGAAACGCGACCTTGAGCGATTTTTGATTCTTAGTTTACCCTGAGTAGTGTTTTCTTTCCTCGTCCAATGTTTTGGTGTGGTTGGAGTTTGTTTTACAACTTTTTGCATGAAAGCTTGGAGCTGCTCAGTCATATGTTGTTATCTTGCTTATTGCATCTATTATTATTTATTGCATCATCTCGCATGATCATAAGTTTTTTCAAAATAGCCGGCTTCGCGTAGCATATGAGTCCAACTTTCAAACTGCTTTGTATTTTGTAGTTCATTTTTATCCTACCTCTGAACTACGCTAGTTTGATTCCTTGCAAAGGGATACGTAGGCAACCCTCGGCGGCTTCAACCAACTGCATCTGCATTTTGTTTGTTTGCCCATGTCTTACGGCCTTGTCAAAATAGGTTATCTTCGGGCTTTGACATTCACTCATGTCATTTCATGACTCTGAGCTCTGTCAAACAGAGGCAATTGAAGACACCCTATTTTTTACCGCCCTTAAGACTTGGGCGCCTCAAGTTCATTACTCGAGGATGATGGCTATGTTATGCAAAGGTTCGATTTCTTCGCCAAGAAGAGCTCTAAATCCCAACCTTACACCCCATTTTGGACCAAAACGTTTTTTGACGAAAACAATTTTAGACATTAGAACCCTCTCTTTCAAAATATTTTTGAAAATTCTTCTACGATGTTCCGAGGCTCGCATTTCATTAACTATTGCACTTTTTGGTAAACCAAGCATGGACAAAGTGGAAGTAAATGGAAGAGACATGAACTATTTTAAAACATATTATTTAGAGGTTTGCAGTTGAAGAAGTTAGGCATAAACTGTTAAGAGATAACCGAGCAGCCATCACTAAATCAGTTATTTCTTTTTGTACACTTGGACTGACGTTATGAGGGCACCACCATTGGAAAGTGGACTTCTGGGGCTTCATTTTACACTCAAGATTCTCCTAAAGCTGAGTCAGATGAGGGAGATATGGCTGGTTGAAGTTAGGCATCAATCTGGTTAAGACAAAATGGGGAAACCTTCACTAAAATAAGCATATCTCTTAGCGCACTTCAAATCTAGATATGAGGCCGCTTCCATTGGAACATAGACTTCTGGGGCTTCAATTTAGACTCAAGAATGACCTGCAAAGGAGTCTAGAAGAAGAAGATATGCCACATTGAAGTTAGGTCTGGAAGCAGATTTTTTTATAGCCAACCGGCCATCATTGGTGGCCGACCGGCCACCGTTGATGGCCGACAATGCACACTTTTGACCATTGGCCACTAGTAAAAAAGCTACATATTTTTGGCTAACTGTTCCCCACAAGCTCCAACTGTCACCCTTCTTGCTTCTTTGTTTGTAAAGTTATTGTACCTTTGTTTATCACTTTCAAATCAACTTTTTTGGGCCTTTTAACCACTGAATTTTAGAGGTTTTTCAGTGGAAAAAAACTCATTTTGAAGTCCAAAATTGGAGGGGTTAGCCTCCCCTCCTTGTGTCTTCTTTGCATGCCTAGTTAGCACCATGTATTAGGTTAATGTTTTAGCTTTTTATGGCTCAAGTCCAGCATGTTTTACACTTTCTTTTGACCTGTTTTAGCTTTGTTTGGGGCTGGTTAAGCCTTTTGAGTCTTGTTTTGCATAGTTGTAGTGTAAGTCCTTTCACTAGCTTGGTGTTTTAAGGCTTTAATTATCATTGGTTTGAGTTGATTGCATGTTTTAGTGCTTTTTCTCACCTAATTTCAGCACTTATAATCTCTGCAATCTCCCTCATTTCTTCACTTTTTTATTTCCTTTCAGGGTTGTTTCAACCTGAGGGTTGTTTAAGCTTGAGATTGTGGCTTATGCTTAATGGTTTAATCCTCCTTTGATGGTTCATTATAAACAGCATGAAGTTTCACTCATGCCTTAAACTATCCCTTGGTTGATACTTCTTCCACCTTAGAAGACACTCACCAATGGACTAATTGATTAAAGGATGGTTTGGTAACTAAAATGTGTAAACAAAATTGGCAAGTAAAAGAGGCATGATAAGCATTCTTTATGTTGCATTGCATGTGTTCAAATCGGATGTCAGTTTGAACACAAGCAAAATGGAACATTTCATACTCAAAAGTGATGAAATGTGCCATTTTCCTAGGTCTCCATTTCCCTTGATCATGCATGATAGGGTGATGCTTATTTGAGTCTTGTTCTTGTATTTATTAACTTGCACAACTGGTTTCACAAGCCATCATGCAATGATTTTGCTTGATTGATTATTTATGAACCAAATTTTGTCCCTCCTTTGATTTCCCCATGAAAAGGAGAGGCAAAGTGTGCAAACAACACTTGAGAAATACACTGTTTTGCTCTCTGATACAACAAGGAAGTGTAGACTACCAGGGGCCGACAACCACTATCAGTGGCCGACCGGCCACCATCAGTAGCCGACTGGCCACCATTGGTAGCCAACCGGCCCCTTGTCGGCCATCAGTGAAATTTGCACAGTGTGTTGGTAAGGTAGAGCAGAGGTGTTCTGGAAGTGGACAGAGTTGTTGGTGTTCAATGCGCAAACAGAGGCATTCTGCAGCAAGGCAGTGGCTTTTCGGGGTGTAAACCGAGCATGCATGGGCTTCCTCGCCTGCCAGGATTAGCTAATTAGTTTAATTAGCAATAAATAAAGCACGTGTTTGTAATTGATTAGTTGTAGCTAATTAAGTGTTGTAAATAATTAGTTAGTTTAACTAGTTATTCAATTTCGTTTTGTAATTAGTTAACTAGAATAGTTAATTAGTTTCAAGTTTTGTATGTTTAATTAGCTTAGTTTAGCGAGTTAGTTAGCTTTATTCATTCGGACCCTCCTTCGCGAGGGCGTAATGTTGTAATAAGTGTGTGTGCATGTGTGCATTTCCAACCTCACATCTTTCTCCCTTTTATTTAATCGCTTTTGATGGTTAGATTTGGAACATATTTTAAATAGCATACCTCATGCTTGCATGCATTCATTCATTTAGCATGCATCAAGGCTTGGCGCATCATTCAAACTACATTGTCATTTCAATATCTTAGTTGAATACATGTTTAATCGCATGTTGTTCAAATCGATCCATATGTCATATTAGTAGTTGAGCCTAGTAATTGCATATTATATGTGTTGCGTTAGACACTTAACATAGTTAGGAATCATGCATATTTTACTAATTCATATCTTCGTAGCTTGGAGTACTAGGTGAGTTCTTATGCTTATAAGTTTGAATGTTCCCATGATTAGCATGCTTGCCACTAGGCTATGTGCTTAAATGCTAAACTGCTTGAATGCCTGTGGATGAAAGCTTGTTGTTTGAATTGGAACGATTCAACGAATGTGCGTTTTAAGCCCAATTTGTTGAGTGACAAATCATGTTTTAAGCCCACTATGCTTGGTGGAAAATCTGCAATCTTTTAGCCCACTTGAGGTGGCAAATTCAAACCATTTTCACAAACAAACATGAGTTGAATTGTTCCAAATTGAGCAAACTAGTCTATACTTGCTTGTGCGCATCACATAGTAAAGCTAGCTTAATAACTGGAATAAGAGCACATAATGTTTATGAAATATCATATCATGATTAGTAGAGGTCAATCTTTGATCGGGCGAGCGGGGGTGCTCAATTCATGACATTCCCCTCTCATACCCAAGTTCCCGAGCCAGTGCAACTTTGGTGATGACGGACACGTGGCCTTTGGCATGAGTCATAGGTTTCCTAAATTTCCCCAAAAATAAATATTTAGGTGGCGACTTTGTATCTGGCACAACAGTCCAATTTTGACATTTTTTCTTCAAAATCAATTTTCCAAAACGATTTGCCAGATTTGGACTCTTTGGTGTTTATCAGTTTCACATTGCACTTGTGAGATTAGATTCAGAACCTCGGGAGTCTGAACTATAGGGCTTTCTTTCAAACCTTCCGAAAGGGGGCGCAAAAAAGCCGAGTTACACCCCTATCATAAAATTAGGTTAGAAAAATTTGGAGAAGGAAAATTCTTAAAAAAAATATCTCTTTTCCTTGCAACCTATGCACACCTTACCTAGACTTCACAAACAAAATTTTTAGGGCTCGTTGCTAAGGTTGTTTAGCTTAAATATTAGCTCTTGAGCTCTTGAGGGTGAGAAATTGTTGGTTTATAACTCAAGGTGTTACTCCTATTTAAGAGGTATAATTCCTAGCCTCTTTCCGTTATTTATTTACCATATTTACTTGCTCTTTTTGGATCCATTTTCGCTTATTTTTGTGGGCTGAAACTTGTGGTTAAAAGCTACCCAAGCTAGAGGGGTGGACCATCCTTCTTTATACCTTGTATTCTAAGCTTTTACCCTTGTGTTTCCCATCTTTCCATCAACTTTTTTGAGCTTTTTACCACTGAATTTTAGTGGTTTTTGGAGGATAGAAATGTGGTTTTGAAGTCCCAAAAATGGAGGGGTTAGCCTCCCCTCCTTTTGCTTGTTTTATAGTTCTATTTCCTCAATATTGTAGCTTTCTTTTTCAAGCTTTTCCATGTTAATTCCAGAACTATTTTTGACTGTTGTAGGACTATTTTTATGTGTTAGTTTCATTTATGCTTCATATGGCATGCATGTAGTGTAATGGTCCTCATAGGTTTGGTGTTTTAGGCATTAGACACTAACCAATTTGAGTTGATACCATGTATTTAGTGCTTTACATACTTGTGTTCACCTCTAATCACCTTTACAATCTCCCTCTTTTCTTGGCTAGTTCTTTGCTTTGAGAGTTGTTTCAAATGGTCATTGTTTAAGCTTCAGATAGAGATCCTTGTGCATAATGGTTTAATCTTTTCGAAGGTTCATTACCAAAGGCATGACATCTCTCTCATGCCCAAAATAACCCTTTGTTTGACATTTCTCTCCATTGGTGGACTTAGTCTTCATTATTGGACTAAAATGACTAATGAATGGAAAGGTAATTAAAAGAGGTGCTAAAATTGAGCTAAGAGGTAACAAGATAATAAAATGGTTTGGGGTTCAATCGGACGTTAACTAAACCCGTTGAGTTTTGAGCGATTTTATAGTCCCTTGTGATGATAATGGTTCAAAATATCAAGTAAACCACTTCCCTTGATAAATATAATTATAGGGAGAAATTTCTGTTGGTTTTTGTAGCTTCATTTATTAAGCTTTTGTCCCTTGGTTCATAAGTTATCATGCAATGAATTTGCATCGATTGATGGCTTGCGAATTGAGCCTACCCCTCATTCGACCTATTTGATGATAAGGAGAGGTAGGGTAGACAAACATCTCTTGAAAATACTCTATTTGTGCTCTGTTTCATGTCTGTTGTAGCAGGGCAGCACCAAACATTAGTGGTTGGCCGACCACATTTACTGTACAGCTGTCCACTTCTTCTAGTCGACCGGCCACCCTTTTCAGCTAGGCAGTGTTATTTTTCCTTTAGAACAAAGCAAAGGTTGAGGTGAAAATCAGTGCAATTTTCTGACTGCGCAACAGATGCATTCTGGAAGTAAAATAGAGAGTATTTTTAGGTGGAAATTTGCGCGAATGCATGAGTCATCCCTTGTTCCTTGGGGCCAATAATAGTAAATTAACTTAGTTTCATATTATGCTTAATTAGCTTAACTCTAATAGCTAGCAAAATTGTGTTGTAATTAGTGACTTAGATGTAAATAGCTAGTTATCTTAATTTGAAATAATTAGCTAGTGTAGTTAATTTATTTCATTTGGTTTGTAATGGCTAGGTAATTCATAGTAATTAGCTAGGACATTCACTCAGACCCTCTTGTGCAAGGGCAAAAATATAATAATGTGTATGTTTTCCAATCCCCATTTCTTTCTCCTTTTTATTTACTTGCTTATGATGGATAGTGTAGAACCTCATATTTACTTAGCATTTTTCATGATTTGTACCCATTTTTCTTGCATGCATAAGGTTCGGTTCATCATTCTGACGGCATTGTCATTTATTACTTCCTTGAATACGTGCACCGCAACATGCTATCAAAGGGATTCACATGACATATTAGATAACCGAACCTATTAGTTACATTCTTGCATGTGTTGCATTAGTCTTTTTGCATCATTAGGATAATGCATTTTTTCTAACTATTCTATTTCTTGTGGCTTGCCTCGGTTGAGAACTAGGTGAGCGTTTATTGCTTTAGCATATTGCATGAGTGTTAGTGTTTTCATGTCAAGCATGATACAATGAGGCTAAGTGCTTAAGTGAGATATCTGTTTGAATGTCTGTGGATGAAGGCTAATTGCTCAAATTGGGATAATTTGATTACTGTATATGTGATATCACTTTTTTTAAGTGGTACATATTCAAACACTTTCCAAAACAAACATAAAATCAAAGTGTTTCAATTTTTGCAAATTAGTCTATACTTGTGTGCATCACATAGTAAGAATAGCCTAATAAATCAGAACAAGAGCATATGATGTAAATAAGAATCATATCATGATTAGTAGAGGCCGATCTCTGATTGGCCAAGTGGGTGGCTCCATTCATAACCTTCCCCTCTCGTACCTAAGTTCTTGAGCCAAGACACTTTGGTGATGGCGGACACGTGGCCTTTTGCATGAGCCACGGGTTTCCTAAATTTTCCAAAAACATTTAGGCGGTGATTTTGAAATTTAGCAAAGCAATCCATTTTTGGCATTTTGATTCAAAATTGGTTTTCCAAAATATTTGTCAGATTCAGACTCATTTGTGTTTATCTATTTTACATTGCACTTGTGAAATCAGATTCAGAACCACGAGAGTCTGAACTGTAGAGCTGATAATATCCGAAAGGAGCACGAAAAGCAAGCTACAGTTTCTGGCGACTCTATTGAGGAAAGTAGAGAACTTGACTTGGACTTCATGATGTAAAATTATCTACATATATATGTTCTTTGCATTTGCATTTGCATTGTTACTATAAGTCATTGTGTTTTCCATCTACTATTCCTGGATGGTTTGTCGGAGGCTTGCCTAAAATGCTTGCCAAAAGGATGACCGGTCGTGGGCTCTACCATGTTAGAAACACAACCCTTGGATCTACACTATTGCTGTACCGCTTGATCCTACTTTCATTTCTCGATGATAGGTGTTAGAGATATATTAGGTAGTCTTGCGGAGGTACCCTCTTTGACTATTTGACCTAGCTACATGTAGTAAGCCATAGTGATTGTTCGAAACTAGGACATGATACTCACCGGTGTGCGGGATTGCGTGAGACTGCTTGATTGAAATAGTGAAACCCTAGTTCATGATGAAATCTTGGACAGGGTAACCCTACTTCTCATAGGGGTGTTTTTGTATCTTTTAGCTAATATGTGCTTTATAATGAAACTGTACAAGAATGTGCATATCAGTTGCAAGGTTGGTATTTGTTTTGGGGCAGGATTTAGTGTGGAGTACAGTCCTATAGCTTTGATCATGTCTGTGTTGATAACATCTTAGCTGAGGTACTGTTCAGTTTCTAATTACTGCTCTTTTGCTTTATTTCTTTTGCTTTGTAGTTTAGACCATAACTTCAGAAGGTTCTGATATCCCCCAAGTACTCTAGACCCGAGTGGGAAGATTGTGCAAGGTTGGGGACCTTGTTCGGGGACAGCCCGTGTTTACCTCACTATCATTGGCTACAAGGCGAAGAACAGTCAGGCAGAATTCACCAGTCTAGTTCTTACAGAAATCACCTCTCAACTCACCTGTGTTCAGTACGGTTCAAGAATAGACATGTACTTCCAGTCCAGATCAAGGATAGTCACCTATTCCAATGACGTAGTATCCCCCTGGCGAATATGGAGGACTTGATACTCCAACTATAACAAACAGTTGAAGCACTACAGTATGATGTGGCCCGTCAAGCCATGGTTAGAACTAGGCTACAACAACCGTTACTATAGTCGACTGCAACCTCTGTGTCCCATGTATGCATCGCAGTTATCCCTCTGCCTGATGCCACTGCTAGTACTGCCACTGCTCAAGATCCACAAACCCAGGGTAATCCAGTTTGCCCAGTCCCAACAGAACCCATCCTGGCACAAGCTTCCAAAGCCCCAATTTATCAGATTGAGGCAAATTTGAGATTGATCCTACTGCGCTCAAAGTCAACAAATTGGAGAAGCTATTCAAAAAAGCACAAGGGGTCAATTCTATTCCAGGCATAGAGGATGGATACATCGAGTCTATGGTTACATTACCAGAGCGGTTTAAGATGCCATACATTGGCCACTTTTATGGTTCCAAGGACCCCATGGTTCATTTACGGTTGTTTTCAGATATCTTGTTGCTAATGGGTTTAACTAGAGTACAGAAGCTATCCCTCTTTGGTCGCACTATAACGATTATAGCGCCCATTTGGTATGCCAAGTTGGAATTTTCTTTAAAACAGAATTGGGAGGCGTTAGTCGAGTCCTTTGTCAGTTAGTACTCTTAGAACACACAAATTGAGGTCACAGCTCGTGATCTCAAGGCGGTTTGTCAAGGGCTAAAGGAAGGTTTCTCCGAAATTGTGACAAGATGGAGGGTAAAGCATCCATGATGACTATTTGACCTTCAGAGAAATATCATATCAAAATGGTTGTCTGAAATCTGCATGGGAAGTTGTTGTAGAAAATGATTGTTCTCCCCCTATTTACATTCAAAGTGCTTCACAAAATGTGGGTTCAGATCAAGGATGCTATGAAATAGAGGACTATTGCAGATGATAAGGAACCGGCTAAGAGGCCATTTGTTCGTAGTTCCAATGTTGCCAGTGGTAGCACATCTGCGAGGCCATCGGATGTAAGTGTTGTCACCACAACAAAAACTGCCAACCTTTTTTCCAACATAGGCCCACAAACACATCCAACCCTACCTGACTTCATCCAAAGCCATGTAGGCACTGGTCAGGAAAGGGCACCTAAAACCCTTAGAATCTGGCCCATTTCCTGACCCTCTTCTACCTAAGCATAACCCCACAAAATACTGTGCTTTTGACCAGCAGCATGGTCATGACAATGACTAGTGCTTTCGCTTGTGTCATGAGATTTAGGATTTCATTGACAACAAAGTCATCGCTCCACCTCAAAAACCAAATGTAATCACAAATCCGCTCCCGGCCCATAATCAAGTCCCCTTACCTCGAAGCCTTAACCTTATCCATACACAGGCCACTTCTTATGACCCCAGCGTATATATTACCTCCTCTCACCTACCAAAACCGACGATGTTCATTCTTGAGAGCACAGACTTGTGCGTGATGGACACATCTAAATCCACAATCTGAGACTCACAATGTGGTGACAATACCTACAGTAAAGGAGGTTTTGACCTCAGGGGAAGGTACTAGTCTGTTGTAGGAGTGTTTCGGGAACTTATTTGAAAGGGCATATGATCTGAGTTGCTATATCATGCCAACCACTCAAACTAGGCCTAAAATGGTGCTACCAACCTCTTTAGGCAATAATGTGGTCAGGGAGGATAGCTTGAAGCAAGGGTTATGCGACCTAGAAATCTTGAAGAAGATCTGGACAACTTGCAGCTCTTTAATACGCTTGACTAGGGAGATGTACAGATTGGGTGATTCGACCTAAACGGATTGACTGATACTACCAGATGGCTGAGTGATGAGTCAAATAAGGAAGAATAAATTGGGATGAAACTGGAGGGAATGGAAACAGAAGTAGCTGCAGTGGTCGGGAAGGCTGAAGAGAAAAGAAAACTACCAGAGGGCACATGTGAGAGAAAACCCACCCAAGAAGTGGATGTGATGGGAACCACAAATACTGAACAGGAAGCTGCGCTAAGGTAGTTTGAGAGAGAAAAAAATGAAGACAGCTTGGAAACCGCAACAGTGTGTCGCCTTGAGAGGGACACTTACACTATAAAAATAATTCAAGTGGAGCTAGACAACTGTTTGTCTGCAGCTGATGGCAAGTGGTGGGATGACAATGATTTGCATCTGGCCCATACTGATGAAGACTGGGGAGACTACCTCCTGGATGATACATGGTATGCTGAGGAGATAGACCATCTTACCCGAAGTGGACAGTACTTTAAGCCGCCACACCTAGATTAAGAAGAGCCATCAGGAAAGGACAAGGAGGTCGAGAAACAGAATGAGAATCAACTTGAAGATGAGCTAGTTCTAAAGCAGCTCAAGAAAATCCAAGCTGATATCTCTATCTGGGGACTCCTTATGGCTTCACGGGTGCACCAGCAGGCAGTATTGTCAGCAATGGACAAGGCTAAATTGTCCATTGATACTACGCCCGAGCCACTTATGGGCCTGGTCTTTCCAAGTGGTGCCAAGCCAGTGCTCACTTTCTCTGACAAAGAAATGTCGTTGGAAGGGTCAACTCATAACTAGCCATTAAACATATCTGTAGAATGCAGAGAGAAGTGGGTGCTAGTGGTGTTGGTAGATATTGGTTCTGCCATTAATGTATGTCCTTCCTGTACTGCCTATGCGGTTGGCCTCAAGTCGGCAGACTTTATTCCCACAGCCCAAGTGACACGGGCTTATGACAATACAAGCAGAGAGGTCATGGGTGCAGTAAAAGTATGAGTCCAGGTGGGCCCATATGAGCAAGAGATCGAGTTCCATGTACTGGATGTGCAGGCTACCTATTTGGGAGGCTTGGGTTACATTAAAAGGTTATCTCCTCTACCGTCCGTCAAATGTTGAAGTATCCTCATGAGGGGGGGTAGCAACTATTTTTGGGAACTCATCCATTCATTCACCTCCAGAGGTGATGCCAATGCCAGAGATTAATCATGGCAATGAGGATGTATTCCTCTTGGGATTTGCTTCGGCAGAAGCTCGAGCAGTGCAGACAATTCTGGCCGCGAACGAAGGCATGTAGTTAGTACCCAATCCATATACTTAATGAACAAGCTGCGACATGTTCCAGGAATGGGACTTGGACAGAGCGGTCGGAAAGGTGTTAGAACACTGGTAAAGGTGCCAAACAACCCGCATGCCTTTAGACTGGGCTATGGGCCCACCAAAGAGGACTAAATAAGAAAGGGGGAAGAGATGAGGGGCAAAGCCAAAGCCAAGAGGGCTGGAAAGCATTATGAGCTCATCCACTGGCCAATCCGAGGGACGTTGCATGGCCGTTTTGTTCGAGAAGTAGAGGATTTCCCTTTTTGTGGCTTTCCTGAGCCTTGGGTAAATTATTTAAAGAAGCGCGCCCCCAGGTTTGACATTTTCTTTGATCTACAACTACAGGACAATGATAAGGAAAGGCGTGAACCAAGCATCAACACTGACCAGAGGAAAGAGGATTACTCAGACAATAGTGAGGCTGACATAGGGGCAACACTAGCTGATCTCTTAACAAATCCCACAACCGACACAGAGAACTTGGGGAATAACATTACTGTCTCTATGATCGGAGAGAAACCAGGTGTAGATCCCACCAGTGGTATTTTGGATGCATCGCGGGCACCATGTCATACTTGGCAGCTAGAGAAAGGCTTTCTTTCCAGTTTTGAATCGAGTGATGAGCCAGAATTTGATTCCACTAAGTCTGTAAAGTCAGAATTAGATTCACGTCAGTTCGAGGAGTCTAAGTCTGGCATAACTAGGGGTGGTAACCCGGATACCAAGGTCCTATCACGGTATTCTTTTTCTTTTGCTTTTGAGTCTGTTGTAACAGAAGAACCAAAACTTATGAATGAGAACATTGCAGATTTCGTGTACTACTCTGTGCCGCTTGTTTATTGTATTGACCAAGATGTTGAGAATTTTAATGAAAATGAAGAGGAATAGATTCCTCTGGTTTTGAAAAGTTTGATTAGTCGGGAAGAGGAGAAGCGTGCTAAGCCTTGTTTTGATGAAATCATTGTCATTAATGTGGGTACTGAAAAGGATCCACGCTTGGTCTAGATCAGGCCCACGTTGTCTTCAGAGGAACGCGAGCGTTTAATCACTTTGTTAAAAGATTTTAAAGATGTTTTCATGTGGTCCTATGAAGATATGCTTGGAATCGACCTTGAGATCGTACAACACTCGATCCCTCTTGACCCTAAGGCCCGACCAGTCAAACAGAAACTGTGCAGAGTTTTTCCAGATTGGGCATTGAAAATCAAGGAAGAGGCCACCAAGCAAATTGATACAAGATTCTTGTTAGCATCCGAGTATCCGACCTGGTTGCCCAATATCCTCCCAATTCCAAAGAAAGACAGTAGAATTCGGGTTTGCGTCGACTTCAGAGACCTAAACAAAGCAAGTCCGAAGGATGACTTTTCACTGTCGCATATTGATGAGTTGGTAGACTTCACTGCTGGTCATGTCTTGCTTTCCTTTGTATAAGGGTTTTTTGGGAACAACCAGATTCTGATGGCACTGGAAGATAGGGAAAAGACTACATTCACCACACTATGGGGTACGGTGGGAGCCGAATTTCCTTGGATCAATAGAGACGAATGGACCTGTCCGGTCTAGAACATAACCTCTATTTGGCATTGATCCTAGTCAATTGAAGAGCTGAATAAAATAGCCAGCATTCCAACCAGTAAAACAAAGGCCGAGTAGAAGTACATGTAAAGGATCAGGGATGGGCCAGGACCTAAGGCCCAAAGAGAATACTATCAATACAGGATCTTCAGTTAGAGAAAGGTATGTGAGAACTAGTGAATTTAACTTAAGATACAAGTAATGAAGAGAGTATACACTGACTTATCCGTAGGAGTGCTAATTTCGGCACCCCCCCCGACCTGCGTGTTCATTCCTTTTCAGGTGACTAGCGGAAGATCACGAGCGTCCCCCAGGATCTGAAGAGTATTCCCAAACCACTTCCCCAGAATTGGCGCCGTCTATGGGAATACTCAAGAACATCCATGGCGGGTGTAATGGAAGACCCTCCGATAGTAACTGACGAAACCACACAGAGAGACGACCTCACTCCAACAAACATGCTTGCACCGGAGACTATCGCCGCAAGACGCGCTTTGAACTTCGCCTCACCCTTGACTTCAGAGCATGAGACAATGCAAGCGATCATGGAACAAGCAAAGCAAAACGAACAGAGGTTGGAGAATATGATCGATGAGAACGAACGTCTTCGTCAGGATTTGGCCTTGGAGGTGGCGAAGTCCAAACAAGCTGTATGCCAAGATCTGGAACGACCTCTGAGGGCAGGTGGTCGACAACCTCGAGCCCGACATCAAGACACTGATAGTGACTCTGACTCATTATCCCCGGAGCCTAAGAAGAAGGGACGACCCGAAACTTCCAGTTCCTCTGAAGAGAGTCCACGTATAAGGCATAAGCGAAGAAGAAACAGTTCAGATGAAGAAGACCAACATGATCCCTTCGTGTGACGGATCGAAGGGCGGTTCTGCCCAAAAAGTTCAAAGCTCCTTCGTTCACTCTCTATGATGGAAAATCAAACCCCACTGATCACATCCGTCATTACAAGCAAGCCGTGACATTGCATGCAGACGATGAGGCCCTCATGTGCTGAATATTCCCCAGCAGTTTGGGCCCATTGGCTGTCAGGTGGTATTATAAACTGGAGCCAGCTTCGATCAAAAGCTTCCATCAATTATAGAAATCCTTCAGGGCCAGATTCATCACCAACGAGGTCTAGCCGGAACAAGCCGCCTCTCTATGGGCAATGCAGATCCAGCCAGGAGAAACACTAAGAGTGTACTCGGTGCTATTCGGAGTGCTTTAATCTTGTTGATGACGCTTGCAACGACTCCATGGCTATCACCGCCTTCAAAATGGGTTTGCATCCTGACAGTGCTCTCCGCAGCTCCCTAACTAGATGACCCCCCAAAACAGTCTGGTCTCTGATGAAGAAAATTGAGGAATACTGCAAAGTGGAGGATGACACCTTGCGGGTTAAAGCCGGAAACGTGGCCAACAAAATGGGCCCTTCTGAAATTGCTCAGTCGTTAAATTTTGTACCACCTTAGAGCCCTAAACCAAGGCATCGGGCTAAACAAGACAACAGACAGGATTCTCACTGACCAAGCGACCAATGCTCCCACCGAGCAAATGAACAACTACAAGTTGATAGCAGGAGCTCAAGGCGTGCCGACAAGAAATATACAAAGTTGACAGAGCCGATCAGCGCGGTTATGTCCAAAGTCCAACACCTTTCGTCCTTCAAATGGCTGTCCAAAATGGTGGGACCTGCCGACACAAGAAGACGAGAGAGACGGTGCGAGTATCACGAAGACCATGGCCACGATACTGAGAGTTGTTATGCATTGAAAGATCACTTGGAGGAATTGATACAAGATGGTAGGCTACAACAATACGTCCAAAAAGGCAACTCAACCAAAGCAATAGTCTTGAGACAGGATTCCCCTCCACTCGGCGTGATCCACATGATACACAGCTTGCCAATGTCATCTGCGGTGCATACGATTTAGTCGAATCCCGACCCTCGAAATCAACTCACTCCGGAAAAACGGCCCAATGAAGCTGCGAGCATTGCTTTTGATGATTCAGATTTGGCCAGAGTGACACTTTCCCACATCAATCCCTTGGTAATTGAGTTATGCATAAACCGATTCACCGTTGAGCGCGTACTCATTGATCCGGGGAGCACATCGGAGATTATGTATTACAAGACATTCACCAAGCTTGGCTTCTCTGAATCGGATCTTTCTCCAGCCCCTTATCCACTATTCGGCTTCAACGCCAATCCAGAATACCCATTGGGGAAAATCACACTACCCGTTCGAGCGGGCTCCAGAACAGTGGATGTGGAATTCTTGGTCGTTAAGCTGCCATCGCCGTATAATCTCATCATGGGGCGAACTTGGTTGCATTATATACAGGCCGTGCCAAGCACCTATCATCAGCTGTTACGTTTCCCAACAGAGCGCGACATTGAGCAAATTCATGGCTCACAGAAGTTGGCACAAGCATGTTATCTCCTTGCTGGAAAAATGCCAAAGGAGTTACAAGTGAATTCTTTTGAGGTGCCAGATCGGGAGAACCTCGACGATGTTGGGCGGCCCCCAAGTGAAAAGGCCACGGAAGCCCCTAGATCGAGTTGAAATCGACGGAAATCCAGACAGGTTCTTCATGGTCGGTGCATCCCTGAATGAAGCTGACAGACAGCAGCTGATTTCCTTCCTGCTCAGTAACCTTGATGTCTTTGCATGGACTCCATATGAGATGCCGGGTATACATCCGTCTATTTCGCAGCACCGTTTGAATGTTGACCCTAAATGCAAGCCGATCATTCAGAAAAGCTGGCGGTCAGCTGCAGAGCACATTGTCGCCGTTGTTGAAGAGGCTGACAGGTTGCTTGATGCCGGGGGAATCAGGGAAGTGACCCATCCTACGTGGCTCTCTAATACTATGGTTGTGAAGAAGAAAAATGGGACTTGGCGAGTGTGCGTTGATTTCACAGACCTAAACAAAGCCTGCCCCAAGGATTGTTTTCCCCTACCCAGAATAGACCAACTTGTAGATGCGACGGCACACCATCAGCGTATGAGCTTCCTCGATGCTTACAGAGGCTACCATCAAATCGCCATGCATCCGGAGGACCAAGCCAAAACTGCATTCCTCACCCCAAGAGGAACCTACTGCTATAAGGTTATGCCTTTTAGGCTGAAGAATACAGGGGCAACTTACCAAAGACTGGTCACTGCCTTGTTCAAGGAGCAACTCGGCCACACTATTGGAAGTGTACATTGATGACATGGTGGTCAAGTCCAAAGAAGAACAAACTCATCTAGCCAATTTGGAAGATACAATCGGCATTTTATGCAAATACAAAATGAAGCTGAATGCTTCGAAATGTGCGTTTGGGATCGGCTCTGGCAAATTCTTGGGTTACATTGTCAACCACCGAGGAATCGAAGCCAACCCGAGGCAAATCACAGCAATCTTGGAACTCGGCTCCCCTCATTCAGTAAAAGAGGTTCAAAAGTTGATGGGGATGGCCGCCGCACTCAACAGGTTCCTCAGTCAGTCTACAGATCGCTGCCAACAATTCTTCCATACACTACGGTAGGGCAAGGCTTTTGAATTTTCCGCCGAGTACGAAGCCGCTCTCAACGGCCTCAAAACCAACATCCGATCAGTTCCACTCTTGACAACACCTTTGGCAGGTGGCCTGCTCATTTTGTATCTGGCAGTTTCTGACCGGGTCATCAGTGCTGTACTGATAAAGGAAGAGCTAGCGGAGTAGCGACCAATATATTATGTGAGCAAGGCAATGGTCGACGCTGAAACATACTACCTTCCGCTGGAAAAACTCATCCTAGCCCTAGTCATGTCGGCAAGAAAACTGATGCATTATTTCAAGGGGCATAGCATCGGGGTGCTAATAGATTACCCCTTCTGATCAGTACTACGTAGTGCGAAAGCATCAGGACGCATTTCAAAGTGCGCTCTTGAACTCGGCCAGTACGATATTCAGTTTCTACCTAGAACCTCAATCAAGGGACAGGTGCTTGCCGACTTTGTGGCCGAATTCACAGGTGGCCTTACCGATTTCAAGTCTAATGAAATTCGACCTAAGCCGAACTGGAGAATTTATGTTGGAGAAATTTGGCAGTTGTACAGTGATGGATCATCCAATCAGCGGGGCAATGGAGCCGGATTAGTTATCTTGGCTCCCAACGGCGCAATAATTGAGCAGGCCGTTAAACTCGGCTTCGAGGCATCAAATAACGAAGCCGAATACGAAGCCCTTCTAATCGGTTTGTGAAATGCACATCTCCTAGGTGCTCGGCGTTTGCTTATATTTTGCGATTCAAAACTGGTGATCAATCAGCTAAAAGTGGAGTACACAACAAGAAATGACCATATGGCGGCTTACATGAAAATGGCTAACTCCTTGTTGGCAAAATTTGACCATCATAAATTGAATCAGATAAAACGTGATCAGAACACACATGCAGATGCCCTAGCTTGCCTAGCCTCTGCCATTAACTCAGAGATTAAACGGACCATCGAGGTGGGTTTCTTCCTAGAGCTAAGCATTGTTCCTTCGGAGGAAGTCCAAGTCAATGTCATAGAATCTGGACCGAGTTGGATGGATCCCATTGCTACATTCCTGTCTTCCGAACAGCTTCCAGAGGACAAGAAAGAAGCGTACAAACTGCGAAACAAAGCCCTACGATACTACTTGAATTCGCAAGGAAAGCTTTATAAAAAAATCCCTTTCTAGTCCATACCTGGAATGCGTGCATCCGGACAAAGTCGAAGAGCTCCTGATTGAAATACATGAAGGCAGTTATGGCGCACATTCTGACGGGCGCTCTTTGGCCCATCGAGCTATAACACAGGGGTATTATTGGCTG
This sequence comes from Camellia sinensis, assembly GCF_055761805.1. Lineage (NCBI taxonomy): Eukaryota > Viridiplantae > Streptophyta > Magnoliopsida > Ericales > Theaceae > Camellia > Camellia sinensis. The sequence continues at coordinate 5,119,807 of NW_028129178.1, read as the reverse complement.
ACAATGAGATTTGATGCCGAATGCTATGTGAAAAATGTGAACAGTGCCAGAAGTTCTCCCCGTTAACCCATCTAACTACTGAAGAGTTTAGCTCTTTCACCAGTCCCTGGTCGTTCGTCTAGTGGGGACTTGATATCGTAGGACCATTGCCGAGGGCCCCAGGGAACAAGCGATACTTGATCGTCGCGACAAATTACTTCACAAAATGGGTCGAAGCGGAGGCATTAACGCACGTTCAAGATGCTGATGTTAAGCGCTTTGTATGGAGAAATATCATAACACGATTTGACATTCCAAGAGCTCTTATCTCAGACAATGGCACCCGATTTGATTGTGGTGTCTACCGAGAGCTGTGTAGCAAGTATGGCATCCGGCCTTACTTTTCCATGCTGGCTTAACCCCAAAGCAATAGCCAAGCCGAAGCCTCTAACAAATCCATCTTGGACGGCATTAAGAAGAGGCTGGAGAAAGCTGAAGGCAAATGGGTCGAAGAATTGCCAAGTGTATTGTGGGCTCATCGAACTACGCCGAGGTGATCCACTGGAGAAACTCCGTTTGCTTTATGCTTTGGAACCCAGGCGATCATACCCCTGGAGATCGGCCGCCCAACCCTGAAATCGCATGTTTTTGATATGGGCCGAAACGACATGATGCTGGCTTTAGATTTGATTCTGATCGAAGAACGAAGAGACCGTGCCCTTGCGTCCATGGCACAATACCAGCAACAGCTTGGTAAGTCTTACAATCAATGTGTTCAGATGCGCTGCTACACACCAGGAAAGTTGGTCCTGAAGAAAGTACTTCCAGCTGCCAAGAAACCGACTGATGAAAAATTGTGTCCTAACTGGGACAGCCCCTATCAGATCGATTCGATCGCAGGAGTATGGGCATATCGGTTCAAAGACATGTCCGGAAGGAGTCTGCCACGGACTTGGAATTCAACGCACTTGCGTAAATTCTATCATTAAACCCGACTTGTGGGGAATGATACTAGTTTTGAATAGTTCACCATGTACACTCCCCACTTTTGTAATGCAAAGATCCCTGTTTACTTACTGCGAAGTCCAGTTCAAAAGTGCTCCGATGAAAGTCCAAGATAAGTCTCCTGATTCGGAGCCCCAACGGCGCATGACGCCTTTGGGCTGATAAAGCCTCTGGATTCGGAGTGCCCTTCGTGGATATCACGATTGGCCAAATAAAGACCCCGGATTTGGAGGCCCATCGGCGTATGACGCCTTTGGGCCGATAAAGCCTCCGAATTCAGAGCGCCGTTCGTGGATATCATGATTAGCCAAATAAAGACTCAAGATTCAGAGCCCCATCGGCACGTGACACCTTTGGGCAGATCAAGCTTCCGGATTCGAAGCGCCCTTTGTGGATATCATGATTGGCCAAATAAAGACTCCGGAAAAGGAGCCCTATCGGCGTGTGACGCCTTCGGGCCGATAAAGCCACCGGACTCGGAGTGCCCTTCGTGGATATTACGATTGGCCAAAGAAAGACTCCGTATTCGGAGCCCCATCGGCGCCTAATGCCTTTGGACCGATAAAGCCTCTGGATTCGGAGCGCCCTTTGTGGATATCACGATTGGCCAAATAAAGACTCCGGACTCGGAGCCCCATCGGTGCATGACGCCTTTGGGCCGATTAAGCCTCCGGAGTCGGAGCGCCCTTTGTGGATATCACGATTGGCCAAATAAAGACTCCGGACTTGGAGCCCCATCGGCGCATGACATCTTTAGGTCGATTAAGCCTCCGGATTCGGAGCGCCCTTCGTGGATATCACGATGGGCCAAATAGACTTCGGACTCGAAGCCCCATCGGCGCATGATGCCTTTAGGCCGATTAAGCCTCCGGATTCGGAGCGCCCTTCATGGATATCATGATTGGCCAAGTCTCCGAATTCGGAGCCCTATTAGTACATGACACGTTTGGGCCGATTAAAGCCTCCAGATTTGGATGGCCTTCGTACAAGCCGTATAAACAAAGGTTGAAATATGCAAATATTCAAAATGAAATCGTTCAAGCCGCATAAACGTAGGCTAAAACGTGCGAACATTCAAAATAAAATGTGTCCTTAGATAAACCGATTGGCATCAAGTGTACTAATACAAATAGAAAGTACGCTACAAATTGAAAATGAAGCGTTTTATTAAAATTAGCCAATAAATACATAATTTCGCTCTCAATCTACATAAGCATTATAGGGTCTACTTCTACTCGGTGGCTCCCTCATCATCACTCTTCTCAACTTCAAAAGTGAAAAAGGGGAAATCATTCTGTTGGTACAACGGCAACGCAGAATTCACACTTCTGTATTCCGACCTTTCGGCCGTCATGGAAGCCTTTTTCATAGGCCACGGTCCTCGTAGTCTCAATCGCGAACATGCTAGCCGTGTTCCGATCGGCAATAGCATCACTTATCATCCTTTGAGTCACCCTCTCTTACACAACCGGGTTAGGATGGCCGGCCGATTGAGACACGACAGACTTGATTTTCTTTAGCTCACGCTCGGCCTTCTTTGCGTGAGCTTCTAACTTTCGAATGAGTTCATCTCTCTACTTTATATCGCGCCGAGCGGCGTGAAGATGCATATTGATTTCATAAGCGGTGTACAGCCCCTTCACCGCCCCATGAATGCCTTCCCGAAACACTTCGAAATCCTGCCAACCTAGCATCGACTGGTGGACTTTAGGTGGAAAAATCTGTCGAGCGAACTCGACCGCCACATTTGGATCTCGAACAATCAAATCCACCTCTGTCATTGGCCTATTCCCCACAAAGACTGCAAAACTCAATGGGCGCAGAGTCACGTCTAATTCCCTTCTAGAACGGGGTTGAGGAGATTTGCCCTGTGGCTGCTTGTCCGTCCTGGGTGACCTACTCTGTCGACGAGGAGATTGGTGTCTCTCCCGATCCCTCGAAGTCCTACTTCCCGTGCGCGAAGGTTCACCACTTCGACTCATATCTCCTCCCAGCTCAGCTAGCGTCCTCGCTTACCCTCTGCTGTTGAAGAAAAGTCTATTTGACATTCACACTTGTTTAACCTTCCTCCAAGAACTGGACTGAGTTACTAACTCTGAGCATATAAATAGGACCTTCATTCACGAAGTACACGTCCATTTATTCCCTACGAGGGCAACACCTCCGAGGCGATCTCATTAATATTAAAACCTGAACAGCCCGGCGCCGATTGAGTCATGTGCCCCAGCCGCTCCATGAATCGACTTATCAGTACAATACTCATGAACCTCCATTATTCAACACTATGTGTTTGTGTGCAATAGTAAGACACAAATACACTTATACACACACAAAGGTAAAAAGAGGGAGAGAAATAGAGATACGTGTGACACAAACCCTAACCCTAATCCAGAGCTCTCCTCTATATATTTTCTAACCTTTTTGTCCAACCCTAAAGCCAAGAAGGGAGCGCTCCTCTTATAGAGGAGCCAATCTTGTAAAGCTTACAAGGTAAGCTAACAAGGAAGCCATCCCTCCATACACATGTATGGAGGGGAACAAAATGCCTTACAGCTGTATTAAAATATCTGCAAAAGCAGATGAACAGTAGTCGGCTGCTCAAAAATGCCATTTTGACAAAATGGACTACCGACCGGCAATAAATAATGCCGACCGGCAATATACATTGCCGATGGCAAGAAAACACCAGCCGGTGGCCTCTGGCCATGGCCGGTGATGTGTGGGGATGCCTCACAAGGCATTCCCTGCCCCTCCAAGGCAAAATACAAGTGTTTGGTGCAAAACAAGACACTAAGCAGTCGAGTTCGGAGATCCTGAGGCAAGGCGCGTAGCCGAGACCTCCGGGAACTCCAAACGAACACAAACATGGATGATCACCGGGTGTTCAAACGGTGACGTCCAAGTCTTGAGGACAGTCAAAAATGGGGTGTCTACAGTTGCCCCTCTTTGACAGAACTCGAAAGTCATAACAATGACGGGAGTGAATATCAAAGCCCAGAGACGACCCATTTTTGACAAGGCCGAAGACTCAAACAAACATGCAAGACAAACAAGGTATGCGCCCAAAGGCGGGAGCAAGATGCAAGACAATGCACAGAGCCGGACATAACTTATGATCATGCAAAGGAAGCTGTAATGAAGCATCCATGCGACAATTTTAAGCTAGCATACACCAAACTACACTACAATGCAGAAAGGATGTAAGAGAATTATGTAATTCTCGATACGTCTCACTCGGAGGATACAATACCTGTGCGGCTCTTCTGGTTGCACCAGCCTCAAATGAACCGTACATACAATATCGTGCCTGCAAAGAAAACAACACAACAGGTATGATGTTATTAGCAACATGCATGACAATGCAAAAGTGGATGCAAAATGATATGCAATGTATACAAAACAATGTATAAACAATGCAAATGAAGATGCAATGTAATTGAAACAATGCAAACTATATGCAAAGCAATTGAATCATGATCCAATCACGAGCGGTTCGAAACCACACAAATGTCAAATAGATTGATGGAGGTAACAAGTCCGTCTACCATAGAACGGTCTACTGAACTATGAGTAATGTAGACGGACACAAGAACAAGTATTGGGGGGGGGGGGGGATTGACACAAGTGGGGAAATGACCCGCTGAAGAGAGGACAATGATCCTAATGCCGGATGCAAAAATTACACTACAATGTAATATATATATGTGGATATGCTGGGGAGATGGCAATGGATATGGCACGCGGGCCAAACCAAATCTTGCCTAGGAAAGGCATGTACACATACAAGCCATGTTTAACATAGAACGGTCCACTGAACTATGCTTTGACACGAGAAGTATGGGCACATACCAAACCAAGCTCAACATAGAAAGGCGCAAGCCATAGATGGAAAGTGATGCAGTGAACGCATGCAAATCTACAATGCAATGGATATGGCACGCGGGCCAAAACCAAATCTTGCCTAGGAAAGGCATGTACACAAACAAGCCGCGGCTAACATAGAACGGTCCATTGAACTATGCTTTGACACGAGAAGTATGGGCACATACCAGACCAAGCTCAACATGGAAAGGCGCAAGCCATAGATGGAAAGTGATGCAGTGAATGCATGCAATCTAAAATGCAATGGAAATGGCACGCGGGCCAAACCAAATCTTGCCTAGGAAATGCATGTATACAAACAAGCCGCGGCTAACATAGAACGGTCCACTGAACTATGCTTTGACATGAGAAGTATGGGCACATACCAAACCAAGCTCAACATGGAAAGGCGCAAGCCATGGATGGAAGTGATGCAGTGAATGCATGCAAGCTACAATGCAATATGCACTATATTCTAATGATGCATGACAATGCAACTACTTACAATGATGCATGACAATGCAACTACTTACGATGGTGCATGACAATGCAATTATATATTTTTGTTTTTGTTTTTGTTTTCGAAATGCGAATGATGCATGAAAGGCATGTTGCATGGAATGCGCGACAACACGCGGCTTTTAAGATACATGACAATCTAAATGGACTGTGCACATCAATGCACTAAAGGTCTTGAACCTTCCGAGGATTTAAGGTCTCCTAGACCGTGGAGATTGCACAAGAAATGCATAATGATGCAAGTGAACTTGAAATGCGCAACAACGTGCGGCTTAAGATATGCATGACAATGCCAACGAACTGTGCACATCAATGCACTAAAGGCCTTGCACCTTTCAAGGATTTAAGGTCTCCTAGACCGTACAATACCTGTGCGGTTCGTCTGGTTGCACCAGCCTCAAATGAACCGTACATACAATATCGTGCCTGAAAAGAAAACAAACTTAACAGGTACAATGCATATTAATGTATTTGAAAATGCGTGACAACGCAAAGCAAGTGGGAAGTCATAACAATGTTGTGAAAGCACTGACATGTAAGTGGAGCATGCGGTCTACGCAAGCAACGAAATTGATCATAAACATGCGGTCTACGCAAGCAATGAGATCGAACATAAGCATGCGGTCTACGCAAGCAGAACATGCGGTCTACGCAAGTAGTGAAATTGATTACAAACATGCGGTCTACGCAAGCAAAACATGCGGTCTACGCAAGTAATGATTTGAACAAGCATGCGGTCTACGCAAGCAAAACATGCGGTCTACGCAAGGGAAACATGCGGTCTACGCAAGCAAAACATGTGGTCTATGCAAGTGATGAAATTTGAACAAGCATGCGTTCTACGCAAGCAAGTCATGCGGTCTACGCAAGTAATGAAGTTGAACAAATCATGCGGTCTACGCAAGCAAAACATGCAGTCTACGCAGGTGATGAAATTGAACAATCATGCGGTCTAGGCAAGCAAAACATGCGGTCTACGCAAGTAATGAAATTTGAATAATCATGCGGTCTACGCAAGCAATGAAATTTGAATAATCATGCGGTCTACGCAATCAAAACATGCGGTCTACGTAGGTAATGAAATTTGAATAATCATGCGGTTTACGCAATCAAAACATGCGGTCTACGCAGGTAATGAAATTTGAATAAACATGCGGTCTACGCAAGCAAAACATGCGGTTTACACAAGTAATGAATTGAACAAACATGCGGTCTACGCAAGCAAAACATGCGGTCTACGCAAGTAAAACATGCGGTCTACGCAAGTAATGGAATTGAACAAACATGCGGTCCACACAAGCAAAACATGTGGTCTACGCAAGTAATGAATTGAACAAACATACGGTCTATGCAGGCAATGAATTGATTGAATGCATGCAGAATGCAATGAGATGCGCAAAACCGCGCGATGCGTTTTAGACAACGCGAGCGCACAAGACAGTGCGATTGATATGCGATATGCATGGGGCAACTTTTGAGTTTTGTAAAAGCCAAAAGGATACGAAAAGGATACACCTTGCACGAATTCGAGTGCCACGCACAGAAGACACGACCCGAGGTCAAAACGGAGGCTGGTTGAGCGTCGGAAATGCACTGTTTTGCACTGTTTTGAGCACTAGAGGCCCTGGACCCCACACATGACTCAAACAAGGGTGTAGGAGGCCCCAAAATCACTGTAGGAGACCACCGGATGTCCACCGGCCATCAAAATGTATCACCGGCCGTCCACCGGCCATCATACAATTCCATCGGCACAATATTTTGCCGACCGGCAAAGAGTGTGGCCGACCGGCAAAGAATTCCTGTATCGGGGCAGTTTTGTCAATTGGCCACGGGTCTTTTAAAATAGGGTTTCTAACCCTATTTTCTTCATTTCTCCTTGGTCGAAAATCCTTCCCCCTTCCCTCTAGGGCATTTTCCTCCCTTGATTCTCTCCTTTTCTTGCGTTCTAGCTCCCGTTTCATTGTTCGATTCGCGATCCCCTTCGTGTTTCGGACATTTTCAACCGAACGAAACTTTGTTTCGGTGTTTCTTTCTTCATTTTCGCCACTCGGGGCTTGTTTCCCTCGAGTTTTTCTCTATATCCGTACCTTTTTCGTACTCCGGCTTTTCCGGCCTTTTCCAATCTTCTCGGGGTTTGACTTTTTGTTGACTTTTCGCCTTCTTGCCCAATTTTTCGTCTTTCGGCCATTTTCGCATTCTCTTCGAGATGGCGGATGACCTTCCACAGGGCGGGGCCCCTTCAGAGCATGAGATGGACCCTGAGGTCGAGCCCTTGCCACTCCGCGTCCGGCCGTTCGATCTAGAGACCTACAGGCCTGCGGTTCATGAGATGCTTCCTGACGGACTACGCCAGTTCAGGAGCTTTGATAGGCACGTGCCACCCGAGCTACTACTGCGTGAGCCTACCTCCCACCTGTCCTTCGGTGCTTCCGAGGTAACTTTCCGTCTCTGCTTTACTTTCTGCAATGTAGGATGCAAAACTGCCGTAGCTGGTTATGCTCTTTAACTTCTTAACTCTGATATACTGTATACTGTAGTTGATCGTAAACATACGTGCAACTGATATCTGTTTGAGGCTGACACATGCACAGACACTGCACTGACCCTGAATCACCCGAACACACGGCGCACACTGTATTTCACTGCATACACACTGGTACCCGTTATTGGCTTGAGTTTGAAAACATGCACGCATGTCGTATTTATCCTGGACCACTCGAATACACTGACGCATCACACGTCGTAGTTCACTGTAAGCACACCGGCACCCGGTATTTGTTTCAATCTGTTAAAACTTGCACGCATGCTACATCTGCCCTGAACCACCCAAACACGTTGACACATCACACATTGTAGTTCACTCTGAGTGCACCGGCACCCGGTATTTGTTTGAATCTGTTAAAACTTGCACGCATGCTACATCTGCCCTGAACCACCCAAACACGCTGACACATCACACGCTGTAGTTCACTGGCGAGCACACCGGCACCTGGTATTTGTTTGAATATCTTAAAACTTGCACGCATGCTACATCTGCCCTGAACCACCCAAACACGCTGACACATCACACGCTGTAGTTCACTGGCGAGCTCACCGGCACCCGGTATCTGTTTGAATCCGAAAAGATGCACACATGCTGTATACCTATATGCTTCTTAGAACTGCATTTTGAATATTGCCTTGCAATTTTTGTTTTTGATTACAGGGGGATTCCCATACCATCCGCGGGTATGGGAACACCGGCGCTCGGGACTGGTACCTCGAGCTGCCAGATGTGGTTCGTGACATCGTCGACGAGGCCGACTTTGGCATCTTCTGCAGGGGGCTCTCTCGACTGACTACTTGCAGGCCCTTGCTCGCTGCTCTGGCGGAGAGGTGGTGGGATACCACCAACTCCTTCCACTTCTCCGTCGCAGGGGACATGACGATGACCCCTTACGACTTCTCGATGCTTACTGGCATTGGGGTAGGGGGTGATCCAATCCCCTTCGACACGGATATGGACGAGTGGGACGCTGCCCAGCTGTACCTACTCGGCACTCAGCCTCCCCTCGCTCGAGCGGGGTTCGTCAGGTATTCCTAGTTTGAGAGCCACTTTCAGGTCCAGCCGGCCTTGGCAGAGGAGGCGCAGATGTCTCCAGAGGAGGTGGACCAGTATGCGCGGGGCTTCATCATGTTCCTCTTCGGGACGACTCTCTTCGCCGATCGGGCGAACACCGTGCCCTTATGCCTGTTGAGCGCGCTGGTGGACGTCAGGCAGATCCGCCATTACGACTGGGGTGGCGCCGCTCTGGCCACTTTGTATGGTTATATGAGCTCTTCTTCCTGCCTCAGCGGACAGCTTCTCGGTGGCTATTGGCGAGCCTGGGAGGTACGTCTTCTTTCCATTTTACATTCCGGTCTCCTGCTTTATGTATTCTGCACACTGCACATATACTGTACACTGCCCCACACTGACTGTACACTGCACACCCGGTGCACATATACTCTGCATTACACTGACTATATATTGCACACACTGCACAACACACGGTTCTGCCATTTCTGCTTTATTCTGTATTTTGCCTTATCTGACAGTCATACTGATATCTGTTCTGCAGTTGTGGGTGTATGCCTACTTTCCTAGGCTTGTCCTAGTACCCGACGAGGAGATCCCACTCGGCGTCCCCTTCTCTCATCGCTTCGATGTGCGATGCGTGCGGAGACCACGGGAGTCTCTTATTTTCTTCCGCCGATACTTCGATACCATCACCGCCGCGGAGGTATGTTCAACTTTAGAGTTTTTTTTTGGCTTTGCTTCGCACCGTATGTTTTCAATAACAGATAGATAATAAACTGCATTCCATTTTCAGATCACCAGGCAGCCCTGGGTTCCGTTGCCGGCCGTGGTGAGGGATCACTATGAAGGCTCAGGGGAGACTGCCCATTGTCGGATCTTGTTGGAGGACCCGGTCTGTCAGGCTTGGTACCTGGGCGAGCGTTTCTTGCGTCAGACCTTAGGTTTACCGGAGCAGATAGTGCCGGGTCCGCCTCCTAGCCACATGAGAGATACAGAGAGGTTCACCGCCCGGGAGATGAGGGAGTACACCACTGGCTGGGGTGAGGAGCATCACAGAGGCGAGGGCGACTACGCAGAGTACGTCCAGACCTACATCATACGACCCTTGAGCGGTGGTCGCCGAGCTGAGGGGGGTAGGCCAGCGGCGCCGGCAGCTGGAACGGGAGCTGGGGCTGGAGCAGGCACATCGAGGAGGGCTCGAGGGCATGGCAGGAGCGGAGCTCGGGGGGGACGGGGGACTGGCCCGCCCGCCCTGCCCACTATACTGTCATATAGAGGGCAGGATGGGGCGACCTACCAGATCCCCTTTGCTCCTCCCCCGGCTGGTCATGAGTTAGCCGGTATCCCCGACTTGCCTCCGGTATGTATTACTTCATTTTGAATCTTGCACTTGCATTTCATTTCAGTTTATTTGATATTCCGCAGAACACTGATGTATCTTATACTCTTGCAAGCGTCCTCCGAGTACACCCGGCAGTCCGTGGAGTTGAATGCCTCCATGATGGGGATGCTACAGCGGACCTTTGACCATCTGGCCTTCTACAGCATTCCGGAATGTTCTTCTGACAATGGCCTCAAACCATTCATACACTGCTTCACATAATCTGATGCACGACACAACACCTGACACACTGATCTCACAGCATCTGATACACTGCATACACTGCGCTTATACACTGTACTCTGCAATGATAAACTGCCCACGGCATTCACACACTGTATACTGCATTCTGTACTGATAAACTGCTCACGGTATTCACACACTGTACACCGTATTCTGCACTAATACACTGCTTATAGTATTCTGATGTATTTGTCTTTTGTGCTTTTCAGCCTCCCTTCCAGATTCCGCCGGTGGGCGGTGCTCCAGCTGGGCCTTCTATTCCTGCTCGAGGAGGGTGTGGAGACACTGCACGGCCCCGTACCAGGGGCCGTACTCATGTCGGGAGTAGCTCTCGGGCGCCGACCCCTGATGATGATGATGATGACGATGATGAGTCCGAGGCAGAGGCAGAGGCAGAGGCTGGGTCATCTGAGGAGGCTGGAGACGACTCAGACTCAGGCTCAGATGGCGACGCTGATGATGATGCCCCTGGACCTTCGTCCAGGAAGAGGGCGAGGGCAGATCCCCGGGCCCGAGACTACTGAGGATGACCCAAATTGCTGCTTTTCTTCTTCTTTTTTGTGCTTTTTCTTTTGTTTTCTCTTTCTTCTTTTTCTCTTCGCTGGTAGTTAGATTACCTTGTACTGTCGCAGGCAGATTTTTGTTTTCCTCAAAACTTTGTACTTAAAAAAGATTATGAAATGAACAAACTTTTTGTTTAAAAAGTGTTACATTTACATATCTCATGTATTGCATCGCATCACATCATGTTACACCTCAATGTAAATGGAATTGATCTGTGGTCTGAATGTTGAGCACTTGCATTGTAATAACAAGATAACCAAACCAAGTAACAGCAAAGCAACCCGCACAAACCACTGCTTAACCTGAACACATGACCCATACTCTGCTGAGGATTAATCTTCATACAGCCCATAACCCAACACTTGGTTTATTCCGCACACGGAAAACTTTAAACAAAACAGCCCAATCTGACAAGACGGCCTTCGAAGGTGAAACCGGCTAGGGTTGAAACATGCTTGGATGCCCCAACTTTTCCCTTCCTTCTTTTGGTTCGCACAAATGTAGAGAATGGCACAGCATTCCGAGCATAAACGATTAACTTTCAAAATTAAATAAGGGTTTTCAACCGGGGTATCGAGCCTACAACTGAACACAGCGGGGAGGACTCAACCAAAAAGGGTACACGACCTAAACACAACGAGACATGCTCGGAAGAGACCTAAAACAAAGGTTGAGGTAAACAAAACAAAAGACACGACATACAGACGCGTTAACGACGACGGGGGACCTCAGATCACGAGGAGCCAGTTTCTTTGGGTATTGTTTCCTACCTTTTTCTCATTTGTGATTCTCACATCACTCTGGCACTCAAGCTCGGTTTTTCTCTCAAAACCCTTTGGCTCGCTTTTTCTCTCAACTTACACCTCTCTATTCTTTATTCTCTCATTTTTCGACCCTCCCCAAGGTGATTAATGAATGAATAGGAAGTTGCGGGTTCATGCTCGATGCCGTTAGCTCACAGCTATTTCTTCTGGTGGGTAGAGTGCCCTCCTGGCAAGTATGTTGACAACGGGGGAAAGACAGAACGCCTGACTCAACTGTGCCCCTAGTTCATCATTTTGGCCGTTCGATTTTTGATTTGAAAGCCACGCAAGTCAGGCTGCAAGCACTGAAAATTTTCCTTTTTGGGTCCAAGAAAATGGTCCAGTTTTGGAAAACGAAATAGTTTTCGAGAAAATAGTCAACCTTAGTAAAAATTTTCAAAAATTATTTTTGCAAATGGCTGATGCTTAACGAGCATGGAACTTACTCTTTGAGATGCGCAACCTCGGATCGGAGGCAATGGAAAATTGCCCCTGGCTTGAAGAACGCCGCATGGCAACGGAAAGTTGCCCCTTGTTTGGATAGTGCCGCAGCAGTCCGCAAACAGTCTTCATTGGTGGTGGTCGAACTCTTGGACACAGAGATGACGAAGACGGTTGTAACAGATATATGGACACAATCACCTTGGAAGGTGTTGGCGACTAGACTTTGGGATGAAGTCGAAACCATTGCATGGACCGAGACGCTATGAAAGCGTTGGGGGCTAGACTTCAGAATGAAGTTGCCTACGTATCCCAAACATGGGAATCAAGCCTTACGTAGTTCCGGTTAAGGTACACTCGGGTATTTTAACATTCACTTTCTCAGGCTCTAACTTTTGCCAAGGTGCCCGATGCGGGATTTCGACCTTGCGAGCTTCTTTTCATTTTCTTTTGTTCATTTCTTTTTCTTTTCTTTTTCGCATTTTTTTCTTTTCTTTTCTTTTCTTTTTTTGTATTTTTTTGTTTTTTTGTATTTTTCTCTTGCTCTAACTTTTGCCTGGGTCGCCCTTCCGGGTTTTCGCCCCAGCGAGCCTCTCAAAGGGTAAAAGTGTAACAAGTCCGTGCCAAATGGTTTTTGGAGTTGAAGCCTCTCTGTATCTAGGAGAACGGCTGTTGCAGTGATTTGTAGGAGAATCCCTCATGGCTGCTCCACGAGCTTCTTCTGGTGAGATCTACTCTTTTTTATTCGACTTTGGTGTCTCTTGTTCGAGGGCTGCTTCTGATCCGGCCATACAGACCTTGCATGACATTTGACCGTTAAACTTTCTGAACGGGTTCAAGGTTCGAAACGGACGGGTTGAATCTTGAGGCTGAGAGTGATCCTACGCTGCACAATCTCAAGAGCGGTTCCACACAGGTCTTCACAGGGCCGTGTAAAACATTTGTTTTTGAAAGTTTTTAAGAAAGCGACGAATCGCTCGTGCCGAAGATAGTGTGGAACCAATCTGGATCAAGCCAGGGTCCTTCCCAGTACTCACGCTGACAAGCATGGTTCCATTCATTGAGGGCTTAGCATGCCTCTCTTTCTCTCAAAATGATCAAAGTTTTGCAAAACCAGAGGAATTCCTTCCTCCTCGTTTTTTATCACCGCAGTGTTCAAAAGGGGTTTTTGAAAAACTTAGGCTAATGCAATGAGTTTGGTGCGCAGGAGAGTAGGCGAGATGTACTGTCAGTCCATTCAAGTCCTCTGGCACAACTAACTTATACTGGAAGCAAGCATGAAAATGAGATAGCCATCGCTGTTTCATTCAGATTTGTTGGTATAACTGGCCCCTCGGCAGAAACAGACTCAAAAAACAAAAACGGGTAATTACAAAACAAAACGGTATTCGAGGCAACAACCTCGGAATCATCTGGTATTCTATGCAAAGGGGACTGACTTGATACAACGAGATAGACCCTTAAACAAAAAGACTGACTCAAGACAAAGAGACAGACTCAAAACAAAAGACTGACTCGATACCCAAGCCAGAATTTACAAAACTAGCGTTCATCGATGCTCAAAATACGTGCCAGACGCCACATCCAAAATATACCGAATGCCGCCAGCAGGTGGCTCACTTTCTGATTACATACTTGCGGTATCTGTGTCCTCAAAATCCAATAACTGGGTGGTAACGGACTTGGCTGAGGTGGGCGGAAGGATAACCTCGTTGTCGATCAAATCTTGCACCTCATGACGGAGGCGGAAACAATTATCGGTTGCATGGCCTGTCTGCTGGTGGTACGCACAGTACTGGGTAGCATCATGCGTGGCAGGGAGATTCTTCGGGAGAGGCCGAGGCTCCAAGGGTTTAAGGTGCCCCCTCTCGGCAAGGATCTAAAGTGCCTTAGACAGAGGCATGTAGAGAGCATGAAAGACCCTGCACCCTCGGGGCAGGTATTTTGAAGTCTGAGCGTTCTGACTGGACGCACAAGCGAAAGGGTCGGCAGGCGCCAATTTCGCTTTCTGATCTTTCCCGGGTGCAGGGCTGGGAATAGGAGGAACTGTTCTAGCATGACGGGGCCTATCCCGATTTTCTGACTGACTTGAACTCCCCTCAGGTGGAGTGGGGAAAGCATCCTCCACAGTTTTTTCCACAACTGCGGATATCTATTGGTTATTCATCCCCCCGGCTTTCAAAGCCTCGACTGCCCGCAGCAGTTGTTCAATAGGATCGGCATCTGCTTTCACTTTGTCTTTTCCTCTGGCCTCAGCATGATCGAGGATTTGGGTTGATGCTGATATGTCATTACCATAGCTGGAGGCCATCTCCGGTTGGCTAAGTTCAATCACAATTCGCCCGAACAACGGGGGGTCCTGCGGTACAAAACTCCCGGCATATGGTGCGGCTGGAGGCGAAGCTGACATTCCGTAGGTGAGATCCGCCACAGATCTCTGGAGATCACCTATCATCCCCATTAGTTCGAATGTAGTAGGCTCGCGGGCCTGGTATAGCTGGGGGGCCCAGACCGGGTGCGCAACAGGCAACCTGGGTGGATGTGACATGTCAATATTGGTCTCACTTTGCAGAGTGATCCCTTGATCTAATGCAGCTGCCATAACCACGATCTCTTCTGAATTCGGCGTCGTCATAAGTCCTGCCTCAATCAAAGCGGAACACTAGCTATTCTGTACTAATCCTCTGGATACTCCCGAACTGGAAGGAAAAACAAACAGTGTTTCAGCCCAAACGGATTAACCACAGGTGTAGCTGAACAACTGCACTCTATTGCTGATCACTGTTCCCCAGAATCACTGTTCCCAAAACTGAACCTGATACCCGCAGATAACTGATTCTTATAAACTGATACTGATGCCCTCAGGTCTAATACTCAATCTTGCAAACTGTCATGTACGTTCCTGTAGAGATACACTCTAAAAGCACATAGCAAGTAAAGAGAGCCAAAACACCCCTATGTTGGGGTAGGGTTTCCCTGTCCTATTTTGTCAGGAGCTAGGGTTCCACTATGCACGCAGCAGTTTCAAACAACCTAACATCGGGTAAGCAACCTGTCCTAGCTTGGAATGGTCACTATGGATCCGAATATGCACTAGGTCGAATGGTCAAAAGGGTGCCCCGGTAAAAACTGGGGTTTGTATTCCCATACTGTCAGAGCCCATAACCGGTCAGCCTTATGGTCATGCCTTGACAAGACAGGCCTCCGGCAAACCGTTCAGGAATGGCAGATGGCAAATACGGTGTCCTAGGCGCACCAATGCACATGCAATGCAAAGAGACACGTAAATGAAATCAAAACAGGATATCACGAGTTCGAGTCAAGCTCTCTAAAATCCCCAGCAGAGTTGCCAGAAACTGTAGACGCGCCCGTGGGCCTCATGCTACAGTTCGGACTCGATTTGTGTCACAGTTCTTAATCTGAACCAAAGAGTCCAAATCCGACAAATCGTTTTGAGAAACAGATTTTTTGAAAAGAACTGCCAAACATGGACTGCTTTGACAGATACAGAGTCGCCACCTAAATATTTTTAAAATGGGAGAATTTAGGAAACCCTGACTCGATGCCAAAGGCCACGTGTCCATCATCACCAAAGTTGCCTCGGCTCGGGAACTTGGGTACGATCGGGAAAGGTCAGCTATGAGCACCCCCTCTCGCCCGATCCGAAGATCGGCTTCTACTAACCGTGATATCTTGTTTTGAAAGCATTATGTGTTCTTATTCCATTTATTAGCCTATAATTACTATGTTATGCGCACAGCACACAAGTATAGACTAGATCGCCTAATTTGGAAATAAGCATTGCATATCCGTTTGTCCTGAAAAACATTTTGGAATTTGCTACTCGCAAGTAGGCTAAAATACGGATTTCAATGAGTTTTTCCAACTCAGACAATCCAACCTTCACCCACAGGCATTCAAACAGTTTATCACATAAGCATCTAGCCACATGGTAAGCATGCTGTCATGATGGCATTCACACTCATGCGAGATGCTAAAGCATAAATACTTACAACGTACTCCGTGCCAAAACAATAAACTACTTAGCCAACATGCATGGCCCTAGTTCATGTCAAATTGACTAATGCAATACATACATGATGCAATTAGAATAGGCTCGGCTAACCTAAGCATGGCATGTGAAACGCAGTCAATTGATGCACGTATTGAATTTGGAATTGAAGTACAAATGCAGTTAGTATGATGTACCGAGCCTAGTGCATGCGAGACAAATGTATGGATGCACACATGCGTAGCATAAGGTATGCTAAATTAAAAATCTCCTATTACTAACCATCAAAGCAGGTAAGTAAAAAGGGAAGAAAGAAGTGGGGATTGGAAGACATGCACACACACGCACCCACACTTATTACAGATTCACCCTTGCTCGGAGGGACCAAATAAATATTACAGATAATTAACCTACAAGCTAATTAAATATTACAGGCCATCTAATTAGCTAAGCAAATTAACTAATCTAGGGAAAATAGATAAACCGCCTCGGGAAGAGAGCCTAATGCAATGCATGCTCGGTCCTGCTCGGAAGTACACTACCATGCATAGGCTTCCTCTGTTTTCCCTGCTTTGCCTCTTTGAAGACTGCCAAAGTCTCAGGATTGCTTCCCTGGACATTGAGGAGTGCCGCTGGCTGAATAGAATGGCTACCGGCAGTGGTGTGTGATCACCGGCTGTTGGTGAAGATATCGACACATGAAGTATTGCTGGTCGACACTGAACACTGCCGGTCGGCAGAAAGTTCCTGCAGAATCTGCAATTGACAGCAACAGAGAACAAGGCAGAGCATGGCAATGCAATTCAAGCAACGTATGCACCAATCATGTCCCTTATCATGTTGGTGACTCAAAGGGACATGCTCCTTGGTTCTCGGACCACCAATCGCACATTTCCATGCGTGATGGCCCAAGGGACCAAGTGTGCACATTTTGATGTCAAATGCAATGCAAACCAACAATCGAACCAAGAGGCTTCTACCTCCATCATGACTTGGTCAAGAGGTGAAGCATGCACGCCAATGCAATGCAATCCTAAGCATAGGAGCTAGCATGCAATATGAGCATGCAAACAAGCAATGCGAAACATACATCAATCATGCAAGGCATAGACAATAATCATGCAAGAAATGAGGCAAACATGTTAATATCAAGCATGTGAGATGTGACCTAAATGTACAAATATGCAAGGCACGCAACATCATACAGATGGGACCAAGCATGTGACAATATACAGAGTAAGCATGCAACGCAACCTAAGAGAGGGACTTACACTAATTGGACAGCCCTCAATCAGGTCCAAAACAGTGGCCAAAGCCAAGGAAATGAGGCCCAAAACACACGCACACATGTATGCAAATATGGTCCAATTCCTAAGGCCCACCAAAGAAGCATTGAACTACACTTAGTGCAACCACACATGGCATGAATTAAATGACTAAAAACAGAATTTTAGTATATTAAGACAAGGCCTAACGATCACTTAGATGGCATCCAAATGACCTAAATTCAAAGGCATGCACAAATGCCAAAACATGGAGCATGCTACACAAGCTTTCAAAGCATCAAAGAGGCATCCAAGGCAAGCATACAAGCATGTTAAAGGGACTGAAATAACATGGCAAATGGTCCCAAATCACTAAATTAAGGCAAGGATGCATGCTACACATTCACACGCTTAAGGCCAACAAGCCAAAAATGCAAAGGGGCTATACAATGCATGCCATGGCCGACCCAAACAACTATGGACAGACCTCAAGCATGGCAAAATAAGCACAAAAGCTTCACAAAGCTAGACCTAAAGCATGCTTGAACAATGGTTTACAACCTAAGGCATGTTAAGGCCTAATATGGCATTACAAGGTAGGTATGCTAAGCATGCATGGTGTACCAAAACCAATTAAAAACAGAGGCATATTATGACATAATAAGCACAAAAATCAACCAAGGCATGGTCAACATGAAGCTAAGCTAGGTGCTCCCTCAAGAGGCCAAAAATGGTCCTTTTCAAGGACAACAAGGAGAGGGGGTGGCCCTCTCCTTCTTGGGACCTCAAGGCACCATCCTCACCTCTGAAATCCCTCAAGATTTCAGTGGTGAGGAGGCCCAAACACCAAGGTCTCGGAGTTCACTCAAAATAACACAAAATGGGGCCTCTCAAGGCCTAAGAGGGGTCAAACACCTCCAAAACACAAAACACTCTAAACAAATTATTTAGAGGGCCTAAAAACAGAAATTTTTTATGTTATATACTAAGCTCAAAAACAGTTCTAAGATAGGAAAAAATAGTATGCAAGAATGGGGAATAAAAGGGCAAGATTGTTACCCTTGAAGACCTCTTCAACAATGGTGGACCAGCTGCTCCTCCAAGCTCAAAACCACCCAAGAACCTCAAGAACAACCTCTTAGAACCACAGTAGCCAAGGGAAGGTGTAACACTATGTGTTTGTGTGCAATAGTAAGACACAAATACACTTATACACACACAAAGGTAAAAAGAGGGAGAGAAATAGAGATAGGTGTGACACAAACCCTAACCCTAATCCAGAGCTCTCCTCTGTATATCTTCTAACCTTTTTGTCCAACCCTAAAGCCAAGAGGGGAGGGCTCCTCTTATAGAGGAGCCAATCTTGTAAAGCTTACAAGGTAAGCTAACAAAGAAGCCATCCCTCCATACACGTGTATGGAGGGGAACAAAATGCCATAAAACTGTATTAAAATATCTGCAAAAGCAGATGAATAGTAGTCGACTGCTCAAAAATGCCATTTTGACAAAATAGACTGCCGACCGGCAATAAATAATGCCGACCGGCAATATACATTGCCGATGGCAACAAAACACCAGCCGGTGGCCTCTGGCCATGGCCGGTGATGTGTGGGGATGCCTCACAAGGCATTCCCTGCCCCTCCAAGGCAAAACACAAGTGTTTGGTGCAAAACCAGACACTAAACAGTCGAGTTCGGAGATCCTGA
Source organism: Camellia sinensis (assembly GCF_055761805.1). NCBI lineage: Eukaryota > Viridiplantae > Streptophyta > Magnoliopsida > Ericales > Theaceae > Camellia > Camellia sinensis. Next base: position 5,100,466 of record NW_028129178.1, on the reverse strand, counting down.
GGCAAGGCGCGTAGCCGAGACCTCCGGGAACTCCAAACAAACACAAACATGGATGATCACCGAGTGTTCAAACGGTGACGTCCAAGTCTTGAGGACAGTCAAAAATGGGGTGTCTACACCGACCTAGTGGCCTGGCAGTTAGGCAGTTTGTTTCTATTCTGGGTGTTGTGTTTTGAGGTCTTGTTTTGAGTCTTTTGTTTTGAACAAATGTAAATAGCTGTTTTAAGTTGTTTTTACTTTAATGTCCGTTTATTGAGTTATATTTTGTATTTTAGTCGTTGGTCGGCTCATTATCCGATTAAGAACATTATTCCAATACAAATGTTTTCAGTTTCAAATACCATTCCATTTTCATTTCATGCAAATGTGGTGCTCATGATGCAAAAATAAATCTCTTTATATAAAACTGCAAGGTTTTACCCCGATCATAGTTTTTACAAAAAGAGAATACAAGTTCATAGTTTTTACAAAAAGAGAATACAAGTCTTTTCAAAAACAAAAGTAAAGACCTATCTGGAGTTGTACATGTACTCAACTACCAAAATAAAAAATACTAAGCAAAAGAGTACAAAAATCTGCGCCAATCGCTTCAAGCTCGAGAGGCCCTCTTCGTTCTCTTCCTCGGAGGGGACTCAGTGGCACTATCTCCGTCGACGCCGCTATCAAAATCAGACCTCGACCAGAGCTGGCATCGCTATCTCCACTCTCTGACTCAATGCCAACCTCTCCATCCTCATCACTACCAGACCCCAAGCCGGCATCATCATCCTCGCTCACAGACTCAGAGCGCCGACTTATTGCCTCCTCAGTGCTGCTAGTCTCAGTATCATCCCAACTCAAAATTAACTCTGAGGAAGAGGAGGTCTCCTCTGGCTGGGCCTTGCTGCTCTGATCCCAAATACCTCTACCCTGCCTTGACCTCGACACTCATATCAGTTGCTTGCTGGGGCCTGTTTACCTCTCCTCCTTATCACTGGAGGAGTTACTGCTAGTGTCTTCAATGCAGGTGGGATCTGAAAAACAAGTATCAGAGTATTAGATATGGTATGTTGGAGAATGTATGATGTGGTATGAATATGACACAGAAAACAGATTTAGTGTACGTACAATGCGTCAGTGTAGTGCATAAGTGTAGCATGTCAATGCATTGTATCAGTGCAGTGAAGTAATTTCATAATGCATGTCAGTACACAGTGTATCAATGTGTGTTTCACATGTCAGTGTGTGTGTTGCATAGTATGGTACACAACAATCTGAGTAAGTAATGTAATGCACGAAAGGAAGGAAAATATACTTGAATACCGTGAAGAGCGAGCAACGTCTCTCTTCTTTGCACCATGTGAACTAGAGAAGCAACCAGCTGAAGGAGGCTCTTCGTGTACTCTGTGGACGCTTCCGAGCGAATTTGACTAATCAGTATCTGAAAGGGAAAATTTGGGAAGCAAATTGTCAAGTGCGGTCCATACCTAAGGTGCACTCGGGGCTCTGATATACCCGTGCCCCGCCTCCGGTGGCTCTATCGAGATTTGATAGGCTGTCCCGCTCAGTCGCCTACAAGAAATCACTGGCTAACTGGCTACATGTATAGTGGGAGGGGCCTCACCAATATCAGCCTTGGCTTCTTAGGTAGCCTCGCTGGCAAATGGGGCACCTACAGCATCCCCAACGCGAACTCCAGTCAGGGGTGGCATGAGGTGAGTCCTGATGAAGGCTGTGTAGTCTCCATCTCTCTGAAAGTAGTCTTTGTCTTGCCCCACTATGAGCTGAATAATAGCCTTACTGGGAGGCTATCGGTTGACCTCATAGATGCCGGAGGCAGAGCAGGAATAACTGGGGCAGGTAGGCCCATGGTCTGGCATACAAAATGCTCACCCAAAAACCAAGCCCAGCAGAATGGGCCCTCCAACAAGATTCGGTGCCTAGAGGTAGCCCAAGCCCCAATGTACTAGTCCCTGACTGCGGCTGGCATCATCGTCCATGGCTGCAATGTGATCTGTAAATTGAGAAGTTACAATTTGTTAGTTGCTGTCAATTGTCAGAGTATGGATTAGAGCAGTAGCAATGGAGATAAAGAAGAAATGGTTGTAAGTTTCAGATTACCTCGCGCACCACTATAGTGTCGAAGTATCAGGGGAAGTAAGCGAATGTCATATAGTCATGGCGCCAGCGTCGGCACCTACAATCATACCACGTGTAGGGCACGGCTGGTGCTACCTCCTCTACCGGCACCGGGGCGAGGGCCGAGAAATAAGCATAAGCCCAAAGCTGGAAGGAGAGACCAGTTGTAAATCAATATGTGTGACCAGTGTAAAAGTAGAAAGTGCAAAGCAGAAAGCACAATGCATGAACAAATATGAAAGCAAAAAATGCAAAGCAGAAAGCATAAGAAGGAAACTGAAACTGAAACTGCAGTGCGTACTTCCCAGGTTCTCCAATAACCTCTAACCTTGTTCCCCTTCATGCGGGAACTAGAGCTCATATAGCTATAGAGGATGGAGAGGCCGACTCCACCCCAGTCATAAAATTGAACCCAAGGCAAGGTCACAAGGGTGCTCAACAGATACAACCCATGATATTTTACTTGTTTGCAGACAAGGTGATACCAAGAAGGTATATCAAGAAGCCCCAGGTGTACTGCTCTATCTCCTCCTGAGTCTTGGGCTGACTCCAATGGAAGCGCTCGTAGAACCAGTTGTATCTGACCATAGCTGGCCTGTATAAAGGCATGCCCCCTCCAAGCAGGTAGATCCAGGTTGCCTCCCATTGGCCCATATCCATATCAAAGGGGATTGGATCACCCCTTACTCTCAAGCCAATGATCATCGAGAAATCATAGGGAGTCACCGTCATCTACTTGGTAGAAGAGAAGTGGAAGGAATTGGTGGTGTCCCACCACCTCTCCGCCAATGCTCCGAGTAAGGCCCAACTAGCCACGTGGCATGAGAGCTTGATGCAAAATAAGCCAAAGCCCACCTCGTCAACAAGGTCGCGGACCTGATGGGGAGTTCGTGATACTAGTCCCTGGCCGTCACCGTCCCATAACCTCTCCAGGAATTAGAATCCTCTTGTGATAATGAAAGAATAAAAGACATTTAGATGAAAGGTAGTGATGAAATGAATAAAGGACAGTCAGATGAAAGTGCATGAAAGCAAAGTTTATAGCCGGGGGCTATTGCGTGCGTCTGTGGATGGTAAGTGGCCGGATCAAATGGCCTTAGTCTCAGTGAGAATAGCTCAGGGTTAGGCCCTGGTGGAAAGACTACCTCTACCTTGGTCTCAAAATCGGCAACGATATCCTTCCTCGCCCCACCGACCTCGACAATTGCTAGCTCCTCTACCTCAGCTATAGGTGAAAGCATAAGTGCCTCGAGAGGGGCACCGTCATGTGGGACATCGTCTACCATCTGGAAAGTGGGTGAATAGTGGAGAAAAAAATGGAGAAAATGAGGAAAAAGAGGGAAAAACTGGAAAAAGTCAACCCTATGCGAGAGAAAATGGAAGAAAAAGTCAAAACCCGAGAAAACTCGCGGAGCCCAAGAAAAACCCGAGGGAAATGAGCCCAAAGTGTTGAAAACTCAAAAAAATCAACGAAAACAAAATTTCATTGATTCAAAGTGCAGAGGACCGACGAGGTTTTATGAATAAATTTGTGTGGGGCATTAGAAAACGTGTACAAAGCGAAAATCTAGAGAGAGAAAACACCTAGATAGCGAGAGCATTTTCGGTTCGTGTGGTGTGTGAAAATGAAGCTTGGGTGTGTATTTAATAAAGACCTGAGCGAAAATGTCCAAATTGCCCAGAATTTGCCACAAGTGGCCGGCTGTACACTCATTTGTGGTCGGGAGGCCCTATTTGTGGTCTCGAGCTACTATTTTCAACTCTCTTTCCCAATCAGTGTATGGGAGGTCTTGTTTTGGGTCTGGGAAGAAAGATTGAGGTACTTGAAGTGGATTTGGTTTCCGAGGATCTCAAACTTGTGTTCTGGTTACATCATTCTGAATCCCATTGTGTTTCTGGTGCACGAATGAGCCCCGATTTCACATGTGAGCAAGTTGTATCCTTCTTGAGCATGTTGTAGAACCTCCGAGTGGTAAGTTGGAGGTCGTTGGCGAACATCATTTTTGTCCATCTTTTCGATTCATATATCTTTTGCATAGAATATGTATTCTTACATATCTCTTACATTGCATGTGTGCATTGAATCGTAACTCATGTACTTATCCTATTTTCATAGAACGTGCATTACATCTATTATGTTGCATAGAACATGCATTCTCATCATGCTGGTTTCCAATTACGTTGCCCTGTGTCGTATTCATGAGCGGTGCTTTCAATCATACCACATCGTGCATTTGTCGCACGATTTTACTCTATGCATCTATCGCACAATTTTATGTCGTACATCTATCGCACGGTCATGCCCCTCTATGCATCTATCACACGATGATACCACATCATGCATCTATCGCACGATTTTACTCTGTGCATCTATCGCACGATCGTACCCCTCTGTGTATCTATCACACAATCGTACCACATCGTGCATCTATCGCACGATCATACCCCTCTATGTATCTATCGCACAATCATACAACATCGTGCATCTATCACACAATTTTACATCATGCATCTATCGTACGATTTTACTTTATGCATCTATCTCACAATCGTACCACATCGTGCATCTATCGCACAATCATACCACATCATGCATCTATCAAATGATTTTACTCTGTGCATCTATCGCACGATCAATTCCACTCTGTGCATCTATTGCACAATCATACTATGCCATGCATCTATCGCATGATCGTACCACTCCGTGCATCTATCACACGATTACAATCGCATTGCACTGTGCCTCTATCGCACAATCTCACTATATTGTGCATCTATCGCATAATCATCATACTCGCTGCATCTATCGCATCATTACATTTCCTTTTCTCATGTTCTTAGCGTGATTAGAGTATCTTAGGGTGTGCAGAAGCACGATCCTGAGCGGGCTTTCTCTTTCTATTTTCAAGTTTTCAGTGTGATTAGAGCGTCTTTTTCATCCTTTCATGTGAAACGTGTTTGGAATTGACGTTTGCTTATTTGGTTGGACCTATTTTGATTGTTGCATGTGTTGTTTTCTTGTTATGTCTCAGTGCATTGTTTTCCATGATCATGAATTTTCAAAATAACTAACTTCGTGAAGCATGTAAGTCTAGCTTTCAACTATATTCTTTGCGCATTTCATTTGCATCTTGCCTCTGAACTACACTGGTTTGATTCCTTACAAAGGGATACGTTGGCAACCTTCGGGTTCAACCAATTTATTTTATATCTCGATTGCTTGCCCAAGTCTTATGGCCTTATTAAAATCGGTCGTTTCTGGGCTTTGACATTCACTCATGTCATTTCATGACTTCGAGCTCTATTAAAGACGGACAACTGTAGACACTGCATTTTTGATCGCCCTTAAGGCTTGGGCGCCACCAATTGAGCACACAATGATGAATTTTTACGCTTCTCAAATGCTCGATTTCCTCAGTAGGAAGCCTCAGTTTTGAGCCTTAGAAAACCTACAAACCTTGCACTATTTGCTTTGGACCAAAATAGCTATTTTGCAAGCCTGACCAACTCGAGGTTTGCAGGCCACTTAGTGGCCGGCCGGCCACAAATGAGTGTACGGTCGTCCCCTTAGCGGCCGGCCGGCCACTTCTATCAATAAAACCAGATATTTTTTTCCAGTTGTGCCAACTGTCTCCACAGGTGCATGCACTGCACCAGTTGTTTCTGTATTTATATTTCCAAGAGCCTAACATAATTTTTTATATATAATTGACCTTCTCTCATAAAATTAGGTTAGAAAAATTTTGGAGAAGGAAAATTCTTGAAAAAAATATCTCTCTCTCTTCCTTGCAACCTATACACACCTTACCTAGACTTCGTAAACCAGATTTTTAGGCTTCTTTGCTGAGGTTGTTGAGCTTAAATATTAGCTCTTGAAGGTGAGAAATTGGTGGTTTATAACTCAATGTGTTACTCCTCTGTAAGACGTATAGTTCCTAGCTTCTTGCCGTTATTTATTTACCATTGTGGAGATTTGGTTTGGAAATATTCTCTAGATCCTGTAGGACGCTCTTGATCCTTAGCTAGTCACTTGAAAAGGAATGAACACTCCGGTCGGGCATGCCGGAATTAGCACTCCGACGGATAAGTCAGCGTATACTCTCTTGGTTGCTTGTATCTCAAGTTAATCTTATTTGTTCTCACTTACTTTTTCTTCGCTGATGCTTCTCTTATTTATAGTCATCCTTGATATTGATGGTTGGGCCCACCTTTCAACCAATGAATAATTGCTTATTCGGCTATTCTGTCCTACCTATTCGTACTCGGCCCAGTTCACAGCAGATTCTACGGCCAATCTGGTTATTCGGCATTTGTCCCTCCAGGATAGAGCCGTATAGTACATAACATGATTTCTATCTTTAAACTAAATCGGCTTCCTTACATAATTATGTTATTCGGCTCCCACAATTGCCCCCAAAACGTCCTATTAACATCAGTTATTCGGCATGTTTGGCCTTGGACTTAGAGGATAAAAAAATACGGCGGTTTCCCTTATTCCAATGCAAGCGTCAGAACACCTACTCTTTTTTGGAATTATTATAATCTCCCGCCCCTTCGTACGCTTCATTCATTTAATACGATTTGAAACGATGTTGTCGCTTCGTTTGTATACTTTTTTTAATACACAAGGTTTCTCGTTGCCTGTCAGTTCACCTCCCTCGCTTCACCTCCTCTGCAACTTCTTTCCGTTCTTCATTGTCCTTCTCATTTCTTGTAAGTTTCTCTCTCTTCCATTTCGACTCCCATTTCCTTGTTTGTTTTCTATTTAGAGTGTCCATTTTATTAGCTATGATGGCGAAACATTTGAGAGCCCCTTCTTTCTGCGAATCGAGTCTCTGGTTTCTATCGCCATTTTTCCATTCCTGACGACGTCCATCTGTCACTCTTGGCAGGGAACGTAATTGACACGGAGAGGACTGATGAGAGTACAATCGTCTTTCCCCTCCTGTTAATCACTAAGGGCGGAGTCCGTTTTCCCTTCCATCCATTTTTGAGGGCTGTCCTTCACCATTGGGGTTTAATCCCCTCTCAGATGAACGTAAATTTTTACTGAATAATAATGGGCATTGTTGAACTAAACCGTCGCCTTAGGCTTAACCTTGGAATCCCTACTATTCGGCATTATTATGCCATGGCCAAATTCTCTGGCTGGCCGAAGCACTACTTCCTCAGGGCCAACGACACTGACCATCATTTGGTGAGCTGGCAAACTTGTCGATGATGTCATGGTCGTTGTCCGTGGCAACTGGGAATTCGGCGGGGGCGAAGATCGCCTAGATCCAGTGCCCAGGCGAAAAGGTGAACCAGGTGGCCATTTAACCCCCCATGAATTTTTATCAAGTATTTACCTGGTTCAAATTCAACGTATTTACCATTTTATTTGTATAGGAAACGATTTGAAAAAAGTTCTCGTCTCAGCCGACAACGCTATACTTGGGCAGATAAGAACCATGCTCCAGTTATTTGGTCGTCCGAATCTCCAGAAGCAAGAGAGGGTGGCTCACATTTTTCTGAGATATGAGCCGACTGATGCTACTTTTTCGGCCGCAAATAATATTCCGATTCCGAGGGGTGAACAGAACTTTGCGGTGCTTATTTTTTCGAGCTTCAAGAACCTTAGGCACATTAGTCTTGAAGCTTCAGATTCAGAGCCAGCGAATGAACAAGCAGCCGAAGGAGTTACTGAGCAGCCCAATCAACCCTCATTGGATAGATCCGACGGACTAGAGGAGTTGGTTGACGCGACACTAAATTTGGCTTTTGAGGAAGCCAGCCTCAATCCTCCATCCACTTCAAGCCAAGCGGACATGTCCTTTGAAGATATTTTCACCGAGTTAGGAGACCTACCCGGCTCATATCCTAACAACATGGCTGGTGAGTCACTTACTCAAATGGCCAGGTGGAAAAATGCCAAGAGGATGGCTGCCCATAGGAGAGCCGAAGCTGAGCGAACTGAAACTCCACCCCCTCTACCCGACGTTAGGGCAGAATCTCCTTCACCTGCTCCTGTCGAGGAGACGGTTCAGACTGATATGGCCGAAATGGAACCAGTTGTTGATCAACAAGAGGGTCAAGTGACGAAGCACATGGGGCAAAAGTGTCCAGCGGAGCACGAAGTTGATTATTTAGAAAACCTAGTGGATAAACGGGCACGCATGGAAGAATTAGACCTAGTTGTGCCGTTTACAATACAACCAAGGATAAAGAACGTGCCGGTTGCTTCTGACGCATCAGCTGTAAAAGACGCCGTTGTGGCCTTGAGCTTATCCTCCTCCATTTCTCTGCCGGTTGACAGTGCAACCCTTAGGACAGAGCCCGATCTGCTGTCCATTGCATTAGCTGCTCAATCGGCGATTTTGGTACATGATCTTTGTTTATAATTTTGCAAGGCTAAACAAAAGAAATTTTTTTATATCAGCTTACTGATTCCTTGTTTTGTAGGCGGATAGCTAAGATTGGCCGTTGCCAGCATGACACTATTGAATAGATCGGCTTTCTCACGGTCGAGTTGGAAAATAAAAAGGGCAAGGTAGCAGAGGCCTCTCTCGGAGCTGAGTCTGAGGCCATGAAAGCGGTGAAAGAAAGAGCGAGGGCCGACGCCAAAGAAGATAAGGCCGAGGAAAGGGCGAATGCAAATGAAGAAGTGCTCAAATTGGCCAACGAAATGATTGCTGAGCTGGAGGCCGATTTGGAGGAGTCGAAAAGGGCGATGGCAAACGCCAAATCCATGATTACCAAGTCATTCCAAGCTGGCAAGGATGCGGCCTTGAGAACTATGTAGAGGAAGTGCCAAAGTTCGAGAATAGGGGGTTTAAACACGATTGGCTCAAAGCCTTAGCTGCCGCTAACATGGTATTGGAGCAACCGATTTCGTACGAGCAGGTAGACATTGAGCCGCTGGAGTCTAACCCTGAAGACTGACCTAGGGTCAAAGTATTTTTCATTTTGTTTTGGTATCGTGTTTATGTAGGTTTCGTTAGATTTGTTAGATTCCTGACTATTTATTTTTGTGAGAAACTGACGTAGGGTAGTTTTCATTTGTAAAATGACTTCTGTTTATATTCAGTTTATAAATGAAAATTGCCTTTGCCTTTCTGCCTGATGCATATGCCTGTTAACGGCTAAGTAAGATGTAAAAACATGAAATGAGATGAATGGAACAAACTACTGAATTAATCCAGCGCTAAAATAACTGCTTAGCACTGCGACATAGCCGAATAGATTAGTGAATATGCCCTCCGGCGCACAGCTCTGATATTTAGGCCGAATAGATTAATGAATTTGCCCTTACTCCAGCAAATTAATGAACAAGACCGCCGATCAACGTCAGTTCACAAATTGGCTGGGGGACAGTAGCATTTCGGCACATAGCTCTAACACTTAGGCTGAATAGATTAGTGAATCTGCCCTTGCTCCAGCAAATTATGAACAAGACCGCTGATCAGCTTCAGTTCACAATTTGGCTGGCACACAGTAACATTTCGGCGCATAGCTCTGATACTTTGGCTGAATAGATTATTGAATCTGCCCTTGCTCCAGCAAATTAATGAACAAGACCGCCGATCAACGTCAGTTCACGAATTGGTTGGAGCACAGTAACATTTCAGTGCATAGCACTGACACTTATGCTGAATAGATTAGTGAATTTGCCCTTGCTCCAGCAAATTAATGAACAAGACCGCCGATTAGCTTCAATTCACGATCTGGCTGGCGCACAGTAACATTTCGGTGCATAGCTCTAATACTTAGGCCAAATAAATTAATGAATTTGCCCTTGTCCCATCAAATTAATAAACAAGACCGCTGATCAACATCAGTTCGTAGTGCAGAGCATTGAAGGGGACGCTTTGGGAACGCTGTGTTCATTTAGGGTCCATATTGGTGTCCAAATTTGGCAGATCATAGGAGGGAGAAGAGTAGTGGGTTTGAACTAGATGTCTAGAAAACTATTTTTCAATAGCAGAGGAGAGGGTAAGACACTAGCTGAGCTGGATTCAGCAATGAATCGACGTGGCAAACCGTTGCGAATGGGAAGTAGGACGTCGGGGGAGCGCGAAAGGCGCAATTCTCCGCGTCGTCAAAGCAGGTCACCTAGGAAAGAAAAGCAACAGCTGGTGAACTCCCTTCATTCGTGAAGTGAGACCAGTGGGGCACCACGCCCTTTGAGCTTTTCTGTCTTCGTGGGGAACAAATTGATGACAGAGGCGGATTCGATCATCCGTGATCCAAACGTGGCAGTTGAATTCGCCCGAAAGATTTTTTCCCCGAAAGTCCAGCAGTCAATGGTTGGGCGACCTGATCTCGAAGTTTTTCGAGAGGGCGTCCATGGAGCAGTGAAAGGGCTATATACTTTATATGAAATCAGCATGCATCTCCGTGCCGCACGACGGGAGAATAAGTCAAAATATGAGCGCATTCGGAACTTAGAGACGCGTGTAGAGAGAGCCGAGCAAGAACTAAAGCAGGCAAAAGCTACAGGACATCCTTCAGCAAGTCAAGGTAACCTAATTGTAGAGGAAGGGGTGACCCAACGGCTGCTAAATCAAGCCATTGCTGATCGAGATATGGCGAGCATGTTCGCTAAAGAAGCAATAAGGACGAAGACCTATGAAGTGGGATTTTTTGACGGTCGGAAGATTGGTATAGAGAAGACGAAGGAAAAGCTAGCCAAAGAGGTCTGCCGATGCGAAAATCGTGGATTCAAGCATGGGTGGACCAAGGCTCTATAGGCAGCAGGCATTGATTCGGCGTCGCCTCTTTATCAGAGTTACAATTTGCCCTTCACGACTTTTGAAGCCGAGAAGACTGACGGCAAGGACGGTGCCGAATAGTATATTTCTCTTCAAATTTTTATTTTTTTTTAACACATGTATTGAATGAAACAGATAAAAGAAATGCATGACCTATTACAAATATGATGCGAATTATGTATTTACGATCTATTGAATGAAACATCTTATTTTAAATGTCTCTATATTGTTTCAATTGTTGTTCGTAAATTAAGTCACGACCATCAATTACTCTATATGCATGACCGATTCCAGATATTTATTTGGCCTGACCGTGACATATACGGAAACGGTTCTGAATTCGGAGGATTTTTATCTTAGCCAATGGTGTTATCCACGAAGGACGATCCGAATCCGGAGGCTTATTCTGCCCAAACGTGTCATTCACGAATGGGGCTCTGTAGACGTGCCCGAACATCCCGGCTCCGTGCGTGAAGGCGCGAAACCCATTTTGTTCTTAAGCTACTACAGTTTGGACTCAATGTCACGATTCTGAATCTAATCTTGCAAAGTGCAATGTAAGATTGATAAATCACCATAGAGTTCAAATCCGGCAAATCGCTTTGGAAAACTGATTTTAATAAATAAGTGCCAAACATGGACTGCTTTGCCAGATACAGAGTCGCCACCTAAATGTTTTTGCTTTGGAAAATTTAGGAAACCCTGACTCGTGCCTAAGGTCACGTGTCCGTCATCACCAAAGTTGCTTCGGCTCGGGAACTTGGGTACGAGAGGGGAAGGTCATGGAATGAGCACCCCCGCTCGCCTGATCAAAAGATCGACCTTTACTTAGCATGATATTTTGTTTTGAAAACATATGTGTTCTTATTCCGATTTATTAGCTAGCTTTACTACGTGATGCGCACAACATACAAGTATAGACTAGATCGCCTAAGTTGGAACAAAACATCTCATGTTCGTTTGAAAATGGTTTGAAGGTGCTACTCGCAAGTAGGCTAAGACGTGGATTTGCCAACCACAAGTGGGCTTAGAAAGCATGATTTTTTCACTCTCAAGTGGGCTTAAAACTCGCATTTCGATGAATTGTTCCAATTCAAGTAATCCAACCTTCACCCACAGGCATTCAGGCAGTTGAACACATAAACAGTTAGCCTCATGGCAAACATGCTATCATGGTAATCACTCACACACATGCAAGATGCTAAAGCATAAAACCTTACCTAGTACTCTGAGCCAAAACAAAAGCTAGTTAGTAATCAATGCATGATCCTAGCTTATGTTAAGATGGCTAATGCAACACATGTAAAATGCAACTAGAAATAGACTCAGCTATTCTAAGATGACCTATGAAATGCAACTTGATAACATGTTGTTGAACACATATTCAAGTAAATGTATTGAAATACAATGCGGTTAGTATGATGCGCCGAGCCCGGTGCATGCAATACAGATGAATGAATGCAAACATGTGAACATAGGAATGCTAATTGAAACATGTCCTAAAACTAACCATCGTAAGCGGTTAAGTAAAAGGGAGAAAGACGTGGGGTTGGAAAACATTCATGCACTCACGCACACTTATTACAAAATTCGCCCTCTCGACGGAGGTTCCGAATGAATAATACAAACCAACTAATTAACTAACTATTATAGCTAATTAATTATTACAAAACTTTAACTAATTAAGAAAATTAATTAAGTTACAAAAACCAACTGAGTAAGGAAGGACAGAAGCTAAATTGAGCTGCCACAACTGTGCCTCGGAATGAAGAATGATGCATGCTCAGTCGGGTCCTCCCGGAAATTCGTTGCCATGCCTAATGTTGCCTCTGTTTGCACTGTTTTAGACTGCTGAAAACTATGCCGACTTCTGAAGCACTTCTGATCCGCCTCATGGACATGCGGAGAGGTCATTGGCCAAGAGGTAAGGCCATCGGCCAAGAGATGAGGGTCATCGACCAGTTTTTAGTCTATCGGCCAAATATTGTTAGCCAATCTGCACACCAGATAGCCGATCGACCATCTATTCCTGCAGACTGCTCGTTTTGCTGCAGCAGAGTACAAACAGAGGCATGGCAATACATTTGCAAAAAAAATGTTGTGTAACTACACCCCTTATCATGTTTGAGACTTAAAGGAGTGTACTGCTCGACTCTCGAGCCATCAATCACGCATTTTGATGCATGCTGGCCAAAGAGGCCGAGTCTCAAAATTCAATGTGAATGAAATGCACAAAAACACATAAATGCCTTAAACTCTATCATGTTTGATCAAGAGTGTCGGCAACCGAGAATTGAGGCACGTTTCATCACTTCAAGTATGAAATGTCCCTCGTTGCTCGTGTTTGGCATAACACCCAAACCAAACACAATGCAATGCATGCACAACTTAACCAAACTAATGACATGTAAACAATGTAATGCAACATGAGCATGCAAGCACCATATAATGCAACCTAAACATGTAAACAACATGCAATGCGACAAGCATGCAACAACATGCAATCTAACAAGCATGCAACAACATGCAAAATGGACTTAAACTAAAATGGACAGGCCTCAATCATGCCCAAATCAGTGGCCAAAATGTTGAAATGATGGCATGAAATGCAAGACAATGCATGCACATGCTCTAGCCCACCAACTAAGCATAAAAGCATAACTCTCAAAAGTACTCAAGGAGTGACAAATGTAAGAGTGTAGCAACACTATAAGCACTGAAATAAGGTATGAAATGATGCCAAATCATTCAATCAATACAAGCATGGCATGCTAGGGTCCTTAAAGCATAAAGCTACCAAAAAGGACTACAAAGGAAGCATGCAATACATGGTACAAAGGCATGAACCAATCATGGATAGAGTTCAAATAGGTCTAAATAAAAACCAAAATATGCTAAGATTAAGGCACAAATGCCTAGGCATGCATGCATACACACTAAGCCACAAACAAGGTAACAAATGCACAACCCTTACAGGCACTCAAAGGGTGAATGAAGTAGAAACATGGCAATGCTACATGCTCTAAAATGTCATGTGGAATGATGACAAATCATGTACATGATACAAATGAAGCATGCTATGGTGCCCAAAGCTTAAGGCTAGTAAGGCACTTGCACTACAACTATGCAAAACATGAAGCATATGGCAAGGGAAACCCAAAATAGTCCTAGAACATGTTAAAATGAGTCTAAAACATGTATCGAAGGAAGCCAAAATATGCTGACATGAAGGGCATAAGGCATGATGGATGCAAGGAAAATAAGGTGGATTACACTACACCTATCAAGACCAAGCATGAGATGGATTTGCCAACAAAAATCAGAGTTATATCATGGCAAAATAACCCCAAATATACATTGAAATGATAGCTCGCAAGCTTAGGCATGAAGGCATATGCTAAGGCTCATGTTCAAGGCATAGAGGACCAACCCTTCAACGCATTGAAAAAGTGAAAGATGTGAGTGCATGGCAATGAAAAATTCTCTGAAATCATGAGAGGAATGATGCCAAATCATTTAAATAGATCAAGAAATGCATGCTAGTGGACTTGATGCACAAAGCTAACAAGCTAGAATGAACCACAGCTATACAAATCATGGTGTGCATGGCCAAAACAACAAAAATCAGAGCTTAATCATGCTAAAACATGACTGAAAGCTTCTTAGAGTTAAGCCAAAATCATGCTAGAATGACATGTTAAAGCATGATACACATAAGGCCAATTCATGGAATTGCACTACAAGTTAATGGAGCATGCAAGGGCCAACCAAACCAAACCTTAACAGAGGTATGACATGGCAAAACATTACCAAAAACATGCTGAAATAGAATCAAATCATGCTAGAAAGGCATGCTACTTCATGAAGCATACAAGACTAGTTTGTGAGAAATACACTACAAGTGTATAAACCATGCAAGAAGTGAGTCCACCAATCAAAATCAAAGTTATAACATGTCAAAATCACACCAAAAACATACTTGAACTAAGTTAATTCAAACCACAAAAGCATGCTACTTTGTAAGGCTAACAAGGCTAGCAAAGAGGATTTACACTACAAGTGCAATAAGCATGCAAGAGGTGACCAAGAAAGCCAAAAAAAGAGTTATGGTAGGTCTTATAAGTCACAAAAATGAGCCTAAACAAAGCCATAAAGTAGTAAAAACACATGCTCATTTGGTTCACAATCAACACTAGTAAGCAAGACAAGAGGAGAGGGGACCACCCTCTCCTATTTGGGCCCTCAAAATAGGGTTTTTACCACTGAAAATCCTCTGGATTTCAGTGGTTCTAAGGCCAAAAATAAGTATTTCGAAAAGTTTGAAAGTTAGCTCACAAAGCCTTACAAGCCAAGGAGCAAAAGGGAGGACAACCCCCTAGCCAACCAAGGCACAAACCAAAACTTTTAGGACTGAAAAACAGAGGAAAAACATAGGTTTTTGTAGTTCAACACCACCAAAAAAACAGCCCCAAAGTAGTTGAAAACTATGGCAAAGCTAGTGTGTAAAACAAGCTTAAAGGGAGGGAGATCTTACCGTTGATGTACAGCTGCAAAACAGCCACTTTTCATGAGCCAAAACCACCTTTAGCAGCCCAAAACAAGTTCCAAGAGACCTCAGCCCAATGGTGATCAATTTTTCTTAAGGGTCGATAGGTTGAAGATGGTTGTATGCAAGCCTTCTAGCACAAATGCTCAAAAGAGAGGATTGTAGAGAGAGAGGTTCTAGTGTGAGAAGCTCCCAAACCTTTTACCAAAAATGTTTTCTCTTTGTTCTAATCTTCTAATCGTTGAATATGAGATATAAGGCTTCATTATATAGCAAAATATCAAGCTTGGTCGAAAATATCTGAGCTAGGACAGGTGGCACAAGCTGGAAACAGCTAGAGGAGAAATATCTGCCAATTCTGGGTTTTCTGGACATTTTTGGTCGATCAGACAACATTTGTGGCCGATAAGGTTCACTTTTGGCCAAACTATAGCTGCTGAGGTCAAATTGTGGCCGATGCACTTCCATAGAGGTCGATGGCAAAAATCAATCCTGGTCCCTGACTTGAAGAAAGCCTAACTCCTTCATCTGGACTCCTTTTGAGGTCATTCTTGAGCCTAAACTGTAGCCCCGGAAGTCTTCTTTCCAAATATGCCAGCCTCATCAAAAAATTCCATGTGTGCTAAGAGATATTTCTCTTTTAGTGAATGTTGCTCAGTTTCGGTCCAACCCGAATGATGCCCAACTTCAACCAATCATATCTCCCCCATCCGGACTCGGTTTAGGAGATTCTTGAGTGTAAAATGAACCCCCAGAAGTAGGATTTCTAACGGTGGTGGCCTCATATCTGAAATCCAAGTATTTAGAAGGATAGGCCTAATTTGGTGAAGGTTGCTCGACTCTCTCTTAACGATTCATACCCAACTTCTTCCTCAACTTGGTTTCTTCCCTCTTCTCCTCTTTTCTTTAACTCCACACCCCTAAACAAGGTTCTTGGAAAGATTTTTCAAAGATTTCATCTCTCTTTCATTCATTTCCACTTTGTCCTCGCTCGGTTTACCGAAAAGCGCAATATTTGACAAAATGCGAGCGTCAGAACATCGCAGAAACTTTATTTCAAAAATATTTTTAAAGAGAGGGTTTTAAGGTCTAAAAACCATTCAAAAATAGCTTTGGTCCAAAATGGGGTGTGAGGTTAGGATTTGACTCTCCTCTTGCCGAAGAAATCGAACCTTTGCCCTGCACATCTTTCATCACCAAGTAAATCATCAGTAGACCCAAGTCTTAAGGGCGGTCAAAAATGGGATGTCTACAGGCTCCGAATTCAAAGGCTTTTATCTTGGCCAATCGTGTTAACCACGAAGGGCGCTCCGAATTCGGAGGCTTATTTGGCCCAAACACATCATTCACGAATGGGGCTCTGAATTCGGAGGCTTTTATTTGGGCCAATCGTGTTATCCACGAAGGGCACTCCGAATTCGGAGGCTTATTCGGCCCAAACGTGTCATTCACTGATGGGGCTCCGAATTCGGAGGCTTTTATCTTGGCCAATCGTGTTATCCACGAAGGACGCTCTGAATCCGGAGGATTATTCGGCCTAAACGCGTCATTCACGGATGGGGCTCCAAATTCGAAGGCTTTTATCTTGCCCAATCGTGTTATCCATGAAGGGCGCTCCGAATCCGGGGACTTTTATTTTGCCCAATCGTGTTATCCACGAAGGGCACTCCGAATGCAGAGGCTTTTGATTTACCGAACTAAATTTCACATAGCGAGGAAATAAGAGGCCTTGCATTGTAAAAATGAAAGTTGTACACGGCTGTAGACGCGCCTGCGAGAACTCCTGAGAAAGTCTCATTTTGTTCTCTAGCTACTACAGTTCGGACTCAATGTCACGGTTCTGAATCTAATCTCGCAAAGTGTAATACAAGACCGATAAATCACCAAAGAGTCCAAATTCGGCAAATCATTTTGGAAAACTGATTTTTGTAAAGAAGTGCCAAACATGGACTGTTTTGCCAGATACAGAGTCGCCACCTAAATATTTTATTTTGGAAAATTTAAGAAACCTTGACTCGTGCCTAAGGCCACGTGTCCGTCATCACCAGAGTTGCCTCGGCTCGAGAACTTGGGTATGAGAGGGGAAGGCCATCTATGAGCACCCCCGCTCGCCCGATCAAAGATCGGCCTATACTAAACATGATATCTTGTTTTTGAAAACACATGCGTTCTTATTCTGGTTAATTAGCTAGAATTACTATGCGATGCGCACAACACATAAGTATAGACTAGATCGCCTAATTTGGAACAAAGCATCGCATATCCGTTTGTTTGGAAATGGTTTGAAGTTTGCTACTCGCAAGTAGGCTAAAACACGAATTTCAATGAATCGTTCCAATTCAAGTAATCCAACCTTCACCCACAAGCATTCAGGCAGTTATATCATATAAGCAATTAGCCTCATGGCAAGCATGCTGTCATGGCAACACTTACACACATGCAAGATGCTAAAGTATAAACATTTACAATGTACTTCGAGCCAAAATAAAGAACTAGTTAGTAATCAATGCATGATCCTAGTCCATGTTAAGATGGCTAATGCAACACATGCAAAATGCAACTAGAAATAGGCTCGGCTATTCTAAGATGGCAAATGAGATGCGACAACTCCATACATGTATTCAAGTAGGAATTGAAATACAATGCAGTTAGTATGATGCGCCGAGCTCGGTGCATGCAATACAGATGAATGATGCAAACATGCATAGCATAAGGATGCTAAATGAAATATGCCCTAAAACTAACCATCGTAAGCGGTTAAGTAAAAGGGAGAAACAAATGGGGGTTGGAAGACATGCATCACACACACGCACGCTTATTACAAAATTGGCTCTCTCGAGGGAGAGACCGAAAGAATAATACAAATCAACTAATTAACTAACTTACATGCTAATTAATTATTACACAACTCTTAACTAATTAAACAAATTAATTAAGTTATGAAAACAGTAAAACAGCCTCGGGAAGAGGAACAAATGCATGTTCAGTCGGCTTCACTCGGAAATCCGTTGCCATGCCTCATGTTGCCTTTGTTGGCACTGTTTTGCACTTCTGAAAATTGCACAAGTCTCTGTGATGCTCCAGAACCACTTCATAGTCATGCTGAGAGGCCATAGGCTAAATGGAAAGGCCATCGGCCAAGAGATAAAGGTCATCGACCAAAAATAAGGCTCTCGGCCAGACATTGTTAGCCGATCGGCATTGAATATGGTCGATCGGCCGTTTATTCCTACTGACTGCTCCTTTTGATGCAACAGAGGACAAACAGAGCAGGGCAATGCATTTGCAAGAAAATGTTTGCAACCACACCCCTTATCAAGTTTAAGACTCAAAAGTGTGTGGCTCTCGACCCTCGGGCCACCAATCACGCATTCCAATGCATGATGGCCAAAGGAGCCAAGTGTGCAATTCAAAGTCAAATGAAATGCACAAAAACACATAAGGGTGCCTCAACCTCTATCATGCTTGATCAAGAGGCAAGGGATGCACACATAATACAATGCAAACATGCAAGCATGATGCGAACAACTCTAGCATGCAACGAGTATGCAACTAGATCATGCAATGCAACTAATGTGCAATAAGCATACTACCTAAACACGTGAAGATACATGGCATAAGTATTTGACAATAATACCAACAACAAGCATGTGACAACATGTAATCTTAACAAGTATGCAAGATAGATGAGCATGCAACAACATGTCAATTAGCAAGCATGATGTAAAGTAGAAACTTTAAACAACATGGTAAATGGAGTTAAACTAAAGATGGACATGCCTTAGCCATGCCCGAAATCAGTGGCCAAAGTCATGAATTGGAAGCATGAAAATGCAAAGCAAACATGCACATGTAAATGGTCCAACACCTAGGCATAGGAGGGAAACTTTCAAGAGCACTTAAAAGGGGACAAATATGAACATGTGACAAACACTATAAGCTCTAAAATCATGCATGGAAAGGTGCCAAACCTACCAAACAAAGCACGTATGGCATGTAAGAAAGCCTAAAGCTCAAGGCTAGCCAAAGGACTCAAACCATGGCCATGCAAGGCAAGCCCCAAAGGGCCAAGGGCACTCAAAACAGTCCCAAGGTAGGTCAATACAAGACCAAAAACATGCTCAAAACTAGCCAACACAAGCTAGAACACAACGCCAAAAGCATGAGGCATGCAAGTCTACAAAAGGGTGTTACACTACACCTATCAAAACCAAACATGGCATGACTTAAACCAATAAAATCAGAGTTATGGCATATCAAAATAAGCCCCAAAACCGACTTAGATGGCATCCCAAATACCTAAGCATGGAGGCATACACAATGGTCCATTCATGAGGCATAAGACATCAACTCTTTAAAGTATTAAAGGAGTGATAAGTGCAAGTATATGAGCACGAAATATGGACTGAAATAACATTTCAAATGATGCCAAATCATGATAATAGTCCAAATAAATTATGCTAGTGACTTGGACACTCAAAGCTAACAAGCTAGGTCTAACCATGGCTATACAAAGCATGGCATATATGATCAAAACAACACAAAATAGTGCTTAAGCATGGTAAAACAAGGCTAAAAGCTTCTTAAAGTTAAGCCAAAATATGCAAGCATGATGGTCTAAACACAAGATGCATGTTAAGGCAAATGAGAGGATTGCAAGGCAAGTACATGAAGCATGTAAGAGGCCATTAAACCAACTCAAAACAAAGGTATAGCATGACGAAATAACACCAAATATTTGCTGAAATGGAGCTAAAACATGCTAAGCAAACATACTACCAATATAAGTCATTTATACTAGCATACAAGACAGCAAGGAGAGGGGATGACCCTCTCCTATTTAGGACTCCAAGACCACCTTTCCACCACTAAAAATCCTCTGGATTTCAATGGTAGAAAGGTCATCCAAAGACAAGAACAAAGGCCAAAAGGGATGGCTCCAAACAAGGCCTAACAAGGCCTAAGAGGGGGTAAACAACCCCAAACCAAAAAGTGATCTTAAACAAAGATCTAAAGCATCAAAAATTAGAACTTTTATCAGTTAAGAGTTAAGCTTAAAACAATAAGAAAGAAGGGCTAAAAGCTTGAGCCAAAATGGGGTATCTAAAGGTTAGTTGCTCACCCTTGTAGAAACTCTTCAAGCACAAAGCTCCAGCAGCTTTCTCTGACTAAAACCAGCTCAAGAACACTAAAATCAACCTCAAGGGACCTCAGCTCCAAGAGCATGGTGTTCTAGTGTGTGTTTGTGTACAATAGTAAGACAGAATGACACTTCTGAACACAAAATAAGAACAAACAAGAGAATATAGATACAAAACTATATGTATCACTCAACCCTAAATTTTCTCAACCTCTGAGAAGGGAGGAGTGGCTCCCTTCTTATAGAATTCAATTCCAAAGCTTCTTGGAGAAGCTAAGCCAAAGTGGCAAATCCCTCCATACACGTGTATGGAGGGGGTGAATTGTGCATGCTAGCTGTGACAGCTGGCACAAAATATTGGCAAAAAGTAGATGAACAGGGTTCGGCCAGAAAATACGGCCGATCGACCAACATAAGGGTCAACTGACCAAAAAAAGTGTCGATCGGCCAACGCTTTTGGCCGATGACAAGAAAACAAGGCCGATAGCTTCATGCCTTGGCCGATGGGTTGAGGGGATGGCCAACAAGCCACCCTCTTCCCTCAGAAGCAAAAACACAAGTGCTTGGTCCTCAACCAAGCACAAAACAAACAAGTTGAGAGATCTTGAGGCAAGGCGTGCTGCCGAGACCTCCGGGAACTCAAAACGAACACGAACATGGATGATCATCGAGTGTTCAAATGATGACGTCCAAGTCTTGAGGACGGTCAAAAATGGGGTGTCTACAACGGCGAATATTCAAAACAAGTTATCATGCCCCACAAGTCGGGTTAATGATAAAATTTACGAAAATGTGTGGAATTCCAAGGACGTGACAGATTTCTTCCAGACATGTCTTTGAGCCGATATGCCCCTGTGCCGGCGATTGATTCTACCTGATAGGGGCAGTCCCAATTGGGACCTACCTTTCCATTAGCGGGGCTCCTAGTAGCGAGAAGAACTTTCTGGAGGACCAGTTCTCTGGGCAGATAACGTTGCAGCTGCACACATTGATTATATGATTTAGCGAGCTGCTGTTGATACCGCACCATAGATGCGAGGGCACGGTCTCAGCGTTCCTCGATCAGAGTCAAATCCAATGCTAACATCATGGCACTACCATCCAAGTCGAAGACCTTCGTCTTCAGAGTGGGTAAGCCAATCTCCAAGGGGATAATTGCCTGGGTTCCAAAGCATATGGCGAACGGCGTTTCCCCAGTGGATCGCCTTGGTGTAGTGCGATAAGCCCACAACAGACTGGGGAGCTCTTCAATCCACGTGCCTTTAGCTTTTTCCATCCGTTTCTTGATGCCATCCAAGATGGCTTTGTTGGAGGCTTTAGCTTGACCATTGCTCTGTGGATAAACCGGGGTGGAGAAATAGGGCCGAATACCATATGTGCTGCATAATTCTCGGTAGACGCCACAATCAAATTGGGTGCCATTGTCTGAAATGAGTGCTCTTGGAATGCCAAATCGTGTTATGATATTTTTTCATACAAAATGCCTAACATCAGTATCTCGAATGTGCGTTAGTCTCTCCGCTTCAACCCATTTTGTGAAGTAATCTGTCGTGACAATCAAGAATCGCTTGTTCCCTGGGGCCCGCGGCAATGGTCCGACGGTATCAAGTCCTCATTGAGCGAACGGCCAAGGACTGGTGATAGACGGCCAAGGACTGGTGATAGAGCTTAACTCCTCAGTAGGCAAATGAGTGAAAGGGGAAAACTTCTAGCACTATTCACATTACCATCGGCATCAGCTCTCATGGTCAGCCAATAGTGCCCCTGTGTTACAGCTCGATGGGCCAAAGAACGCCCGCCAGAATGGGCACCACAACTACCTTCATGTATTTCACTAAAGAGTTCCTCAACTTTATCTGGATGAACACATTCTAGGTATGGACCAGAAAGGGAATTTCTGTAGCACTTTCCTTGCAGATCCAAGTAATATCGCAAGGCTTTGCTTCGCAGTTTGTGCGCTACTTTCTTGTCCGTCGGGAGCTGTTCAGAAGATAGGAATGTAGTGATAGGGTCCATCTAACTTCGACCTTATTCTATGATATTGAATTGACTCCGAAGGGGCAATGCTCAGCTCGGGGATGAATCCTACTTCAATTGTCCGTTTGATTTCTGAGTTGATGGCGGAGGCTAGGCAAGCCAGGGTGTAGACACCCCATTTTTGACCGACCTTGAGACTCAGACGTCACTGATTGAGCGCTTGGTGATGTTGCATAATGTGCTCGTTCAGAAGTTTCAGAGTTGCGGCCGTGAGCCCTACCTCCGGACTTCCGAACCCTCTTTTGTGCTTTGCCTCGGTCTGCGAACCAGGCTCGGTTTTCTCTGTTTCTTTTCCTGAGGGGAGGGAGAGGTCCAGTAGACCATCTCTCAGTGGCCGTGGGCTACATTTTGTGGCCGCAGGCCATTTTGCCCATTTCGGAGTCCGGTTTCCAGTTTTTCGGGACCGTTGGCCGTGTGCCTCGGTTTGGGACTGCCTAACCATCTCCGTTTGCTCTAAATTTTTGCATACATCTTATTTTCTCCCTTTCAAGGGACACTGGGGCCTGAGAAACCCACTTCGTGGCCGAACGCCACTTTCGGTGCTTGACAGCCCATTTTCGGGACCCCGAACTGCGTGTTTTGGCCCCCGAGCATTCGTTTTGCATTGCTTTTCGTTCATTTTTGGCAGGTGCCTCTGTTTCATCACCAGGGAGGTCACTGGAGGGTGGAAGGCCAGCAATTATCTTGGCAACCAGTTATATTCCATTTTCGCCCTCCGACACCCGCCTTTCGCACTTCCGGGCCAATGTTGAACACCCTTGGGCCACTTTCTTGAACTTTGAACCACATATTTGTGATGTACACACATGGGAGGACCCTAAAAGTTCATGGCCGGCCACTAATGTTCCTTGACCCTTTTGAACCCCTCCTAAAATTGGCTTGTTCTCTCTCCTGTTTTAGAATTTCCAAATTCGAACCACAGGGTTGTGAAGAGGGGACCTGGGAGGCCACCAATATGTGGTGGCCGGCCACTAATCATTCTTGGTCTTTTTGACCCTTGGCCGGCCGGCTAGGGGAGGTGGCCGTCCGGCCACCTGCAGCAAAATTACCTGGCCGGCCATGTTCCTCTCTCCTCACACTTTACAGCTGTACAGCTGTTTTCCCCAGAAAATATCTATATCCGGGGGATATTTTGTGGGGAAACAAGGGCTTGATTTTGGCTCCACTTTGCCTAGGGTCTTCTCTCCTCTCTTGCATTTTTTGCTGGCCTCCCAACTCTAGAAAGGGGGTTACAAGAGTTGCTTGGAGCATATACATACATAGCACCCCATTTCCTTCAAGTTTTGGGCTCCATTTCTTCATCATCTTCAAGCTCTACCACCACCTTTCCATTCCAGAAGCAAGGGGAAGAATTCCAGCAGCTTAGAGTCACCAAATCTGGTCGAAGAAGCAACAAAAGTGTTGGTCTTCAAAGGTAAGTCCAATTTCCCTCTTTTCTAGCCCATTTTTGCACCATCTCTAAGTCATACATGCTTATTGATTTGAGCTCCGACCAAAACTGAAAAGGTCATTTTTTTGAGCTCATTTTCTTGTTTCATTAAGGGCTCAACCCTGTTTGAGGCCCCCATATTACACTTGCTTCAATATCCCCTTAAATGTCAATTTTCTTGCATGCTTTGGAAACCCATTATGCTTCCATTTTTGGCCATTTTACAGTTCTAAAAATAGTCTTATTTTGACCTTCTTAACATGTTTCATTAAGGGTCTTTGGCCATTTGTGGAATATTTTTCATACTTCATGTTATAGCCTCTTTTGAGCCTCATTTTGCATTGCATTTCTAGCATGTTTTTATATTGTTTTGGAGTTTTTACAGTTCTGAAAATATTCTTATTTTTGGTCCCTCTTCAATGTTGTAGAAGGGAATTTTTCAGTTTGGGCATTGCATATACCACTTGCCTCTTTGGCCACCTTTTGGCCCTTTTTCTTGCATAAGAACTTAGCCTTGTCTATGATTGTTTTTAAGGTTTTTACAGTTCTGGAAATATACTTATTTTTGTCCCCTCTTCAATGTTGTTGAAGGGCCCTAACCTGTTTGGAATTAGCAGCTGTGAGTTGCTTCATAACCTCATGTTTAAGGCCATTTTTGCATGCCATTGTTGCCCTATCTTTGCTTGCTGTTTGGCCATGTTTTGAACTGGAAAAATTCTTATCTTGGGATTGCCTTGCTTCTGTATTTTCATTTCATGTCCATATTGTGCATGTTTGGTATAGCTATAGGCCATTTTGGGTGTCAAAATTAATGTTTCGGAACCATTCCGTGCATCGGGTGTGTTTTCGCCTCATTTCGGGGCTGTTTTCCCCCACCTTTCATTGCTGAAAATCCATTAGCATGCCTATATTTCATTTCCATGCATTTACATTGTGTATGCCATTGCCTCGGTTTGCGTGCCCGTGTGCACGCATTTCGAGACACTTCATTTTCATCCATCGGCCTCTTATGTGAGTGTGGCTGAGGCTCTCTCATGTTAGTATAAGTCCATGTTGCATTCTGTATGCCATTTCCATGTTATTTGCATTGCGTATGCATTGCCTCGGTATGCGTGCCCGTGTGCACGCATTTCGAGGCGCTTCATTTCCATCCATCGGCCTCTTATGTGAGTGTGGCTGAGGCCCTCTCTTGTTAGTATAAGTCCATGTTGCATTCTATATACCATTTCCAAGCCATTGCATTGCGTATGCATTGCCTCGGTATGCGTGCCCGTGTGCACGCATTTCGAGGCACTTCATTTTCATCTATCGGCATCCTATGTGAGTGTGGCTGAGGCTCTCTCATGTTAGTGTAAGCCCATATCATATATTTCATGTCATTTACATTGCGTCTGTCATTTTCTCGGTTTGCGTGCCCGTGTGCACGCATTTCGAGACATCTCATTTTCACAGCATAGTGCATACCAGGTTGTATCTTAGATCGCATTCATGCATTTTCTCGGTTTGCGTGCCCGCGTGTACGCATTTCGAGGCATGTCATTCCATAGCATTGTGTATGTTAGAATTGTATCTTAGTTGCATTTCATGCATGTCATGCATATTGCATCATGTTCGGAATAGGAGTTAGCCCGGGCACGGGAAACGAGGTGCATCCCGTACTCCGAGTGACGGAATGTGTCTCAATTCCCCAGTCACCGACACTCCGGATTATCCATGATGGAGTTAGGTTTTAGCTGTGTTTTCATGTGCATTCATCCTATATTGAATTGTGCATTTCGACTCCTCGGCCATCATGCCTCGGTATGCGTGATTGGTGGCATGAGGATCGAGGCATGCATATATTTGTGAAAATACATTGCTATGCCCCTTTCCTGCTCTCTGTTGCAGCAAAATGAAGAATTAGCAACTTTTCGGGACTTGGCACGCTTTTCAAGAATAACTGCTAAACATAGGCTAATTGGGGCATCCCAGTGGATTTCCGCGCAAGACAACCCGGACATGCATCATCCATCAGAAGCAAGGCAGTCCCTGGCTTGCATGCCAGTTTATTTATTTTCTTAGTTAATTTGTTAATTAATTAGGAATTTGTACATATTCGGACTGTAATATTTGGACTGTAATACTCTTTCATTTGGGACTGTATATTTATTTGGACCCTCTGCGCGAGGGCACAACTGTAATAAGTGTGCGTGAGTGTGTTGTATGTCTTCCAACCCCACGTCTTTCTCCCTTTTATTTATCCGCTTATGTTGGTTAGATTAGGGCATGTTTCAATTAGCATACAGTATGATAGCATGTTTGCATTCATTCATCTGTTTTGCATGCACCGGGCTCGGCGCATCATACTAACTGCATTGTACTTTCAATTCCAAATTGAATACGTGTAGGCTGTAGCATTTCATATGCCATGTTTAGAATAGCCGAGCCTGCTATAGTTGCATTTTGCATGTGTTGCATTAGGCATTTCTGTATACTTAGGATTCATGCATGATTTCTAATGTAGTTTCTATTTTTGGCTTGGAGTACTAGGTAAGTTCTATGCTTTAGCATCCTTGCATGCGTGTGAGTGACTGCCATGAATAGCATGCTTATCATGAGGCTAATTGCTTATGTGATATAACTGCCTGAGTGCCTGTAGGTGAAGGTTGGGTTATTTGAATTGGAATAATTCATCAAATATGTGTTTCAAGCCCACTAGATAGTGGCAAAATCATGTTTTCTAAGCCCACCCGAGGGTGGCAAATCCACGTCTTAGCCTACTTGCGGGTAGCACCATCAAACCACTTTCAAATAAACAAACATGAAATGTTTTGTTCCAATTCAGGCAACTCAGTCTATACTTGTATGTTGTGCGCATCACATAGTAACCTAGGCTAAATAACCAGAATAAGAACTCACAATGTTTTCAAAAATAGATATCATGGTTAGTAGAGGCCGATCTTTGATCGGGCGAGCGGGGGTGCTCACGAAGTGACCTTCCCCAATCGTACCCAAGTTCCCGAGCCGAGGTAACTTTGGTGATGACGGACACGTGGCCTTTTGGCACCGAGTCAGGGTTTCCTAAATTTCCCATTAAAAAAACATTTAGGTGGCGACTCTGTATCTGGCAAAGCAGTCCATGTTTGGCACTTCTTTCAAAAATCTGTTTTCTCAAAACGATTTGCCGGATTTGGACTCTTTGGTTCAGACTTAGAACCGTGACTACAAATCGAGTCCGAACTGTAGCGAGGTCCCCCGCGGACTTGTTACACAGGGCATCTGCATGTGTGTTCTGATCCTAGGTTATTTGATTCAATTTGTGATGGTTGAATTTTGCCGGCAAAGAATTCGCCATTTTTATGTAGGCTGCCATACGGTTATTTTTGCCTGCGTATTCCTCCTTCAATTGGTTGATGACTAGTTTTGAGTCGCAGAAGATAAGTAGACGCCGAGCACTAAGGAGAAGTGCATTCCGTAAGCCGGCTAACAATGCTTCGTATTCGACCTCATTGTTCGATGCTTCGAAGCCAAGTTTGATAGCCTGTTCGATTATTGCCCCGTCAAGAGCCATGATCACTACGCCCGCCCCACTACTATGTCGGTTGGATGACCCCGTCACAATACAACTGCCAAATGTCCCCAACGTAAATTCTCCAGTTCGGTTTAGGCTGAATTTGATCAGACTTAAAGTCAGCAAGACACCTAGTGAATTCGGCCACAAAGTCGGCAAGCACTTGCCCTTTGATTGAGGTTCTGGGTAGAAATTGGATATCGTACTAGCCGAGTTCAAGAGCCCATTTTGAAACGCGCCCTAATGCTTCCGCACTACGGAGTACTGACCGAAGGGGGTAGTCCGTTAGTACCCCAATGGTATGACCCTGAAAGTAATGCATCAGTTTTCTTGCTGCCATGACGAGAGCAAGGATGAGTTTTTCCTAAGAAAGGTAATGTGTTTTGGCGTCAACCATTGCTTTACTCACATAATAAACTGGCCGCTGCTCCCCTAGTTCTTCCTTTAACAGTACGGCGCTGACCGCCCGGTCGAAAACTGTCATATAAAAAATGAGCGGATCACCTGCCGAAGGTGTTGTCAAGAGTAGAACTGATCGGAGGTAAGTCTTCAAACCGACCAAAGTGGCTTCGCACTCAGGGGTCCACTCAAAAGCTTTACCCTGCCGAAGGGTATGAAAGAATTGTAGATAGCGATCTGTGGAACGACAGATGAACCTGTTAAATGCGACAGCCATTCCCATAAGCTTCTGAACCTCCTTGACCAATCGATGAGAGCCAAGTTCTAGAATTGCAGTGATTTGCCTCGGGTTGGCTTCGATTCCACGGTGGTTAACAATGTTGCCAAGGAATTTGCCGGATCCGATGCCAAATGTACATTTGGAAGCGTTCAGCTTCATTTTATATTTGCGAAGAATGCCAAATGTCTCCTCCAGATCGGCTAAATAAGTTTGCTTTTCTTTCGACTTGACCACCATATCGTCGATGTATAGTTCCATGGTACGACCGAGTAGCTCCTTGAACATGGCAGTTACTAGTCATTGGTAGGTTGCCCCCACATTCTTCAGCCTGAAAGGCATAACCTTATAGCAATAGGTTCCTCTTGGGGTGAGGAATGTCATTTTTTCTTGGTCTTCCAGATGCATGGCAATTTGATGGTAGCCTTTGTAGGCATCCTGGAAGCTCATACGTTGATGATGTACCGTTGCATCCACAAGTTGGTCTATTCTAGGCAGAGGAAAGCAATCCTTGGGAGAAGCTTTGTTTAAGTCCGCGAAATCCACACAAAAATGCCAAGTTCCATTTTTTCTTCTTTACAACTATAGTATTCGACAACCATGTAGGATAGGTCACTTCGCGGATTGTCCCAGCATCAAGGAACCGATCAACTTCTTCAACAACAGCAGCAGTGTGTTCCATGGCTGACTGCCAGCTTTTCTGAATAATCGACTTACATTTGGGATCAACGTTTAAGCGGTACTGGGACACAGATGGATCCACCCCCGACATCTCATATGGTGACCATGCAAATACATCAGGGTTGCCAAGTAAGAAGGAAATTAGCTCTTGACTGTCAATTTTATTCGGGGAAGTGCTGACCATGAAGAACTTGTCAGGATTCCCGTCAATTTCAACCTAATCCAAGGCTCCGGTTGCCTTTTCACTTGGGAGCCGCCCAACGTCATCAAGGTTCTCCCGATCTGGCACCTCAATTGAATTCATTTCCAGCTCTCTTGGTGTCTTTGTAGCAAGAAGATAACATCCTTGCGCTGATTTCTGGAAACCTCGAATTTGCTCTATGCCTCGTTCAGTCGGAAATCGAAGTAGTTGATGATAGGTGCTTGGCACGGCCTGCATGGTATACAACCATGTTCATTCCATGATGAGATTATATGGCGAAGGAAGCTTGACAACCAAAAATTTTACACCCACTGATCGGGAGCCCGCCCGAAATGGTAATGTGATTTTGCCCAAAGGATATTCTGGATTAGCATTGAAGTCGAATAACGAATAATGATCTAGAGACAGGTCCGACTTTGTGAAGCCGAGTTTAACGAAGGTCTTGTAGTACATAACTTCTGAGGTACTTCCCTGGTCAACGAGAACACGTTCAAGGGTGAATCGATTTATACGTAGTTCGATGACTAAGGGGTCAATGTGTGGGAGCGTTACGCTAACCAAATTAGAATCATCGAAAGTAATACCCATAGCTTCATGGGGCTGTTTCACTAGTGTGATTTACTTTTGGGGGTTAGGATACGACTGAATTGTATGTACCACGGATGCCGTCGGCAAGTTGTATATCATATAGACTACGCTGAGTGGAGGTGAATCCAGCCGTAAAGCTACTGTTTTTGTTGAGTTGTTCTTTTCGACATGTTGCATAAGCCAACCATCTTGTACCAACTCCTCAAGGTGGTCCTTCAACGCATAACAATTGTCGGTATCATGACCGTGGTCTTTGTGATATTCACACTGCCTATCCCGTCTCCTTGTATCGGGAGGTCCCACCATCTTGGATGGCCATTTAAAGAACAAAAGGTGTTGAACTTTAGACATAACCACACTGATCAGCTCCAATAACTCCGTATATTTCTTGTCCGCGCGCCTTATGCGCCTGTTATCCACTTGAAGTTGTTCATTCGCTCGGTGTGAACATTGGTTATTTGATCGGCGTAAATCTCGTCTTTTGTCTTGTTTAGCCCAATTCTATGGTTTAGGGCTCCGTGATGGTACAGAGTTTATCGACTGAACAATTTCAAATGGGGCCGCCTTGTTGGCCTTGTGCTTGGCTTTGACCCGCAGGGCATTATCTTCCACTTTGCAGTATTCCTCGACTTTCTTCGTTAACAACAAGACTATTTTGCGGGGCCTTCTGGTCAAGGAATTGCGAAGGGCACTATCAGGATGCAATCCCATCTTAAAGGATGTGATGGCCATGGAGTCATTGTAGGCATCATCTACTAGATTAAAGCATTCCCAATAACGCGGCGAATATGCACGAAGGGTTTCTCCTGGTTGAATTTGCATTGCCCAGAGAGAATCGGCTTGCTTCGACTGGACCTCATTGGTGATGAACCATGCCCTAAAGGATTTTTGGAGTTGATGGAAGCTCTTAATCGATGCCGGTTCCAATTTATAATACCATCTGACGGGCAATGGTCCCAAACTACTCGGAAATATTCGACACATGAGGGCCTCGTCGTCTGCATGAAGCGTTATGGCTTGCTTATAATGACGAATGTGATCAGTGGGGTCCGATTTTCCATCGTATAGGGTGAACGATGGAGCTTTGAAATTTTGGGTAGCACTGCCCTTGCGATACGTCGCATAAAAGGGTTATGTTGATCCTCTTCGTCTGAATCATTTCTTCTTCGCTTATTTTGCGCATGTGGACTTTCTCCGGAAGAACTGGAGACTTCGACTCGTCCTTCTTTTTGGATTCTGGGGATGATGAGTCGGAATCACTACCACTTTCATGTCTCCAAATTCGAGGTTGTCAACCATCCTTTCCCAGTGGTCGTCTTGGATCTTGGCGTGCGGCCTATTGGGATTTTGCCACCTCTAGGGCCAAATCCTGTCGAAAGCGCTCGTTCTTCGCCATCGTGTTTTCCAACCTCTGTTTATTTTGCTTCGCCTGATCCATAATCGCTCACATTGTCTCATGTGCTGATGTCGAGGGTGAGGTCTGGGCAACTAAGTCGAAGTTTAAGGCCCTTCATACAGCAATGTTCTCTGGCCTAAACATTTTTTCTTGGAGTGGTATCATCTCATGGCGTAAGGTCGTCAGCGATTACCGGAGGATCTTCTGTCATGCCCGCCATGGATGTGTTAGAGTATTCCCACAGACAGCGCCAATTGTGGGGATATGGTTTGGAAATACTCTCTGGATCCTGTAGGATGATCTTGATCCTCTGCTAGTCACCTGAAAAAGAATGAACACTTCGGTCGAGGGTGCCAGAATTAGCACTCCAACGGATAAGTCAGTGTATACTCTCTTTGTTGCTTGTATCTCAAGTTAATCTTATTTGTTCTCACTTACTTTTTCTTAGCTGATGCTCCTCTTATTTATAGTCGTCCTTGATATTGATGGTTGGGCCACCTTTCAACCAACGAATAATTGCTTATTCAGCTATTTTGTCTTACCTATTTGTACTCGGCCCAGTTCACAATAGATTCTACGGCCGATCTGGTTATTCGGCCTCTGTCCCTCCAGGATAGAGCCGTATAGTACATAACTTGATTTCTTTCTTTAAACTAAATCGGCTTCCCTACGTAATCATATTATTCGGCTCCCATAACCATCTTTACTTGCTATTTTTGGATCATTCTCACCTATTTTTGTGGACTGAAACTTGTGGTTAAAAGCTAACCAAAGTAGAGGGGTGGACCATCCTTCTTTGTACCTTGTATTCTAAGTTCTTGCCCTTGTGTTTCCCATCTTTCCATCAACTTTTTTTGAGCTTTTTACCACTCAATTTCAGAGGTTTTGAGAGGCTAGAAATGTGATTTTGAGGTCCCAAAAATGGAGGGACTAGCCTCCCATCCTTGTGCTTGTTTGCTAGTTCTATTTCCTCAATAGTGTTGCTTACTTTTTTAAGCTTTTCCGTGTTAATTCCAGCACTATTTTTTATTGTTTTAGGACTATTTTTATGTGTTAGTTTCATTTATGCATCATATGGCATGCTTGCAGTGTAATGGTCCTCATAGGTTTGGTGTTTTAGGCATTAGACACCAACCCATTTGAGTTGGCAGCATTTATTTAGTGCTTTATATACTTGTGTTCACCTCTAGTCACCTCTGCTACCTCCATCTTTTCTTGGTTTTTTCTTTGCTTTAAAATTTGTTTCAAGTGGTCATTGTTTAAGCTTGAGATAGTGATCCTTGTGCTTAATGGCTTAATCTCTTTGAAGGTTCATTACCAAAGGCATGACATCTCTCTCTTGCCCAAAACAACCCTTTCTTTAACACTTCTCTCCATTGGTGGACTTAATCTTCATTATTGGACTAAAATGACTAATGAATGACAAGGTAATTAAGAGAGGTGCTAAAATTGAACTAAGACATAACAAGATAATAAAATAGTTTGGGGTTTAATCGGACGTTAATTGAACTCGTTGAGTTTTGAGCCATTTCATACTCCCTTGTGGTGACAATGGTTCAAAATATCAAGTCAACCACTTCCCTTGATCAATA
Source organism: Camellia sinensis (assembly GCF_055761805.1). Taxonomy (NCBI): domain Eukaryota; kingdom Viridiplantae; phylum Streptophyta; class Magnoliopsida; order Ericales; family Theaceae; genus Camellia; species Camellia sinensis. The sequence continues at coordinate 5,067,761 of NW_028129178.1, read as the reverse complement.
TCATGATATGGAGAGGGTTTTGTTGGTCTTTTTAGCATCATTAATTAAGCTTTTGTCCCTTGATTCATAAGTTATCATGCAATGAATTTGCATCGATTAATGGTTTGCGAATCGAGTCTACCCTTCCTTTGACCTATTTAATGATAAGGAGAGGCAGGATGGAAAAACATCTATAAAAAATTCTCTATTTGTGCTCTATTTCATGTCTGTTGTAGCAGGGCAATACCAAACATTAGTGGCCAACGGCCACCTTTACTGTACGGCCAACCACTTCTTGTGGCTGGCCGGCCACCTTTTTTAGCCAAGCACTGCTATTTTTCCGACTGAACAGAGCAGAGGCTGAGTTGAAAATCAATGCAATTTTTTAATTGCGCAACAAACGCATTCTGGCAGCAGAACAGAGAGCATTTTCAGGTGGAAATCCATGCGCATGCATAAGTCTTTCGTTGTTTCTCGGGGCCCATGATAGTTAATTAACTTAGTTTCGTATTATGCTTAATTCTAACAGCTAGCAAAATTGTGATTTAATAATCAGTTATTTGTAAATAGCTAGTTATCTTAATTTGAAATAATTAGCTAGCGTAGTTAATTTATTTCATTTGGTTTGTAATAGCTAGGTAATTTGTTGTAATTAGCTAAGACATTTATTCGAGCCCTCTTGTGCAAGGGCAAAAATGTAATAATGTGTATGTCTTCCAATCCCCATTTCTTTCTCCCTTTTATTTACGTACTTATGATGAATAGTATAGAACATCATTTTTACTTAGCATTTTCGTATCCATTTGTCTTGCATGCATAAGGTTCGGTTCATTATTCTAACGACATTGTCATTTATTACTTCCTTGAATACGTGCGCCACAGCATGTTATCAAAGTGATTCACATGACATATTAGACAACCGAACCTATTAGTTGCATTTTTGCATGTGTTGCAATAGTCATTTTGCATCATTAGGATCGTAGATTTTTTCTAACTATTCTATTTCTTTTGGCTTGTCTCGGTTGAGTACTAGGTGAGCATTTATTGCATTAGCATATTGCATGAGTGTTAGTTTTGCCACGTCAAGCATGATACCATGAGGCTAAGTGCTTTAGTGAGATATCTGTTTGAATGCCTGTGGATGAAGGCTAATTGCTCAAATTAGGATAATTTGATTACTGTATATATGATATCACTTTTTTAAGTGGTACATATTCAAACACTATCCAAAACAAACACAAAATCGAAGTGTTCCATTTTTTGCAAATTAGTCTATACTTTTGTGCATTACATAGTAAGAATAGCCTAATAAATCACAACAAGAGCTTGTAATGTAAATAAGAATCACATCATGATTTGTATAGGCCGATCTCTGATTGGGCAAGTGGGGTGCTCGATTCATGACCTTCCCCTCTCCTACTTAAGTTCCCGAGCCGAGACACTTTGGTGATGACGGAAACGTGGCCTTTGGCACGAGTCACGGGTTTCCTAAATTTTCCAAAAACTTTTAGCTGACTTGGACTCATTTGTGTTTATCTATTTCACATTGCACTTGTGAAATCAGATTCAGAACCACAGGAGTCCGAACTATAGGGCTAATCGTATCCGAAAGGAGGACGAAAAGCAAGCTACACCTTCCAATCTGTTCTACCTTAATTACCAAAAACTTCTTGATTTCTTCTCTAACCAACATTTGGTACTTAGCCATTCAGCTATCCTTTGCTTCATATTCTCTAGAGATTTGGTTTACTACCAATTAGAAGTTACTGTATACCATTAGCTTGGTAGCCTTCATGTGGAGTGTGGATTTCAGACCTACTAAAAACGCTCTGTACTCCACTTCATTATTAGATATTGAAAACCCTAATCTGATTGCTTGCTCAACTATCAAACTATCTAGCGAGATAAGACGACTCCTAGCTCTGCTCCATGTCTGTTACAAGCTCCGTCAATGAATAATTTCCACATCTCCCCAATAAAGAACTACTGACATTTAGATCGTTCTGATGACTTCCTTGGGTCATGGATGACTATTATTTCTTGAACTGTGTCGTCAACTATTTGTGCTGAAATTCCTCATGTTTGTTTGGTGATTTTAGAGCTCGATTAGCCCGTTATATCTTTTTTAGGCTCTTCATTGCAAGTTCTCTCCTTTGTTGCTAGGATTACAACTTCACCCCTATAATGCATCGTTGGGTCAGTAGATGAAGCTAGTACTGCCACTGTTAGAGAATAAAGTTCAACTTGTTGCAAGGTTGTTGTAGGGTATGCAACTTCCGCAATGCCTACTTCTCCTTGCTCGGTTTCATCGGTCAGGTCAACTAAGCAAACATAATGGATTCCTGGCGAGAATTCAACAACGAAGTCTGTCAAGGCTTGCACTTTTATCGTGGTTCTAGGTTGGAACTTGACATCAAACTGTCCTTACTCCACTGCCCACTTCCAAATTCTCCGAAAAAAATCTGCCCTTTCGAACAGAGCCTTCAGAGGGAACTTTGTTAGCATCATAATTGTATGTGCGTGAAAGTAGTGGCCAAATTTCTAGATGCCATCATCAAAGCTAAGGCAAGCTTCTCAAATGGCCAAGCATGGTTTTGCTCACATAAAAAATTGGTAGATGTTGTATTCCTTTTGCGCGCACAAGCCCAGAGCTAACAACATACTAAGAAACTGCTAGGTATAGATATAGTTCTTCTCCAGGAATTGAGGTCACGAAGAGTAGTGGAGAAGATAGGTACTGTTTCAATTCCTCTAGAGTGTGGTCACACTCTTCATCCTATCTAAGCTTAGACTTTAATGCCTAGAAGAATGGCTTGCAATGATTTGAAGACCGGCTGATAAATTTGTGTAGTTCAACTGCCAATCCTGCTAGATGTTGCACTTCTTTGGGAGTACTTGGTCTCTCCAACTCTTGAATTGCCTTAATTTGTGAAAGATCTGCTTCTATTCCACGGTTACTCACCAAAAAGCCCAGAAATTTCCCTAATCCCACACCGAATGGACACATGGATGCATTCAAACATATTTTTGCTCCTGATCACCATATCATCAATGTATGCCACCATTGTTTTGCTGAGCAATAGACCAAACATTTGGTAACCATCCATTGAAATGTTGCCCTGCATTCTTTAGGCCAAGAGGCATGACCTTATAACAGTAAAACCCCCTTGGAGTTATAAAGGTAGTGGTCTCTTGGTTAGGCTCATAAATAACGATCTGATGATATCCACAATATGTATCTAGAAAGTTAAGCTGATTGTGCCTTGCTGTTGAATCCACCAACTAATCAATCATCGGCAAAGGAAAGTTATCATTTGGGCACACTTTGTTGACTATGTTATAATTGACGCAAACACACTACCTACCATTTTTGTCCGGCACAACAATAGCATTTGAGATCCACTTTGGGTAATGGAATTTTTTGTGATTGCCCCTGCTTCCAACAAGTTCCCCAGTTCCTCGGTCACAACTTTCGCATGGTGCATAGCCGACCTGTGAGTTCTCTGTATGATCGGTCTGGCATGTGATGGCAAATAAACTTTGGATCAATGCCAGGCACGCTGTATGACATCCAAGAAAACAGTTCAATGCTAGAGATAAGAAACTCAATGATCTCATTCATTTCGCTGCTTGACATCGATGAACCATGCACAAAGAACTTTTCTAGGTCATTCTCATCAACTCTTACTTCCACAAGCCCTTCTACAGCCTTTTGTCCGCCCTCCTTGCCAACATTTTCAAACATCTCTATGTCCTCTAGTTCTTCTATCATGAACAAATCCCTTGGTAGCCTGGTTGCCATTCACAGTGACAAAGCATTGTTTGGACATGATCTGGTCTTCCAATACTTCTTCAATCACTCCTTGTGCATTGGGAAATCGAACCACTTGTTGATATGTTGAAGCTACAGCTCACATGACATGTAACCATGCTCTTCCCAGAATAAGATTGTAAGTGGATGAGACTTTCAAAACCCAAAACTCCACTTGTTTGACTAATATACTCGCTTTGATAGGTAGTATAATCCTACCTATCAGCCATTCTGGCATTGAATTGAAGCTGACCAAAGTAGACGTAGCAGGTGGAAGGTCTTTGTCATCAGCTTGAGTTGCTTGAAAGCATCATAGTACATAATCTCGAATGAGCTACTTTGGTCGATCAAGATCCTCTTGATGTTGAAGTCTTTGACATGCAAAGTTATCACTAGTGCATCGTTGTAGGTATTCTGGAGTCTTGCCAAATCCCTATCAGAGAAGGAGATCCCATTCTTTTCTTTCGCCTTTCCCCTTTTGAAAGTTGGCTGGACACTGAGAACTTCTCTCATGTGTTCAATCTTCTTTATCATGCCTCTAACTTGCAAACTTGCTAAGGCTCAATGAACCTATGGATCACATTGATGAGTCCCTAATGAGGGGCATCTAGGGGCAGTCCATTCGACATGTCTTGATTTGAGGGGCTACCTTCTTTCCACCTTCGATGTAATGATCTAAGTGTTGTTTGAATGACACATAATCCTTAGTCTTGTACCCTATTTCATTATGATAAGTGCATCGGTAATTTTGTTATAACCTCTCTATGCTTCTTCTAATTTGGCTAGCCATCTATCATATGGCTCATTTCATATCTCCCTGAGGACACGATAAATAAATATAGTAGTGATGGCAGTGTGAACTTTCAATTTCTTCGCTTTTGCTTGTTATTACGGTTCTTATTGCAATTACTACCTTGCTTACTATTCTTACCATCCATATTGACTTTGGCAGTAACCTTTTTTTCGCCAAAACCATTCTTGGTCTTGCCTTTGCCTGGGCAACATCTTCCTCCACTCTAATGTACTGGTTGACCCTTTCTATCAGAGCCTCCATGGTCAAGGGGGGTACCATGGTTAGTGAGTCTCTCAATCTATGCACGACTGGGAAATTGTGCCTGTATTGAGCAATAGCAATGTTAGAAGGACATTCGCCAATATCATTGAATGCCTCTCAATACCTGTCATTGAATGAATTCAAAGACTCTTTCTCACCCATGTCAATGGCCAGCAAGCGGTCAACTTCATTGAGCGTCTTGCTATTTTTTATGAATCTGGTAACAAACACCTCTACAAGCTATGCCCAAGAAGCAATGTTGCGTTCTGGCGACTTCTAGAACCATGTCAAGACTAAATCTCCTAGGCTTGACAGAGACAAGATGCACATCAAGGCATTATTCCTTCTGTGAATAGCCATGACTTGTCTAAAATGGCGAAGATGTGTGTAATGATATGATTTTTCATCGTAGATAGAAAACTTTGGTTAGTTGAAACCTGCGAGAAATGGCGCTTTCTTAATCTCTGACAAGAATGGCGTACTCTATAGTCTCGCCAGCACTCTGTCCACTAGGTCATAAGCAACACGTGGTACTGACATCTCCACCTCGATGCTGCCATGCATCCTAGGGGTCAACCTCTACAAGCCTGGCACGTTGTGTCGACGGCTTGCTGGGTAGCTTCTCGCCTTCGAGCCCTCTCGTCAAGGACTGTCTGCAAGTCTTCTGATCTGGGCAATTCTGAATAGATGGATGAGGTCCGATGAGTATGCGATAGACAATAGTTATCCCCTGAGAATAAAACTCCTCCATCCTCAATCACATAGACCTAGAACGATTCGATCAAGATCTTATGGACCTCGATTAAGAATTGCGTATTATGTAACTTCAGTTACCCAAAGGTATAAGTATAGCATGCCTATTCTGGTCCCAGAATGATGAGATTGGGTGCGCCCATCATGGGTTTCCACCCCAGCAACGCCATTTTTTCTCACTTGGGGCTTCAAAAGGTCCGTGTCCTCCGCCACCTTCCTTATTATCTCATTTTGCTCCCTAACTCTGTTCTCCAAGCCTTGGGTGTCAGACGTTCTTCATCACCTTTGCCTATCTGGGCTTCGAGAACATCGGGGCCTCAGAGAGTACTTATCTTGCACATCCCTGTGAGGGTTCCTCTTCTAAGGGTCCAATTTTGTCATGGAAGGGGTAGGAGGAAACTTTTTGCGCCGCCTGTTAACTTCTGTTGTTGGTCATCGACGATGGAAAGTGGGGAATCTTTGTTATTTCCAATTAAAATCATGAAAGAAAGCTTGATCAAAAGGTTTATTCTATGAAATTCCCACAAAACAGTGCCAATTGTACAAGCACAAAATATTCACAGTGAGTATAATCCTAGTAACCAAGCTTGCGACCTTCCAAACGTCGTCATTTGCCCTGAAATCACAAGAACATAAGCTTACTACCGACTGTGTTCAAGAAAACCCCTTTGATGCTTAACTTAGCACTTACGATCAATATGGAAAAAAACTCTATGAATTCAAGAACTAAAGTTGCATTACCTAGAATTAGGTTTAGTATGAACTTTTATAAGTTTTGCATGGCGGAATCCTAGTAGGATTCTAATTCCCCTTCATAGAGTTCTACTAGGAATCACATTCTTAAAGAATAGTGACTATCCTTTCACACCTTCTTCACTGCAAACCAAGTGAGATGGCACAAGCTTTGTACAACACCCAACTAGGCAACTGTATTGACATATTGCCTTAGTTCTACTGTTTCTCAAGACAACCAAACAATGCGCATCACCACGCAAACACATCGCGACATGCCACTATGCTAACGTTGTGACACTTAAACTAGCCCAGCGAAAACCATTCACTCAACTGCGCTTGACCGATCATCTAAGCATAGCTCGGTCCAATCGACCTTCCCCAACCCACTGGAAGACAACCATGCCAGTCTAACCTTGACCCATATCCAAAGCCCAACAATGTTTAGCTCAGCCTGGTGCAACCTTAGCTCGGCCCATTTTTGTGGCTGCATGACACAAATTACCCTCTCCAAGTAGATGTGTAATTTTGAATTCAAGTTTTGTGCTAGTCAAACCTATGGAAAAAAAACAAGATAGAAGAATTTGCAACCACATTTGGTTGGCGATAATTTTAACTACTCATAATTAATTAGAATAGTGTATGATTTAGATTCATTATCGGGGAATGTAATTTTTGAGTTCTCAATTTGGCCTAGTTCGTTAGCCGAGGTTACATGTGAGTAGTAGTGATTGGCTAAGGTGTTATGTGATCACACTAGAATCTGAGATATTTAGACGTGTCCGAATCCAATTAGAATAGATGAGTCCAAGATAAGTTTTATCCTAGAGAAGGATAAGAGTCCTATTAAAGTAAGACTTCTAGAATTAGGAGGGCATAGGCTGTTGTATATAGTAGACACCCCCATGGGTTATGATTGAGTTGTTATCTTTGAGAGATAAGTTGACTGACTTGATTGTCGAAATGCCCCCTGATGAACGAGTCACCAGTGTTTGTTGTCTTCTTGTATGCAGGTGTTGGGCTTTTTTATTCTTGCCATGTGGACTTTGGTTTTGTTCCTTGAATCTTGCCGATGAGATTTGATTGGTTGTAAGGTCAAATTTTAACACCAAAAATGTGGTGCCATCCGTGGGAATGAAGTTGAAATAAATGGAACATCACAAGTGAAACGGTTATGAAGGCGATGATATGGTGAGTGAGAATCCAAAACATGCTCATAACAAGGAACATAATGAGAAAAAACAACAAGAGAATAATGGTGTGGAGAACACGGTGAACAATGAAGACCTTTCAATAGTGAACAATGAAGCCTTTCCAAAAGGTATAGACGTGAAGATAGGAGCATGAACTCTCCCAAGGAGATTACTACAACAAAGACGACCTTTAAGTATGGATGAATCGAGTTACCTAAAGAGATGTGTGACCCAAGAAGGCAAATGTTTGGCCTAGATGATGAACAAGCTCAACCTACATTAGTAGGTCTGAGAAGAAAAGAGCTCCACATAGGTGAGCAGATCCTAGATAAACGACCTCGGCCTAGGTTAGCAGACGCAAGAAGACATGACCTCAGTTGAGATGAATAAGTTCAAGAAAAGAAGATATCAGCCTAGGTGAGCAGCTCCTAGATGAATGAGCTTAGCCTAGGTAGGTAGATACAGGAAGACCAGACCTCAGTCAATATGAGTAGGTCCGAGAAGAGAAGAGCTTGGCCCAAGTGAGCAAATCCCAAAAGAACGAACTCACTCTAGGTGAGCAGATCTAAGAAGACAAGACCTCAGCCTAGATGAGTAGGTCCAAGAAGGGAATATATCAGCCTAGGTAAGTAGATAACAGATGAACGAACTCACCGTAGGTGAACGGATCCAAGAAGGTAAGACCTTGGCCTGGATGAGTAAGTCCTAGAACAAAAGACCTTGCCCTAGGTAAGCATGTCCAAGAAGTGAAAAGGGGAACCTAGGTAAACAAATCCAAAAAAAAAAAAAAGACCTCAACCTATGTGTGCCAATTCAAGAGGAGAAGGCCTCAGCGTAGATTAGCATATCCAAGATGAAAAAAGTTTGACCTTGCTAAGCAATTTTGAGAAGATCAGAGCTTACTTGAGGTGAATGTAGTTGAGATAAAAACAAAGCCTACCCAAGATTAGAAAATCTTGATGGTAAAAGATTATCGAGGCCTTGGAATGTGGCTTGACAAAATTTGGAGCTCGATTCTAATGATGTCAATAACCTTAGCTGAAGTTAATAATAAATCAAAGGGAATGACCATTGAAATGAAATCGAAGGAAGCGACTCTTGATCGAACGGAATGACCCTTAAGTGGGGAACGACCCCCGAGTGAGTTAACCTAGGCTTGCCAAGAAATTAGAACTGAACTAAGTTAAAGTGATATTCCAATGGGGAACTGTGCATTTAACTTAGGATTGTCAGGAAGGCAGAGTTGAACTAAGTTAAAGTGACGTTCTAACAAGGAACTATGCATTTAACTTAGGCTTCTCGGGAAGATAGGGCAGAACTAAGTTAAAGTGATGTTCCAAAGAGGAACTGTGCGTTTAACATAGGCTTGTCAAGAACACAGAGCTAAATAAGTTAAAGTGTTGTTTGAACGAGTAACTGTGCGAAGTTTAACTGCGCTAGACATATAGCCAAAGTCATGAACTTCAATCAAGGATGCTAATGTCTGACTTGTGACTATAAATCCTAGCAAAGTCACTTAGAAAGTTGGCTATTGGCTCTAGGTGATGCCATGTTGTTAAGGAAGTTGGGACAACAGAGTTGGGGTTTGAGAAGATAAATATTGAAGCCAAATGCTTTGAAGACAACTGTCACAACCCAAACCTGCCCCTACAGGTTTAGCATCATGACCGGCCAGTAATCATAGATTACCTACGGCCTCCATACAAATAGAGCCATTTAATATAAGGTACGGGGCTTAGTGGAAGTATAAGTTAACATTACATTTATCCATTGAGCCGTGTGTATATGAAAAGAACTTCATATTATAAGGAAAGATTCATTCCAAAAGTACATTCATCACATTTGTACAAACATTCATGTCTTATAGTTATACAAACCCCAATTATACATAAATATAAAACCATTGAACAAACAAAAAGGGGTTTAACTAGCATGGCTCCAACAGATACTGGTTCACTTCGCTTGGAAGCTTCCCAAAAGGCTGGCATAGGTAGACTCGAGGCTTTCTTAACTCTAATGTTTAACTTGCCCATCTACATACATATAAATAATTAGTGAGCCAGGGCCCAACGAGCAATAACAGAATAAAGAGGCTATATGAATGAAGTTCGATAACGTTGCCAAACCAGATCTGAATAATCAATTCTCATTAACCAATAAATTTCATTATCGATATCTGTCAATATTAAATTAAGTGGCACATCCATGAAGTGATAATATTCCAATAACAATGGACCATAAAGGTCAAGCCGATGGACCACAAAGGGTTAAACCAATGGACCACGAAGGGTCAATCCAATGGACCACAAAGGGTCAAACAAAAGATCTCTATGTTTTAATTAATCTAATAGCCATGGTATTGTTACCCCCAGGCAAGGGCCTATAATCAATGGATGCCACAATGTAGTTTCAAAAGTGAACTTCATTCATTAATAGAAAGTAATATTTTAATAAACCAATCAATCAGTTGCATATCGATTTCGAGAGTAATAACAATTTCAAAAATAAATATTACATGGACATATCTTTATAAAGTTACTACTCACAGTGGTTTGTGTTGCCACTAAGCCTCAGACGTCCACCTAAACAAAACACATAACAAACATATCGAAGTACAATGTTACTCTCTTGATCACATATAGTTCCTCTTATTCTTTTCTTTCCAAATAAACCGAATTCTTATTCCACAAATTCTTACTTTAATTATTCTTTTCATGCTTACGAAGTTTGTTCTCAACTTTACAGTCATTAAACAATAACTTGAACGAAACATTAACATGAGTCAAATACATTACTTAGCGTCTCGAAGGCCTAATTCAAAAATCTTGTAATATTTCATAACTTGGACATACTGTAATACATATTTGGATCGAATAATTCTTCTTATCTTTCCTAATAATTTGCTTATGTTATTTCTTAGCTTATTAATCCGTAACACGTCATAATCCACACTTGAGAATGCCCGGAAAGAGATGGGAGAGAAGATATGTATTTAAAACATCTTTTGAAAACATGTTGAAAATAAGTTGTTAGCTAGAGCCAGCTTTTGGTCACCAGAGCCAGCTGAAGGCATAAACTGAGCTCGCTCGAGCCACCATTTGGTCGCTCGAGCCAGCTTTTGCAGAGTGCAAAATACTAGGAGCTTGCATTGTTGGCTTGAGCCACCACTTTGTCGCTCGAGTCAGCTGTGAATTTCTGAGCACCAAGCTTAACAAAAAATGGCTTCCAAACAACCTTCAAAACTTAGGGTCTTGCATGATCTGATCAAACACAAGACCCTTAAAACATATTTTATTCAAAAAATCATCAATTCTTGAAAGATTTGAACCAAAACTCTTTCATGCAAGATTTCTCAAACTTCTTTTCTTTATAGAACAAATCATGAAATTGATGATATACATCTATGGATTTTTCTAAAAACATTCAAGATATAAACTCCTGTGCATGAAAGAACTTCAAAACCAAAATCAAAATGGAGAGGTTACCTATTATTTTCCGTAAACATGCATATAATTCAATTCTTGCCTTAAACCCCTTTTCTTCTTAACAAAACCATGGAATTGATTTGATAACTCTGTTACTATCATCTATATGACAAAGATTCTTCATGAATTGCATATTAATCTCATACCTTAAGCTTCAATTTCAGAAATTATGTATTGGTTTCCTTCAATTCTTCTTGTTCTTCCTTTAATTCCACAAATCTTGAGCTTCTTCTCTCTAGAATGGAGCTTTCTCTCTCTACATTCTCCTTCAATTCTTGAACTCTCTTCCTCTCTAACTCCTCTAATAGAAATGAAAAGAATGAGTTCAGCCCCTTGTAGACACCCTATTTTTGACCGACCTCAAGACTTAGACATCATCGTTTGTGGACTCGATGATCGTGCTTGTTTGTGCTCGTTTTGAGTGCCCGAAGTTCTCGGTGGAACGCCTTGTCTTTAAGCCTCTAAACCCTCTTTGTTTTGTGCTTATTTTTGGACCAAACCTGATGCCTCTTGCCTAGAGGGGGGAAGGGCCTTGACGGCAACTTTTTGGCCTTGTCGGCCACTTTTCCGCCTTGTCGGCTAGTTGAACTTGTCGGTCGGCTAGGTGAGGTGGCCAGCCGGTAACCTAAAGTGGCCAACGACCATTTTTCAGATATTTTCTTGGCCAGCTGTGCCAACTGTTGTTCACTGAATGCCATCTCCATACACGTGTACAGAGGGATGAATGCAAACCTTTGGCTTGGATTTCTATATAATGGGGGGTCTCTCCCCCATTTGAAGAGGTTAGATAATTTGTGAGCAAATTTCCTTTCTCTCTCTAGAATTCTCTCTCTATCTCCCTATTTTGTGCTTGAAAGTGAGAATTCTCTACACTTTTTGCACTAACACCCTTGACCAAACATCTTCATCTTGGAGCTGAGGTTCTTTGAGGCTTGGTTCAAGCCCCTAAGAGTGGTTTAAGCTTAGAATTCTGACTGATTTTGTGCTGTGCTTCAAAAGGTAAAGGGCTTACCTTGTAGTCTTTGTTTTAGCCAATTGAATTGCCATCCTTTTACACTATTTTTGGCCTAGTTTTGAACTATAAAAAACTATGATTTTGGTGCCTTAACATGTTGGTTTGAGATCATTTTGTGCAAAGGGGTAGTCCACCTTTCTTGTTGCCTAATTGTGAAGCTTCTTGCATCACCTTTTAGCATATTCAAACCAAACCTTTTGGCCCTTTAAACCACTGAAATTGAAAGTTATTCCAGTGGTAAAAAAGAATGTTTTGAAGTCCAAAAATGGAGGGGTTAGCCTCCCCTCCTTGTGTCTCACTTGCATGCCTAGTTAGCATCCTATGGTAGCATGTTTTTATGGCTTAACCTAGCTTAATTCAGGCATGTTTTAGGCTCTAATTTGGCATGATTTAGCTATGTTTTGGGCTGCTTTGATCATATAAACCATGTTTTGTATAGTTATAGTGCAAATGCGTTCACTAGCTCAATGTTTTAGGCCTTTAATGTGTTTTGCTTGAGATGATTGCATGTTGTAGTATCATTTAAGATGTGATTTCAGTGTATATAGCTCTGTCACACTCACTCATTTCACTCTTTCATTGCTTTTGAGAGTTGTGTCTTGAGCCTTGTTTGAGAGCTAACATATGAGCATGTTTTTCTAGCCTTTTATGCTTCAATCTCAGCATGTTTTAGCCACTATTTTGGCATGTTTTAACTCTATCCAGAGCTGGCATGGTCAGTTGGGCATTGTGTTGCATGCTTATAGTGTTGTGATCTTCACTAGGTTAATGAGTTAGGCTCTTAAACATGTTGTGCATGAGTTGCTTGCATGATTTAGTATCTTTTCATGCCATATCACCACTGAAATGTCTGCAACCTCCCTCTATTCTTCACTTTTTACTTTGTTTTGAAAGTGGCCTTGAGCCCTTTGTTGGTTTGAGTGTGGAATTGAGGCTCTCATGCCTAATGGTTTTAATCCTCCCTTGAGGGTTTCTAATAACCAACAACATGAGCCCTCTTTCATGCTCAAGGCACTTGTGGCTTAGGCCATCTTTCCAATTAGAGGACTCTCACTTTGGACTTTCACTTTGGACTTAATTGGTTAAAGCACTAATCGGTAATGCAAAATGTATAACAAAACATGACAAGTAAAACTTGAGCGAGATAAGCATGTTGTGTTGCATTGCATGTGTTTGGATCGGACATTAATCCAAACACAAGAAATGTGAGACATTTCATACTCAAAGTGATGAAATGTGTCACGTTTCTTGGTCACCGTCACCCTTGATCATGCATGATAGGGTGGTGGTCCTTTGAGTCTTATTTGTGCATTCATTAAGCTTGTACAAGCTTGACTCTTTGGCCATCATGCATTGAAAATGCTTGATTGGTCGCCTGAGAGCCAAGTGCTATACTCCTTTGAGCTTGAGAAATGATAAGAAGGGTGGCAGTACACACATTCCTTGGAAAATGCATTGCTTTGCTTCTGTTGCTCTATGTTGCAACAAAAACAGAAGTCTGAAAAAAGGGGTGGCCGACCGGCCACCTGAAGTAGCCGACCGGCCACTTAGACTAGTAGACCGGCCACCAGTCAAATTTTGTGCAAATGTGTTCCTGTGTTGGAGCAAAAGCAATCTAGAAGTTGGTACAATGTTCAGCAATCACAACAAGTGCAAACGGAGGCAACCGATGGCAAGGCGATGGATTTTCGGGAGGAAGCCAACGTAGCATGCATGTCTCCCTCGCCTTCGAGGCCATTTACTTGTTTTATTTAAATTGCTTTAGTTAGTTAGCGTAGCTAATTATTCAATTCAAGTGTAGTATTTTAATTAGCTTAGCATAGCTAGTTATTCAATTATGTTGTAATAATTAATTAGCTAGAATAGTTAATTAGTTTCGTTTTGTGATAATTAGCTTAGCTTAGTGTAGCTTAGCTTATTTATTCTGACTGTCCTTCGTGAGGGCGCAATGTTGTAATAAGCGTGCGTGCGTGTTTGTATGTCTTTCAACCCCACGTCTTTCTTCCTTTTATTTATCCGCTTTCGATGGTTATATTAGGGACATGTTTCAATTAGCATACCTTATGCTCACATGCTTGCATCATTCATTTGTCTTGCATGCACCGAGGCTTGACGCATCCTTCAATCTGCATCGCAATTTCAAGTACACTTCTTTGAATACGTGTTTCAAAGCATGTTATCAAATTGTATCATATGCCATATTAGTAGCCGAGCCTATTAATCGCATTATTGCATGTGTTGCATTAGGCACTTAATATAGTTGGGATCATGCATTATTTCTAACTAGTTTTTGTTTTGGCTTCGAGTACTTAGTGAGTTTTATGCTTTAGCATACTTGCATGAGTGTGATTGCCATATTACCATGTTTCGCATGCTTGCCACGAGGTTATGTGCTAAAATGCTAAACTGCATGAATGGCTGTGGATAAAGGCTTGTTGCTTGAATTGGAACAATTCAACGACTGTGAGTTTTAAGCCCATCATGTTGGATAGGAAATCCGCATTTTAGCCCACTTGAGGGTGGCAAATTCAAACTATTTTCAAAAGCAAACATGAATTGAATTGTTCCAAGTCTTGCGACTTAGTCTATACTTCCTTGTACGCGTCACGTAGTAAAGTTAGCTAAATAATCAGAACAAGAACACATGAGGTTTATAAAACAACATATCATGATTAGTAGAAGCCGATCTTTGATCGGGCTAACGGGGTTGCTCATTTCAGGACCTTTCCCTCTCGTACCTAAGTTCCCGAGCCAAGGCAACTTTGGTGATGATGGACATGTGGCCTTTGGCACGAGTCAGGATTTCCTAAATTTTCTCAAAAAAAAATATTTAGGTGGCGACTCTGTAATCTGGCAAAGCAATCCAGTTTTGGCATTATTTGATCTAAAATCAATTTTTCAAAATGATTTGCCGAATTGGACTCTTTGGTGTTTATTAGTCTCACATAGCACTTTGTGAGATTAGTTTTAGAACCGTGACATGAGTCTGAACTGTAGGACCAATTCGAGCTCTCCGAAAGGGGGCGCGAAGAAAGTCGACTCTACATTTTCTGGCGACTCTACTGGGGATTTAGAGAACTTGACTCGAACTCATGATATGTTGTTTTATCTACATTTACGTGTTTTTTTGCATTGCATTTGCATAGGTGTGCCTAAGTCACAGTGTTTGCCATCTGTTATTCGTGAGCGGTTTGCTGGAGGTTTGCTTTGGAAAACGTGCCATAAGGCTAACCGGTTGCGGGCTCTACCACGATGGGAACACAAACATTGGATCTGGACTACCATTGTACCGTTTGATCCTCCTTTCACTTCTTGGTGTTAGGAGCAAGAGGTATATTAGGTTGTCTTGCTGAGGCACCCTTTTTTGACGAATCGACCTAGTTGCATATCGAAAGCCTTAGAGACTTTTCGAAACAAGGACAAGTTGCTCACCCGAATGCAGGATTGTTTGAAACCGCATGTGTGCGTAGTGAACCCTTAGCTCCTGACGAAACTAGGACAGGGTAACCCTACCCCACCATAGGGGTGTTTTGGCTCCTACTTGCCTGATATGTTCTTTTAGAGTGTGACTCTGTGGGAATGCATGTATCAGTTGGAAGTCTGGGTATCAGTTTGGGGGTATCAGTTTTCATGCAGAAATTTGGGGGCAGAAATTTGTGTTTGAGTACAGATTGTCCAGCTTATGATTTCAACCATGTTGTTTCTGTCTAAGCCGAGGTGCTGTGCGTTTGCTGATTGTTGTTTCTTTTTTTTTTCTTTTTTTTCTTTTTGCAAGGTAGTATTGCACAATTGCTTCCGACGAGGTAGTTTTCCCCCGAGCCCTCTGGACCAAAGTTAGGAGGATTTACCGATCTGAGGATCTTGTTGGAGGCCAACCAGTGTTTGTTTCGCTACTCACAGTTACAAGACGAAGAACAGTTAGGCAAAGATCACCAGTTCAAGAGTTGCTAATTCAGCGGTCACTATCTATGTCACCTGTGCGCAGTTGGGCCCAGTTTTCTGCTTCCACCTCAGAAAGAGAATATATACCTGTTCTGATAGATCAGCACCCCTCAGACAGTATGAAGGATATGATGCGTCAACTTCAACAAACTATCAAGGCCATGTAGCTGGATGCTGCTCGCCAGGCAGAAGTTACTGCTCGCCAAACAGAGATTGCAGCCCAGCAGGCTGAACTGATTGCTAGGCTTTAACAGTAACAACAACCACAACAAGCAGCAACTTCTGATTCGCGTCCACCCCCACCTAAGGTTCCAATACCCAGGGATACAGCTAATGTCCAGGAGAATATGAACATTCCAGCAGAGCCAGTCCCACCTCAGACTTCCAAAGCACCGGCTTACCCAACGGACGCACCGTTCGAGTTTGAGGTCGATCCTACTGCTCTGAAAGTGAGCAAGCTTGAAAAGCTTTTCAAACGAACTCAAGGCGTCAATTCGATCCCAAATATGGTGGACGGCTATACAGATTTGGTGGTGACATTGCCGGATAGATTTAAAATGCCATACATAGACTGCTTCGATGGTCGGGTGATCCCATGGTCCACTTGCGCCTATTTTCAAACATTCTGCAGCCGATGGGCCTGACTAGGCTGCAGAAGTTATCCCTTTTCGGTCGGACCCTGTCAAGTATCGCGGCCATCTAGTATGCTAAACTGGAAGATTATGTGAAGAGGAGCTGGGAAGAGATGGTCGAAGCCTTCATTGCCCAATATTCTTATAACACTCAAATCGAGGTCATAACTCGTGATCTCGAGACAACTCGGCAAGAGCCGAAGGAGGGTTTCTTCAATTTCGTCACCCGGTGGCGGGCCAAGGCCTCCATGATGACAACCCGACCAGCTGAGAAAGACTAGATAAGAATGGTCGTTCATAATCTATAACCGAAGCTGCTGTAGAAGATGATTGTCTTACCCCTCCCTACATTTTCTGACCTTCATGAGATAGGGGTACAGATAGAGGATGCGATGAAACAGGGCCTGATCGACCAGGAGAAAGAGCAGTCCAAGATGGCTTTTACTCGCAGTTTGAATGCGCCTACGAGTAGCACTACAACTGCAAGGACTTCTGATGTTATTATGGTCACCGCCACATCGAAGACAACCATCCCTTTTACCGGTGCATCCGGAACCACTTCACAACCTGCAAAGTACCCACCCCGAGGCCAGAGGGTTTTTAACCCACTATATAGGTCTCTGTTTGTGGCCATGAGGGTCCTGATTAGGAAGGGGCATATAAAGCCCCTGGAGCTGCGCCCATTGTCTAACCCCCTCCCCCCCTACACACAACCCGGCCAAGTATTGCGCCTTCCATCAGCAGCATGGTCATGACACCGACCTATGCTTTAGACAGCGTCATGAGATTCAAGATCTCATTGACAACAAAGTAATAGCGCCTCCTAAGAAGCCTAACGTCACCACAAATCCTCTCTCACCACATAAGCAAACCCCACCATCCAGGCAAGTAAACCTTATCCAAACAATGGTCGTCCCATACGACCCCAGCATATACATCACTCCCTCCCACCTGCCTAAGCCGACGCTGTTCATCCTAGAAACCACAGACTTGTGCATGATGAGCACGTCCATATCCCAACCCGAACCCGTGGTGGTGGCTGTGGTAGAAGAAGGCATGCCTGAGGGCTCTGTGAGCTTAGCTGAAGAAGCATACAACCCCTTTCACTACATTGTGCCAACAAGCCAGGACAGACCAGGGGTGGAATTGCTGATGGGGATAGAGGTTAATGTAGTTCGGGAGGATGGGCCAAGCTAGGGACTAGATGACTTAGCTGAGCTTGAGGAGGACATCAGTAATCTACAGTTCTTTGATGAACATGATTTGGAAAATGTACAGATTGGTTGGTTTGACATGAACGGATCAACGGATAATACAGGGTGGCCTAGTGATGAGCTGGATGTTGATGAGAGGTCTCAACCAAAGCAGGGACAGTTGGAAACAGGAACATCTATAACGGCCGGAAATGGTCAACAACAAGGTGAAGTTGCTAGAGAGCACCGGTACTGAGAATTTTGCTCAAGAATTGGGTAGCTTGTGTACAATCGATACAGAACAAGAGGCCACGCTGAAGCGGTTCAAACAGGAAAGAACTGAGACTGATTATAAGGCTAGAAAAGCCAAAGCCCCTGTGGGGACTGATTGTGACGCGGTTACCGAGGGAATGTTGTGGGAAGATGAGGATTTGCATCTCGCCTATATAGATGAGGATTGGGGACAGAATCTGCCAGATGATACACGGTTTGCCGAGGAAGTTGATCACATGACTCATAGTGGGCGGTACTTCAAGCCCCCATACTTGGACCAACCGGAAGCATCAGGGAAAGACAAGGAGGCAGAGAAACAGAAAGATAAACTGCTAGAAGAAGAAGTTGTACTGAAGCAGCTGAAGAAGATTCAAGCAGACATCTCCATCTGGGGTTTGCTCATGGCTTCATGGGTGCATAGGCAAGCCATCCTAGTAGGAATGGATAAGGCTAAGCTCTCTATTGACACAACCCCCGAGCAGTTGGTGGGACTGGTGTTCCCGGGGGGCGCTTCACCGACTTTGACTTTCACAGATAAAGAATTGCCGCCAGAGGGCTCTGAGCACAACAAGCCACTATACATTTCTATGCAACGTAAAGAAAAGTGGATACTAGTTGTCTTGGTTGAAACAAGATCTGTAATTAATGTGTGTCCGTCGCGTACATCCTATGCTATCAGTTAGAAACCCGCAGACTTCACACCAATAGCCCAGGTAATTCAGGCTTATGACAATACAAGTCGAGAAGTGATGGGGACAGTTCAGGTCAGAACTCAGTTGGCCCGGCGCAACAAGACATCGAGTTTCACGTCTTGGATGTTTCGGCCACCTTTAACTTACTCCTTGGACGGCCGTGGCTACACCAAGTAAGAGCTATCTCTTCCATTCTGCATTAGATGCTAAAGTACCCCAATGGGAAGGGGGGTTGCTATTGTTTTTGCGAACTTTTCCATACATCCTCCGTCGCAGGTCACTACACCAGTCTTGGAAATTGTACACGGCGAGGAGGATGTCTTTTTGTCTGGGTTTCCCTTGGCCGAGGCTCGGGTTGTACAAGATATTCTGGCTATTGATGAGGGACTGTATGTCAGTGCTCAATCTATCTGCCTTATGAATAAGCTGCAACATGTACCCGAAATGGGATTGGGAAAGAGCAGTCAGAAGGGCATCGCTGCGTTGGGCGAAGTGCCACACAACCCTTATACCTTTGGTCTAGGTTACACACCTACCGAAGAGGATTGGGTAAGAGCGAAAAGGAAATGGCAAGAAGGGCCAAGGCTAAACAAACTAGAAAGCACTATGAGTTGGTGCATACACCTATTTAAGGAACTTTGAACGGCCGCTTTGTCTAGGAGGGGGAGGATTTCCCATTTTGTGGCTTTCCTGAGCCATGGCTGAACTCAGAAAAATGGCGTTTGCCCGATTTTTAGATCTTTTTCGACCTACAGTTGCAAGGGGATGAAGTTGCAGAAGAGCAGACTGACTTGCCAGCTGAGGCTGAATAGTATATGGAGGATGAGTCCAACGGTATAGAACTCGAGATAGGAGCAGTGCTAGCTTGTCTCCTCTCGGATCCTCAGATCACATTAGAGAACTTGGGGAGTGACCTCTCTGTTTCCATGATTGGAGATCAATCAGCTGTGGGCCCTTCTTCTGGCATTCTAGATGCATTTATCGCACCCTCCCTCGTTTGGCAATTCAAGGAGGGCTTTTTGCCCAGCAGTTATGAATCAGGTAGTGAACCAAAATCTGATTCCACAGGGTCTGTGGAGTCAGAATCAGATTCTACTTCTTCTGAGTCAAAGTCCGGTATTCTTGGGGTTGATAACCCGGATGTCGTTGTTTTGTCCAGGTCATTTTTTTCCTTTTCTTTTGACTCAGTTGTAACTGAGGAATTGGACAAACTGGAAGTTGTGAATGAGAATGATACCACTGCTATTTTCAAGTACTTTTCTGTGCCACTTGTTTATTGCATTAATTAGAACTTTCAAAACTTTGATGAAAACGACGAGGAAGAAATTCCTCCGATTTTGAAGCATTTGATTGATTGAGAGGAGGAGAGGTTTGTAAAACCCTTGGTTAATGAAATCACTTCAATTAAAGTTGGTACTGAGAAGGATCCGTGTCTGGTCCAGATCGAGTCCACGTTGTCTTCGGAGGAATGCGAGCGCTTAGTCACTTTATTAAAAGATTTCAAAGATGTTTTCGCGTGGTCCTACGAAGACATACCTGGAATCGATCCTGAGATTGTACAGCATCGGATCCCTCTTGACCCTGAGGCTCGACCCGTCAAGCAGAAGCTTCGGAGAATATGCTCGGATTGGGCTCTGAAAATCAAGGAAGACGTCACCAAGCAGATAGATGCAGGGTTCTTGCTAGCATCTGAGTATCCTACTTGGTTGGCCAACATAGTTCCGGTGCTGAAGAAAGATGAATTCGAGTGTGTGTGGATTTCAGGGACCTGAACAAAGCTAGTCCGAAGGACGACTTTCCTCTACCACACATCGACGAATTGGTGGACTTCACCGCAGGCCATGCGTTGCTTTCCTTTGTGGATGGGTTTTCCGAGTACAACCAAATCTTGATGGCACCCAAGGATAGGGAGAAGACTGCCTTCACCACACCATAGGGAACCTACTGCTATAGGGTGATTCCGTTCAGTTTGAAAAATGGTGGGGCTACTTATCAACGAGGTGCAACTACTATCCTACACGATATGATCCACAAAGAGGTTGAGGTGTATGTGGACGACATGATTGTCAAGTCCAAGGAAAGAGAGGGCCACTACACCACATTGAAGAAAATTTTCCAACAGATCAAAGAATATCGGTTGCGACTAAATCCTCAGAAATGTACTTTTGGTGTCACAATAGGGAAAATGTTGGGGTTCTTCATTACATAAAGGGGCATCGAAGTCGATCCTTTCAAAATCAAGGCCATCCTAGAAATGTCACCGCTAAGGATTGAAAAGGAGGTGCACGGCTTTCTAGGTAAAGTGAAATTCATAAGACGTTTTATTACAAAATTAACCTTGACTTGCGAACCACTATCTGGCCTCCTGAAGAAAGGAAAGAAATTCCAATGGGATGACTGATGCCAGGTTACTTTTGAGCAAACCAAGCAGTATCTACAGAACCCACTCGTGTTGTCACCACCAGAGCCGGGGAAGCCGTTGATTTTGTATCTGTTAGTACCCGATACGACAATGGGCTGCATGCTTGCACAGGAATCTGAGGATAGAGTAGAGAAGGCCATCTATTACCTCAGCAAGAAGATGCTGGAATATGAGACCTGTTACACTCCGCTCGAGAAGGCTTGCTTGGCCTTGGTATGGGCTACCAGGAAGTTGAGGCACTACCTATTAGCTCACTTTGTAATTCTTGGTTTCAAGATTAGATCCCAATAAATATCTCTTCGAGAAACCAGTGCTTATGGGTAGGCTAGCCCATTGGTTGTTTCTTCTCTCTGAATTTGATTTGAAGTATATGACTCGAAAGTTTGTGAAGGGGAGAGCGGTAGTAGAGTTCCTAGCCGATCACCTAGTGGAGGGAGACAAAGTAGCAAAGTATCAATTCTCGGATGAGGCCATTCTGCTGGTCGAAGAAGAGATTTGGACTATGTACTTTGACAGAGCATCTAATCAGTACGGGTATGGGATAGGGGTGTTGCTGATAGCGCCCGACAATTCCTATATACCTTTAGCTTTCAAACTCTGGTTCAAGGTATCAAACAACGAAGCAGAATACGAGGCATGTATCGCTGGCTTGGAAGCTGCCTTAGAACTAGAGGCAAAACAGTTGAACGTCATTGGAGACTCGAACCTGGCTGTGTCTCAAGCGAAAGGAGACTAGAAGGTTAAAGAAGAAAGGATGAAAATCTATCACCAAACCATGGATGTTCTAATTCCTAGGTTTGAGAAGCTAAGCTTCACGCATCTATTAAGAGAGAGCAACAGGTTCACTGACGCTTTATCAACTCTATCTCCCATGATAGACATCCCTTTGGGAGTCCGGATCCGTCCGATTATTATTGACTAGAGGTATGTGCCGGCCTATGAGCTGATTGCCGCAATAGATGAAGTACGAGATCAGAACCCTGGTATCATGACATCTGGAACTTCCTGGAAAATGAGGCTTATCCATTAGGGGCAAATGCCAAAGATAAGAGGGCAATACGATTAATGGCTGCTCAGTTTATCATCTGCGGGGGGTAAATTGTACAAACAAGGCCATCTGGGAATGCATAAACTGCGTGTCAATACAGAAGTGTCACAACGCCTAATGGAGGCCATCCACGGAGGAGAGTGTAGATCGCACATGAGCGGGGTAATGCTAACTCGGAAGATTCTCAGACAGGGTTACTACTGGTCAACCATGGAGGAGGATTGTATTAGTTTTGTTCGGCGATGCCACAAATACCAGATCCATGCGAATCGCATGAACATTCCGCTGTCGAAGCTGTACAACATGACTTCACCATGGCCATTTTTAGTCTGGGGAATTGATGTTATTAGGACAGTTACTCCAAAGGGGTTAGACGGGCATAAGTATATCCTAGTGGCAATAGACTACTTTACAAAGTGGGTCGAGGCCAAACCTACGCAGCGCTGAAAGCGTCGCATGTAGCCAAGTTCATCAGGAATAACATCATTTGTCGTTATGGGGTTCCGAATGAGATCATCTCGGACAATGGTTCCCACTTTAAGAAACAAGTGATCGACTTGTTGGAAAAATACAACGTGGCTTTTCATAAGTCATCCATATATCGGCCGCAAACCAACGGAGCTGTTAAGGCTGCCAACAAGAACATCAAGCACATTCTATAGAGGATCGTGGAAACCTACAGGGACTGGCTAGACAAGCTGTCATTTGCTCTTTGGGGCTACAGGACATTAATTCGAACATCTACTGGGGCAACTCCGTATTCTTTGGTTTATGGGATGGAGATTGTTCTTCCAATTGAAGTTGAAGTTATGTCGCTACGAGTTATGGCAAAGTGCCAGATAGCAGAAGCGGATTAGTAGCAGAGCAGGTTCGAGGAACTTATGCTGTTTGACGAGAGGATGCTGAAAGCACTGTACCACGTCCAAGGTTATCAATGCAGAATCGCCAAGGCTTTCAACAAGAAAGTTAAGTCCAGGAATATAAAAGAAGAGGATTTGGTGCTCAAAGACAACCGAGCTCCCATCCATGACCCTAAGGGCAAGTTAAGACCCAATTGGACTGGTCTTTACATCATCAAATCAATTTGGTCTGGTGGAGCTGTCATTCTTATGGACTTAGATGGCCTTGAATTCTTCTAACTAGTCAACATGGACAAGTTGAAGAAATACTACCCTTGAGTGGCTCGCTAGGCCAAAAACCCGAAAAGGCGACCTAGGCAAAATTTAGAGCACAAAAAATTTGAAATAAGAAAAACTGAGCTCACAAGGTTGAAAACCCAGAAAGGGGGGCCTTGGCAAAAGTTAGAGCGCAAAAGGAGAGTGCTAATACCCAAGTGAACCAGAATCGAACTACGTAAGGCTTGATTCCCATATTCGGGATACGTAGGCAACTTCATTCTGAAGTCCAGCCATAAACACTTCCAAACCAACTGTGTCCATGTGATTATTTTGGTCATCTTTGTCTTTTCTGCATTCAAGAGTTTGGTCGTCATCTTTACTCTGAGAGCTGGTTATAGTTCAGTGCAGTGCCATTCAAACAAGGGGCAACTTTCCAGTAATTGGATTTGGGGTTGTACATCTGAAAGGATAGATTCCGAATGTGTCTAGTTGTGATCCTTATCGAAAATGGTTTTGAAAAGCTTTAATAAAAGTTGATTTTGTTCAAATTAATTTTTTTACAACTTACTTTTGGACCAAAAGGAAAATATTCAATACCCACAGCCTTCAATTTCATTGATTTCAATACAGAGTTCGCCGACTTTGGATACAACTCGAAGATGCTTTTTATTACATTCAAATGGAGAACTTAAAAGTATAGATTAAAGAAACAAACTTGGGGCATAGTTGAGTTAGGTGTTCCTGTGTCCCCTGCCAGAGCTTATGGAAGCTTTAGATGCCAAAGTAGGCCCAGTTTGTGCCTCATCTTTAACCCAAGCTATGCATTTGCCAGAAAGGGCACAACTACAACTGGGAGCGGGGGCCAGAAGTTCTCCTGTCCTCCATGCAGTGGGATAGCGAGCCAGCTGTGAGCCTCGGATTGGAAATGAAGCCGGGTACTCTACCCCCTCTTTCGGGCAAGTCTGATCATGTCTGAATTGATGCTTGAACTGGAAGGGAAAATAGAAGACACAGTGTGTCAAGCCAATCAACTGAATGCCAGGTTGTTGAAACACGCTGTAGCTCATCTCAGGCAGATCAAACCTGGGGCAACGCCAAGAAATGTCAACAGCGAACCTGTTGCACATCCAGTGGCACCACCATCCCTCAGTCGGGAAATCAACTAGCCATAGGCGAAAGAAATAGCCGCGCACTGAATATGTAGGGCAAGCATCCACTATTTTCAACTTGTCCATGAGCCATACTTGGAGAGGGATGAAAAATAAGAGAGATTAAAGAATAGAGAGTTGTATGTGGAGAGAAAAAGTGAGAAAGACTTTTAAGAGAAAAATAGAGCCTGAGGGCCGAGTGATGTGAGAAACACATGTGAGAATGATGGAAAACATTACCAGTAAGAGTAGTGGACTTCCTGCGAACCTGGTTGTCTCTTGGCGATGGAAGGCATCTAAACCCATTAAAGTCTTAGCCAGTGTCAAGCCAATGCAGCTCTTGCCCTCTTTCAAGCCTTGGGTAACTTCGATCAAGCGAATGCTAGACCCTCCGAAACCGGGGCAAGAAGAAAATGAGCTAACATACACAAGCAAAGGACATGTTGTAGAAAACTTTGCCAAAGACGGTCGCCACGCTTGCCGGCGTCAGAAAATTGGTGAATGAGATTGGGAATGTCAAGTTCTCCATTGTGAACTAAAGATTGGGCATCGTGTAAAGTGAGTCCGCACATCCATCCTAAAGCTTGGATGTGGCCAAAATGAGACTGGGGCAAGATTTCCTAATCACGCCGGGATTCCATCAAAGCTTGAAATTCTTCGATTGTGGGACATATCTCCTGTCCCCTAAAGCTAAAAACATGCGTAACCGGGTTCCAACATCTAGCCGCGGCGTGAAGGTACAGAAAACACAGCGGAGTACAACTTAGCAAGAATAGTGCATATATCCCGAAACCCCAAAAAATCACTTTTTCCGAGCCATCTAAAGGTTCAATCTAAGATGAGAGTTTTTCGGTGAAGAATGGCTCCATTTGTGGCAAAAACAGAGCTGGAATGAAGAAACTGCAAAGTCCTAACTTTTGCAGAAGATAAGGCACTGAGTAGAAAATAGGTGGCAGCAATCTAGAGATTCCCCGCATCACTGGCCGGTCAGCCATTTAAGGTAGCTGAGCGGCCACTTTAGTGGCCGACAATTACCCCCAAGTGGCCGACAATTACCCCCAAGAATTGCCTTGGTCTCTTCGTATGTTGAGAATGCTGAAAACCTGTGTTTTGTTCTACTCCGGATGCTTTCTGCTATTTTGTTTTACTAGTTTTGTTGAGTCGCTGTCAAGTTGGTTTCAATTTGTTAACCGAATTGTTGCAATTTGTTTAACGAGTTGTTGCAATTTGTTTATCGAGTTGTTGCAATTTGTTTCATTTATCGAGTTGTTGTTTGTCGAGTTGTTGCATTGTCCGTTGAATTGTCTTATTTTGTTTGTTATGTTTTGGTTGGTTCACTACCTCACTAAGCAATTGTCAAGACAATGTACAATATTCAATTTCCAAATGCGATGCTCAGAATATGAAATGCAACACATTTTCATCAAAAAAAAGTTGTTTTCATTCCAATCACGATTTTTTTTTTTTTTACAAAGAGTACAAGTTTTAAAGAAAATAAAACTACCTAAGGTTGTACAATGTGCTAACACTACTAGCCAAAAAAAAAAAAAACAATGCAAAAAGCATCTAAATCAGTGCCACCCATCTCAGGATCAAGAGGCCCTCTTCGTCCTCTTCCTGAGCATCGACACGGAGCTATCGCCATCAGCGCCACTGTCCGAATCTGAGCCAGAGCCTGAACCAGAGCTGCCTCCTCTCCCATCCTCAGAGCCATCCTCAGCATCGTCACTACCCTCAGAACTCGAGCTAGTGTCGTCGTCTCCACCCTCAAATGACTCTGACTGGGGACTCGCTGGCTCCTCGTCCTCACTAGTCTCATCATCATCGTCGTGCATGATAGGCTCTCGACGTCTCCCACAGCCACGTGATGGAATCTCTCTCCCTGCTACTGGAGAAGGCTCTGATGGTTCTGTATGTAAAGGTGTGACCTAAAAAGGCAGTTTGAATATATCAGCCATAGTATGAGTATCAAATGCAAGTATGGTGTGCAGAGTGAGTGCATGCAGAAGTTAGATATGGTATGTGAATGCAATGTGTCAGATGTGATCCATACATACAGTGTATCAGTGCAATTTGGGAAATGTCCAGTTGAGATGTCAGTTTCAGTATATCAGTAGAAATATGATAATCGAAATGCAAGAAAACTGAAAATTACTTGAATACGGTGGGAGCCAAGCGTCGTCTCTCTCCTCAAGATCATGCCCTCGAATGAGGCCAACACCTCGAGTAACCCCTCGACGTATCGGGTGGAGGGCTGCAAATGCAAGTTGAAATGATCGGTGAATGAATGAATGTCTGAGTATCTGAGCGATAAATGAAAGTTGTAATGCATATCGGTGGTGAATCGGGTGTCATGACATATCTGTGACCAGGCAACGGAGGCTCAATCGGGATCTGATAAGGCTCTCTAGAATACCACTAACCCGTCAGATCGGTCAGAAGATCTGGCCATCCAAAACTCTACCTAATAAGGGGTATCCCTCTAACCCCGTCCGTCGGTGCCCGGGTCCTGCTCGTTGAAGGGAAATTAGCTGCCCTACCCGTATGAGCACGAACACCTGTTAACAGAGGCATGAGGTACGTCTGGAGATAAGTCGTATAGTCCCCCTCCCCAATGAAGAGGTCTGCATCTCCACCCCGCATGAAGTCAGTGATCTCCTAAGGGGAGAGACTCTCTGTGGCTCGCATAATAGACGGAGGCGGTAAGGGAACTGACTGTAACGGTAGACCCAGTGTCTGGCGCATGAAGCACTCGCCAAGAAACCAGGCTTGACCCACTGGTCCCTCGAGCACGAGCCGATATCGGGAAGCGCCCCAAGCTCCAGGGAACTAAAATCTGACACCCTCTGGCATCGTCGCCCAGGGCTGCGATATGACCTGCAGACAGCAAGTGCATGGATTGGTTAGCTACCATTAGATATGTAAAATGAACAATAGCTAAAAGAAGAAAGCAATGTGAGTTTTGAGTTACCTCTACCGCCATCACTGTGTCAAAATATTGGCGAAGGAATGAAAAGGTCTCCCGGGTCCTTGGTTGGCACCGACTGTCGTATCGATTCGAGTATGGTTACATCAAGAGGTGTCTAGACCTCTGGCTCTGGAGCATGCATCGGGAAATAGGCATATACCCATAGTTATGAAAAGTAAGAGGGCGATAATGAGAATACAGATAAGCATAGATAATGCGGAAAACAGAGTATGTGTGCAATGTCCAAGAAATGCAGAATGCAGAGAATACAAAATACAAAATACAGAAAGTACGGAAAGCGAAGTGTGTAGTGCAATGTATAGAGAGTACAAATGCAGATATTAGACTTTGTGTGTGCAGTGTACAGTGTACAGAAAGTGCAAAGCAAAAAGCATGGCAAAAAATGTAAAGCTGAAAAGTAAAGCATACCTCCCAGGCTCTCCAATAGCCGCCAACTCTGTTCCCGCTCCCGCGAGAGATCGAGCTCATGTAGTAGTATAGGGTAGCAAGGTCAGCGCTGCCCCAATCATGATGCCGAACCTGAGATAGGTCCACTAAGGCGCTCAAAAGATATAACCTGACTATGTTTGCCCTGTCGGCAAACAAGGTAGTGCCGAAAAGGAACATCAGGAAACCTCAGGCATGCTGCTCAGTCCCCTCTACAGTCACTGGGTCTGTCCCTCTGAAGTGGTCTGCGAACCAAGTGTATCGGGCCATCCCTGATCAGAAGATAGCTGGGTGTGCTCGCATCAAATAGGTCCAAGCGGCCTCCCACTTGCCCATATCGAAGTCATAGGGAATAGGTCGGCCTCTCACCTCAAGGCTTGTCAAGATGGCAAAATCATATGGGGTCATCGTCATATCCCCGATGGTAGAGAAATGGAAAGGGTTAGTGGTATCCCACCATCTCTCTACCAGTGCACCTAGGAGGGTCCTGCTTTCCATGAGGTATGATAGCCCCATGCAGAACAAACAGAACCCCGCCTCGTCGATAATCTGGCGAATGTCGTCGAGGAGGTCCATGTACCACTCCCTTGCTACGGTGGACCCATATCCGTGGGTAAAACGGGAATCTACCTGGGTTCAGAATGAGTAGAAATACAGTGTGTAAATGTGTTCAGAATAAGCATAAATCCAGTGTGTGAGTGTTCAGAATGAGTAGATGAAATATAATGCAAAAGTGCGAACTATGTAGGGAATGTAAAGTGCATTGCAGAAAATGTCAAAATGCAATACATACCTCGGAGGCACCGTGGGACAGATGAGACTCTGGCTCTCGTAGCAGGAGATTTGCTGGTGCACATCATGCAAACCCGCTGAAGTGACGGACTGTACTGGGTGGTAATGGATACGCCTCGGGGCGGTACCTCTCTGGATCGAAAGGTCACACTCTAGGCAGCAACGGTATGTACTCAGGCTCTTCCTCCATCACCGGGGAACCCCCGTCATATGGAACGTCATCTGCCATCTAGAAAGAAGGAGAGAAAGTAGGCGACGATGAGCAAATAGGTGAAAAATGCCAGAAGTCAACAAAAGTCAACTCTTGGAGAGAGAAAATGGGAGAAAAAGTCAAAACCTGGGAAAAGAAGTCAAACTCAAGACAAACTTGAGGGAAACAAACCTCAAGTGGAGAAAATGGAGAAAAAAGCTCCGAAAACAAATTTTAAGCTATTCAAAATGGAGGAAATTGAAAGGTTTTAGCGAATCAACTTCGCGAGGGGCATTGGAAAATGGGTGTAAAGCACGGATCTAGTACTAAAAAGCATCTAGGGATAAAGATGAGACAATTTCGGCACTATAGGTGTGAAGGAATGTGATTTGGGAGTGTGTTTTTAAAGATCTCCATGCAAAAAAGACCGAAATAGCCCAGAATTATCACAACTGGCCGACCGGCCAGTTTTTGTGGCTGACCGGCCACTTAGGTGGCCGACAGAATTTTCAAGTGGCCGACATGGCTTTAGGGTGGCTGGCAGGTGTTCACTGTTCTCCCTGTGTGTTTTTATGCTGTTTTGTGTCTGTGGCTCTCGATAAAGTGCAAGAAAAGTTCATTTTTCGGCTCAAAGTGTCTCTACGGAAGTTTCAACTCATGTCTTCGATGCATGACTCATCGTCAGCTGGTACAAACGAGCTGTATCCTTTTGAAATACATTGTAACTCCTCTGAGAGGTAAATTGAAGGTTACAACTGAATCAGTCTTGTTAAGACGCGCATTTTTTTATTCAGTGTTTTGCATCGAACATGTTATTGATGTTGCATTGAATATGCATTGCTATTGTGCAGAAAGTGTGTATGTTGCGTTGCATTGCACTACACATGATCTTATGTTTGCATAGAATATGTATGTCGCGTTGTATTGCATTGTGCATGCCCTTACATTCGCATAGAAAATGTCCGTACCTGTTGCATTGAACATGCATTTGGTCTTACATAGAACATGCTCCATGTTTCGTTGCATAGAATATGCTTCTGTTTTGTTCCTTGCATGATGTGCATGAAGCATGCCTCTCTAAGAGTTGTGTTATGGTTATTCGTCTTGCATAGAACATGCATTCTTATTGTATTGTACTTGTCAAAGTTTCTTTCTTGTGCAGGCACGATATTGTATGTACGGTTCATTCAAAGCTGGTGCAACCAAACGATATTGTATGCATGGTTCATTCAGGGGAACTCTAGGTAAGATCATTCCTATCCTTGGAACTCCCTTTTTGGTTAGAAACACTTAGGTCGTACGCCTAGTGTTTATACCACTCCCTTGTCGGTTAAAAACACTCGGGTACGCCTAGTGTTTACACCACTCCTTTGTTTTGGTTAGAAATATTGGGCCGTGTGCCCGATGTTTATACCTTGTTTTGGTTAGAAACATTGGGTCATGTGCCTGATGTTTACTTCTTGTTTTGGTTAGAAATATTGGATCGTGTGCCCGATGTTTATACCTTGTTTGTGGTTAGAAACACTCGGGTACACCCGGTGTTTATACCACTCCCCTTTTTGGTTAGAAGCATTGGGTCGTGTGCCTAATGCTTATACCACTCCTTGTTTTGGTTAGAAACACTTGGGTTGTACGCCTGATGTTTATACCACCCCCCCTTCACCGGTTAGAAGCGTTTTGAACGTACTCCGACGATTATACCTTCTTTGGTGAGAAGCATTGGGTTGTGTGCTTGATGTTTATAACTCCCTTGCTTGGGTTAGAAACATTGGGTTGTGTGCCTGATGTTTATACCACCCTTCTGGTTATAAGCATTTGGAACGTGTTTCGACACTTATACCACTCTATTTTGGTTAGAAACGTTGGAATGTGCTCCGATGTTTATATCACCCTCTGGTGTTTCCACCGCTCCCTTTTCCCTCTCGCGCGTGGCGTGTTAGGACGCTTTGGTTAAATGCATCTAGACGGATTCCAATGCTTATATTGCTCTTTGTTTTGGTTCCATAGTGGTTGGATTTGTTTCACTTATTCTCACTACTTCTTCCCTCGTGTGTGCCATGCGTTGGAATCTTGTTTATCGCCTCAGGTGCGCCAGACAGTTGTGGTTTTTTATCTTTCCTGTGTGAGGCACAGTTAAGATTGCATAATTTTCTTACATCCTTTCTGCGTGAAATATGGTTTGGTTCATGTTTACTTGCTTATGTACGAGTTTGCTGTAGCATTTCTTTGCACAATATTTGCATCTAGATGTTTCATTACAACCCTCATTGCATGATCATTAGTTATGTTCTGCATCGTGCATATCATTTGCATCTTGCCCCAAAACAACGATGGTTTGATTCCTTGCAATGGGATACGTAGGCAGCCTGCGGGCGCAACCATTCTTTGTTTTGTTTGCTTGTTTGTCTAAGTCATTGGCCTTATCAAAAATGGGTCGTCTCTGGACTTTGATATTCACTTCGTCATTTCATGACTTCTGAGTTCTGTCAAAGAGGGGCAACTGTAGACACCCCATTTTTGACCGACCTCAAGACTTAGACATCATTGTTTGTGCAGTCGATGATCGTGCTTGTTTGTGCTCGTTTTGAGTGCCCGAAGTTCTCGACGGAACTCCTTGTTTTTAAGCCTCTAAACCCTCTTTGTTTTGTGCTTATTTTTGGACCAAACCTTGGTGCCTCTTGCCTGGAGGGGGGAAGGACCTTGTCGGCCACTTTTCCCCCTTGCCGGCCACTTGAAGTGTTCGGTCGGCTAGGTGAGGTGGCCGATGGCCATTTTTCTCCTTTTTCAGATATTTTCTTTGCTAGCTATGCTAGCTGTTGTTCACTGAATGCCATCTCCATACACGTGTATGGAGGGAGGAATGCAAGCCTTTGGCTTGGATTTCTATATAAGGGGGGGTCTCTCCCCCATTTGAAGAGGTTAGATAATTTGTAAGCAAATTTTCTCTCTCTCTCTCTCTCTCTCTCTCTCTCATTCTCTCATTCTCTCTATCTCCCTATTTTGTGCTTGAAAGTGAGAATTCTCTACACTTTTGCACTAAGACCCTTGATTAAACATCTTCATCTTGGAGTTGAGGTTCTTTGAGGCTTGGTTTGAGCTCCTAAGGGTGGTTTAAGCTCAGAATCGTGACTGATTTTGTGTTGTGCTTCAAGAGGTAAAGGACTTACCTTGTAGGCTTTATTTTAGCCAATTGAATTGCCATCTTTTTACACTATTTTTGGCTTGGTTTTCAACTATAAAAACTTTGATTTTTGTGCATTAACATGTTGGTTTGAGATCATTTTGTACAAAGGGGTAGTCCACCCTTCTTGTTGTCTAATTGTGAAGTTTCTTGCATTATCTTTTAGCATATTCAAACCAAACCTTTTGGCTCTTTAAACCACTGAAATTCAGAGTTATTTTAGTTGTAAAAAGAATGTTTTGAAGTCCAAAAATGGAGGGATTAGCCTCCCCTCCTTGTGTCTCACTTGCATGCCTAGTTAGCATCCTATGGTAGCATGTTTTTATGGCTTAACCTAGCTTAATTCTGGCATGTTTTGGGCACTAATTTGGCATGATTTAGCTCTGTTTTTGGCTACTTTGATCATATGAACCATGTTTTGTATAGTTATAGTGCAAATTCCTTCACTAGCTCATTGTTTTAAGCCTCTAACATTTTTTGCTTGTGATGATTGCGTGTTGTAGTGTCATTTAACACGTGATTTCAGTGTATATAGCTCTGTCACACTCTCACTTATTTCACACTTTCATTGCTTTTGAGAGTTGTGTCTTAAGTCTTGTTTGCGAGCTAACATATGAGCATGTTTTTCTAGCCTTTTATGCTTCAATCTCAGCATGTTTTAGCCACTGTTTTGGTATGTTTTAACTCTGTCCAGAGCTGGTTTGGTCAGTTGAGCTTTGTGTTACACGCTTATATTGTTGTGATGTTCACTTGCTTAATGAGTTAGGCTCTTAAACATGTTGTGCATGAGTTACTTGCATGATTTAGTGTCTTTTGCATGCCATATCAGCACTAAAATGTCTGCAACCTCCCTC
Source organism: Camellia sinensis (assembly GCF_055761805.1). Lineage (NCBI taxonomy): Eukaryota > Viridiplantae > Streptophyta > Magnoliopsida > Ericales > Theaceae > Camellia > Camellia sinensis. The sequence goes on along the minus strand of NW_028129178.1, from coordinate 5,034,839 downwards.
TATGCTTCACTTTTTACTTTGTTTTGAAAGTGGCCTTGAGCCCCTTGTTGGCTTGAGTGTGGAATTAAGGCTCTCATGCCTAATGGTTTTAATCTTCCCTTGAGGGTTTCTACTGACCAACATCATGTGGTCTCTTTCATGCTCAAGGCACTTGTGGCTTAGGCCATCTTTCCAATTAGAGGACTCTCACTTTGGAGTTAATCGGTTAAAGGACTAATCGGTAATGTAAAATGTGTAAACAAAACACGACAAGTAAAACATGAGCAAGATAAGCATGTTGTGTTGCATTGCATGTGTTTAGATCGGACGTTAATCCAAACACAAGAAATGCGAGACGTTTCATACTCAGAGTGATGAAACGTGTCACGTTTCTTGGTCGCCGTCACCCTTGATCATGCATGATAGGGTGATGGTCCTTTGAGTCTCATTTGTGCATTCATTAAGCTTGTACAAGCTTGACTCTTTGGCCACCATGCACTGAAAATGCTTGATTGGTGGCTTGAGAACCAAGTGTTATACTCCTTTAAGCTTGAGAAATGATAAGGAGGGTGGTAGTACACATATTCCTTGAAAAATGCATTGCTTTGCCTCTATTGCTTTCTGTTGCAGCAAAAACAGAAGTATGGAAAAAGGGGTGCCCGACCGGCCACCTGAAGCAGCTGACTGGCCACTTAGACTAGCCGACCGGCCAGTTAAGGTGGCCGACTGCCACTTTTGTGGCCGACCGGCCACCACTCAATTTTTGTGCAAATGTGTTCCTATGTTGGAGTAGAGGCAATCTGGAAGTTGGTACAATGTTCAGCAATCACAGCAAGTGCAAACAGAGGCGACCGATGCAAGGCGATGGATTTTCGGGAGGAAGCCAGCCGAGCATGCATGACTCCCTCACCTTCGAGGCCATTTACTTGCTTTATTTAAATTGCTTTAGTTAGTTCACATAGATAATTATTCAATTCAAGTGTTGTATTTTAATTAGCTTAGCATAGCTAGTTATTCAATTGTGTTGTAATAATTAATTAGCTAGAATAGTTAATTAGTTTCGTTTTGTAATAATTAACTTAGCTTAGCTTAGTGTAGCTTAGCTTATTTATTCGGACCCTGCGTGGGCGCAATATTGTAATAAGTGTGCGTGCGTGTGTGTATGTCTTCCAACCCCACGTCTTTCTCCCTTTTATTTATCCGCTTTCGATGGTTAGATTAGGGACATGTTTCAATTAGCATACCTTATGCTCGTATGTTTGCATCATTCATTTGTCTTGCATGCACCGAGGCTCGACGCATTATTCAAACTGCATCGCAATTTCAAATACACTTCTTTGAATACGTGTTTCAAAGCATGTTATCAAATTGTATCATATGCCATATTAGTAGCCGAGCCTATTAATCGTATTATTGCATATGTTGCATTAGACACTTAACATAGTTAGGATCATGCATTATTTCTAACTAGTTTTTGTTTTGGCTTTGAGTACTCAGTGAGTTTTATGCTTTAGCATACTTGCATGAGTGTGGTTGCCATATTACCATGTTTCGCATGGCTATATGCTAAAATGCTAAACTGCATGAATGCCTGTGGATAAAGGCTTGTTGCTTGAATTGGAACAATTCAACGAGTGTGAGTTTTAAGCCCACTTTGCGAAGTGACAAATCATGTTTTAAGCCCATCATGTTTAATGGCAAACCCGCGTTTTAGCCCACTTGAGGGTGACAAATTCAAACAATTTTCGAAAGCAAACATGTGTTGAATTGTTCCAAGTCTTGCGACTTAGTCTATACTTCCTTGTATGCGTTACGTAGTAAAATTAGCTAAATAATCAGAACACGAACACATGAGGTTTATAAAACAACATATCACGATTAGTAGAAGACGATCTTTGATCGGGCGAGCGGGGGTGCTCATTTCAAGACCTTCCCCTCTCTTACCTAAGTTCCCGAGCCGAGGCAAGTTTGGTGATGACGAACACGTGGCCTTTGGCACGAGTAAGGGTTTCCTAAATTTTTCAAAAATAAAATATTTAGGTGGCGACTCTGTAATCTGGCAAAGCAGTCCAGTTTTGGCATTATTTGATCTAAAATCAATTTTCCAAAATGATTTGCCAGATTGGACTCTTTGGTGTTTATCAGCCTCACATTGTACTTTGTGAGATTAGATTCAGAACCGTGACAGGAGTCCGAACTATAAGACCAATTCGAGCTCTTCGAAAGGGGGCGCGAAGAAAGTCGAGTCTACTCTACTTTTTGACTCATATAACACACATACACCCCCATTTCTTAGTTACACACCACGTGTGCGCACACCTACACTTTTTCTTGAGGCCCTAGCACATCACTCATATGCCCGCACGCACGCGCGCGCGCGCACACACACATAGATTTCTCAACACACCCACACAGATTTTTTAGCACAGTCACAGAATTTCTCAATACACCCACATACACCTTCAAAATAAATTTAATCCATAACAATCACAATTCTCAATTCTTATAACTTAATTAGCTTAATTAACTCCAATTCGGACCCAATTAATCAAATCTCAATTTTACTAAATTGAATAGAATATTTAATTAAACTCTCATATGGTCCAATACTTAAGATTAAAGTGATTCAACTCATCAATTTTACCTCCTTAAGCCATTTGGACGTTGAATTTCTAATTCCAAAATAAATCTTTAATGGAATCATATACGAATCAGATTCCATAATTCTCATGAATCCCAAATTAAATCATTATAATGAATAATTAAAATCCAAATCTCCTTAATTAATTAAGTATCAATATTATACTTGGCGGGGTCATCACAACGACGAGTCATGATCTTGATCAGAAGTGCAGTTAACGCCGTGATGTTTTAGTCAACATGTCATGATGTCTATCGATGTAGGTCCCATCACCTTAGTATCACCGCGGTAAAAGAACCTAGGGGCAGTTGTTGGGACATAATTTTTGAGTTCTCTACGTGGCCTAGGTTGCTAGCCGTGGTTACACATGGGTGGCAATGATTGGTTGAGGTGTGACGTAATCACACCGAAATCCGAGATATTAGGAGAAGGACTACAGTCCTATATGATTACAGACTCTTATGTTGGATGAATTAGGACTCCTGTGAGAGGTGTATCCTAATCCAATTAGGAGAGATGAGTTCAAGATAAGTGCTATCCTAGTAAATGATAAGAGTCCTATTGAAGTAAGACTTCTAGGATGACGAGTATAACGACCCAAGTTAAGATCCAGCCCTTTTATACTCTTTGATTTGTAGTCTGGTATCTATTATTGTTGTTTATACTTCTTGTAGTCGTGTTATTGATTGGGATTGGCTATTTGGAGTGTTTGATTATGCTTTGAATAATTTGGGATTTAGTATTTCAAAGGAAATTCTTTCTGTTTATTCTTGGGTTTGCTCGAGCGATGTTTTCTTTGTTCAAGTAGTCTTTTGTTTCTCCCAGAATATGTGTTTGCAGTCTAAACTTCTGGGAGTAGGGTATTCTTTTCTAGGTCTGAACTTATTAGGGGTGTTCTTTTCCAGAATATATGTTTCGTCGCTCGAGCAGTCTTTTCCAGGTCTAAACTTCTTAGAAGGGGTTATTCTTAGCTCAAGTGATGATTAGCACGCTCAAACAATCTATTCTACTGGGCAAATTTTTTGAGAGTTTGGTTTGTTTGCTGGAGCCATGCTTTCGTTTGTCGATGGGTGTGTTGTGTCTAACGCTTGAGCGGTGTTTTGGTTGCTCGAGTGGTCTAGTAGTATAAAGCTGGGGGAAAATACCTTCTTTTCACTTTTCTATTTTTCTCTTCCTCTCTCCTTACTTTCTAAATGAACTCTCTCTCTCTCTCTCTCTCTCTCTCTCTCTCTCTCTAATCTTACATAAACTTTCCCATACACCCTAATCCACTAATCTCGCTGTCTTGGTGCTTTGGGATAAAGGGTAGAGTTCGTCATGGGGATCGTAGCAATATTAAAAGTTTAATCTTTGGTCTCTGTTAGATCTTGCGGTTTATCCCTCTTCTCTTTCTATTTTGTGGTATGGATTTCTTTACCATCTCTGGATGATTTTTAGCTTCAGTATATGATCTAGAATAGAGTGGTATTTTGGGTTGACTTTGGTTGATTTTGGGTTTGAATTAGGTTAGTTTTGGAAGTATAAAAGAAGGGTTTTGAAATGGGCTCAGTGGAAATGTTGTGGAAATGGTATTATTGATGAGCAGAGTTGAAATCTTGAAAATCTCTCATTTGAATGGATATTTGAAAGAAACATATATTTTGATGGAAAACCTTGGAAATGTTTGGAAAGAATTGGTTTTCAATAAGTAGGAGAATGATGGGGCAATGTTTGAACTCTTGTTGAGTTAAATAGTGGAGTTGAATATGTATTTTTACTCCAAATTCAAAATTATGAATTTATACCTGTTGCTTGAAATTTATCTTTTGAATAGAGCTATATGTTTTAGGCTATTGGTGGGGGACAGCTTTGACTATTGTAAAATTGCATGAGAACTAGGTTAACTTAAACCATTCAGTCATGCATCTCTCAGTTGAACATTGTGTCATAATAATACATTGAAATGTATCATTTTTTAGAAAAATGGGTGAATACATTGGAGAATTTGGTTAGGGGGTGTGGTTGTGGTTATATTTAGGTTAGCCTATGTGTTCTTGGTGAAAGTCCAAAAACCCGCGTAGTTAGGTGCCGATCCTTCCGGTCAGTATCGGTAAAATGGCTTTGGTAGTACTTATGTAGCCTACTGGCACACACGTACCTAGAGATTCTTAGTGTGTGTATCCACTGCCCTATTTTTTCTTTTGAAAATAATAGTTTACGAATTGAATTATAAACATAGCATTCATCTCCATTCACCATGTGACATGGTTAAGCATCATACATAATATTAAATAAACTTGGAAACCAATTTTCAGGTTCTGATGACATATCTATGCCACGCAATTAGCTTGGGGGGATTGTGGAGCTGAAGGCTCATTTTTTTTTTTTTGTTTTTCTAAATATTTTTATACCAGCCTAGGGTTTTTATTTGTATTGGGCTTGACCCACTTTTGTTATAACCAAGCATTGTCTTGGAAATATATAGCCACTGGGTGCATAAACTTGTCTTTATTTTTCTTCATTTTATGTATATATGCCACATGCTATAGATTCATAGCTTAGGGTTAATGAATGTATTACTGCATGTGACATTACCTTTTGTAACACATTAATGGATTTAATAAATGAAGGTAGTTCAGAATAATGAATCTCTCATTGAATGATTTAATCTTGTTAGTTTTCGTATATATGTTGACAGTCAAGAGGGTTATTTATAATTATTATTTCGGGGTGTTACAACTTGGTATCAAAGCTTACCGGGTTCAAATACTTAGGGCTTGTAATGCCGCCAAATTATAGAGTACATACATTCATAACTCTCAACAGATATTCGGAAGCTTATTCATATAAATCTTTAAATCGTACAACTTTGCATGCATTTCTCATAACCATTTTCCATTTCATTGATTTCTATAAAGTATTACAAGATTTATGTCACATGCATTAATACATTCATTAACTCTAAGCTATGAATCTATAGCATGTGACAGATATATATATATGGAAATGAAAAGAAGGAAAGAGAAGTTCATGCCCTAATGGCTACAGATTTCCAAGATGATACTTGGTTACAAGAAAAGTGGGTCAAGCCCAATACATATAAAAGCCCTAGTCTTGTGCAAAAGATATTTACAAACACAAAAATAAATGAGCCATCAACCCCGAGATCCTCCCAAGTTAAGTCATTGGCGGAGGCATGCCATCATCACCTGAAAGTTGGTTTCCATATAGGGTGAGTTAAAACCCAGTGGAGATTAATTTGATATATTGTATGATGCTTAACAAAGTCATATAATGAATGCACATGAATGTCATTTGCCAGAATGATGCATTTTCTCTTTCAAACAATGCATTACCATATTTATAAATCAAATCATAAACTGATACTTTTTAAAACAGAAAACAGGGTAATAGATACACAACAGTGGCAATCTCTAGGTACGTGACCAAAGCCGTTTTACCAATACTGACTAAAAGGATTGACACCTAACCGCGCGGGTTTTTGGACTTTCGTCAAGGACACACAGGCCAAGATAGATATAAACCACAACCACAACCCTTAACCAAAATCTCCAAGCTATTCACCATTTTTTTCACAAAACGATACATTTTCAATGTATGAATATGAAACAATGTTCAAATGCAACATGTATAAGCGAATGGTTTTATTAACCTAGTTCTCATGCTATTTCTACAACAATCAAAGCTATCCTCCCACAATAGTCCAAAACAAATATCTCCATTCAAAAGGTAAATTCAAGAGATCGATATAAATATAAAATTTCAACACTTGGAGTAACAATAAATGCTCAACTACACTTCCAACCCAACTAATATCATTACCATATCGCTTCAACTATTCCCTTATCATTTATTCAAATCATAATTTCCAAAGACTTCCAAATACCCCCAAACAGATATTCTTTTCAACATTTCACATTTTAAAAGCAACTTCCCAAATTTTCCATTTCAATATCATTCTTAAGAAAACCCCCTCATTTATAAACCCAAATCTAAACCCAAATCCAACCCAAATTAATACCAATACGTTACTTTACTCAAGAGCACATAACGAAGCTAAGGATCATGTAGAAATGTTAAAGAAATCTCTACATCAATAGAAGAAAGAGAAGGAAGAATGAACCCAAAATCAACGGCTCTATACTTTTCAGATTGGAATGACCACCTCCCCGTGCTCTATCTTTTATACCAAAGCACGAATACATGAGACTCACAGATTAAAGTGTAGAGACAGATTTGTACAAGAACTAGGGAGAGAGAGATTAAAGAAATCTGGCCTGAACAACTTTTAGAGAGAGAGAGAGAGAAAGCAAAAAGTGAAAGAAAATATCTTTTTCCCGCAGCTTTATACAAATAGACTACTCGACTGCTCAAGCGACCAAAACACTGCTCGATCGTCAGACACTGAACACTACTCGAGTGGCCAAACCCTAGATCCAGCGAAGAAACCAAACTCCCAGAAAACTAACCCTGCAGAACAAATCGCTTGAGCAAACAAAACACCGCTCAGGTGAAGAATGACTCCCTCACAAAAGTTCAGACTGCAAAAGACCGCTCAACCAAAGAATAACGCACTCCCAGAAGTTTAGTCGAGAACCAAATATTTTGGGGAAAAGAAAAAACCGCTCGAGCAAACCCAAGAATAAACAGACAGAATTTCTTTTGAAATACTAACTCCTCACCTGTTCGAAACATAACTCAACAATCTAAACATCTACTCTCAACCAATAACAAGACTAGAAAGAGTTTAAATAAGAACAACAACAACAATAGATACCAGATTCTAAATCAAGAGTTTAAAAGAGTCCGCCTTAACTCGAGCTGCTATAGGGCTCATAGGATGTGGTTATTACCATAATGGGTTTGTCTCACTAGCTAGCAATAGACGAATACCTGGTATGCTATGTGATAACATGCTTATGTGATTAAATGAGTATAATATTTAGTTTCTCAGATATTTATTGTGTCTATGAATTCCTAGAAGTCTCATTAGAAGAGCACTAAATCACTGCAAATTATAACTGGAACTCTAACAATTCACAAAATGATTATTATCGAGAAAGGAAATTTGTTTGAGAATATGTGATTTGGTGCTTACGTGGAGTGAATTATAGTGTTGTCCACTGTATTAGAACATGTGTCAATTAGTTATGGTACATTTGTGAATGTGTTAAATCTTGTGTTACCTTTATTAGAATGTTAGGATATGGACGTGGTAGTGGTAGGCATGGTAGGCCTACACGTGAGGAAGTGCCAATTCCGGATGAAATTTCAAAACAAGATGAGGGAGTTAGCCAGACAAATATGGTCGAGCCTACGGGCTAACAATCCGTGGGAGCTTTGGCTTGAGAAATGGTAGGAGTGTTACGAAATCTATGGACATTCTCAGAGCTAAGAATCAAGTCCAGGCCCACGTTTCTGAGATATGGTTGTCTTTTCTGATGAGGGAGTTCTTAAGGTCAAATCTGAACGAGTTTGTTGGGGATCCAAAAGAGCCACTAAGGGCCGATGAGTGGCTCAAGCAGATAATGAAGACGTTTGAGATGCTTGGCATTGGTGACAATAGTCTTAGGGTGACCTTATCAGCCTTTAAACTTAAGGGTGACGCAGGTCAACGGTGGAAATTTGTGAAGGGTCATATTAGGGAGACTTCGGAGGCATTTGTTACTGCCTTCTAGGATAAGTTCTCACCACCCATAACAAGGGAGAAGTTAAGGGAGCAATTTCTAAAGCTCAAGCAGTTGAGCACATCAGTGGTCGAGTTTGAATCGATTTTCATCAACCTTTTAAGGTTTTCGTCAGAACTCGTGGCGATAGAAGAACGTCATTGCATTGAGTTTGATAAGAGGTTGAGGACTGAGCTTCTTTCCAAGCTTGTCAGGTCTATGATTTGAGATTATGGTCATTTAATGGAGTCGAAGGTACATTTGAAGGTAGTCATTCAGACTAAGGAGGAACGGATAAGGGGCTTCAAGCAGAGATGGCAAGAGTCTCTAGGTAATGCCAAGAACAACAAAAGGCAGAGTGGTTCTACCTCGCAGTAGTCCCAAACTTCGTAATCAATATCCACCTTTCCTGTGTCGAGTTCTAGTTGGGGGAGAGGCAATTATGGTGGATTCACTAGCTTCAAGTGTGGTCAGTTGGACCACAAGTCTCTAACATGCCTGTGGAGAGGAGGAGGGTAACAACTGGCATAGTCTTGGACTTGTTCTCAGAGCCAGAGCTAAGAGAGAGGGTAACCGCCTACCTGTTATCAGTGTGCACAGTCTGGGCATTTGAGAAGGTTTTTCTCTTAGTCTAGAGGCACGTCTGTTGCGTTTGGTTCGAGGCAGACTCAGAGCCATCAACTAGCTCAGTCAGTTCAAGCCTCAACGGCCAATCAAGGAGCCACTTCAACTCAGTCCTTATGATGTCCCAAAAACCTGGAACATCAAGGAATATACAAACAAATAAATACAAGGTTTATCTAATGTTACAAGTCCAGGAAACGTCACTAATAAGTCCTTTGGTCAATAACCAAGTAAGATCCTAAAAAGGTCAGAGGAGTTAATATAGCCTCCTTTCAAAGTCCAACCACCTTAACTAGCAAAGTTATCTTTTTTTCAAATCTCGACAAGGTATTAACATGAGACTCACGTGTACCATGAGACTTACGGATTAGAGTGTAAAGAAAGATTTGTGCAAGAACTAGAGAGAGAGAAAGCAAAAAATGAAAGAAAAGATCCTTTTCCTGTAACTTTATACAAACAGACCGCACGACCACTCAAGTTACCAAAACACTGCTCGATGGTTAGACATAGAACACCGGTCTAGCAACCAAACCCTGGCTCAAGAAAAGAAACTAAACTCCTACAAAACTAACCCTGCAGAACAGATTGCTTGAGCGCACAAAACACCACTCGAGTGAAGAATGACCCCCTCACAGAAGTTCAGATTGCAAAAGACCACTCGAGTGAAGAAAATACCACTCGAGGGAAGAATAGCATACTCCCAGAAGTTCATTCTATAAATAAAGATTTTAGGAAAAACAAAAGACTGCTCGTGTGAAGAACAGACCACTCAAGAAAATCCAAGAATAAACAGACAGAATTTCCTTTGAAATACTAACTCCCAACCTATTCGAAACGTAACTCAACAATCTAAACATCTACTTTCAACCAACAACAAGACTAGAAGGAGTTTAAACAAGAACAACAACAACAATAGATACCAGATTCCAAATCAAGAATATAAAAGAGTTGGGTCTTAATCTGGGCTACTATAGGGCTCGTGGGATGTGGTTATTATCAAAATGGGTTTGTCTCACTAGTTAGCAATAGGCGTATACGTGGTATGCTATATGATAATATGTTTATGTCATTAAATGAGCATGAGATTTAGTTTCTTAGTTATTGATTGTCTATGAATTCCTAGAAATCTTGTTACAAGAGCCTTGATCCCTGATAATTCTAACTAGAACTTTGGCAATGTCGAGGAATGATTACTATCTAGAAAAGAAATTCGTTTGTGAATACGTGCTTTGGTGCTTGCGTGGATTGAATTATCGTGTTGTCCACTATATTAGAACATGTGTGAATTAGTTAGGGCACATTTTTGAATGTGCTAAATCTTGTGTTACCTTTATTAGAACGTCAGGACACGGATGTGGTAATGATAGGTGTGGTAGTCCTAAACGTCAAGAAGTGCCAATTCAAGATGAAACTTCAACACAAGATGAGGGAGTTGGCCAGGAAAATGTGGCCGAGCCTGTGGGCCAACAAGCCATGGGAGCTTTGGCTTGAGAAATGGAAAGAGCATTGCAAAATCCATGGACATTCTCAAAGTTGAGAATCAAGTCCAGGCCTACGTGTTTGAGATAGGGCCGTCTTTTCTAAAGAGGGATTTCTTCTGATCGAATCTGGACAAGTTTGTTGGGGATCTAAAAGAGCCGCTGAAGGCCAATGAGAGGCTTAAGTAGATGGTGAAGACATTTGAGATTCTTGGCATTGACGACAATGATCTGAGAGTGACCTTAGCGGCCTTTCAACTCAAGGGTAACGCAGGCCAATGGTGAAAATTCATGACAGGCCGCATTAGGGTGACTTGGAAGGCATTTTTTACCACCTTCCAAGATATGTTCTTACCACCCACAGTAAGGGAGAAATTGAGGGAGCAATTTCTGAAGCTCAAGTAGTTAAGCACATTAGTGGTCGAGTTTGAAGCGACCTTCAACATCCTTTTAAGGTTTTCATCTGAACTCGTGGCGACGAATGAATGAAATTACATTGAGTTCAATAAAAGGTTGTGGACCGGGCTATTTTTCAAGGTTGTCGGGTCTATGATTTGAGATTATGGCCATTTGGTGGAGTCGACGGCACATTTGGAGGTAGTCATTCAAACTGAGGAGGAATGGATGAGGGGCTCCAAGTAGAGAGGACAGGAGTCTCTAAGGGATACGAGGGACAACAAAAGGCAGAGGGGTTCTACTCCATAGTAGTCCCAAACTTCGCAATCGAGATCCACCTTTCTTGTGCCAAGTTCTAGTTTAGGGAAAGACAAGCATGGGGGATACACTTGCTTCAAGTGTAGTTAGTTAGACCACAAGTCTCCAGCATGCCTGTAGAGAAGAGGAGGGCAACAATCGGCACAATCTTCGGCTTGTTCTCAGAGCCAAAGCCAAGGGAGTGTGTAGACCGCCCAAAGCTCTCTCCGTGCGACCCCCCTTTCGGAGAGGGCGCGAATTGGGTTCTAGGCACTACAATTCGAACTCCTGTCATGGTTCTGAATCTAACCTGACAAAGTGCAATGTAAGACTAATAAATCACCAAAGAGTCCAAATCTGGCAATTCATTTTGAAAAATCGATTTTAATCAAAAAGCGCCAAACATGGACTGCTTGGCCAGATTTCAGAGTCGCCACCTAAATATTTTGTTTTTGGAAAATTTAGGAAACCCTGACTCGTGCCTAAGGCCACGTGTCCGTCATCACCAAAGTTGCCTCGGCTCGAGAACTTGGGTACAGGAGGGGAAGGTCCTGAAATGAGCACCCCCGCTCGCTCGATCAAAGATCGGCCTCTACTAACATGATATGTTGTTTTGAAAACACATATGTTCTTATTCCGGTTATTTAGCTAACTGTGAGACCATGAAATATCCTCGCATGTATTGTTGGTGAGATTCAACGAAGGTAGTTCCATGAACCTACAAGAGATAAATATGGTTGATGCCACCCAACTGGGGTTACCGGCCGAGGACACTCCGATGATGAAGTTAGAATCCATGAATGAAGAATCAAGAATTATAAAGAGTGTTTTTGTGCTGTCTGAAGCAGAGAGAGATCATCCCTATACGTCATGAGATGCCTTCCTTTTATAGACAGTGGGTGGGCCAAATAAGCTCAATAATTGGTCCCTTGGCAGGCCTTCTTTGGATTAGCCTAATAAGCTGATATTTTTTTTTCCTGGCTCCCACAATTGCCCCAAAACTTTCATTGTCTTCGATAGAAGAAATGAGAGTTTTTATTGCCAAGCTAAGCTGTTCAAATAGATGTTAGGTCTCTTGACAAAGAATACAGTTGATAAAGAAATAACATGAATGAATGAATGACTGGATGAATGTATGTACGCATGAGTGTATGTACAAATATATGTGGTACATTAATAATGCACAATGGGACCATATAGGTCTAACATAGGGACCCCTTGGATCTACATCCGATATCTTTTCAACGATGGGCCACGATATTATAACCCTCGGGTGAGGGTGTAGGCTGCAATATTATAACCCCCGGGAGAGAGTGTAGGCCGTGGTATTAGGACCCCCGGGCGAGAGTGTAAGCCGCGGTATTATAACCCTCAGGCAACAATGTAGGTCGTGGTATTATAACCCCCGGGCAAGAGTGTAGGATATTGCCCGGTGCGAAAATTGCTTCAGAATATGGACTTCTGTGCCAAGCTAGAGATATTTCTATGTGCCGAGTACGGAAAGCTCCAAAATATAGAGGCGGCTGTTGGTGTCAGGCGGCGATCAATTGCAGACATTGCAAGAGGATAATACCCTGTGTCAATGATTGCCTATACCAAATGCCGAGTGTGTAACCGAATGTGTAGTAGAATTGCTTCCATTATTGCGAACATGTAACATCGGATCACTATTGCCCCATTTCTTGCGAATGACATTAGTTATTCGGAAGAAACGCAGCTTTGACGCTGGCCAGAAGTGCCAAGGAGTAGGCCCCGAACAAATTGTTAAAACGGATTTCGTGCCCCAGTACTGTTGAATGACAGTTGTTATTCAGAAGGAATTCATCCTTTGGTGACAAATGAGTCAGGCTAGGAGACAGGAAGAAAGTCGCCAAATAAGATGTAGTTAGTAAATTTGACATTGAGCAAACTCCAGGCGTCATGGCAAAAATGTTATTTTAGCTGTGATATGAAGCACTGCATATAACAATCTATACATTTGTGGTATAGAATTTGCAAAATCAAATCGTACGGATGTGTTCAAAAGGCTTAAAATAGTTGGAAACGACTATTGGATCATTGGAATCAGACTCCGAATGGCGTAATTTTAGCCAAAATGGATCCGACAGCTTAGATCGGTAGAGAATTAGGCTCTGCGAAGCACTAGATAATTTCACTGACACACTAGAAGGCTTGTCAAAAAAAAAAATAAAAGTTGTCAGCAAGACTTGAACTCATGCCTATATAGAGAAGGAATAGGACTTTACCAATTTGCCACACTAGATCTTGTTGTTTGTATTTGACACGAAATATATTTGAACTTGATTGTTCTTCAGCCAAGTGGAGCATAGCCGCAACACATGTAAGACTTTGTTTGGCTGCCAACTTATGGTCGTCTTCTCTAGTGCAGAACTAAAATTACTCGGCAAATTGCAACAGCCCGTATGGCTTTGTCTGTGCTCCGATTTCGACGCGGTTTGGTGCGTTGCATTCATCTCAATGTGTACTTCACACTGATATGGTCAAAACTTCATTTCAATAATGTTGAAAATTTCAGTTTGCTGAAACTTTGGTACATTCCGCTAATACTAACGAACGTCGGTTACTTTTTGGGTCCGTGGGTTGGTAGGTTTGGACTCTTTGAGTTGACACGAATCCTCTAGTATGTTCAGAAATTGATTTTGATAAGTCGAGATGCTAGTTCTATGCCGAGATAGTAGCCTCGAGCAATATTGTACTCCAAAAAATCATGAGATTTTTGCCGAATATGTGGTTAAATTAATAATTGTAATTGTTCCTAGAATGTCCGATGCTGTTGATGTAGGTGTGGCCGAGTAGTCTTGCCGAGTAAGCAACATTAGCCAGATATTGTTGCCAAAAATGTTAGCCGAATAAGCAATGTCGCGGTGTAATGTTTCGAGTACTTTCCAAATAATGTTGCCAAAGCCGAGATAATATATAAAGAATTAATAGTTGATAAGATGCCGAATGATATGCCGAATTTGCTGAGTTTGATAAGCAATATTGCCGAATAAGAAATGTTAGCCGAATAAGCAATGTTAGTCGAATAAGCAATGTCGCGGTGTGATGTTTCCGAATACTTGCCAAATAATGTTGCCGAAGCTGAGATAATATACAAACAATTAATAGTTGATAAGATGCCAAATTTGCTGAGTTTGACAAACAATATTGTCGAATAATAAATGTTAGCTGAATAAGCAATGTCGCGGTGTGATGTTTCCGGATACTTGCCGAATAAGTTTCTGAAGCCGAGTTGATAATATCCAGAGTTTACAATGTTAATATGCAGTGGATAATATGCCGAATGATAAGCCAACTTGCAGAGTTTGATAAACAATATTGTCGAATAAGAAACGTTAGCCGAATAAGCAATGTCGCGGTGTGATGTTTCCGAATACTTGCCGAATAAGTTGCCGAAGCCGAGTTGATAATATCTAGAGTTTACAATGTTAATATGCAGTGGATATTATGCCGAATGATAAGCCGACTTGCAGAGTTAATAAGCAATGTTACGGAGTAGTGGTGAGCATGGTTGCATAATGTGAGTAACACGGCAAACTTGTTGCGGTTAATGATTTAAGCGGGTGGTGATTGCCAAGAATGGAAGTGTGGCGGTCCGATCCTCTATTGCCGAGCTTTGACCGAGGTGGCCAAAGCCATCGCTAGAAATAGTTCTTTCATGATGACATGGCCGAGTGACATAGGGGAGCTCGCCGAAGAACCTTGGTGTTGTCGGAATGAGATTCGATTTTATGCGTGCTCGGCGAAACTTTTTCTCTGCCTTTCATTGACACCGAATGGCTTGCACCTTTTGCCGAGAGATTGTCACGAGTCCTCTTGGTGAGTTTGGAAAATCAGCGGTGACCCGAAGTAGTGAACGAGCTACTTTGATGTTGGTGAACGCACTTTATTACCGAATCAGTCACACTTTGTTGCCCCAGCTTTGGTGGTACGATTGGTGAATCTTAGTTCTCTACAGAAAGAAAATTATGGAGCAACATCTTCAAAAGCAAATCCGAATATTAACAAGATATTTAATGAGTTTACGTATGCATGCGAGGCATAAAGAAAACATATACATCTATTTTGGGAATGGAAGCTTTTGAGTGGCACTTTTCCGACCAATAGTTTTAGAGAAAGAGTTAAGACCCAACCATGGGTTTACGAGCAACAATTCAATTATTGAATTCTGATATTTATTTATTTGTAATTCATTTAAATAATTCATGCGTGTGCATATAAAAAATGAGAAATATAAGGAATTCTCCCATTTTTGGTCACAACCGCTGTGATTGTTACTTGCTCCGCGATAATCACAATTTGATCTTTAGCACCAAGTTGCCTAGAATGCTTGAAATGAAGACAGTTATGGGTTGATTGATGACGTTTAGCTATAATCAAAATACTCCGTGCTTAATGCCGAATTTTCGATGCCAAAAAGGCCTAGAAGCCGAGCAATATTGTAATTGGAAAATTCAGTGTTCATGATCGGCTTTGTCCATGTAACGGTGTTAACCATCTAATCATTTCGTCAGCCGCAGCTTGTTTGGAGCTTGGCATAATGAAGCTAGCGTTGGGTCTTTATTTGCCGATCATGTAGAGAGTCAGGGTGCTTCTTGACAGCTAGCCAAGCTTTGGTGAAAACGTTTGCATTTGTGATCTGCACCGAGAAGAGGCTAGCTTGTTATGGGTGCTAAACGGTTTTGTCGAGATTTTGATCAGCATCAACATGAGCCATTCATGACAATTGAAGTTGCCTCTAGATCAGACCATTTGAATTTATATGGATAGATATATATATATATATATATATACGGCCAGCCGACTATCACAATTAATTAAAATAGAATAATAATTTATTTTTATCATAACTCATGGCCCATTCTAAAGAGAGAAAAAATTGAAGACCCAGCCTTAGATTCTACAGAAAGTTTTAGCATAGGTACACGTGCATACATGTCAAGAATCAACTTTAAGCCAAGTTTTGAGAAACAAAGAATAAATAAATAAATGGGCAGACCCACGTATGGATTTGGCTGAGCAACTTTATTGAATTACCGAAAAGATGTTTTGCACCAAGAAAAGTGTGAAACCCATTTTTAGAAAGAGAAAATAGGGATGTAAAAGTAGACCCATGAATTCTATTCTGTTTTAAAACTTTTTCATCAACATAAGTTTGTACGCAGATACATACGTTTATGCAATTCAAGAACTCATTTAATCAGAGAGAATAGATCACCATCACAGTGTTGTTAAATTTTTACTTACAGCACCATGTTTGCTATTTCCTTCGCTGACTTCTTTCAGACAATTCCCACAAACGGCTCCAATTGTGAGACCATGAAATATCCTCTCATATGGATTGTTGGTGAGATTCAACGAAGGTAGTTCCGTGAACCTGCAAGAGATAAATATGGTAGATGCCACCCAACTGGGGTTACCGACCAGGGACACTCCGATGATGAAGTTAGAATCCATGAATGAAGAATCAAGAATTATAAAGAGTGTTTTTGTGCTTTCTGAAGCAAAGAGAGATCATCCTTATATGTCATGAGATGCCTTCCTTTTATAGACAGTGGGTGGGCCGAATAAGCCCAATAATTGGTCCCTTGGTAGGCCTTCTTTGGATTAGCCCAATAAGCTGATATATATTTTTTTCTGGCTCCCACACTAACTTACTACGTGATGCGTACAACATACAAGTATAGACTAGATCACCTTAATTGGAACAAAACAATTCAATGTTTGTTTTCGAAAATGGTTTGAATTTGCCACCCTCAAGTGGGCTTAGAAATGCAGATTTGCCACCAAACAAGGTGGGCTTAAAACATGATGATTTGCCACTCCAAGTGGGCTTAAAACTCACATTTTGATGAATTGTTCCAATTCAAGTAATGAAGCCTTCATCCTTAGGCATTCATGCAGTTAATCATTTAAGCACACAGCCTCATGGCAAGCATGCTAAACATGGCAATCACTTACACTCATGCAAGGATACTAAAGCGTAAACACTTACAGTGTACTCCGAGCCAAAACAGAAAACTAGTTAGAAATCAATGCATGATCCTAACTATACAATATGTCTAATGCAACACATGCTAAAATGCAGCTAATTAGGCTTGGCTATCTAAGATGGCATATGAATGCAACACTTGATAACATGCTTTGAAACACGTATACATTCAAATAGGTATTGAAATACAATGTCGTTTGAATGATGCGCCGAGCCCGGTGCATGCAAGACAAATGAATGATGCAAATATGCAAAGCATAAGGTATGCTAATCAAAACGTTCCCTAAAACTAACCATGGAAAGTAAAAGGGAGAAAGAAATGGGGTTGGAAGACATGTACACATATACGCACCCTTATTACAACATTGTGCCCTCATGATGGAGGGTCCGAATGAATAAGCTAAGTTAATCTAAGCTAAGCTAACTAACTAATCTGATTAAACTAATTAGACTAATTATTACACAACAAATTGAAAGACTAGTAAACTACTTACTAATTGTTACAACACTTTAACTAATTAACAAATTAATTAATTAATTAATTACAAATTCAATGCTAACTAACAACTAAAGCACTAAATTAAATTACTTCAGCTCTGATTGGAGATGTTGAACATGCATGCACGCATTCGGTTTCTCGCCCCGAAAAGCCTTCCGGTTTGCTCTTTGGAGGCTCTGTTTGCAAGGTGTCTTTCAAGAACTTGTTGCTGGAACTTACCAAAATAGTGCTAGGGAGTACACCAGTGGCCTGTCGACCAAATATGGGCCTCTGCCAGCCAAAAATGCAAAGGTGTCGGCCATCAATGTGGCTCTGCCGGCCACTGGTGTGCTGTGACACCAAACTGCAACAGGGCACAGAACAGAGGAAATTGAGGGACTCCCAAGGGTATGTGTGTACCATGCCCCTCCTTATCACCTCAAAACATCAAAGGAGTTGCATAATTGAATCCAAGACCATCAACCAAGCATTTTGAATGCATGATGGTCTAAGACCCAACTTGTACACATTCAATAAATGCACAACAAACGAGACATTTAGACCACGGCCTTATCATGAGTGATCAAAGGCAATGGAGACAAAGAGAATTGGCTCATTTTCATCACTTCAAGTTTGAAATGAACCAATTCATCTTGTGTTCAATATAATGTCCGATTGAACACCATGCAATGTAAACGACATGCTTATATTGGCATGTTTTACTTGGTTGATTTTGACTACACATTTTAGATTACCAATCAATTCCTTAACCGGTTGGTCCAATTGTGAAAGTCCTCTAATGGGAAAGATGGCAGACATTTCAATGTTAAAGTGACATGCACAAGACTCTATCATGTAAGCAATGCATGCAAGACATGTTAAGGGCCCAAAACATTAAGAGCATCATACAAGAGACATGCAATGCATAGCCTAAACAACCACACCAGATCTGAACAGAGCTCAATCATGCCAAAGCAAAGGCCAAGACATGCTGAAATTGAAGTTCAAAGGACTAGATAAACATGCATACATGTTAGGCCACAAACAAGGCACAATACACAACCCTGAAAAGCAATGAAGGAGTGAAGTGTGTGAGAGTATGACTACACTATATACACTGAAATTATATGCTAAATGGTGCCACGCCATGCAAACATCACATACATAACATGTTAAAAGCCTCAAAGCTAGTCAAGGCCCTTTACACTACAACCATACTAAGCAATGCTCAAATGACCTTGACCATTCAAAATAGACCTAAGACAGGTCGAAACAGTAGCAAAAACATGCTAGACTTGCAGCATAGACGGCAAGAAAGATATGCTCATGTATTGGCTCACAAACAAGGCATGAGGCTCAACTTCTCAAAAGCATTGAAAGAGTGATACTTATGAGAATATGACAATGATATATGTTCTGAAATCACATATTAGATGATGCCAAATCATGCAAACAACTCAAGCAAAGCATACTAGAGGACTCATAACACAAAGCTATTAAAGCCTATCATGCTATAGCTATACAAAGCAAGCCTCATATGACCAAGACCACCCAAAAAGAGTTCAATCATGCCAAAACATGAGCAAAAACATGCTGGACTGTAGCCAAAATAAGCTAGAATAATAGGCCAAAATAGCAAGCGTATTAAGCTAGTAAGCAAGATTTACACTACAAGTGTAAGGAGTGTGCAAGAAGTGGCCAAGCCAACCACAAATAGAGCCAAAACATGTTAAAAAGGTCATCAAAACATGCTTAGATCAAGTCAAGAGATGGCAGAAAAACATGCTCAAGCATGAGGCCATCAACACAAGCAAGCAAGACAAGAGGAAAGGGGACCACCACCTCCCATTTGGGACCTCAAAACCACCTTTCCACAACTGAAATTCCTCTGGAATTCAGTGGTTAAAAGGCCAAAGAGAGATAGTTCCAAAGGCTTTAAAGGATGGCCCAAAAGCTTAGCAAATAAGGCATACAAGGGGGTGAAACACCCTCAACTCCCACAGGGCCTCAAACAGCCATTTTTAACACTTAAAAATAGAGCTTTTTGTAGTTAACAACCAAGCCTAAAACAACATGCAAATGTGGGTAATATGGTATACAAAAATAGGCTTAAAAGAGGGAATATGCTCACCCTTGAAGCACAACAATAAGAGGACAACTTCTGAGCCAAAAACCAGCTTTTTGAACTCCAAACAAACCTCCAAGGACCTCATCTCCAAGGTAGTGGTGTTTGACTAGGTGTTTCTCTGCAAAAATGCAAAGAAAACACACTTCTAAGCACTATAGAGCACAATATAAAGAGAGAGAGAGAGTGTGTGTGTGTGTGTGTGTGTGAGAATTCTAGAGAGAGAGAGAGATTTTGTCTCTGAAAAATCTGAACCCTTGAATAGGGGGAGAGGCCTCCCCTTATATAGGCAATGCAAGCAAAAGCTTTCCTGACAAGCTTAAAGCTTGCCTTCCATCCCTCCATACGTGTATGGAGGAGGGCTTAGTGAGCCACAGTTGGCTCAAAAATAACTGAGAAAATATCTGTTAAAATAAGGGTGGCCAGTCGGCCATCAATGGTGGCTGACAGTGCCTCATTGATGGCCGGCAGCCCTCTATGATGGCCGGCAGACCATCAAGGACTCCACAAAGCAAAGACCAACACATGGTCCAAAAATGAGACAGAATGGAAATAGGGTTTGGAAGGATCAAACCTGGAGCATTCCGTCGCGAAAGTCATACACTCGATGAGCAATCAAACTTGTTGCTGGATGAACCTACAAGAACATCGAAGTCTTGAGGACGGTCAAAAATGGGGTGTCTACAGTTGCCCATCTTTGATAGAACTCAGCGGTCATGAAATAACGGGAGTGAATGTCAAAGCCTAGAGACAACCCATTTTTAACAAGGCCAAAGACTCAGACAAACAAACAATATAACAATATAGAGATGTGCCCGCAGGTTGGGGCAAAATGCAAATGACATGCACAATGCAAGAGTATAACTTATGATTATGCAAAGAGTGTTGTAATGAAGCATTTATGAAAAATAAATACAACAATTTAAGCAAACCGACAAGTTGCGGCCGTCTCACTCATTTCAAAAGAAAGGATGTAAGAAAAAAAATGCAATCTTCACTGCGCCTTACGTAGGAAGGGTAAAAGTGACCGTTGGGCACACCCGAGGTCTCAAACAAGATCCTGATGCGTTGCATGTGAAAGGAAAATGAGTGGTATAAGTGTTGGAACATATTCCAAATGCTCTTAACCAAAGAAGGTCTAACCCACCGCGCGCGTGAGGAGAAAGAACAACAGCGCCCAAGGCATATGAAGTTAAATGTGATAGATACATAGAGTGAAGATGTGCGATGGATGCACAAAGTGAGTGTGTGCGATAGATACACAAAAGGTGAGTATGTGCGATAGATACACAAAGGTGAACATGTGTGATAGATACATAAAGGTGAACATGTGCGGTAGATACACTAAGTGAAGAGAGTGTGATAAATACACTAAATGAACGAAGTGTGATAGATACACTAAGTGAACAAAGTGCGGTAGATACACTAAGTGAAGAGAGTGTGATAGATACACTAAGTGAACAAAGTGTGATAGATACACTAAGTGAACAAAGTGTGATAGATACACCAAGTGAACAAAGTGTGATAGATACACTAAGTGAACAAAGTGTGATAGATACACCAAGTGAACAAAGTGTGACAAAGTGTTCTCTTACCGAGACATAAATGATCTTGTGCGGAACTTCTTTGGATAAACCGTACGCATTAGTTTTAAATGATCCGTACATACAATATCGTGCATGCAAATGAAAGAAGCTTCACAGGTACAATGCTATGAGAATGCATGTTCTATGCAAAATAACAACGACGCTTATTCAATGCGAGATAATCAACAATGCATATTTAATGCAAGATAAGCAACGATGCATGTTCCATGCAAACATAGTAATGCATGGTCTATGCATCAACTTAGAATACATGTTCAATGCAAAATGCAAATGCTATGTGACAACAAAAGCATGCTCGATAAACAAAACTCAAAGCAACTTCCAGTTTACCTCCCGGAAGAGTTGCAACGTATTAAAAAGGATACACCTTGTACGTGCTGAGCATCACATGCTAAAATCACAGTCCGGAGCTTCCGCGCAGGCCACTTAAGCTTAAAAAATGTACTTCCGTTGCATTTTCTTAAGGGATCCAGGCACAAAATGGCAAAACAATAACCAAGGAGAACATCAGAGGTCTGCTAGCTACTCCAGGAAGCCACCGGCCACCCATCGGCCACAAATTAATTTCATCGGCCAACAATGGCAGATTCGGGGCAGATTGGAGATTTCATCTTGTGTTGTTAGGGATCACTTGCTTCTGCATCTTGCGCTTCCAAACCACAGGAACTACCTTTTTTCCTGGCCATGTTCACAACTTTCCCTATTCTCCAACGGGGTGGCAGACTAGATTGGTTCAGTATCCAAAATTGAGGCGCATACCTGCTACCTCAACCTATGGGGCTTCCATACAGATTTCAAGCTGGGGATACACCCCTGGGTATTTAAACCAGACTTTAGTCTCAGAAATTCCGAACCTTTGCATTCTAGGGATCAGCCATTCGAACTTTAGTTTCCACCATCACAGTTGGTCTCCTAGGAACTCATTGCAAACACAACCAATATGCCTCTTGCAGGGAATGGTACTCAGGGAGAGCACTTTTGATTGCCATTTTGGCTTGAAGCAAGCTTGAGCTTGAGCTTGAGCTTGAGGTACACTCATACTTTGAAGCATTAACAAGGCCTGAGGAGGTACATCCAGAGCGCAATCTCGGAACTTTCTAAAGTTGAAACAAACTCAGATGCTTCGATTTTCCTCTTTTCTTTTGCTTTGCAGTCTGGAACCTATATAGCTTCCAATAGGTCCTGGTTTTACTGTTCTCACATGACTTGGGTTGAACCCTACAATTTTATGAAAGAACAAATCCTGTTTTGCACAAATGTAGAGAACGGCACAGCACTTTGAGCACAAAACGGTTTATTTTTGAAACTGAAATTGAGTTCTCAACTGGGTATTGAGCCTACGACTGACCACAACCAAAAAGACTCAACAAAGGAAAAGAAAGGTAAAACAACCTAAACACATCTAGTGACACTCAAAATGACTCAAAACAAGCATCAAGACAAACAAAACACACACACAACACTCAAATGTGTACCGCTAGTGGGAGACCTCTCAGCTCACGAGGAGCCTGTTTCTCCGGGTATTGTTTCTCGCCCTTTCTTATTTGTGATTCTCACATCACTCTGGCATCAATCTCTTATTTTTTGAAAAAACCCTTTTCTCACTTTTTCTCTCAGCGCACATCTCTCTATTCTTCAATCTCTCTTATCTTTTTGTCCCTCCCCTGGGTGGTTGATGGATAAGCAGGAAGTTGTGGGCTATTGCCCCTAGCATTCTGCTAGATCCTTCTTCTTGACATCGGCTGACGATGCGCTCGGCCAGTTTGGATATGATCAGACCTGTCTGAATGAGGAAGTGGGATATCCTGCTTCATTCCAGTTCATGCTTTGCACCTGACTTGATACCTCGTTGCTCGGAGGATGTGAGAGCTTTCAGCCCTTTGCTGTTAGCTTCAGTTGTGCCCTTTCTGGTGAATACAACACCCTTTCTCACAAGTATGGTGCCCTTTTCTGGCAAGAATGGTGCCCTTTCTAGCAAGTGCGGTGCCCTTTTCTGGCAAGAATGATGCCCTTTCTGGCAAGTGTGTTGACAATGGAGAAAAGATAGAAAACCTGACTCAACTGTGCCCCTAGTTCATCATTTTGACCATTTTTTGTTTTGGCTTTCTACTAAAACAATTTTGACCAACATGAGAGTTTGATTAACATGCTTGTTCAATTTTCTGATTTGAAATCATGCAAGTCAGGTTATGAGCACTGAAAATTTCTTTTTTTGGGTCCAAGAAATGGTCCAGCTTTGGAAAAATGGAATAATTTTCGAGAGAATTAGTCAACTTCATTAAAAATTCTCAAAAATTGTTTTTACAAATAGCCATTGCTCGACCAACATAGAATTTACTCTTGAGATGCACACCCTCAGATCTGAACTTGAATTGTCTTGCAGCTAAAACTTCTAACAGAGTAGGACAATTTGATTTTGAACGAAGACGAGCCAATTTGCACATGGATAAGATAGCTGAGTTTGAACAAGGATAAACCAATCAACATGGATGACCCAAGCAGGCTGAAAATGATTAGGGCCGAACTTCAGGATGAAGTTGCCTACGTATCCCAAACATGGGAATCAGGCCTGACATAGTTCCAGGTTAAGGTACACTCAGGTATTAACCTCTCCTTTTACGCTCTAACTTTTGCCAAGGCCGCCCTTTCTGGGTTTTCAACCTTGCGAGCTCTGTTTTTCTTTTCTTTTCATTCTTCTTCTTTCTTTTTTTATTTTCTTCTTTCTTTTCTTTTCTTTTCCTTTTTTTTCTCTTTTCTTTTCTACTTTTCTTTTCTTTTCTTGCTCTAACTTTTGCTTGGGTCACCCTTTTGGGTTTTCAGCCCAGCGAGCCTTTCAAGGATAGAAAAAAGTGTAATTTTGTCCATGTTGATCGGTCGTAGGATCTCGAAGCCATCTGAATCCAGGAGAATAGCTGCTATTCATTGATGATGTAGGAGTCCATCCAATGGGTGCTGAATTTGCCCCTAGTATTGTGGATAGGAGCTTGGTTGTCCTTCAATAAAACTTTCTTCTTCCAGCAGCTGGAATTTGGCTTTCTTGCCAGTCTTCATTCGTTTGCAGAATGACCCATCTTTTGAATCTTTGAGCACATCAGACATTTTTTGCCCCTACTTCGAGGGATGCTTCAAACCCAGATTTGCAGGCTTCCTTTGACGACATCTGATCTTCTTGACCTAACCTTCTTGCCCCTAGTGCGAGGGCTGCTTCAAATCTGGCCTGGCGAGCCTCCTTTGATGTCATACGACCTTATTTTCACTAGTTCATGGGCTGCTTCTGATCCAACCATACAGGCCTTACATTATGGTTGACCGTTGAATATTCTGAATCCAAGTTCAAGGTTTGAAACCAAAAGGGGTTGAGTCTCGAGGCCGAGAGTGATCCTATGCTGCATAATCTCAAGAGCGATTTCATACAGGTCTTCGCAGGACCACACAAAACATTTTTGAAATCTTTTAAGAAAGCGACTAGTCACTCGCGCCGAAGACAATGTAGAACCAATCTGGATCAAGCCAGGATCCTTCTCAGTACTCACATTAACAAACATGATCTCATTCATTAAGGGCTTAGCACGTCTCTCTTTCTCTCAATTGATCAAATTTTTGCAAATCCCGAAGAATTTCTTTCTCTTTGTTTTCATCACAGTGTTCAAAAAGTTTTGAAAAACTTAGGTTAATGCAATGATTTTAAGGCACAGAAAAGTAGATGAAAAGCACTTCTGTTTCATTCAAATCTTCTGGCACAACTGGCTCAAAGGTAGAAACAGACGCAAAAGAAAGAGTGTAAAACACAAACACAAAACAAGCAAACGATGCCCGAGCTAACACCCCCGAAATCACCTGATTCCAACACAGCAAGACTGACTCGATACAACAAAATAGACTCAACTGACTCAGTACAAAAACACTGACTTAATACAACATAACAAGACTGACCCAATACCCAAGCCAGAAAGTAAAATGAACAGCAATTGCAAATCTCTCAAAATAGTGCATGCCATCCATCACATCTGGAGTAAACTGAGCGCCATCCGCAGGTGGTTCATCCCCCGATCATATAATCACATTATCCTCCAAGTTCATTGGTCCAGTGCTGATAGACTTTGCAGGACCTGGTGCGACAATGACCTTGTTATCAATCACATCTTGTATTTCATGGCAAAGATGAAAACACATGTTGGTGTCATAGCCAGCTTGTTGATGGAAGGCACAATACTTGGCAGCATCATGCATAGCCGGAAGGGATTTCGGGAGTAGCCGAGGCTCAAGCGGTTTGAGATAGCCCTTTCCAATAAGGATCTAGAGAGCTTTGGACAACGTCATGTAGAAAGGATGGAAGACCCTCTGGCCTCGGGGTTGGTATTTCAAGGTTTGTGGAGTGTTGAATGTACCAGCAAAAGGGTTGGTAGGTGCTGACTTTTGATGTTCTCTTCTGAGTGTAGGATTGGAGTTGAAAGGGGTGTTTCTGGTACGACAGCCCTTTTCTCGTCTCGCCCCTTGATTCAAACTGCCCCTAACTTGAGCGACAAAAGTGTCATCCACAATTTTTGCAACAACTGCAAGCACTTGCTGTTTGTTCAGTCCTTCGGGCTTCAAAGCCTCAATAGCCCACAGAAGATGTTCATAGGGACCAATGCCTGCCCCTACCTTGTTCTTACGACTCACCTCCACTTTGCCAAGGGATTGGGTCACTATATCAGAGCGGTGCCTAGTTATTGTCGACACACCAACACCCAGATCTGAGATGGCTTCAGGTTGGCCCTTTTCAATTGCCGCTTGCCCCAAGATCAAAGAGCCTTTTGGATTAAAACTTATGGCCTGTGATGTGGCTGAAGATGGAGCCAAAATTCCAAAGGCTAAATCTGCCACAGTTTTTTCCAAATCTTCAATCACGCTCATAAGCTCAGAGGTAATGGGTTCATGGGTTTGAGATGATTGGGGTTCAGGTGTACCCATCATGCATAAGTCCATGCCGACTGGAATGAACACCTCAGGCTTGGGTAAATGGTCTGGGGTGATGTATATACTGGGGTCAAAGGGGTTGGCCGTTGTTTGGATGAAGTTTACCTGCCTAGGTGGAGGGTTTTGATTGACATTTGGTTTTTTTTGGAGGTGCTATTACCTTGTGGTCAATGAGATTTTGAATCTCATGACGTAGTGTAAAGCAAGAGTCGGTATCATGACCGTGCTGCTGATGGAAGGCACAGTATGTAGTCGGGTCATGCTTTAGAGGAAGCGGGTCGGGTAGAGGCCATTGTTCTAACAGTTTCAGATGTCCTTTCCTGTGTAGGACCGCTAGAGCTTTAGACAAAGGCATATAAAGTGGGGTAAAAACCCTCTTGCCTCGGGGTAGATAGTTCGAAGTTTGGGGGTTTGGATTGGACATACCAACAAAGGGGGTAGCTGTTTTCGGAGTGGTGGTGACCATTCCAACTTCAGAAGATCTTGTAGCTGCATCACCACTGGTGGTCGCATTCGAACTGCGTATATAACCCTTCTTGGTTGACTCCCTTTCGTGGTCAATCAGACCTTGTTTCGTAGCATCTTCTATCTTTACCCCAATCTCATGGAGGTCAGTAAAGGTGGGGATGGGTAAGACAATCATCCTCTGCATCAACTTCGGTTGCAGATTCCGCACGACGATCCTTATCTGGTCTTTCTCAGCCGGCCTGGGGGTCATCATAGAAGCTTTGGCTCTCCAACGGGTTACGAAGTCAGAGAAGCCCTCCTTCGGCTCTTGTCTAGTTGCCTCAAGATCACGAGTTGTGACCTTAATTTGTGTGTTGTACGAACATTGGGTGACAAAAGCCTCGGCCACTAAATCCTCCAACTTAGCGTACCAGATGGCCGCAACACCCGACAGGGTTCGACCGAAGAGAGATAGCTTTTGTAATCTGGAGAGGCCTATTAGCCGTAAGATATCCGAGAACAACCGTAGATGTACCATAAGATCTCCAGAACCATCAAAACGGTCTATATGTGGCATCTTGAACCAGTCCGGCAATGACATTGCCGAATCCGTGTAACCATCCTCTATGTCTAGAACAGAGTTAACGCCTCGGGCCCTCTTGAATAGCTTTTCAAGCTTGCTCACTTTTGATGTAGTTGGATCCATTTCGAACTCGAAAGGGGCCTGAATTGGGTGGGCTTGTGCTTTGGAAGTTTGAGGTGGAGTTGGATCCACTGGGACATCTGTATTCTCCTGGGCATTGGCGGCAGAGGCAGGAGCCCTTGGTTCAGGAATTTCTACTGGAGGTGGGTGGGACGCAGAAGCTGTTTTTAGTTGTGTTTGTTGCTGCTGCTGTTGAAGCCTAGCACTGAGTTCGGCCTGCAAGGCCATGACCTCGGTCTGGCTGGCGGTAACCTCCGCTTGGCGGGCAGCGTCCCGCTACATAGCCTCCATAGTCTGTTGGAGCTGATGCATCGTGTCTTCCATACTCATACTGACTAAAAGGGGCTAATCTATTGAATCTGGTGAGTTTTTTCTTTCTGAGGTGGAAACAGGAAATTGAGCCCAACTGTGCACAGGTGATATAGATAGTGACCGCTGAACTGGAGACTATTGAACTGGTGATTTGTGCCTGACTGGCCCTCCTTTGCCTTACCACTGGTGAAGGAAACACTGGTTGCTCTATTGAACTGAATCTCTGACCTAACAAAGTCTATCAACACAAGTCCGGTGTACTCGGGGGATATTGGAGCCTTCTGAAGCTATAGTTCTAGGACTACCTTGCCAAAGAAGAAAACAAACAACATCTCAGCCTGATTTTACCAGAACAAATATGAGCAAAGCTGAATAAATGTGCTCCTACAGAATTCTACCCAAAATTCTGCCTGTAAATTGATACCCTCAGGCCGATACTCAGACTTGCAATTGATACATATATTTCTGTAGAGATACACACCTAACAGCACATATCAAGCAAGTAAGAGCCAAAACACTCCTATGGTGGGGTAGGGTTTCCCTGTCCTATTTTGTCAGGAGCTAGGGTTTCACTACGCACACAGCGGCTTCAAACAACCTACATTCGGGTAAGCGACCTGTCTTAGTTTGGAACGGTCTCTATGGATTCCGATATGCAACTAGGTCGAATGGTCAAAAAGGGTGCCTCAGTAAAAATCGAGGTCTGTGTTTCCATTGTGGCAGAGCCCATAACCGGTCAGCCTTGTGGCATGTTTTTTCAAGCATGCCTCCGGCAAACCGTTCAGGAATAGCAGATGGCAAACACTGTGATTTAAGCATACCAATGCAAATGCAATGCAAAGAAACACATAAGTGTAAACAAAACAGCATATCATGAGTTCAAATCAAGTTCTCTAAATCCCAAGCAGAGTCGCCAGAAACTGTAGATCACCCGAAACTCTCTCCGCGCGGCCCCTCTTTCGAAGAGGGCGCGAATTAGGTTCTAGCTACTACAGTTCGGACTCCTATCACGGTTCTTAATCTAATCTCACAAAGTGCAATGTAAGACTGATAAATCACCAAAGAGTCCAAATCCAGCAAATCATTTTGGAAAATCGATTTTAATCAAAAAGCGCCAAACATAGGCTGCTTTGCCAGATTTCAGAGGTGCCACCTAAATATTTTGTTTTGGAAAATTTTGGAAACCCTGACTAGTGCCTAAGGCCACGTGTCCATCATCACCAAAGCTACCTCGGCTTGGGAACTTGGGTACGAGAGGGGAAGGTCCTGAAATGAGCACCCCTGCTCGCCCGATCAAAGATCGGCCTCTACTAACATGATATGTTGTTTTGAAAACACATGTGTTCTTATTCCGATTATTTAGCTAACTTACTACATGATGCGCACAGCATACAAGTATAGACTAGATCACCTAAATTGGAATAAAACAACTCAATGTTTGTTTTCGAAAATGGTTTGAATTTGCCACCCTCAAGTGGGATTAGAAATGCGAATTTTCCACCAAACAAGGTGGGCTTAAAACATGATGATTTGCCACTCCAAATGGGCTTAAAACTCACATTTTGATGAATTGTTCCAATTCAAGTAATGAAGCCATCATCCGCAGGCATTCATGCAGTTAATCATTTAAGCACATAGCCTCATGGCAAGCATGCTAAACATGGCAATCACTTACACTCATGTAAGGATACTAAAGCGTAAACACTTACAGTGTACTCCGAGCCAAAACAGAAAACTAGTTAGAAATCAATGCATGATCCTAACTATATAAGATGCCTAATGCAACACATGCAAAAATGCAGCTAATTAGGCTCGGCTATCTAAGATGGCATATGAATGCAACACTTGATAACATGCTTTGAAACACGTATTCATTCAAATAGGTATTGAAATACAATGTCGTTTGAATGATGCGCCGAGCCCGGTGCATGCAAGACAAATGAATGATGCAAACATGCAAAGCATAAGGTATGCTAATCAAAACGTGCCCTAAAACTAACCATGGAAAGCGGTAAGTAAAAGGGAAAAAGAAATGGGGTTGGAAGACATGCACACATACACGCACCCTTATTACAATATTTGTGCCCTCGCGACAGAGGGTCTGAATGAATAAGCTAAGGTAAACTAACTAATCTAATTAAACTAATTAGACTAATTATTACACAACAAATTGAAAGACTAGTAAACTACTTACTAATTATTACAACACTTTAACTAATTAACAAATTAATTAATTAATTACAAATTCAATGCTAACTAACATGTAAAGCACTAAATTAAACTACTTCAGCTCTGATTGAAGATGTTGAACATGGATGCACCCATTCGGTTTCTCGCCCCGAAAAGCCTTCCGGTTTGCTCTTTAGAAGCTCTGTTTGCAGGGTGTCTTTCAAGAACTTGTTGCCGGAACTTATCAAAACAGTGCTGGGGAGTGCACCAGTGGCCTGCTGGCCATGAAGTGCTTCTGCCGGCCAAATATGGTCCTCTACCGGCCAAAAATGCAAGGGTGCCGGCCATCAATGTGGCTCTGCCGGCCACTGGTGTGCTGCGACACCAAACTGCAACAGAGCACAGAATAGAGGAAAGGGAGGGTCTCCCAAGGGTATGTGTGTACCATGCCCCTCCTTATCACCTTAAAACATCAAAGGAGTTGCATAATTGAATCCAAGACCATCAACCAAGCATTTTGAATGCATGATGGTTTAAAACCCAACTTGTACACATTCAATAAAAGCACAACAAACAAGACATTAAGACCACGGCCTTATCATGAGTGATCAAAGGCGATGGAGATAAAGAGAATTGGCTCATTTTCATCACTTCAAGTATGAAATGAACCAATTCATCTTGTGTTTAATATAACGTCCGATTGAACACCATGCAATGCAAATAACATGCTTATCTTGGCATGTTTTACTTGGTTGATTTTGATTACACATTTTAGATTACCAATCAATTCCTTAACAGGTTGGTCCAATTGTGAAAGTCCTCTAATGGGAAAGATGGCAAACATTTCAATGTTAAAGTGGCATGCACAAGACTCTATCATGTAAGCAATGCATGCAAACCATGTTAAGGGCCCAAAACACTAAGGCTAGTGAAGAGCATCATACAAGAGACATGCAATGTATAGCATAAACAACCACACCAGATCTGGACAGAGCTCAATCATGCCCAATCAGAGGCCAAGACATGCTGAAATTGAAGCTCAAAGGACTAGACAAACATGCATACATGTTAGACCACAAACAAGGCACAATACACAACCCTCAAAAGCAATGAAGGAGTGAAGTGTGTGAGAGTATGACAACACCATATACACTGA
Source organism: Camellia sinensis (assembly GCF_055761805.1). Classification (NCBI taxonomy): domain Eukaryota; kingdom Viridiplantae; phylum Streptophyta; class Magnoliopsida; order Ericales; family Theaceae; genus Camellia; species Camellia sinensis. Next base: position 5,003,789 of record NW_028129178.1, on the reverse strand, counting down.
AATTACATGCTAAATGGTGCCACACCATGCAAACATCACATGCATAGCATGTTAAAAGCCTCAAAACTCAAAGCTAGTCAAGGCCCTTTACACTACAACCATACTAAGCAATGCTCAAATGACCTTGACCATTCAAAATAGACCTAAGACAGGTCGAAACAGTAGCAAAAACATGCTAGATTTGCAGCATATATGGCAAGAAAGATATGCTCATGTATTGGCTCACAAACAAGGCATGAGGCTTAACTTCTCAAAAGCATTGAAAGAGTGATACTTATGAGAATATGACAGTGATATATGCTCTGAAATCACATATTATGATGTCAAATCATGCAAACAACTCAAGCAAAGCATACTAGAGGACTCATAACACAAAGCTATTAAAGCCTATCATGCTATAGCTATACAAAGCAAGCCTCATATGACCAAGACCACCCAAAAAGAGTTCAATCATGCCAAAACATGAGCAAAAACATGCTGGACTGTAGCCAAAATAAGCTAGAATAATAGGCCAAAATAGCAAGCGTATTAAGCTAGTAAGCAAGATTTACACTACAAGTGTAAGGAGTGTGCAAGAAGTGGCCAAGCCAACCACAAACAGAGCCAAAACATGTTAAAAAATTCACAAAAACATGCTTAGATCAAGTCAAGAGATGGTAGAAAAACATGCTCAAGCATGTGACCATCAACACAAGCAAGAAAGACAAGAGGAGAGGGGACCAGCCCCTCCCATTTGGGATCTCAAAACCACATTTTCACCACTGAAATTCTTCTAGAATTCAATGGTTAAAAGGCCAAAGAGAGATAGTTCCAAAGGCTTTAAAGGATAGCCCAAAAGCTTAGCAAATAAGGCATAAAAAGGGGTGAAACACCCCCAACTCCCACAGGGCCTCAAACAACCATTTTTAACACTTAAAAATAGAGCTTTTTGTAGTTAACAACCAAGCCTAAAATAGCATGCAAATGTGGCTAATATGGTATACAAAAATAGGCTTAAAAGAGGGAATATGTTCACCCTTGAAGCACAACAGTAAGAGGACAACTTCTGAGCCAAAAACTAGCCTTTTGAACTCCAAACAAACCTCCAAGGACCTCAGCTCCAAGGTAGTGGTGTTTGACTAGGTGTTTCTTTGCAAAAATGTGAAGAAAACACACTTTTAGGCACTATAGAGCACAATATATAGAGAGAGAGAGTATGAGAATTCTAGAGAGAGAGAGATTTTGTCTCTGAAAAATCTGAACCCTTGAATAGGGGGTCCCCTTATATTGGCAATGCAAGAAAAAGCTTGCTTGACAAGCTTAAAGCTTACCTTCTATCCCTCTATACACGTGTCTGGAAGAGGGCTCAATGGGCCACAGTTGACTCCAAAGTATCTGAGAAAATATCTATTAAAACAAGGGTGGCCAGCTGGCCATCAATGGTGGTCGGCAGTGCCTCATTGATGGCCAGCAGGGCCTAGCCCATGGCCGGCAGCCCTCTATCGTGGCTGGCAGGCCATCAAGGACTCCACAAAGCAAAGACCAACACATGGTCCAAAAATGAGACATAATGGAAATAAGGTTTGGAAGGATCAAACCTGAAGAATTCCGTCGCGAAAGTCAGACACTCGACGAGCAATCAAACTTGTTGCTGGATGAACCTACAAGAACATCCAAGTCTTGAGGACGGTCAAAAATGGGGTGTCTACAGAGTGGGAAACCACCTACCTATTATCACTGTGGGCAATCTGGGCATTTGAGGAGGTTTTTCCCGTAGTCTGGAGGCACGTCTGGTGTGTTTGGTTCGAGACAAACTCAGAACCATTAGCCAACTCAGTCAGTTCCAGCCTCAAGGGCCAATTAGGGAGCCACTTCTGCTCAGTCCTTGTGACGTCCCCAAAAATTAGGAACATCAAGGAACATATTAATAAATAAATACATGGTTTATTTAGAGTTGCAAGTCCAGGAAATGTCACTAATGAGTCATTTGGTCAATAACTAAATAAGATCCCAAGAAGGCTAGAGGCGTTAATATAGCTTCCCTCCAGAGTCCAACAGCTTCCCTCCAGAGTCCAACCACCTCAAATAGCAAAGCTATCTTTTTGATAGATACTAACAAGGTATTAACACAAGATCCACGTAAGTTAACGAGAAAATATGGGATAGGTAATACTAAAGATATGCATAGATATACAAGCGAAATAATAATTACAAAATCATGTTAAGTACAATAGGCGATTTAGCATTTACAATCCCAAAATATGTTTACAAAACTAGTTTCTAATTCTCCTAGGGTAGCCATACGTCTTCAAGTGCTTCAGTTTCGCCTCGACTGGCTAATAGTCTTTAGAATCTAGCATAAAACACCATGAGCTTTGAATATCCAGTAAACGCACACACACCCCGACCGCTTTTCCCAATCCAATACACAATAATGGTATGATCATAAAATATAATGGAAGTAATAATCTAGCAAGGCTTATAATGAATTTCGATTCTCAAGACTAATGGTCAAGCAAGTTAGTTCTAGGCAACTCCTCACAGAATGCCATTCCTACCCAACCACTAACAATGGCCACGGGCAATTCTGACTCCTCCTTGGTTAAACAAATACTAATGCATCATTGATCGCATAATTGTCATTGCATCCCTTATGACACAATTATGAATGATGCCCATGCACCTAGGTTACATACTCGAGTGGTGACATCATTGTCTGCCCCAAGGGAACGGGCTTCCACGGATGCCCTCCTTGTGTGAGACCCTCACTGCCAACTTTATACCTCATCATCCGTTAAGTAGCTAGAATACCTCCCGTCCCACGTTAGGGTTCAAAGAGAATTTTGTCTAGCTTGAAAATCAATTTACGAAACTGAAGTAGTTTTTCTAGATTTTTAGTTATTAATGAAATACACTAGCTTTGTCCAAATTCGTTGGCTGTTATGAAAACCGATTTTTCTCTCAAACCACTGTATTCATTTTGAATGAAAGCAATTTTCCTTGAAAGTTAGCACTTGAAGGAAGGTTTTGATACAAAATTGATCTCAAGAGAATTTTTATGTATTTTTCTAGAATTGTTTAGAAGTGGGCTGAAAATGCAGATCATTTGTGTACAAAACTTGAAACATAAAGATTTATAAGAGAGGGGACAACCATTGATGATTTTTTTACTTCTCTTACTATGAAAACATGCTAAATAATTTGTTACTAAATCAAATTTTTAGATTGAAGGAAATCCTTTGAAAAATAACGTAAGATATAGATAGAAAAAAGATAGTTTTGCTCCATTTAAAAGCGAATACAAGCAAGAAAGGAAACAAGGTTCAATTTCTCTTATTCAAATACAATAACACACATCTCAAAATAATATTATAAGCCTCTAGTATCATGTATTTGAAAGATAAAAATAAAAGAATACGTTGTGTTGTGGCTTACTTGAGTTCCTATGGAATGGTTGCACAAGAATTTCTTCTATCTTCCTTTCCCTCACCACCAAAGCTTTCTCTCCTTATCTCCTCTCCTCTCAGTTGTGGGGTGTATATAGGTGGTGTATGAGTGTGTAGTGTTCCAAAATGTGTAGGGGAATGGTGTATTTATGGAGTTCAAAAGCTTCCTCCATAATTTTCCCAAAGCTTCCTCAAGAATCTATCCAAGCTTCCTCAAGAATCCATCAAAGCTTCCTTAGTAATGAATCAAAGCTTCCTCAACAATCCATCAAAGCTTCTTCAATAATATTTCTTCAAGGCATACACAACACCCTTTGATTTTTTGTGTGTACAAAGTGTATATTTTTAGAAAATATTTGTGTAC